>NC_135330.1:176980122-178411566 GCF_023851605.1 Tamandua tetradactyla
AAAATCCTCTTCCCTTTTTATCCCATCGTATTCCCTAAAAGCAGTCCTCTGTGCCCATGGCTTCAATCAACACTATGTCCCACGTCTCTTCAATTAGGCTCTGAGACTATGAAACTTATGAGTCTAATTCCATTTCAACTTGGAAATTCTCACAGACAGCTCAAAATCATCATGTGCAAGAATGAACTCATAGGTGGACACACCAAACCTCCCCAGAAGGTCTGATCCTCTTCCAGCTTCCATTATCAGTGAATGACTCCACTCTCCATCTGGTTGTATAAGTCAGAGATCAATATATCACCTTTAATATTGAGTTCCTCAGGTTTTTCCTCCTTGTAGCTTATAGGCTTTTTAAAATCACTCTTCTGCTGGGTCCCAACCAATCATCATCACCTCTCACTAGAACTAGTGCCTAGCAGTGCACCCCCCCTAACCTGCATGCAAGGTAGTCTTTAAACCTGAAAATCTGCTCTATCACCACCAAAATTAAAACTATTTAATTGCTTCTCATTATTCTTGGGCTATTGTCCTACATTCTAATTATTGCCTGGAAAAGTCTTTGTATACTTTCCAAATTAGTTCACAGCACTCTTCTCTGTGCTGCAACATGTGGCCTCCTATTGTTCCTGAAGAGCTCCATGCTCTCCCTACCCAGCACCTCGGGGCTTTCTCTTTCTCTTGCATGAAACTCTTCCCAGCAGTTTGTCTACTGCACGCACAGCGCCTACCTGACTCCTAGCTGTCCCATAGATTTCAAGCATCAGTTCCTCAGAGAAGCCCTCCTTCCCTGACTTCTCAATCCAGGTAAGGTCTTTTATGACATGCTATCATAGTACTGGGCTTGTTTGTTTTTTTTTCCTTATTATTGCTTAATACTGTAACTGATCAATATCTTTCACCGGTGCTAAACTGTAAGCTCCAAAATAACAGTAATTGTTGAACAAATGAATAAAGGAGTTACAAAAAAGTTTAGAAAGGTTAAGAAATTGAATGACAAGACACATATTTGAAATTTTCATCTGATTTTCTTATAGCTTATGTGATTTTCACCACATCTGAAAGCACAGTCTCATTCCCAGTCTTTGAAATGCAGAAATATGTTTGGGATTAATTTTTTCTCATGTTTTTAAAATGAGTCTTTGAATGTATAGAAACAAAGAAACATGAGAAGCTTGTAAAAGGTCACATCAGATGTGCTTTTGAGAGAAATTAAAGAGTGTTGTATCCTTAACTGCGTCTGTATAATCAGGTTATATCCTATAATTATTAATGTAGCCTTGGAATTTCTAAGTTTTTTCTTCAATCAAATATGAACTATCTTAAAGCACACAGATTGAAGACTTTCGTTAGATTGTCTTTAGATTTATTTTCTAACATTTCTCTTTCTTTAGCACACAACTTGTAAAAACCTCACTCAAAAATATGGTACAATGAGACATAAAATAATTCAGATTTCAGGCTCTTGATACAATAGAATAGAATACAGTTATAAAATTGATCATTATAAGGATTATATAAATGACGATTATTTCTGTCACCTTATATTAAAGGAAACAGGTATCTATTACATATATATTAATACATTACGTATATATGCATGTTAGGTTTTTATATATGTAATATATATATGTTCTTATATACGTAATAGGTGATATATAATTACATATATATGCATTTTTATATTTGTATATATATATGTGTGTATGTATATATGCATGTATATATACATTTTTATACATGTAATAGGTACCTGTTACCCAAATAAAGTTAGCCAAGTATCTCAGCTATTATACACTCCAAATGTACATATAAAGGAAGTGAACATGTGTGGTGGTTTGAAGCTGTATGTAACCTGAAACACATGTTCTTAAGTCTTATCAATTACTGTAGGTGTGAACCCATTGTAATCATGACTTTTTTTTTGGCATGGGCAGGCGCCAGGAATAGAACCCAGGTCTCCTGCATGGCAGCAAGAACTCTGCCACTGAGCCATCATCACACCGCCCTGTAATCATGACCTTTTGATGAGGTTACTTCAGCGAAGTTATGGCAAAGCCCAGTGAGAGTGGGTCTTAATCCTATTACTGGAGTCCTTTATAAGCAGAACAGAATTCAGAAAGAGAGAGACATCTGCAGGAGCAAGAAGCGAAACATCTACCAAAGTGGAAGAGAAAGGAGAGACCAGAAGGCACTGCCACGTGCCTTGCCATGTGACAAGCTTAGGACCAAGGAGCACTAACAGTCAGCCCCAGAATGCCACAGTCTTTGAGAAGAAAGTATCGCCTTGATGACACCTTGATTTGGACTTTTTTCTCAGTTTCAAATTGTGAGTGAATAAATTCCCATTGTTTAAGTTGCCTCAGTTCATGGTATTTACTTATATAGCCTAGGAAACTAAAACAATATACAAAACTGTAATTGCTTTGTGATGCCAGAATGGTGAGCTAATAGATGATGCTATCATACTTTTAAAAATAATGTGATTATTTCAAATAGATAAATATATACAAAAGAGTAGCTGAAATTTCTTTCCATTATGTAATCATTTTATTCCACCTAAATTTACCTTTTTAATTTACCTGCATCTACCTAAATTTACTTTTTAAATTTTTGACTTGTACTGTTTACTTTCCCATTATTATTTAGAATAATGAGGCATCTGAAATTTTGTGTTCTGTTCACTTTTTATTAACATATGCTTTCTGCATTTACTCAAAATAATTTTTTAGTTCTAAAGCGTAACAGTAGAACACTTTATTTTAAATATTTAAAAAGTTGTCCAGCAAATAACAAATGTTGAAGAAGATGCAGAGAAATAAAACTCACACAATAACTGGTGGAGATGTAAAAAGGTGCATACACTGTGGAAAACAGTTTGGCATTTCCTCAGAAAACTGAACGTAGACTTAACACATGCCTCAGCAATTCCACTTCTTTGTCTATATCCCGAGGAATTGAAAGCAGGGACTTGAACAGATATCCATACGCCCATGCTCACAGCAGCATTACTCACAATAGCCAAAAGGTGGACGCAAGCCAAATATCCATCAGTAAATGAACAGTTAACAAAATATGTGCATAAATGCAATGGAATATTCTTCAGACATAAGAAGGAATGACGTTCTGATGCATGCTGTAATACGGATGGAAAACACCATTTTGAGTGAAATAAGCCAGGCACAAAAGGCACATACTGTATGATTTCATTTACAAAATATTTAGAATAAACAATTACATAGAGACAGAAAGTAGAATATAGGTTATCAGGAGCTGAGGCAAATATTAAAATCTAATATTGTTATTATTAATAATAATGGAGAATTATTGTTTAACAGGTACAGAGTTGCTATTTGGGGTGATAAAAGAATTCTGGTAATGGATGTTGGTGATAGTAGCACACTTTTATGAAGGCAACTAATATCAGTGAATTGTACACATGTAAGTAGTTAAAATGGGAAATTTTGTGTTATATGCTGCCACAATAATTTTTTTTAAAAAGTAGTCCAAGATAATATGGCAAGAATTATAATAATCATTTTTAATTTGAGGGATTTTATTTTCCAAAATACATACTTCCTGATGAATAAAAACACACATTTCTTTGAGTTCCACTTCTTAAAAATGAACTTCTTAAGAATTTGAATGTATATTCAGGAAATTGCAGAGCCATTGTAGATGTTAGAAAATGGGTTATATGTCAAATCAGTCAACTGTGGATGGGAAGACAGCAAAAAGAGATGAAGGTAGCAAAAAGAGAGGACAAACAGAACTTTGAAGAAAGTTTCATGACATTGCTGCCTTTTAAAATTGACAAATAAATGTCCCTGCCTTGTACCTACTCTTGGGATTTCTCAGGACTGTGACTATTGGGCACAAGAAATTGGATTTATTTTTCATATTCAGTTATGGAGCTTCCTCCTTTGAGTGACCATAAGAGTTGTTTGTAAAGTGGTAGAGAGTTAGGTTCTAGGAATAGGAAATTTCATTTTAAATAGTATTATTAAATTTAAAATTGGATGGAAGAAAGGATACGTCTAGCTCTAAAATTCAGCATCTTGTAAGATAATGTAATTCAATTCAACAAGCATGTGTTTAATTTGAGATATTCTATTATTGGGTCTATAGGAGAAATAAAAGACATCCCACTATCTAAGGCACAATGAAGCAATTGGCAAAACAGAATTACTGGTGAAGAAGCAATTGTAAGACTGTAGTTGAAAAAGATTTCTTAGAAAAGGGGATGTATGAGCTGATTCTTGAAGGAGGAATAAGGTAGAGTGATATGAATAATTTTAACTGGCTACAACTAATATATGGTACTTAAAATGTACTAGGTCCTTGTGTAAGTCTTTTATATCTACTAATTCAAGTTAAACCTCATAAATGCCCTACAAGGTCAGTGCTATTATTATCCCATTTTAGAGATGAGGAAACTGAGGTTCAGAAATGTAAGTAATTTGCCTGAGGTCACAAAGCTTCTGTAGAGGGCGGAACCCTAGAATAGGCAATGCTACCATCTGGGATACTTAGGGCTAGCCACGCTGCTGTTTGTACTGGAAAGTAGGAAGTGTGGGTTAGCATGAGCTTCGTGTCAAAAATGGGTCTCTGCACCTCATTTTTATCACCTACACTTGTAGAGATATTTGTGACTGTACTTATCTCTAGGATCTCTTCCAGCTCTAAATTTCTGAGGAATGGGCATCCCAGAACCAGAAAACATCCTAAGAAAAGGAAATGAGCAGCAAAATAATAGGCAATTTTAGGATGGAGGGCATATTGCTAAATTATGAACTCTCAAACCCCTAAACAAATGTTATGGAAAAAAAAAAACAAAACATCTTTAGATAGATACTCAAACTTCAAACTAGAAATTTCCTGTTGAAGATGTTTTAAACTTAATATTTAATTTTAATTAGTTGCTTACGGTACCATCTTCATTTCTTATTTTAACAAACCAGGTATGTTGTACTGCAACATAATCTCAATTCAATTTATAACAGTCCTCCATCGTTTTTGCTATTTAAAGGAATCTCTGTTTAAAGGGCTGAAATAAATCATCAGACATACAAAGATGGATTCTTCAGCCTGATGATTGAATGCTTATTATGTACCAGTGTTTATTCCTGGGCCTTAATCAAGTAACTATGTCTTTGAAATGCTCACAGTCTGGCTTGTTCAAATCTTTTTTTTTTTTTTAAAGATTATAAAGTAGTAAATATTTTCTATATGTTTATTATACTTCTCTGCCAAATATAAGTGAATATCACGTCTAGGTAAAGCACCACTCATTAAAAGAATTGAGAGAGAATGCAGGGGGTACATAATGCCTCCCTAAGCTACTGAGTGAGGTGATAAACCCTGCTGGTGATTTGATTCCTGTCTAATTTGCTAATGCTTCTTCGATGCAGTATACCAGAACTAGGTTGGCTTTTCAGTGGGGGATTTATTAACTTGAAAATTTTCCGAGACCATGAAAATGTCCAAATCGAGGCATCAACAGGAGATGCTTTCTCCCAGAAAACTGGCTACCGGCTGTCTTGGACTCTTCTGTCACATGGCAAGCCACGTGACAATGTCTGCTGGTCTCTCCCTTCTCTTCGGGGTTTTGTTGCTTTCAGCTTTTTCTTTCCATGGCTTTCTCTCTGAGCTTCTGTGCTTCTCTCTGACTTCTGCCTCTGAATTTCACCCTCTCTTAAGGGAGTCCAGTAAGAGGATTAAGACCCTCCTGGAGCATGCTTCCACTGAAATAACCTAATCAAAAGGTTCCAACTGCAAGAGGTTTACACCCACAGGAGTGGATTAATTTTAAGAACATGAATTCTGGGGTGTGTACACCTTCCAGCCATCACAGTTCCTGACTGGAGACTGATAAACTCAACAATGCCAAAGAAGAAAACAGTTGATGATGGTGAGCACGGAGTCCTTCTCTTTACCTACCGTATCCGATGTTGCCATTAATCACTTAAATTAAGACAAGGTACCGATCTGCAGTACTTCAAAGCCTGAAGGAAATGGTAGTATGATAAAAATAGAATCGCAATCAAATGTACAGAAAATATAAAGCTAAAATACTTGCAATTCAATTTGACAGGAATAAGTGTAAGGACCGTAAATTCAATCTATCTACCACACATATACAGTTTTGGAGGCATTATTAAAGCAATTCATCTTACTAAATTCTGGAGATTTTATATGCTTCACATTAATAAGAATGGAATTTTATAAAGCTGTTAAATAAACCAAAAGAAATTATTAGACGGCTTCACATGCCTGGGTGGGAACTTGTGTTTGGATGGACAAGTTCAATTTGAGCCCTAAAATTAAGAAAGACATGTACAGAATGCATCCACAGCAGGACAAATCAAATAGACAGAGATTCTGGAATAAATGTATTCATTTATTTTCCACACATACAAAAACAATAAATGGAAAGCTATTCTATAGCAGGCAATTTGAGTATTTACTGCACAGAACACCATCCAGCAGCACTGGACATGCCCAGGCCACTGAGGTAATGAATGTCAAAATTCCTAATCAAACCCAGTTCAGTCTGACTCTAGAGTGCATACTTTAGTATTGATACTACTTTGCTCTTCATAATTTGGCCATCCTTACTTTGGCAAAGTGAATTTATTACCTCAGTTCTCCCCAATAACACGCCTTATTGCCTGTCACCGGGTTGATTATACCTGTTGGTTTGCTTTAGGAGGTCCCAGGTATGCCTGCTGTTTCAGCTTAACTATTAACAGTGCCTCTTTTACACAAATACGCACACATGCATGCACATCCATGCACACTCACACAGTCCCAGTTTGGGTGATGAATTATTTGGCCACCTGATCTGGCACTAAAATGCCAGTGAGTTTCATTGCATAACAGAACTTGAATTGTTCGGTTGTTTGCTGCTCAGAGGTGCAAGTGTTAACTATGACTGTATGGTAAGGCCTTGGCTCACCTTCCAAGAGTGCCATGATCACTTAGCTGTGTCCATAATGGGCCCAGGAGCGAGGCATGCTTTGCATACTGCTCTAGGCAAACAGGACTTCACACCATCTCTGAACTATACCATATACCCCAAAATCTCTTTGCAGCTATATGTGCAGTTTTCATTACCTGCAATATTCCTGCTGCCTACCAGATTTTCTTAACTGGGGTTTTGTGAGAGAATGATCCCCTAATGCTAAAACAACTATTGTATGTAATGAATTAATCTGTCCCACATGTATGTAGAATGGAAATAGTTATATACATCCTTGAAGGAAATGAAAAAAAATAGCTACTGGTTTTTTTTTTTTCAATGTTCTGTGTTTCAGATGAGGAACCTTTTGAGAAAGTGAACTATTACAAATACCTTGTATTTGTAATCACATTTCCATTACATTTCCATCATTATATTCTCTGTTGTTACAAAATTCCTGACAAAATAACTCAAATTCAGTGGTTCTCAAACTCAGTTGCATGCACATTTACCTGGGGAGCATTTAACTAATAATGATATTCAAGCACTATCCAAAATCAGTTAAATTAGAGTCTATGGGGTGGGGCCAGATATCAGTAGTTTTTAAAAGCTCTTCAAGGTTATTCTGGTAAGCGCGGAAGCAAACACTGCTGCAAATGTGAAAATGAATGTGCAAGCTGATTGTTGGCTGACCATGCCCCACCTGCCCTCTCCAGCCTTAGACCTCTTGATAAGATAGTGTGAAAGTAAAATTCCTTGCCCTCTGTAAATTCAAAATCCTCTCAAGATACTTCACCTTCCTTGGGGTATTATATTCTCATGGTTTCCTCTACTCCTAGTCACCTTCAAATCCACCTCTGCTGTCTGTTTTTAGTTTTCCTTTCAGATTTCAGTGAAGTGCCCACTCATTTTTAGATTGTGATCGAAGAAAGGTTTGCTTTCATAAAAGCAAATAACTTGAAATTGCAAATGAATCATTCATCTCTAAAACTATCCTTAAGCCACCCCATCACAGACCCTCCCTTTCATACATCCAAGTTTCTCAAATTTACAACCTCTTATTTACTCCCCTCTCCCACCCACTTCTCACTTCTTCATCTTTTCCCTCTTTCTAATCCTAACTTAAATATTTATTTTAACTTATGGAGCAGTTTGACCATTATCATGTTGTCTTGACCACTTGGAGACGTCATTCCCTCAATACCTTACCTTCACCTTTAAGCAAGTTGTGGAGGTATTTTCTCAAAAACAGCTGGCACCTAGGAATAATTCTGGTGCCAGCAGTCAATATAATAGAATGCCCATCTTGCAATGCTTATTAAATAAATAAAAAATAAATTAATCTTATTATTGCATATTATAAGATGTTTGTTGGAACAGAGACTTATAATTATGTAATGATTACTGATAACACTCTAAGGCTAGAATAAATATTTCTTCTGCAAATAAATAGATCCTAAATTGTTTGAAACTCTTCCTAACTGGTCACAAAGTTGGTTTTCAGTGTAATCTGCATGGCCTATCCTAAATTGGTCTGCCAGAGTTATAGATTACAGAAAGGTGATTAAAGAAATACTTAGTTCTCCTTTTTCCTGGAAGAACAATTCCAATTTCTTCAGTTAAAAATAGACAGTTTTGTGTCATGCTAGAAGCACTGTGATCACAGATTATATACTATCAAAAATTCTTAGATAAATGAAAAGAAAAGATTTCCCTAAAGCTCATTTTCCATTTAGTATATAACGTTTAGTAAAATCCCATGTGCTCTGCTGAAAAGAGAAGTTCATCTCAAGAAATACACAAGAGTCACTTCGCCAGCTGATGTTGAGGTGAATGCGTAGGAGGTGACAAACCTGTATAGCTGACAGAAGGGCATGTGATCTCACCTTCCAGCAAATATGCCACCAGAAATGCGAACAATTATTAGTTGCCATTGAACGAGGAACTGGTCGTAGACTATCAAGAAAATATCAAGTGAGAACCAAGAACCTAAGCTGATCAACAATTGTACATCCATTTTTAGAATCCCAGAACCATGATAATTTCTGAATAAGGGATCCAGTTTCAGTGTTGTTTAGTCCTATTCTATATCGAGTTGAACACTATTTGATTAACCTACTAAGACATCATAGAGTAGTGAATGAACTTCACACTTTCTACTTCCATATTATTGACATTGGGAAGTTTATGCTATCCTACTATAGCCTGATTAACATTGACACAAGGTTATATTCACTTTCACTCCTTTTTTTCTCAGTAGGTGAAGAGAAATGACATCCTTTCTCCATCTATTCATAAAGATGATAAAGTTTATGCTAACTAGAGATGTAAAAGGGGACCTACAATTCGAGTCATATGAGACTGTTCAGTTCAGTTTTCTCTCAGTTCATTTTGCCAGCCTAGCTCTTCCTGGCAGTTGGCTCTATAATCCCAAATGATTTATCTTTTTCTCCAAAAATAAATAATAATAAAAGTTCACAGATCTGTGCAAATTGCATTATTGGAACTAATTCATGGGAGTAGAGCTGCTCAGGTAAGCAGAAGTCACAACGCTAGAGAAGATGGTTGCGGAATCTGAAAATATTTCCTTTCAATTCTAACTCTGCCACTTGTTAGTCATGCTCTTAAGGAGCTAAAATATCCTTTCAAAGATATATTTCCCCTATTTGGCAAATTTACAAAGAATAATATATCTCTAAGAACTCTTGTAAGATTACAATGGAATACTGAATATAAAGGCCCCAGCAGAAGGTCTTTATCTAGACACTGCTTGGTAAACATAGTTATTGTATCATTCATCATATGAGAGCTGAATGGGCAGACACAGAGGGAGAAGCGTAACAGCATAGCCAGTTTGTATCCTTTCTTCTGTGACATCAATATCCTTACCTGCAAGTCTGCCTCAAATTAGGTGACAGTTACCAAATAACAGGTAGATTGCTGAAAGGTAGCAGGTGTGTTTAAAAGATGCTTTTCTCCACAGGCGCCCTCATGTCACTTGCATGATGATATTGATAGTATTTGCAGGAGTAGTCTTGACAACTTACTACTGTTCATAATTTGGCCTCTATAAGAAGCATGTGGACTAAAAGCCACGGGGGGAGTTCTATCCCCTGAGGACCACAATAACTGTCTTGCTCACATAGGGTTGCCCCTGAAACAAAACCACAGAGATGCTCCATGGGTTTCTGCAAACCTTTCCCAGCCAGGGAATGGAGAAGATATTAAAAATAACTGCACAGTAGAGGTTAAGTAGGAAAAAAAAGTGAAAAAAAAAAAAAAAAACTCTAGTTAGTTCAGAATGATAACCAGTTTCAGGAGTTACCCCTCATGAAATAAACTAAATGCATGCAGTTGTTTTAACTGTTTTTCTGAGCAATGAATCTATTAGTTTCTAAAATGTATTGTGCATTATTGCAGAAAGATCTACAACCTTATTTTCCATTCATTAACTATTACATTGTGATTTAACATGCTGATGATCTAGCAGTTCCAGTGTAGGCATTAACTCAACCTTTTGCTACATAAAAAAGAAAAAAAACGCAATCGCCGTTGAGTTGTTTCACTGCTCAAATAGGCTTATGGCATACTATTCTTAAAGATGAAAAGGAATGACTCGAAATAGACAACAACCTGACGTCTGAGATTTGGAAGCCTTTGTTAAATATTCATAATGTTCATGATGAAAAAGAGTATGAGGAAGAATGAGTCAACTGTATGTGTGTGAGAGACAGAGAGAGAGAGAGAGAGTAGAGAGAATGAGAGAAGTATTGATGTGTGTAAACCGAACAACAATCCAACGAGAGTGACAGCTTCATTTCTAAAAGTTTTGAAATGGAGTACAGTGCTCCATGGAACCTTAGGAAACTTCTACTAAGAAGTTCATCTCCTTAGGAGAGCCATCTTTTTAAACTGACAATAAAAAAAGTCTTATTTTAGAGGGAAAGGAAGCAATAATAACAGTAAAGAAAACAAACTTGGCCAATGAACTTTTTGCATATTTTAATATATTTATTCTGCAATGTATAGCTTCTTCTGAATATATTTTTAAATAACTGCCTAAACCTATTCTCAGAAATAATGCTTAGCTCAGAAAGTTTTTCAAATAGGAAAATCGCTTTTCTGAAAGACAAAGCATGCAAATAATTTTAAAGCATATTGCTTCAAAACCAGAAATTAAAAAAAAGTGGAATCCTGAAATATATAAAAAGGAAAACATATCATGATCAGGTGGGATAATCCAAACCTATATAAGTGGTTTATTTTATGAAAATAAGTCCAGTTCATTTACCACATTAACAGAATAAGGGGTGGCGGTGGGGGGGGGGGCAGTGAAGGGTTTAATCAATGCAGAAAAAGCAACTGACAAAATGCATCACCCATTCATAATAAAAGCTGTCAGCACACTAGCAATAAAAGGGAAATCCCTCCATCTGATAATGGGCATCTGTGGGAAAACCTAAAGCTAACACACATATCACAATTATTGGTGAAATAGTGAATATCTTTATCCTACATTTGAGAACAAGGGGAGGATATTCATTCTTATCCCTTTTATTCAACATTGCACTAAATGTCCTAACTACTGCTTACAATAAGGCAAAATACAAAGACAAAGAATAAGTTCAGAAAAGAAGTAAAACTCTTTATCACAGATGACATGATTTTTTTTTAATCTAGAAAATTATAAGGACTTTACAAAGCACTAAGTTTAATACAAAGCATGAGGTCAATAGACAAAAATCAATTCTGCTTTTATGTACTAACACAAAGCTTTTGCTCATCCAAAGACCCCATTAGTTATATGGCTAGGAAAGTCACAACCTTGCAAAAAGTGCTTGGCAAAGAACTGTATCCAGGATAAATAAATCATTTCTACAACCCAATAACAAAAAGAAAGACAATCTAATTAGAATGTTCAAAAGATTCAAATGGACACTTTGCAAAAGAATATATTCAAATGGCAAGGGACCACATGAAAAAGTGTTCACCATCGTTAGTTACCAGAGAGCTGCCGACTAAAACTGCAGTGAGATACCATCATATACAGATATTAAACACAAACACAAGCACCTACACACACATTCATACAAGTACACAAACAGAAGCTGACAATGATAAACTTTATTTCACTTGCAGGAGCACACGGGCTGTCTTATGTGGTTGTTGGGAATATAAAATGGTGCAACCACTTCAGAAAAGTCTGCCAATTCCTTATAAAACCGAAACATACACTCTTCTGTGATCCTGTAATTTCACGCTAAGAGATTTCCCCAAAAGAAAAAATAAACACAAGAAAACCTTTACAAGAATGGTCATGGAAACTTTATGCAAATTTGTTAGAAATTAGGAACCGCTTACGTGTGCATCAAATAGAATAGCTAAACAACCGTGGTATATTTATATGCAGGGATGCTACTCAGAAATACAAAGGAATAAATTTCTGTTGCAAACATCAGCATGGATTTATCACAAAATCCCATAAACATTATGAATGAAAGAGGTTTTTCACAGAGGATGGGTACTCCATAATGGAATTTAGAGGCAGAGTAGAATAGTCAAAGCTAACCTGTGGTTGCCTTGTGGGGACAGTAAATGGTGATGTTCTGGAAAGAGACATGAGAGAACTTTTGGGAGTGATGACAATATTTAAAAACGATAGGTATCTGGGTTACACGGGAGTACGCATTTACTCAAAGTCAGAGAGTGCAGAGAGTGGAAACAACGATTTAAATTCTAGATCAAACGAAAGGGGTGGGGGGAAGAAAGCAGGAACACAAAGTAAATACTGGTCTCTGGTTAATGATATATGCACATACTAAATTATTTAGTGGTGGAGAATACTGATGTCTGCAAATTAATTTAAAATGCATTAAAATTGAGAGAAGAGGACCGGGTCCAGGAAGCCAATCTGGGCAGCCGGGCTCACGTTCCTTCTCCCCCTGCTTTCTGGGGCACTTGGGGTCCTCCCACCACACCTGCAACACCCTCACCCTGGGCCCGAGGACGCCTTGGCTGGAGCATGGCTTGTCTCAGACCCGGGATACATGTGCTTAAAATATTGCTGCTGAGAGGGGGCCAAGATGGCGGCTTAGTAAGGTACGTGCGTCTTAGTTCCTCCTCCAAAGCAACTACTAGGTGAACTGAAACAGTGCAGAACAGCTCCCGGGGCCACGGCAGGGAATGGACACACAGCGTAACCCAGTCTGGACTGGCTAGTCTGACTGCGAGACTCGGCTGCGGTGAGATCCCTGAGTGGCGCGCGATTTCCCGAGCAGCGGCAGCTGTGGCGGCCAGAGCTCCTCCCTCCCTCCTTCCCGGGCCGGCTGAGAGTCTCGGAGAGGCAAGTTTCCCAAGCCGAGGCAGCCGGCGCCCCTCTTTTGTAGGCAGCTTCCTAGTCCAGCTACGAGTCTCGGATCAGAGGGCTACCCAAGCCGTGGTGGCCCTCCCCCATGGGAGGCTTCCTGGTCTGGTGGGGAATTCCACAGGCCACGGCAGCTGGTAACCGACGCCCCTCCCCCGCGGGTGACTTCCTCGTCCGGTGGCCCCCAGCACGCGCGGCCCCCCGAACCAACGGAGAGAGTTGGATCGGAAATCCCCAGGCTGTGGAGATTGGTGACTGGGGGGATCCTTTCCAAACACGTGAGACAAACGTGTGCCACAAGCGCCACCTACTAGGCAGGATAAGAAAAACAGAACCCAGAGATTTCACAGAAAAATCTTACAACCTTGTTGGGTCCGACACCCAGGGAAATCTGACTAAATGCCCAGATGCCAAAAACAGAAGATAACGGTCCACGCTCAGAAGATTGAGAATATGGCCCAGTCAAAGGAACAACCAATAGTTCAAATGAGATACAAGAGCTGAGACAACTAATGCTGAATATACGAACAGAAATGGAAAACCTCTTCAAAAATGAAATCGATAAATTGAGGGAGGACATGAAGAAGACATGGGCTGAACATAAAGAAGAAATAGAAAAACTGAAAAAACAAATCACAGAACTTATGGAAGTGAAGGATAAAGTAGAAAAGATGGAAAACAAAATGGATACCTACAATGATAGATTTAAAGAGACAGAAGATAGAATTAGTGATTTGGAGGATGGAACATCTGAATTCCAAAAAGAAACAGAAACTATAGGGAAAAGAATGGAAAAATTTGAACAGGGTATCAGGGAACTCAAGGACAATATGAACTGCACAAATATACGTGTTGTGGGTGTCCCAGAAGGAGAAGAGAAGGGAAAGGGAGGAGAAAAACTAATGGAAGAAATTATCACTGAAAATTTCTCAACTCTTATGAAAGACCTAAAATTACAGATCCAAAAAGTGCAGTGCACCCCAAAGAGATTAGACCCAAATAGGCGTTCTCCAAGACACTTACTAGTTAGAATGTCAGAGGTCAAAGAGAAAGAGAGGATCTTGAAAGCAGCAAGAGAAAAACAATCCATCACATACAAGGGAAACCCAATAAGACTATGTGTAGATTTCTCAGCAGAAACCATGGAAGCTAGAAGACAGTGGGATGATATATTTAAATTACTAAAAGAGAAAAACTGCCAACCAAGACTCCTATATCCAGCAAACCTATCCTTCAAAAATGAGGGAGAAATTAAAACATTCTCAGACAAAAAGTCACTGAGAGAATTTGTGACCAAGAGACCAGCTCTGCAAGAAATACTAAAGGGAGCACTAGAGTCAGATACAAAAAGACAGAAGAGAGAGGTATGGAGAAGAGTGTAAAAAGAAGGAAAATCAGATATGATATATATAATACAAAAGGCAAAATGTTAGAGGAAAATATTATCCAAACAGTAATAACACTAAATGTTAATGGACTGAATTCCCCAATCAAAAGACATAGATTGGCAGAATGGATTAAAAAACAGAATCCTTCTATATGCTGTCTACAGGAAACACATCTTAGACCCAAAGATAAACATAGGTTGAAAGTGAAAGGTTGGGAAAAGATATTTCATGCAAATAACAACCAGAAAAGAGCAGGAGTGGCTATACTAATATCCAACAAATTAGACTTCAAATGTAAAACAGTTAAAAGAGACAAAGAAGGACACTATATACTAATAAAAGGAACAATTAAACAAGAATACATAATAATCATAAATATTTACGCACCGAACCAAAATGCCCCAAAATATGTGAGGAATACACTGCAAACACTGAAAAGGGAAATAGACTCATATACCATAATAGTTGGAGACTTCAATTCACCACTCTCATCAATGGACAGAACATCTAGACAGAGGATCAATAAAGAAATAGAGAATCTGAATATTACTATAAATGAGCTAGACTTAACAGACATTTATAGGACATTACATCCCACAACAGCAGGATACACCTTTTTCTCAAGTGCTCATGGATCATTCTCAAAGATAGACCATATGCTGGGTCACAAAGCAAGTCTTAACAAATTTAAAAAGATTGAAATCATACACAACACTTTCTCGGATCATAAAGGAATGAAGTTGGAAATCAATAATAGGCGGATTGCCAGAAAATTCACAAATACGTGGAGGCTCAACAACACACTCCTAAACAATGAGTGGGTCAAAGAAGAAATTGCAAGAGAAATTAGCAAATACCTCGAGGCGAATGAAAATGAAAACACAACATATCAAAACTTATGGGACGCAGCAAAGGCAGTGCTAAGAGGGAAATTTATTGCCCTAAATGCCTATATCAGAAAAGAAGAAAAGGCAAAAATGCAGGAATTAACTGTCGACTTGGAAGAACTGGAGAAAGAACAGCAAACTAATCCCAAAGCAAGCAAAAGGAAAGAAATAACAAAGATTAGAGCAGAAATAAATGAAATTGAAAACATGAAAACAATAGAGAAAATCAATAAGGTCAGAAGTTGGTTCTATGAGAAAATCACTAAGATTGATGGGCCCTTATCAAGATTGACAAAAAGAAGAAGAGAGAGGATGCAAATAAATAAGATCAGAAATGGAAGAGGAGACATAACTACTGACCTCACAGAAATAAAGGAGGTAATAACAGGATACTATGAACAACTTTATGCTAATAAATACAACAATTTAGAGGAAATGGATGGGTTCCTGGAAAGACATGAACAACCAACTTTGACTCAAGAAGACATAGATGACCTCAACAAACCAATCACAAGTAAAGAAATTGAATTAGTCATTCAAAAGCTTCCTAAAAAGAAAAGTCCAGGACCAGACAGCTTCACATCTGAATTCTATCAAACATTCCAGAAAGAATTAGTACCAACTCTCCTCAAACTCTTCAAAAAAATCGAAGCAGACGGAAAACTACCTAATTCATTCTATGAAGCCAACATCACCCTCATACCAAAACCAGGCAAAGATATTACAAAAAAAGAAAACTACAGGCCAATCTCTCTAATGAATATAGATGCAAAAATCCTCAATAAAATTCTAGCAAATCATATCCAACAACACATTAAAAGAATTATACATCATGACCAAGTAGGATTCATCCCAGGTATGCAAGGATGGTTCAACATAAGAAAATCAATTAATGTAATACACCATATCAACAAATCAAAGCAGAAAAATCACATGATCATCTCAATTGATGCAGAGAAGGCATTTGACAAGATTCAACATCCTTTCCTGTTGAAAACACTTCAAAGGATAGGAATACAAGGGAACTTCCTTAAAATGATAGAGGGAATATATGAAAAACCCACAGCTAATATCATCCTCAATGGAGAAAAATTGAAAACTTTCCCCCTAAGATCAGGAACAAGACAAGGATGTCCACTATCACCAGTATTATTAACATTGTGTTGGAGGTTCTAGCCAGAGCAATTAGACAAGAAAACGAAATATAAGGCATCAAAATTGGAAAGGAAGAAGTAAAACTATCACTGTTTGCAGACGATATGATACTATACGTCGAAAACCCGGAAAAATCCACAACAAACCTACTAGAGCTAATAAATGAGTACAGCAAAGTAGCAGGCTACAAGATCAACATTCAAAAATCTGTAGCATTTCTATACACTAGCAATGAACAAACTGAGGGTGAAATCAAGAAACGAATTCCATTTACAATTGCAACTAAAAGAATAAAATACCTAGGAATAAATTTAACTAAAGAGACAAAAAACCTATATAAAGAAAACTACAAAAAACTGCTAAAAGAAATCCCAGAAGACCTAAATAGATGGAAGGGCATACCGTGTTCATGGATTGGAAGACTAAATATAGTTAAGATGTCAATCCTACCTAAATTGATTTCCAGATTCAATGCAATACCAATCAAAATCCCAACAACTTATTTTTCAGAAATAGAAAAACCAATAAGCAAATTTATCTGGAAGGGCAGGGTGCCCTGAATTACTAAAAACATCTTGAGGAAAAAAAACGAATTGGAGGTCTTGCACTGCCTGACTTTAAGGCATATTATGAAGCCACAGTGGTCAAAACAGCATGGTATTGGCATAAAGATAGATATATCGACCAATGGAATCGAATACAGTGCTCAGTGATAGACCCTCTCATCTATGGGCATTTGATCTTTGATAAGGCAGTCAAGCCAACACACCTGGGACAGAGCAGTCTCTTCAATAAATGGTGCCTAGAGAACTGGATATCCGTATGCAAAAGAATGAAAGAAGACCCATATCTCACACCCTACACAAAAGTTAACTCAAAATGGATCAAAGATCTAAACATTAGGTCTAAGACCATAAAACAGTTAGAGGAAAATGTAGGGAGATATCTTATGAATCTTACAATTGGAGGCAGTTTTATGGACCTTAAACCTAAAGCAAGAGCACTGAAGAAGGAAATAAATAAATGGGAACTCCTCAAAATTAAACACTTTTGTGCATCAAAGAACTTCATCAAGAAAGTGGAAAGAAAGTCTACACAATGGGAAACAATATTTGGAGACCACGTATCAGATAAAGGTCTAGTATCCAGAATTTATAAAGAGATTGTTCAACTCAACAACAAAAAGACAGCCAACCCAATTACAAAATGGGAAAAAGACTTGAATAGACACCTCTCAGAGGAGGAAATACAAATGGCCAAAAGGCACATGAAGAGATGTTCAATGTCCCTGGCCATTAGAGAAATGCAAATCAAAACCACAATGAGATATCATCTCACACCCACCAGAATGGCCATTATCAACAAAACAGAAAATGACAAGTGCTGGAGAGGATGCGGTGAAAGAGGCACACTTATCCACTGTTGGTGGGAATGTCAAATGGTGCAACCACTGTGGAAGGCAGTTTGGTGGTTCCTCAAAAAGCTGAATATAGAATTGCCATATGACCCAGCAATACCATTGCTAGGAATCTACTCAAAGGAATTAAGGGCAAAAACTCAAACAGACATTTGCACACCAATGTTTATAGCAGCATTATTTACAATTGCAAAGAGATGGAAACAGCCAAAATGTCCATCAACAGATGAGTGGCTAAACAAACTGTGGTATATACATACGATGGAATATTATGCAGCTTTAAGACAGGATAAAATTATGAAGCATGTAATAACATGGATGGACCTAGAGAACATTATGCTGAGTGAGTCTAGCCAAAAACTAAAAGACAAATACTGTATGGTCCCAATGATGTGAATCGACATTCTAGAATAAACTTGGAATATGTCATTGGTAACAGAGTTCAGCAGGAGTTAGAAACAGGGTAAGATAATGGGTAATTGGAGCTGATGGGATACAGACTGTGCAACAGGACTAGATACAAAAACTCAAAAATGGACAGCACAATAATACATAATTGTAAAGTAATCATGTTAAAACACTGAATGAAGCTGCATCCGAGCTATAGGTTTTTGTTTTGTTTTGTTTTGTTTTGTTTTGTTTTGTTCTTACTATTATTACTTTTATTTTTTTTCTCTATATTAACATTCTATATCTTTTTCGGTTGTGTTGCTAGTTCTTCTAAACCAATGCAAATGTACTAAGAAACGATGATCATGCATCTATGTGATGATGTTAAGAATTACTGATTGCATATGTAGAATGGTATGATTTCTAAATGTTGGGTTAATTTCTTTTTTTCCGTTAATTAATAAAAAAAAAATTGAGAGAAGAACAAATAGGTAGATATATAATAAAGCAAAGGTAGTAAAATATTTAAAGTAGAATATACATAGAGTGTATACAGATTTCCAATGTGCAATATTTTTTACTTTTCTATGTATTTGAAGTGATTCACAAAAAATCTGAGTGCATTTTAAAAATACAAACCTTGAAATGTATTTTACAGGCATAGGATTCTAGAAATACACATCAAGGTTAAAATAAATCAAATATTCTTTGGGAAAGTAAAAATAACTTTCAAGAAAGAAACACATTTAAAAGTCCTTCTAGATTTGACCTACTTATCATAGTTTGAAGGAAGAGAAACTTTTTCTGTTTGTTTTATGAACACTTAAAACTTCTTATGAGGCAGGCAACGGTGGCTCAGTGGTAGAGTTCTCACCTGCCATGCTGAAGATCCGGGTTTGCTTCCCGGTACCTGCCCATGCAAAAAAAAAAAAGGAAAAAAAAGAAAAGCAAAAACAAACAAACCACTTCATATGATCTGGTTATGATTGAGAATTGTTGACCTTGTAAAATTATAAAGGGATTAGAAAATTTATGTACAATCTTTGCCAAATTTGTTTTAGAAATGAAAGTATGCAGAAAAACTCTCTCTGTTGCAATCTAATTTGGGATTTTATAATTTTGCAGAGTAGAATTTAAGAAAAATATAATGGGTTCATGTGTTTGTTTTTTAAGAAAGACTATTCATGTATATCAGCAATATGATTTCATTTATGCTTGATTATTCATTTTAAGCCATATTGTTGTGGTTTGGTATTTACATTTAAGTTCAGAGATGCCCTTTATTATGAATAAAAGTTGACAGAAAGACAAATCATACAACCCATTAGCTAAAATGCAAGCATCTTTTTTTGTAACTCACAAACATCTGAACTCTTATAATAAGCATATTGAATGCTGAGTAACCACTGTCTTGGGGTAATTGAAATCCTCATCCTAACATAACCTAACATGCTAATTTAGTAATCAAGAGCCTGAAAGCAGATCATATCTTTGTCTTACCCTGTGATCCTCACTCTTAGTGTGTAGTGCAGTATTGTGCCCATGATAGAGTTATACCATTTAAAGGGAAATGCATATCAATTTCCTAGAAGTAAGATAATGAGACTATTCTAATTTAACTCAGTATTAACAGGACTAGCCCTTACTAATCTCCCTTTGTCTTCCCTGGAAGAGCTGTTTTTCACCTGGACTCAGTCCTTGGTCTGCTACTGATATTAATATATTAGACTGGGTCTTCCCACTGGAGTATGACAGCATTTCCTATAAAACTAAAGGAAACCTAACTTGCCCTAGGGTTGATTGTAGAAGAAAAAAGAAGCAATGTATATGCATAGATAAGGCTCTTCAGGCAATTGTAAGAATATCCCCCCAATATTGTGGGGCAATATCTCTGTCTCATTTATTATCTTCTTCCAAACTCACTCTATAGCATTGATCCTCAAAACTGCCAAACTCATTGTTCGATAACTTTGCTTTCAGCCAGATGGAGTTAAACCACAGATGTTCTACTTCTAGAGCAGCCTGCGTGGTTTCAGCAAATTTCTTCTGGATCAGTGTTCAGTAATCTACTCTCGTAGGGAATCAGATCTTTGCTGCCAAAATGAATGAAATACTCTTGAAATATTCTTAGGTGATTTTGGAAGAGGAAAAGAGAAAAAGAAAAACACTTTTACCTTGACTGAATTATCTTTGAACTGTGATTGAAATTGTGAAATAATTTATAGGTCAGTCAATCTAAGAAAACATGTATACATAAATAAACTATATATAGTATATAAATATTTGAAGTTTTAAAAATTATTTCCATTTAATATTTCAGAAGGCCAGAGATTATCCATTATCATTGCAGTTTATGCAAAAAGAAAGACTCATAGAGGGATTCTTTTTGTGGAAGAGTCTGTGAAGGATCACAGAAGGAAAATCCAAGGGATTTCCTAATTCAACATCTTTATGTTACTGATGAAGCTTTAAAATATATATTTGGAAATTCTAAGAAACAGTGATTCACTTCTAACTTTATATATTTTTGCATTAAAACTCTACCATTAGATCGACAATGATGGAATACCCTAGCTGCATTTGTTGGGAAAGTGTTTTTTGAGGAATAAACAAATGTGTAAAAGTGGGGATGAAAGCAATATTTTAGCCAACACATCAAATTATCAATTCAATGTAGTCATTTTAATTGGGATGTGTTAAAGTTTAATATAGATGATGCAACTAAGTGAACCCCAAGAAGTCAAAGAATGTGTCACTTTTCATCATTTATTCAACAGGTGCTATTGAGCATCTACTGTGTTCACAGTTCCTAGATACAGCAAGGAAAAAAGTCAGTGATAAACTTTGGTATGAATCTTGAAAGAAAGTGAGGAGAATTGTGTGTTTTCAGAACTGCAAGTGGGACTATTGCTGAAGCATAATTTTTGGAGTAGCAATTAATAGAACAATGAATATTTACTAAGTCTGCACATTTATTATAATTTATTATTTTTGATGTAGATAATAGCATAATATTGCTTGAATTTGGATCTTTAATATCAGTGAAGTAACCAAATTCTATAAATTGACAATCTAAATGTTTAAACCAATTCCTCTGTCATATGACTGAGCTTGTTTCATCATCCATGTGCTGTTTTGTTGATATTCAAGGAACTCCTTCAGACACAACCTTATTTAAACCTCTGACAAGGTTTTTAATTCTGATTTTCTTTGGTTGCTTTCGGTCAACAAAAGACTGCCCCTTTCTTCAACTAATGGAACGTGGTCAACAGATTGCAATGTCATCTGATATCAGGAAGATGTTTTCTAAATCAGCCCTTCCCAATCCTCAAATAAAATTACTTTTTTGTTTTGTTTTGTTTTGCTTTGCTTTGTTTTAAGTTGTACTGCAGGGTATGTATCAATTCAATGACTATGTTTGGACTCCCTTCAAGTATCTAGTTCTGCATAATTTGCTGCCATTTTGGCCAAATCCCAGGAAATACAATCTATAAAATATATGAGGTTCACTGCACCTCTTACTCCCAACATTATTTCTTTCATAGAGAGAGAATGGTGGCAATATCTGATCTCTAAATTACTTAAGCTTCAAACCTGGGCTTTTATCGTTGGTTCTAACAGGAAAAGGTGAGAGATCAATCCTAATTTGTCTGAAGTAATCTAAGTCAGTTTTTATTAAGTTGTTCTTCTCTACTGTTAGGTAGAATCTAGGGAGGAATTTAACCTGAGATAAATTAAGGCAACTTGTAGATCCATTTCAGATTTAACTTGATGTAAATTTAGTGAATTTATGTAATAATTCATTCCAAACAACTGTCTGTAATAAGCAAGGGTCAAATCTTTTCCTGGCTATACCTTTGGTCCTACCTGTAAGTTATTCATTTTTCTTCAAAGTGCTCTTCTTTTCTTTGTTGGACAGATTTTTGAAGTCATTTGCAAAGAGTTATTTATTTCTCTTAGCCTAGTCAAAATATACCTAATATTCAAACAATCATAAATGATACCAAAATTTCAACTATAAATGCTTAAAGTTATGTCCCTTAGAACATATGGTCCAAACCAACTGTCACAGCTTTTTTCTGAAAATATTTAGCACAAGTGACATTGAAATGCTTTTTTTCTCTCAACTCATGAGATCAAAAAAAAAAAAGTAAGAGAAAGAAATCTGGACACTGGCCTGAACAAAGAAATTAATTATTTATTTGAGCCCATAATTTAATTCTGAAAAATAAAAAATGGTGACGGAAAAGTTTCATGATTCACTAACGCTTAGATTCCAAATGCTGAAAATTCTCTTTTTCCTCATACTGGTATACTGTGTTTCTTACTTTAAAAATCAGCCCTATTCTTTAAAAACAGTATTCAAAATCCACAATGATGATAGAGGCCACAAGGCATTACAAATGAGTAAAGCAGCTGATGTACGACAGACGGCATGGTGTGGTGTGTCTCAAGAGCACACACCCACCTAAACTGTCTACTCAGATCTTTCTGAATGTTGCTATGTGGGAATTCAGGCCAACGGTAGCCACAACCTCTAATTTTTTCAGAGGTTCTGAGAATCTGGGCTTTTACATAAACTGCTTGGATTTGTAAAAATATTTTCCATTAATTCAGCTTTTCTAAAATGCCATAAGGGTCAACCGGTACAGAGCTATGGGTAAAAATTAGCATACGAGACACCGTTTTGTAAGCTCTACAATAAAGGCCCTTGTTAAAGGTAATCTGCAGAGCAGCGGTTAGGCACACTGGTCTAGAGGTAGACTTCTTTGGTTTAAATTTCTCCTCTACTGAGCTGTCTTAGGGTAATTTGTTCATTCTCTTTGGGTTGTGTATTCTCATCTATAAAAGAGGTTTTTGGGTGGGCCATGGTGGCTCAACAGGCAGAGTTCTTGCCTGCCATGCGGTGACCCGGGTTCGATTCCCAGTGCCTGCTCATGCAAAAAAAAAAAAAAAAAATATGAGGCTTTTACTTGGAACATTAAATGAGATTGAACTGCTTGGTATATTGCCTAAAACCTAATAAAAGTTCAGTAAATTTTGGCTATTGTTATCAACATTATTATTATTATTATTATTATTATATACAGAACCAACATGGTGATTGAAATTGGGCAGCAATTGAAGTGAATAATTTGGGATCAGGAGGGTGGTCAGTACCATGGGGAACACTAAGCACTTTTAAAATCTCTATTTTAAGACACATTTTACTATTTAATTGTTTAATCTCCCCAAAACCACTAGGTAAGGTTGTTATTAATCTCATTTTCTGATGAGGAAACTTAAACTCAAGATTTCAAGGACTTATCCAATATTATACAGTACATTTCATAACCCAGCCTGCATGAATATCTCTTCTTCTGAACAGTATGCATTGTTGCCTTTCTCTGAAAGTTGGAATTTAAGTAGATAGAAGGGGGGTGGTGGGTTGACAGATGGCCAAGTCTTTGAAGATCAGAAATAACAGGCTAGATTAGAGAACAAGGAAATGAGGCCGTGGGAATTGAATGAGGCTGGGAGCCCCAGGAACCCAGGTGGTAGACCTGGGCAAGATGTCATAGACTGGGAACTGTTAAAGTCAAATCAACCAAAGGCCACCAGGAACAAATCTGTGGTCTGGAAGAATCACATTTATTCACCTGATGCAACAAGAGAGGGCCCTGCATAAGAATCTCTTGCAGTACCATTTAATGAGAAGGAGGTGGAAAGTATCTTTAGTGAGGTTTGTGCTCCCTCTGATGGATTCCGGGGAGTAGGGGTCCAAGGGAAGCAGGGATCGGCTCGGGATTAGCTGCTGTTTTCAAGGCATAATTGGGAGAAGCGGGAATTGACGAGGGGTTGGATGCTATCGTGAAGTGAAGGCAGTTTAGCAGCTGTGCATTCCAGTAATAGGTAAGAATAGAAAAACAACTCTGAGGCTTTATTGGTAAGAAAGCAGTAGCCACTCAAGAGGGGTCATTACGATATGTTTCAACTGCTGCGTGACCTCGGCAAACACACTGCTTCCTGTGAGCCTTGCAGCTGGCTTTCTCTGAAACTGCCCTCCCAGCCAGATTAACAACAGGAATTTTTGTTGTTGTTGTTTTTGGTTTTTGTTTTCAATTCCAGCTGATTTCCATTTAGTCCTGGATAGAACTTTTTATTACTTCAGGACACGTAGGGGTACAATTGGTGTTGATTATTGAGCTGAGGCTCTTTAAGCTTTGACGGACCTTACATTCTGGAGCTGGTCTCAGAACATGAGGAAAAAGGAACAAGTGGGCAAATAAATAGCAAAGCAGGAGGTTGGCCGGCCCGTGCTATGCACAGCTGACAGAGCAAGGGGATCAAAAGGGCTCAGCCTCCAATTTTGTAGTTCTAGAAACTAAACTTTTAAGCCAATTAAGAGGTAATGGTTTAGAGGGATTCCATTATGAAAGATCACTTACATTATTAGTGAGTAATGAAAATGTCAATGTAATATTTTACCACTAGAAATACGAATATCAATAAGATTGGACAGATTGAAGTTCTAATACATGCTATAACGAATTTTAGAGACATTGGGTTGAATGAAATAAGCCAAACATTAAAGAACAAATATCGTGTGATTCCACTTATATGAAGTGTCTAGATAAGCAAATTCATAGGCAGAAAATAAATCTGAGGTTACCAGGGGCTGGGGGGAGAGGTAAATGGAAAGTTATGACTTAATGGGTACAGAGTTTGTGATTGAGGTGATGAAAACATTTTAGTAATGGATGGTGGTGATGGTGGTACAACATTGTGAATGTAATTTGTCATTGAAGGGTACACTTAAAAATGGTTAAGATGGGAAATTTTGTGATTATACATATGTATACACATAGATAAGTATAAAACCACAATTAAAACTTTTAAAGAAAGATTGCACAACATGACCTCTGTAGGCAGAACTATATGGTAAGATTTGTCATGATTAGAAGGTTGCATTTTGAGCATAGAATTATGAGGTAAGTTATAAAGATGGAAATGTTTATGGCACCAGGTTGAGGTGACCTTGTGCTTTTATCTTGCACCAGAATTCTCTAGGAGTCAGGAGACAAGTTACTGTTTCAAATTCTGGCTTCATCTCTGTGTGACCTTGAAAAACTTGCTTAACATTTCTGTGCCTCAATTTTCTCATGAGTGAAATGGGATGATCACCTACTTTATGGAGTTACTGTGCAGATTCTATACATTAATACATGTAAGTGGCATAGTACAAAGTCCAGCACATAGGAATGAGAATAGATTAGTTCTTCTTCTACATATTTTTAATGTTATTATATAAATTCCTACCTCCGGTCATCTTCTGTCCTGGCCATTCTCTGGTGGACACAGCCAAAAATTTTTCTCTGTGATTCTCATTGTACTAAGTTTCCTGGCTGAATAATCCTTCTCTAATGAGCACTTTAAAAATATGCTAATATTTCAACTTCGTAACTATCAAGTCTTATTTGGTGGAGGTATTCATTTTTTATAAAGGCAATTTTGAAAAATTGTAATATATGTGATCCTTCCAGGATAAATGTGAGTATGGGCTGTCTGTTTTCTGGGTATATGCCATATTTCTCTGGTTAGAGGGAGATACATATGCACCTTGCAGTTCCTTAGGATAAAGGACACAAGGTTGGTCATTAAATATAGATTTCATGTTCCCTCATCTCTTACATGACCTATTTAGAGTGGTGTTTGACAGGAAGGAGAAAGGCATACCTTAAAGAGAATGTAGTAGACTTCTGTATGCTTGATAGATCCATCTGTAGCATGAATTCAAACCTTTTTTTCTGAGATCCTTTTGCTACTCCAAGATCCCTGATTGCATCCTTGTACAAGAACCAACAGGCAAAAGCTATTAGCACTTCATATTTGATTTAAAAGGCAGAAAACAGAAGAGAAGAGAAGAGAGTAGATACGTAGATGTCAAGTAATTTATCCATTTCTCTCAACACTAAAGTGTCCTTATACCCGATATTCTATTTCCTGTGTTTTTTTGAGGACTAGAAGAGATCAGTTGTTAAATGCTGTAGGTATGGCCCCCATAAAAACTGTCACTTCAATCTCCTCATCTCCTTTTCCCCAATCATTTAACTGAACTTCATCATCTCTTAACTAAAGATCCCAAAGGCCTCCTAATTGGTTTCTCTACAATTATTTTTCCCAATTAAGGCATCAAGACAGGCTCTCCTAAGTAATTTTTCCCAATTCCATTCCAGCTTATGGTACTCAAAAGTGGATCAATGTGGTATAGTTTAGATTCAGTCAGATCTTGGTCTGCCAGCACACTTTACTAGCTGCCTGGGTCATCTCTGTTTCTTTTTTCTCACCTTTAAAGGGGGATCACATCCAATTCTGAAGGTTGTTGTGTGGACTAGATATAATGTATGTGTCCACCATACAGGTATTTTAATAAGTACCTGCTAAACTTTCCTTATTGTATTCTACATTCTAGGAAAATGGGAGAAAATGAAAAACAACCAACTATTTTGATCAAAAGGATGCCAAACAAATATGTTCTTTCACAGTATGCAAAAATGCTTTAATGGTTTTCAACTCTGAGAGATCATTTTATGAAAGAGAAAGAAAATTTCATAGTCATTCTTCCTCCTAGAGATTCAATGAAATACCAAGAGCGTCAACTAAACACTTAAATGCACAGTGACATAAGTAGGCTTTCCAAAAAAAAAAAAAAATGTCATGACTGACAAATAATATAATCTTGTGTCCATACAATATAAATGATCAAAAAAGTTCAAAAACAAGGAAATAGGCATAATTCCAGAAGAGGTCTTGGACCTTATTGTAAAGTGAGAGAGAAAAGGGTTAGTCTATGAACACATATACCTACCAGATTCTTTCCACTAAGGAAAACCCCGTGTCACAAAAATAAATAATTCTGAATTGATGTCACCATTATTTTTTGTTATTTTTATTATGCATGCTCAAAGATAAAACTTCTAAAATTAGTTTACTGAACTATATGCTGCATTCAAATGACAATATTCTTAAGCTCTCAATTCTTTCATCCAAAAAAAATGCTGCTGAATATTTCTGCATCTTTTATGCTTTAAAAGTCTTATTCCTAATTAGTAAAAATAATAGCTTCTAAAAATGGTGAACTGCTCCATGAGTTGACCTGAAGCTCTTTAAATATTTTCTTTACCTTTCTAAAAGTTTGGTAAAGTTTTCATCTCCCTTTTTATTATTAATTTAAGTGGTAGTCTCAGTGTTGGATAAACATCAAGGACACAAATACAAAGACACTCTAGAAAAATCTATTGTTTAATTATTGCAAAGTATAATTTTAAAAGAACATGACAATCAACATTTATTTTCAGTTTATTTTCTAAACAAAATAATGTTTGAAGTTTTTCAATACTAAAAGAACTAGTGAAAAAGATTGAGAAATTGTGCTGTATACTCTGTGCACCACCAAGCAATAAAACTGGAATTCGGAGGGTTGTTTATAACTTTCAAATCACCAAAACTTCATTTGGAGAAAAATAAAACACATATTCTCAAATGCTATCTTGTTGATGAGTGAACATGAACTAATTTTCTCAGTTAATGGTTGCTGAATGTATAACATGGACAAAGGAAAAATCACGAAGAAAACATAGTTCCTGCCCTCAAAGATGTTACATCTCAGTAGAGTATGGGGTGGATGGGGGGAATGGTGAAACTTATGGTGGATACTGACAATTGCAATAAGAGAGGGGATGAAAAGACCTAAGCTGTCCAGCTGATTAACTCACGGTATTAGGCAGAATAGTTAAAAGGTAGGAAGGAAATCCATGGGTAGATAGTTTTTGAAGTAAAGGTAATAATGGCTTTGAGATGAGATAATGAAGTGGAGGAGTCGGATGTTTGTGATGGTGAAGAAGCAGGAACAATGGGACTTAGTGATGAAAGGAAAATGGGGCAAGGGAAAAATGTCAGAGAATCCCTTCTAGTGGAGGTGAATGGGGGTATGATATTGCTAGCTACAAAAGTGGAATGACTAGGGATTTAGAGCACGGGGAAGAGAAAGAATAGTGATGCATTTTAAATAGTATTCATTGAATGTGTGGTATCAAGATGGTATTCAGGGAGGAATGGCCAATAGGCAGTTAGAAATTTGGAACTGGAGAACTGGAGATGGCAAGCGGAGAGAGGTTATTTCTTCAAGTACCCTTAGGACATAGACTTCTTTGCAAGATGAACAGATGCTACTTGGTAAGCTATGTACCACTCCTGTAGAATTAATATGAAACTGCTCCTTTTGGTTAAACACCAAATGAGTAGGTTTGATATGTGACAGAAATTTAATGAAGGAAAGCATACATAAGAGAGGGCTGAGAAAATGAACAAAAGATGAACAAAATGAAGAAAGTTTCCATAGCAATTCAAGTAATGGATCAATGTTAAATTCTGAAAGGCCAAGAGATTATTTAGGAAACAGAAATAAGGTGACTTCACCAAGAAGCACGGTTGGGGACTATATCTGGTATTGAGAATTGAAATGGGGGCCTTAAGTAGGTGGTGCACTTTATAGGGAGAAATTATGGCAGGGATGGTGTTGACTGAAAGACCAGTCAAAAAAGAGAATGGGGGAGAGAGTGAGAGCAAGGGTGAGTGATATAATGGAGAGAGAGAGAATATGACTATAAGCCTTGCTCACTCAAGGTCTAAAGCTTAGCAAGATTTGGGTCTGACAAGAAAGAAAGAAACAATTTAGAATGACAGGGCTTCTGTCCATTTTGTTCACTGCTATATTGCTATCACTAAATTCAAAGTTGTTCTATAGTTGTTGTTGGCAAATAATGATAATAATGATGATAACAATAATAATAAACTAGGAAAAGCCAAGCAACAGAAGGGTCAGCTTTGACAATCTGCTGGGATCTCTATCTGTACTACTCCGTAGTTTGCAGAGATTGCCATCCTGTAAATATCTACAAATTTTTCATATGATAAAATAGTTTCTTGTTCACTTCACAGATGACTGAGTTTATGGAGCAGATGGTTGAAAAGCAATGGAAGAGAATGAAAGGACAGAAACACCTGGGAATAAATGTGACCAGCATCAAAAGTCACTATGTCTCCTAGTATTTAGGCACAATTGGTATGTTCTACTACAATGCTTTTGAATAATATCAAATGTTCTAATTCTCACTCTTTAGGAGAAATGAGAAGCAAACTAATATATGTATATGTATATATATATTTCTTTTTTTTTTTACATCGGCAGGCACCGGGAATTGAACCCGGGTCCTCCGGCATGGGAGGCAAGCATTCTTGCCTGCTGAGCCACCGTGGCCCACCCCAAACTAATATCTTAACTGTTTAAAATAAACTTTTGGATCATATTAAAACATTTTTAAGTCATGCTTTTTAAATGTTCAAATAAAAAAATTAAAGATGAGAAAGTAAAAGAAAATGGTAAACTCATACTGAGATAATGATTACAGTTTTATTTGAAATGCCATGTTAGCAGTGTAGATTCATGTATGATGTGAAAGATATTTTTAAATTGTGCTTAAAAATAAAACATATAAAAATGATTTTTCATAGTAATATGGAAAGCAGTACAAGCCAACTTAGTGAAATAAAGAAGTTCTGAAAATAAATTTCTTGAATGCGTTTAATAATTTACATTAAAAAGGCAGCATTTCAAGTGGTTGAAAGTGAAAGTATGTGCTTTAAATCTGCTTCAGCAAAGAAAAATTCATTCCAGTGCTACTAGAAACATCGCATAGAGATATAAATTTATATGATAATGTCTATTTGTGAGAAAACTTGACATCCATAATTAGGTCCAAATATAGAGAAAACTAATTTTTATATATGTGCTATACATTTGGGTATTGGTAAGGGATTTCAAGTCATCTATTTGCAAATAGGCATATCTATAAATCTCAGTTTGGGTAGATTTATTATTAAACAATGGCAACTTTTCAGTGACCATGTGTTGAATAAGTCCAGGGTAGGATATTTGTGCGTATGGGATTCATAAAAAGGGGTCCAGGAGAAATATTTAAATCCTGGCATTTAATTCCTTTACATACGAGCTGATTTGAATGTGCTTAGCATAATCCAGGCAATCCTTCTGTAATGCATTTAAATCTGCATCTTCCATTTATTAGCAGCATCAAGCAATTCATTTTTGCTGTCAAATTAACTCTACAAAATAATTTGGTTTTCCTGCAATTATCTTTATTCCAGTTTTTTTTAACACATACTTGATTATTTTGATATGTCTAAAATAAAATTTGATTATAGATTTAGGATTTACTTTCTTCAGAAGATACTCACCAAATTCCTCTGTTAATAATATTAATGGCAATATTTTGCTTATTTTGCTAAGATAAAGAAAATGACTTTTACTTGCCACCTAAATTTAACTGGACATTTTATTTAGACATTAATTTATACAATGCTAACATGATTTTTCAAAAAGGTTTTGATTATTTAGATAGGAATGGCTACAAATCGGTCTCTTCACCCTTTAGCAGATTTGAAGTGATTGATGGATTTGAGCTTGTAATTTGATGTAGCCAATATGGATTGCTCACCAACATCAGGAGACCATATTAACTACTCTGTGTGTGCATATGTATGCGTATGACAATTGTGAGCCCTGCAAACCAGAGTTAATTTTAATTTGCTCTTATGTTGTACACATTAAAGTAGAAAGTTGGAATAATGCAAAAATTATATTTTAAAAAAATAAAAAGGAAAGCAATTAGGATCTAGAATAATCCTAGGCCCCAGGATTATTAGATCACTCTCTAATGTGTTTTGGCGGACTACATTAAAGCTACATATTGACAGTTATATTTATATAGATTCATCCTACTTTGCATTAGAAATTGTTTTCTTTACTAACTATTCTCAAAAATAAGAACATGATGATTATACAACTCTTTTGCAAGATAAATAATTCATTTTCCTATTTTTTTCTTTAATATTTTACTTTGGAAAATTTCAGATATATGCAAAAAATAAAAATAATAGTATACTAACCACAGCTACCTACTTTGTAACTTCATCAATTATCAACATTTTGTCCATTTTTTTCATCTATTCCTGCAGACACATATTTTTCTTTTCTTAAACATGTGTGCTTACAAATATGATAGATTCACAGGAAACTGCAAAATAAAACATGTAAAGAGACTCTATGTACCCTTTATTCAGTGTCGCATAATGGTAACATCTCATATTTAATAGTATACTATCAAAACTGGGGTAATTGACCTTGCTATCATCCAGAGACAGAATTTACCACTTTCACAAACATTTGTGTGTGTGTGTGTGTGCATGTGTATGCAGAGTTCTATGCGAATTGCATATGCTGTGTAGCTATGTGTAACCACCACCACATTCAAGATACGGAATTGTTTCATCACCACAGGGCTCCCTTGTATTACCTCTTCATAAACACACCTACTCCTATCTTCATGATCCCTGACTCCTGGAGACCACTAATCTGCTCTTCACCTCTTTAGTTTTGTCAATTCAAGAATTTTATATAAATGGAATCATACAGTATGTAACCATTTGAGACTGGCTTTCTTTACCTAGCATAATTCCATTGAGATCCACTCAAGTGCTCGTATGTATCAATAGTTCATCCTCTGTATTGGGTAGGGTATAGCAGTACCACAGTTTTTTTTAACAATTCACTCATTGAAGGACATTTGGGTTATTTCCAGGTTTTAACTACTATAAATAGAGCTCCTATAATTATTCATGTACATGTTTTTATATGAACATTTTCATTTCTCTGGGATAAATGCCCAAGAGTGCAATTGCTGGATTCTATAGTAAGTGCATGCTTACTTTAAAAAAAAAAAACTACCAAACTGTTTTCCAGAATAGCCATGCCATTTTACATTCCCACCAGCGTTGTATGAGTAAAAAATTTCTCTGCATTTTTGCCAGCATTTTCTGTTCTCATTATTTTTCATTTTAGCCATCCTGATATGGGTATAGTGATATATCACTGTAATTTTAATTTGTATTTCCCCAATGGTTAATGGTGCTGGATCAAAAAAATTCATTTGCATTTTGAATTATTCCTCCCATTTTAGTTTTTATAATAGACCTGTTTATCATAGTGTTTTTAAAAAATATGTATCACATTTATATTTTCAAAAGGTTGCTGTTCACAGTTAAAAGCAAATTCAGCGTGTTCGTTTAAAAAAAATAAAAATTCTGTTCCTTCATAATTCATATTCTTCTTTCTCTAATATTGCAATGTGTTTACATCCTTCTGATTATAAATTAATTCGTGTTTGATAGATAAGCTATGGAATAATAAAACCCTAAAGAAGAAGAAACAAGGAAAATATGCCAGAAATTTCATCTCCCAGCAATAATCCCATATTTACATTCATATGTGGTTTGTGTGTGCGTGTGTGTGTGCATACATCTCTTTACAAATTTAGAAAGAGGCTGTATCACAGACTTTGTTTTGCAGACCAAAATAGCCTACCGGATATTTTTCTCTCCGATTTTTGAAAAAGAATATATCATAATTTTTCCCTCCTAATTTTTATCCTATGATGTTTTTCATATCAATACGAATTCACTCTGTGGATGCAATGTACTTTATTGAAGTAATTTCTGTTTCCTCACTGTTATATCTAGTGCAATTATGCATATTCTTGTTAATCTCTCTTTATGGATATTGTACACTTATTTTCAAAGGTTAATTTCCTGGAAGTGGTATTGTTATTTACCAGAGCGTAATCTCCTCCAACCTTCATTGTTTGTTTGTTTGCATGTTGAAACAAAGACATTTTAAGAGGTAAGTCAATTCCATGACAAAATTCTCTTCTTCTATGTTGTTCTGAAAGCTTATTATTGATGATTTATGTAAGAAAGAATAGAAGATGGCTATATAATTATAGAATAAGTCAGTTGCCCAGCAGTATTTATGAATCACGAATTCTGGAAATGCTGGGAAAATCACACGACTTAAGTTGAGTCAATGCGCATATATTTGCCTCCAGGAGGGTAGAAAAATTCCTTTTTTTCCTCACCATAACATGCTTGACACCTCTCATAGTGTTCAACAAATAGTAGATGTAAGATAAATATTTGTGTCATGAACATATAAAGTACTGCGAGGTATTTTGCATTTCAAATGCAAAGAACAAGAATGTTCTTGTGTATTCTCTTTTCCAGGTTTGCTAAGCTGATTAAGGCACGAAAAGCTAACAAGTAAGGTATGAAGCAATAAAGTTTTGCTTTTCAAGTTTCCTCATTATTTTTATTTTATATTTCCTCAGTAAGATCCCTGCAGAGTTTGGTTGCTTTCCTGGTTCTTCAGGCTTTCCTCTGTATAAATTGCAGGAACTGGGCCCTATAAGGAGGCTTCAGATTCTTAATTCTACCTTTTATCTCCTCAGTGAAATTTACTAGTCTGTGTCCTGTCACCTTAGGGAGCTTATATCTACTAAACTATAGAATCTATTGGGTATAACAAGGTACTGTGCTACTAATAATAATGATCAGAGCTAACATTTATTGAGCTTTAGCAATATGCTAGGAACCATTCTGAAGTATCTTATTTATTCCTTCCTATATCTCTCTCAGGGGGCTGTTATTATTATTCACATTTTACAGATGAAGAAACTAAGGCAAAGAGAGTATAAGTAAATTTTATGGATCATTCATTTAATAAATAACAGAGCCTGCTTTGTATCTGCTTCAATGCTTAACTGCAGGGGCTGGATTCACAGTAGATTCTAGGTGCCTGCATTTGAAGCCAGGCAACTTGGCATCAGTGCTCACCACTCTTCTGCAATAGTCACAGAGCCTCCAAAATCAGAACCTAATATTTGCAGCTATTGTTAAAATGCAGTGTGTTCCCTGCACTTGGCTTTGACTGGACTGCTCCTTTAGGAAGATTTTGTAGACTCCTGCTGCAGCTGGGAGCATTTAAAAGGCTTCTTATCTACTCTTGATCTCAGGAAACTGATGTCTGCTCTTTCAAATGCAGCACAATTTTGACCCTTCTGCCTATGACTCACCTCCTCACAGGTACCCTAGACTTAAATTGGCTCCTCTTCTTTCCATTCAATGTGTTAATAAGTCCTAGCCCCTGCCCCTCAATCAAACTTTCTGTTCTTTCTTGAGTCCATAGGCAATAAGTGGTCCCACATTGCACATGACTGCTTTGTACTTCGGTTCTTGTCTTGGCCTCCAGTCATGTCTCTGTCTACCAGTGTATACTAAATGTATGGCAATACTTGGAACTAATTTGAACAAAAAAGCAAAAAGCAAAAACCACTCAGATGTGTTAGAGGTCATTTGAGTTTTTAACAGTGCCCTTCTTTTCTAATACTTTAAACAAAAGAGAAATCATAGTTTTGGGAATTCTAGTCACATAGCTTGCTAGTAGTAGAGGTAATGTTTGACAAGCCAGCAGCTTGGGTCATTTGACTCTATTTTAGCATAGAGTTGGCCTTGTCCATAAAAGTGGAGAAATAGAATAATGGAGATGTGATCATGGAAGCTGCATGTACTCCAGAAAAACATATCCTTACATTTAATCCATTCTTGGGGATGTGAACCCTTTGTAATTAGGACCTTTTGATGTGGCTATTCCAGATAAGGTGTGACCCACCTCAAATCAGGATGGGACTTAATCCTCTTACCTAAGTCCTTATAAGTGAAATGAAATTCAGGTACAGGGAGAAAAGCTTCAGAAAGCAAGAGGCTGAAACAGAACCCAGAAAAGAAAGACAAGACCGGGAGATACTGCCATGTGCCTTGCCAGGTTTCAGAGGAACCCAGGAGCATCAGCAGCCAGCCCCAGACACCACCATCTTCACAGAGAAAGGTATTCCTAATGATACCTTGACTTGGACATTCTCTGAGCCTCAAAACCATGAGTGAATAAAATTCCCATTGTTCAAGCTAACCCATTTCATGGTATTTGCTGAGCTGCCTAGGAAATTAAAACGAGGGGAAGAGAGTTAGTGCCCGATATGGATAATGTCCAGGTCGGCGGCCACATGCATGTTACGCATGCTTGTATTTTAGACATGTATTTTTGTGGGTCTTACCCAGCCGTTCATCATTTAAGAAACATACAGTGCACACCTACTACTTGCCATTATTTTGGGTGACAAGGTATTTAGGGTGTATGATGGGCCTTTATTTGTTTATGGAAGCGGTCCTTGAATTACTTTTGGAATATGTGTCTGAAAGTGACACAGTGGACTTAAAAGTAAGAGTTCCACGGAATGAAAGATATTATTATGTCCTTAATTACGGTTCAAGTGGGCACTGCTTTTCTCAAGCTAACGTGATGGTTGCTGCAAGAGAGTGTTTCTGGCTGTCCTCTGAATAACTATCCAGCCCAGGCAGAGCCATGTTGCCAGGAAATCACACGAGCTGCAGTGGACAAGATCCAGAGTGATGTGTTGGGTGGACTTTGAGATGGAAACAAGAAGAACTGTTGGGGAGATTTCCTGATTGTTCAGACTACAGAAAGCCTGACCTAGTTTTTTGACAATGGAAGTCTAAGGGTGAAATGGATGACAAAAGCAGAGGTAAAATTGAAAAGGGTGTATCTGGAGGGCAAAAGAGATAAAGGAATTAAAAGTGACTGAGGGGTTTCAAGAGAGAAGAATGGTAAGATATAATGATGCTTTTAAAAAAAAGTTCAGGAGGATAATGCTCAAGCAGATTTGAAGTAGGAAAGAGAAATTGTATTTTAAACCTGTTATATGTGTGGAGCTTGGGAAAAATGGAGGTAAGTACATCAGTCAGGCCCTGAAGCACAGAAGAGAAATTGGTGCTAGAAATGTAGGCTAAGGAGCAAAGCTGTGTTTAATAGTAACAACCAAAATTCACACAGCACTTAAAACACATCGGCACTATGCTTAGTCCTTTAAATATGATAATTAATTTCATTGTCACAACAATCTATGAGATGAGTCTTATTAATATTCCAGATTTATATGTAAGGAAACGGTGACACATAAAGTTTTGATGCCTTGGCTAGAATTTGAATGTCTTCGATGACCACAGGTCATCATTCACTGTGGCACCCTGGCTAATTTTGTTTCCTTCAAAGTATTTGCCCAGTGGAAGTAGGAGTTGAGAGATGGGGATGAAAGGGTGATCCAATTTAAGCAAAGAGAGCTTAAAGATGATATAATTAAAAATATGCTGTCTACCATTTCTCCCACCCCAACTCCTGGAACATAAGCCCAGCTTTTCCACTCCAGGTAGAGTACTGTAGAGGAAAAAGGTCTAAGAATTGGTGCTAAAAATATATCTAGCAGGAGAGTATAAAGAAGATAAACCTTCTAGAATAAGTACATTTGAAGGGCTGGGAAGAGCAAAAGTAGCTAATGAGGAGTCAGAGAAATAGGGATCGGAAAGAATGTGGGATCCAGGAAAGTGCTGATCACAGCCACATGGCCAAGCAGAGAAGGTCTGTGACCAAGGTTAAACCAAGAGGGGGAGCGTCCAGACTAAGAAGCGACAGTTGGAAGGATTTGCGAGCTTGAAGACTTAGAGTTTTTAATATAATTTTTTTTTATTAGAGAAATAGAAAGGCTTATAGAAAAAAATCAGCAGGGGATACGGAGTTCCCATATACCCCCCCTATTATTAGTTTCTTGCTGTTTTGTTACAATTGGTGAAAGAAGATTATTCTAATTGCATTATTAGCTATAGTTCAGTCTATTAAGGTTTTCTGTTTATACTGTGCAGTCCTATTATTGTAGATTAAAAACAAATATTCTAGTAAAATATATTTAACCTAAAATTTCCCCTTTTAACCATGTTCAAATATATAATTCAGTGCCGTTAATTACATTCACCATGTCATGCTACCATCACCATCATCCGTTACCAGAACTCTTTCTGAGGAAACTGCAAGAGGAGAAGCACAGGGGAAAGATGAGAAATGGAAGCGATGAGTTTGAACTGCTTTCGAATAATTAGTGGTGTGGAAATGATGAGGATGCAGAAGTATTTTTAATGCAGGGAGGAAGGAATAGACAGTGAGAAAGTCTTGCCACATGTAAGACTTCTTAAGAATGTTTCCCGGGACATCCCAAGTCTCTGTGTCCTGAGCTGACTTAAAACTGAGAAATGTAGCCGGGCGGGTATTGTGATGGGAGGAACCTGACTGATTGCCAATCTCATGAGGGCACCACTGATAGCTATAAACAGATAATTTGCAAGAAAATGAAAGGGTCCAAATTCAGGTTGCCAATTCTAAATATTTAACTAATGAAAAATACAGGCTTTGAATTGGCTGTGAAAACCTCAAATGATGAGTTAAATTTTAAGTACTTTGTGCCCTGGAGACGATGTTTCAAGTCCTGGTTTTGCCAGATGGGGTGTGAGTCACAGCACAGGAAATAACACTAGATTTCATATTATTTTGCTTAGATAAAGGATGAGGACCTTCTAAAACCAGTTGCCCTGCAGAAGAAATGAACACCCAATAGGAGGCAGTTACAATGGCTGTGCTCCACGGAGCAGGCTGGGTCAGAGCTCTGCGGCAGGAAACCAGGGCAGCAGGATCTGCCAGCCGTGGCAAACGGAAATGTTTGCTTCTGGCAGCACCAGAATGCAGATGCCAGATACAAAGTCCCATCAGTGAGATTTATCTCACTCTGTAGACTCTTTGGAAGGGGTGGTAGTAGCTGATAGGGCTGTGAGTCAATTATATTTTCCTTCTTTCCTCCTGCCTTTATTTCATTGTGGTATCTTCTTAGCAATGTCTTTGGAAGCATGGATGCTGGATTAGATCAAATTAAAGCCTTATATAAAGTATTATGGCCTGCTCACTTTAGGGTTAAAATCCTCAGAACACACAGTAGTCATTAAGTCAGAAGTGGTGAAATACAGACAGTTAGGTAGATGAGCTCGTGAAATAACAGGACATATAAAGTACAAAAACTGGCATATTTGAATAAGTGCTTATGATATTTCAGCCCCTTTTCCTCTTTCTCTCAGTCTTCAGCATCTTCATTTACTTTCCACCTTTTGTCTCACTTCTGCTTTACCCATGAACTGATCTCCTTTACTCAGAAAAGTCTCCTCTTGACTTTCCCTTATCTTGATCAGTGCCTTTACTTTAACTGTCAGAATTCTTGAATAAATTACACACAACTCCTTCCAATTTTGCTGCATCTTTTATGTTACCAAAGAGGACTTTAGGAAAGCTTAAATTATATCTCTGCTCTTACAGCTCAACAAATATCATAGTGCGAAAGGTCAAAATAACCTTATGGCCAAACCCTACATATTTATTTTATCCTTATTTTGGGGATGCATACCTCAGAGAAAGGGTATGTCTTTTACATACATTTTTACTCCATCCTGTCTTACTTCTGCTTTTTTGGTTTCCCTAATTTCATACTACTCTCTCTTGATTGCTCAATGGATCAATCATCTTTCTCTATCTATTGTATTCCTTTGACATCATGGTTGCCCCCTTGTTTTCCTTCTCCTATTACTCTTAATTCTGGCTGCTCCCTAGCTCAGTACTTTGTTCTTAGTTCTTAGTGCTTGAAACTCTTCAATAGTCTCTTTCTCATGACCATTCGCTTACTCTAAAGATAAAAAATACGTGATCTACAGGCTACACTGGACTTGCAGATATGTTTATTTTGGTCTGCAGAGTTTTACTGAAAATTGAGGCAGAATTTTAAAAATTTTACACTTAGTCCTCTGTTGAAAACATTAAAGATCTGAGTATGTCTGACCGGCACTTCTATCCAACAGTCAGCTGAACAGCTTTCCCCTGGATGAGACTGATCTCTTCAGCTCACCCCAGGAAGGTCCCTCCCGGAAGGTGTGAGCCATTTGGGCTTACCTTCCTGACCCCTTTGAACCCCATTTCGTCGCTCTTGTTGTTGATGTTGCTGTTGTTAGAAGGTAAATCTTTCTGACATTTGTGGCATGAGAAAGATTTATGTATCATGAATAATGTATTAGGTCTGATTAATGAAAATTTTTATTGAATTAAAATGAAATAGTAGGGCTTTTTAATAATCTGTTTTTTTTGTTGTTGTTGTTTCATTGAACACTATGCCCTGTTGCTTCTCTAATGATTAATTTAGGTATTTAACTCTTAATGTTTATTAGGAATCATACTTTAAACCAGACACTTCACCCATTCTATAGTTGGACAAAACTTTTGCCTCTTTATTCCATGGATGGTAGAGGGTAGGTTAGTGGAGCAGGGGAGACGTGAGGATGTTCTTCATGGACTCAGAACAGGAATCCAGGTCAGAGGTAGAAGAGCAGCCTGTCAAGAGTTAGGGCTTCATCCTGCCTAACATGTTCAGACATAGAACCCAGCATATTTTTATACTAAGCTGCAAAGTATCAAAATAAAAGCAATGGTAACCATTCAGCACATGCTATTTTCCAGATTTATGTATCCCATGACATTCATCACTAATTTTCCAGAATGTATTTCTCATTTGAATAATACACTGTTTAATATCTTAGTAAGTCAGTTCTGGAGACCAGTGGAAATTAGCTAAATAAATCATACCACTTCTAAATAAAACTTTCTACTTGGCCCATTTTGGTCTAATAAAATATTTAGGTATTCTAAACAATGTTTAATGACTCTACTACAGGCATTAACTATTTTGTATACAAGGGTAGATGCATATTTAGTCCTTTCAATCCTCTGAATTTTCCATTGAGTCAAATGGGAAGAGCCTTTTACTATTTATGGTTTCATAGCAGAAGATTTATTATTACTTATGTTATGTAATGTCTTGACAATGATTTGAACTTCCTTTGCAGTTCCAGATATATTTTAGAAAAATGAAATCGAACTTTTCCATGCTCAGGAGTCATTTAACTCAAAAACAATTCTGTATGGATGGTATTTTAGAAGACTACTCTAATGTTGATATTTTAAAAATAAAGTATTTAAAATTGTTACGAGCTTTAAGAAATGCTAGCATCTCATTGAAAGATGAGATTTGATAGATGTGAATGTTCCTCTACAGATTGTGCAAAAAAGTGGTTTAGATATGTTCCCTGTCACCTCTGAGAAGTTATATAAATTGCCTTGTGTTTATTTAGCTCAGAAATTAAAAGGATAACATTTACATGGCACCTGTTTATGTGAGTGTGTAAGGCCATTTGTCAGAAAGCAGGTAGCAAGCAGAAAAATTCTGAGGTTGGGATCAAACCATTGGAAAGCTTTGACCTTATATAGTTGTTCCATTAAAATTGACTAAATGTTGTTAAATGCTAAAGTTGAAATTCGAACAGTTTAGAGTATGATACTATGTAAAAACTCTCCAAGAAATAATGATGCAATGGAGATATCCATAGAACATTAGAACTGGAAGAGATGTTCAAGAATTTGATCCCAATCCTCTATTTTACCCAGAATGGTAAATTTATCCATGTTCACCCTATTATAATGATGACCCAGAACAGAACCAGTATCTTCCCTGGACCTGTGAGGAGCACAGGAGATGAAATCAGGAGACCGTGGAAGGACAATGATTGAGTTTTTCAGTCTTTCCAAAGCACTATTACCTTAATCTAATTCATGAGATAATTTGTTAAGTGAATTTGCACCTACAAACAATATGACAAGGCTGAAGAAAGTATGGTAGACACAGAAAAGGGTTCTCCTCCCCAATTTAGAGCCCCTACCAGAACAAGTCCTTATTATTTAGATACTTTAGAGAATTTTTAATATTTCATTTGTTAAACTGGTAACTACATCTTCATATGCTGAGGCAAAACAAAAGTATATTTTGAACTCACCGCAATTTATATATTGCTCAAGTCTAAATGGTCAATTGAGATAAGAACTGCTGCACACAGAAAATTTAAATTGTTCATGTTCTCATGTTTGTTTAGGTTAAGAAAGCCCAACAAACACCTTTCAACTAAGCTTCCACCATTCTATTTATTTATTTGTTTAGAGCAATCTCTGTTCAAATTTTTTTTCACTTGTGCAACTGCAAACTATTGAACTTGTAAAAGACATCTCGAATACAAACACAGAGGCTGTACTGCCTTTTCTATTTATTACTACATTAACTCTTTTTTCAAGTTGTTCAGACTGTTTAACTGGTAAATATTCTGTAGCACTAACTTAGACTAGTCTCTCAAACTCTAGTCCTTTCTCCTTTTGCTATTCTCAAAACCCAAAGCAGCAGAAAAATATAGAGAAAAACATTCTGTATTAATTCATTCATTCGCTCATTTGTTCATTGGCTCAAAAACATCTACTTAAATGCTGATTTCATGCTGGGCACATACTAAGAAAACAAAAGGAAATGTATATCTCATGTCAGAGGAGCCATTCAGGTTTTTGTTTGTTTGTTTTTGAGGAAAAACAAATAAATGAGTGATGACCCATTCTGCTGTAAAATGAACATTATAAGGTTGCTATTGTACGTCAGTTTCCTTAGAATAAGGGGACCAGTGAAAACCTCCCAGTAAAAGTGACACTTCACCTGGGAGGAATGGGAAAAGGCATTCCAAGTAGAAGGAACAATGTGTGTGTGCAAATGTCAAGAGATCTGAGTTATTTAAAAAAATGTAGTATTTCAGAATATAGGGAGAATCCAGAGGAATGACAGGGAAAAGAATGAGCGCAAGAAAGCAGGCAGGATGCTGATTACTGTAGGAAAAACAAGCCTGGATAAATTAAGTTAATCTAGATTCACAGGTTATGATTAAAAAAAGCATGAGAAAGAATGAAGCAAGTATAAAGTGAAATTAAATGGGAAACCCTTTAATGATTAAAATGGCGCTTTGAACTCCAAAATATCTGAAGGATTTAACAGAGGGAAGCTGCTTTGATTTATCCACACCTAAAACATTAAGTTATTCATATATATATTGTATGGACAGGCAGTGAGAATCAAACCCGGGTCTCTGGATGGCAGGCGAGAACTCTGCCTGCTGAGCCACTGTGGCCTGCCCCAAGTTATATATATATATATTTTAAAACTAGTTTGTCAGTGATACAAAAATAGATTAAAGATATACACTAGAAAGCCTAGGATTAAATTTTAATTTTTGGTATGTGACAAAAGTTGTATTCCAGTGTAAAGGGAGGGATTACTGAATATTTATTTCTAGCGTAATAAATTATTTTTTTCTTTAAACTTCATTGGATATATTCATTTAGCATATCTTCAATCCAAATTATACAATCAATAGGTCACAGTATCATCACTTATTTGTGCAAGCATCATGCTCACTTTTCTAATAAATTCTTTTTCAAAAAGAAATCCCTTCAGTTCATACCATAGAGCTAATATGCTGTAAATAGATAAATGCTTTTGATGCAAAAAGCAAAATAAAGAAACAAAAATAACTATTTTGTTAACATGGAATAAGAAAAGCCTTTCCCAGCATAAATGCAAAAAAAAAAAAGATACAATAAAACAAAAGTGATGAATTTCAATGCATGCAAATAAAAAGTACAGAACATCTTATATCAAAAGACAATGATACTATTCTACCATTGTATTTTTATAGTATGCTGCACCTATTTTCACTGCAGAGTTCAAGAACTAATCACATTCCAAGACTGCAGTATATGAAGCCCATCTATGTCCTACAAGCAGAATCTTCACTGTCAAAGCAAAAGTAAGTAAAATTCTTTCTACAGACAACTTTTTTTGCCGTTTTCTGACATCCTTTCTGCACGTGTGCACTGAAGTCCTGTGCTTTGGCACAAAACCAAATGTTTAATTAAAAAGTGAAATGAATATTCTTTTATATCTCACTTCTTTCATTTCAACCTTGAAGACGCAAGAGTGGGAGGGTGACAAGATGATAAATTAAAAAGCAAGAAACCCGGACCTCTCCAGGGATTTGCAATCTCCACAGTTATTCCCAAGTGGCCCGGCTATTCCTACCTCAGACAAGCCTCTGCACACACAGGGACTCACAGACGGAGCCCAGGCACCAGGGTTATCGAGTCTTTACATAACATCCAATTATTTTTCTAATTTAACACACTTCTCAAAAACTCTGAGACTTGGCACCTACCTCTAATATTATGAACTAACAATTGACATTTTGGGTATTATTTTGTGCTAGGAAGAGGTGTGCTCTGTCTCAATGTTGCTTACTTTTTCCTAAGCCTTTTATTCCGTAAAAAAATGTTCCTTGCCATCAAATTCGATTTCTGCAGAAGGCACACAGAATTCTGTGGTTAAGCAATGTATTGATCTGTTTTGCACCTAGCAAATTTCATGATAGATTTTGACATAGTGCTTTTGCAAGGTGGCACTTATTGCAGGCCTAAAACTTTAGAGATTTTATAATTGTATTTGGTACTATATATACTGAAATATGTACACTGATGATAAAAAAGTTTCCATATAGTTTAATGAGATTTTGCTTTTCTCTCAACTTATGTTTCTCAAACATTACAAATAGTCCAAATGTTACTTTTCTTTTAAAGATTATTCATTGACTGTATCAAATTTTGCTTTTACAGGCAAGAATATCTCTGATTAAGAGCAATAGAATCTGTTCACGGGTATTAGAGGAAAATATATGGTACTAAGATTGCTTTCAATGTAATCCTATTTTTTGGAAAATGAATCAGTTGTTTCATGAGGACAAATCTTTTAATACTTTAATATGTGACCTAAATCCCTCTTATAAAATATTGAGTATAAAATTAGAGTACTCTGTCTTGATTTTAGCTATCCAGCTAAAAGATTTACAGTCAGAGGATTATTTTGTTAAAAGGTCCTAAAACACACAAAAAAACTGAAGGTTAAATAAAGAATAAAGACATGAATTAGGTCTCAGGGACTTAGATTTATCTTTAACATTTTAAAAAATAGAATGTTTACGTATTTTTAAAAGTGGGATTCAATCAAAATTATTTTGAGAAAATTATAGTGTTCCCAGTGGATAGAAAAAAAAAATGAATATAAAGTAAATGTCCTTGTAGGAATTGAAGCTGTCATTAACATTAAGTAATTAAAATTGGGTGAAATCATGCTACGGTTTGCATAAATATTCACATTATTTATTTGCATAAATATTCTGTGAACTAAACAGCTGAAAAAGATTCTTAAACTTATTGTCTGGTAGAAGCAAATGAGGTAACAAGTACTTTGAAAAGCATTCCTTTCGAACTATATTGAATTTCTAAACTCCGTTCTATACAAAAACACACTAAGCATTTCCCCTTAGGAGGAAGGAAGAATAAGGAATGTATTCAACCTTTTCTTGCATGCATATTTAGTTTCCAAGTAGATCAAAAACATTTTTAAGATTGATGTCTGTGTTTTTACTTTCATTTCCCAATTTCAATGCCTGGTGCTTGCTAAGTGTATTGTACAAACTTTCAAACCTGCTTTTTGAATGATATTTTTAAGATCCAAGGACCTCCATGTTCGGTGATAAAACAAACGGACTGCTAAAAGGGACCGAGCAAAGAATCCTACATTTCTCCTTCCTCCCTGGTCTTGGTCTGCAGTCCCAGCCCTTTCCACTCATCTCAAAGACCGAGTTAAAATAAAATAAAAAGGCAACAGGTCGGTCACTTGCAGATCTTTAGGAAGTTATTTAGCATTTAGATGCTTATCTTGGCTTTGCAAACATTGGTTTTGACCCTTATATTTCTAGAATTTCCTTTGAGACTTACCCCTTCTAAGGAAGGTCTTCACTGTTTACCCATAAATGTGTGAATTTTGCCATTGTGTGTATTCCAAGTTAAAGTAAAGATCAATGTGGCGTTTCTCTGCTCTCTACTCTAACTGTAAATTGCCAGCAACCTTTGAAAAGCTCTGGGAAAATCCAAAGAAATACAAATACAAACGTTTGAACAAATACAAGGTCAAATTTTAGCTGATTCCCTAAAACAAAAGAGAGAACAAAATAAACTTAGTTCTAAGTTATTAAAATAGCAATTAAAAACCAGTAAATATATATACATATGGATATTACATGTGTGTAATGAAATGTTAGTTCATTTTAAGAGCTTCAGATATTCATTTACTTATTTATGTATTTAACCATTGAACAAAGACTTATTGAGTATCAAATGCTAAATAGAGGGAAGAATAGAAAAAACAGGCACGTAAAATTATTATAACACAAAATGGTGTGCAGTTAAGGATTGACTCAGGAGGACCAGACTGTTCAAGCCCTGCACATTCCAAAAAAGACATGACTTCTGAGGGACTGGACCTTGACTGGCTTCTAGTAGAAAATCACCAAACTCCTGGAATACCCTGCTAAAATGAGGGTTTTGGAATTTCTGAGGCTTTGGTCTACATTTTCAATGTGGAGAGATTGTATATGCTAATGGTAGACAATATGGTGAATGCCTGTTTCTGTACACCTGAGACCCTGGTCTACACTGTATCCCCTTGACCCTGTGGGGCTGGGGGTCAACCATGGGGGCACTGCAAACCTATGCAATTGATTCTCAATAAAAGTGCTAGACACCAAAGCTTGGGTGAGCTTCCATGGTTGGTCACATTTTGCACATCAGTTCTGGGAGGTGAGTGCTGTCTGAATGCTGCCATTGGGAGAGAACAACTATACCTGAGATCTCCCGGAATTCAATTTACATATCTTTCTCCTTCGCTGACGTTAATCCGTATCTTTTTGCAGTTAACTGTGAGTATAACTTTTTTCCCCCGAGTTCTGTGAGTCCTTCTAGTGAGTCGCTGAGTCTCAGTGTCAGCATACATGATGTGCACAAGCGCAGCCAGAAGTGCAAAAAAAGAGGAGCTCAGCTTTCCTTAGAGATTCAGGGGTGCCATTAGATGGAAGGAGATAACATGATCTGAATCTTGAAGAGGAAAGGAAAGGAACTATCATTTTTGAGTGCCAACTAATGGCGGGCATCATGCCTCATGTTTTTACCTAAATTATTTCATTTAATCTTAATGAGAATCTTTGGATGTAAGAATTATTATCTCATTTTACTAATGAGGAAGACACATAGATGAGAGAAGCAAATGAGATTCCAAGGTAGTTTTTTTAAGACTCCAAAATTCACATTTTTTTTCACAACCCTAGGGGCATGGAATCATTACACTACATTATTTTTTAAGAAAATCATAAATACCTGGAAATATAGTGAGAAGAAGGGAGGTTGATGGGCAAAAAGTAGGAATGTGAAATTTTGAACTTTACTCTGTAGGTGATACATATATACATTGAATAATGTGGAAAATATTTTTTTGTCTTCAAGAAGTTTCTATAAGTTTCTGAGAAGCATGGAATAGAAAACGAAAGGTAAAGTAGAAGTACAGGTATCCATAAGATCATAAAAGTGAAACTAAGAACAGAGATAGCAAAGACAGTGTTATAGAGGTCCAACAGACGGAGAGTGGTCGTGGGGAGCAAAAGGCTTTCAAAGAGCAAGGAACATTTTGTACAGAAGGGGAGAAACATGGGTCATTGTTCTAATAAGAAACGAAAAGGAAACAGCATTCCAAAAAGGCTGGAAAAGTTGTTAGCGAGAACTTCCATCAAACGACACATGTTCTGGGAAAAATGCTGAGTAAGATTCAATTCCCCACCCTTTGGGATCATAATCCAGTTGTGGCCAACTGATGTGTAATAATATATCGTTGTAAGAAGAGAACTATTAACCAAGAGCTTTGAGGCTTTGGAGAAAGGAATTACCAATTGTGCTTAAAAGAGTTAGGCTGCCTTCACGGGTTCCAGCCCAGGGCTCTGACATCAAAACTCATGGTACATTCAGAATGGGGGTTTAGGATCCCAGCTCTGCCACTAACTAACCTATGTCACCTTGTACAAGTTATCTAAGTCTATTTTTCTCATTTATAGAATGGATCCACTTTCATTTATTGACTTGCATAAAAAACTGACATATTAAAGTGACTGACACCCAAAGAGGACTAAATGAAAGTTTGTTATTACTATTATCCCACAGGAAAATTAATGAAATTTAAATGGGAAATATTTGAAAATGGAAGAGGTGCTGTAAGTGGCAAGAGAGTAGTAGAATCAAAGTGACACTGCAGTGTCAAAAGTAGGAAACTGAGAGAATGTATCGTTCTGTTAGCTCTGAATTCTTAGGGGACTTTGAATATGACTTTTTATGTTTTAAGAAATCATGCCATTGTTTAAATAAATAAAATATGACTTTTTTGATAGAAATAACTCAAGAATTATCTAATGTTTTCTTTTCTACAGCAATTAGAAAGTGACATTTTACTTCATATTTTACCCAGGATTGACCCTACTGGTCATATTTTGTCCTTTTATCAGCTTTACCTTTTGGCAGTCCACTTTTATTTATAGCATAAAGTCAGCAAGTCTGACTTACAAAGGATGTTTCAAATGTACAGCTTCTAACATTTGTAGTCTATGGAACTTCAAGTAAGGTCACAGAGGTTTTCAATATCTACATACATTTTTAATAAAAATAGAAGTGGCATATGGGACTTTGGCTTATTAAATATTTCCATGTTCTTAATATATATGATTAATCAAATAGTAAAATTATCTGTGTGTCTTTCTGATTATGTTTTTTTTGTTTGTTTGTTTAACGTCCTTCATTAACCTTAAGGCTTCCTCGCTGTATTTTAAGATTTTTCTCTCCATTTCCATTGCTACCACCCCAGTTCAAGCCCTTCTATCCGTATCTTTGCATCTTCCCCATCCTGTGGGCTCTGGAGGAACAGCAATCATAGAAGATTCTGATGAACAAAGGAACTCAGAGCAGATCTGAATGTTCCCTGATTTAACTGGCACATCTGATGGCTTTAGGTATGCCTTTTGAAATGAGGTTCGAGTTATTTTCACCCACCAGAACCTGAATGGAGAACCCTACTCCACACCTATCAATAATGCTCGGCAACTGATTGATAGCGAATCAGGGAGCAAGTTCTGGAATGTAATGGATAAAGTAGTAAGGGCAAGGACGGTCGAGGTGGAGATAAGGGTGATAGGAAGTGGAGGAGCCACACGAATGCAGGACTCAGGAGAGACAAATCTAAGTGAATCATTGGCAAGGATCTCCGGAATTGAGTCTAGAGCAAATGGGTCTAATAACTTCCTGCTCCAAGGCAGGCCAACTATAATCTCATCATTAGTTTAGAGCATATAGGTATATGCTCATATATAAAGATCTTTATATTTATAAAGATATATATATATATATATACACACACACACACACATATAAAATATTTAGATTTTAAGTTGTCTGGTCTCTTCACCCTTAATAGAGGCAGGGGCTGGAAATACTCTTAAGGGATCAAAGATAAATCCCTTAAGACGAGATAGAAAAAAAAAAAAAAAAGAAAAGGCAGGTTATGCTTGAAAGTGAATGTCTTTGAATCATAAGATTTTTTTCAGGACTTCTTGAAAACTTTTCTGTTTTGTTTCATTTCCCTTTCAGAGTGTTTCCTCAGTTTTATCCCCTGTTTCTGTATTCATTAGACAGTGCGCACATGGGGTGATGGAAATTACTTATTGTCGCTTTTAAATTGCTCTATTAACTGAATTTCCAATTTTCCATTTATTTTATTTTTGTGTCCTATTATGCTTAACTGACAATTTTGCATAGTGACTACTAATAGATATGATTTATTCTCCCCACAAAACTGCACGTGAAGTCTGTGATCACTTTATATTTCTTAGGAAATTTTTAAATATTCTTTTCATCTATTACTTGAATGTGCCCTTTAAACATATATACATTCTTGACATATATCATGATAGATGTTTTTCTATTTGAAATTATAGCTCAGGTCACATTGTTCCATATTAATATGGATGTAAATAGAATCTTGACTATATTTCTATTTCAAATAGGAATGATAAATATCGAATTAAAATCTGTATGATTTTGGTAACTGGCATAGATATATACTTTCATTACAGGGAGACTAAAGTTAAAAATATTTCTCCAGTTCTCCAAAAGAACTATTACTACTCTATATTACCCTGTTTCTGTGTGAAGTATAGGAAAGACTTCACATTCCAACTTCTAAGGGATAGCAGTTCATTGTATTTGCTGTCCTTGAGTGTTTCTGCAAAATCAAGTAATTGTACCAAATAAAAATTTCACTAGTCTTCTAATTCTTAAGGAGTGATTTTTACTTTTAATGAAAATAAAATACCAATCGAGAAGTTCATACCATTAATAATGCTTTCATCAAGGGGAAGTAGCTATCTGAGGAGAAAAAAAGCCCACTGGAAAACTATATACTTTAAACCATCAGTAAAACTCTTGCATTCTTAGCAACCAATAGTCTGGTACTATTAACAAAATCAGAAATTGCCTTGCTGAACAAGGTCATATGACTGTTCTTGACCTCTGTCTGATACCACGGAAATGCATTTGATTAATGCAAAGAAACCAAATTGCTGTTATATTTTAAAATTCCAAGAAGAAGTGCTGAACACTGGTGAACGGCAGTGAATTTTGTTTTAATTTATTTCACCCCTAACTTACTACAATTTACTAGTAATTAGCTGAGGGAATAAGGAGGTCACCATGCTAAAAGGTGTGATTTTATTCAACAAAAACATTTCTAGGTACAAAGCTGAATGCATAGCCACGTCTCTGCCCTTCTAAGCCTTAACATCTGGAGAAGAAAGAAACAGTAAAACCTAACCAAATGCATGATTGAAAAAAATAAATGCTGAGACTGTGCTGCTGTGAATTTTTCTAGCTGCAACACATCACTTGCTTTACAGGTGAAGGTGATTAATCCAATTAAAAATTAGGGGCCTAAGTTTTCTCAGTTAAAAAAACAGTAATTATAAGAAAACCATGAGAATGAGATGAAATAAGATGTGGATAGATTTCTATTCTAAGCAATATAAGTAAACGGGTATATTTTTAAAACTCCAGGTATAAAATACCCAGAAATGCCACATAAAATATAACAAACACTTTTTAAGTGACTAAATGAGCTTATGGAATAGTAAAGGAAGAATCAAATGCTTATACAAATAATTATAAGAATTAGTATTGTTAAGTTTAGGGGTATAAGTAAAGTGCTTTAGAAACAAAAAGGAAAAAGTACTAATTGTGAGAGGAGATAGTTATTTTATAGCCATATTCCTCTGTTGTTGAATCAAAATATACATACCTCCAAATGCATAACTAGCTTATTTACTGAAATGAATACATTTTATGATTTCTAAATACATTTACAAAAGAGTGATTATAATTAAAAGTATATGGAAGTCAGTGTGCCTTGCTGAGTTTTGAGCTTGCTTCTCAATGTAATTATTATCATAAAATATGAATCTCGATTTTTTTCCAAAGTCACTGAAGTCTTACTTTCACATCAACCCCAGCATATGTTTTTTAAAAATGTGACTTAGAAATCCACTGTTTGGAGTAAGTTGCTACAACAGGGCACGTGGGAGCACAGGTTCAAGGAAAAATAGACTTTCAGCAAATGATCCCTTTGTTATTTGCATAATGTTAAGAATCCAGAAAGGGCAAATAATCCTCTTGTCACTTACAAAGCACAAAGAGTCCAAAAGAGTAGGGTGAGAAGTCCTAGCACAACGGGTCCCCCGAGGTGGCCAAAACTGCTCTGGGTTGGGGTATGTAGATAGCAGCTAGAAGACAGTCCCATTTATTTTGTTGGAGTATAGTTTTTATCCACCTCATGGAGAGGGGCTTCAGCCGCTGAGAATTCCTGTTTTGATAAGCATCTGGGGCTGATTTTTCCCAGTTTCTGGGCTTCGATCTGGTGAGGTCTTGTCATTAGTTTTAACATCTCCTTCAGGTTGTTGAATTGGTCCCCATATAAGGCCAAGTCTGGGTGACTTCCTTAATATGTTGTATATTTAAAAATCCCAGTGATGAAACAAGTGTTGTAAGTTTTTTTCTTTTCTGCTTTAGAGAACAGTATTATTTTTTAATCTGAGCTGCAGATAGTCTTTGAAAACATCCTTTTAGAGAAGTAAAACACATTTCTTATAGATGATGCTTCAAATTGTATTTAAAGCTTATAAAATAAGATAAATGATTTCTATGTGTACCACAATGGTGCCTGAGAATGGCAGTATCTACTACATGGATTTAATCAGGATGAATTCATGACCTATGTCATAAGTCAATATTCATGAAGATTTGTGATCTCATAGTAATTGTCAAAAAGGTAAAACAGATTCTTTAAAAACTGGTTAGAATGGTCCCTAATGCAAGTGTTTTCTAGATTTTTTTTGCATACAGTTATTTTTAATGTATTTATTTCTTTTTTGATTTGACAGTTTAGATAGTGAAACTAGAAAAGTTTCAAACCTTCAATGCTTTACGTTATATCTTCTCATATATTCATGTATGAAATGAAGATGAATCGATTTATCTTTTATTTTTACCTCTCTGTTTAATGTAAATCTCATTTGTACATTCCAGATATTAGATCAAAAGACTGTAACTGGCTAGAAATTATTGTAAACATCTGCTAAAAATAATATCCTGTAGCTTCAGGGAAGGCAGGATGTTTTCTTAGAATGCTCAGTTATGGCCCATTATCAATAAAAACAAAGGTCAAACCAAATATTTTGTTTCCAGGAGCCTATCCTTTAGGATCATTAAAACATATATGTTCAAAATGTTTACTGGGGCATTATTTGCAAAACTGAAGAAATTAGAGAAAGCCTAAATACCCCTTACTGACCATTGGTTAAACAGATTATTGTATGTACATACAGTACAGATGAAAAACAAATAAAAAAAGGAAGATGATTCTGTATGAACTTATGCAGAGAGGATGCCCATGAAATATTTGAGTCAAAAAAGGGTTTCATGTAGTCATATTACTGAAAACATATGTCAAATCCTTAACAGTTATCCTTGATAAAGATAACTTTATACTTATCTTCTTCTATACTGTTTGAGTTTTTGCAATGATTATACATTGCTTTTGAAATTTAAAAAATAAAGAAAAAATAAAATCACACAATTTCTTCCTTTGGAATACCAGAGTATCCACTACTTGTTGAACTCCTTAACCAAACTTCCTTGTCTTTACATTGAAAGTGATATTTTCATGTACTCTATCTGGATTCTCCAACACCAGAAAAAATTGAAGATAGGAACCCAACCCTTAGTCATTGTAACTATCATCAGAGCAATAGACATACGGGGAACTCAATAACAATTTTGGTGATCTTTTTTATTCACTTTGAATACAAGAATATTAATTCTGGGAAGCTGCTTTAACCACATTCACTGTGTGAAGCCTGTTCTCACTTTTCTCTACAGCAATTAAAACAAAATGCAACTTAAGCATTTTAACGACTTACTAAATCAGCAACGATACATTTATACTGCCACAATGGGTCGTCGTTTTTCTGAAGGAAAAGGGACTTTTTAGAATTTGTGGTGGCACTGTCTGGGAAGAGGAATTAGTGAGACCCTGATAGAGGGTGGATTGAGAGAAGTACCATGGAAATAACAGACAATTGGTTCATGAAAATGTAACTCCAAAAGAATATCATAGAATCACAGAGACAGAGCACTTCAGATTTGGATTCTTTCAGGCTATAAACTCACTCAATACAGCAGGCTCCACCACAGTGGTCACTTCTGACTTCCATATCAAAGTTTGTTTGGAAGTCCTTTCACACTTTCCGGCAACCAAGTAACTGGAAATGCTCTCCTTCTGGCTATCTCGTTTTGTTGATGGATGGCTCTAGCAATGAGAAAGTGCCCCTAGAAGTATCACTTCATATGCTTTTCTGCTACTTCTATAAGTTTTTCTTTTCTGTCCTCTAGGTATTACTATCAAGATAACTCTCTTCAGGGGAGCCAGTCCAGGCAGTAGAACTACGCATCGGGCATCGTGCCTCTCCTCAGTCTCCTTGAGAGATGCTTCAAGTTCCCTCGCGACTCCTTACAAGATGCCTTTTCCACATTCTTCCTGACCCATGTGGCTCTCTTCTGGACACACTCTGGTTTATGAATATCCTTTTGCCAAGATGGCACCCAGAAGTGACCATACTTCTCACATGGTCCACACAAAGTGGAAAATTAGGTCTATTTCAAACCATGATCTAGAAACTACATTTTGATGATTTTTGTTAGCTTTTTAGCGGCTACTTCACATCACTCTCATAACAGCTAGGCTCCTATGTGTTTTGTCCACAGGCTGATATCATCTATGATATCCCACATATTGATATTTATTCAGTTAATTAGAACTAACGATCAATGCAAATATGCTGCATAATTTTAGGAAGAAATGCTATGATGCCTGCAACTCCCTCTACAGTGGTCCAAAAATATACATAGAGAGAGAGGCAGAGAGAGAGAGAGAGAGAGATGGAAATACAGAGAGTACTAACGTGGTGTATGTTAAAATTGGTGAAGCTAGGCAAATTATATAAAGGTATCTATTATAGTATTCCAGCAGTTTTTCTGTAGAGTTTGAGATTTTTCCTCCTAAAATGTTGGAAACAATGTATTTAGTACAGATGGAGAGCACTAAGGATATATACATTTAGATGCAGATCTTAACATGGAAGCACTTTATAAATGTAAGGTAAATATTTTTAAGTTAAATGGATATTTTCTTTGCTTATGTTTCTTTGTAGGCACAAAAGTTTAAGGAATATTCTATAGAAAATATTGGGCAAAAGTGAATTATATGCTTTCTTCTTTCAGAGTCCTTAATACCACACCAGTTTGGAAGCTTCGTGATTTAATGAGGCGCTCAGATATTCAGAACACACGATCTGGTAATCGTGTAGACAGCAGAGGACAATATTTGAACTTGGTGCCTTCCAGAAAACTGAAATAAAAACTCTTCATTAAAGCATTACAAGAAGCACTAGAATTTGAGAGAGGAGACAGAAGAGTTGAAACGAGAGACAGATGAAATGATGGATCCCAATTCTTTGAAACTGATATTTAAATTCAGCTAAAGTTCACCGAAAACATCTGGAAAATACTGTTCCTTCTGAGTCCTCAAACAGTATTTTGTTTTCATACCTAAGGGGTTAAATGCTATGAAGTGATCAATGCCTGATGTTCTCAAAATCTTGACCATTTTGAGAACATCAATTTCCGACAATCTTCTTGGAAATTTTTAAGGCAACAAAAATTCATTTTTCAAATCTGTATTTTTAAGGAGGTTCTCAAAGAGCCAAAGAATAAACTGATAGAAATAAGCATAATTATAACCTAATTTCATTTTATGAACTGCTAGAGAAATTCTGAGGGAATTATTGTCTCTTTCAGTTCAATGAAATGGACACAATGATATCAGAAAGTAATTGAATTTGAGGGAGAAATCTTCTCCTCAGAGAAGCTCTTTATTGAGAGTTGTTCAGACAACCCTACATGTGACCTCATAGATATAGAAACATATTCAAAAGCCTTCACATTCTGTTCAAATACAGGTTTACCCTGTTTCTTTTTTAATAGAAAAAAGAGATGTAGAAATAACAGCAGAAATGAAAAACAAAGCCATCTAATAACCTGTAAATCATCAGGTATAAGATGCCTCTGGGACAGTCTCTTTGAGAAGAGGAGATTCTAGATCTGAGACAACCAATACTCTTGGGAAATAAATCAGTGTTCAGCCTGCACATTTACTTTGTGAAAAAAAAAAGATATTTAGAAAATGAAATCTTTTAAAGTTAATAAAATTATTTTTGGAGTTGGCAGCTCTGAATTACTGTCCTTGAGGGCAGTTCTATCTTTGAGGACAGTGTCCTTTTTGTGTCTGATTTGACATTTCATCAACACAAACTACCTGTCTTGAGCTCTGAATTTTGAAATGTAAACCATTCATCAAAGAGGGAAATTATAAAATGAGATATTCTCAATTAGATATTCTCAAGATGCTATGTGGCATCAAAAGCTGTCATGTGCAGGATTAGAATTTCTGCTTTCTGTTATTGTCTGACTATGTTCAAATCCTAAAACTATCTGAGCATCATTTCATCTAATGCAAAAAATGTAAGAGAACATTAAATTAAACTAGTTATTTTGGCTGCAGATGCATATATTTCTGCCTTTAAAATATAGGAGATAATTTTAGATAAATCTAATTGTTATTAATGTATTGTAAGTAGGTTGATGTTCATTCTGAGAGTAAGAATTCTAAAGTGTTTCTCTGATATGTGAATGGTACCGAACCATCCAAAATATGTAGACTGATTTTTTGTATAGCAGTGAATTAAGTACAGATAATATTGGTCATTTTATTAATTCGACATGTCCATTTTATGCATTAAGTCTCATCAGGTTATGATGAAAACTTTATATTGGAATCCCCAAATGGACACAACTGTTAGAAATTCTCTGGTAGCAGAGGCAACCCCAGGGACCCTCTGCTGGGTCAATTAATACAAGTGTTCCTTTAATGAGTCAAGAGGTATTTTGAAGCTCAGGGATCAATTAATGTGTAAGTTAACAAACAATTTAGGAAAATAGCTGGAGCATTTAAATGGACAGTGATTCCTTTTAGAATACAAATCATTTTAATGTGACCCTAAAAAACATTTTCATGCGATGCTTGATGCTTTCACATTAGCAGTCAGAGAAACTGAGTCAAGAAAATAATCCCAGAGAAATGAAAACAAGGTTTTCCTTCTATTTCAATTTTGTAAAATTATGTGCAATTGAATGTCAAATTAACTATGTGAGACCTCAAGGCATCCCAAGTTTGAATACCAGAACCACGAATTAAGGCCTTCTACATCAACATGACTTTAGTATTTGTTGCAGCAAATTCTTGCTCAGGAAGGTAAAGCTGTAAACCAGTAAATTACTTCATTGTTTTCTTCAGAAGCTTTCCCAAAACAGACTGCTTCAACAGCCCCCTTCTCAGCAGAGAAGATCACTGAACTGGGAAAACTGCTTTCTCATCACCTTTTTGGGTCTACCAATCTAATACTTTGCCCAACCCAAATCAGATACCATCACTGAGAGATCCATCTTAATTCACCTGAGCCCAGACCCCCCAAAGACAAATATATTCCCCTGACCCCCGCCTTCTGATAACTACTGAAAGACTTTGCAGAGATGCATTCTCCCTTACTGGAAGTAATTAACTCAAGTTTGTTTGATCAGCACATTATTCCAGTGGACTTTCCCAGAGGTACAATCAACACATGGTCTCATTCGATTTTTAATGCATAGACAGTCTGCATTCCAAACTCAAACACCATCGTTGAAATGCATGCTAGATTCCTAAATGTAATTTCTACTCCTACTTGTACTTTCGTTTTTGCTCAGGGAACTCAGCAATATCTAAATACTTGTGCAATCTCATTAGTAAATATTCTGAAATGATTTATAGTATGACTACTTCAAATAAAACTCTGTGAATGCACTGTAGTGTGTAAAGCAAGATAATCCATACCTGTGTGAGACTATAGGGAAGCACAATTGCCACGGATTATTGAATATTTAATAAATGACAAGCACTATTTCTGTGTTAACTCAATTGACACCAAAAAACATTATGAGTTGGTAATACTGCTATTTTCATCATACAGATTTTAAAACAAAAAACGAACAAGCGAAAGGGGACAGAGTGGTTAAATGACTCTTTAAGGTCAGAAAGAGTCCAACAAAGGGTTTCTGACCCCAGAGTCTGTGCTTTAAACCACTATGTTAAAGCCTGGGCTTTATTCTCACATGGTTGCATTTATGTTTAGTAATATGTTTATTATATTTGCTTGTTGCTTGATTGGGGAAATTAAAGACACTCAGAATTTTAAATTTTTACTGAAACCCCCAAGTTTTATGTTTCAGCACTCAAATAAGGCCACTGTTATTTAACTATGTTATATAGTTATATTAATTATTAAAAATACGTATTTAAGAAATATTCAGGATACTTAGAAACAAATGTACTTCTTTAGGTCCTAAAATAAAATAATTCCTGACTTTCAAATTTAGTACAAATTTCTTTAGAATTTTATCATGCAGACATCTGGCAAACCAAGAGAATTAAAAATTCTGCACATTGAAGTAATTTTTTTATTCAAATTTGTTTTAAGTGCCAAAGGAATCACTTACACTTCTCAGTTCTATGCTTCCTTAGAAGGTGCCGTCCAATTCAAACCACATGAGGATTGGTCATCCCATTTCGCAGTCCTAGTTTCCTCTCTCCCTGCCTAGGTAGGCTCTCTAATTTTTGAAAGCATCCCAGATGTTTGACTATCCAAATTGGAAATACAAAACCCTCAAGATGTCCAACACATAATCAAGATCTGCCTTTTGGAAATTTCAGAACTCCTTGTACTATCACTATTAATTTTATCTGAATGACTTTGCTTCATAATAACTCTATCTTGTTCTTCCTTTTGCAGTTACATTAAAGAAGTATTAATATTCGATGCAGCTCCTACATTTAGAGATATCTTCATTATTTTAGCATATCTGCCAAAGGAGCCAGATTCCAATTTTTCTCTCCTCCACATTAGCTTTTTTTTTTAAAGATACATTTGTTACTGACATTTTTTAATTATACTTTGATAATTGTGAATTTTTGCTCCTTTGTGATCAGGGTTGTTAAGTAGTTAATTTCTATGGAAGTAAAGTGCTAAACAGGGTTTTAATTGAGATTTACTCCAGAAAAAAAAAAAAGCATTGGGAAGAGGAGGAGCTAATGATTCCTTTCTAATTATATAGACCACTAATTAAATTCCATACAGTACCTTCAAGGAGGATGTTGAAGTTATGATCCTATGACTTTAGTCCATTGCAAAACAATATTTTAGCACATAAAATGTGAGAAACATATATTTGAGTGCTCCCTGCAACTTCTACGTTGAATTAGAGTATTTCTTAAGAATTTAGGAGGAAATTAATATGCAAGGAGGAATGAAGTAATTTTTAATCAGGCATGGTTATTTCTATTTAATTCCCTTTCACCTCCACCCTCTTTCTCTCTCTAAGTTTTACCTTCAAGAAGTACATTCAGTGCCAAGAGACTGGTACTCAGGAAGATGGATCATTTAAATAATTTGTGGCTTGACGTTAGTCAGGAGAAGAAAATATGATTCAAAGGGTCCAATTTCCAGAAAGAACAAGCTATACTAATCAGTGGAGGGGATTTTATTCATAATGTGGAGACAAAAATGTCAAGGCCAAACTGAGCTATTAAAAGATAACATCTTTTGAGTTCTAGTCCTGATAATATTAGTCCCACTTTACAGCTGAAGACATAAGGTTACATAAAGTTAAGGAAATTGCCCAAGACTGCAGTGCCAGGAACAGGCAACCTGACTTCAGAAACCTTCTTTTAATAACAACACTCATAGTGCTTCTCTGGAGAGTAAGCTCACTCATTAGCTAAATCATCCAATTGCTAAATAATTCATTAGCTAAATCGTTCTAGCATACTCGTCTTACAGTATTTTATATTCAACTTTGTTCTTCAGTAAATTCCAAAATGCTACAGGTTACGAACCTTCAGGGTCATTATAGAAAAGTTAAATCTGTTTAGATATTATACTTTACATCATGGTCTAAAGTGAAGTTTGTTTAGAGTCTGAAAATAGATTATTTAAGATAACATAAATTCTAAAGTTCTAATAAACGTAAGTATTCACTAAAAATAAGATTTCTATTAAATACATAAATTTAAACCAAATTATGTCCTTTGATTAATATTTCCACTAATGCTACTATATTTTTAAAAAATATTCCAAAGTAAAGCAAATTACACAGAAAAAACTTTGATCATTCGGTGCTGAAATACCACGTTGAAGTTAATGAAGATGAAGATCTGAATGTTTTAATCCTTTTGAAGTGGTTCTGAAGCAGGAACTAGTTTTTTGAAGCTAAAAATGTTCTCTTTCATTAATTATTTTTAAATCAATATGACAAACATATTACCATTGGATTGATTGCTAGGAGTCTGATTAGCACAATTAGAGAGCATTATTTTATTTTATTTTTTTTGCATGGGCAGGCACCAGAAATCGAACCTGGGTCTCCAGCATGGCAGGTGAGAACTCTGCCACCGAGCCACCATGGTACCACCTATGAGCAATTATATTTTAATGTCACTGAGATCAAGAGAAAGCCAATCTGAAGGAAATGTATTCATTTACTACGTTGTTGAATGGATTTTATATCCATATCATGAAACTTTCCCTAAAAATGAAAATTGCCTTGCCTAAAATTCCTAATAAATGAAATGCTACATTGAAACAGTTTACATTCAATAAACCTGTATCAGATAGGTATATGTCAAACTATCTTTTCAATCTCCAATGGAAAAAGAAAACCTTGCAATATTTAACTTTCTTTTAAAATAGGTCATTATCTAAAAAAGCAATTATACCCAGCTAACAATTTTTCATGTTACTTCTCTCCAATGCATATAAACTGATATGATGCTTTTGATTTTTTAATTTGATTTTGTAATCCAATTAAAACGGTCTATGAAACAACTACAACAAGAAAAGTGCTGCTTGCTGTAGGAGGACGGAAGATGAATGAGTTATATTGTCTTTAGCTTGGTAAAGCAGAATGTGTTAAGTGCAAACCAAGTTTGAAGAAAGGCCTGGTGCATCTAATTAACAACATAAGCAACGCTTGTAGGAAAAGTTGATATGTGATGTGGGCCTTAGAGGATAGGGAGTTTTGAGAGATGTCCTCTGCTCCATCACACTGTGAATTTTAAGTGGTCCCACCTGATGGAGGCATAGAAAGACCATAACCTTTAGTGGAGTGGAAGATGTTGATTGAAGTCACTTAGGAAGTGTTCTATTGTCCATTCTTTTGCATCCCCAGGAAATGGATGGTTTCAGGAACCCCAACAAGAAACTTACTTTTTCAACAAAAGAACTTTTATAATATCCTTCTATGTCTACAGGGTAGGCAGGAAATCAGATATAGGACAGAGAGTATTTGAATTAGAAAAAAGGAAAAGGAGAAAGGAGTAAAACCATGTCAAGTGCAGATGACAACCTAAATTTTGCAGAACATATAAGAAATAAAGTCCTTTTTAGCAGTATAATTAATAAAAATTCTACCCCAAATGAATTTTTATCACGAGCTTAGGAGGTGGCCTAATATAATTGATCTGATAGCATGGGAAATGATAATGATCACAAATTGAAAAGAATCAATGGGACTTTGATGGTTCAAGAATTAGATACGAACGAAACCATTCTTAAACAGTTCCTTAGCCATATTGATAAAGGTTTGCCATTAATTCACTCTGAACAGTAAATTAAAATATAAATCAGAATCTCCTTCTATTCCTTCACAATTAACATTCTGTAATATTCCAAGCCTCAACGTCACTTAACTCTCCCAGATGGACGCTCTTCTTGGACTGCACATGGCAGTCAAACCTAGTAAATGTTCAACCACCATGGAGCCCTGGTAGTACCTAAGAGTACCAGGGTTTTACATTTATTGGTGGGATTATCTAACTAATGTATATTTCTCAAAGAGCACATGAGCTTCTGCACATGCAACGCTGATTGTGCCTGTTTTTATTCACCTAGCATGGCACCTATGCATAACAAGCACTCAATAGTTATCAGTTAAATGAATAGATAAATGAGCTTCATATAATTAGTATAGTGTATGCTTTCAATTAACTTAGGCAAATGCACATAAAATCCATTCTGTATTCCAAATTTCTTTGATTTAAACAGAACTCAACCTTCTACTCCTTGGATTTTAAGATTTCTGAAATCTGGATGTATAGTAAAATCAATGTGTTATCGTATTTTAAATGTCGGAGTTTTTTCTTTCTTAGCCCTACAATCGACTGAACTAGATTTGATGCAACATACCACACATTTGCCTTTCATCCATCAGATTTCTACCTGTAACACAGAAATCTCATTTATTAAAGCAACAGTCTATAAAGGGTATATATTGCCATTTTTATCTATATACCCATGTATATTATTTTAGATCAGGAATAATTTTTTAAACTATGCAATTTTTATTTGAAGGGATTTGAAAAAAAATGTCATTAGTATTGTGATAGTGACAGTAAGATGTACAAAGAAGCAAGGAGCTTCAACTCGGAACCTGAATTTTAAGCTTTTACACTTGTGAAATTACAATACTGTAGTATTAAAACCAGTATTGAAAACGACAGCAATTTTATAAATGTAAGTGTATGGTATATAAACACAATAGCTGAAAAAGCTTTAAACTTTACAAAAAAAGTGTTTTTTGGGGGCAAATTATATATGCATGCATATGTGTGTGTTTGTATAATTGTATAAGATTCTCACAGATATTCTAAGGAATGGATAATATTGGTATTTTCATCATCATTGCACAATTTACTTCCTGTTTACACAATTTTGGAGGCAAAACACTATCCACAGTCCCACAGCAGTCAACGGAATAGTCAACATTAAGCCCAAATTTTCTAACTCTAAAATCACATTCTTTTTCCTCCAAATCATTACAGCACAGTGGTGAACGCCAAAATGGAATGAGAAATGCACCATTTATTAAAGCTTGCTGACAGTAGAAAGGTAAATTGAAATAAAGAAATTTGTACCCAACATTCTTATATTTTACAGTATTCTGAGAAAAATTGAATGATCTGTTTTCTGCATATTCTTTATTCTATATAGAATTGAACTAGCCCTCTGTTTATCTGTGATTTTTTTTTGTTTTTGTTTTATAGTCACATTCTGTCAAATTACTTTAGGGAATGAACATGATTTTTCAATCAAGAGAACACATCAGGTGTCTGAAACTTAAATTATTCTTTAGAATTTTGAAATACCCAGAAGATCTTAACAAAGAGAACTAGCTTGGCTGAGAAGACCATGTGCTCTGTCATGAGAAAGACCTTCTCTTCCCTTCCTTTTACTTCTTCCTCAATCAAGTTAAATAAAGAATAAGCAAGACTCTTAGAGGACCTTTGCTATCTATCTTTGCATTCTGTTTGCCAACCAATAAATAGTGGTTGAATGCATGACTATGGGAGTAAATGTTTCTAATCCACTGGCAGTTCTCATTAACATCCTGCAAGCAATACGACATTATAGGTGGCATGCAAAGATGATGGGAACAGAAATGCAGAAGATTTTCTGGTATTTGCCTAGAGTTCTAAACAGTGGATTAAGGGTGCAATGAAGTCCTAGGAACGGGTCCCTTATGGACAACAGAAGACTGTATTTATTTTTCGAATCAGAGCTCCACAAACACATAAGCAGAGAAACTCTGCAGAGAGACTGGGGTTCACAGCCGTAATAATCCATTTTTAGTTTGAAAGGCTCTCAGAAAGATCACTGTTGCAGAGTATTTGTCTTCAGGGTATTTGCCATGATCAAAGAACTTGACCAGTAGAACATGATGGGATATAAAATTCTGCTTCTATTTATACCCTCACAGGACTTCCCAGCCTCATAAATATTAGTTAACACAACATGGGGCTCAAAAAATATCTTGCTTGTCAGCAAATTTCCTCAATGTGCAGCTATGGAATAAGTATTATAAAGTAGGATTTCATGGGTAATTGCTATCCTTGCAATATGAAGGCTTTATCAGTTGTGCTGTGTATATCTACCTTCCTTTCGGACATGAAGGCAGTGTGTTTCATTGCTGCCTCTTAGTGACTGCCAATTAGTAAAAATTAATTAGACATTCTACTGGCACCTCTGCTTGAGCTGCAGCAAGCTCAATACTTGGAACCCATTAGTTTCTTTCATGTTTCCCAGCATCTAAATCTCCAGACATCTGCAATGAAATTGGCCCTCATGTTTTGTAAGGTCAATCCACCAGCGAAAAGTGGTTCATTGCACGGTAAAGCTTTGGATGGCTATTATTATTTTTTTTTGGGGTGGGTGCATGGTCTGGGAATAGAACCTGGGTCTCCCGCATGGAAGGAGAACATTCTGCCACTGAACTTCCTGAGCACCCGGCTATTATTACATTTTAAACAAGAATACAATATAGAGCATTCCCCAACCCTCATTCACTGTCAGATATTCAAAGATGAAATCATGAATATGCTTAGGATCCTGAAATGCTTTGGAGAAAGGAAGGCTGTGTGATGTTTACTTCTATGTTCCTAGTATTCATTACAGAGAGAAGCACATAGAAAATTTTCAATATCTATTTGTTGAATGAACAAAAGAGCACTTGCTCTAATATAAATGTAGATGCATTTGCACTCGACTGCTTTACATCATTTCCACCTAAAATTTATGTAGAGTCAAAAGCCTTTTACATGTATTCAGAGTTAAAACCAAAGGGTCTTTGGTAACATGGTTTTTTCTCAGTTGCCAGAACAGCAGGTTCCTTCTAGCAGGGGGTAGTGTGTAGGGCGCTTTGCACATGCAAATGATCTCACCCTGACTCCTACCACTGCCACTCCTCCTCATAGTTAACTCCAAGATAATTAGATCCTTGAGGACACATGTCTCAGACTCCAAATCATGATAAATTTCCCTACTACATGGTCTTGCACTACTTAAAACAGCTTACATTTATCATAAACTGGTGAAACTGCTTTTCCGCTAACCTTCATCTTGCCGAATCTTCTAAGCTCCCATTTTTTACTCTCCAGCTTATCTCTAGAATCTAGCTCAGTGTCAGGCATAGAGTTGAATGCCCCATATTTGTAGCAATTATAAGAAGACTCAATTCTCTCAATTGAGAAGAATTGTCAAGTTTGCACACATACACAAGCTAGTCATGTCTCTTGGACTGAAAGAGAGCTAAACCAATGGGACAAAATGGACTTTATCTTTAGGTCTCGAGCTGATATAGACTGGTTAGCTAATAATTAAGAACTGATAAAGGGGGAAAAAATCATTTGTTAGTTATTCAACCAAAGACCAATGATAATAGAAACAGAGAGTGGGGACTAGCAGGGGTGGAGAAGGTAATAGATTAAGCAAGATCCCAAGAATATAGGAAGGAACAGTTTTGCTTTGTTTTGTTTTATTAAACTGTGATAAAAAAAAATCACTATTCTCTTGATCCATATGTCTCTCAGAGCAGCCTTGAGACTCACTGAGCAGAGAAGCTAAAAGACTCCCTTCTACATTTTGTGATGTTTCCTGGCTTAGTGTTGATAAACCTTGCTGCTTTTACATGTGACCTAGAAACTGCTATCAAAAGACAGAGAAAATAAAGGCACAGAAGGTCAGCACAAGGAAGCTTTCTTTTTGCATTTCTTATACATCTTTGCAATCTGAATGAATTTTCTTGCAGGGGAAGCAAGAAAATGAATGCAGTATTTTCTTCCTCTCCCTTATTCACTCCTTATCATAACTGTATTTCACCTCAATGTCTCCTGGATACCCAAGAGGGTCAAATTTTTATTCTGTTTTCAGGGAGAAAGTTATACTTTTTGAGAAATATTACAACTATTTTCTTAATATGTTCAGTATGAAGAATACATTCATTAATATTAGGAGTTATACATTATACATGATTGCCAAGAGATGGAAACAGTCCAGTTGCCCATCAATGGATGAGTGGCTAAACAAACTGTGGTATATACATACAATGGAATATTACAAAGCTGTAAGAGAATAAAGTCATGAAGCATGTAAAAAAACATGGATGGAACTTGAGAACATTATGCTGAGTGAAATTAGCTAGAAACAAAAGGACAAATACTGTATGGTCTCACCAATATGAACTAATATTAATGAGAAAACTTTGAGAGTTGAAGTTGAGAACACAAGTTATCAGGAGATAGTAAGAGGGTAGAGATTAGGCATTTGATGCTGAAGGAGTACAGAATGTTCAACAGGACTGTTTGTAAAGATCCAGAAATGATTAGCCCAATACCATCTGATGGTAGCATGATTATTTAAGTAAATTGAATGCAGCTGAATGTGAGTATAGTTGAGGAAGAAGGACTAGGGGCACATATGATACCAGAAGGAAAAATAATGTATAAAGACTGGGATGGTACAACTTAGCAATGCCTCAAGTGGACAGTGATGGTGATTAAATGTACAAATATAAAAATATTTTTGCATGAAGGAGAACAAATGAATGTCAATAGTATAAAGCATTCAAAATGGGATGGTATACAGGGAAGGAAAAACACAGTTAATGTAAACTAGGGTGTATGGTTTACATAACTTTGTAATATGTTTCCATTGAAGGTAAAAAAGGCAATGTGCCAGAGCTAAATGTCAATAAACAGCGGATCTGAGGGAGGGGTATGGAATTTCTTACCGATGAAATGGAAATGCCCTTATATAGACTGCAGTGGTGATGGCATAACTATGTGATTACACTGGGAACCGTTGACTTTTTTAGTTAGGGTGAATTATATGATGTGTGAATAAAACTGTTTAAATATGAACAGAGAGATGCAAGTGCTAGAGAAATGTAGTGAGAAAGATGTACCTATTCACTGTATGTAAGGAAGTAGAGTGGTACAACCCGAGGGCAGTGTGGTGGTTCCACAGGAGGTTAGATGTGGGGTTTCCATATGATTCTGCAATCCCATAGTTAGTTTATCCAGTTCCAGTCCCAGCAACTGAGAGTTGGGACTGGAATGAACATTTACATACTGGTGTTTATGGCAACAATATTCTTGATTTACATTGGATGGAGGTGGCCTGAAGGTTCATCAACTGAGGAATGGGAGAGGAAACTGTGGTGTTAGTCCATAATGGACCATGGAGTAGCTGAAAGAAGGAATGAAGTTGTGAGGCATGCAATGAGGTGAATGAAACTTGAGGACAGTATATTGATAGAAATAAGCCAGAAAGGAAAAGACATATATAACACCTCACTAAGATGGACTAACTATAATGCGCAAACTCTGAGAATTTAATTTAAGAGCATAGGTTATCAGATGAAGTACTATTGTAAAGGTTCCCAGATTAAAAGCTCTTACAGTAGTCACACTTATTTTGGAGTTGTAACTGTCATTCTAAATTCTGAGATGCTAAGCTCTTTGTTTGGGTATTTGTGAGATGCCTAAGACTCAAGAGTTCAAGTTCTGCAGCTATTATCCCATACAGCATTACTGCAGCATTACCCGACACAGCAGCTGTTAAAAACTGAAAAAGTGATCATACTTCAATTAGAGATACGAATGAAGGTAATCTGGATAGGACTAAGGTAAATTAGACTAAAGGGGAAAGGATGATATTGACTTATTTTGAAACTTCAATTTCTGCATAAGACCAAAGGGAGAGATGCTTATTTAGGGCAAAATTTATATTTTTGGTAGCACGCTATCTAATTTAACTTGTATGGTAAGCTTATTCAAACACCATAATTACATGGAACCTTGAATATGGAGTGAGATCTTGTTGGTTTGTACAGGTTAGTTTGATGCCTTGATACATCCTAGAGTAATCTGGGCAGAAGATTAAAAAAAAAAAAAAAATTGCAGTCTCCTTAAGGAACTGGGGGAAAAGGTGGAAATATTAAACTTCCCCACCTAGGGAACACATGATATTCTCATAAGCATTTGAGATGGCCGATTTGGTGGGCCAGGCCCTCAATCTTGGGGCCTGCCCTTATGAAACTTATTCCTGCAGAGGAGAAGCTAAGCCTACTTATGATTATGCCTAAGAGTCACTCCCAGAGAACCTCTTTTGTTGCTCAGATGTGGCCTTTCTCTCTAGGCCAATATGGCAAAGGAACTCACTGCCCTCCCCCATCATGTGGAACTTGACTCCCAGGGGTGTAAATCTCCCTGGAAATGTGGGACAGAAATTCCAGGATAAGCCAGGACCTGGCATCAAGGGATTGAAAAAGGCTTCTTGACCAAAAGGGGAAAGAAAGAAATGAGACAAAATAAAGTTTCAGTGGTTGAAAGATTTCAAATGGAGTTGCAAGGTCACTCTGGAGGTTACTCTTAGGCATTATATAGGTATCTCCTTCCAATTTTTGGTGTATTGAAGTAGCTAGAGGGAAATGCCTGAAACTGTTGCACTGTAGTTCAATAGCCCTGATTCTTGAAGATGATGGTATAACTATATAGCTTTTAAAGTTTGATCGTGAAAAACTTGTGACTTACCCTCCTTTCATCCAGTGTATGGGTGGACAAGTAAGAAAAATAAAAAGACAAGAAATAAAAATAATAGGGGGGATGGGAAGATAGAATGTTTTGGATGTTCTTTTTTATTTTTATTTTTATTTCTGAGTAATAACAATGTTCAAAAATCTGTTGTGATGATGAATGCACAGCTATCTCATGATACTGTGAACCATTGATTGCACATTTTGGATGATTATAGGGTATGTTCATATATAATATATCTCAATAAAATTACATAAAATTATTGGAGGCCATACATAAATGATATCACTTCATAAGGATGCTAAATTCTAATTTTAATTAGGCTTGCACCAATTTTTAAGGAGAGAAAACATATACATAAAGTGAAAAATGATATAGATACACAACACAAATTCTACAACCACAGTAACCCTGTCTGTGTGGTTCTCTGCTGTGTCCCTAATGCCTGGCTTAAACCCTATTCTCAACAGCACTTATTAGTTTGACATCACCCATGGGTGCTATGACCTACTATCTTCTCTCACAAATAACCCCTACCCAATATGTTTGTGGAGATAGAAAAATGGTTTTGGTTAAAATAAATAGACATTTGGTTCAGATTGGACAATATTAACAAACAGGCAGTTGTCTGGGATAACTGGAGGAGGGTAAAAACTGGTAATTACCAGACGAAATTCCATAGAAACATGACTTGGAAAACAAGTTTCCAGGTATCTGGGTATATCTTCTTCTGAGAGCAGTGAATAGTACTGTTGATAAGGGACTTACAAATAAATAGGCCACTACTGTGGAAAAACTTCCAGGATTTATGACGTGTGTTATGAAAAATTACATACTTAAAGAACATTTTCAGTTGAACAGCAAGCATTTTACTTTAATGCAACATGGCAATCCAACTGTCGACAATATATGTCCATGGGATGTTAAACTCTGTGTAACATTTTATTAGTTTCTCATAAGTTGTAACCTTCATTTATATAGTCATCAGTCACTTGGGGTTTGCTCTTCAAGTTTACTATGTAGCAATGCATTATAGCATAACAAAATGGCACGTAACAATAAAAAGGACTTGAGAGACTCATGAAAAAGTGTAATCACAACTCAACTCAATTCTTACATATTCCACACACGTGCAAAAAATACTACTGTGTTGACTAGACATAAAATGCTCTTGGGCTCAGGACATCTGTATTCCTACCCAACTTACTATTTTTTTCATTAGCAATTGTTCTGGTTTGCTAGCTGCCAGAATGCAACACACCAGAGACAGATTGGCTTTTAATAAAAGGGGATCTATTTTGTTGGTTTTTCAGAGGAAAGGCAGCTAACTTTCCACTGAGGTTCTTTCTTATGTGGAAGGCACAAGATGGTATCTGCTGGTCTTCTATCCAGGCCGCTGGGTTCCAACAACTTTCCCTGGGGTGACTTCTTTCTGCATCTCCAAAGGCCTGGGCTGAGCTGCTAGTGCTGAGATGAGGAATGCTGAGCTGCTTGGCAGTGCTACGCTGCAATCTCTCATTTAAGCACCAGCCAATTAAGTCAAACATCACTCATTGCAGCAGACACGCCTCCTAGCTGACTGCAGATGTAATTGGCAACAGATGAGGTTCACGTATCGCTGGCTTATGTCTACAGCAACAAGACTAGGTATGCTCACCTGGCCAAGTTGACAACTGAATCTAACTAACACAGCAATATATATATCTTTCATACTCAAGAAGGCAAGGCAATTCTCTGTTTTGAATGTATATAATGAAGGCATTATGACTCTAACAAGCCAACAGATTGATTACAGGTAGAGATATTTGTGTTAAGAAGAAAGAAACCATAAAATTGTAGCAGAGAAATGTTTCCCTTAGTGTATTCATAATTAGGGGATTCAAGATAGAAGAAACTGAAAGGACAGTTGTAGCATGGCAGTAGCAAACTTGGAGCTGTGGTTGAGAACATTAATAAAGACTTGAAGAATTTCCCTGTGATTCCCACTCTGGGGTCACATAAAAATGACTTTGTCAGTTATATGGTGTGACAGACACTGTGAAAAATAGCTCTAGGTCATTAACTCCAGGTGTGAGGAAGAAGAGAGAAAAATGAATGACAGCTACAGAGATGACATGATTTCCAGAATAGTATATAATACTAAGTTTATAGTTGCCTGAGTCTTGGATCGTCCCTGGGTGCCCTGCCGGGCGAGCAAATGGGAGCTGAGCCCAGTCTTCCAGCTCTGCTCTGTTCACTAAGGTGAAATTTGGGACGGAGCTCACTAGAAGTGGATCTTTGATCAAATTCCCAAAAGCTACCGTCTGAATTAAGGCAGAACTGATTTCCCTATCTTTCTACCCCTGCACAACATTAATAAAAGGTGCAACCATGATAGGCAGAAATAATAACTGGAATTTACAAGTCATGAAAATAAAGGTTTGAGTAACTACTGTTAAAAATCTCATCTCTAGTTTACCTCATATTTAATTTCCTGTTTATCTGCTCCACATTCTCACTTACTCACACCCCTACATACACGCTCTCTCTATCTTTAGAATTCCCAAAAGAGTTTAGTAAATATCAAATTGTACAAGAGTTGGAGTGCACATTTAATTAACTCATAAATATGAATGTAGAAAGGAAAAAATAAAAATTTGAAGACATCAGATAAAATGAGTCAAAGTGAAAGAATGATAGAGTCCATCATTTTAAATAATAAATAAAATAATATTTTAAATGATGATAGTATAATAATTATTATTATCATACTGATGAATGATGTCTGGGTATATATACCCTTTAATGCACTCTGGTAGTCTCCAAATATATTATTGCCTCACATATGGACCTGTCTTAAACTTGTCCTAATACGAAAGACTGATGGCATCAGACATTGTACCAGCAATTAATGGTTTAAAAACTCAGTTATCTACTTTTGTCTCCACAGTCTTTCTTGGGCTGTCTCCTGCACCACTGCCTTCTTAAATTTCCTGTTTTATAAAATTTTGGTTTCTGGGCCACGTGCTGAAAGAAGCCTTGCCTACCTGCTTCAAGTGCTTTCAGTAATAGCCTCTCCGTGGTGCTAGGACTGTATTTCCACATTGCTTATACAACTGGCTATTTATTTGTGTCTATCCACACTTGACTTTTAGTTCCTTGCTGTTCCAAAGGAATAAAGGATGATGAAAAATTGACTTATAATACTACTAATACATATATACTTCAAGGCAAAGCAATCATAAATGCTTCTGTACTTCTTTAGAATCAAAGCTGGCACAATAGAAGTTCCAAAAGGTGATAAAAAAGTATGTAATTTCATCTTCTTTGAGGACAAAACATCTGCAACTAAAATGGGGCAGCTGTTGTAATGACTTCATAGTAATATAAATATGTAGAATAGTTATGAAAAACAGAGCAATCTGTTTTTAAGACCAAGTATGGGAGAATTAGAATTTATCACTGGGATTTTAAGTAATAGTTGATCATCACCATTTTACAATCTTTAGAATTGTTCAAAGTGCCTTCATAATCACTGTAATGTCGTCATGGTTTTATCCTCTCATGATAGCCCTAATATGCAGGAAAATAAATTATCATCTCTATTTTACAAGGAAAATAAAAATCATAGTAGTGAAGAGATTTTTCTAAGTTCAGTGCTATTGGGAAAATTAGAAATGGCAATGAATAGAATGGACAAGGAGTTATCTGGAAAAGTTTATATGATATAAAATGACCCAGAAAGAAATGACTCAAAGTAAAATTTCTTTTCAGGCTTTTTCTCATATCATGTAGACTCTATAAACAGGTAGTCAGGTTACCTTAGGTATGCTACAAAGCTATAGCTTTTTATTTGATATTTCAGTGCATGAAAATGCATGATGTTAAATGCATTACCTAATTTTTACAGAAAGAACTGTTACATTTATTCCATCTGCACAAATATTAACTGTAACCAAGTGAACAGTTGGGAAATACAGAAATATGTCTTATTTAATACAGAAATATAACTCTCCTGAGGGAGTTTGGAATAAGGACAGAGATTAGAAATAAAACAAGTAACAGAGAAAATTATGGACTATGCAGACAATTTATTGGTTGATTTCTTTAGTATTTAATTTCCTTGTCTATAAAACAGGTGTAATGATTTGAGACCTCTCATGGTCAGCCTCATGTGTCAACTTGGCCAAGTGGTGGTACCTGTTTGCCTGGTTGGGCAAGTGCTGGCTTGTCTTTTGCTGAGGACATTTCATAGAATTAAATCATGATCACGTCAGCTGCATCCACAGCTGATTTCATTTGTAATCAGCCAAGGTGAGTGTCTTCTGCAGTGAGTAATGCTCAGTCTAATCACTGGAGGCCTTTTAAGGAGGATTCAGAAGAGACAGATTCCTATTCCTGCTTCAGTTGGTGAGCCTCTCCTGTGAAGTTCATCCAGACCCTCCATCGGAATCATCAGTTTCACAGTCTTCCCAGCGTTTTTTGGACTCTGCATTCCCATGGTCACATGAGACACTTTTATAAATTTTATATTTGTGAGTGTTCTCTGTTGATTCTGTTTCTCTAGAGAACCCTAACTAATATATCATGGTACCAGCAGTGGTTCTTAAGAAACAGAATATTAAAAATGGATTTATGTGAGTGGTTTTCTACTCTGATTGGACTCAAAGGCACTAAGGACTCTGATTCCCATAATCAGAATGACACTCCCAGTCCATGGAGTGAGTTGGCCAAAGAGATATTCAAAATATTACCATTCAATTCTCCTGATGCTTCACTTGTACGAAGCCAGGCTCTTGGGGATAATGTTTTTGACACCTTTACAGAGTTTTGTGAAAATAAGAAGTATAGAGATGTTGGCTGGTTGTTGTTAGAGACACTGGCTACATTAAGGAGTGAAAGGATGGGCTTAAGGCTTCAAACGAGAAGCTTATGTGCCTTCTGACAGATGTAGATGTTTCAATGAGTATTCTGAAGGAAAATCTTATTTCCTGTAGTCGCAGACTTGAGATCTCTGAAAATCAGACTCAGAATCTTATTGTTAGAGTGGCAACTTTACAACATAAACTGAAATCTTAATCTTCCATGGTGTTAAGTAAGGGCAGTGATTGGAAAGGAGTGGGACCCTGAAAAATGGGATGGTGACATATGGATTGATAATAATGTCAGGGGTGGGGTTAAAACCCTAGGTCATGCTGAGTCTTTTCTAGATAACCCTGTAATAATTTGCCCTGAGGACATAACCGCCCCACCTCCATCCTTCCTTGAGTAGTTGGCCATCCAACCTCCTCCTGAAGGGATTAGCCCTAGAGTGATTAATCTTGTTTCATCAGATGAAACTGCAAATGAAGGCCCTGAAGGAAATTACTTGGAAGATATTTCTAATTCTTTTCATGATGCACTCCCACCACCCCTCATTTCTTCCAGACCTATAACTAGACTAAAGTCCCAACAGGCCCCTAAAGGTGAGCTACAAAGTATCACACATGAGGAGGTACGTTATACTCCAAAAAACTGTGTGAGTTTTCCAATTTATAGAGACAGAAATCAGGGGAATATGTGTGGCAATGGAGTTGAAGGGTGTGGGATAATGGTAAGAAGAATATAATGGTGGGATCAGGTTGAATTTATTGACATGGGCCCACTAAGCAGAGATTTTGCATTCAATGTTATAGCTCGAGGAGTTAGAAAAGGTATTAACAGTTTTTTTGGATGGTTGGTTGAAACATGGATCAAAAGGTGGCCAACATTGCCTGAGGTTGAAATGCCAGAACTGCCCTGGTATAATGTAGATGAGGAGATACAGAGGCTTAGAGAGATTGGAATGTTACAGTGGATTTATCATGGAAAGCCTACTCTTACACCCCAGGAGTGTCCAGAGGATGTACCTTTTACCAGAACAATGAGAAATAAATTTGTGAGACTAGCACCATCATCTCTGAAGAGCTCTATAGTTGCACTTCTCTGTAGGTCAAATATTACTGTAGGAACTACTGTCACTGAGTTGGAATCCTTAAACATAATGGAGATGAAGGGATCCTGAGTTGGCAGAAGCCAGGTGGCAGCACTTAATTGCCAAAGACAGGGTAGATGTGGCTATTATAATAGACAGCAAACTCAAAGCAGGCATCAAAATTATATGACTCTCAGAGATTTGTGGCATTGGCTAGTAAATCATGGGCAGTCTATTAAATTCTTGTTCGAGCTGTATAAACAAAAGAGTTCTAGGTCAAGTGAACAGAAGTCTAACCTGAATTACAAAAACACAGCATCATGGCCCCTTAAACAATTTCCAGACTTGAGACAGTTCACAGACCCAGAGCCCCTTGAATGAAGGGGAGGCCAGGTCCCTTTGGGGGAGAATCCTGTTACACTGCCACAGATTTATACTGTTAATCTTCTTCCAAGCCTTCCCCAAGGAGACCGACGGCCTTCTACCAGAGTAACTGTGCATTGGGGAAAAGGAAATGATCAGATATTTCAGGGATTATTAGAAACTGGTTCAGGAGCGACATTAATTCCAGGGGACCCAAATGTTGCTCTGGTCCACCAGTCAGAGTAGGGGCTTTTGGAGGCCAGGTGATCGATGGAGTTTTAGCTCAGGTCCATCTCACAGTGGGTCCAGTGGGCCCCTGGACCCATTCTGTAGTTATTTCCCGAGTTCCAGAATGCATAATTGGAATAGACATACTGAGCAACTGGCAGAATCCCCACATTGGCTCTCTAACTCATGCAGTGAGGGCTATTATGGCAGGAAAGGCCAAGTGGAAGCCACTAAAACTGCCCCTACCCAGCAAAATAGCAAATTAGAAGCAATACTGGATTACTGGAGGGATTGCAGAGATTACTGCCACTCTTAAGGACTTGAAGGATGCAGGGGTGGTGATTCCCACCACATCCCTGTTCAACTCCCCTATTTGGCCTGTGTAGAAAACAGATGGGTCTTGGAGGATGACAGTGGATTATCATAAACTCAACCAGGTGGTAACTCCAATGGCAGCTGCTGTTCCAGATGTGGTATCATTGCTTGAGCAAATCAATACATCCCCTTGTACCTAGTATGCAGCTATTGATCTGGCAAATGCTTTTTTCTCAATAGCTATTAGTAAGGACCATCAGAAACAGTTTGCTTTCAGCTGACAAGGTCAGTAATATACTTTCACTGTCCTACCTCAGGGGTATATCAACTCTCCAGGCCTATGTCATAATCTTTTCTGTAGGGATCTTGATTGTTTCTCCCTCCCACAAGACATCACACTGGTCCATTATATTGATGATATCATGTTGATTGGACCTAGTGAGCAAGAAGTTGCAACTACTCTAGACTTGCTGGTAAGGCATTTGCGTGTCAGAGGATGGGAGATAAATCCAACAAAAATATAGGGGCCTTCCACCTCAGTGAAATTTCTAGGTGTCCAGTGGTGTGGGGCATGTCAAGATATCCCTTCTAAGGTGAAAGATAAGTTGCTGCATCTGATCCTTCCTATGACCAAAAAAGAGGCACAATGCCTAGTTGGTCTCTTTGGATTTTGGCAACAACATATTCCTCATTTGGGTGTCCTACTCTGGCCCATTTATCACGTGACCAGAAAAGCTGCTAATTTTGAGTGGGGATCTGAACAAGAGGAGGCTCTGTGACAGGTCCAGGCTGCTGTACAAGCTGCTCTGCCACTTGGACTGTATGATCCATATAGGATTGCTTCTGATCAAGGAACACACTTCACAGCAAATGAAGTGTGGGAATGGGCACATGCTCATGGAGTTCTCTGGTCTTACCATGTTCCCCATCATGCAGAAGCAGCTGGATTGATAGAATGGTGGAATGACCTTTTGAAAACTCAATTATAGTGCCAACTAGGTGGCAATACCTTGAAAGGCTGGGGTAATGTTCTCCAGGAAACTTTATATGCTCTGAATCAACATCTGCTGTATGGTGCTGTTTCTCCCATAGCTAGGATCCATGGGTCCAGGAACAAAGGAGTGGAAATGGGAGTGGCACCACTCATTATTACTTCTAGTGATCCACTAGGAAAATTTTTGCTTCCTGTTCCTGTGACCCTGATCTACATGTTTTAGTTCCCAAAGGGAGATGCTTCCACCAGGAGAAACAACAATGATTCCATTGAACTAGAATCTAAGACTGCCACCTGGTCACTTTGGGCTACTCATGCCCTTAGATCAACAGGCCAAGAAGGGGATTGCATTATTGTCTGGGGTGATTGATCCTATCAGGGGGAAATAGGACTGCAACTATACAATGGAGGTAAAGAAGAGTTTTCTTGGAATGTAGGAGATCCCCTAGGGCATCTTTTAGTACTACCATGCCCTGTAATTAAAATCAATGGGAAACTGCAACAGCCCAATCCAGGCAGGACTACCAATGGGTCTGAAACTTCAGGAATGAAGGTTTGGGTCACCCTACCAGGCAAAAAACCACGGCCAGCTGAAGTGCTTGCTGAGGGTAAAGGGAACATGGAATGGGTAATGGAAGAAGGTAGTGATAAATATGAACTATGACCACAAGATCAGTTACAGAAACGAAGACTGTGATGCTGTTTTGTTCTTGTTATACTATTAAGTCGTAAGATATCAAGTTTAAGAATGAATATTACCCAAGGACTTGCGCCTTATTCTGGAAAGAGTTACTGTGTTTACAGTTATATGCAGGACCATTGAGTATTGTTAGGTGAAAGAAAAAAAAGTATGTTTTAATTTTTTTATTTAGAAATTAGGTATGGTTTAACATGATATATATATAACTGCCAAGTTGACAAGGGGTGGACTATCATGGTCAGCTTCATGTGTCAACTTGGCCAAGTGGTGGCACCTGTTTGTCTGGTTGGGCAAGTGCTGGCCTATCTTTTGCTATGAGGACATTTCATAGAATTAAATCATGATCACGTCATCTGCATCCACAGCTGATTCCATTTGTAATCAGCCAAGGGGCGTGTCTTCTGCAGTGGGTGATGCTCAATCTAATCACTGGAAGCCTTTTAAGGAGGATTCAGAGGAGACAGGCTCTCTTCCTGCTTCAGCCAGCAAGCCTCTCCTGTGGAGTTCATCCATACCCTCTATTGGAATCGTCAGCTTCATAGCCTGCCCTGAGGATTTTGGACTCTGCATTCCCACGGTCACATGAGAGACTTTTATAAATTTTATATTTGCAAGTGTTCCCTGTTGATTCTGCTTCTCTAGAGAACCCTAACTAATACAAGACCCAATAGTTGGAAATACTGACAAAAAGAAATGAATGTGATACATAATCAAAAAAGATTCCATGCAGGTTAAATGGACAGAATAACCCCACAGGAATCTGAATGGATAGAGTAATCTATCTTTGACAGAGGACAGTTGGATTTATGGCAGTGGTAGTGCATATCAACACACAGGCAAATGGATGGATTAGTTGTGTTATTTATTTTGACTACACTGGCTTCCTCCTGTTCTTAAGAAATAGTATAATGATTTCCACCTATGGGTCTTTACATGTGCTGTTTGTTTTGCCTAGAATGCTTCTATGACATAAGTAACTCTTAATCTTTCCTCATATATCAATTCAGTCGTCTTCTTTTTGGAAAGCATTCTTTGATCTCCATAACCAAGTCAGTTCCCCTTTATCATGCCCTCACAACACCATGTGCTTCTCCTCTGTGAAGCTTTTCAAACCGGAATTTTAAATGTTTTGGGTGTGGTTCATTGAAAAATATGCATCTTATCCAAAATAGACAGTGAGCTGTATGAGCACAAGAATCAGATCTTATCTGTGGACTTTCTCTGTGCAAGTCATCTCCCAGCCTAGAACAGTAATGGGGATTGACCTTAATCTTCATTTTGAAATGACTTTTAACAGCATCAACCCCATTCCTAGAGTCAGCTTGAGATTCCAACCCTTTGAAGAAAAACAGAACAAAACAAAAGACAGAAGGCATTAAAAATTAAGTAAAAAACCAAAAGAGAGCATACTGCACAATATGCAGACAATATTTTGGGATTGGACTTAGTGGAAAAGAGGATGTGAAAACATGTATGATAACTGAATCTCCCAAGTTAAGGATGAGACAGGCAAGTAGTTCTAATTCAATCAAATATTTTCTCATCTCTCAAAGCAATATTAACACTCAGTTGAAAATAGCAGCTGCTGAATTAGTTGGGGCTTACACACATGTGAACACCCATTAATATATCAGCCTCTTGAATGCTCAATTGAAACTGAGTAAAGATACATTTCTTGAATGAGAGATTGCACCTAAAATGAAGAACTTATATGATGCATTTTGTAGTTCCAAGAAATCTGATTTGACAAAGACAAAAACGAGTCCATAGATATGAAATGGATGGACACTAATTCCTGTAAGTCTTAAACCTATTGTATTCATAAGTAAAATCCTTATTATCCCATGCTCCAGTGTTTTTGTTGAGAGGATGCATAGCTTAATGTCATCACATTGTAATGCTTTGATGAATCAGTGCAACTTGGGCTTGATAAGAGTAGAGCAGCAAGTCAAAGTGAATTTTACTTTAATTATTTTCAATTTTACCACTGCAAAAAGGAAAAGGAGGCTGTCTAAAGGCTTATGGCATCAGAGTGGTATTATAGGAAAAAGAAACAGAAAAAGCAAAAATATCCTATTGCATCATGGAGCTGAAGGTAACATGTCAGTTATTTTTATTAAAGTAATTTCTAGTCCTGTTTTTATGTGTTTTAATTTTTAAAATTCTTGCATCATGAATTTGAAGAAACACAATAATGAAGCCTGTTAAGCAAACATCCAATTAAGAGTTTAAAAAAGGCTTAAAATAAATTATTGTATAAGACCAAAAAGAAAGATAAAAATGCAGTTATATTTTCCTCACACATATTTGATTAATTATTACTAATACTAATTATTACTAATTGATACTGTTTTGTAGTCCTTTTGTTGTTTTAAGTAACAGCACTTATGTAAAAGTAGCATGTGATAATACATTTCAACACCTTTTTTTCATGTTTTTATGTTAAAGTATTAACACATGTGTATGAGTATTTCTTATATTGTTATGTTTTGCTTTTGTTTAGTATGACTGGATTCTGGGGTTATTACTCTAAAAACGTGGTCACTCTATGATCACCATTCTCAGGGCAAGTTACACCCTCTCTCTGATGTACACTTTCCTTCAACGATATCTTTCAAGATGACCTTTGAAGAAACATCCAATGACAACCCACCAATAAAGACTTTATAAGCAAAGATATCAAAATTAATAATTTTCATCATCCTTATAGCTTTTTGGTTATAGCTTTTCTGTGATTTGATTGGCATTATAGATATTGGTGTACATACAAATCTTCCTTATCAACTTTAGACAGTCCAGGGGTCAGAGCCATGCCTCATTCATCTTTGCATGCTTAAGGTAGCTCTGGTAGGTGAAAATCTTTAATTAATTATTATAAAGGTGTCTCTAGACAATGCGAAAGGACAAAACAACTAAATCACGAATTAGCAATCCTGCCATTGGCACATATGTAAAGTCAATAATTATGAACTTTACCTGGTTTCAGATAATCAGGGACTTTGAATTTGTTAAAACAGTCTAAACTAGACTAGACATAAACAGAATAAAGCAGTATAGAAATACAACACTATTGTTCACTCTCTCCCAAAGATCTAATCTTATACAACTGAAATAAGATGAGGCCAATCAGGTTGATATTTTATGTTATTAATTTGATATTAAAATAGGTGAGATATTGATTATCTAATTAAAGAAATATCACATGAAACAAATCTTACATACAGAATCTATGTGCAAACCAAGAACACTGAAGAAAACTATACTCGGTCATAGACATATTTTCAAATTGGTAGCAAGAAGCTGGGAAAACATTAATCATATGGCTAAAAGAATTTGGAAGATAAAAAGCACCAGACAGTAGAAAGATGAAAACAAAGACTTCCATTGTTTGGATGCATTGTAGAATAACTGGGTGGAGATTTTCAAGTGCTTGTGGAGAGAACTGTGGTAGAATAGGAACAATTCATGTCGTAGAAACTAAGAAAGACTGGAGACATCTGCTTTCTGGTCTCTGTTAAAAATGGCTTTGGATTTCTACAAGCCAATTGAATTTGGGCATGATTTGGGAGGGTAAGCAAGTTTTGTGAAGAAAAAGATACGGGAAGGTGATGACTGATGATCCATTGGCAGGAGTTACTGCTGCAATTTTATTAAAGGGAAAATGATAGAAAATAGACATGAGGAATTGAGATGTAAGTTTAGACCTAGGAAGCCCCTTAAAAATAAGACTCTTGGGGCGGGCCGCGGTGGCTCAGCGGGCAAAGTGCTTGCCTGCTATGCCGGAGGACCTCGGTTCGATTCCCGGCCCCAGCCCATGTAACAAATACGGAGAAACAGAATACAATAAAACAAGAAAATGTTTAAAGATGTTTCCCTTTCTTCCTTCCTTCCTTCCTTCTATCCTTCCTTCCTTCTCTCTGTCTTTCCTTTAAAAAAAAAAAAATAAAAAAAAAATAAGACTCTTTCAGTTGAGAAAGGAAAGCAAATGAATGAATTTATGCAGATTACAGAAACATTAAAAGTGAGTTAGCTTTTTATTCTAGTTGCTATCATTGTTTTAAAGAATAAAGCTCAAGTCTTCTCAGCAAGAGAAATAAAAACAGTAATAGTTAAGTATTTTTGAGAGGCGAGAAGGGATTCTTTCAGGTTAACCCAAAAAGTCTTTGAGAAAACATTTTGAAGCAGTTGCCATTCAGGACAATTCAATGAGAATGGATATATGTTGGACGAATAGAGAAAATGAATTTCTTTAGTGTCATTATGGCTGCCTTGCATGGTGTGTGTATGTCTTTGTATGTGTGTAATTCATCTCTTTCTCTCCACTCCCTCTCTCCACCCCATATGCACAACACATCCATAATGACAATTATACCTCAATGAAGCCGGAAAAATACAAATAAAAGGATCAACACACTAACTGATAAAACTGAGGTTATGCCTAATTCTTTTTATTATTTTAGTCACTATATTATAAAAAGACTTATATCGTCGTGTCTTAGTTTGCCTGAGCTGCTATCAAAAAAAGCATAAGAAGAGTTGACTTAAACAATGGGAATGTATCGTTTTATGTTTTAAAGCCAGGAGAACATCAAAATCAAGGGTGTACTGGCAAGGGTTGCTTTCTCTTTGAATACTGTGATGTTTTGGTGCTGGTTGCTGGCAATCTTTAGGGTTCCTTGGTGATGTGCTTTTCTTTTTTCTTCCAGTTGCCTTTATAAAACCTCCAGTAATCTGAATTAAGACCCACTCTTACTCAGTTGGCCTCCACTCTACCTAAAACTATCTTCAGGAGACCCTATTTACATTGGGCTCATATACACAGGGGTGCAGATAAGTTTAAGAACATGTTTAATTCTGGGGCAAACAATTCAGAGGTTATGTCATAGTATTTGGAATAGCAACCACTTAAAGGACCATTCTTTGAACATTGGACATATATTTTCCTCACATTTTGAGAGTTACAGATCCATGAAGTTTACAAACTATTACAATTAAATTGCAGTCATATCAAAGGCTATATACAGATATATGCAAGAAGGTTTTTGTTTGAAGGGTTTTTGCTTGTTTGGTTTTAAGCTGCTTTGTCTTAGAAACCATGGGAATTCTATTTTAGGTTGGAAATTCTAGGTTATATGTAACATGCATGACCTTAGGGCATTATTTCATACTATTTTAATAATGTGTGAGTTTTACAATATTCTTCTGAAAATTGAGGACATCCTTTGTAAAGAAAATAGATTTAGAGATCAATGGAAAAATAATTCATCAATTATTTCTTTATACCTTAGGTTCATCTTTGATGTTATTCTGAATTTGACATACATTTTTTTTAACTATTCTTAATTCTTTTGTGTGTGTATATATTTTCCCTTCAGATATAAGTGAATTTGGGACTGTTCTTTTACTTTTATCTGCATCACCTAGTACAATTTTTGTTATTTTCAAACACTATACTGATAGACAAGTCTATTGTTTCTCCAAGGCATCTCATTATCTTTAAAACACAACCTAACATCCACTTTAAAAGGTCAGATACAAAAGTAGCATCAAAATTATCTATACCATCAAAACAGATCACACACAGTTTATAGGTCAATGATGTTATTATGTATAAGGCTAGAACTTTGCAATTGGATTTGTCAGCAAAAGAGTACTGGAAGCCTTGGCAGTCTAACATATCAATTCGAAAGTGAATAGGGAGTCAAAATGACCACACTATTTTGGTTTTATTGTTGCTATAAATATATACATACCTCAAAAGGTCATTTTAAATTTAACAACACTTTGCTCTGACTCATTTTCTTGAATATTTTTAATTTCTATTATCTCATAATATCCCTGCATGAAGACACCTTTAAGAATTGAGCTACTGAAATGGCAAATATTTTCTACAGTGACTCAATAACAACTATTTATATTCGAGGCTCCACTTTAAGAATGTCAAACATACCAGATAGATAGAATTTTATGCATTTCCCAAATGAATTTCCTCACACAGTTTTAAGTACATGTATGTGAATTTTTTTTAAACTGCCCACTGGTGAGATCCAAGTTATACTTTCAGTTGAATTTGTGTGGTTTATGCAGGATAAATGAAACACTGATTTCACAGAAAATAAGAATGAAGGGAATTGTCGGTATCTGTGAACTATATCAAAACTTCAGGCAATCCCTTTCATGTGAACAACACTTTTTGATGCATAATAGGATACAACTGACAATATTTCCGGCCAATTGAAAGAATGGAATTCCTGAAGGGCATTTCATTACTTTTCTCACTAACGAATGCAAAAGGATTATGGTTTGGGGTTCTGTTTTGGAACAGGCAGCAAGAATCTCCTCACATTTAAAAGTACTTAATCTTTTATCATTTGCAGACACTTGGTTTAACCAAGAACAAGAAGGAGATTATTTCTAAACAGCCCAAGATTGTGAGCAGAGGAATCTGTTTCTATTTCTGAGTTTCTGCTTCATAAGGTCAAGAGTGCAAAGAATAAATAGCAAGTGATTAAAAAAAATACCAAGATTTCTTCCTTTCCAATTTATGGAAGAACATAAAAATATGTGAAAAACATTTTGAAAATACTTCATCATGATAGTGCAAAAAGTAGATTAATTCATTGAACATCAATTTTTTTTTTTGGGGGGGGGGACCTAAAAACTTGAAGACATTTCATCTTTCCAGGCTCCCTTCATCCAGTAATCTTCGATCCTTTAACAAACACAGTCTTTTTCTTACAATTCTCTGTGTTAAATCCTTGGGATATTTTTCTCTAAAGAAATATATTACTGTTTGGCTAAGTTGTTATTAATTTAGGAAAGTAAGCCAATACGCATAGAATGCATCTGTCAAGATCATAAAACAAATGAAAAATGTAATGGGCTTGATGCAAACCCATCTTTCCTCAACCCTCTTTCCTTTCCTATCACTCAATTGTAACCAAGAAATCAGGGTTTAAGGGACGATTTTGATTACTGAATCATAATATAGATATCCCTTTTTGCTTTCTGCTATACTGTAGTAGACAGAGGGAAAGACGTGAAATCTCTAAAATGTAATCCATCTGCCTTGATCTCTGATAATGATTCTATGACCTTTGTCTTGTAAAAGGTTGTAAAACTTTGTGATTGTGAAAACCCTATGACTAACATTTATTTGTACCTATTTATCTATTTTTTCAATTTTAGCATCTTGCAATCACTGAAGACAGTCCCTAATGTTTATTAATGAAAGGTCTTGCATCAGCCCAGAATTAACCCACCCAAGTCCAAAGTTATCTTGGTAACCAAAATGGGCCCACCTGACATATGCAATAGCTTAGACTTTAAGCTACAAGTCACTGATACCTCATTATAATATTCTACCATGTTCTTTTTTTAAAAATTTATTTATTAATTAAAAAATTAAGAACAAACATAAACATTAACATATAATTTCGTTCAACATATATATTCAGTAATTCTCAATATCATCACATAGTTGCATATTCATCATTTCTTGGAACATTTGCATCAATTCAGAAAAAGAAATAAAAAGACAATAGAAAAAGGGATAAAGCAATAACCGAAAAAAAAAAGAGTATGCATACCATACCTCTTACCCCTCACTTTCTTTTATCACTAGCATTTCAAACTAAATTTATTTTAACATTTGTTCCCCCTATTACTTATTTTTATTAAATATGTTCTACTCGTCTGTTGACATGGTAGATAAAAAGAGCATCAGACACAAGGGTTTCACAATCACACAGTCACATTGTGAAAGCTATATCCTTATTCAATCATTCTCAAGAAACATGACTGCTGGAACACAGCTCTCCATTTTCAGGCAGTTCCCTCCAGCCTCTCCACTACATCTTGAATAACAAGGTGATATCTACTTAATGCGTAAGAATAACATCCAGGATAACCTCTCGACTCTGTTTGGAATCTCTCAGCCATTGACACTTTGTCTCATTTCACTCTTCCCCCTTTTGGTCGAGAAGGTTTTCTCAATCCCTTGATGCTGAGTCTCAGCTCATTCTGGGATTTCTGTCCCACATTGCCAGGAAGGTCCACACCCTGGAAGTCATGTCCCGCACAGACAGGGGGAGGGTGGTGAGTTTGCTTGTTGTGTTGGCTGGAGAGAGAGGCCACATCTGGGCAACAAAAAAGGCTCTCTTGAGGGGGACTCTTAGGCCTAAATTTTAAATAGACTTGACCTATCCTTTGTGGGATAGGTCAAACCCCAAGACTGGGGGCTCAGCCTATAGCTTTGATAGTCCACACTGCTTGTGAGAATATCAAGAATTCAACTTGGGGAAGTTGAATTTCTCCTCGTTCTCACCATTCCCCGAAGGCGACTTTGCAAATATTTTTGTACTCACTGATCAAATTACTCTGGGATTCATTGGGGCATCACTCTGGACAAACCAGCAAAATCTCATGTCCTACCCAAGATTCCAATACTTATGGTGTTCAATCAAGCTATTAACATAAGTTACATTAGAAGATGCACTAGTCAAAATATAAATTTTGTGCCGAATAAATATTTTTTTGCTTTAGTCTCACACATAAGTTGAAATTTTAAAATATTAATTACCATCTATTTTCAGCATCCTGCAGTAATGACATTCCTTTGTTCTTCCTCATGCAAAAACATTTTTTAAATTTGTACATTTAGTCACTATCATTATACACTCTAGGCATTCCTAGATTATACCATCTCAATCTTTATTGTCTATCTTTCTTTCTGATTTCATTTATGCCTCCAACCCTCCTCCCTCTGTCATTTTCACATGCAGCTTCATTTAGTGTTTTAACATAATTGTATTACAGTTAGGTAGTATTGTGCTGTCTATTTCTGAGTTTTTATATTCAGTCCTCTTGCACAATCTGTATCCCTTCAGTTCCAATTACCCAATATCTTACCTTATTTCTATCTCCTGATGGTCTCTGTTACCAACGAAATATTCCAAGTTTATTCACTAATGTAAGTTCATATCAGCGAGACCATACAGTATTTGTCCTTTTGTTTTTGGCTAATCTCATTCAGCATAATAGCCTCAAGGTCCATCCATGTTGTTACATATTTCATAACTTTATTCTGTCTTAAAGCTGCATAATATTCCATCATATGTATATACCACAGTTTGTTTAGATTCTTGTCTGTTGATGGACATTTTGGCTGTTTCCATCTCTTTGCAATTGTAAATAATGCTGCTATAAACATTGGTGTGCTAATGTCTGTTTGTGTCTTTGCCCTTATGTCCTTTGAGTAGATGCCTAGCAATGGTATTGCCGGGTCATATGGCAATTCTATATTCAGTTTTTCAAGGAATCGCCAAACTGCCTTCCACAGCGGTTGCGCCATTTGACATTCCCACCAGCAGTGAATAAGTGTGCCCCTTTCTTCACATCCCCTCCAGCACTTGTCATTTTCTGTTTTGTTGATAATGGCCATTCTGTGGGTGTGAGATGATATCTCATTGTGGTTTTGATTTGCATTTCTCTAATGGCCAGGGAAGTTGAGCATCTCTTCATGTGCCTTTTGGCCATTTGTATTTCCTCTTCTGAGAAGCGTCTGTTCAAGTCTTTCTCCCATTTTGTAATTGGATTGGCTGTCTTTTTGTTGTTGAGTTGAACAATCTCTTTATAAATTCTGGATACTAGACCTTTATCTGATTATTCCAACGTATTTTTACCTATGACCAATCATGTACTCAATTTACCCTTACTTAATAATTAGATCATCTCTATTTACACTATCTGGGGTTTCTGTGCTCATTATCCTAAACCTTGCCCATTTTTTCTCTAATAAAACTATCAGAATTACTGCAATTCAGGAAGATGGATTTTTGCGCCAACAGGCCGTCTTCCCCCTACTACACATCTAATATTAACCTTCTCTCTCTATGAAACACTGGTGTCTCAGGAATCGGTTGTTGAGCGCGTTGGGCAAAAGAATCCACAGCCCTTACCCAGAAACACAACTTCTCATGACATTTTACAAACCTCTGCTTTTTAAAACATTTTATGAGCAACTTTTAGAGTAGTATGCATCATTTAAACATTTAAAAGGTAAATTCTTGAGTTTCAGATTTTTAAAGACAAGGAATAAAAGTGAGAAAAGACACATGGTTGAATCTTTCTTTTGCCCTTAAATGTGTGCTTTTTATGAAATTTAACTCCCAAAGAGCTTTTAGAAAGTACAGTTTAATTAATATTGATACTGTTGCTTAATAAGTATTTATTTTCCTTTTTAAAATAAAGATGTATAAAAATGGACATGCAGCTTGCTTATTTCTGCATTTGTGAAAATAAGCCATTTTACTTTCAGAGGGGAGCAGTTCCACCTAAACTGCTGGCCCAGTTCCCAGAGGAGAACTTTAGTTCCTGGGAGTTAGTGGACGTGTACCCGGGAAGCAGAGTGGCAGGTACACAGAGTCCTCAGGTTGAATCCTGTCAGAAGAAAGGTTTGTTTAACTCCAAGTTAAAAAAAAAGAAATTGAATGTGAATGCCTTTAGGTGGGATCGGCCCATTTCAGGTCTATTCTTAAAGCGAGTCCCCTATCCAGGCCAGGTGATTTGTAAAGGCAATGGGAATTGTGACCAGATGACAACTACGATAAGACAAAACAGACCAGCTCTTTACGTCTGCTTCCAGTACTATTATTGCTCATTGTGAGTTTTTAAAAAGACAACTAATTGATTATCAATAATTATGCCACTATTCAGCCTCAAATTCCTCAATGAGCTCACGTATTGTTTGTTTCATAAAGTTCAGAGTATTCAGTAATGTTCCTTCCAAAATCTTCACTAGCCTCACCGTAAAACTTTTTTTTTTTTAATTGGGTATATTTTCAGAGACGTATCTCCCTTTTTGTCTTCTACTACCATTATCACATTTGGCACCCTTCTGAACTGTCTCTATCCTGCTTGTTCTCCAAGTCTAGGACAAACGATCACCTTGGTAAAGTTGCTTTGAGCGCCCAGGTCTAGTTACGCTCTACACATCTGCTTTTTCAACAAGTCTTTAGCAAATGCTTACTCTCTCCTCATGTTAGGCTTGTAGATACAGTTTTTAACAAAGCAGAGGTTCCTGCTTTCAGTGAAGTTATGTTCCAGCAGGAGAAACAGATGATACATAGTTAGATAAATGAATACTTTTATTTAAACGGAGGAATTGCTAAGGTTATAGAAAAAAAAGTGAGTAAGGGATTAGAGAATGACTGTGAAGCTAAGGAAGACCTCCGTGAGCAGAGAATTGAGTGGAGTAAGGGAAGAGCCATGCAAATATCTGTGGAAGAAGGTTGCAAGCAGAGAACAGCAAGCTTGAAAGCATTGTGGAGAGAAAAATGGCATTTTTGAGGAATATCGAGGCCACTGTAGTGGCTGAAGTGCACGGTAGGGAAAGGGTGCAGTTGGCGGAGGTCTTCAAAGAAGTTTGGATTTTATTCTGTAATGGGAAAATGACCCAGTTGTTTAAAAGGATCCCTCTAGCTGGTGTGAAGGAGGCTCACATCTGAGGCACTGAGTACCAGGATGCCCAGGCGAGAGAGATGATGGCAGATGGGAAGAAGCTAAGAGCTGGTCAGATGCGGATTTATGTGGACAGCGGAAGTTATGGTGGCAGGATTTATTGATTGGTTGGATGGGAGGTGGGGAGTGAAATAGAAAGTCATTAGTAGTAGTTTGACTCCAAGCTACGTGCTCAGACAACCGGGAATGCAGATAGAATTGGAGAATATTGAGAATCTAGCAAGTTTGCTGGGGCAGTAGAGATTATAAAATCATTTAGAATGTATGAAATTTTATGCACATCTTATAGACCAAATAGAGCTGCCACGTGTGATTTTTGAGTTGGTCATTGGTACATGTCTTGAATTTTCAGAACTGGATATATAACTTTTTGAATATCACTTTTTATTTTATATGCATTGTGTGAATTACTTTAATCCAAGTATCTCAATTATACATGGACGAGCCTATCTCCCTCCCCCATATCAAAAGCTTATGGGAGAGGGAACATCATCTCCAAGTGCCTTGCATGGAAATATAGTGAGGTCTCAATAGAACTGATTGACTTTAGGATGATACATTTGATTTGTAGGCGGTTTAATCGCTGCATTAATTTTTTTTTGTTTTTAATTCTGAAAGGGTTTCAAGCATATCTAATATTGTTGCACTGGCATTATTTGTTTACAGTTATGACATAAAATCTTAATAATCTAATGCTTAAGTCTGGAGAAAATTTTTTTTGTTATTGTTATAATTTTTGACATCAGAATATGTGAGAAATTAAAGATTCACTTTAGAACAGAAAGGCCCTTAAATAACGTGAATTTAAGTAACTATAATTATACTTTATTACTTTATTATTTTTCACTTAACCATTTTTTACCTATTCCTACTCCATTCTTTCATTATCATGTTAAAAAATATATACTGGATTCAAAAACAAAGTATATATATAAAATTTATATACCATACAGTTCACCCATTTGAAGTACACAATTAAACAATTGTTAGTATATTCTCAGAGTTGTGTAACCATCACCACGATCTAATTTGAGAACCTCTTTGTCACCCCCAAAAGACACCCTATACTCACTAGCAGTCACATATGCACGCGCACACACACAATCAGCTTACCCACCCTAGGCAATCACTGATCTAATTTCTGTCTTAAAAAATTTGCTTATTCTGGCCATTTCATATAAATGGAAGCATAAAATACGTGGTCTCTAGGGACTGGCTTCTCTCAAATACTGTAGTTTTTAAGGTGTGTCCCTGCTGTAATAGGTATCAGAATTCAATTATTATTTTGCTAAATAATATCCCATTGTATGGCTATAGTTCATTTTATTTGTCCATTCATCATCATTAGATGGACATTTGGGTTGTTTCCACTTTTTGGTTATTGTGAATAATTCTGCTATGAACATACCAGTACAATTTTTTGTGTGACTATTGCTATTTTCATTTCTCTTTGTATTTATCTAGGATTGGAATTGTTGGGTAAAAGCCTCTTTCAAAAATATATTTTTAAACAGAACTGTATAATTCAGAAACTATTTCATTAGGGAAAAATAGGTTTTTTTTTTTCTCAAAATATGGAATAGGAAGAGTACTGAATGACTGAGATACTGTCAATTTCTAATTGAATAAGTCACTTTTTCACGGAGCATATGTGCTCCTAATCAATAGTAAATGGATGCCCAGGAAAATGCTAAACTATTTCCCAAGGAGGAAATCATTATTCAGATTGTAATAGAATTTTGCAAATAGAATTTTTCTTAAGATGACCTAGATTAAATCTTTTATTAGGGATTTCCTAGTCAGTGGGTTCTACTTGAAAATGACAACAAAATCTAAGAGATTGAGCTTCTTAAAATTTGCTTGCCTTCACTAACTTAAAATGTAGAATATTTGTTTATAATTGGCCTCAGAGAAGATGCATTTATTGCAAGTAATGGAATTTGTTTTAATTGTTGAGAAAAGAAAGTAACATGTTAAAAAAAAAGCAGTTGAATCAAGTTAAGATTGAGGAATCTGTTCACGCATGTTTGAGAGTCCAAGTCATGTTCTTTTTTTCAATTAAAACGTTCAAGTTGTACCAATTTATCCTAGTTTCCCATTGTCCATAAAAGAAGGAAAGGCAGAAATCTTAAGACAATGCATTTCACAGTACCGGTCATGTAGTCACTTTTTCCAGTGTGGTGAAAGTTGCATTGAAACAAAAACTTTTGTCTCTAATCTCTTAATTTGTTTCACCCTCCTAAAATTGGAATTTCCTTTAAATTATGTATTGCTATATTTATTGAACAGGAGAAAATCTTTGGCACTCATGGTTGAATCGGTAATTAAAGAGCCAAACAAAATGTTTAATTTGTAAGGGGAAAAAAAAGGCTGGCAATGTAAATTATAAGACAAAATCTTGGTCAAATAAACTAGATACTCCCAGAATGCAATGGCTGACCCCCATGCCTGAACCTTCTCTATCAAATTGCACAAGACACATTCTCCGTGGCCCTTTCTCCTCTGAAATACCACCTTCTGCAAGAAGATGCGGAAGCCTCCTTGATTAGAAAAAAATAGCCCTACTCTGCCAAAAGTTACTTTACTTAAAGATGTACAGATTATAATTCTGGGTAAGAGTAAATATGCATAGGAATATTTGGCTCAATGTAAGGAAGAAAATAATTATATATAATTGTTGCTTTATAATCCTCTAGGCCATAAACATCAGTGGAGAGGCTACTTGGTTTATGTTGGATGGAGAAGCACTGATTCCACTCTTCATAATCACTTTGTATAACAAATTTATTAGATTTCTGAGGCTAGTCATAAGTGATTAGGAAAATAGATAACCTAAGGAATGTAACAAAAATTACATTTATGTGAAGTTGTGCTCCTAGCCAGTTGTGAATCTTGGGCATATCATTATCTCTCAAACTTTATATTTTCATGTATAGTATAGAAAGAGATAAATTAACTGTCAAACTTTTTTTTTTCTTGCATGGGCAGGCACCGGAAATCAAACTCGGGTCTCTGGCCCGGCAGGCAAGAACTCTGCCACTGAGCCACCATGGCCTGTCCACTGTCAAGCTTTTTAGTATACATCTAAGTATTCTGACTTAATCAAGACCTTTTCAATCCACTCTGTTCTTTCCTTGAGCAGTTTTCCGAGGAAACAATATCACAAATTAAAATCTGGAAGAAAATTCCAGCTGTGTATTATTACAGGTTTCAATTAAACATAGACTCCACGATCCTACAAATGATACATAATTGGGAAGAAAAAACAACCAAATAAGTCTCAATAAATGGAGCACATTGCCAAGAAACCTTTTATTTTTATAAAAGCAAACAAGCAAATGAAAAGCAAAAAACCAAAACACTTTCTGGTGCTTAGTTATTTTCAAACTTAGATTTGGGAAATGTTTATCTTTGTTAGTGAGCACTGTGATTATTTGCCATGAAAAAAAGGCTAACATCAAAGTAAATGATTATTTGCAAATTTTATTTTAATAGAATATGATATTTAATTAATACAATTACATATATATAATTTTTAAAAAGTCAGATTCTCGGTTTCCAACAGAAATCTGATGAAAAGATACAAATTTAGCCTGCTGTTTATGCAGAACTGATTTATGGGTATTATAGCAGTCATGCAAATATTTATATTTATTTGTACTATAGCCACATATTACATATTGCTTCATAATTTTTTACACAAATATATACATATGCTCATACACAAACCAGATTCTCTCGATGATTTTGCTCTGTATTTATCAGATTGAATTGTCTGTTCTACTTGTTTTTCACTGATTTAATGCTTTAGCTGCGGGAACTCAAGATGATGATTAAGTAGCAAAGTAATAATTAAGGGGACTGTTGGCTAAGTTTACTATAATAAAACTCTCTCAACAAAACTTTCAGTAGGAAAAGACTAATGAGAAACAGATTTAAAATTGAAATATGAGCGTCAGAACAATACGGCTCCTACTTTTGCAATATTCAGCTTCAAACACAAAAGTCCTTTCAATCTGTATTTTCCACAATGCCACTTTCATAGTTACTCCCATTTCCTCCCCCCCAAACTTCAGCATGTCTTATTAGATGCATATATGTGTCATCCTTTAGTCACTATGAAATAGTGGGAAAAATAACACATTAAGAAGTAAATTGTGAGTTCAGTGTAGAATGCTTGCCTGCCGTGTGAGAAACTCGGGTTCAATTCCTGGCCCATGCACCCCCACCCTCCTCACAAAAAAAAAAAAAAAAAAAAAAAGAAATTGTCAGCAAATAACAACTAATCACTTCAAAAGATTTCCCTACAGCCATCAGGCAAAAATGGCTTTTTTTGACATACTTAAAAGAACCATCAGCAGAACTAAAATTTAAGCTTGCTTTTGTTTTCCTTTTAATGATCTCCATATCCCTGCATAACACTTAATCAGAGCTCAAATAGGATTATGATGAGGAGGCTATATGGTAACATTCAATTTATTTGATATTTTCACACTTAATACCTGCTCTTTTCTTTCATTAACTCTTGCAGAGAATCAGCAATCAAACCTGGTCCTACTAATATTAGAGTTGCAGAGTCATGCCATGATTCTCAAGAGAAGCCACCCTACAGAGGCTGTTTGCAGAATAGAAGAGGAATATTCCATAATTGAGACCTCAATAGAGAGTCTTATTTAAATACCTTTAAATATCAAATGAGGGAAAATCCAGGTCAGAATCACAACAAAGCCAAGACATGCTTTGCATTCTGCACATTTCCAAACTAACACCAAAATAAAAATAAAATGTCTCAAGTACTTTCCAGAAACCATGCTAACTGCTCTAAAACCTGTCACATGTAGCCCTTGCTATAATCCTGGAACATCAGTATTATGATGCCCAATATACTGATGACAAAATAGTTAAAAAAGAAAAGTAGCCTTTGCCATCCTGGAGTTGGTCTCTCTCTAGGACTTGACGTTTTCCTGTTGAGGACAAAACAACTTCATACAACATTAACATCTGCAAGACCACCCTGGACCACAGAGGTCATGGCCAACCTGATCATGTCTGAACAGACAGAATCATGAACATTGTCCAAATCTCAGAAATGGCCAAATGTCTCCCTATCCTGGCTATATGAATGTTGCTTCTGTACAAATTACAGCTTCAGCCTAGTTTTCCCCTCCTTCCCCTAGGTAAGATTTAAGATCCCCAATCACAGAATCCCCTTACCACCTGGTCCTGTGTCCTGCTTCTTGATAGCATCAAATTCAGAGCAAAATCTATTTCCCTAAACCCTCTCCAAAATCACCTACCACAAGTCTAAATCCTATAAGCCCCTTCTAACATTCTCTTACTGAGACACCCATTTTTCCCCATGTTATGCATTCTCCCTCACTGCAACGAGTAATAACCCAGCTTTGTTGAACTATGGATGTGTTTCTGGTATATTTGGCTGGAGGGCATTGACATAGTAAAGCTGAAAGAACTGCAAGTGGCATAGTCAAGGTGACAAATATTTTAAATAAGCAGAGGCAGGTCACAAAGCCATGGCTTCTGTTGCAATTATTATGCATAACCTTCAAATATTTTGCATGTGATTGGAATCACAAGAAACACAAAGATAGTTAAAGGGAAAGAAAATCATGCTGAGCCAGTAGAAGGAGTTGCATGCAAAAATTATAGAAGAAGTGACAGCATATGAAAAGTGGAAATGAATAAATGTTGTGATAATGCCATAAACATCTGAGTTCAAGGCAAATTCATATAAAGTGATAATAGGGTGGGCCGCGGTGGCTCAGCGGGCAAGAGTGCTTGCCTGCCGTGCCGGAGGACCCCGGTTCGATTCCCGGCCCCAGCCCATGTAAAAAACAAACAAACAAACAAAATATAATAAAACAAGAAAACATTTAAAAATGTTTCCCTTCCTTCCATCCTTCCTTCCTTCTCTGTCTTTCCTTCCTTTCCTCCCTCTCTCTTTAAAAAAAAAAAAAAAAAAAAAAAAAAAAAGTGATAATAGCTAACAGGTCTGTTACAGTGATTGCAATTTTTTAAGTGTCTTACATGAATTAACAAGGTTTTTCTTAATACAACACTAAATCAGAAGACTATTATTATTCATTTTTGTACAAATGGAAAAATTAAGGTTTTTAGAAATTAAGTTACTTGACTAAGCTCTCATGCAGCTGAGAAATGGTAGAGCAGGGATTCAAACTTTTAGAACAATAGAAAAAAATAACATTTCTACTCAATGTTTAACTTATTAATTTGTTTCACATATTGAAATGGCTATATTAATATTATTTTGAATATCTAAAAATAGTTATCCAGAGTACATCATTGTTATTCATGTTCTCTGAGAGGCAATATATTTTACAATAATGAATAGTTCTATTGAAAGTCATATACTCAACCACAAGAAGATATCTATATTATATTAATACTTTTTGTTGTTTTTGCTCATCTCTGGACATACTGACTTACTTCCTGAAGAATGATCTTTAGAAAATACTCGTTTACTTCAATACCTTAAACATATCCTTGCAAGACCATATTCTCAAGGAATAAGTACTACATCTGTATTAAAATTAATTTTCTTTTTAAATGATAAATTTGCACTGATAGATCTTATGTTAATGTGCATTAAAATGAGACATGACTTCACAGATCACATGATGCTTCTGCAAATAAATATGTTCTTACAAAAAAAAAAAAAAATCTATAGACAACAAGACCAAAGCCAGCATTGCTTGAATTCACTTCAGGCCAACACATGTTCCCCAAACAGTACTTTCAAAATACGTATTTAAAAGAATGCATTTTATATAAAGGACTCAGTAAGGACAAAATATAAGGCAACACTGTCTTTTTTGAAGGTTAATTTGGGGGGAAAAAAGTGCACCTTGCTGTTTTGGCTTATATGTTGACGTCACATTTGTCATATATCCATAACAGGTGCTTTGGGGCTTGAAAATTTATTGAACAATTAATTCAGTTTATTTTTAAAACTTTTTTAGTTTGAAAAAATTTAAGACAACAGAAAGGTTATCTGAACTATAATTTGTGTTGTTCTTATGACATAAGTGTTTCTCGTGCTCCTATCCCGTGCATAGAGCATGACTTCTGTTGTCCTTACCTCATAAAGTTCTGTGGTGTTGTAAGGGAAGAAGCAGTTATCGATGAGCAGGGCATCCTGGTTTGTGACATCAGAGCTAGTTACATTATTGTAATAGTGAAAGGAATTGCCTTTGAAGGATGATTTTGGAAGAAGTAATAATGGAAAGCAAAACCATTGCACAAAGCCTGGATAAATGATAGATATCTAGGAGTAGAAAAGCTCCTGGATCCTCTCCTTTACATTCACCCTGGGAGATAGTGGTCTTCTGGGGAAATGGCTGAAGATACATCAAGGGGTGCTAAACCACGAAGAGGCTTGTGCCCAAAGAGCATGGAGATCTAAGACATTCGATTTCAGTGGTGATGTCTCCTTTGTGGAGCCTCTTCTATCATGTTGTTTGGCAGAAACACCCTGAAATCTTTGAATGACCCTGAGTTTGGGAGGCAGCTGAGTTGACAATAAATTTGCAAATGAAATGTATGGCTCAACCAACTGGAAATCTTGATTTAAATACAGGCAAGGTAACTTTCCTTGCACAACTGAACTGTTTGAGGAAGATTTATACCTTCCACCTGGCAGTACTTCATATACATTATTTTATTTACTCAACCCTATCTTTCTTTACCCAGTGAGTTTAAGAACCTCACCCAAGATCTCAAAGTGAGTAAAGGGACTTGTATTCAAATCCTGGCCCTTCAGATCTAAAGCCCATACTCTTCCCACTTAGCTATTGACTTATTTGGCTGGATCACTGGATAGATGGGCAGCCTACGAAAGGTGAAAAAGTAACCATGCTAAGGAATTGTAGTTCATTGATAGCCAACAGGTAATGTGAATAAGGCTGGCCCTTTTTGTTTATTTAATGATATTTATCATATGCTTCCTATGGTTGGGTACAGAGATCTTGCCCTTAAAAAGCTCACTTTCATATGTCTGCTATGTGACCATAAGTAGGTCAGTTAACTTCTCTGACCATCAGTTTATTCATTTATAAAATATGCAAAATAAGTGTACCAATTCAAAGGAAACCATTGTGGATCTTATGCACTACTTTTGTGAAAGAGCACTGCACTAATTGCAGAAACTATTCCAAAATTAGAAAGCATTATCATTACAAATAGCTGAACCTGGGTCTGAACCTTTGTGGTAACAGAAAGAATGGAAAGGTAGTTTGAGAGAAAGAGAGAAACATTAAAGATCAGAAATTTTATCTTTGAAAATTTAATATTGATTATTAAATGTCAGTATGATTGGTGCTAACTATGTGTCAGGTATTAATCCATTGAATCATAATAATGACTTTACATGTAAGTATTACCATGACTCCCATGTAACAGGAAATGAAACAGACAGCAGGCTGAAGAGATTCGCTCCCAAATCCGTATAGCTTCAAAACAACAGATGTTAGACTTGAGGTTGACTCTATCTAGCCTCAAACTCCATTTTCATACCTACTATTCTTATTAATAGTCACTAAGTACAGGTGTGTTTGAACACAATCATTTAAAAGGTAAGTTTGAGGCATTTATTCCACATTGTCTTCATCGCTGTCTTCACAATTGTGTGGAGCACTTGCTTATCCTGTCCCAAGCACTGGGAGAGCGCTTCTGTCAGCCTCATTTCTTGAGTTGGGCTTAAGTGGAAATGGCCCCAATGCACTCACAGTATTAAAAAAGATTTCAGGGGAAAGGAATAATTTAAGGTTCAGAGGACGGAAGAGCAAGTAGCTCCATCGATTTGGAAGGAAATTGTATCTCAAACATTGACTATGGCATGAAAGGAACAGAGAAAACCTCACAAAGAGCGAGATCTGACTACTCTGGGCTAAGTAGGATGTGATAAAAGAGTGACACATTTCTAGGATGGCCTAGCTCAATGGCTTTGCATATAAAATGAAAACATTCATCTTGAGGGATGAAGCTATTGGGCACAACCTGCAGGGTTTTTAGTGGAAAACGGCTGACATTTAATCCACAAGCAATAGAGTCCTCATTCAGTTTTCTAAAATGACAGAAAACAAGAATGACAATGAGCAGGATCTAGGCTTGAAGACTCAGATATGAAGGAAAAGAGGGACAGAATCCAGATAAAAGACAGTGTCAATGAATCTACTAATATGGCAGAAAGCAATGTCTTAAAGAAAACATATATTATTTGCTTGATATGTCATGTCCATTGAACATGTCATATTAAAAAGTAAACACATTTCATTGAGTATAGTAAACCCATCTTTAAATACAAGCTGTCTTAGTTTGCTAGCTGCTGGAATGGCACCAGAAACAGAATGGCTTTTAAAAAGGGGAATTTAATAAGTTGCTAGTTTACAGTTCTAAGGCCGAGAAAATGTCCCAAATAAAACAAGTCTATAGAAATGTCAAATCTAAGGCATCCAGAAAAAGATACCTTGGTTCAAGAAGGCTAATGAAGTTCAGGGTTTCTCTCTCAAGTGAGAAGGCATATGATGAACACAGTTAGGGCTTCTCTCTCAGCTGGAAGGGCACATTGTGAACATGGTGTCATCTGCTAGCTTTCCCTCCTGGCTTACGGTTTCATGAAGCTGCCCGGGAGGCGTTTTCCTTCTTCATCTCCAAAGGTCGCGGGCTGGTAGACTCTCTGCTTCTCGTGGCTATGTCATCCTTTGCTCTCTCAGAAATCTTCCCCTCTCCAAAATGTTTCCTCTTTTATAGGACTCCAATAAACCAATCAAGACCCAGCCAAATGGGTGGAGACATGTCATTCCGTAATCCAGTTTAACAACCACTCTTGACTAAATCACATCATCCAGGGAGATGACATGATTACAGTTTCAAACAAACAGTATTGAATAGTGATTATTCTACCTATATGAAATGGGATTTTGATTAAAACATGGCTTTTCTAGGGGTCATACATCCTTTCAAGCAAGCTAATACCAAGTAATGAGGAAAGGACTTTATTTAACAAGTAAGGTTAATTTTTCTGTTTTATTAATATATATTGCTTTCACAACTTATTGCCATCCTTCAGATACTGTGTAAAATAATGAACAAATGTTTTAATAAATTCACAATGTTAGCAATCATATTTGGAAGAAAAATATTTTCTGTGCTGGTGGCTTATTTTTGGTGTTCTCCATTAAAAACAGTTTGAACTGTACATGTAGGAAACTATTCGCATTTTTAATTGAGAATCACTAGGAACTTTCCTCAAGCAACATCCACTACAAGCTCCTCATCCTACTAATGAGGGTTTTACTAAGAATTGGAGTAAATATAGATTAACTGCTATTTATCAAAATAATCTATAACAATTGTGACTTGTCAATTTCTAAAAATGAGCACTGGTTCTTTAATAAACACCAGATTCCCAAACTTCTAAATTTCAAATTTTATACTCTTAGATCGGATGAACAGAGATATTACCATGCTGCTATTCATGGGTGAAATAAAGGGTGATAGCCAGATTTAGTTTGAGAGCACTTTTCTTCCATTAGAGTGAAATAGAAAGATTTCCTCACTATTCCTTCCTTACTGTTTACTTTCTCAATCTGAAGTTTAAGTTTCTCATATATGAGGTCACGTATAGATAGAGATGTAGATGCAGGTCTTGTCTCCTGCTCCCACTGATCACTGATAACGTTTAGAAAAATAGCTCTGTCTATTTAACAAGGAAGCATATTGAAAGTAGAGCTGAAAAGAATAGACCTTTTTAGACGCAGAAAGAGAGAATGATTTGGAAAACTAAAGAAGAAATAAAAAAGAAAGCAAGCAAAACATTGGCAAACAACTCCTAGGATTAACTACTTCCTCATATTAGCTGGTATTTATAAAAATAGGGGGAAAATTCTACTGTAAGCTCAAGAAAGCAGCTTGGAGTAAAGCAGAACATAATGCTGACAGAAATGACCCCAAACTGCTCACAGAATTCAGAATGAAAGAGACAAATAAAAGCTGAAATGAATTTGACACATTAAAGAGTCTTAATGTTAGGAAAAACTGAAAAATAAATTATTTTGTTAAATATGAGAAAATTAGTTGCTTTCTTTTACTCCCTCTGTAAAAATGTGCTATTTTTCGTTGTTTGTATTTAAGACAAATAATTAAATATTGGCATAAAGAAGAAGAATAAAATAAAATAACATTACCCTGATACTGAATATAAAGTTGATAATTTTAATGACTCAGAATTTGTTTTACAAATTCTCTGTGAAACAAACCCAAATGTTGGAATGACTTTTGGGATGTTTGTAGGCACCAGAATGAGGGCTGTTTTCACGAGATCAGTGAAATGAAATATGAGATGCAGATATGTGTATATAAGCCTGGGAAAAGAGGGGTTCTCTAAAGCACAGGGAAATGGGATGGGAGTTGTGGCTCTACAGGGCAGCTGACAATAGCAGGAGACAGACAATTGTCCCATGAAGTCCTAAAGGAAGAGACAGGGGAGCTAAAAATATAAATCATATATGGCAGTGGTTCACAAAATTGCTTTGGTGAGGCTTACCATAAACAAAGGATAGTAATTTTGTCTTCCAATTTAAGCAAAAATACAGAATACTGCAGGCAATTTTTTTACAATTTTGTTTTTCTCTCATATTTTTCTTCGATTTTTAAATGTATTCATCATCCATCCATTCATTCGACCAATACTTATTGATGGCTTTGCATATCAGCCACTTTTCTAGGCACTCTGGTAACTTCAAGTTACAAAATAAAGGTACCTGCCATCTCATGGGAGTTTACATCCAGGTCGACAGAGACACATGATAAACATAAACAATATTAAATGAGTACATTCATAGAATGCTAGAAGGTATAACTGCTTTAGGAGGGAAAATGAAAAGTGGCACGGGGTAAGGAGCTCATGTGTGCTGGGAGGGCAGCGAAGGGCAACCCCTGTGAGTAGAACATGGCACTAGCAGTCACTTTACGCTAAAGGTGAAGAAAAGAACACCTTTGAGTTAGCCTAAAATGACATATTTACTCTTTTTGAGTGATCTGAAAGAAGCATGATGATGTTCCGACAGAACATCCTGCAATGAAATCGGGAAGATTTCTTCCTAACGATGATTTCTTTGGGAAAGTGAATCTGAAGTGGATCCACACAAGATGGCAAGACCAGAGTGATTCACGGGAGAACTAAGAGCAGGGTTGGAATGCAAGAGGAAATATAAGGCCACGGTGACCCTGTGTGCAGGCAAATAGGGATGAGGTTAAAAATGAAAAAGAAAAGTCCACCCACGAGTAAGTGGACCAGCTTTCAGCTGATGTGAAATCAGAGTAAGACTTCTTTTTGAAATTATAATAAACAGAATTTATAATGTGTATTTAAGAGATTTTTGGTTAATAGCTGGGAAAAAAAATATTAGATAATGACTTGTGATCTGTTTCTGTAACCAATCACAAATTACAGATATCATAGAATTATTGCTTTGCATTGGTCTCCAATCAGAAATATAATATTTGAGATTCCCCAAAGAAGGAATGAAAATTAATCTGAGCACTTTCAATTTCTTCAATTGGAAGTCACTTAACCACTTGGTTGTATCACATATGTGCTTCAGATAAGGAGGAGTCATGTGATACCAAGTAAGGATCTGGGAGAAGAAAAAGAAACCTTTTCAAAAAACATTCATTAAAGGATGTAAATGCTGAAGCCTGAACAACTGTTAAGCTATAGCTTAAAAAAGATCTAGTGTTATAAGACCAGCATCCCTTGGGATGCTCCTGAGGAACTGACTGTTTTGGGAGAATGAAAACTAACATATGGCTCACCAAGCAGTTGTCATTTGTCCATTATCAGGAAGATAAATTAAATTGATGAACAGTTACTGCTTTTTGCTGGGAACAGGGCAAATCACTGCAAGCCTCTGCTTTAAGTATTTCCCAGCCACAGAAATGGAAGTCTAAAAATCCAAACATTTAATATTTAATAGCAAAATATTAAATTAAAACTATATCCACATGACAAAAGGAATTATATTTTTCAACCGAGTAATGCTTTTCTTTCAGCACTACTAATAATCATGATTTTTCCATGAGAGATGGGCAAAGAGAACCAAAGTAGCTTGAGGAACCCTCATCGGGTGTATTCAGTTAGAATTAACCATCACTTATCCAAAACACATAGCGAATGGACAAATGGAGTTCTCTGATTAAAGTTGCTAATATAACATGTATTAATTCATATGGAAAACTATGTAACATTCTGAATGCAAGAAAGTAAAATTAACTCCATGATGAATAGGTATACTTTCTTTAGTCACTCAGGGAAGTTCCTCTGTATCTTGCAGTTATTAGGGTCATCATTAAGAAGATCAATTGTTAAGTTTTACAGATGGAAATTATGGGGAATTGAAATTTGTTTGTACTGCCCCAAGCCATACTTTGGAAATTGCTTTTGGGAGGGTCAAATAAATGTATCTAATTTCATACATGTAGAAGGAAAAATACACACACATAAAACAAAACCTACAATCATTAAATCTCTCGGTCTCTCTGGTTTTGACTTAGATGAAGGCTTCCTGTTCTGAGAACGTGATTAAAATAGTATAAACGAATTTCAGCTTCCCCATATAATTTATATTTCTTCATCCAATGTTCTTTCACCATTAATACCCAGAGATAAAATGTTAAAAATCATTACAATAAATAAAAAGGATGGAGGAGATCTGAGATAATCCTGGAGAAAATGAGCACAGAAACTGTTAAATGTCTTCTGACCTAAGTCTAAAAGCAAGGAAATATTTCATAATGCGGTATTAATAGTTATTGTAGTTTCTATCACTTACTAAAGAGCTACATGGCCCTTGGCACCTGAATAAGCGTTTTACATTCAGTTTTTCATGGATAAACATTATGGACTCAAGCATTAATTTATCAAACCCTTATACTGTGCTAGGCTCTGTACACAATGATTCTTACCAGGATCACTGCTGTCATTTGTGGTAGAGCAATATTTTACTGTGTACATTTGTCCCGTGCATTGCAAAATGCTTGGTGTCATTGTCCCCATCCACTGAATCCTGGGAGGGCTCCGCAGACCTGATGGACAACCCAAAATTCCTCTGAACATATTTCTAAATACATGGAGGGAGGCAGTACTAAACTCAGTTGTAAACCACTGCCTGCTGGGCTAAATGGACATGATTCCTAGCCTCTGAGAATTCATGTAACATCTTGCTCTTTTCTAAATTTCCATGGTATGATGTTGAAAAAGGCGTTCTAAGTTTATACCACATTTAAAATATATATTTATGGAATATCTTTAAGGAGTGAAATCATATAATCTAAGCATTAAAAATAATATGAATATATAAATGAAACTTTATAAAAAGTTAGTTTTTCAAATAGCAACTGGAAGACTACAAGTATTACCTGATAAAATGCAGTCATGAGTTGCAATGTGATATAGAAGCATGCATTTGTGCTGAAAAGGTGTGTGCCATTCCAATTAGAATTTATGAAGTTAGAATTTAATTTGCATCAGAAAATTCTTTAAGGGAAAATCTGAATTATAGCTCAGATCCTTTGATTAAAATAACTCATAAATCTAATAACTTCATACATATTTAAGGAAGAAATAGAATGTACCTTTATGATTTCCTTCTTGCATATTCACGGAAGGAATAGAATGTATCTTTATGATTTACTTCTTAAAATAATAGAGAATTGATGTACATTTTTCCTTAATTTCTGTACAATAAATTAAAGCAAAACTAACTTTGTAATTTCTGATAAAACTCTTTCCATTACATAGATTAAAAATGGTTATATTAAATTGAATATTAATTATATCTCTCCCATGAATCACTAGGTTGAGTATTCAACTTCAGATGTCTTATAAATTATATTTTTAGTAGCAACATTGCTGATAATTATGCATATCTCTTAGTCTTTTAACAGGGAAAATACATATGGTTTTAAAATCCCTAGTGATAAGATGGTATGAGTCCCCAAGAGACACTGGAGTTTCCTGTGGACCCTTGTTGCTGGGTGTTGGCTCTGCTGATAGCATCATGTGACTCATTCGGGTGGAAGACTTAGTTCAGCGATGATGGGCACAACAGAAAACATTCAGAACAAGATGGGTAAAGCAGGAAATTGATCATTTAGGCCTTTCAGAGATACAAAAAATTAAAATGCTTGTAGAAATGGTCAACAGAAATTAGGTGAGACACATTTTCATTATCTTTCACTCATCTCACACATAAGGTATTTATGCAGCTCTTCACATCCCAAAGTTCTGTACTATAAACTGTACAGGAGATACAAATAAGCCATGAGAGAGGGCTATCAGGTCACTGTCATCATTGCAGCTAATGCCTAGATGCCATTTCAGGCCCTGATATGATTACTTCAGGTACATTATCTCATCACAAAGCATCCTTGAGGTCCTAACATTATCCCCATTTTGCACATGAGGAGATTCAGTTACAAAGAGGCTAAGTAATTGCTTAGAATTACAGAATTAGAAAGCCGTAGACCCAACTCCTAAACTATAAGAGTATGGCCCAAGTCATACTTTGGAAATTGAACTTCTTGGCTAAGAAGTTCTTATTTAAGAAATCCTTCCCAGGCATATATATATATATATAAACTAGATTCAAAAAAATATTTTTAAAACCCCAACTAGGGAAATGCATTTGAAACAAGGCTTTGAATCCACATAGGTAAAGAAGCTCTGCAACTAAAACAAAGTTTTTATAGGGTCACAAACACGGGTGTTAAGAGCCTGTGAGCCTAAGTAGCATATGGCAGATTATATTTGCAGGCACCCAAGGAAGAATAAATAATTCTGTCCAGGAGACGGAGAGAGTAGGGTATCTCACCCTGCTTTCTTAATAAGTAAATTCTTATCTCCCTCAAGTCTGTTCAACTCTCAACTTCCCAATGAGTCTTGCATTGACAATCTAATTTAAAATTACAGCTTGTCCCCATCTCAAATTTACAGTACTCAGGTAAATGTTTTTCACATACCCTTTTGGCTTTTCACATATTTAATTTATAAAAAAGTAGTAAATTATTATCAACAATACTATTATTCTTATGTATTAGTTTATTTAAGTTCATAAGGGCAGGGTTTTTGTCTGTTTTGTTCACTGAGATATGCCCAGGACCTAGAACCTGAAGGTTTCAGCCTTGGTACTGAGTGAAGAAGGCAGGAAGTCATTTGCAAATGTACGCCTCACCACCAGCTTGCTGTCAGCAGGTGGCTAGCTAGCCTTTCCCACCTGGAAAACATATTCATTCTGTCACAACATCCCAATAGGCCTAAAGTCATTTTAAAACAACTCTAAGTACAATATTTTATCAAAATCAGTTAAGGGTGGTGGTCTATCCAAGAACAAAATTCCTCCCCAATGGACCTGTAAAACTTAGAAAGCAAGTTATCTGCTTCCAATGAACAATTGTAGGACAGGCATAGGATAAACATTCTCATCCAGAAGGGAGAAATTGGGAGGAAACAGGGGTTACAGGTCCCCCAAATCTCCCAAATACAGCAGGGCAAACTTCATTAAATTTCAAGTTCTGAAAGTCAGCTACAGAATGATAATTTGTCCTTCAGATATGATGGAGAAACAGAACCACCCTTTGCAAGAGCTTGTGCAGCAGCCATGTTCTCGGCCTCACAATCACAGGGCATTGGGGTGGTGGCACTCTGAACAATGGGACACAGGGTCTGACTCCTCAAAGCCCCATGGAGAAGGTCTGCCCCCTACAACACAGGGGTGGGCCATCCTTTCCACCCAGATGGGTGGGCCTGCTCTCTTGGCCCAAGGAAATCTTTTTTGGTCTAGACTTTTGCTTCCAGGGTCTGCCCTTGATTTCATTTTTTCTTAAATTCGTCCCTTCTCTGTCTCTCTCAGTCCAGGCTGGCAGTGGTTCTGCTCATAAATTTCGCAGAAACATCATTAACTTTGCATGCAGAGTTCAAAATAGTCCAGCCCATCAGTCAATAGAATTTTCCACAGATCCTCCCTGGATAACTGCCTTTCCTTTCTGCACCTCCAATGGAATGGTTGACTGGAATCACTTTCAGCCACACTCTTTTTAACAAAGGGTTCTTCAGTTCCGTTCACTCATGGAGCTCTTTTCTCTGGGGCCTCACTTCCTGAAAGCAAAGGCAGGTCCCTGACAAAGCTGCTTCTGGACCTTTTTCAGAGTATGCTACTTGGAGAGGCTCAAAAATTTCAAAATAATCAATTTCTGGTCCCTTTATGCGTAAGAGCTTAATACTCAGTTTACGGTTTCCTCTAGCATTTTTCTATAAACTGAAAGGAGAAACTAGGCCACACCTTCCACACTTAGCTTGAAAATTTCCTCAGCTAAAAATCCAAGTTCATCACTCTCAAGTACTGCCTTCCATCAAACAGAACACAGTTTCTCCAGATTTTCTGCCACTTTACAACAAAGATCATGTTTCTTCAAATTTCCAATAACCCACTCATCATTTCTTTCTAAAGCCTCATCAGAAGAACCTTTAACATCTGTATTTTCTACCAATAATCTCTTCAAAGCAAGCTAGGTTTTCTCTATCAAGCACCTCACGTTTTTCCCAGTCTCTTTCCATTTCCCATTTCTCAAATCTTTTCTACATTTTTAGGTATTTTTGTTAGCAATGCTCCACTTCTGGTACAAAAAACTGTTCTAATTTTGTAGCACTTAAATCATATATACTAACACCACAAAGTGGGTTGCTTAAAAACAGGAATTTATTGACTTGTGGAAGCAAAGCTAGGAGGCTTGCTTCCTCCCAGAGTCAGTTTCTTCTGAAATCTTTGGGATTCCTTGGCTTTTTGGTGGCATGGCAATGAACATTTCTTCTCCTTTCTCTCCTGGGTTCCGCTGACTCCCAGCTTCTGAGTGGTCCACATGGCTTCCCTTTGTTTGTCCAATTTCTTTTGCTTATAAGAACTTCAGCCATAGAGGACTTAGGCCCACCCTCATTTAGTTTGGGCACACCCTCACAAATAACATCTTCAAAGGACTTATATACAAATGGGTTCACACTCACAGGTGCTTAATATTTGTGTTGACATGGACCATTCATGGATTGCTATCAGTTGCAGCCTTCAACATACATAGTGATTCTCAAGGTGGCACGGGGAGCAGTCCATGGACATTTCAGAATCTCAGTGGGGGTGGGGGTGGGGAGGGAGGATCTATATTGTGAAAAGTGTCCCTATATGCTATCTCACAATAGAGATTTTGATATACAGACCCACTTCCAAACTCTCTTGCAAATTACTATTGTACTGCTTCAGTTATTACAATTCATCAATATTGTAAAGTTTGGAGCAAGTGTCACTCATTAAGTGTCATTCCTCCTAGTTTTCAAGTCTGGGTGTCTGGAGGGTTGATGGTACTTATCACTGTAAATAAGGCAAATCAGTATGATGAGTGTATTCAGGACAAACTAATAAAGTATTTTTTGTTTAAATTTTATCTCCAAAATAAGGATAGACTTTTTTTTCTGATTATGAAAATAATATCTTATGAAGCCAAGAATAATTAATATTAAAAAGAAGCTATTATATGCTATTGTGTAATCTTTTAATTTAAGAATATAATATGGATGGATTTTATATCAATAGATGTAATCCAATAATACCTATATAGAATCACACTATAAGGAATTACCTTTAATTTATTTACAGAATTTTCCATTGATAAATATTGAAGCTTTATTTTCCTTTTTTTTTAAAAAACTATATGATGAGGGGACTTCATTATACATCTCTGAATATGTGGGTGATTTTTTGTTTTGTTTTGTTTTGCTTTCCCCAAAATGGTATTAATGTGTTCAAGAACATGACATAGAAACTTTTGATATCCCTTAAAAATCTGCACTCCAAAAATGTTTCCAATTTAAATTTCCACCAACAATGCCTGAGAATTTCTACTCCAACCTTCGTTGCTTTTTCAGCAGTAATGAGTATTGTCAAATGTAAAGTGTCTAAGTTGCTGCCAGAAAATTCAAGTAAAGATGACCTGATTACTTGGAAATGAAAGTCTGGAGATCAATAAAGAAGTCAGAGCAGAAAGTGTAGGTTTGAGAGTTACTTGCTTGGCTATTTGCTAGCAGAAATCATGAAAATTTATGTGATTTCTCAAAGTTGAAAGTGTATGAAGGAAGAGAATTAATAGTTCCAATGTTAACATTTAGATAATGAGAGAAAGAGAAGATCCATAGAAAAAGTTCAAATTGAATGATCAACAAAATACCAGAAAAAAAATAAGAAGAAGGTAGCATAACAGAAGGCAAGGTGGATGAGTTTTTAAAACATGGAAGTAGAATACTACATAATAATAATTAGCACTTGAATCTTTCTGTATCCCAAATTCTCAAAGCACTTTGCAGTCTAATCATTTGAATTTTAGAATACTCTTGGTACATAGATAGTAATTCAACAGGAAAAAATGAATAAAAAGAAATAAGATAAGTGGCTTAAAAGTTTACTCGACCTTGTCAGTTGTAGGAACTAAAAACCTTGGGTTAAGAAAGGAAATGTTGACTTGTCTAAATTACTGTATATATAATATTTACACATCCTCAGTTTCTGATGATTTCCAGAGCCATAGTTCAGCAGCTGCAGCTTAAAAGCTGTGAATTTAAACATCTCAGTATAACAGCTGAGGAACTTCTATCAGGAAAAAAATCCCAGAAGACACAGAGAGCTTCCAAGCTTCACAAGTTTACCTCACCATCTCTGACTTTGCTTTCCACATGGGGCTTTGAAGAAATTAACCTATAAATGATGGAATAAATATTGAATATTTTAAGAGGCTATGTAAACCTCCTTTAAAAAATATTCTACACTTACTTACAGTAAAATTGATTTATGCTTGTACAGTTGTATGAATTTTAGCACTTCCATAGAATTGTGTAACCACAACCACAAACAGGATAAAATACGCCCGTCACCCACCAAAAACAACTTCATGCTGCCCTATAAAGCCACATAACCCTCCCTCTACCACTCCATAGCAACCACTTTTCTGTCTTCTATTACTATAGCTGTGTGTTTTTGAGAATGTAATATAAATGTAGTTATACAGTACATAACGTTTTGAGACCAACTTCTTTCATTCAGCTTAATGCCTCTGAAATTCACCTATATTGTGGCTGAGATTCATCTATCTTTTTGCATGTATCAGTAGTTCACAGTTTTTATTTCTGAATAGTATTCCCTGGCATAGATGGACCAGAACTGGTTTATCCAGCTACCCATCAGGAGACATTTGGGTTGATTCCAGTTTGGGGCAACTATGAATAGAGCCTCTTAGAAACACTTGTCCACAAGCTCTTGTATGAGTATATGTTTTTACTTCTTTCTTGCCACAGATCTCAGAGTGGGATTTTTGAGTGATATGGTGAATGTACATTTAATTTTATAAGAACCCGATGAACTTTTTTTCAGAATGACTCCATTATTTTTACTATTTTTCTTTAGCAATGTGCAATAGAGTTGCTCTGCAATCCTTGCCAGCAGTTGCAGTTGTCAGTGCTTTTTTTTTTTTAAATGTATTCATTCTGGTAGGTATGTTGAGGTAACTTGTGGTTTTAATTTGCATTTCTGTAACTGCTACTGTGATGTTGACCATCTTTCCATGTGTTTACATTCTTTGCTGAAGTGTCTATTCCTACATTCTTTCCACTTTTACAATTGGGTCATTTGCTTTCTTATGTTAGGTTTTGAGTGTTCTTTGTATATTCTGGAATAAGTTCTCTGTCAGATACATGCTTTGCAAATTTTTCCCTCTCATTCATAGCTTGAATTTTTACCTCTTATCTTTCAAGGGGCAAAAGTTTTTAAAATTTTATCCTCTTATTTTTCTTCTAGAGTTACTTATTGTCTCTATTTTTTATAAGAACATCTGTGTGTTCATCTAAACTGAAGTGTGCTCTTAAGATAATTTGACCCTTTAGCTGTACCTAAACGAGTGTCCCTGAGTTCACCTCTTCTGTGTATTCATCTATTGAAAGTGTTTCCTGGCAGCATCTGATGTGCCTTTCTGACACTTTTATCTTTTAACTCTGTTTCAATGGATTGGCTCATCTTATCTGTGTATCTTCTAGCTGAGAAAATGAGGAGTCCTTGTACAGGGTGGTTATTTCTGCGTATTTTAATATTTTCTATTCATTCCATGCATTATTTTCCAAGGCAATGCTTAAGCCTGACAATTTTTGAAGACTGAGTTGTATTCCAACTACATATAAGATTATTTTAATAGAACAAACAGTGAAAAATTATTGTTAAGCAAGTGGATCTTAAAAGAGTGGTACGAATTGCTGTGCAATCAATGTGATTCATATGATTTAAAGGTCAAAGCAGAGGAAGATGAAATTGCAGGCCTGGAATTAATTTTGTATAGACTTCTAGCTCATACCTTTGTGTTTAAACAGGATCAAACTAAAAGCATTCAAAATAAATGAAAAACTATTCAAATTTTAAAGACCATTTAGGACTAAGTAATAGCATCTGCTGTTCAGGAAAATGAGTCAAGGAAACACCTTCAGACATGAAACAGATTGAAAAAGTATCTTTTATTAAATGGCAGTATGAAATCACATTGAGAACAAGTGTAGCCTAACTTATTTATAACCCTATTGATCCCATGCTGAAGATCCAGTGAACTCTTGAATAATAGCACTAAAATATTAGGACAAGGATAACTTATATAAGCAACAATACTTGTATCTTTTGGCATTTTCTAATTGCAAACATTCTTTTGATGAAATTACAATCTTTATTTTACTTTTACCTTAAATCTTAGGAAAAAAATTCAGGTAGGACTTTGATATTCTAATCTTTACTTGGGGAATTGCAGTTGCTGACTCACTGTCATTGAGGAATCACTTTGATGTAGAGAGGGATCAATGGATTTGTGCTGCTCTACTTACATGCTTTACTTGACTACTTGGTGGTAAATTGTTAACATTTGCAAAGTGTAGAGGATATCTGTTGCAACCAAAAGAACTGATGGGCCAGGGGAGGGTCTGAGAGCTGGCATATGTTTAATGATGCATTCCATTTTGAAATTTAATCTAGTATACTACAAAGTAATATATATAATTAATACATTAATATTAATGAGATCTTTATTAATATAATTGAAAGAACATCCACATAATTAAAAATGCAAGTGTATTATAAATAATTATAATTATTTATAATATAATTTAATAATTTAAATATCATAAATATTCCTAAAACATCAACAAATGATTTTATAAAGAAATCTCAAAAACATTGTCAACAACTGATCTCGACAATAATGCAGTGATTTGCATGTTGGTAATAGACATCGAGTATTTGGTTAGAGAACAGTTTTCTCACTAGGGTCAATTTGCTTATCTCCATAAGAAACAGAAAATTTAAATTTGTATTATAATAAAAATAAGTTAAATCCATACACTTTGGTAAAAAAAAGATATATAAATATATATCTCATAACACTTTCACCTGTTGGTTCACTTATATTCCATTTTTTCATTCAATAAGGTCTTCCCCACCAGACAGTGAACAGCCTAATATCAGGACTTTATCTTAGTCTTTTAATTCCCTCAGTGCTTAGTGTATGGTTAGTAGACTCTCAACATCTGAGGGAATAAGTGAATAATTGCATGAGTGAATAATTATTTAATAAAGAAGAATGAGTCCATAGCTCTGACATTAACAAGCTGCGTGTCTCTAAAAAGTCACTGATTCCTCTAGATCTTAAAAAAGAAAGTGATTAGGAATTGGTCAGGCAGTCACAGCAATCCAGGCATGGAGAAGAGAATTTGGAAATGCAGAGAGAAATGAGTGAGCAAGTTATGTTCATAAAGTAACAAATAATTTGGCAAGTTTAGATATTCCTCAACCTTTATACTTTGTCTTGTCGTACAACTCCAATTTCCACAGTACATGCACTGAAACACCTGGACTCCAGCTTGTTGGTCTGATTTGGTCTTTCAGATAAAAGGTGAGCAATGCAGACTTCCAGTGAACTCAGCATGGTCTTGTGCGGCAGCCAAACATTTGCCAGTTCTGCCTGCCTGCATTGTACTGAGTGCAATGATCTGAAGATGTGGTCAAATTGATTATAGTTATTCAGATTTTGACACTAATGGAATTGTAGAAAGGATTGCGCGGGTGCAATTGTTGAGTCACTTAGCTTGATACCCTTCATCTATTGGTCATCGGGTTTCATGGCAGTTCTTCATAAAGAACTGAAGCCAAAACTCAATTGGCTAATACAGTATTCTCATCTTTCAAGTGGAAGTGAATAGCTCAGAGTCAAGGGTGAAAAGGAAGTATTCTATTGCCAACTAATAGTACATTTCCCCCAGCTTACCCTCATTTAGGTCACCGGGATCTGTTAAGTCCCTCCAATCTATCAGTCTCTCTGCCTTGAGGTCTTGGACCTGTGTCTCTGTACCTACTCCATTTTGTCACACAGCTGGCTCAATCTCATTCTTTACATTTCAGTCACCTCCTCAGAGAAGCCCAACCAGCCTATACAAAGTAAAACTTCTGTTCCAGCAAGAAACTCTCCATTTGTTTACTTCATAGCATATATCTCAGTTGATATTTATTTCTGTATTTGTTCTCCAGTGTACCACTGTATCCACCACCAGCATGAAGACATTTATCTTCTTGATCACCACTACATCTTCTGAGCCACAAAGAATCTGGCAAGTAGTTAAGTGCTTGGTAAACAATTATTAAATAAATGAAGTATTTCCATATAAAGAGAAGCAGAGTCCAAGAAGTTCTTCTCATTTCTTAATACTTGTAAGGTGAAAAGAAATGTCATGAGGTTTTAATGTACCAACTGTGATTATTTTAATATGCCTATAGCATGTGCATCTATGCATAAAACAGACCCTCACTGCACACAAAAATGTCATTGTACAAATAGTGCCTCTTTGACAGCCTAGCAGCTATTACATGATAAAGAGGAGGTGAGAATATGCTTCAAAGAAGGAAAGCTATAGGGAAAACATAACATCAATTGCATTATAAAGATATAACCTAAAATGTGTCCAAACACTGAGGCTGATCATCTATATAAAGCAACTAATAATATAGAAAAAATAATAAGCATTTCTAAATTATATATGAACTATGACTATTTTTACCCATCCCCCATTAAAAATTCAGAAATAATATAGAAAACAGTGTAAATGCCAGAAATGTGTCTGGTCCTTTACAAATAACTCTCCTCAGTATAATTGCAGTTTTTAATGAAGGTAATTTAATTGTGTAAAAATGCAAAAAGATAGCCTTCTCTCCTTTGCACTCTATTCTAAATAATGATCAGATTAAAATTCTCTTTCACAAATATTTGTCTGCATCTCAGACAATTTCTTAATACAATTTCTTATCAGAGGGGTTAAAAAATCAAATAATTGAACAATTAAAATATTTTTAATGTTGCACTCCAGAAAGGAGAGTTCTTGATCTATTGATCCTCATCATCAATTATCTCCTATCAATGTTCCCCATTTATTCCAACTCAATTTCAAAAACTGGTACTTTAAAATTAAAATTTACTTTGATCATTTGTATTTTTTCTGAATTGTCTGTTTATGCTCCCCGCCACACACACTTTTTATCAGCCTGCTCATTTTGTTGTCTTCATTTGATTGGCATAGGCATTGCAAATAATTTTCCAGGTTCTCGCTTGTATTTTGATTTTACGGTGCTTTCTGACATAACAAAGACATTATAAAGACATATTTGTTGATATATCCCCTTAAATTTTCTTGCATTCCTATCATGCTTATAAAGTCATCATTTTTCAAACAGATTTTTATGTATTTTTTTTCTAGTTGATTAGGGTATTTTTCACAATTAAATTTTTAATAAGCTTATTTAGTGTACTGATCAAACTTCAACTTTTCTTCTTAAATAGCTAGCTAGTTATCCAAGGTACATTTATGGAAACATGCATTATTTACTAACTGACTTGGCACCCCGCCTTATTACACACAAAATCTCTTTAGGTATTGGAGTCTAATGTTTAGGTTTTCTGTTTTTAATCAACCAAGAATTAACAACGCCCACCTCAAACTGGAAGGAAAAGTCAGAGAAATTGAATGGAAGGAGACTTTGAAAAACTGCAGGCTTTCAGACAAATTTTTCAAAGAAAAACTGTATTATTTGGTTTGAATGTTGTTAATACCCCCAAGGTGAGACAGGTTTCTATTTCAAGGATAAGAATCCAAGAATCCAATAACAGTTTTCAGTGGTTGTTATTTCCATAAAGCTTTACTGTCGCCATGGACTATTTTGCTACTTACTTTCTTGATGAGTAAAAGTCATGACTAAGTGTTTTCTCGGTGTTACAGTGGTTTTGCAAGCTGTGTTCATTGTTGTGGAACTTGTGCCCTTATAGAGAAACATGCAATTTATCTTACTAAATATTGAGTCATGTGAAACATTAGGCTTTTGGTGTGAACTAGTCCAAACTCATACCTCTTAACAAACTGAAAAATTAATCAAAATGTGTTAAATGTATAGCCTGGGAAAAGAATTAAAGGAGAAGGAGGAGGTATAACAGAGAAAATGGGATTTAACAAACAAATTAGGCTGCTGAATCACTATAGTAATATTCCTTCTAGCCTCCAGTATTTTGGAGCAGCTAAAAGGAAAAATTTGAGATGATGGGATGGTAGCCCATGGCAAACTCTGGGATCTGTTCTGTAACTGATTGGTGACACGTTCTTTGAAAGCTATTGCCTTTTTCTTTCTTTGCTTTGTATATATGCTATATTTTACAATAAGAACATCAAGACACGTTCATTACATGAAGTTTTTATATACCCTTATCTTTGAAAATGAAGTATCTAAAACTTTTGGTTGCTTCCCACAGACTTCATTCCACTTCGATATTTCTATACCTTATGCCTGGTCTACTTACTAGTTCTGGACATTAATGCCATTCATAAAAACAATTTAGAGAAAACATGAATTTCTGAAAAGTTATTCTGAAATTAATTTAAGAATATAATCATATTTTCATGTTAGTTTCTAATGTAAAATTTGTACTATGTTACCCAAAGACAAAAGGTCAGCCCCTCAATATGCTTCTGATACTACATTAATGCCAGTACCAGAACTATTTATAAAAACTACATAAAAACAATATCTATTAAATGTTTAAAATGAGATCAAAGCAAATTACACATAAATGTTCAACTAAAAGTTTAAAATATCATCTCAAAAACTGGGTGGCTTTGACTAGGTTCAGTTATTATGTGTCCTTGAAATTAAACCTTTCATTTCTTTTACCAGAAGATAAATATCCCCACTAAAATGTACAATTATAACTATAACTTTTAAAGAGGCTCAGTTTTGCCAATTTCTTTTTCTTTCTATATTTTGTTTGTTGGTAGAGTGTCTTTGCTAGAAATCTTTCCAGATAGTGGCACATTTGAAATGCATAAGTGTATATTTATGGTATAGCACAATATCTGTTATGCATGTTCAGATATCATCTTTTAGAGTAGAAGTGTGCGAATTCCCTAATTAGTAGGATATGGTTTGAGGTAGTATTAGAAAGGCTTTTCTCTGGAAAACAAAGCACCACTCACCAACCTATCAGAAACTGCAAAAACCTTCCTCTCCTGAAGCTCTAGACTCCTCAGATTGTAGCATCAGACTACAAGTTTGATAAAAGTTGAATACCTCTATGATAGTATCTTCCTAAGTCATTTGATGTCATTAATACATCAGGTAAAATCATCTCTTTCAATTGTTTGTACACTCAGTGAGTCAATTTTTATTGAGGAATAGAGAGTAGGAGGAACGATAGATCCATTATTGCCTGGGGAAAGCAGGATATTAAATGCCATGGGAGAAGCAGGGCTGCAGAGGAAATTCTTTGGATAATGCCCTGAATGATGAGGGGAGAGAAATGGAATTTGAGAGGAAAATCTAGACTAATGGTTTCAAAGTGTGGCCTTCCGACCAGCAACGCCAGTGGTGCCTGGAGCTCGTGAGGAAAACAAATTCTCAGGCTCTTCACCTGAACTCCAGAATGAGAATTCAGGGTAGACCCAAAAGTCTAGGTTTTAACAAGGCATCAGGTGATTCTGATGCATGCTAATGTTTGCGTGACACAAATGTGTTTACTTCAGAATTTTTTCTTCATGTGCTTATTAGGAAGAATTAAGAGAAAATTTATTCTAAAATATATTTTTTGTTACGTACATATTAAAATTCTTCCCTAGGAAAGGTAAAAGAAAGAAGAGAACGAAAAAATATGGGGGAGGGAGGAAAAAAAATAAGGTGGAATGCTAACTTTCCAATAAATAAGTAAGCCAGTGTTTTCCATATATTAGAATTACACTGGTGAATTTGTTAAAACACAGAGATCTTCAAGTTCCAATCTTAGGAATCTGTTTAATGAAATTTGGGCTGGTGGTGCCGGAATTTATATTTCAAGTAAGCACTAACAGTGATTCTGATGAAGGAGATCTAGAAACAACTCTTTGAAAAGTACTGATCTAAACCTTATTCTCAGAATAGGAAGATAATTATCCCATTGGTTGTGGTGCTAAGTTATATAGCGTATCCAGTGTAAAGTATTTTTTCTTCTGGCTTAAACATATCACATACTAATATTTCTGCAGCTTGCTGGCATATAAATATTTATCTCAGAGACTTTAGTTATGACTAAAGCATTTTTATACGAGGGCTTTGTATTGAATTTGTTAGCTCAATTTGAAAACTAACTTGAACATTTATTCCCCATGCACATGCGATTTGTTTTATAGCCGAGATATAATTGATAATTCTTTTGCTTAATTATTATAATTTGTTTACTTAATGATTGGAATGCATTTTTCACTGTTCCATCTGAGCTTTCAATGAAACTAGCATTCACTTAACATTTAATTTCTGCAATACAAGGGAATTGATTTGATTTTGTCATCTCAGCAACATTTTTATGGCCTCATGCTTAAGATGACATTTCTGGCATCCTAAATTGGTAAGGTCAAAAGACTCCAAGACCTGCCAGGTAGTCTAAATCAATGAAGTAAGCCAGGGTTATGAAAGAAAGTGGAGGTTGTGGTGCGCTGTGGCAACCACCAATCAGCTTGAGTTGTTGCATTGTACAGCACAGCTAAGTGTAGCCAAATTTTTCAACTCCCCTAGAGAAACCAAGAAATTGAATTCACAGGCAAAACGTTCTGATATTTGAAGAACTTTCAGACCCAACCATTTTTGAGGTTCAAAACTGACCCATAAGTTATTCATTTTCAACATCTGACCTATTTGTGTATCGTACTCCAATCAAGCCATTTAATAAATGCATCCCTTACTTTCTCCTTACACATCTTATTTCCTTTATTTGGGAAACTTCCTTCCATCCTTCAAATGCCACTTCCTCTATAAGACTTCCATGAATCACCAAAACGGTGATCTTTGAACCATTTTCCTTTAACCACCATAACAAGTACTCCTTAAAAGTGTTTTATGAAAAAGTATAGCATTTAATCTGCATGACGCTATTAAGAAACATTACTTTTCTCATTTTAAAGACAAAGCCACTGGAGCTTATGCTAAATACTTTCCAAAGAGCCGAGTTAGTGAAGAATCTATCTCAGGTTCTAATTATATTATCTCAAATACAGGTCCTGTTTTTCATTTGACAGTATATTTCAAGACCCAGCGCTTTTATTAAACCTCAATTCAAATCCTTGTTTCACCTGAGAAGTTAGGGGAAAAAATGGTGATTTCTCCAAGATACAATTTAGTTATCAGTAAGACTAGAGACACCATTCCACAAGATTGTTGCAACAATTTACAAAGGGTAGCACAATACTTAGAATATAATAAATGGTCAGTATAGGTTAGAAATCTCTGAATAAATAGTACCTATCATTTTTGTAATTGTTATTATTCATTCATTTCATTTTGCAATCAACAAACATGCATTATGCATTTATCTCGCCCAACACATTTTGTTAAACTTTGCAAATGTATACACTGATAAAGAAAACAGACATAGATGTCTTATTTTTAATTAACCATGGAAGTTTGCATTCTTGACTTTTTCTCTAGCAAGTTGTTTCTGCCCTAAGGGAATTTCTTGTGCCTTCTCTTTGCATCCCCTAAATTACATAAGTTTCCTATGCATATGATTGACAGTCCATCAATGCTCTCTCAGTTAAAATTAATTTTTTTAAACCTATCTCTTCATCTGTAAAACCTAGGAAAATAAGGCCTGTTTTACCTAATGACCCTCACAAAACAACATATTAATATACTGAAATAATATAAATTACACAAAAGAATTTTTATAGAGTTAATGGGATAACTCCATCAACATTGAGGTATTTATTTTTCCACAATGCTTTCTTTTTTAATTAGAGAAGTTGTGGATTTACTGAACAATCATGCATAAAATATAGTATCTCTGTATACCACCCCACCACCAACACTTGCATTGGTGTGGAAAACTTGTTACAATCGACAATACTTTTTTTGTAATTCCACAATTTTTAAACAGTAGTTACGTTTGTTACAACTGATGAAAGACTTTTAAAGTAATACTATAACTATTGTTCATAGCCTCCATAGGGGTATTTTCCCCCATATTCCTTACTTATTTTTTTTTTATGTATATCTTTATTACTCATTTACCTATACACTGGATAAAAGAAGTGTCATCACACAACAATCACATGATCACCTGATAAAAGCTATATAGTTATACACACATATAATGGTTCTTCAAAATGATCTAAAGAACATGACTTTTATGTTCATAGCTGCAATAGCTATTATTTTGTATCTTCATCATAATCCCTGAAATTGAGATTCAAACTCAGTCCTCTCTGTCTCCGAAACATACACTCTCAACTAGCAGGATATATTGATTTTACTCTACATGACAGATGTATAAATTTATGAAGTCCATTCCCTTAAGTCCCTGAAGATAACATGATTTTAAGTATTGTTCTAGTTAATGAATAGTTTTCTTAATCTGATTAGAAAAAAAAAACACACAAATAAACAAATAGCCACCAGCTTTTTGTTAGCCCAGTGAGAATTTAAGTGTTTTGTGTTATATAATAATCGCCTACCATAGGCATTTTGGGAGTAAAACTGAAAATCATCCTTTGTTATGGTCTTAGGGATGTTTTGTATTCCTTAAGCAACTGTAAATGGCATTCACGTTAAATATAGCAAGGATAGGCTTTCCCCCGATACACCTCTTATTAACAACCTTGCAATGGTGTGGTACATTTGTTACAACCTAGAAAGCACAGTTTTTAGAATTGCACAATTAGATATCTAACCCATGGTTTCACTTAGAGATAGGCTTTTGCATGGAACTCGGTTACTTACAATAAAAATCTAACCACTCTGAAAGGGAATATAATGACAAAACCTTTAGCCTCTGCTAAAGGTGGAAATGCCTAACATATAAGAAAGATTATTTAATTTGACAAACTGAAATAAACTGCCCCTGGGTTTTGATTTAACTACTTTTTCAGTACATTTCCACTACATGAATAACATTTGATATTCTAATCTGTAATGATCCGAAGATAGTATTATATATCTTAAATTTGATTCTTAGATTTCTAACCTGTACATTTTATATGTATGTATATATTCTGACCACAAGGTAGAAAACACAGACTTCCTATAAATGTGAGCAATTTGCTCTTGAAATGTACAATTAATTGAAAACTCTGGTGTTAATTTCCATGATGACTGCTAGTCACAGTGTTGCTTGAGTTTTCAAATTTTGAATTCATGAGGGGTAAAAGCCATTACTCTTCTTTTATATTCAGAAAATTTGATATAAATGACAGCTGTCAAATTTCCAAAGTCCTGCCAACAAAGTAGCCATTTATGACAGGGAGATATGCCTACTTAGTGACAAACACAATATACACCTAACAATGTTTTGAGATATGTTCAAACAATAAACATTTGAAAAAGTACAAGCTTAGTTACATGAACTAATTTAGATGATTAAGAATCCATGAGAGCCTGTGGCATTCTTTTTATAAAGACAATTCCAAAAAACACTCCATTAGGATTTCCCCTGTTAAATTAACTTTACAGGAGTCTAATAATTTTGCAATTAGACTTGTTATTAACAAGAATATTAAATACATTAAAAATAGTCCTGCCAGCCACTTGCTGTCAATAAACAAAAAATTGGAAAGCAAAGTTTATACTTCTTTTCTCCATCCTACCAAAAACTTCAAATAACCTTATACATGTATTGCAATTAATTAATCAATTGCCAAAGAATAAAATACTAAGATCATTAAATGCCTGCTTAAGGAATGCATTCTCGAGATTTCAAAGGTAAGGTTCATTACTGGAGTGCTAAACTTGCTTATGAAGAGGATGCTGTAGTTTAAATGGTATATCATTCTATAAATCTGCTGTCATTTAAGGGAGTTAATTGAGTATATCTGCATCTGCAAAAGTAACGTGCCTCTGCCTTCATTTTTTAGATCAAAAGAAGAGGCATTTAAATGGAAAAGTAGGATGCTTTAATTCAAACTTAACTACCCCCAAACCACCAAATCTCTTGGCATTTAATAAGAGGGAGGAAGAAAGGGAAAGAGAAAGTGGGACAACAGTGGTTTGTTCTCACTGTGGACCACACCAAACTCTTATGATTTGAAAGTGAGTTCTACTGTACATGGCATTGAACGTGAACTGTGCACTTCATTTTTATTGTGATGATACGTATATATAATCTGAAGCAATAGATATAAAAGAGTAGGTGTATGTACAAAGGTATTATTAAAATGAATGGTCTGATAGGCAAGAGTTCTTTAGATTGAGTTCTTTGTATCCAAATCCCAGCCAATGGCTTTTAATAGTCAGGATATGTCAGTCTTCCAACATAAACATGGAACATCAGAGGAAGAAAGGGGAAAATGTTAAATGGCTTCCTAGAACAAAGAAAAGCAGTAGACTCTCTACCCATTCACTGTAATTCCATCACTCGACAGCCACCTTGTGTCAATGAGCTTCTAAGGAAGAGTAACTCAAAGAGCCTTAAGCCCTTGTCTACTCCTGCCGTGCTCTATACACCTTCTCAGGAAAACAAGAGGCTCCTTTGAATAGAAACATTCCAGAAACGTGGCTATAAAATAAACTTCCTTTCATCAAATGTTTTTCTTCTTTATCACATGGATAAATTTCATGAAGAAGAAGGATTTTAAAAAAATCAAATTAACATGATGTTTCAGTTTGCCAAAGTTGCCAGAATACAATACACCAAAGATGGATTGGCTTTCAATAAAATGGGATTTATTTAGTTGAAAACGTGTATATATATATATATACACGTTTTCAACTAAATATATATATTTATATATTTATATATATAGTTATATATATATATATATATATATATATATATAGAACTATATATATATATAGTTCTTCAGAGGAAAAGCAGCTGACTTTCATCTGAGGTTCTCTCTTACATGGAAAAGCACAGGGGGATCTCCACTGGCCTTCTCTTCAGGCTTCTGCATTTCAACTGCTTTCCCTGGGAAGATTCCTTTCTGCATCTCCAAATCTCTGGGCTGAGCTGCTGAGATGAGGTATGCTGAGCTGCTTGGGCTGTGCTGCATTGAGTGCTCTTCTGACCTCTCTCTTTTAAGCCTCCAGCTCATTAAATCAAACATCGCTCATTGCCAGAGTCAATCCCTGAGTTGACTGCAGAGGTAATCAGCCATAGATGAGTTTCACATGCTAATGAGTCACGCCCACAACAACCGAACAAGACCCGTCACCTGGCCAAGTTGACACCTGAACCTGACTACCACCCATGATAACAGGGTTTGGTAGAAGATCATGTGTCACACCAAGTCTATGTTATTTGCCAGACTTTTAGGTTAGGAAAGCACTCAGTTTACCATCACAGGAGAGCAAGAAAGAAGCCTTACCTGTTCCCCTGGGGCTGCAAAGAATGGTATGTTGCCACCATGGAGATGAACTGGGAAGCCAACTGCATTAAGAGCTAATACATTAATCAAAACTCAAAGAACCTGATTGTTTTTTAGTTATGCTTTATACCAGTTTATTGGTGCTGTACAGCTAAATTACAAATATTTACGTGAATGTGATTTCAGATATTAATGGATACATAGCTTTGTCCAGACAAATTCATTCATTCAACAGATATATATTGAACATGAACTGTGGGATGTGCTACAGGCACAAAGAGTTTATTACTTTTTGCAATGCCTGTCGTCAAGAAACTCACAGTCTATTATGAGAGTCAGATAGAGCAAGATTAAGATATAGGGAAGCAAAGGTGTTTTCCAACCTACACATAAGGTCGCGTGATCTGGTTGAGGAGAGCCAGCTGCTGGAGGAGACCGTGTATGCTTTGTCTTTTGAAAGATGAACAGGAGTAAGCTAAACATTAAAAAAAAAAAAAAAAAAAAGGTGGGGCAGGCCACTGTGGCTCAGTGGCAGAGTTCTCGCCTGCCATGCCAGTAATTATTCAGTCCAGGAGTTAACACATAGTGAGGTACTGTGGTAGGCACAGCATAACTGGTGCTTGCCCTTGAGAATCTACAGCGTAGGCTTACAAAATTAAATCCACTAAAAATGAACAGAATGAGCTAGCATAGATGAAGAGTTTGGGCTCTGAAATCAAACTGTCAGAGTTTGAATGCTGGACTATTCACTTGAGAGCTGTGTGTTCTTAGGCAAGTTATTTAATCTCAAAATAATGAAGACAATAAGGAAATGCAAATTGAGCACATGACATTACATTTATCACGTAAGTGTTGAATAAGTATTGGCACCGAAGTGCTACAAAGATGCATTTAAGTTCTGTAGGAGCCTACAATGGGGTTATCCATCCAAGTTTTAGAGTGCTTTGCCTGAAAAGCATTTCAGAGATATAGAGAAAGCAAGAACTGAAATAGTGGGTTTGCGGTGGCAATTTCAGTTATTAAATATTTATGTCTGACAAAATATTTTTTCTTAAATATATATCGCAGATGCTATTTTAACAAATCTAACAGTGGAAAAGGGTGTTGTTTCCAGCCAAGGGACAACAATCTGAAAGTCAAATTTAAAACCAAGTATTTTGATATCAAGCATATCAGAATGTACCCATCTGCTGACATGATAATGGCAAGCTATATATAGAACAATTTAAATTATGAAGAGTCGTTCTAAGCAAACTGTCAAATAACGATTTGCTAACATGAAGGAGTTTACCTGACATATGCTTTTTTGCTAAATGGGCCTCCAATTTTCAGATAAACCCTCTGGGACAAACAAAGAAAATACCCTTTTGACTTTATCAATTGATTTAGTTAGAAAGACATGGCATTCATGATACGTTATTTTAATATTCTTCATATTCCCAGTTCATATGTTTCAGAATTTCAAACTATTCTAACCATAAATGAGAATAGATATAATAGTATCTAAAATGAAGAAACAGCCATTTTCCTCAAACTTCTCTACTAGAATAAACAAAAAAACACATCCCAAAGGCAACATAGCAACATGAACTATTGCCAAAAACAGAGGTTCAGTTTCTTCTGAGTCATTTTGGCTGCCAAGTTTAGACTCTAAAGTGTAACAATAAGTATTTTGGTCTACTTGACCAGAAATGGCAACACCAGCCATTTGGCAGCAATGACCACATAGAGATCTTTCTATAATTGCTTTTATATAAAACTTATTTTTTTCCAGATCCAGGGAAGAACCCATTATTAACAACAGCTAATTCTGTGTGGCAAGATCATATTCCCTGCCTTGGAGGAAGAAGATGTGGGGAACAATCCTGGTTGAGAAGTAAAAGAAGAGATGTATTCATAAACATTTTTGAGTATCAATTCTGTGCCATTCACTGTGTGAGGTGGTAGAGACAGAGGAAAAGGAAATGGAGAACATAGTCCACTGTAGAAGACAGACTTAAGGCAAGTAAACATTCAAATAAACATACAAACTATGCTGAGTGCTCTCAAGGAAAAATACAGGTTGTGATGGGAAAGGAGAACAGGGATGCCTGAACTTAGCTCCCCTGAAGAACTGAGGAGCTGAGATCTGAAGGATGAGTAAGGCTGGAGCAGATGAAGGAGCAGGGACTAGGGTGGCAAATCCAGACAGGGACCAGTGTTGTCTCAAGGCATGAGGAAGTAAATACTATGACACAGTCTAACTGAAAGGTGTTTGAAGTGACAAGCCTAGAGAACATGTAGTATTTACATGTAGGGCATGTAGGCAGAGCAAAATCATAAAGGCCTTGACGATGGAGAAAGCAAGCCATTTAGTAAGCTAATATCTAGGCAATGGGAAGATTCTGAGTACACTATCTCCTTGTGTAAGATGCTAGAAAGATCTCGCATTGGGATATATTAATATCCCTAATAACAAGTTTGGTTCGATATCATAGCTTCTTCCTCATGGCAAAAGTCTTTCTAGAGAGAATAATGTTGCATTTTCTCAGGTTCCTCTTCACAAGTAGAAACAGGAGCTGTGTTTACTTTGGTGTGCTTATGGTCTCCAGGTCAAGTAGCCAAGAACATTTCTTAGCTTTTCTAGGAGTCTCCTGCAGAGAGTGAGAAACTGCTGGGCTTTCCATCTTTCTAGGGAGTTTATGTCAACAACCCAATAACTCTTGTAAAACTCCCACTTGGCCACTCATATCCAGGGGCCACCATGCCATTGAATTCCAGTATGGCTTTATCCTGCCCTGCTACTCCACAGGGAGGCATTATGTAAAGAGAGAGATAGCCACTCGACCTTCCTGCCCTTCACAAATACCTACTGTGCCTTCCTTAAGGCCAGAGGCATCAATTGAAAGTACGAACTGTACCAAGTCGTCCAACCTTTCCTAGTGGCAGGTTTGCCCAGAAAACCTCTTATGTTTCATTTTAATTGACCACATATGTAATAAGTATCCAAAATAAAATGCCCTGAATTGTTTCATTTAAAAGTAGGATCAGGTCTCCCAAATACTGCACTCATCTACAGATTTGTGTTTTATGTTGACTTTTTTATTTGCACTGCCAGGGGACAGAAGAGCTCCAGCTACAACTTCAAGTACACCCAATACCAATCAATAAAACTTCCTATGATGCGAGTGTAATAATAGTGTAATTGTTCCCCTCCCACCTCTTGTTTGTTAACTTTCTCAAATTACCTCAGCTCATTATGACTATTTCTAAATAGAACTCAAGGGATTAACATTGTGTTAAAAAAATTAAATGACAAAATCCCACAGATGCTGCATAGTAATGTTGTGATAGATCATATCCAAGTTATAAATACATATCTATATATATAACATATATTTTGCTTATATCCAAGTAGAGCATCCTATAACACTCATAGCTGGATACTTAACAAATTTCATTTTATTGTATAGGAAATAAATAAGGAAGAAGGATTTGCATGTGGGCAGCTCTAGTTTTCTAAATCCAACTCTAATCCTATCTGTGAAAAGGTCAGTAAATTACTTCATCTCTCTTATCATGTTAGGCTTCTCATTTGCAAGTAGGGATAACAATATCTCCTTCATAGCTCTATTGAGAAAATTAAATGTTGAAATGTTTGTAGAGCTCCTTGCTCAGTGCCTGATGCTTGGAGCATATCCAATAAATGATAGTCATTAATAATAATAATTAATAATAATAATAACCTAAATAAAACCTACAAATAATTTGCACTCCTTTGACTTTTTTGTGTTCTCAAAAGAGCAAATACTATGGTTCCCAATATTTATATGAATTAGGCGGAAAGGGGTGGTGAAAGTGTTGTTTTGGTATTTTCCCAAAATAGAATGCAATCTTGGAACTGAGACCCAGAAGAGTTTAATATTGCTATGGAATCTCAGATCTTGTTATTTTATAATACCAGTGAGAAAAATATAAATGACAATCATTTTGGTATATAAAAGAGTCTATGAGAAATACCATTCATGGGTTATCAAATTCAGCTTTTGACTAACTGTTGACCAGTAATATAGCAAACGATTATTGAGTGTTTACAATTTGCCAGGTACTGTACAATGTACTGCAAACGAATTAGCTCAATCAATCCTTACCCCAACCCTGCGATATGACGGCTGGCATTATGCTCATTTTACAGATGAGGCATCTGAGGCACAATGTGGAAATGTCACACGAGTGGGGGAGCCAGGTTAGAAATACAGCCTGTGTCGCCAAAGGCCATGTGCCAGACCCCACCCAAAAGCTCCCTGCTTATAGCTCATCATTAGCCATTCAACACTCAGGCCACATGACAGCAATTTTATCTAGGACTAACACAGACTTTATCAGGGTGGTAAATAAATATTTGGATTAAATTAAGATGCATTGATGCAGCATAGGAACAAATGAGACCAATAGCTAAAAGAGCAATACTTAAAACTCTAGTTAGAATGGCAACATCGACAAAACCATCTGCAGTACGACAAGTGGTCACAGAATAGAAAAGCTGCATCAGGAAAGAATAGGCAGCAGGCTCATCCATTTTCTCGTTAGTTCTGTCTAGAAATCCCTTCCTCACTTTGGGAATCTACCTAATGCTTACTGTCCTCCAAAATCTATTTGGGAGACCTGATCCTACTTTTAAATGAAACACCACACTTGGAGGTGTTTCTCTATAATTCTCCAGGCAATTCCCTGCCCCTCTTTTGTAGTTGCATTAACACTGTACACTTAGCATTAAGTGTGCTGTGTTAGAGACACAGTGCTTTTCTTTACTAACTTCCCGTAGACTATGAACTTGTAGAGGAATATCTGTCATCGCCTTATCTTTAATTCTGAGATAAAAAGATAATTATAAAGTTTTTAAAAAACATTAGATTAATTCATTAGACATAGAGACAGAGCCTTTGATAATATTTCAGGAATCTAAATATAGGTTTTGTGCAGCTTCTAAGAGAGAGACACAACATGGAAAAAACATTTGGGTAATAAAATACTGCAATTGCCTGCCATCCCAACAGTTTATTTACACAATAGCTACAGGATATTTAGCATGAGGTTTCTAGCTCCAAATCCAGGATCTAGATCCTACAGGCATGTCCTAGAACATCAGATAACAGGGTTTACTTTATGAAAATATCCTTTCGTGAATGACATTGATGCGTTATTAGGAAATGAAAGTAGCACAATTATTAATGAACAAAATCAAGTTAATATTCTTGTTATATCTATCTATGGCATGGATCTTTATGTTGAATAATTGAGGATGAAGGGGAGGCTTACAGTGATGATGTAATGAGAATCAGAAGGCTATAAGTTTATAAGGTGACAAAATACAGTTACTTTCTGTATTCACAGTTGTGCATAGAATTATTCTGAAATTCTTAAGAGGCTCTAAGAATAGAAAATAAATATATGTGTAAAATCACGTGAGGATGACAGTAAAAAGGGACTCAAATTCAGCTTTAGAATTTAAATATACATTTCCCTTTTTAATTTTTTTAACTTTAAAAATATCTTAATCTTCCAGAAAAGTAGCAAAAATAGTATAAAGAATCCTGGTATACATTTCCCAAGATTCCATAAATTTTAACTATTTACTTTACTTGCTATATCTCTGTGTGTGTGACAGTGCATGCATAAGTTTCTTTCTAAATTATCTGAGACCAAATTCCAGATATAATGCCACTTTCACCCTAAATATTTCAATATGCATCTAAACAAGAAGTTTCCCACATAATCATAGACAATAAAAAATTTAGGAAATTAATATTGACACACACTATCTTAAACTACAGACCTTATCAAAATTTTGAGAATTGTCCCTCTAATATTCTTTCTGTTTGTTTGTTTTGCATGGGCAGGTTCCTGGAATCAAACCCGGGTCTCCAGCTGAGCAGGGGAGCCTCTAATATTCTTTAATAGCAATTTCTTTCTTCTTTTTTTTTCCTAGTCTGGAATCCAATTCACATTCATATGTTGCATTTAGTTATCACAAATTATTAAGTCCTTTAGTCTGGAACAGTTCCTTAGTCTCTCTTAGTCATTTCTAACGTTGACATTTATAAAGAGTACAGCACCTTTTTAGGGAGTCTCTCATTTTTCATTTGTCTGATGTTTCCCAGTGATGCTTTTCAGCCATTTTTATAAAGTGATCAATTTAAGAAGCATTTGAAAGATTACATCACTAAACCATCCAGGTATTGCAAATTTGAGGGTCTCCCTGTGGACGTTTTATTAGTTCATTCAAATAGAGCTCCAGTGCCTACCACCTTCTCAAGCCTTAAGCTTTCTTTGAATCTATACCTTCTATGCTACTAGAAAACTGATAGGTCAATTGATTGATCATGAATCGGATTATCCTCATGGTTAATATGAAAACACGAATCCACTTACTGAAGGTATGAGATTTCTGCTTTTAAATACATAAAAATGTATCATTTTGTTTTTAATCCTTTATTACATTGGGATAAAATGTGACCCTTGTCCTTTTACAATCAGCACATCCTTAGGTTCTGTCTTCAGTGTCTGTCTCATTGATCTCCTCGTCATTACTCTAAGTCACTGCCTTGGTTTGGGCTCTTCATCACATCTTTTCTTGCATGCAAAAAGGCCTTTTAGTGTTCCTTTTCCCCACTATTCTGTATGTATGTGATTAATCTTCTTCAGACATTTCTTTAATCAAAAATGCAAAGAGCTAAAAAAGGCAACGAAAGGTGGGTTTTGCTACACCAAAGTGGAGAACTAGAGCAGTAAGTGGAAATTATTGGAAGATTCTGATTCAGTGTTAAGAAGAACTTTCTAACCAATAGAGTTCTTGAGTAGGCATTGGACGACCTCATAAATTTCTCATCTTTGGAAATATATATGCAAAGACGACATGGCAATTTATCAGGGAAAGGATCTTAAAAAGGAAATTCTGAATCAGACAAAATGTTCAAATCCATGGTTACAAAGACCTTTAAGAATCTACAGTCCTTGTTAGTCCCTGGCTGAAAAGATACGAGATAAAATTTAATTTCCTGCTCTGCAATTCAAAGTTTTCTGTAACTTGGAGGTTATTTCATTATCTATTGACTCTTAAACATTGCTATTATTGCTGTTTTCATGCTAGTCTTCTTATCCTATGTCTTATTGCTCCATGTATAGTATGTATACCTGTGTATACTCATGCATATACCTTACATCTTAGCGCTCCTGGATGTGGGACCTGCCACTTTGTTTTCAATGAAACCACCACTGTGTCCTATAACACTCCTGCCTTTCTGTTTTCAATGTCGTTCTAGATTTATTTTATTTCTTCTCTAACTTGTAGCATTTATTTAGAGCCAAGTCTACACACTTATGATTTCTCTTCTGTAAACAGATCTTAGTTATTTGGACCCTATCTTTATGTAACATTCCATTTGTTTGTGTCTTATGTTTCTGTAACATTGCATTTATTTGCCACTTTGTATGTTCTTTATCATATCTTTAACATCCAGGACATGGATGCACAGTAATGATCCTCCACAAAATGAATTTTTCAACCCCTTTTTGACATTATGCTAGGCCTGGAGATGAATGATATACAATATCTGATTTTTTTCCAACATCATTTGTATCTTTGATGGTAAATATATAAATATGTGAAGTTTCTTTCCTTTCATTGGATCAAATAATACATTGAGTAAACTCATTATATCTTGTTCTCATGCTATTATTTTCCAAGATATTATTAGCTGTCAGGATTGGGAGAGGAGGGCTGTCATCCTTACAACCATAACCTGAGACTCGTTCATATTATTTCTGGATTAACTTTTTTCCCCATGTAACTCTCAATATTGATATTGAAATTTAGCAGTAATTCTGATCAGCCTCTTATTTTCTTAAATCTTTCTCTTGAAATTAATATTGGGGTCTTTCCTCTGATTTACTATTTCCATGAACTTAAGAATATATTTCTAATGACATGGTCTATCACACCAAATACCTTAGAGCTATAGCTGCAGAGTCTTGTTCACTCATTAAATTTTCTTACCTGAGAGTAAGGGGAAGTTAATTAATAAAGGGATCAAGTCTACTTAAGCTTTCTTTCTAATTAGAAGGTAGGGAAAGGCAAGAAAATAGCATGGAATTGTTCTTTTAAAGAATAATATGAGTCTTATTTAAAGTGTTAACAAGTAAAATTATGCAAGTAAACACGGGAATAACAAGAATACATCACTTTCAGAGATGTACTAAAAGAAAATTCATTTTAACTCCAAGATCAATTCCATCTATTTCTTCGAGTTGTATTAAATAAGAGCTAGAAATTAAATCCTAAGATACACATATGACCTTATTAATGTATAGAATATACACACAGAATACAAACTTCAGGGAAGTGGGACCTTACCCATCCTTTTTCAAAACTGTATCCTTGGCACCTGGCCCATTGCCTGGCATTGCCACATACTCAACATTTCTTGGGCAAGTAAATAAATAGAAGTTCAATAAGTGAGTAAAAAAATACTATATGCCTAGTATTGAGTCTCAGAACATGCCTAGATAGTTATTTATTAAAGTACTAGGCAAATTATATATTAGCAAATTAGACAAAAAATGTTACAGATCATTTAATAGAATATCTTTACAGGGGAAAATTTATCGATTTTTAAATGCTTCTCCAAGAAAATAAAGTGAACTATGAGTCTGCAAATGTATGAATTGGGCTCATTTGTGCTTATTACTTTCTCATAAACAAAGAATGTTGAGAGTACCTGTTGGAGGTACCACCTAACGCTCCCTACTTCAACCTTTCTAAATTTCAGCCCATCTTACAATACAACATTCAAGGAACTACTGCATATATATTCATAATTATTCTGCTTGTTCTATAAAAGAAAAGAGCATATGAAAAATGTGGGTAATTATATTATAGTTTAAGCCTTAAGCAGTGCATGTTTTTAGATTGCACTTTAATCTAAAGCTTTAAAATATGTTTTATAGAGTTATATCACATGTTTAGGAATTAAAAGCTCTATGCTCTCTAGTGATATATTTATATTAATATAATATCGAATATGGCACATAATAATATTAAAATATTGGAGCTTAAAAGCTATAATACATTTCTTACATGCTATGAATTGTTTTCTAGAAGATCAATTAATTAAAACTAAATATTTCATTTCCCTCTATCAACTGTGTAAGATTCAGTAAGTTCAATTCTTCTAGATACAAATAAATGAATCTTCAACCACATCAGTATTTAGTAAATGACTCTGAATTGTATATTTGAGTGTGGTTAGATGGGTTAGGTTGTATGTATGTATAGAATAATATTTTTTAAAAATCCAATAGGACTGTACAACACAAACACAAACACAAAATTAATAAATACAAAGAAACACAGGCAAGGTAAACAGAAAGAAATGATTCTTAAAGAAAATTCTACCTAATATTTAAAGGCAAGAGGTATTCTTTGACTTATAAAACCTAGGAAATCATTATTAAATCTTTATAAAACTGTTTTATAACATGTAAGAAATCCCACTGTAACCACTGTACTTCATTTTCCAAAAATTAATAATTTTTTATAATGCCTTAAATAATAATATCCATGACACTCTCAGCATTTGATTGACTACATAGGCTTTACCTACCACTCTTGATTTTAGATGAAATGGTAAATGAATGGTCCTGGTAAAATAGCTATATTTCTAAGATAACATTTATAGAGGTTTTATGATTCTGATGACTTGAAATTTTTTACCAAGTATTATAATAATCTGTTCCTAAGGTCCTTGCTGAATTGTCATATTAATAAAACCTCATCATTCAAAATATTCATTGATTTATTTGACGTTTAAGTTAATATGAACAAAAGTTATATAACCTTCATTAATTTATACATATCTTATGGATAGACTTAGGGCAAATGATTAGGAAGTCACTAAAAATATACCAAATGGAGGTTATCTGGACTCTGCTGTAATTATAAGTAAGCATGTCCTGTAGATCTCATAGATTTCAAGAGCAATTGTGCCATGTGCATCCCTGCTTTGTTACTCAGGACTCAATTTGGCCCTAATCATATAACTGCATCTACCTTAGTAAGCAAGTGAACAGGGGAAACTGTTCCACTGACTGAGGGGTACTATGGAATATTCAAAAGAGCATGGCCTTTTAAAGCCAGAATGTCCTCATTTCAGTTCAGGACATCAGCACTCACTTTGTGATTGCCTGCTACATGCCATGAAGCTGAACAGCCTGCAGTAGCCTCAGTTTCATCATCTGCAAGTGGGGTTAATGTGACCTCATACAGGTGTGAGGATAAACAGGTGACGTTATAGGATGCACCAGACAGTGCATTTTGTTCCATAGCAGACAAGTCTGAGCAAGAGCCAGGCTATGTTAGGTGGTGTGGGTGGAGGAGCCCTGGGCTTCTCTTTGCATGAAATTTTATTTGCTGATGTCTGGAGATAATTTGAGATAATAGAACTGTGTTTTTTTCTTCTGCCCAGTGCCATAGTCTAGGCCAGCAGTCCCAGGGAAAAGACTGCAAGGGAAAGCTGAAAGTAATATTTTTTGTGAGGGATGCTGTAAGCCCTGAACCAAAGGGATTGCTGCTTTAAGGAGTGGGTGAAGAAGGTCAACACGGAGTTGGTTAGTCCTGCACAGAACATCAAGTGTCTCTAACTGAGGGAAGACTGAGGCAAGGCACTGCAATTAGTCACTGCAAGGCTTTGCAACTTTGGGACCTGGGGAAGCCTCACCTTTGGCAAGGAAGTGGCATGCTCAACCCAGATATCAGTGGCACTGAGGCTCAGAGAGACTCAAACTAAGCCACGGTATGGGAGCTGGTGGGAAACATGGCATGACTTCTGTCAAACTGGATGTATTATTTACACAAGTGATAGACACTTCTTTTCTAATATCCCCCACCCCACCCCCCCAGTTAGGTGGTTAACCATTCACATTTGCTGCCCACAGTCTTATATTGTGCCCGTGTAATTTTCTCTCCCTCTCCAGCTGCCACTAAAGCATAATGCTAAATAGTGTCATTCTTGAAGTGGAGGGAAGCTCTTTGCCTCTGCAGAATGTACAATCAGGATGGCTTGCAGGGTTAGAATACCAGCGACTGATGGAAGGGTGTGGAGAATGCTTAAGTAGGGAAGGAACTAATGTTCTGGGCAGGAGGAGCACCAAGCAGCCTTCCCAAACTCTGCGATAAGCATTACAAGTTCCAACGCACAAACAATACTGCAGAAAAGGCTTTGAACCTATCCTACCCAGGGAGACTGTCATTGAAAGACTTCTTTGTCTTTCTTAAACATTTCAGGTAAAAAAAGACAGGTTAAGCTGTAAAACAATCACTTTAATTTGAGTTATTACTGCAATTCTCTAATTATCCCACTTGGCAGCAACTGAAATAATCCAATCAATCATTTAGCAAGCTGTTTAATTATATTGTGATTCACAACCTCTAACCATTATAATATAGCTAATATATTCTAGTTTATTTTGCAAGTGTAGAAAATTTTTTATTGAAGGAAAACAAATTTGGGAAGCTATTTAGAAACACAAATTCACTTCAGATAACAACCATTAATTTTTCTCTGTTTATTCAAATTCATTTACTGTTAATTAGTGCATCCTAAGAATAATGAAAAATAATTGTGAATAATTGAGGGAAGTGTATTTAAGTTAGTAAAACATGAGATACAGTAAAACATTTGAAGAGATTCAGTTTGACCACTTTCTAGCTTACATGGTAGTATAAAACCTATTAGCTTACAAATATATTATCAAATATGATCCATATATGCCTCTTTAAGACAGGCTAAGAATGATGTGTATTTAGATTACTGTTATATCAAATTCAGTGCCTCAATGTGATTTAAAAATAATTTGCTTTTAAAATATTTTTAATTATTTCTTTACCCAATATTATTAAACCCAAACTTTAAATCAGTTAAGCTTTATTTAAATTAAGTCTAGGCATGTACCATATCTTTTAAAAATGCATTACATTATTTTATTGAAAGGTATCATTCTGGCATTATATTTAAGCTATTCTTATTTTAGCTGAACAGAATAAGCCCCAATTCTTCTACATATAAGGTCTGTTGGAGACATAAACAAAAACATTGATTAGAAAAAGAAAGAGGAAAGGAGGAGATGGGGAGGAAGAGATTACAATAATTACTGATATGGGACCAGTAACGAATTTTTTCTGTTTCTCTTCAGAGATGTGCCAAGAATGGGGGATATAAATGTAGAGAAACCTTGGAAAATAATATTTGCTTAAAACTTTTTTCTTTTTATTTTTAACATCAAAACTCAAGAGGATTCACAGAGTCAAACTGAATTCATATCTGTTTTATTGTTCAATAGTTTTTTAAGATTAGGCTCCTCTTCTCTCCAAAATTTGATAAAGAAGAAAAAGGGGGAGGAAGAGGAGAAGAAGAAAAAGAAGAAGAAAGGGGGAAAATCTGGTAACAGATGAAAGAGAGGCAAGTAATTCAATACCATGCATATTATATTATGCAAGTATCCAGTCTCTGAAATTCTGTATATGTTGGGTTTATGGTCAGTTTACAAATCTACCTTCCCAAAAGAAATGAAATTGTTTAGATTTTTTTTAAATATTACAAAAAAAGCAATACCTTTTTTCTTTTTTTTATAAATAGCCAGTGAGGTAGCTTCTTAATGGGAATATTGGTTTGTTAGATTTTGTGTTTTAATATTTTTTGAAGAATATCTATTTATTCATTGATTGTCCAAAACTGAATGCTTACTTATGCCTTCAAACTTTTCTAAGCAAACAGGCTACAGTACAAACAAGACAATAGATGAACAAGCACAGCCTATATTTAGTTCTTATTTAATTTTTCTAGAACTATATTAGATAGTATAATGATAATTTCCCATAGCCCAATCAACTTCAGGAAAACAAAACAATTATATATGCACATATATTAATATATACATTCAAATAAATTATATATATGCAAATATTATGAGATTTTTTAAATAGGAATTCGCATGTGTGACCATGGGGATGTGCAAGCCCAAATTCTGTAAAGCAGGCCTCAATCTTGGAAATCCAATGAAGATTTTCAATGAATTCCCCAGGAAGCCTAGCGGCTGAGGTAGAGATGGAAATTCTCATGCCTAGATGTTGAAATCATAACTCTTTTTAGGGCTTTCAGTTGATCAGATTAGACATTCGATGGCAATCTCCTCAGTTGATTGTAGATGCAATTAGCCGTAGATGCAATCAACATATGATTATTTAAATTCATAAAATATCTTCAGAGTAACATTTGAGACAGTGCTCGCTTGACCAAATAACCAGGCACCATAACCTGGCCAAGGTAACACCTGAACATAACCATCACAGGATGGAAATTTGGGAAAGGGTTTGTGGAAAATGTAAAGGTTGCCTGAAGCTGGCTGAAAAAGGGAGAGTATGTTCTTTACTGGTAATGTTTTGTTTTAACCTTCCTTAAATGGTGAATATAATCAATAAGCCTACCCCATAACTGGGAGTATTCTATTTTAATTTAGGCCTGTGACCTTTTAGTATCCTTTAGTTCAGACAGACATCATCGTTTGTTATTAATGCTTCCTTTACCAAATATTTTGACATATATCTTTAAATTTAATTGTATATTATTTCTTCTTACCAATCTATTAAAATAAACTATTCTTTATTCTTTAAATATTAAGAAGAAATTCTCATTGAAATTGGGCTCATCTATCAGTGACTCCTTGTACCAAAACGATAGCGTGAGTGCCTTCTGCCCGGCAGGTAAATCCATAAAGACTATGTTAGTGGACTGAAGCTGAACTCCTGTTCTTGTTCACAATAGTGTTTTTGCTGTAAACATTAAAATGCTGGTAGAGATGGACAGCTTCACAACTTTTTCAATATAACTGGAAAGCTGGGCTGTTCCCCAAAGGACATTCTTACCAATAAAAAAATTGAGGCTAATTCCAGTACACGTAGACATTAGCACTACCGTCCATATTTACTTTAAATCCTTTCTCTCTTTATGAAAGCAGAATGGATTTACTTGGGGTTGAGATTAGCCAATAGGGTCCATAGGACTTGGAACACTTCAAACAAACTGAATAATAAATGTGTTTGATCTTAACCATATTTCTCCTCTCTTCAAATATCATCATCATCATGATCATCATATCAATGAAATTGTCAGCTATGTGTTACATCTCACTCATTTTCACTAGATTTGGGTTCCTACGTCATCTGTGTGTTAAATGAAAGAATGTATGTAAAGGCTTCAATATTGTTCCTAATACAGTTTAGCTGCTCAATATATTCAATTATGTGGTAGTCATATTAGTATTATCTACAGATCCTGATATTTACCACTGCTTCAAGCATCAACTGTCCAATGCATCCTTGGTCTACTTTTCTTTTAAATCTTCTGTACAGATTATTGATTATACAAGTCAATGGAAGTGGGCAGAGTTCTAACTTTCAAGCAATAGAAATGAATTTTGGCTGATCATAGCAGAAAATATAAATTTTTGAAGTTGCCTAAAGAGCTGGAGAACTAGACTTGGGAAATAGTATACAATATAGACCAAAATGTTGCCAGGCAATGCCAAATCACATTAATCTACTAAAAAACTACTAAAGACACTGCTGTCACCACCAAAGAATGCAAGATGCTCCAGTTTGTGCTGCCAACACAGACGATGAAGCCACTCCATTACATCCCCACTGTTGACACTGCCCTGAAAATAGATGATGATTATCATTCCCTTAATTAGTTTGGCTCTTCAGAAGCATGGCATTTTAGAGATAGAAGAAAACTTGTTTTATAGAACAGAACACTCAGGCATAGATAATTTAAGTGTTTTACTTAAGGCACGAAGTCCTTGGGTCCTGAATCCCATTTCAGTATGCTTTCTACCATACCACATGGTGTGAGAAATTACAAACAAGCAAACACACAAAACAATGGAAACACATATGTTTGATGGACAAAAAAAAGCATTCACAGTGACTCAACTTTCTTTATTCTGAAAAACTATTAACATTTTCTCAAAAATGTCTGTCAATATTGTGTCTGTGTGCCATAATTATTGCTTTATATTTTTGTGGTGTGTGTCTCAGTGACTTTTCCTAGGGGAAAGGCTTTGGCATTCAGAAAAACTGATGGGAGAAACTGGAACCTAAACTGTATCCCTGTGAATACACTCAGTTCACTGACCTAATAACTATGAGAGTTTTCCTTCTGCATTTTCCAAGACAAAAAAAAAAAGTTTTCAAATATTGATGGAGATGTGTTCAGGAAAGAGAAAGTAATTGCTTCCAAATACTACAAAAAATTGGTGGCAGACCTGTGACTTAAACTTGGGCTATTCGTTTCCATTACAGTACTCTGTTATGATAAGACATATCTCAAAAGACAGCACTCCATAGTTTTGGAAGAAAATACAACTTGGATCACATAAAAAATAAAATACTTAGATCAATTCTGATTGCTTACATATGTTTTCTCAGTAAGAATATAACTAGATCATCCTTGACTTTTGCCATTGGTTTACAGTGTGACTTGACCGCAATTTGGTTTGATGAAGGTGGTAGAAAATACACTATCCAGAGAAGACAGCCCAAGCAAAGGGGACATCCGTGTGGAGGAGAATGGAGAAGCAAATTCAGAGAAGCAGAGAGGCTGGAAAGGAATTAAGGAATAGCTGGCTTTGTTGAAGAAAGGCTCTAGAGAGGTGGTAGAAAGTAATTGTGTATAGTATGAATGGAATGCATTCAGGGACAATAGCCCAAATAAAAGCTGATTCTTTAATTATTAAGTATTACTTTAAGTAATACTTAAAAAATGTATTTTGTTTCATTAAAAAAACAAAGAGAAAATAAAAGTTAAGGCAGATGACAATGATGGTATCTGCTTCTCTATAAGCTTCCTAGAGTCCAAAGTAAAGAAGGAAACATTATCAGACTTAGGATTCATGTCTATATATTTCATATGTAGAGGCATGTAAATTATGAAGTTGTTTAGAATTGGGACAGCTACTCAACAGGATAGAAGTTTCTCCTTTGGGATATTTAAGGAATGTAAAAAAAGCCCTGCAATAAACCATATGATAAGCATTAAATCAACACAAAAAAGAATAACAAAGTTTATAGGGATGGGCTATGGTGGCTCAGCAGGTACAGTTCTCGCCTGCCATGCCAGAGACCTGGGTTCACTTTCCTGCGCCTGCCCATGTAAATCAATCAATCAATCAACCAATAAGTCTATGGGGATGTTACTTTTATCATTCCTTGATATTCTTCTGAGTAGGATCTGACTTTATGTTCTTCTAAATGGATAGCAATTTCCCAAATTTTGGATTATTAGGTATTCCTTCTGCTTATCTTCATCACGGAGTAAATTCACATGCACGTACACACACACACTCACACACAGAGGTCCGTGCACTCCTGCTCTTCCAGTCATCTACTGACATTCTGCCAGGAACATTTATTTTTAAATTTTCATATCTCTGTATTTGCTAAGGCACAGAAGCAACTTTCTTAAAAAATACAGTTGGAAAATCTCTGTAAACCTAACCCTTACAGGGTAAACTCCCCATTATGCCCTAGAAGCTTGTGAATTTCTGGGTTTCAACATTCCTTTTTCTAACTTTATTTCCTACTATCACACATCACTGTTTCCACTTTTATCCCCCCAAAAAGTTTTAATTTTTTGAAATGTTTTGTTGGTTCATTTTTTGTGTCATTATGCATGTGGTCAAAGAGTTTGATGCCCTTGCCAAATTTATCTGAACCATTTGAGAGTATATATATAAATATATCATGAACCTTTACACTCAATACTTTATTTTAGTTCTTATTTCCTTAGAATGAAGATATTCTCTTATACAACAGGAATGCAATGATCAAAATCAGTATATGTAATGTTGCTATAATAATTTCCCCTAATATACATTCCATATTGCAATTCTGACAAGTGTTCCATAATGCCCTTTTTTTGGTCTTGCTCTGATACAGAATTCAGTCCAGGACTAGATAATGCATTTAGTTCCCATATCATTTTAGTCTCCTCTTAATCAGGAACAGTTCCTCAATTTTACTTCCTTTCTCATGACATTGACATTTTGAAGACCAAAGGTATGTTATTTTATAGAATATTCCTCACTTTGGGTTTATTTTATTTTTTACTAAATATTTTTATAATTTTATTAAAATATTTTATTATATTTCCTTATGATTAGATTCAGATGTTGTATCCCCTCCATAATCGTAATGATGATGATGATTTCTCAGGGTATCAAATTTGAAGGTATAATCTATCTGTTACTCCCTTTGCTTCTGCTGATTTTGAATACTCAGTCAGGGTGTTGTCTGATTTCTCCATTGTATAGTTGCAATCTTCCCAATTGCAGCTAATAAAAATGGTCAGAAAACACTTTGAAATCATGGAAATAATCTGCCCCTTACCAGACTTTTTTAGTTAGTGAATTCCTGCTTACTATTTTTTAAGACTGAAATGTACATCAGTCCTAGAGCGTAGCTAGTTGTTTTCTCGTCTCTGCTTTCAGGGCAGCCTGTGCAGTCCCCTGTTTGAGGACTTATAATAAGTATGTGTTACCATAATTGCTTTTTCCTCTATTGAGTCTTCAAAGTCAGGGACTAAATGTTGCTAATAGTTAACATTTTTCATCTTGTGAATTATAGGAATATTATTAATGTACTTATATGGAAAGAAATTCTTGTTACAAGTACATTATATTTTAATATATCATTTCCTCCATTTTAGGCTCACAAGACAATGTGCAAAATAGATCCCTGTAATCTCTTGAATTTAAGCATGCTTCAAAATCTATCATCCATAGACTCTAACAATGTCTGCTTACTAGACTATCAGAAAATGTAAAAAGAGGTTTTGCTATTTTGACTTTGCCTTGACATCATGGAATTGAAAAATGTTATTTTTCTTTTATTTCAGGGCCCATTCTATGGCTTGAAGACCTGTCTATCCTTTCTCAGCATGGTATAAAGCTATGGAATTTGTATATTACAACATGCACCTAATCTTCATTGACATTCTGTAACGTGCTATTTTGAACTGAATATTTAGGCTAGCATCTGTGCAGTTTTATTTATAAAAGAAATGACAGTCAGAGGCATGTTTGTAATTTGTGTATTCTATCCTTATCTGCCACTCAATTTCAGGCTTCATGACTGTTATCGAAGACAGGAGATTGTAAACTTCACAGTCCCTTGTACTTGCTCTGATTCTGAATCCACGCCTGCTGTGGCCTTTCTCCTGCTCTGTGTGCAGCACTGGCTTTTGTAAAGGCCTGATTTAACATATGAACGTTTCCATTTTATTTGGCTCTGAAGAAAATCTGTTGATAAGCACTGTGGACCTCCGTGGATCTTTAAAAATGCAATCTGCTCTTGTAGAGTCTTCAGGGATCAGCCTGCACTAATGAACCTAATTCTCAAAAACATCACAGATGATGCGATTTGTTTTCAAGTTCATGTGCATCCATTCTTTGACATTTTTGTTTTAATATCTACTCTGCTCCAGGCAGAAGGAGGCTGCTAGGGTAAGTTAGATACAGGTCTTGCCCTAAAGGAGAACTGGGAAATAACATGATAACACAAAAGAAGGTGCTCTGAGTTCTCTCCTTCATTTCAAAGAAAATTTTACCTCCCAGTCAATTAGAGCCTTCACAGTTTCCATGTCTATCTTCCTTTCTCCTCTGCCTGGAAACTACCAAATGCTACGTTTCAAATTTGGAGCTGAGCCTTGCTTAGAATCCAGATAGGCAGGCCTTTGGAACTCCGAATCGGAAGAACAATTTAGCCTGAATGAAAATGTGTTTACGTGTCAAGAGTGTGGTTCATTCAATTCAACTGAAAAGTATTTATTGAGCCTCAAATTAATATAAGGCACTTGAATTGAAATTCCAAGAATGACAAAAATAAATGAGACATTGTCCTTGCCTCAAGGTGTTTCCAGTCTACTGGGGAAAATGAAAACTTTAAGGGAATCTCAGCCGCTGATTAAAGTCACAACCCCCCAAGTCAAAGATGAGTCGTCACCCAGCCATTGAATTAAAGAGCAGGCCAGTCCACATTGTCCAATCTTAATAAACATAATCAGTAATATAGACACCTGCTGCACAGCGGGCCCAAGGACCAGCAACATCTGCATCATTCCAGAGTTCATTAGGAAAGCAGAAATCTCAGGTCCCAAACCAGGGCTCTAATCAGAGCCTGGATTTCAGTATATTTCTTAGGTAATTCACATACACATTTATAGTTGAGAAGCACTGTTGGTAGTTTCATTCTTTTATTTGCATTTCAAAAACATCAAATTTGCAAAGTGCACTTCATATGAGAATAACAGAATCGACTTTATACTGCAACATACTATTTATTTATTCCTGCAAAGCCCTCATGTCCTTGAACTCTGTCCCTCTTTGCTGAAAGTCTTTGAGGACGGTGCAGCTAAACAGCCCTGTGCAGTTGTAAGGGAATCAAAAGAAAACATTGCCATTCTGGTCACTGGCGGCAGCACCAGCTGTTATGTAATTTTGTTATAAAGCTATTTCCTGCTACTGGAGGGTTTGAAATAACATTTACTTGTATAATTCTAATTCTATTTAGTTTATCCATCCGGGGCCAAATAAAAAGCATAAATTAATCCACTATGAATATGTCAAGCAGATAACCATTTTAGAATACAAGAGAATTAAATGTTGTTTACGAATATTTTATAATCTTATAAAAATACCTTTCTAAGATCTCTAAACATTCATTTTATGGCCCAAATGTGTCCATTTTTATTTAGCAGAGCAATATTTCCCAAACTTTAATGTATGCTCAACATTTTTGGAATATATGGAATTTACTGGGGGGAAAAATGTTCTGTAAAGATGGGACAATTGGAAGAATGAAGCTTGGGGTAATGAAACTTCCTCTATTCCAACAAAGTAAAGCTCAGCTCTCACACCTAAATATGGAATGAATTCATTTTAAGGCCTTCTCAGCTCTAAAATCCGATAACTTAAAATTGCTTCTGTTCGATTTCAAAGGTTTTAGGAATACAGATTGAAACGAATATTAGCTATCAATGTTGAAGTGTGTATTAGTGTTTCTCTACGTGAAACAGAGAGAGAGAGAGGTGTGCCAAAATTGTATTACTCCCTCACACTGGGCCAAACAGCAGCAGCTGCCAATCAACTCACAGAGGCCTCCTCTCTTAGAACTGTATCCTGGAGAACTGCATCCTGTATCTTAACACATCCCCACTCACGACTCTTCAGCTGTCAGCCTGGTCTGTGGCTGTGCCCCTCTCTGGCTCAGCAGGTGTGAGCCTTCTCATCGCCAGCGGAGAAAGCCTCCTCCAAAGGCCCGGGTACCTGCTCTTCCGACTTTATTCCTGCAGGCTAGTCCCCCCTTTCCTTCAGAGTAACTCAGATGAACACTCCACATCTGCAGTACGGAGGACACAAAAACAACGAAAGTTGCTACTATGGGAAATCTATCCATTTTTCTTCCCTAGACCTGAAAGGAACAACTTGCTCTGCATCAACAGAAAGTTCCTTCTGCCTAGGGGTGGAGGTTACCTGGGATGTGTCAGGGACTGGGCTTCTTTTTTATCCGTTTTCCTGATCCGAATTCTAGCTCGCCGCAGAGAGCTTTTCCATCCACTTACAGCATTCAGCCGTCAGAATTCTTAATCCCAATCTCCAATATAGTGAAGCAACAAATTGTTAAAAAGCTTGGAAGGTCAATAGTTGATGCTGCCTCTTCTTAGGAACATGCGTGGACTCTCAACATTAGAATTACCACTAAATTCCTAAATCTAGAAAAATATTACAATGTGTTGTCAGCAGGATCACATATACAAGGATGTGTATGATTTTTAGCTTTTGCACTGACTAATGCAATTGACCATGAAAGCAAACGCTAAAGATAAAGACATTTTCCTCGGTTTTCATCTTATATAGAATCATGTCTACATCAGGGAAGTACAGGAAGACAAAAATTGTTACACTGAGAGAAAAATATTACAGGAAAATGTGTCATTTTATAAATTAGGAGGACAAATGCAAAAGGAAGAGACAGAAATAGAAATAGTGGAATAGAGTCAAGGAAAAGATACAGATGAATCAAAGTAACTAGTGATAGGCACAGGAGAATAGTGGGGGCAGGAACAAAAGACAATGTATAAATATAGAAAAGCAAGAAGCAAGGCTAGTATCTGCAAAAAAACTTTAAGAATAAGTCAAAGGGGAAAGTAAAAGGTCAAAATCGCTCCAGGACATAAACATCCAATTAAAACAAGCAAACAAACAGGTGTCACAGAAGAACAAGAAACAAAAATCAGGGCATTCCTTAGAGAAAGTTGAAAAATTACCCAAAATAAGGATTTACTAAAATTAAGGGGCATAATATAATAGGAACTCTAGGACTATGATAAACAAAACCTGTCAAAAAGAAAGTTATGTTCAAAGTAGGAACTCAATTTTAGACAGGAGACATAAAGATGTTTTGAAAATAATGCATTCCTGAGAGTTTGAAAACCTCCTTTACAGGCCTTAATCTGCCATAAATTAATTCTGTGACTCGAGCAAGTGATTATTGACACTACGCTTCATCTTCTTCATCTGTGAAATGAAGCAGTTATCATGACAGTAAATAGTGTGTGTGTGTGTGTGTGTGCATACTAGGATATGTCCTGTTTTCTTATTCTTTAACTTATAACTTATCCAGGCTTCTATTCCATCCAATAAAGTTGAAAACTTTTCTCCTTAATCTTATTGTTCATGAACTTGAGCCCGTTACGGTTTGCATAGGCAATATTCTAGAATCTTCCTACAAAACTTTTGCAACAGATTTCACTAGTGACTGCTTGTAGCCTCTTTCAGGGAAACACGTTCAATTGTTTAAATTTCTCTTTAAAGAAAGGAACAGATTTCTCACTCTCAAAAATGATCTACAACCTGACTAGGACATATATTTTTCAGTTAAAAATAATTCTGTTTTTCACATAGAGTAAAAGAATACGATATCTCTTTCCTAATACACATGAATTTTAATTTTCCTTGACATATGCAAAAATAATTGTTCCTCTGAGAGGCATTTGTTAAAGGAAGAACTTAACGGCAACATTAAGCTGAAAAGATACACTTTTATCACCTAAAGTAAAAAAATGCTATGAAAACATTCACCCATAGACCTAGGGAGGATTTTCTAAGAGGATTTTCATGAAAGATGTTCAGAATTTTACAGGTAAGATTTGAGCAAAGCATTTCTATTGGAAATGAAGTACACTTCATTTTGCAATTTTTTGTGTGCAGATTTGTGTAACACCATATCTAAACATAAATAGATACAATACCAGAGGTGGAGTTGCTAAAGCCTCTAGTCACAGCGGAAACTCTCTATATTTTAATAACTCCAATGGGAGCAAATCCAGAGGTGCAGAGGCTTCTGGCATATTAGCTGCAACAGCCCGAAGCACCCACTGCTGTACATGTCCAATCAGGGAAATGTTTCAGAACATCATGCAGACCAGCTTGGGAAGAGAAAAGGAGAAGATAGGAAGGCACTACCCAGTGCACCCGAAATTAAATTGTCACCAATCTCTGAAAAGGATTGGACATTAATACCACATCCGCAATGACACTACATGTTTGCCTTCTTCAGAGTTTGCTTGTGATGTAAGTTAAATCTTTTGATTGTATACGATTCATTTCATGAGTGCTGTTAATCCTTTCTAGTATAGATTTAGAACTTTTAAAACATTGGTAGGCAAGATTCAGTTTTCAAGCTTGGGAGACCTCAGAGCAGGGTCCCTGTGCAGCTCCTGTCTGGGACAGCTGCCCCAGCACACATTTATTTAGGACATTTTGAGTTTTTATTTAAAGAAATGTGGCAATGCTTTGATCCATAGGTAGATGTCAGGTTTCATTTTAATTTTCCTATTTTTTAAAAAATTTCTTTCTGATTATAAGAGTATTACAATCGTATAGAAATGCCAAATATTAAAGAAGAACATAATTCAGATAGTGAATATATTTAATGGTAGGTATATTTATGAAAGGAATTATATAATGGCAAAAAGTGAACAATCCCTATATCGTTTGTCCCAGAAATAGTGACTTTCAACAGTTTAGTTTCCAATCTTCTATTTTGTCCATGCATATAACACATCATTATCATTTTTAAAATTAAAATGTGTCAATCATATATATACATATGTAAAATTTTGTTTTAAATATAAACATGGGCTATATATATTTCTCTTTCTCATGAAAAGATATTTAATATATCTTCACTAATAGAAGCTTTAAATCATAGAATTATCATTGACAAGCTCAGCTAATATTAATATTAAATTTAAATTTTATTTTAATAAAAGCATCATTAAGACCTAAATCCTGGATTAATCAGCAATTCAGTTCAACACACATTGATTGCCTTCATATTCTATTGTAAATTATATCCGCCTTTACATTATTTTAAACTTTTAATTTTGAAATATTACTTATACACAAAATTTGAAGGGAACTATACAGGCACATTCTCCTGTACCCTTCCCCAGTTCCCCCCATGTAAATATCTCATATAACTGTAGTAAAATCTCAAAAACAAGTAATTGATTTTAGCAGTTTTACGTAGATTCACCTGTTGATACATGTGGGTGTGCAGTCCTATGAATTGTTATTTTATGTGTAGTTTTGAGTAACCACCATCACAATCAAGAAACACAATTGTACCATCATCACAAGTCTTACTAGTATATTCCTTTTAGAGCCACCCCCACCCCAAACCCATCCTTAAGCCCTGGAAATCAATATTTTTTTTTTCCATTGTTATAGCAACTATGTTATTTCAGGAATGTTACCTTAATGACAGCAGACAGTAGATATTTTTTTTCAGACTGGCTTTTTTCATTCTGCAGAAGTTTCTTGATGTCTGTCGGAGTTTTCGCATGTATCAATAATTTGTTCCTACTTATTGCCTAGTGGTATTCCCTTTGAATATCCTTTGAAGGAATATTGGGTAGTTTCCAGTTTGTAGCTATGAATAAAGCTGCTATGAAATTCATATACAAATTTCTGCCTGAAAATAAGTCTTTATCTATCTGGAATAAATGCTTAACAGCACAATTGCAGGGTCATATCGTAAGTCTGTTTTTAGTTTTAAAAGGAAGGACCAAACTATTTTGAGAATGACCACAACATTTTATATGATCACCAGCAAAGTGTAAGTAATCCAGTTTTACACATTTGCACCAGCATTTGGTGTTATCAATATTTTTTATGTTGGTTATTCTGAAAAGAGTATAGTGATCTCTTATTGTGGTTTTAATTTGCAATTCTCTAATGGTTAATGATGTTGACCATTTTTCCATGTGCTTATGCGTGTGCTTTCATGTGTAACATACTTAAGCATTAATACTTAATAGATTTCAAAGAGAAAATCCTAAGTAACTTAATGTTAAATAATGGGGGCTTCCAGTGAAATCAGAATTAATTTTATGTTTTAATATATATTTTACATAAAGTAAATGCAAACAATATGTCCTTTGGGTTAAAAGTTGGTAGGCATTTGGCAAGAAAATTAGAATCCCCTAAATTGCATGTTAAAGAGAATAAAGTTAGAAAATTGTAGGATTCTTAAAGTGAGATTTATAGATCTTAGTTTTCATGAATTTCTATGGCAACACAACCCTAAAATTATAGGCATAATAGATGGGAAACATTATCTAACATGAAACATTTTTATAAGCATTATCAATTTTTTATAAGCATTATCATTATCTTGTGTAAGACAAGAAACAAATATTGCTTTTTGTAAATCTAGGACATTCCAAATCATTGATTCATACGTGAATAATATTGTGAACCCTTACTTTCCACCCCGTTCAGATAAAATCCAAAGTGCCATCCACCACCTACAAGATCCTTCAGGATCTGTCCCTTTGTAACTCCTCAGAGACCAGCAGTCATCATTCTCCCCTCCGCTCAGTTTGCAGTCATACTGGTCTCTTGTTCTTTGAACACACAATACACATTTCCTCTTCAGAGCCTTTGCATGTGCTTCCTCTCCTTATAATTCCCTCCCCACTCTTATGCCCATAACTCTGGAGTTTCTCTAGGTCTGAGGACAACAGGAAATAGTATATGCAAATATTATTGACACAGAAAGAATTGCTTTATATGGTAATAATAAATAGACCAAAGAGTTTAACCATCTTCTCAATATGCTTCCATTCTTATTTATTAAATTTTTCTCATTGTGTGCATTTTTGCATCTCTCTCATGCCATAACTCAAATTAGGCTTTCCTTATAATTCTTATATTGCCAAAGTGTAGGGTAGTGGAATTAACTTTAAACTGTGAGGATGAGAACATCCAAAGTACTTGGCACATATGTGGAGTTTGAGGTAAGGATCTTCTGTCCCAAATATAGTCCTGCTTTTTGTCAATATATTCAGCTGAAAGGCTGCAGTTCCTAGTCACTCCGGCATCTAGGTGTGGAAATGTGACAAGTTCTGGCCAATGAGGTGCAAGCAGAACTTTTTATGACTTCCAGGAAATGCTGGGCTGCTACTCAGACAGTATTTTGCTTGACTTTCATCCTTTCCTCCTTTCTGTACTGGGAAAGAAGACTTGAGGGCTTGAACTTCGGCATCACTGAGATGACTATATGGGCAGAAACTATTTATTAGAATGACAGACCACCAGATAGAAGGCACTTAGGTCCCCGATGACCGGAAAGTTACTGTATCAGCCCTGGACTGCCTACCTCTAGATTCTATTATATGAGAAAGAAACAAACTTCTATCCTACTTAAGCCAGTGCTACTTTGGAGTTTCTCTTTTATGCGTCCAAAACATGATTCTAAATGATGCAATGCTCAGAGAGTTGATTGGATAGACAAAAAAGCAACCCAATCCCATTTCATAACCCCATTTTCTCTTATCCCTAACTCTATGTCATTTTAATTCTATCACTTGTCATCACCTTACAATTATATCTTTATTTTTGCTTGTTTATTTCCTCCCACCCTATCCCAGCTAGAATATAAGCTCCACAAGAGCAGCAGCCTATCTGGTTGACCAGGATATTCCCTGGGCCTGCAAAAGTAAGTGCTTAATGAACATATATTGAATATGTGATTGAATCAATCATTAGATTTCTACAAGTGATCTCGTGCTATGAACATATAAGTAAAAAAACTTTCATTTGGAGCTAAAACCATTACTTCTGCATTAGAAACACTCAAGCTAATACTTTGCTTTTTCATGTTAAGTGAGGCTCACAGAACAAACTGAATGACTTGTTGGTAGCAGATCAAAACCTTACAATCATAAAAGACTGAATAGCCTTATTACTCTGCAGACCTTTGGTTGTTCCCACAGCTTGAAACTCTTAAAGGACATACCGATTCTTTAATCTGCATATCAAGGAGCAGAATGAAGCCCTTCTTTACCAAAATTTTATCTTTGAATAACAAGTTGCACTCCAAGCAGAATACTAGAGCTGGAAAATGAATTCAGCATAATCTAGAATAAGCAGATGAGTTCTTGAGTATTTTACACTTATATTTTTTGAATACAGTCCTCAACAAACAGAACTGGATGAGTGCCACAAGGATGATTAGAATGTTTTTCTGAGTCTTAGAGCCAGGTATAACCCTTTATGTTGTATTAGCAGTAAAAGCATAACTGAACCTAAGTGCACAAGGCCCACTATGAAAATTCTATTTACCATTAGCAATAAAATTATTTTTCTAGCACTGTGGACTTTGATAATATTGGTCATTTTATTATGGAATGGAGCCTTAAAGCCTTGGTGACTTTTTCAGATTAACAGATTAGAAGAGACTAGGTGATAAAAGCACAATTTTAGACTCAAAAGGGACTTAGCCATCTGGTGGAAGACATTCATTTTACATTTGAGAAAACTGAAAGACGGAGTGAGTAGTACAAAGCCAAACTAGACCTAGTACACAGCCAACAGATATCTTTGAGCTCTCCATTGCATCATTCTATGAGTTCTATTCCAAATATGTAATTAAATTCAGTGTAGATTTTCTAACACTATTCCCAGATTCTTCTATACATCCTGGAGAGCAAAATCATTTCAAAACACCAAGACCAATAGCAAAATGAGTGCCTACAAACACAATTGTTGATACTGGGAAATGGCTAGTCTAGGAGTCTCAATGAAAAACAAAACAAAACAAAACAGAAAACAATTGATATTGTCATCCTCATTGTGCTACATTCATTCATGGATATGGACTGTTTTTCTCACACTCTGAGTGCCTCAAGATTCCTTCTCTCTCTTCAGTTCCTATAAAGGAAGATAGACACTTGACTCACTTTCAGCCATCAGCCTGGGCTGGACAAGATTTGCAAGATAATCAAACTTTGTAATGTTATTAAAATCATAACATCTGGGATGTTGTTTCTTCCATATGTAGCACAAGTCTTGGGTTCTGAATTTCAGTTTTAGGTTCACATGAAATATAGACTGGATATAAGACAAAGAGCCTGAAGGTGCATTGGGAAAAGGATGTATGTGTTTGAAGATTTAAAACATTTAGTGTATGACTACTGATCAAGAACAGGAGAATAAATAAAACTGATTAAGTTCTCTGTCCCACTTAAATCAGGAAATTAGAATGCGATCTACCATCCTCTTTAATTTTTTTACTTCAATGATGAAAGCAAGTCTCTTGGGCAGAACTTATCAATGTAGATAATGATTCAGCTCTTGTTAAACCAGCTTTAAAAGCACTAAAAAAGTTCCATTATAGCGAATAATCTTTGAATTAGTAATTTGTACATATTCACAAACATTCTTTCTTTCTGGCTCTAAAATTCCTACTAGAGCAGCCATTATTGCCCCAAAGGTGAGAAAGCCCTTCTTCCTCCATTCTCCTGAGAATTTTTTATTTGGACTATTTAAAACCTACTATGTGTCAGGAACTCTAAAAGATGAAAGTGGAAAACAGAGATGCATGAAACGTGCCACCTACTCAGCTAAGAGTTACTACTAGAAGAGGAGACTAATGTAACAACTACCACACAAGATGTACAAAATGCTGTATATGGGTCACCAATATATGGGTCAAAGTAGGAATTTTTTTGAGTGAGTCAAGGGGGCTCCATGATCTGGATCTTACAGTACAGGGTGGAATAATCCAGACAATAAATGGGAAGGAACCTTCTGGAAGAAGATGCAACCTAAACTATGACAGGGGTGTGTGAAATGGCATGCAATGTAGCAAAAATGCAAGGGCTAGAGAAAACATTTGTATACCATATATCTGACTAGGGTATAATATCTAGAATGTAGAAAGAAATTCTACAATCAACAACAAAAAAGATAGCCTAATTTAAAAATGAGCAAAAGAATTGAATAAAAATATCTCCAGAAAAGATATGCAAGTGACCAAAAAGCACAAGAAAGATGCTCAACATTATTAGCCATTAGAAGCCATTAGAGAACTGAAAATCGAAACCATGATGATACCACTTCACACCCAATAGAATAGCTACTATTAAAAAAAGAAACAGCAAGAGTTGGAGAAGATGTGGGTAAATAGGAACACTTGTTTATTTGGGGTGGAAATAAAAAAATGTTGCAACCTCTATGGAAGACCATTTTGCAGTTCCTTAAAAAGTTAAGTATAGAATTACTAGATGACCCAGAAACCCCACTTATAGTTATACATCCAAAAGAAATAAAAGCAGGAACTCAATCAGATATTTGCATACTGATGATTATAGTGGCATTATTTGCCACAATTGCCAAAATATGAAAGCAACCCAAGTGGTCCTCAACTTGTGATTGGATAAACAAAATGCAGCAAATATGTACAATGGAATAATATTCAGACACATAAAAGAATGAAGTTCTGATACATACAACACCATGAATGAACCTTGAAAACATCATGTTGAGTGAAATAAGCTAGACACAGAAAGACAAATATTGCATGAACTGACTGATATGAAACAATTAGAGTGAGACAATTCCTAAAATCAGAAAGTACAAGACAGGTTACCAGGGCTGTCATGGGGATGGGAAACGGGAAGTTAATACTTACATTTTACAGTTTCTATTTGAGGTGATGGAAAAGTTTGATAATAGATGGTCATGATAGTAGCACAATACTGTGAACATAATTAACATCACTGAATTTATATTTCAACATGGTTAAAAAGAAAAATTTTAAGTTTCATATTTACTAAAATAAAAAAAAGCACAAGGCTCTACAACACAGTGAATCATAATGCAAATCATGTACTATAGTTAATAATACAATTATAATAATATTTCATCAATTATAACAAATGTACCACACTAATGCAAGGTTTTAATAATAGGGGATTTATGGGAACTTTGTATTTTCTGTATGATTTTATACAACTTCTTTAATAAAAAAACGACAAGGAATTTGCAACAACAGAAGGATAGAAAACAAAGATTTCTTAGTGAATGTCAAAAATTTTTCATACTCTGTCAAAATCATCTGTGGACAGGTATTCATATGAGAGGGAGTAAGTAAATAGTAGTCATCCCCACATGGATATGAGTTACATGAACTCTGGACCTTTATATAAATTATAGAATAGGTAAATCCATTGTAACAAAAATGTTCCCCAAATTCTATGATCTAAATAATTTAGAAGTTTGTTTCTCTCTCATGTAAGAGTTGGAAGCAGGCAAGCTAGGTTCATGATGGTTCTGTTCCATGAAGATATTCTGGATTCTAGGTTATTTCCATCTTGAATTCGCATGATCAAAATTGACTCACCACAAAGTCTGAGTTCCAAATTTCAGGAATGGGGAAGGGTGGAGAAGCACAAGGCCAGCGGTTTTAAAGAAGGGATATTTGAATCTCACGATATGCAGGAGAAAACCGGCAGTTTGCAACACCCCAACCTAGCAAATTCAGCAGCACTATTCACCAAATAGGTCCTCTGTCTTCCAGGAAAAGTATGGTCACAATTCATTTTCAAAGTCAGAAGATGCACTCTCTTGCTTCTCACTCAATTTATTAACTATGTGGCAATGAATTCACTTACAAATTCTTGCCTCTACTGTGAAGATCTCCCTATTATCTAAGTCAATGGATTTGTTTTTTGTTTGTCTTTTTGCCAGATTTTCTCTTCATCAAATTCTCTGTGGCATTCAATGTTGTAAACAGCCACATATTCCAAAAACTCTCCTACCCACCCCTATTAGTTTCTTGAAGGTTGTATTATCGCAGATTCCTTCCAATTCTACTATCACCATTCTGTGTCTTTCTGGTTCCTCCTCTTCCTCCCCACCCACCCCATCCACAAGATCGGCTATTGTCCTTGCCCATCTGTTAGAAGATCTCACTCTTTCGTTAGTATCATCTCTCTTCCCATCTTCAGATGTTACTTCTCCTACTTTGCATTTAGATCTGTATCACCAGGCTAAAACTCTCTGGATCTACATTCAGTTAAAAATATCTCCTAAAGATCTGAACAATACCTACATTTTAACAAGTCTAAAACTGAGATCCTTTTATCTCTTCCCTCCAATTCTTGCCTCCAACTTGACTCATTGTGTATGAACCCCCCCACCGCACTTATTAGTTCTTATCATCCAAATTGTTGACGTGTTCCACCATTTTCATTTTTGTCAATTAATTCCTAAACCTGACAACTTTTACCCCTTTTGTTTTTTTTCAACTCTTACATAGTACTCTGCTCCTTTTCATGTGAGAGACTCCCAACTTGTTTCTTTGACATCAATCAGTTTGATCAGTTAAATTTACTGGTTTCTGACTAGTCTCTTCACTTAATTGTGATTCATTCCCATCACTCTTTAATTCATTCACCATTCTAATATAATATAATTTTTCATTCTTCTTGTGATGCTTGTTTTTCTGCCTAAGGTTCTTTTGATCAGTTAAATTTACTGGTTTCTGACTAGTCTCTTCACTTGATTGTGATTCATTCCCATCACTCTTTAATTCATTCACCATTCTAATATAATATAATTTTTCATTCTTCTTGTGATGCTTGTTTTTCTGCCTAAGGTACTTTCCAATCAAAAAATATTTTCTCATATTTGAATATAACACTTGATTTGAACTCTGTTTCAAAACTTCTTCTATGGCTCCATCCATGACAACTTTTTTTTTTTGTAATCATTTTTTTTTATTAATTAAAGGAAAAAAAAGAAATTAACCCAACATTTAGAAATCATTCCATTCTACATATGCAATCAGTAATTCTTAACATCATCACATAGATGCATTATCATCGTTTCTTAGTACATTTGCATCGATTTAGGAAAAGAACTAGCAAAACAACAGAAAAAGATATAGAATGTTAATATAGAGAAAAAAATAAAAATAATAATAATAGTAAAAAAAGAAAAGGAAAAAGAAAAAAAAGACAAACAAACAAACAGACAGACAAAAAAAAAAACCTATAGCTCAGATGCAGCTTCATTCAGTGTTTTAACATGATTACTTTACAATTAGGTATTATTGTGCTGTCCATTTTTGAGTTTTTGTATCTAGTCCTGTTGCACAGTCTGTATCCCTTCAGCTCCAATTACCCATTATCTTACCCTGTTTCTAACTCCTGCTGGACTCTGTTACCAATGACATATTCCAAATTTATTCTCGAATGTCGGTTCACATCAGTGGGACCATACAGTCTTTGTCCTTTAGTTTTTGGCTAGACTCACTCAGCATAATGTTCTCTAGGTTCATCCATGTTATTACATGCTTCATAAGTTTATTCTGTCTTAAAGCTGCATAATATTCCATCGTATGTATATACCACAGTTTGTTTAGCCACTCGTCTGTTGATGGACATTTTGGCTGTTTCCATCTCTTTGCAATTGTAAATAACGCGGCTATAAACATTGGTGTGCCAATGTCCGTTTGTGTCTTTGCCCTTAAGTCCTTTGAGTAGATACCTAGCAATGGTATTGCTGGGTCATATGGCAATTCTATATTCAGCTTTTTGAGGAACCGCCAAACTGCCTTCCACAGTGGTTGCACCATTTGACATTCCCACCAACAGTGGATAAGTGTGCCTCTTTCTCCGCATCCTCTCCAGCACTTGTCATTTTCTGTTTTGTTGATAATGGCCATTCTGGTGGGTGTGAGATGATATCTCATTGTGGTTTTGATTTGCATTTCTCTAATGGCCAGGGACATTGAGCATCTTTAACTGAATAATTATTCTGGCATTGAATTAGTACTCATTATATATTTCCTTGATCCTTTTAATAACCAAGAGAATCATATCTATCACTTATCAACTATTTTTTATCTCATTAGAACCATGAATCATTTTTATTTTTATCTTTCTATTATTGTAGTAGATAAGTTAACCTTAGTACTTAATAAATATTTGCTAGTTATCTCAGTATTATCTGAATACTGGAGAATAGAATCACATATATAAATACATAGAACCACATTATCTACTGATAGTAACTAATGCTGACCTGATTATTATTCACTTTCATGAGTAGGCTGCTACGTTTATATACTTGGCCCTACACCCAAAATCCAGGTTCTCAACTTGAAGTTTTCTCTTTCCACCACTCTCCACATCAATCTATCAACAATTTCTGTTATTTGTACTGCACACCTTCTCAGTTACTATCACTTTGACCCAAGCCACACTTATTTCTTGCACAGATGACTGTAATAACCTCCTAACTGTTCTACAAGTTTCTACTCTGAACCCCTATCATCCATATTCTGTCATATTTCTATTTATATGCCTTCATCTAATATTTACTAAGTGCCTAATTTATGCAAAGCATTGGGGATCCAGCAATGTGAAAAGCAAAGTTTCTGGTCTTAGAACAAAACCCAAACTCTACAATGGATGACCTGGCCCCTGAATTTGGGCCCTAACTTCTCTTCTACCTCATATCCTATGGCTTTTCTTTTCAAATGCCTTCCTCCAGCATGACTTCTTTTATGCTTCTTTCAAACTTTCAGCTGATTCCCATCCTAGGGCCCTTTTCTCACTGCCTGGAATGCTATGTCTCAATTCTGTGCATGACTAGATCATTTTTATCCTCCATGTCTCAGTTCCAATGACACCATCTTAGCGAAGCCTGCCCTGGCCAATCATTCCAAAGCAGCATTTTCCCACACCAGGTCCTCTTTATCACCTTACTCCCTTTCAATTTCTTCACAGTCCTCTCAAATTGCATATTATTTCTTTCATCTTTGTGTGTCTTCTCATATGAATAGAAGCTTCATGAAAGTAAAGGCTTCGTCTTAGTCATCGCTCTATTTATAAGGCCTGGAACTATTCATGCCACGTAGAAGCTAATTGTAAATATTTTCCTAATAAATAAAGCTTGAACCATACTTTTTCTGGGTTTTGGAAGAAGAAGCTTAAAGTTCTGATAGATTATGCAACCCGGATATTTTCCTCTTTCTGGATTATAATTAAACATTTTAAAAACTGGGCAAGCTGTCCAAGATTTTGATGAAAGGGGACTAAAGGCTTGGTGGCGTTTCAGGGAGTTAAAGGAAAAGCAGTTGAAGGACCAAAGGAAAGACCATCACTGTAACAATAGAAGAAAAACTGCCCTTCACTGTGCCAATCTGAACAGAAGCCAAAAGAGGCATTAAATGAGCTGGGAGGCCAACAAAAAATAGCCCAAACATGGTAAACCCAGATAAAAGCTAAGTAAAAGGTTCTGATTATGGAAACCATGATTCACAAGTGATTTTTTAAGAAAAAATTGAGTTACTCCTCATGTTTTGCTTACATTATTTGTTCCCTAGAAGCATTTCGATTAGGCTAAAGCAAGCTAACCACTGATTCATGACAGCATTTATCAAGGGATGGGTAATTGCTGAGTTATTTCTTCTTGGCATTGCCTGAATATGAACCTGTGGTACTTTTTTAATATAAAAATAGTTACCCAATTAAGGTATGGAAAAAGGAAACAGGTTCACCAGAGCAAAGCTCTGTAACTTTGTTTCTGTAGCTCTGTACCTAATGAAAGAAAGTCTTTTAAGTTTCCTACCCAACACTTATTCTAATTATTACATATGTTTCAAATTTTTATATGGCATTTATTCATTTCCCTGAAGGGACCACAGGATATCAATAAGATTTCAAAATTAATGGCTTTGCTAATTTAATGTAAAATGAAAACATAAAATGGTACGTAGTTTAAGGAAGTTGTTTGATGAAAGATGTATCCAAACTATAAACAAAATAAATTCTAGTTCTAGTTGGAAGAACGCTTGAATAAGATAAAATGAAAGTGTATTCCAGTAAATGTCTAGATAAAAGACCTATCCTTGTGAGTAGCTTCCTAAGTCCTGTTGGTTCTTCCTTCATAAGCAAATCACATTTAATGTCTTCTTTCAAGTCCTCCTTAATTCACATACAGTTCATTAAAATAGTCTCCTAGGTTTTGTGACTCTCATTTCACAGAATTCCACAATAATTATAATTTTGCATATTTATAGCAATTCCAGTCCATGGTAATCATTCTTTTATCAGATTCCTTTTGACACATACTCCTCACATGACTCAGTTGCCACAGGGTAAATGACAGGCTTTCTTTAAAGCAACTTTTATGCTTTAAATAAAAGCAACTCTTATGCTTTCATTCTACTTTGTGGCTCAACTCTTTGTTGCCTAGTACAAAACTTTGGATATGGTATAAATGCAATTGTCTAGATTGCATGCAAAATTTTAAAATAATGTAAAAGGTAATTTGGTTGACTGCATAACACAAAAAATTAATACAAGATGGACACATGAGACATACATTCATCTTTTTTAATAGGTACTAAGAAAGATGTTGGGTATACAAGTCTGAATTAGTCAGGGATTCTGCTCTATGGATAGGTTGAGATTAACATGGAAATCCACAAATGCTGCAGAGAATAACAAGTGTTATAATATTCCATGGTATTATAGCAAGTCTTATACAATAATGGAACTAAAAGTTCTGGAGAAGTCCCAATAAAGAAGAAACCAGTGTGCCTAGATTTGAGTTGGCATTCTCCTACCTAAAGGGACCCATTGGCTCTTACATCCATGGATGCGTAGTTTAGGAAACACTCAAACTCTAGGAGTTTTATGTGTATAACATTTTCAGGTGGGGCATGTACATGTCTGCACTATATTTTTTAAGCTGTTTGAATCCCTAAAGAGTATCAGCCACCAAAAAATACTGTGATCTTTCCCTCTACCTGCTCGTTAATATGGCCTTTACCCCTTTACCCTGACCCGAGCCAAATGTTTCTTTCCTCCCTTGATTTCCCTTCACTTCGGACATCCTTTCAAGGACACCCCAATCCTAATAAGTAAAATTTTCCATACACTCCTGCTATCTGGCATAAGGGAGTGAACAACACCAAGACCTATGTATCACAGGATCATAGCTTAAATCCTAAGGGGTCCCTGGAAAACTGAGCATGTAGAGTCTGTGGTTTTAATTTATGGAAAACTATTTGAAAATGTGCAATAACCAACGTACTCTTCAATAAGCAAATCTCCCCTTCCAGTTTTTAAAAGGAATAAATGCACTTGCTTGAATGAATGACACATAGGAAGAAAGTCTGTCAAGTAATTACATGTGAACACAAGATTAATGTGTTCCTGCATAAGAAAATTAGACATATGCCAGAGTTAGTTAAGAGGTTTAATAGGAACTGTGATTTGGAATGTCAGATAGGCTAAAACTAGCACTTATAAGAAAGATACTTGCAAGATAGAATCACTGAAAGTCTTTCAGTACATGGCAGTAGAAGAAAATGAGCTATTTTCTTATAAATCTTAGATGTGAAGAACCCATATTTTTCTGCATTCATTAATCAATTCACACCTGCAGTTTAACATCATGAATTTAAACCTCAAAGAAGCAGTGATCAATCAATGGGGCAAATGTGGACAAGAGCTTCAAGAGGCCTTTAAATGATTGTTTCTTGTAGGAATGTAAAGTATCAGAATAGTTCCCACTTTTTATCACCTCATTAAATAATATTTAACCAAAGTGAAACCTTAACCAAATTGTTTAGCTTATTTGTACTTTTCACTTGTGATAAATGGAACAGTCCACTTCTGATAGCAAGTAGGTCTCCCTACCATTTTTGCAGTTACTCAGATGGAAGTTCTCTCTTATGCTTAAGCCCACAGGATGGGTAGTTCAATATCTGCATTCACATTTCTCTTGATTTTGTCCTTTGGATTATTTTGGAGTCTACTTTTTCCATTATTTTGTATTGGCAATATAATTATTGTTGTTATTACTGCTATCACTACTACTTAACATAAGGGTGCAATTTATGTACCTATTAGCTATTACAAATACTGGTTTCCTTAAATAATTAAAAGGAATTTATATTTACAATAAACTCATAAGGGAGAGATTGTTTTCATTTTGCAGGTGATTAAACAGAGATCAACAAAGATATTTTATTAACCATGGACACACTTATAGAATGTGCTAGGACTGCAATTCAGACTTATTCTGCTCCTTTTCTGTTATTGTAAGGCACCATGTTTCTTTGAACAAAATAGATATACCTTATTCACCTTGTAATTCTACCCAAGGGTTATTTTTTAAAACCAGATTGTTCATAATCAATTGTTTAAATAAATCAAATAAAGACTCTCTATTCCTTCATGGAATATATGTATACATCAGTTTGGGACAGTATTAGATCAAACCTTCAACCAAAGGGACAAACCAATCAAGGCCAGTATGGTAATGGTGAGCAAACACAAAATATTAGGTAAACCCAAGTGCTTATAGAGGAAAAGAAAAATCAAACTAATCTTGTAAGAAATATGAGGTTTCATCTGTTAGATAAGGCCAATCATTTTATTTCAGAAGCAAACAAAACAATGCCAATCTTCTGAAGATTTTACAGAGGCAAACAGCACAACTGCATTTTATTTTCTTAAAGAAAAAATGAAAATTTGGATACAGTTCTACAGATGATGTTTCATTTAGCCACACATCTATTCATTTGAGCAAAACCTTCTTTATAGTTGCTCCACTATGGGAAATTACCAATCATTTATCATCACCTACTTCCTGCTTGCAGGGCCTCATAACCCAGCTGACAAGCCTGGCCATCTGTCTTGGATAATAGTCAAGGACAATAAATACCTCAAAACAACAAGGCTTCCCTCTTTGTGTTTATTTTTTCTGCCATCACCACATATGAATCTCATAAACACACTGTATAGTATTTCAATAATTTAATCACTTATTTCACAAAATCCTTTCTGTTGGGGAAAAATATCAGTTTTCTGAGGTCTCATATAGAACATTTATTTAATTACTTCTGACTATATGTGTAGCACTGGATTTGCATTTGATAGAGGTGGGCTTCAAAGTTCATACTCTAAAGCATCGGATGTGAAAACGTAGGACCTTGTAGAATACCTGTCACCTCAGCAGGTGACAAAATGTATTCAAACAATAGCATTCATTTTATATCTACTGCATATAGAAGGCTGTGGGAAAGAGGAAAGGAAAAAAGAAAGGAAATGTAAGGTGTCTACAGTCCAGGCATGCGATGAAACTGGGACATTCTGGTAGGGAAGAGCTGGTTTGAATTTGCAGCGCTATCATATCCTACCTGTAGGATCTTAACTTGCATAGACTCCTGTCACATAGTTATATCCCCACTACACTCTGAAGTCCAAGAGAACAAGTCCTATCATCTCTATCTTCAGGGATTGGCACAATAAGATGTTCTGAATGAATGAATGAGTGAATGAATGAATTGCATATGTGGTAGTTTGAAGTTGTCTGTCTTCCCAGAAAAACACACTCTTAAACCTAATCCATTTATGTGGATGTGAGCCCATTGTAAAAAGGATTTTTTGATGTAGTTACTTTAGTTAAGGTATGGCCCACCTCAATCAAGATGGGTCTTAATCCTATCACTGGACTACTTCATGGAATGAAATTCAGACATAGGAAGGGAAAGCCACAGGAAATAAGAAGCTGAAGATAATGGAACCTGGAAGAGAAAGGAGAGACCAGAAGACACCACCATGTGCCTTGCCCTGAAACAACCTAAGGACCAAAGGTCACCAGGCTCCAGAACACCATAGACTTGAGGGCTAAAGCATTGCCTTGATGATGTCTTGAATTGAACTTTTTCCTCAACTTCAAACCATAAGCGGATGAATTCTCATTGTTTAACTAAACCCATTTCATAAGATTTGTTTGAGCAGCCCAGAAAACTAAAACCGCTTATAAAGATTTTCCTGGTTGCTTTAAAAAGAGACTTTATTCCCAGAGACTAATTTTATTAAGTTCCCATTGCCCATCTACCAAGTCCTGTTTGTGCATGGAGTGGGCACTCATAAACATTAACCTCTCTCATGGCGATATCATCTAAGAGATTGCAAAACAGTGCATCAATTGAAGGTCACTGTGAATTTACACATATTTTATCTTAGAATTAACACTCAAATTGTCTTCATGGAAATTAATTTATCAAATTATTTGCTGGTTCATACTACTTTAGACAATTTTGAATTTCTGTCTTGATGCAATGTGAGATAGGATGGTGCATGGGTATTTTTGCAGAGTCAGGAAAGAGTGAGTTAAGAAACATGAACAGAAATCCTGAGCTGTCTAGAGGCTCGAAGGAAATCCTAAATGACTGAAGCATGCCCGGAAATAGGAGAAAGTCCCAAATAAATGGGCTTCTAAAAGGAGCCTTACATGTGATGGTTTTGACATGAATGGAAGTGTCATCAAATAAGTGCTTTGTCCATTTGATTTCAAAACAATAACAAAGGCTGTTTTGGTATTTGTAAGTACGTTGTTTGCGAATGGAAAAAGAAAATCAACTTGAGTTCTTCTTGAGAAAATCTGGCACGCTATCTTTTTCTTTAAATTTTTATTCTACCAATATATCTACAACCTAGACTTTCCCCTAAAGCCACAGTAAAATTTATAACTCAATGCCGTTCATCGCATTTACTATGCTGTTATAAAATCACTACCATCCATTACCAAAACTTTTCCATCATCCTAAATAGAAACCATACATTTTAAACTTTAACTCCCTATTCCCTATCCCCATCCATCTCCTGGTAACCTATATTTTGGATTCTGACACTATACATTTGTTTATTTTAACTATTTCACATCTGTGAGATAATAACAACATTTGTCTTTTTGTTTGGGGATTATTTTGCTCAACATAATGCTTCCAAGGTTCATCTATGTTGCCATATCTATCAGAACTTCATTCCTTTTTAGTGCTGAATAATCTATTATGTCCATATGCATTTTGTTTATCCATGCAATGGTTGATAAACACTTGGACTGCTACCATCTTTTGGAAATTGTGAACATCAGTATGCAACTATCTGTGTTTATCCCTCCTTTCAATTCTTTTGGGTATATATCTGGAAGTGGGATTGTCATATGGCAATTCTATTCTTAACTTTCTGAGGAACCGACAAATTCTTCTTTTAAAGGATGTACCATTTTACATGCTTGCCAGCAATGAATGAGTGTTCCTATTTCTCTACATTGTCTTCAACACTTGTAATTTTCAATTTTTAAAAAAATATTAACCTATCTAATGAGTGTGAAATGAAAACTCCCTGTGTTTTTTATTTATTTTTTTATTTTTATTAATTAAAAAAAATAACTAGCACAACATTTAGAAATCATTCCATTCTACATATGCAATCAGTAATTCTTAATATCATCACATAGATGTATGATCATCATTTCTTAGTACATTTGCATCGATTTAGAAAAAGAAATAGCAAGACAACAGAAAAAGAAGTAAAATGATAATATAGGGAAAAAATAAAAATAAAAAATACAAAAATATATATAAAAACAAACAAACAAACAAAAAAACTATAGCTCAGATGCAGCTTCATTCAGTGTTTTAACATAATTACATTACAATTAGGTAGTATTGTGCTGTCCATTTTTGAGTTTTTGTATCTAGTCCTGTTGCACAGTCTGTATCCCTTCAGCTCCAATTACCCATTATCTTACCCTGTTTCTAACTCCTGATGGTCTCTGTTACCAATGACATATTCCAAGTTTATTCTCTAATGTCGATTCACATCCTGTGGTTTTGATTTGCATTTCCCCTGTGGCTAATGATGTTGAGTATTTTTTTTCATGTGCTTTTTGGCCATTTATATATTTTCTTGGCTACTCAAGTCTTTTGCCCACTTTTTAATTAGGTTTTATGTCTTTTTGTTAAGTTGAAGGATTTCTTTATATATTCGGATATTAAACTTTTATTTCCAATTAATTTTCTCATTATGTGGATTGTCATTTTACACAATTTGATGAACTTTTTACCTTCTTCAAAAATCCTTTGAGGAAAAAAGTTTTTCATTTTGATGAGATCCCATTTATCTATTTTTTTCTCTTGTTGCTTGTGCTTTGTGTGTAAAGTCTAAGAAAGTGCCTAACACAAGTTCTGATGATGATTTCCTAAGTTTTCTTCTAGGAGTTTCATAGTTCTGGCTCTTATAATTAGGTCTTTGATCCATTGTGAGTTGAATTTTTATATGTGGTATATAAAGTAGGGGTCCACTTTCATTCTTCTGTGAATGGAGATCCTGCTTTTCCAGCACCATTTGATGAAGTGACTATTCTTTCCCAATTGAATGGGTTTTGCCCTCTTGTCCAAAATCAATGGCCATAAATGTGAGGGTGGATTTCTAATCTCTCAATTTGTTTCCACTAGTCTATATATCTGTCCTTGTGCCAGTACCATGCTGTTTTAATTTCTGTGGCATTGTATTAAGTTAAAGATTGAGAACTGTGAGTCCTCCCCTTTGTTTTTCTTTGTCAAGGTGCTTTTGGCCTATTTGGGGCACTTATGTTTCATGTAAGTGTGAGTATTGGCTTTTCTATTTCGAGCAATGAACGTTGTTGGAATTTTGATTGGGATTGTGTTGAATCTGTAAATTGCTCTGGGTAGATTTACATTATAAAAATACTTAGTCTTCCAAAGTATGAACACAGAAGAGCCTTCCATTTATTTAGGTATCTATGAGTTCTTTTAACCACATTTTGGAGTTTGCTATGGACAAATCCTTCTCATTCTAGGTTAGATTTAGTTCTAGATATTTGATTCTTTTCATTGCTATTGTAAATGAACTTTTTTTGATTTCTTCTTTCTGATTGTTCATTACTAGTGTATACATCTTGTACCCTGCCACTTTGCTGAACTCATTTATTAGCTCTAGGACCTTTGTTGTGGATTTTAAAAAGATTTTCTTCATAAAGAATCTTGCCATCTGCAAACAAAGGGAAAGTTTTACTTCTTCCTTGCCAATTTGTGTGTGTGTGTGTGTGTTTTTCTTCTTTTTTTTGCCTAATTGTTTTGGTTAGAACTTCAGTAAAATATTAAAAAACAGCAGTGACAGTGGGCATCTTTGTCCAGTTTTTGATCTTACAGGAAGCACTTTCATTCTTTTTCCATTAAGTATTATGTTAACGGGTGATCTTTCTTCTATTCCTAGTTTTCTAAGTGTTTTTTAATCAAGAAGAGGTGTTAAAATATGTCAAATGTCTTTTCTGTGTCCACTGAGATAATCACATTTTTTTTTTCCCTTCATTTTGTTAATATGGTTGTATCCACAGTAGTTATAGCCACAGTCTGGTAGTCTTCATTGATGTTTTCTGGATTTTTATCCTCTTTGTTTGGATGAGCCTCCATTCCCTGTCTTTTTTTATTATTTGTTTTATAATCCTTTGAGACATGCTGCACATTTAATTTTTTTAAATATGTTTTAAGTGTGGGTTTTTTTCCCTGTTTCTTGTGTTTGTAACCAACTGGCGAGATGACAGAGATTTTCTTGAATGTCAGACTAACCAAGCAAACGTAACCGAAAAATACCTTTCACAATCTTTGTGAATTGGCTTTGCATTCACTGGTGCTCTCCTTCAGAGTTAGAAGGTAAGCCCAAAGCAAATGCAAAGTGAAGGTTCTCCCAGTCTTTTCTGGGCCTGTGTCTTGCCTTGGGGTTGTGCTTACTATTGGTTTTAGGTGCTCTCCTGTTTACAGAAATTTGAATGCTCCCTATTTTTCCCAGGAAATGGATCTTCTACCTTTCCTTGGTCTTCTACTGCAGGACTTATAAAACAGCTAAGCCTTTGCCCCAGGCCATGCACCTCAATTGTTTTTTACACTGCTTTCATTATCTCAAGCTGCTTTGGCTTGGAAGTCATATTCTGGAGGGTGGGGCATAGGGGCATACTGGGGAAGAGTTTCCCAAATCAGTCTTTCCCAGCGGGAAGGCTTGCTCCAAACTGTCCTGAGGAGGGCATGAGGAAGGGGCCAGGAAGGGCACCAGGAGCTTCTTCCAAGGTTTACCAAAATTGCATTTTCTTAACTCAGCGCCTACCCAGCCAATGAAGCCTGGGCAGCTCTGAGGACATTACTGTCTTTAAGTCTCCTCCATTTGTTTTGTCCAGAGTGGGTTGGAACAATGGCTGCCCTCAAAGCTGGGACCTCAGTGGTCCAAAGTAGCTAATTAAAAATGATCTAACCACTCTTCTCCCTGCATTTTGGAAAAGTGGAGTTTTATGACCTTTCCTGGCACCAGAAAGTTACACCACAGGCCAGATCCCACTGCTACCTGTGCTTAGAGTGGGATATACAGGTTAGTAACTGCCACATGGAGAGAGCAGTTTACTGGTATTCATCGTAATTTACCAGCCTTTTCCTTCAGGATGCTGCACAGTGTTCTACCAGACTACAGAGTTTCAAAATAGTTTATTCAGACAGTTCCTGCTTGTTTAATAGTTGTTCTGGTGGAAGGATTGATTTCTGGATCTTCCTAAAGGCATGTAGTCTTAGTATGTTAAATTTCTATATCTACATAATTTTGACTGCTGCAGAAAAACAAATGCCCCCTGTAATTTTCTTCCTCATGGAGAATGCCTGGCACCATATAGATGACATTTGGCATGCGTATAAAATCAAATCAATCATATTTTACAGAAATAATAATAATAATAATAAAACACATTGAGACCATGTGAATCTCCAAACATGGCAATGTACAATTTGGTGTAACTTTAAGAAATAGTTTAAGCATTTAAAAATGCTGAAAAAGATCCACTTAATCAAGGAATAGGACTTTTTCTATCCAAAATGATTTAATTGTAATCAAATTTAATTGAAAATTCACCTAAAATGTTCAGGGCAGAAAATAGCAAACAGGATGCTGCCAAGACATTTCAGACCATGATACTTTAGTTTATGGATTTTCTCTTTTTTTATGGTCATCTTTATAATCAGTTCTCAAGAGTTGAGTACCACATTTCAATATGTGAATTATTCAAATTGTTTATATCATGCCTTTCCTTTTTTCTACCTTTTAACATTATGGTGAGTTATTAACTCACCAACAGTGGTTAGGAGAATCAAGAAGAAGATAAATTAAAATGTACTATTTAAACTGCCATTAAAATTTTCGTTACTTTTCTGGGTCACAAGAGAAGTGAAAAGCAAATCCGAACAGTTTGAATTTGGTAGGCTTTTACTAAGTAGCAACTAAAATGCTTACTATTATAATTAGTTCCTATAAGAATATAATTCCATAAACATTTTGTGACTTTTTATAATTACCTTCAATCAATGGCATTTTTAGTTAAGTTAGAAGGTTTTTTGTAAGCTTATGAATTTGTTTTAATATGCAAATAATTATCTATAACTTGAGAGTAAATGAGCTATCCAAGAAAATTTCTCTTGTACCATAAATAAAAACTGGTATTAGCTCCCAAATGTTAAATTAATTTTACTAGGTACACCTGTTATTGCTTAGTTGTAATATTATTTTATCTGAATTTCTCTGAAACAAGTATAATTATTCCACAATTGTGATATGGAATATTAAAGTATAATATTTCCAAAACAGCAATTCATGTATAATTAGACACTGATTAGAAAATAGATTATCTAGTAAACTAGCTTCTTCAATGCTTACTCCTTAAGACATTCCCCTAAAGCAGTAATTATATGCTGTGATTGGGCTTGTAGTATTTGTTAATAACTTGGCAGGAAAACCAAAGAAATTATATACATAGATATAGATAGATCAAAAGGATCTCACACGAAAGAAGGTAGTAGCAGGCTGTCAGGTATTTCAACTAGTTTTCAGGTTAAATGTCTTTAGTTTTTATTCGAATGGAATTAAATTTTTCTTTCTATTCTCATTCTCTTTCGGCAGCGAAGATACTAGAGATATGTCAAGATTATAATTATTATAGTCACAAGTACTGTTTTGACAAATGTTCTTATCCTAAAAATACCACCATAATGTAGTTAGAAAATGTTTAATTTTATTCATCATGTTAAGATAAGTGAAATGATATAAAAATTTAAATGAACAATACCAATTCACTAAAAATTACTACATTCGACAACTAGTTTTTAAGGTGAGAATTGTAGAAGTTTTTCTTAAAGGAAAGAAATGAGGTCATTAACCTCTCAAGTTCTAAGATGTTTTAGAGTCATTTAGGAAAACACATTGTAGTGTATGACATTTGGGATAATTAACATATTGTATGAAATTCCACTGCCTTAAAAATCATGTATTGCTTAAGTTTATTCATTGGTTGAAAGAAAATAAAGTTTGAATTATGGACTTTTATTTTATAATGAATAAAGCATTTTCATTTTTATTACTCATGAGAACAAAACAAATGTCTTTCTGGTCTACAACAGTGTACAATACAACAGAAAGTTCTATAATTTTTGGTGACACCAGGGAAAAGTTTGAAAAAAGGAAAACTTGTTATTTAAAATGGGTAGGGTTCTTCTCAGAGGTTAGAAACAAACTTCAACCATTTCTGACCTTCCTTTCTTTATCCATTATACATCTATCATTTGTGAATTTCTCTATGCTTGTCTTTGGTCATAATAAATGGGATCACTTGACATCACCTTATGAGTAAGAAATTTAGCCCCTGTTTGTCATGTAGCACTGACAACTTGGTAACTTAGAGGAGATCAAGTACCTTATTCATGTGCAATTTTGAAGACTATCCTGCTCCATCACAGTCACTCATCCTCTGTTGCTTCCTTTTTCAATATGCCTTTATCTTGTAGACAGCTTAAAACCCCTGTGCATTTGCTATGACCGATTTATAAACTACGAAGCCACAGGAGCTGTGTGACTATTTTCTAAGCATACAAAAAACTGTTCTTGACAGAAAGGATTGGTAAATGTGAAATCAAGAGGTAGTAGAGAAAAATGTTTAGCAAGTAGGTCAAATGCCTAATGAGATTTAAAGGGATGGAGTAACTACAGAATTACCACTAGGACAATTTAATATTTCAGTGGTTCCCAAGTATCTTTTACAATAGGACCAAAATACATTTATATAGACTCCTTAGCAGTGAACCTTAAAAAGAAAGTCAAATGAGTGCAGGATGTGAGCCATGGATAGAGACATTCCAGAGACCTCTTCCCCTCACAGCTTTAGTAAGTATGGTGATATGTGAATAACAGTTCTCATTGAGTTATCAATCAAATCCTACTCTGCAATATAATAGACTTAGAGTAATCAGCATTATTTCAAACTTCTTCAGAGTCTGATTGAAATATTTGAGCACATTAGAACATAATTTTTAGAGGTATGACGGAATGTAAATACAAAATTTGATTATAGCACTTTTTACTTATTTCACTATACATGCCACGTAAATGCCAGATGCAACATAGGAAATAATGGTCATTTTATTTTTATTTTTATTGTTGAGTTGACTTTTTTTCCTAGTCAGTGAAGTGTAATGGGATTTAGGTTTGTTTGTTTGATTTTATATCTCTTTCTGCTAGTGTCATGGAAAGAAGAAAGCAATGTTTCTTCTCTTCAACTATTTTGGAGTTTCAGAATTGTGGAGATACGTTTGCTTCATTCTGAGAGAAACCAAGAATGACAGAAACTTCTTGATTTTCTCTCAATATCTGCTTTTAAAATGGTACAAATTTAATCACGTTGCGACATTTGATCAAAATAGTTTCTAATAATTAAACTTGGTCGAAACATTTTCTCCCCAACAGTCTACCTACATAGAGAAGAACAATTATTTCTAATATTACTGAAGATGGTTGGGCACTCCATAGACTTTGGGACATTCAAGTAGATTTCACTCAGATGGCATTTTATAATTCTTCTATAGAAGATTTTTTGAGAAACTCTGCTGTGCTGTGATCCTGTTTCATTCTGCCTAAGAAAGAATGTGTGTGTGTGTAAACAACACTCAAAACATGAAAAGGTTGAATAAAAGTATTTTAACTGTTTCCAAACTTTTTCATCTATTTACTTATCTAAAAGTATATTTAAAAATTGCAAGAATCTCTCTTAAAGGAGTTTAAATTAAATTCCGTGTACATCAAAATGTTACATTTTTTATCACGACTGAGAAAGAAAAGATAAATGCTGACAGACTAGTAAATTTACAGACATCCTGAAAATCCTATTTATACATTTAAATTATGATTGTGAAATTTAGATTTTTCTAGGAATAATAATTCACTGTTTAATATTTTTAAATGCTATTTCAGCTTTTTTTTATTATATAGGGACACACTTCCACACAAATTATGGTTTGCCTTTCAATACCATTGATATCTTGACTATAAAAAAAATCACTATTTAATTCCAAGAAAAAAGGAAAGGTGAAATGAAAGTGGCATATGATGTAAAACAAGTAAGGATTGGAATGGAAAATAAACAGATAATTTCATTCAACTGCAAAACAATAGGATGCCTTGATTCAGTTCATCTTGAAATATTTAGAATTAAAATTCTGTATGGAAAACATACCCACTTTCTAGCTGGCATCAACCTGTGAAATTCAGTAGATATTAAGGTCACAGGCAGATTTTCCTCACACCTTTAATAAGGACTTTCTTTTCCTGAGTTTTAACAACATTTGTTAATGTCCTTAACATTGCATGGTAAATTCTTTATATATATATAAGAAATTAAATCCTAATATCATGCAAACCATCTGTCCTTTCATGCCATTATACATAATCTTTATTTTTTTGACCTATTCCAAAATTTTTAATGTTATTGGTATTGGTGTAGCAGTATAAAGAAATGTAAGCAAGTATATGTCTTAAAACTAATCTCTCATTACCACCTTTGAGCTCTTCAGGAAATGTTACCTTTTAGTATAAATTATTCTAAATGTATCAGAGTACAGTTTTAAGAACATAAATAACATGGTCCTCTATATTTTTTGATAGAGCACACATTTTACTAAAATTCTCTTATCAAAATAACAGAATCCAAATAAAGAAATACCAAACACATTTACTTTGATCTAGGAAGTTGAATTATAAATTTTTTTTTTAAAGAATTTTAAAGCTATATATTATATCCTCTAAAGCATAATCTTATTTCATGGGCATAAGCCAACTTCTAAGACCCAAATTTTTACTTGATAAAAATAATACTTAATAACTTTCTCATATATTTTCTTATGATATCTGTTATTTTATGACTACTTTTTATTTAATTTAATTCTTGAGACATGTGTATTCAGAAATATTTATTGAATTAAATTTTACATGGAATCAGCTCACTATTCTCTATTTAGTACAATTTGCCACAGAAGTTAAAGTTTAAAATAAATTAATTTAATAGATGACAATCCTAAATGAAGAGTTATAAACACATAGGATTCTAGAACTGAAAAAGATCTAAGACCACCTCCCAACACTCTTTATCTTATGATTCAACAAATGACAATGCTGAGATCTAATGAGGCTAAGTAATATGTATGGAATGCCACACACCAGGTACCTAGACAAATAGTAAAATGACGATTTGATACCATCACTACAAATTCAGAAAAGAAGTCAGTTATGATCGAAGGCCAGAGTAGAGCGGTCTCTGATCTATTTCCACCAGGGAAAAAAATAACAAATGGAGCTTGATCTATTTAGAGATCAGGATGGGTCAGATACTATACAAGTTCCTTTTAAATACATTTTTATCCTTAAAAAAATATTTAGGGGAGTAAATGGTGAAGGGAAACTTTAGAATATTGAGCTTCGTGCCCACAGATAACTGACAGATTTTCATATAAATAAAACTTTCTTGCTCTAAAGTATGACAATACCCAAACCTTCTAGATAATGATGCATTAATTTATCTCCTTTTCTTTGCATCCAAATTTCTCAAAAAACTATCAGTCTACCCAATCCCAGTTCTTCCTTCTTTAATTCACCAATTCAATGAAATGTGGCTATTAGGCCCCCTACCCTATGGACATGGAAACATGTCATGGACACTTTTGAATTTTGATTTTAAGTAACTCATCTCTATATTTAATACTGTTAAGCTTTTTGAAACTTGCTAGCCACTTGGCTTCCTTGTGAACCCACTAGTCTAGAACTGGTTATATTCTTTTTTTCTCTTCCATTGTTGACTCTTCTGCAAAAGTCCCCAAATGTCGATTTTCTTAGGATTCCATTCTTCAACTACCCTGCTTACTCTACGCTTTCCTTGAAGATCTCATCTATTCTTGTCATTTCAATTCTGACCTTCAAGTGCTAGTCCTTACATTAGTATCTCCAGACCAATATCTGAGGATGTGAGGTTCTAATTTCATGTCTAGCCACCAAGTAAGCAGCTCAAATACAATATGCTGATAAAGGACTCTCATCTGCTCTTCTTAAATTTTCTCTCTAGTGGCATAATAGAAGCAAACATTCTAGAAATATGAGTCAACTTTGACTCCTTTCTAGCTTTTCTCCAATCTCCTATCAATTATTTATTCTTAAATGTTTCTATAAGCCACCTCTTCCTCACCATTTCAACCACCGTGAACCCTTTTCATCTCTCATTGGCTCTACCAAATCTAAGCTGCCTTCCAGAATTCTATGTTATCTCCCAAATAGTCAACAGCATGACAGAGCAAAAGAAAAAAAAATCTTACTATGTTAATTCTCTTCTTAATACCCTTTCCCTTAGTTATTGCCTAGGAAATTAAGCACTCAATAAGTATTTGATGAATTAAATTATGAATAATGAATTAATGTATTATTTGCATGAATTCAAACAGGGAAGACAGAGTTAATCACTTTGCGGTATTAGTAATGCCAACCTCATTCTATTTCTCTGTGAATATGAATGCGTGTGTGTGTGTTTTTTTTTCACTAAATTGGTCAGTTTGACATGTTATCGAAGCAAACTACATTTTTTAGTCCATAAAAAGAATCCTAAATAAAAATTGTATTCATTAGAGTTTAATTTCTGAGAGCAGGAAATAATGTTTAAAAAGAACAATAAAATTATCATATATTCATGTAAGTTCATGTTTAAATTACGTAAATTCTCTCTATAAAAATAGTGTAATATTTGGGTGACTCAAAATTGAACTCGGACAATTTTCTCTACAAGCTGAAAAATTAAGGTAAATTAACAGTGTTTTTTTTTCTGTTAAAACTATTTTGAAATAGTGCTTTTGCAATGACAGCTCTTAGAAGTCAGAAAATATTGTCAAAAAAGACTATGCACCGAACTTTCTGTACACTGTCAGGTCATTCATATTATCTTTTCCTAGTACATAATTTCACACATTGGATATTCCATAAGTTAATTAGCCTGTTGTTATTTTAACATACACACACAGTTAGAAAACACTAGGGGAGTTGTCAAGATTACCTACCAGTGACCCCAACATGTTTAGTGGCATAGTAATAGTGTACAGTAATCCTTCAGCCTATTTAAATCAAAACTGCCACCCTAGTCCTTCTAATATAATCACACTGATTGTAACCAGGGGAAAGTTTTTTCTTTCAGTTGGAGTACATCTGTTCTAGTACATAATGACATAAATGACATAATGTGGCCCTGAGAAAACTGATTCTTGTACATAGCATTCTAAATGAATAAGAACAGATTCAGGAAATCTCCTCTCTTGCCCATAAACTTTAGTGTACTAAAATAATTAAAAGGAGATTTCTCTTATTTTCTATCAACTGCACTAAAAAGTGGTATAGATCACTGAGGGACATTTTTCTATTATTTTCTGGATATTTATGCTTTCTAAAGCCCACCGCCCCCACTAACTCCATTTCATGACAATCCAAAATAGTTGGTACGAAATAAATGAAGTCTACCATTTTGTTTTTATGTGAGAAGAAGTAGACTTATTTACACCACATGTTTTCTAATTGCCATGACACTCTGAAAGTTTTCTTTACAAACCGAAATGTTTTTTTCCAGATGATCATTTCTGAAGGAGATGAATGCAAAGCTCTCGTTAACACATCCAGTCTCATATAACTATTCTATGCATCATTCAAGACCATGAGTGGCATGTAGTGGAAAACTCAGGAAAATTCCAAATAAATGGAACAGTAAGCCTCAAAGATTCTGACATATTTCAACACAAAGAATAGGAAGGGTCCTTTTCTACAGACAGTCATATGACCTATCTGCCACTGTTTGTTGAAATCTCCTTTTATTAGCAGTCTACCATCTAGCTTTTCTGCTTTCTGGATATTGCTGGGGCGTTAGCTTAGATATTTAGCCTTTAACCACTGAGATGGTAAATGAAAAGAAAAATATTAAAGATCGAGGGCAGAAAACTGTTAACACCCAGGTGTGCGTGTGTGTGTGTGTGTGTGTGTGTGTGTGTGTGCGCATACACGCATGAACAGGCTCTGAGGGTAAGAGGAGAAAACAGCTTCAAAGGAGAAGTCAGTCTTTAATTCACCTTGCCAAATACAGTGAGTCGATGTCCTGCAATATTAAAATTTCCTCTTTGATCTAATCAGGAGCATAATCATATGTCAGTGATATGTCAAATCCTCAAAAGAACTTTAAGTGCCTCTTCCTAGGAAAAGGCAATTTTCTTTCCATTTTATTACTTTTTTTTAATGGGCAATATGTCCAATGCTATACTTATCTTAGAGAGATATTCTGCCTTTTTTTTTAAGAAACTGAACTTTCAAAAATTATCCCGTGTCTTAAAATAGCATTGCTGTTTGGATCTTTTAGCTTTGTCTCTGCTTCGGTTTGACATTTGTCTGTTACAGTTTCATATATTTAAATTGAGATAAATATTTAATGGTGTTTTGTATTTACTGAAAAGGCTACTTTTCATATACCCTCTGAGAACATTAGAAATGCTTCTGTAGATAAGATGAAAAAGACTTTTCCCATCATTCCTCTTAAAAAGTATATTTATTATCTAAGATGGTAGCCTAAACCAGCATATCATATCGTGATCTTTTTTATCCAATGTGCATACATGCGTGTGCACTCACACAAGTGCACACACCCATGCTATTCCTCAAGATGTAAAAGAGGTGAATTAAGACAAAATTAGCTTAAATTAGGCTTTTTGTAAAAGATTTATGAAACTTCTGCAGTAAGTTCTCCAGTCTAATTTCTCATCTCCCTTACAATTCATTTGAAAGCTTTCTTTTATATGATAAGCACAGTGAAAATACATGCATTCGGGCATGTACATTAAGGTCCAGCTGAGACTACCAACCTCATACTCATGGAAATTCTTTCTTCTCAGGGCTTTCATTTGTATAAACAATAGAAGCAACATAAAGGATATTGAATTGCAGAAATGGCTTGCTTCTAGGAAAACACACAAAAGAAAAATAGTCAATCTTGGGTAGTTTAGTACAGTGGTAAATGAGAGTGAAAACTTTATCAAAGGACTAATTTTGTAAAAATGAAAATATCTTTTAATGAAAATTATAAAAACATTGTCTAATTATTAAAAATCAAAATATACATTAAAAAAACAAAAGTCCCTAACTTGTCATAAATGCAATTTCCTTTATTAACTAATTTTATAATACAATTTCCTCATATATCTTTGGCTTTAATTTTCTATTCTCTTTTAGTGCATCTCTTATATTCCAAATCTCTAAATATTGGAGTTGTCCAAGGCTCAGCCCTTAAATTTCTGTATTCACTGTTTAGGTAGTCAGAGTCAGGACTATGGTTTGAAAACAATTCACAGACTCAACTTTCCCAGAAATATTCCTCAAATTCTGAACATTTCCCAGTGGTCTCCAGCTTCAAATATTGAGTTCATAGGACAGCATCATTAATTGGATACCTGATGTGCCTATTTAACTTAATGTGTGCCAAACCAATACTTTTATTCTTCTCATCCCCAGAATATTCCTCCCCCAGTCTTGTCTATATGAATAAAGTGGCAATTCCATTTTTCCAGGTACTCTGGTGAAAACTAGAATCTCTACATCCTCACTTCCATGCTTTGGAATTTACTGTTCCTTCTGTCTAGAATCTTCCCCCCACATTGCATGGTTGGCTCCCATATTTCATTCGTGTCTCTGGCCTTCCTTAATCACCTTCTCTGAAATAGCAGCTTTCCGCTCCATGAATCATGACTTACTTATCCTAGTTTATTCTTCTGCTCATTTATCATGGTCCGACATATCTTGGCTGCTCCAATCATGTTACCAGAATCAAATGAGATTATAGGTCTTTGTTTTGTCATTGTCATGTGTTGTTTTTTTTTAATGTTGTTCTAACTTCAGTCTAGAAGACAGCATGTCACATAATAGGTGTTAAAAATTGTCAAATTAAGCAATAAATTAATTTTTTTGTATCCCATTATATGCATATATCACAATTCATTTTACTGGTGTACATTTGTGTTGTTTTCCACATTTTCACCATAAAAGTCTCCAAAGGAACCTTGTTAGACAGGAATCTGTGTACTTCTAGTATATAGAGATATAACTAGAAGTAGCATTACTAGGTTGTAATGTAGCCAGCACTGTTTTTTACAAATATTGCCAAATAGCTCTTCAAAGTAGACTTACAATTTTAGAATTCCTTCTGCATTCTTTAACTTACCATTGTCCACATCCTGACAACACTTGGCATTGCCAAATATTTATATTTTTGTAACTCCAATGGGTTTTAAATACCATTGTATTAATTTCCTTTTACATTAAAATTATCTGTAAATTTATTTACAGATTATTAGTAAGGTTTAGCATCATTTTATTTTTATTTTTTTTATTTTTTTGCCTATCAAGTCTTACTTTTCATGTACAACTTAACTAGATAATGGAACAAGAAGCTAGAAATGCTAATAATTGAAAAGTAATCCAGGACAGGTGATGGTGGCGCAGTGGCAGAGTTCTCACCTGCCACGCCAGAAACCCAGGTTCAATTCCTGGTGCCTGCCCACATGAAAAAAAAAATTCTCCTGAAATAATTCTTAAAAAAAATAAGTAAACCAGTAAAGAAATATTATTGGATCTTTTTATATAAGTAAGTGGAATAGGGACAATTAGAGTAATTATATCTTTAAACCTGGAGGGATTTGGTAAGTCCCTGGCTTAATGAAATAGATCATAAAGATGAATCTAATTTTATGTATATATGAAAATTTAAATAACTTCAAACAATTTCTCATTATACAGTCTAATTCCGAATAAAAAGCCTATTATTACTCATTAAATCATTGTATCTTATGAACATAATGACAAAAACTATAGACCTATGTCTCACTTGGATGGTAATTATAACTTAAGTTCTGGTCAATGTTTTAGAAGCTGTAGGAAATTTACTCCTTTAAGAAATATAGATATGAAAATCACCTGACATTCAAAGTTCAAGATTGAAAATTATGTGTTACCACGACAATTAGAGGACAGGAATACAGCAACCATACTGAATTAAATGTATTTAGATAATGTGATAGCCTCGTTGATAATACTTATGGATATACAGCTTAGTCTGCTCACAGATAGCAAGCAGAGACAGAACAAGGTAAAATTCTCAATCTCTCTCTCAAGGTATCAATAATTCAGAAATAGTAAGACTTAAGATTTATGTCCCTTAAAGAGAGCTGCCAATTATTCAGGAAGTTGGTAGAAATAGATATCCCATAATTATTATGTAGATGAATGGCTTCTAAAATAATAGTCAAGATAGTCTTATGGCCAACATAATTATTTTAATGATAAATAGGATTTCAATAAAACAGAAAAACAAAATATTTTTAAACATCTCTGACTAACCTAGTCCCTCCAAAGTCTCAGATGCTGGTTCAGTATCAGCATATTATATAACAGTTACTTTCAGCTAATGGAGCCTACTCTGAGCCAAGTAGGCAGTGCTAAGTTCTAGAGGAAGTGTGCTCTGATATTAGGGATTTATAGGTAAATGAAGGATAAAAATCAAGTGTATACAAAATTCTTTAGGACAAAGATTGATATATCACCAGTACTTTAAATATTCTTGACATGCAATATGAACTCAGAGGTATTTGTTGAAAGAATGAGTAAAATTACCAGGATGCAGAGGACGGAAGGATAGTTAAAAGTTATCGCAGCCAAGAGCAGGGTGAGGGAAGTATTCTGGATGAAGTCATTGAAAGACAGAGTGTCCATAAATGAAAACAAATATTGGACAGGGAGTGTAGATAACATAGGCTTTCCTGGTCCTGGGGAAGATTGTGGACCTCATCCCAAAGCAAATAGAGAGCCACTGAAAATGTTCCTTTGAGGACTGACAAAGCCTGAGTGCTCATATAGAAAGTTCCTTGTCATTTCTCTCTAGGAAATGCACTGAGTTATAGAGTGCTTCACAGCACTTTCCCAAGACTGAAGAGCCTAGTAGGATGCCTTGACCCTATTTGGTTAGAAATCCTGGCGATCTGACTTAGCGCGTTGTCATCCAGGATGGAGAGGTGTAAGCATTCCAATGTAACGATTCCTTCTATAATAGAGAAGTACAGATTTGAGAACTTGTAATAATTCTATATGCTGCTTTATCCTTCCTCATTTTTAGTTGAGGGCATGAGTCCTAGAGAGATGGAGCAATTTAACTATAGCTCACAACCAAACTGACTTCTAACACCATGTGTTTCTGTACCCTTTGTGAAAGAATTATTTTAGCTAGCCCCTAGAGCCTTCTTTCTTGACTGGCCCAAATGAAAAGCATTCATATTTTGCATTAGAAAGCTTTGTAAACTAAAATTATTAGATTATTTCATAATTACAAATTCTCATAGTGTATGAATATCCTAACAAAGTCAAACTCCTCATCACATGGTTTTTCAAAAGAATTACTTAATTCACAACTATTGTTCTCATTTCCTGGCTGCTAAATCAAATACCCTGCAATGGGTTGTCTTAAACAATGACTCAAGCTTTTGAGACTAGAAGAAGTCCAAAATCAACATGTCATCAAGGTGATGCTTCCTCCCAGAAGGCTGTGGTGCTGGGGGCAGGCTGCCAGTTATTCTTGGTCTTTGGTTTTTCTGTGAAATGCAAATGGCAGCCTCTCCTGGCTTCTCCTTTCCCTTCCAGGTTACATTGATTCCCAGTTTTGGCTGCTTGCTGAGGCTTTTTCATTCTGCTTATAAAGGACTCCAGTTTTCTAGTTTGCTTTTAAGGATTTGTAGTATATTTAAAAATTTAGTTTAGTTTTTAGTTTCATTTTACAAGCAATTGAACTTGTTAAATTATTTCTTGGTTCTTAGCTGTGCAATGCGTGTGCTTACATCTGCAAGTTTTCATAGGAATCCGTTCACATCACTAATGCCTCTCATAGTCTTACATGACCAAAATGCAAACCACACAAAAATATTTCATTCTCTATGTTTATGTTTTATTCTATATTTAACATTTATGCATATTTCACAATCTTTCTTCTTTAATAATTTTGGAGCTATTCCACCGAAATGACTGGCATAGGGGCTTAGTGAATGAGAGAAGGAACAGGAAAGTTTTAACTTCTTCCGTATATAGATTATCTGGTCACAGTCATGTTTGTGAAAAAAAATTTGGTAAATTCAAAATTGTTTCCTATTGAGATTTATTTTTTGGGGGACTCACTCTTTAATGTGCTTTATAAAACAATGTTAAAATCAATCAAAATGACCATTTTTACGTTCTCTTGAAAATACATTCAATTTCAATAACTTGTTGTGAAAGAGCCATGCTACTAAAATGTTATTGCAGAAGGGTTTGTAATTGAAATGCACTTTCTATTCCCAGTTTCCCACTGACATGTGGACACATGGGTTTACAGAAATATCTATAGATTTGCCAGCTCATTTCTCAAGAAGAAAATTGGTACTTACCACTACAAATTTCCCCAAAAAAGAACTTCTCAGGTTAACCAGAAAAGTTTCTAAATACGTGGGGTCCTTTTATAATTTTGAAGTGGTAATGAACTATTATTGCTGTTTTCAAAAGCCTGCAGTCATCAACCAAGCAAATAGCACAGTTTGAAATAAAAAATATGCAGTTTTGTTTAATATGCAAATAAGCATCAAAAACAAAAGAAAAACATGGATTAACCAATATCATATTAAAAGGTACATGCTTCTCCTTTTTACACGATATCAGTAACAACACATTAACAAAGAGCCCTTTTCAAATGTGGTCATAAAAACTATGTTGAAGAAGAAAGCAAAAATTAAACTCCAAATCTTCTGACTATTGTTTGGGTGGCCAGTGGACCATGATATCTGTGTCTGCTGCTCCATTTTCTATGTTTCCATCTGTTCCTCCAAATGCCAAGGGATTCTGATGAGTTCAGCTCTCTATCTCAGAAATTCCATACTTTTTTGCACTTTTTGACACTCTGATCACTTACACTCCATAAACTACACAGGGAGATAGTTACATTGAGCTGTGCTGGAGTGGGACAAGCATAGCAAGAGGTGATTTGCACCAGTCAAATGCACAAGGCCGTGTGTTTATTTCAAAGAATTTATTTTTAATTGAGAAGTCATTCTCAACTTCAAATCTTCTGGAAAAAAAATCTGTCCTCTAGCCATATTTGAAAACAAAAATTAATCATGTGGCAAAAATGTGTCTAAGCCCATGACAAAAAACTATCACGTGCACAGAAGTTAAAATACTAATGCCATTCCTCACCCAAACATTTTTTTAATTCAATGACCTTTAGATCAGAAAATGGTTGTACCCCTGATCATTGTATTTTTGCAATAATAGTAATAACGTAATCTACAAAATTTTTTGCTGTATAAGAGAATGGAGTGGCTGTGTCTGTATTTGTTGGCCTTTAATCCAGGTAATTATTTTCTCATCTCTTTTGTTCATGTTTAAAATTCAATAGTTTTTTTTTCCATTTCTAAGGAATTTGGAAACTATATTTCTCCATTATGTGTTTAGAAATGTTAGAAGACAGAATCAAAATGAAAATAGTGAAAAACTAATACTCGCTTGAATTAGTGGACTTCTCATTTCTCAGGAGACATCAATGAACAAAGCACTGCTGTCTTCAGAAGAGTCTAGAATGTGTACTAGTTTACATGTTTGATATTCTTTGGGCAGTCTGAGTTGAGAAAATACAGAAAAAAAATAACTCCTATAATTAAGGCTGTGGAGAAAACATGAAAGGAGAAAAGAGGCAGAATATAGTAAATTGCCTGATTAATATTCTATCATATTTCTATTTCAGAAATTGAAGTTCACAGCGTCAAATTTATCTCAGCAAAATGGCTGCACTTCTTCCAAGTTACCTGATGACACTGACCAATGATGTGATTGTTTTCAAACTCCGAGATGTCCTTAAGATCATGCTGAACTCAGGGATGGACCTGAAGTTCACATTTCCACCTTCAATCATCCTTTTAGTCATCAGACAGTGAGAATGCTTTCATAATCATGATAGCTCTCATCTGTTGAATGCTTACCATGGGCCAAGCACTCCTAAGCACTTTCCATGCATCACCTCATTATAAAGAAAAAAAAGAAAGCATTCTCTGAAGCTGATACAATTTTGTTTCTTTCTCCAGATGAGAAAACACAAAATTAGGAGCTTCATAATTTGCCAAGATCACAGGTTGGTTGGGTTGCAGAGTTGTATCACAGATTGGCTTCAGAGATGAGATTTAACTACTTTACCAGGCTTTGCATTTGTGACAAAGCTGCCTTTTCATATAATAACATCTAATCACATCCTGTGTTTTCTTTAAATCAAAATTCTAAGAAGTTGATGTGCCTCTCTTCCAGTGAAATAATTTAAGCTAACTAGTACTGTTTATAACATTAAATATGAAAATCCTGCTCCCTTTGCAATCCAATTGGGTGTGAAAACTAAGTGCTCCTAAGAGAAGTAAATATATTTTCCTACCTTTTGACTATCTGATTTAGGACTTGGCTGTGCAGCTTTATAAAAGATTCAATGACAAGTTAATTACCAGGCCTATTTACTGAATTGTATGTTACTACGCTTTTGTTTTTACTATTTCCATCTACTAGCTTTCTCTAAGTACATCATTTATGGGTTTCATAAAGAAATTGTTTGTTAAAACAATAGGACTCTTTCTAAGGAGGGAAGAATCCTAATTTGTTGCTTCCTGGAACTCTTCATCCATGTTCATATGATACTGCTATATTCTACAGGCTGAAAATAGGGCTTGGATCAAGGATGTTATTTGAACTTTGCTCTCCCTCAGTTCATTTGTAACCAGAGATAATACCGTTTCTGTTACTTTGAACTATAATTCTTAAATTTAGGGAACAGTTAATGGTCAGTTTTTAGGAAGCTTTTGAGGACCAGTGTATAAAACCTAATACCAATGAAACTGGAGTTTCTGAATTATTTTAACTAAGAAGAGAATCAAAAGGAGACCATAATGAATGCATGCAATATTTAGAATTGAACAAGAGCAATGCACATTTAAACATTAGGACCTTAACTACACTGGTCTTAGAAAGAAATGTGTAACCTTTAATGAATTTGTAGAATAGAAGAAAGGATAAAAATAAATAAGCTAAGCATTCTCCTGAAAGGGTTGGGAAATAAACATATGAATAACGCAAAGAAAACATAAAGAATGAATAACAAGAATATATGGATTTACTTTAAAAGAAAGCAAAAGTACAAGAGATATTTTGAACAAAGCCAGAGCCTGTTTCTTGGAAATTAATAGTAACTGAAAAACTTCAGGCCAGGATTTTTTTTTTTAAGGAGAGAAAATCCCACATAAAGAATAAAGAGAGTTGATTCATTTGATTTCATTACATTATTTGAGAACAAACATGTACGCCCACCCTCTCCACACCATGCCACCTCAATCTGGCTCCACTGCAGAGACAAAATAAAGATGTGATTGAAAACTTGGATTCTGGAGTTTAATCATATGGATTTGAGCACTAGTCCTCACTTACTAATTGTATGATGTTGGACACGTTATCTAACCATACTTAACTCACTTTCCACATCTTTAAAATGAAGATAGTGATAGAACATAACTCTAAGGTTGCTTTGAGGATTCAATGAAGCAGTATTTGTAAAGTACTTAGAACTGTCTATACACAAAAAAATTAGTGAATAAATAACTTCTAATTTTTCTTTACAGAGAGATATTTTTTTTTTCCCCTATGGACTGCAAAGAGACTCCTTGACTGTTATCGAAACATAGGACTAGGAGTGCCACTTTTTTTGAAATGTTATCCTTTTCTGTTTCACATATTGTCTTAAAAACATGTCAGATTCTTTGATATTTCTTCCATCCAAAGGGGAAGTAATGCAATTCCTCTCCCTCTAAGTCTGGACCAACCTTAGTATCTTGTTTGATAAATAGAATGTATTGAAAGAAATGCTGCATGACTTCTGCGATGAGGTAATACAAAGTGATTCAGCTTCCACTGGCTCTCTCTCTGGATTTGTGCCCTGGGAATCCAAATACCATCTTGTGAGGAATCCCATGCCACATGGAGAAGCCACATAATGTGGTTCTAGCCACTGACCCCAGCTAGGGTACCAACCAACAACCAATATCAGCTACCAGATATACAAGTGAAAAAGCATACAGATGATTCCAGCCCCCTTTTAATCCACCTCAGTGGATGCCAAGTGGTGTGAAGATGAAACTGCCCAATTTGCAGATTTATGGTAAAGTTGTGTTGTTTTAATTCTTTAAGTTTTAGGGTGGTTATTACCACATACATTACCACAGCAGATTTTATTACTGAAAATGGAGTGCTGCCATGTCAAAAAAACTAAAATATATATGCATAGATTAGGGACTGGATGGTAGGTGGAAGCTGTACTTGGGGATATAGAGCTTGGTCTAGAAATACAAGCAAGGATGATAGAATGCTTGAATACAAAACAATGAAATTAACCCCAATTAAAAACTAAAGGTGAAAAAGCATATGATTGGCTCAATTAAGCAGAAAAAAGCATTAAAGAACTTTATTTAAAATATATATTAGCAAATTCTTATCAAAGAATATTATAGATTTGAAAGACAAGTAACATATTTAAAGCAGATCTTTTCATATATATAACAAATAATAACTAGCCAGGCTATATCTATATGTATCTAAGTGCAGATATAGATACAAACTCCCGTGTGTGTGTGTCTGTGTGTTCCAAAAAATCAATTAAAAAAAAAGAGGAAAAATTGGTAGAAGAAAATGGAAGGGAAAACTCAAATAGCAAAAACAAGACAGATGATAATAGATAGACGTAGATAGATGAGGATAGATAAAAAGACATAGAGATAAATAAATATAGATAGATGATTGATTGGTAATTGACTTCAGAAGTAATGTAGGAAATATAAATTAAACCTACAGCGAAATGCTCCCTGTTATCAGATTTAGACAGATGTAAATTGTCTGAAAAATTAAATATTGGTGAAGATGTGTAGAAAAGGGAACTCAGGCACAGTTGCTGAAATTTTAAACTGCTATAGCCACTTTGGAGAGCAACTTGGTAGTATCTATTATAACTAAAGATGTTTAAACCATATGACCCATCAGTTCTCCTAAGAGTAAAACTTTTGCACAAGAAGATTGGATATTTATATAAGGATGTCCATTGTCCCTTTGTTTATAGATGGAAGAATTAAAAAAAAACCTAAATATCCAGTTATCTAAGTGGATGGATAAGATGGGTACACTTAAAAGAAATATTGTGTATGTTAACGAAAAAACCTTGAAAACATAATTTTAAGTGAAAAATTCATATAAAATATAGTATTTTGTCATTTATAAACATTAAACAGACATGAAACCATGTTTTACCTGCTTTCTAAATACGTGCATGTGTAAGCAAATTGAAAATTGTGCTGGAATATATGTCAAATTCATGATAGTGGTTGCCTCTGGATTGTTTAAAAGGACCTGCAGTTCATTTGTATCCTTAAAGTTAAATTATATTAGAAGATTTAGAAACCAATAGTATTTCTTTTAAATGGAAATAAAACAAAATAGGCTCTAGAAAGTTGGGAAGGGGTAGATGAGCCTGTATTTAATGACATCAGCTATCATAGTCCCCTTAATTCTTCAAGTGATTTTTGAAGAGTGAAGGATCCACTATGGATGATGCTTTTCCTCAGTCAGGGAGCAGAAACCGAGCAGGCCAACGCTAGGTAGCCTTGAGACTTATGTTGGCACCTTTTGTGGAGCAGCGAGGTGTCAAGAAAACCACTCCCTTAAGACTGGAAACATGATGGTGCTGGCCATATGTAGATGAACACGAAGGTGGAGTGAGAGAAACAAAGCAGAATGTACGAAAAATTAAGCCCACTTTTTGTGACTGAATGCAGATATCTTAAGAGCAGAAGCTGCCCTTTTAGGTTTAACTATTTTTATGTTGCATTTTCTGTGATTATTTTTGTTCTTGTTCGCCCATGGTATTTTCTAGCGGCTTTCAGAAATGTCAGTCTATCTCAATTGTGCTAAGGGAAACAAGAAAAGGTGTTTTTCTCTGAGCTTTAAAAGGAGTACAGTTGGCAATTCACAGTTGTACGCATCAAAGGAAGAACTCAAAGGGAAAGGTGAAGCGCCGGGGCAAGTTTTCAAACTTGTTTTCATTTATTGTTAGTTTTGTTTTTGCTCCCCCTTTTTACCCAGAGATTCTAATTTTGGAGATTTTTCTCTGCTGAAACTTTGAAGTCTTTTGTTCTTTTGGCTCTAGAATCAAAAGAAGGAGCACAAATAGTCAAGGGCAACCACTGTTATTCATCCTTCCCTACCACTGGGAACTTTCAAAAAACAGGGGGCTGGAATTGAAGAGGAACATGATCCCACTAAGAGCCCTAATGGATAATTTGCTTCACTCTCCTGGCTAACCTTCCATTCCGTTTCTTCAGTACCCCACCCACTCTGGTCAGCAGTAGGACAATTTACTCAGAGTTTTCCATCAAATGCCAAAGGAAATATGACAACCAATATACTCTGTCAAAGAGCGAGTAGCTGAATGTAAAGCATTATTTTTCCAAAATAGTTATATACCTCTAATCGTAGAGTCAAAGTTTCATTTTTTTGAACTATCATAGGGCTCCTATTTTTAAATTCTGCCTAGATCCACAGACACCATAAAAGCATAATTACTGCTTTTCTATGTGCCCATAATTCTTCATGAGTTCTTGATTCTGTTAATGCACTTCCCATTTACATGTAAGAGTATGCTGAGTGATTCAGTACCTCATTCTCTGGTCGGCAGTGAGAACACTGAATGCAGAGATGTGCTTTTTCTTTACTGGCAGCACCTAGCACAGTACTTAGCACGCAGTAGCCATTCAGTAATAGCTTTCAAGTTACATTGAAATAGTTTCTTGGAAAGAACATTGTATTTAATCAGGGATCAGAATGTTAATCCTATTTCTTAGTGGTGGATGAAAAAGAAGAAAAAGTAATCTACATTGGTGATGTGAGTACTGTGTGTAGGCACTGTATTTATATACTTTGGGCATGCCATTTAATCCCCATGAAAACACTGAGAAATAGACAATTCCTCCAGTTGACAAATAAGAAAATTGATACTCAGAAGGCATAAACATTGATTCATCTTTACAAGCTCTTTCCAGCTATTTTACTCTATAACATATCCTGTTTGTATGCTTTTCTCAGGTTATTAGAGAGTGGGAGTGCAATTTCGGGATATTAGGTGACTCAGGGAATACCTCGTTTAGACTAGATTCCAAATTTCTCATGACAGTGAGAAAAAAATCCCTACAACTCTTTCATAAAACCATCATTTAACGTGGCATGCTGAAACATTGGCTGTTATCCTTAAGGATATGTGCAGTGGTATCTTATTGCTGTTTTAATTTGTAATTCCCTAAGGTCATATGATGTTGAACATCTCTATGTTTCCACTGGTGAGATATCTGTTCAGCTCCTTTGCCCATTTTTAAATTGGGTTGTTTGTTTTCTTATTGTTGAGTTTTAAGAGTTTTTCAGATATTTTGGATACAAATCCTTTGTCAGATATGAGTTTTGCAAAATTTTCTATGAGTCTGTGGTTTCTCATTTCATTCTCTTAACATATAACTATTTTATGATCACTGTATTGATTGAATGGGTCAGTTCTTGGCTGCTTCTTCTTATCAGTACTTCAAGATCCCATTAGAAAGTGAATTGATTAGTTGTCTAGACCTGTGTCAGCACATCTGCATTTGTGTCTTTGTTCTCTTACTAGCTATGCTTAAGCAGTCTGCTTAGCCATGCATATCTCATTTTTCACATCTGTAAAATGGGGATAATAATAGAATATAACTCATAAGGTTGTTATGAGTCTTTGATGAATCAACATATTAAGGCACTTAGAATGTTGGTTGCAACATAGGAAAAAAAACATTTAAATGCTCATTAAAAAGACACATTTGCTATCTTTTCTATGAGGAAAAATGAGGGTTTGTCCATGAACCACTTATACTCACTTTTTTGACTCTGAAATATTAGAGTCTAGGCCCCCCTTCTTGAAACTTCTTTCTTTCCTCAATTTTAATCCCATATTTCTATTTGTTTCCAAACACCAGCAACTAAATATGAAGATGCCATCTCAAAAATCAATCTATATAAAATTGAGTTCCTCACTTTCCTCCCTCCATTCAACTAACAGTTGGTAAAAATATATTTTTCAATCATTCAAAACACATATCTGAATTTGTCTACTCTCCCTGCAACAGTATGGTGCTTCTTCCATAGAAGGTACAGCATAAAGCTTAACCTTTCTCCCTACTCTTTGTGCCTTGGTACTTCATTTACAGGACTCCCTGCTCATGATTGGTCTTACTGTTTCTCCTGCATAATTATTCTCTCTATGACTCTCCCCTTGTCTAAATCTCACCACTATTACATAAACTTCAACTGCATCCTAAAACGATTTATATTTCTTATAGCATTCCCTACTTCAATTCCTGTAGCACTTATAGTCTATAAAATGAACTTATCAGCCACTGGGCAGAGAATGGCTTACAATGGTGTCAAGATACTTATCCCATCCACCTGTAGGGCAGTGGGGTATGCCTGAAGTGGCCAGAGCTCATGGACCAGACATTTCCATCTGAATCAGTCTCGACATTTTGTGTGTGCAAATTTTATATTAGCATTTTCTTTATGTGCCCTGATGTGAAAGTCTTGGGAAACACTAGTTCGTATTAATCTTCTGATACTTAGAAATTATTATCTTGAATTATTATTCGTTTAAATGTAGAGGTCCATTCTGCTCAGTTAAATTATAAATTGTTCAAAGACTGATCAATTCTATCACTTTTATGTTCTTTACGCAGCACACAACCACGCATACAGTAGGTGCTCAATGAGATGTAGCTCTTTCATCAGCTCTCCTGTGGCTTGAGTTTAATTCTCAGCTTTGCCATTTGCTAGCTCTGAGATTAACATAGCCCAAGTTCCGTAATATGTGAAACATGTAAAATGATGATCAATGCATAGGACTGTTGTGAGGATTAAATGAGTACATGCATCTTAAGTGCTGGTACAAAGAACATGTTCAATAAAGCTAGTAGCTCGCTTATTTGACTTCCATGCTGATTAAAGATAAAAGGAAGAAATGTGAAAGTTGAAGACTTCATCAATAAGTTATAAATTTCTTGAAAAAGAAAACATCTGTGAGAAAGTTAAAAGCCAAAGTTCATCAGTATAGAAAGCTTGGAATATTAAGAATAAAATAAAATTCCATAATATGTAACATGTACACATGCACACACATACACATACACACACACCATGCAAGCTTTGCTTAGTCTTAAAATGGGCATTAAAGTATAGTAATTGAACTCTGTTAATATACCTGTATTTTTGGAGAATTTTCCAGTCTTATTTGTACCATCACACATTTTAGACCAACAAGTGCTAAGCCTTTTGTACATAAATATATATATATATATATATATATATATATATATATATTGCATAGGCAGGCACCAGGAAACTGTCATATATATTTGTAACCAGAATTTCCTATTTTTTAAAGTGTACCTTGCAAGCCCTTTGATTTCGTTCTGTTTCTGATGGAAAAATGTTAAAACTGAGAACAAAATAAAAATGGAGGTTTTGAATCAGAATTCATGAAGCCTTCTGAAAACATAACTATTAAGCAACTGAACTCAGATCACAATATTCTTACTCTTCCTTCCTTTAGTCCAAAGCAAATGTCAGTTGCTGCTATTTCATTCATCCTTTGTAGAACAAATGTCAGATGAGCTGACATATTAGAAGATACATAGTTCTTTGGGGTCATCCAGAATCGAAGGAAAAGGACAAGTCAGCCCCCATGCTGACCTGGAACTCTCCCCTGCTACATTATATTGAGTATAACAGCCAAAATCAATTTCAACAACCCCTTCTTGAATCCATCTTGAGTCCAGGGGCTGGACTACAAGAAAACTCAAACTCTTTCCAGTTAGAAGCCACCAATAGATAGAAAAGCAGAAGTAACTTCTAATAAAAGATTCTTATGGGAAGTGGGCCATGGTGACTAAGCAGACAGAGTTCTCGCCTGCCATGCCAGAGACATGGACTCGATTCCTGTTGCCTGCCCATGCAAAAAAAAAAAATTCCTTATGGAGCAATTATTGATTTTTCCATGTATGATATGAATCAATTGCTAAGAACCATTTTTTTTTTAGGTCAATAGTAAAATGGGATTTCCCCATAACACATAGATAAGTGCACATGTGCAAGCTGAACTCAGGATAGGTAAATTTAATTTGTTGTGGAATATAAGAATCCAGATAAAAGAAATTAGACTTTTTACGATTTAAATGTTGTTTCCTTTAATTTGAACACATTCATATCCTTCTCAATTTAACCATGAAAAAATTAAAAAGACAAAGCTAGCTTGCACTTTATGAAGGAATCCAGACAAAGTCTATGATGAGGAGCCCTTTTTTGTAAATGATCCGATGAATGGAATCACTTAATCTACAGTCCACTGGTTACGTTCAACCCTCTTGACAGCATCATTAGTTACAATTTTTCTGTTGAAAAGATTCTACAACTTTTCTTTTTACATTAGCGAGGAAGAACATAATGCCTCCTATAGCAAGTTGTAGAACAGTTTATCTAGAACTTCATGGACAATTTTGGTTTATTTACTTGTAGGTGAATTAAAGAAAAAAATCAAGAATTAAATATAGTCTGATAATGATTGCACTGAGTGGTGAAGGGCCAACCAAGAACAGCTCAAGTAGACATGAAACACAGGAAAGAGCCTGGAAACTTCAATAAAGCCGACAAGGCAACAAATAAGCAAAGGATCACAAATTGGAAGAAAAAAAAAAAGTTGAGGCAGGAATGCCTACTAAATAAAATAGCAAAGGAATGCACATAGAAACAAGAGGGTCACTGGGAGAGCAACACTATGAAATGGGTGAGTATTGTTTTAGGCACTCTGATATTTTCATGTTTGACCCCTTTCCTTTTTCTATTTAGCATTTCTATAAAGACCCTAATTATCAGTCTTCATGCTGACCCTAGAATGACCATAATTTGTCCCTCTGGAATGAGTGACATGCTCAAGATTTTTTGTGACACCTTCCCTTGTTGAAATTTTCATGTGTGTCATTCTTAGAAGTGCTTCCTCTAGGTAACTAAGCTGATAAATGCATTTTGTTCATTTATTTACTCATTCACTCAGCACACACTTATCAGGATATTCCATAATGAATAAGACAAGCATGACCCATGCTCTCATCAAAGAAATAGCTAAAAAAGAGCATAAATATTTATAAGGACTACTACATATTATGCTATGGCATATATAAACAAGTGCTGAGGTCTACAAATTAAGGAAGGTATAATGTCAGGCGGTCATGAAAACCTTTCTGCAAGAGATGATTTGAGCTGAAATCTGAAGGAGCTAGTAGAAACCAGCCATTCATAGGGTAGGCCAAGGCTTTCCTAGGGTAGGCAAATGGAATTGCAAGTATAACGTTCCAGGGCAAGTAGGAAATTGATACAAATAGGACATGGTACAACGTCATTGTGACTGGAGTGACATGAACCAGGGGTGTGTGAGAGGAAATGAAGTGGCAGAAGGAGGCAGGGGCTGGAGTATTGTGTAGAAAGAGCTTATATTATATCTTAAATACAAAAGGGATAATTTAGGAAGTAAAGGATATTGGCTTAAAAGTTTTAAGTAGAAATGTGACATATTCTAATTTATATTTTTAGAAGATCATTTGGCCATTAAGTGGGCAATGAATGAGCCAAAACAATATGGAAGCCAGGAGACCACTTTGAATGTTTTTACTGCAAACTGGGTGAGAGAGATGATGGTTGTGGGGTGGCTGGATTTGAGTACATTTTGGAAGAATTGCTGGTGGACTGCATGTGTTTTCCAGGTTTAGGAGGAAAAAGGTTATGAAGAAAAGAAAAGAGTAAAGCACTCTAATTTGACCTCTAGGTAGAGGGCAGTGAAATTTAGGGACACAGGGAATAGGTCAGAGTCTTGATGTTTTTATTTCTTACTATTTCTCATATCTGTCCTTTCTTCTTTATACCTATTAGTGCTGTTCTAGAAGAGCCTCATCATCTGATGTCTGGGATGATGGAAATATCCTATATCCATGCTATCTTGCTAGCCACATATGACCCCTGAAATGTGATTGGTGCAACTGAGGAATGGGACTTTTAATTTCCATTTATTCAAATTTAAATAGTCACAGATATCTACTGACTACCTGGAATATTACCAGTGTCACTATTATGTGAACATACAGAAATCATTTTATTTGGTTACACTGTCAAGGTATTAGGATTCATCTTTTCTGTCCCCAATCTAGGTGGCAGCATGTTGCAAAAAAAGGAAGCATGAGGAAAGCATGGAAAAAAGGTGACCTGTTAAACATCAAGAATTTGTTACAGTGATTAAGAGCAACATTCCACCATTAAGTATTTCAATGCCTCTCAGCAAAATCATGTTCTTACTGAATGCTGACGATCAATGGAGATATGGAGAAAAATATAGCTTTTCAGAAATTTAAGACTGGGTGGCCTCATAATATAAACCTATTGTTTTACCCATTACGGTTCCCTTTATTTGATTACCGTCAAATATATAATCTCTTACTAAGCTCAAACTTGGAAAGATAAGAAAAATAATTAACTCTCTAAAGAATTCCACATTTATAATCATAGAATATTTGCATGTGAAGTTACCTACAGAGCTGCTGCTTAACAAAAATTAAGCAATGCTGACCCAGATAAAACAAGCAATTGCCTTAAGGTACACAATAAGTTAGTGGCAGAGCCGGGACTCACGTGTCCTTACTCCTGGAGTGTATCTTTCAGACCACTAATGTAAGCATTTTATAGGATAACATTTATCCAAACAACAAAAGGCAATAGTTTTTCTCCCAGAGGAAGCCAATATAGAAATTTCAGAAGCTCTAAATCCTGGACATTTTGTTTTCCTGTCAAGTTTCCCGTTTCATAAATAGATTAGGGGGATGAAAAGAAACAGGTGTCCTCCTCTTTGTGTGTTCATTATTAAGTAATCTGGCACACACTGATTGAACATTTTCTTCTGGCATTTGCCAACTGGCTCTGATGGGGCCTTTAAAACTGAATAATCCCTAATTGTGATGTTTAAAACCTGTTCCAAGAAAAAAAAAACCCTCTAGGACAGAAAAAAAGTGTCAATCCTTAGCCAGTAAGCTTATCATTGAAGTCCAAAAGTACACACTGCAACCACAAATTGATGGTGAGCCAGAGAAAAGATTTCAAAAGAATCCTGATGATTTGGTCAAGTGGGAAATACCCCTTGTGTTTAAAGATATCAATATCTGAGCCACAAAGAGACCCACCATACACAAATAGAGATAATTAAAATGAGGAATAATGTACTATTGTTTGAATGAGACAGGTTTTGTGTGTTGGTTTGAAATTACAAGGGCAGGAAATGCTCCAGGTTTGCTATTCTATGGCTCACAAATCTTTAACAGAGGTCTTTACCAGCTAGCTTCTTGATTCAACACATTTCTCACCTTTATGAACCACAGAATGTCTTCCTCATCAGTGGGTTTCATGATGATGGGCAAGGGTTTCTTAGACTGTTGCACCAAAATGACCTTGTCTCAGCAATAAGAATCCTGGTGCACATGTTCTCTCTTCCACCACCCATTCCTTGTTCAGTTATGGTAAAAAATGGTAATGAATGTGTCCATTTAGTACACAGCGACACCCACCAACAAGTCATGCCATATTTCTATGGTCTCAAATATTAAAGTATATTTCCAGGTCAATCATGCTCTTCCCTTAATATTCCATCCCCTAGGACAAAATGATAGAGAAGACTGAAAATGTCTATCCAGAGAGGGCTGAAGGGAAATTTGTCCCATCATTCTAACGCAAAGCTTCTCTTCATTCTCATTAGTCACCAGTTTGGGAGTTAATGAGTTTTTCTAAAAAGTCTTTGGTTTATTTAGAAAGAGACACTAGTTTCCAGTAGTAGAAGTAATCTTTTTAAATGCCCTATCTTTTCCTCTGATTGTATGTGTTTTAAGTTCAGTGGGGAAGGGCTCGTGGTACCAGGTCTTGGCATCTTTCGTAGTACCTAACTTATTAGGACACTCAAATATAGCCTGGACTTCACAGATAGGCCTGGGGAGCTCATTTGGCCAAGTAAAACATGTGATTAAGATCAGACCAATTCATGATCTTGAAAGTTTTGCTGCTGACCCATCCCATTATGGAAGGTATGTGGTGTTCTGACTGATCTTCAAGTTAGTAATTACGTTCTGACTGCTTACACTCTCCCTGCAATTTTATCAAATTTTCTTCCTGTCCTAAATTACAGGGCTAACACTACAATCCATTTTAAGCACTTGGCTTCTTTCAAGGTCAATAAGGATATCTTCTTATTATATTTTGATTTGATAAATATTTTCTAGTATTATTAAAGTCCCTTAAGGTTAAAAGAATCATAGCTTCACGAGGGCACACATCTTTTATTAACACAAAGATAAGCTTTCTAATCTCTATCAAGAAGCTGTGAACCTTGAGAAAAAAGCCAGTACAAGAATCCTGCCTGGTGAACTTTTAGGCTAAATTAGATAGACATAAAATTACCAAGAGAGACTGTTAAATATCGAGAAGAACAGTGTGAGCCCTTACAGCAGCCTGTTGCCTGCTGTACTTAATCCTATAATGTGCTTTTGCTAAAAACGTTTAGCTCCTAAATGGCTGTACTGCTTTTTCCTTGGTTGTAGCCATTAGAATGTTATTTTTTGCTTTAGGGTATTCCTGACCCTTTGGAACAATATAAATTTATTCCAGGAGGGCTTGAATGTAATGCCTGTCAGTCTGACTGTTCACCCATACACAAACACTGTCTTTTTTTTGTTTTGAAAAACAAAAAATACAAAATCCACAAGAATAATTGAAGCGTGCTGTTCCACTGAGGCTGTAAAGAAGGCCTAGATGAGGCAGTGACCACCTGAGCAGAAATCTTCTTGGAATTCTGTCCCTTGGGCTCTGATTCAAGCTTTGTTGCAAAGGGCCTCAGGCTCACAGAACTATAGCCCCCTTTTCACTCCAAAAATCAGTGCTGCCATTTGTAATGAGGAATGAAATTATCCACTACATAGGGAATGCTGCTGTGACTCCTGGGATGATATTGGGAATATATTTATGGAAAGCTTTTTCCATGAATTTTTACTCTAGTATACTTGTTCCCTGTCTCTGCTGAATTTCACCTGCTTACCTCATAGTTAAGTTGTTAAAAAGAGAAATAAATAGTTTAAGAAGCTTCAAATAAACAAAACCAAACCAAACAAAAACCCAACCTCTTCACTAAATGCATGTTTTCAATTTTATGGGATTAGATAAACTCCTTTTAGGGTGGGGGTTCTTATATGAGCTATATCCTCAATACTTAGGCGAATGTCTAGACTATCATAGCTGACTCTAAATATTGGTTGTTGAATGCTGGTTAGTGCAAAACTAGAGAGTAGTTATCTGCTTTGGATATTGAAATATGAAAGGATCAAGAGAGAAATTAAACTTGTTGTTATAGTCTCAATGTTCAGTTTGTAAAATCTTAGGCAAAGGGAGATAAGATTGGATATATTTCATTTAAAGTAGAATCAAAATAATAATCTTCATAAAAATTAAGAACTGTTTAAAACTTCTTGCTGTGAGTGAGGTAGCATTTGATTTGTTGTGTTCCTCCCACAACTCTTGAGAAGTTTAAAACATAATAAATTGTCAATAAATACCTATTCATTAATTAAGCAAATGAAATGGCCACATCTAGAAGACAACACTGATTACAAAAAAACAAAGACTACATGGACTAGATAATATTCACTCAGGGTTTGGAAAGAAGGTAACTGGTTAAGCCCAAAGGATGAGGAAATATTTTCTAAATGCAGAGACAATGGCATCTAAAATCATTTTAAATGAGACAATGGAAAAAAAAAATAGAGAGAAATATTTATAGTATGTGAACATATAGATTTGGTTGAGTGAATCTTAAATATCCAGTTGTATAACAAAATCATCACATCATCATCTGCCATATACATAGTACTTTAATCTTTGCAAATACTTTTCTTGAATATTATAGCATTAAGTCCTTGATGGAAAACAGCTCAGCAAAGGAGGAATAATCATCTTTAATTTACAAAAAAGGAGACTGAAGCATTAAAATATTAATAAATTATCTAAAGCAACTTCCAAAACATTGCTAAGAATTAGGAAACAAATTTCTTCTGACATCGTATCTAATGCTTTTTCCCTGAACCACTGTGTAGTTTAGACAAGTATAAATGAGTAATATGTGTGGCCAGTGGGGAGAAAAGAAGGAAAAATATATAGATAGGAGATATTTAGGGGAGTCCTTCAAATTTGAAGTATTAGTAATAATCCTTGCCTTCCACAATAAATTAAGGATTTCTTGGTAAAACCTCTTGAGAAATCAGACTATTCACGCATCTGTAGTTCTGCCAGAAACCACAGGATGTCATCCTGTCTAACACTCTTTGCAGGCGCATTATTGTTGGTTTTGAGGGAGGTAATATCATTTTTAAAAGACAGCCTAATGTTTTTCTTTTATTAAAATGAATTTTATTACTTTGGTTAGTAATTCATTCATACGGCTTAGAAATCAAAATGTTTTAGATTAAAAAGTCTTGCTACTACTCTGTTTTTTGCTGATCTCAATCTTCCCCCATCTCCCCCCACTTCTACAAGTAATGTGCATCCATCCAAATTCTTTATGCACACACACACACACATTTCCTCCTTTATTACATAAAAGGCAATATCTTCTGTACATTACTCTGCAGCATTTGGAAAACAACATATCCTGAGGTCAAATCCATACACAGAGAATTTCCATTTTTTATGATAGCTGCAAATAATATCAAAGTGTGGATGTCTATGGGTGGAGGTTTCTTGGATTTTTTCTAATATTTGCTGTCAACCATTTGAACAGTGAATTGTAAACCACACATAGCGAGAATGTAAAGTTTAATATAACACATCTACAAACTTGACCTTTAGCTACTAATCCACGCTCAATTTCTCCTTCTATCATTAGGCTTTCTGAGTGTTTTCACCACTTTCAGCAATCACCAATAGTCCCCTTGTCTTCAGGAAAGGGGAAGAGAGAGGAAGTCAGGAGGAGGTTGCAAAACAAACATTCAAACTCTGGACCTTGGAGGTAAACTCTGGGATATAATTGCAGGACAAACTTAAAAGAAACATAATCAGATGTGCTTAACTATAAACATCTACAAAACTCTATTTTTAAAATGTAGGTTGATTCTGTATGATCCCTGGCTGTCCCAGAAGGCATTTTAATCTAAATATATGTATTTGATTCCTTTCGCCTGCCATGGCTTGAGTCTTTTGTGCTGAGGAATTTCCAGCCATCATAGTGTGACATAGAACTACTGCTTAGAGTATCACATTTTCTTGCTTTTAAAAAATACCACAAGCATCTGATAATTTGATCCTAACTTATTTTTACTAGAAGCTTGATGTAGACACAGCATTAGATTCATTTCCATCCAGCGGCAATATAAGTAAAAAAAAAAAAAAAAAAGGAAATGAAATTCATTTTTTAAATAAAAGGGATATTCAGCATCTAATGGAAAACATCCAAATGATTTAGAATACATGAAAGATTTTCTTCTATTTAGCAAAACAGCACACAGGTAGGAACTACCCACTACGAATAATTAACTATGTCATAGGTGATACATCTATTTACTTAATATAATGTAACTTAAGGTATTATATATCTAAATAACAGTTTAAAATACTTTAAAGAAATTGAAAACACTATAATTTCCCATCTTCCACTTCTATAAATGTTAGTATTGTGTATTATGTGAAGCATTGGTGGTTTATGCAAAAATGTTCTTACAAAACTGAAGTTTACAAATGATTTGATGCAAAAAACCAACGCAAAACAACACAGGTCTCATTTGCTCCAATACTGACTTAATCCTAAGATTCATTTCTTGTACATCATTCCCTCTCTTGGCCTTTTATCTGGCTTCAGGCCAGAAAAATTTTACAGTTTCCCAAGAAGGATAATATTTCTGAAATAAATGTGCTTTCTAAGACTGGAGCTACATGACACCAACAAAACCTGTTGAAAATCCAAAATACATTCCTACCTGACACCAAATAACTGTTTTGACTGATTATTTTCTCTGAACTGACAGGTTGTTTTGGCAATGTAGACACAAGCTTCGTCAATTTAGTGCATGAATGATGCATGAGGGGTTCCAGCGTGAAAGCAGAAATTTTTTACAGTCGTTTACTGAACACTAGGGATATATTTAACGTTCAATAACAACTATTGAGAAGTATAGACCATAGAAATCATGAAAACCTTTCTGAATTTTTTTGCTTGTTAATTCAATGCACTCCATAAAATTGGACAATATTGGCAATAGTTTCTTAATAGATCTCATTGATACATGATGAGCTGAAAGTATGTCAAATACTTCAATAATACATACTGAGCTCATCACTTTTATAAAACTATCTTAATCACAGACTCTCTAATGGAGTTACATGCAAAGGTGCTTCTTACATGATTATTTACAATGGAAAAGTGGAAACAACCAAAATGCTATGCAATAAAAATGGTTAAATTAATTAAGGCAAAATATTTTCTCATTCCTTTTTGCAACATACTACAATGAGGTATTCTAAAAGTGGAGTCACTTTCAAAGTGGCATATTGTTCCCCACTCCTTGCTACAACGTTCGAGAATGAGAAATTATAAAAGTTGAGTCAAAATGGTATATCGTGCTAAAAATGGAATCAAACCTAAAGAAAGTTATTTTTGCCTCTTGTTGAAATGTTTCTAATCCAATTGATTCAGATGTGGCACTATATACCGGTAAATTCAGGAAAGTTTTAATTACACAGAAAATATATTATTATCTTCCCTAGGATCTAGGAATTAGAGAGTGATTTTCAAAAAAAGCTATGAAAGGGAATGAATACCTTGAGAGATTAAGCACAGTTACCACATGCTTCCATCATAGTAATTTGTCAGATTCTGTATTATTAAAATGAATGGATTTCTTGAGGCTTTTTTCTCCTTATGATTATTATTAGAAAAGGCCACAATGGAGTCCATGATTTAATAGAAAGTCTTATTCTTCCCAGTTTCTTTTTTGATTTACCATAGTGTGTGTGTGGGGAGGGGTGCTTTAAAACATGTGACAGTGAAACCTCAATGAAAGATTCCTTTGGACCTAAATTTTCTCTACATGAAAGCTGCCTGAATGTCAGTAACTGGGACACATTCTTCTGTATTCATCTAGGAGTGCAATTTTCTATCAAATTTATGTTATAAAGCCTACACATTAGGCTTAAAGAAAAAAAGCCATTCAGAAAGCAATTTGGAACAAAGAATCAAATGAAATATCACTGTGGAGAAATAGCTTGGAACTAAGGAATATATATTTTCTCCTATCATTAATTCTCAGCTTAGCTCTAAAAACATCCCACTTTCAGAGAGAAAGCACAAATTTGCATGCACTCAATATAAATAACTTCCTTAGGTTTGCTTAATTTGCCTTAAACTTGAGGATAGTTATCACCTCTGGGTTTTCAGAACTGAAACCCAGCTCATTTTGACAAGAAGAATGCAATACTAAAGGTTTTGTATACCTTGAAAATAGAAGGGAAAACAAAAAATAATACCAGTGAATGTGATTCTACTTTCCTTTTATCCATAAATGTTATGAGGATGAAATTATTCACATGTAAATCTGCAAATGTACAAGCTAGTACACAAGTCAGATTTATGTCTTAAGTGACGTGAACATCTTCCTCACCCACGTGACCGAGATTTAACCCTACATTACTGCTTGTCTGTTTTTTACTAAACAATGATGAAGTCCTGTTACTCTTATAATGCACATTTGACATCTTCCCAAACCAGGTCATTTCATTGAAAAAGACAACCAAGATTCATGCCCTGGTCATCTGGTATTAGAAATCAACTGACGCTTTTGACTGCTTCACTTAGCATTTGTACTATGCTTTTTTCCTTTCACAAGGCTACCCTTTTATGTCATTCTTGTTTTTCAAGCAGAATGTCAATTGAGTATACTAATTGATCTCTTGCTGTTTTGTTAGCCTCAATTAAAAACTGTGGCCACTGGTAAATTATTAGTTAACAGGTTTTCATTCAAGGCAGTGTAGCCTTTATTTCATCTCCTTTTGTATCACAGAAATGTCTGGGAAATGCTCACATTTCATACAATATGTTTCACATTAAAAGATCTATGGATACAATGAACTCCCACAATATATCAAATGGAAAAGATAATTAGCTAATATAAGTTTTCCAAAGTATTTGCATATCAAAAGGTAACATGACTCTTCAGTTGTTTGAGGTAATTCTCAATGCTCTCTTTTAAAAATGGGGATTGGTATATATTCATTATGTTATTAGTGAATCTTGTCATGGCTGATGACAGTGGTTCATAGTACAAATGGAAGAATGTTCTTCCATGAAGCAGAACAAACATATGTCACTATTACAAGGTACTAATAACAGGGTGATATGTTGGGAAAAAATGTAATGCTCTTTTAAAATGAGTGATTATCACGGTTTAAATAATTCCCTGGATGTTGTTTCAGGCACGTGTGTGTGTGTGTGTGTGTGTGTGTGTGTGTGTTTTCCTTATTTAGGAAAGAAGCCATTGTCTGAAGTGATACTGACAATTTGCAAATGTTACAAAAATCTGATTAGCTTTCACACGGAATTCTAATGGAGTATTTTTTAAATTTTTGTTCATGTTTTTACTACAAAATAGTTTATAAACTACTGGAATAACATTTAACAATCAAGGCAGCAAGAGATCAAAATATTTCTCTGACAAACCTATCTAACTTTCTGTTAAGAAGGGATTTAATGTGAATCTTTTCTTTACCTATCTGTCCTCAATTAAATGTCATTTGTATTATCTTTTAGAATATTTATTTTAATTTCTTGTTATTATAAGTATCTGTACTTTTGGCCTGTCTTCTACTATATAAAATTTTACTTGAGATGTTTTATTTTCTAATTTCTTATCCATTTCTCATACTTCTGAATCCATAAGGGGACTTAGTTGGAGCTACATCCAATCTCATAAGACTAATGTACACTAAAGAAGACAAATTTCTAGACATGTAATCAAAGTCCAGTCAAACTTATAGCATGTTCATGTTTACTTCAATAGTCATAATTCACTTTTATTTATTTGACCATTGATCTAGATGCTGTTTTTTTGAAAATAATACCAATGCAGTTATAGCCATTAGAGATCATTCTGCTCTCCTACATTATACATAAATTTATTCAGGTCAACAAAAACAAAATCTTTGAAATGTATTTTTACAAGTATTTATAATATTATTCTCTAAGATATGAAACATTATCACTGAAAACTGAGATGCAAATGTTTGGCGATTTTTTTAGTTCCAGTTAAAATACCATTTGATCCACATATCCACATCAAGCCTCAACTTTGATCTTTTTCTTGTGTTTCAGATTCATCGTTTCTGATTGCCTACTGGATGTCATCTTTTGGAAGTCCCAGAGAAATCTGGAGCTCAACATGTTCAAAACTGCCCCAAACTCAGTACTTCCCTTCACCCTCACAGTGGCTGCATTTCTCATATCTTGATTAACAATGACATCTACCTTTTCACTCAAGCTAGAGGTTTGGGAGTCATTCTCAACAACTCCTTTTCCTTTATTTTCTATCTAGCATCTTTACCTTCAACAAGCAGTCAAGATAATTTTTAAAAACATACATTTTATGTATTGATATATTTTATATAACATTATATTCTATATGGTTAATATATTTTAATTATATATATGTGCCCTTGATGGATTCCTTTGCCTAAGAGGATTAACTTCATCTCTTCAGCATAACACGAGAAGTCGTGTTAGCTTTGCTAAACTGTCAGTCCACTCGCAGCTCTGTTCACTTCCTTCCTGAGTCAACTACACACCCTCTAATGCAGCCATTGTGGCTCACTCATCACTCCCTGAATATACCATATGCTCTCTGGCTTCTGTGCCCTTTCTCAAGCACATTGTACTTCCAAAAATGTTTCAACAGATGGGTATCTGCCTGGAAAGAAGCTCAAATAAAATCCTCTATTCCCTAAATTGCATTAAATTTGCAGGCATTTCTGAGAGTATTCTAAAGCCATCATTGTGCAATGCTAATGTATCATTCTTTTTTGTCATCTTTCTACCTGCTGTGCCTGCTGTACAGGAAGCTCTCAATAAGTATTTGTTAAATGAATAATTGAGGCAAAATTATATTTTTTGTTATAATTACCAGTAGCTGGTTTTGATTTTAACTTGCATAGAGAGATATGATCTAAGTCTGGCAAGAAAAGCAAATCTTTCAAAACCAAAAAAGGTTCTGTTATACGGTTTGTAAAACATGGATGGTTTGCTATGTTGCGACATATTTTTAATGATATAATCTCTGAGATGACTGATTAATTGTTGACCAGAAAAGATGGGGATTCATTCTCATCCAGCAGATAGTTGAAGCGATTACTTCAGTAACTAACCCAAATCGTCCAGTCTTTTGAATCTACAGATTTGAATGCCTAGCAGTGACAGTTTTGGAAATGTTATTTCATGCTGGAAAATGACATTTTTTTCCTCCATATTTTCCTAAAATTTTAAATATTCTTCAATGCAGGTGTAATAACGTCTGCCATAACTATGTACTTGCTGTGGGATATGCCCTGTGTTGGGCGCTTACACACACCTCCTCCCATTCCTTTCAAGTAGATATTGCTACCATTGTTTTACAGATAAGGACTAGAATACGAGCATATGTTACCTGAATGATAAGAAAACAAAAATAAAAATTTGTGGTAACAGTATCTTTTAAGGCAACCACTAAATAAACATCTTAAGATGTTTCGATTTTTTTAAGAAGTTAAAATATGAGAACATTACTCTAGATATGTGGCAAATAAAACAGAAAAAAAAAAAGCCACTGAGATTGCATAATATCCAGAACTCGGATTGGATGTCCCTCTTCAGAGCTGCACATTCCGAAAGGGAGGGTGGGAAGCAGCGGAACGCACAGCAGGACTTTACTGCAAATCACTGGGCTGACTGATTGCATTGACTTCAGTCCTGCATGGACTTGTCAAGACATTAAGAAAAAATGACTTGTTTTCTTTATGATAAGACCCCAGGCACCCTTGCTGACATCAAATTGAGAGGATCTTTCTGCCTGATAAAGATTATTTATAGCCAGAAATATTAGAAATATTTCACGAGTTTCTTTTTTCTTTTTCAAAGGCAGCTCAGGAAAACCACTAGTTCAGCCACATAATAATCAAATCTAATATTCTCTCTTCTCTTCCCTTTCTTTTCTCTCTTTCTCTTTCCCCATTCCTACCCCTCCCCCACCTAAGATTTAGTAAAATGATATTGATATTACTACAGGCCACGAAAATAGCAATTCCCATGATTTAATCCTCCACATTTTATATTTTGGGTGAAAATTTCAAACTTTTAACAATGAACAGTAGCTATAATTTGGTTGCATATGGCTGACAAAACATCTTTACAATTGATATTCAATTTAAAAGGGGTCTAATCTACTATGTAGGGGTATTATAAGTGCCTGCAAAAGGATATAAGCGTTTTAAATGTTTTGGTGAAAAATGCTATATATTGGGCAGTGCGACAGTGGCTCAGTGGCAGAATTCTCGCCTGCCATGCCAGAGACCCAGGTTCGATTCCTGATGCCTGCCCATGCAAAAAAAAAAAAAAAAAAAGGAAAAGCTCTGTCTATGTTTTCACAGATGCACATGCACACATTAGGTCGGTTAATTTCTGCTTTGGCCTCTTAAGGTTATTCACACCTCTGTCTAATCCCTCTTGCCTCTGGTCTGTGCAGGAAGGAGCTATAGATAAGTATGGACTGGAATGACCTGGCCTTGGATGATATCTGCAAAAGATCTCTTTCTAGGTCCTCCTACTTCTCTTCTGTCCTCTCCTCTCTCCCTTTCTCTAGTAATCCACTTTCCTAAGAAGACTTTTCATCCTCTGTATTTTTCCACACATGAGCATTCTCTAAGTCCCTTAACCCTCTCTGCTTTTCCTTCTCTTTCTGTCCATTTCTTAAAGATTGTGCACATCATATCTTCAACTGCCCCTCCAGGCCAATGTTTCTTGCCCCTATTGCCTCACAAAACCCAATAACAGAATCAAAAAACAAGTCTAATTTTACCTATTCTCCATACAGAAGACTTTATAGACAAGATTTGTAACAATTTATATTTAAGCAGATTAAAATGCAGAAATATACATTGCAGTCAATAACTTTAAGACAAAATGAGCAATTATATTCATATATATTGGATAAATGAAATAGGATTATTATATCATCAGTACTCTAGAGAAAGAAAGCCCAGAAAAATGGAAATGAAAGCAGAAATTTATATAACAAGTGTCATAAAAAATCAACATAAAAGTGCAGGTGTGTAGATTTCATTGACAGATTTCAATTAGTGAAGCTCTTTTTAAAATTAGCACCTGTCTTCAGCAAGGAATGATATGCAAAATAAGGCATGTGCATAATTTAGAAATGGAGAATAATTGATCTGGTGATCCTAAAACTGTACCTCCAATTTTTTTTTCTGGAAAATAGACTTTGTTTATAAGCAAAAAATATTTTAGTCGCACATTCAGATGTATAGATGTGCATATTTTTATATGGGAAGGCTGACAACTTCAGAAGTTAGTGACATTTCAAAGGAAAGGATCTAAATCTTTCATATATATGATAACATATATGAAATAATAAATTAAGAAAACAACAATGTAAAATGTAAGGGAAATTGCACTGCATCAGAACACTCAAGAATTCAAAAGAATTCTGCCAATGCTTAGCAAATCACATATCGCTATAACCTTCAGTCACCTCATTCAGAATATAAAGACCTGGAATAGGGGATTTCCAAGGTCATTTCAAGCTCTATTACTCTAACTTCATATCCTACTTTATAGATCATCTGTGTAAGTGATCATTCTATCTTGTTGATGCTGACACATTAGCGTATTGCTAATTTTGCTTCTATTCATTCCATCCACCCCCTCCCCTGATAGTTGTGATGCTTATGGTTTGAACTGCATAAATGTCATTTTGTCACCTTTCTAAACTACTTTTATCTTTTATTCCTTCCTTATTAACACAGTACCGTACATCTCCCCAGTATTTTGCTTTTTTCTTTTTAATTTATATATAATCTGTTTTACAAAATTAGTGTCATTTTGTTTTTCCACATAGCATAATGACCAAAAGTATATATGGGTTTTAGCAATATTTTAAAAGAATAAATATATACTAATCACCAGCTCCTTAGTTTTTTATGAAATTGTGTAAATTATAGGGAACATTAATGAATAAAGCATTTACTATCTCTACAAGGCACATTTAGTGATAATCTTTGGGAAAGGGAGGTAAGGAAGTAGTGACTACTAAACTGTTAAATTACCATCCCTGCCTTTATACATATTCATATTCCACCTCGTAAAATGCAATTAATAGACATGAAAAAGAGAAGCAGTTTGTTCCAAAACGTGGTGTTGCAACAGTTTATATAGAGGAAAAATTTGTAGAGCTTGAAGCAATTTTTAAAGACTTCTTATTGAAAGCGGGACTTCAGCTAAATTGTGAAAGATTTAGATAAGTAGAGAGGAAGAGAAAGAACACAGAGGTGGAAAAATGACAAGAAAACTGATCTAAAGCAAGTACTTTGTGAGGGTGAAGAAAAGGTAGAGAGTAGGGGGCAGAATTATGGTGAAGAAATGTTGAGTGAATAAAAAGAATCAATGACTCTCACTAAGAAAGAAGAGAACTAGATAAGAGAATATTCCGTGTTTTACAGTGTCTTTAGCAAAGATTGCAATAATAAAGGAGAAAGATGATTAATAATGGACAGTAAATATAGCAAAGAAATCACAGTTAACTTTAAAGAGAGCTGTTTCAGGTAAGTGCTGGGAACAAGCCCAAAAGCAGGGGTGTAATATTATGGGAAGACACAAAGTCAAAAGTAATTGAAATATTTGTTAAATAACTTTTATTTCTATTTTATATTTACCTAAATCACAATTACTAGTTCATCTATGCAATAATTAAAATTTTTTGACTAAATATGTACATAAAAATATTTAAACAACTAGAGTTCCATGTACAATTTTTGGATTTTTGACATTCACATACCTGCAATCTCAAATTCCTTTATTTATTGTTGATTACCATTTTAGGATATTTGGTAAGGTTTTTTCTATATTCAGTCCACTACTTACTAGCTGCTTATTCTTGGACAATCACTTAACTTTTCTAAATTTTAATTCCCCACACTTAAGTAGAATTGGTGATAATAGGAATAAACCTTTAAGGTATTTAAAGGCTGAACATTAGCAGGTTATGGGGAAACATAAATCAATGAATAATACATGAGTGTTACTTAATATTAGCTGTAATTATTAGTATTATTCTTAGTACTAGCCAAAATCAAAGCAAAACCTATTAATTAAACAATAAATTAATAGGCATGAGTTGGAAACAAAAGCCTATTCACAACTTTACAAGTACGTTTTGGTGTCCCCCTAGTTTACTCAGTTTTAAATTAAACCTGTAAACCTGAATTGGCGGGGAGATGTTTAAGAAGAAAATTCATATAAATTAACAGTAGAAGAAAACATTTTTTGGTGGTACAGAAAGAAAGATTCATTCAAAGAATGATTCAAAGAATGAATCACTACTGATTCTGAACTAATTAGTAAAGTTGGAATTTCTACCAAACTGAAAAGCAGAAGGTCAAGTTCTTCCTATGTGGCTAAGAAGTATAAACTGTCACAAACTGAGAAGCACAACACTTAATAGCTGAATTATTATATACACTCATAACTTGTAAAATGCATTATCTTGCATAATATGATCCCAAAATCAAAGTTTCCAAACAAGAAATAAACCGGAATGAAATATGGTTGCGTCTGTCCATGTACCAATCCATTGAAAACTTTTAAACAAACAAACACAAACGATTGTTTGGAATTGTCTGGTGCCAATTCTATAGAACATGCAAGATGAAAGAAAACAATTCTTCAATGAATGCTATTTAAAAGATCATCTGATTTGCAATTGTCCAAACTAAAGTTTGATCAAGAAGGCTATGCATTTAATGATTTGTTTTCACACAAAAAAAAAATGTTAAAGGATTAAACGGTTTTCTTCATTTCTAAGTTTAACTTAATGAAATGACTTCATGACTCAATAATAGCTATTTATTTTGGTTCATCTGCCATTTTGTTTTGCTTTTTAGACAGTGAGTAATAGAAACTTCATATTTTAAAAATTCTTCTTATGTAAGTTTTGAACTGTAAAGAGAAACAGACAGGCTTTAAGGCGTGAAATGATAGTAACCTTTAAGGAATCTTAATTTTATAATTAATCTGTTTTTAATCAGATACCAAACTTATTTTCTATTTTCTTTAATACATACCAGTATTCACACATTATTTTTGTTTTACAAACACATAATATATGAAGTAAACTTGTTCAATTGACTTGATATCGTTGTGATCTCATAAGTTTCTTCTACTTCATTTCTTAAAGCAAATCGCCATTTCTTAAGTTCTTAGAGAACTTTATTCATTTTGTAATTGTTATATTATCTGGGTTTTTATCATTTTTTTTTGCAGTACTCAAAATTCAAATCATAACCAAACCACAATCCTTGGATTGCAGTTTTGCTATATTTCCTCCTAACAAGAAAATCCTTTTCCAATTGTATTATGCCATGTCCCCTTTAAAATGCTGTGACAGTATGGTCTATCTAAGCAGACTTTCTTTATTTTGTTCATTTAATGAGTGATTAAGCTCTCAGCCAATGAGCACTAATTGTGGCAGATTCTACCTTTCCCTCTCTATCAGAAAGCATTTTACCTGGCTGTCCTGTGATGGGTGCATTCTCAGGGCACGTTTTTTACTCCACAGTGTCCCCCAGCTTTCTGTCACTCATTTCTGATCTAGTAAAAAGTTCTGACCCATATTGGCACTAAGGAAGTGCAAATGGGAGCACTGCGCCAGCCCCAAATAAATTGATGAAGTGTCACACAGCATAATAAAATGCAATTTTCTGAGAAGAAACTGGGAAAAAATCTAGAAGTTATATTTATGCACATAACAAAGAGTCCATTGGATCTTATTCTTAGCCTACCTTACCTGTCTGATTGTTCTCTGGCATTTCAGAAAGTGACTCCTGGCTTAGAAAGTCCAGCTAGCTTATAGAAAGTCAGTGTGATAGACGCAATGACTCTACCCAAACAGACCTGGTTTTAACAAATTTCTACCATGTATCGGTTTATGACCATATGCCCTCTTTGCTGCATTCAACTTTCCTCATAAGTGGCATCTAAAAAAAAAACATCATCTGCTCCTGCTTGGGTTGTTATGGAAACGAAATGTGGCAATGAACCCATACATGAAAGCACTATGAATATAAAATGCTTTAAAACATATATTTATAGCTCTTGGAGAAAACATATTACTTAAGATAAACATTGACAGAGGGCTTCTACCACTGAAGGGCATTGTATAATTTATCTTCAGGAGTAGATTCCTCTTCTGTTTCGTAAAACAGTTTACTAGGCCTGTTTGTTTATGGGCGTGGAGAACTCCAGCTGCAGAGCCTAGATAGAGGTTTCTTTCATTCATTCATTCATTTTACATAATCATTCATTCATGGAATATTTACTGATTGCCTACTATGTGCCAGACATTGTTCAAGGCGCTGGGGTAGTAGCAGTGAATGAAGCAGACACTGTCCCTGTTATCACGAATCTTATATCCTGTGATAGAATGAAGGGATAGGGAATGGCAGGCAGTAACAAAATACAATTATAACCAAGTAAGACAATTTTGGAGACTATTTCATCATACAAGTTAAGAAGAAAAGAGTAAAGAAAAGAGGGTATTGAGATAAGAGGATAACTGAGGCAGTTTTTATAGCATAGTCAGGAAAGATCTCCTTAAAGACCTAAAATCTAAATAAGTCAGAAGGCAACAGTTAGAAGATTTTGGAGCAAAGCTTCCAGGACAGAGGGAGTAGGCAAGGGCAATGGCCCTGAGTCAGGAACTGTGATTTGATAGAAGCACTACAGAAGGCTGGTGAGGCTGAACAATAGTGAGCTATGGGAAAGGGATAACTGATGAAATAACAGATAGAGGCAGAGGCCAGAGCCCAAAGGGGTGGAAGATTTAGGGATACCCAAGTAGCTGACATCTGGTTTCTATATACACTCATAACTTGTAAAATACTTTTCATTACAGGAGCTCAATAAACAGCTGCTGATTGATTATTGTTAGAACAGCTGATTGATTACAGTACATTCCCAGTAAAAGCAAATTATTCTCCTGAGAGAAATAATGAAAAAGATAACTGTCCCTGTGGAAGAGATAATTTACCTAATATAAGCTATTTATTTTACTGGAAGCCAAATGGATTACTTCTAATCCATCCTCCACAGCAGCAGACTGACTTGAAAGGCACAGTCTAATGCCATCTCTTTCTGCTTTTCCACAGAGTATGGCCTGAATGCATTACTAAGAATATAAGACCTCGTATGGTATGATCCTTGCCTAGTTTTCCAAGCCCATCTCTGGACAATTACTACTTGGTTTCTCGCCAATAGCTCAGCCAAACAAAATTTTACAGTTCCGTAGACACACCGTGGCATCTCTGCATTGGCTCATGCTATTTACTCAATCTGAAGTGTTCTTACTCTTCAATTTATGTTCCCCTCAAAATCAGCTTAAGTGACAATTTCCTCCAAGAAACTTCCCCAACAGCTTAGCCTGCAGGAATTGCATTTCCCTGTATCTTCACTGTAGCTTGTTTCAGAATCTATGGTCCACTCGCAGGATTTCAGGCTCCTTAAGGGCACAGTTTTTGAGCATATACATCTTTCTATCCCCAATAACTAGGAACAAATTTTCACCCCAATTAGGTATTCAATAAATAATTGCAAGTAAATGGACTTTCTTTCCTCATTACTCTTTGATGCCATTCCCGATAACCCACATGGAAACAAACATGCCAAGCTTTGTGTCCCCATTGTTCTCACTGCATTATTTGATTTTTCACATTTGTAAAAATCTGTAAAAATTTGGTATTAGCAGGAGCATGATATACACATGTTAATATTCTCAATACCTGCGGTAGGTAGTTGGCATGTATTGAGTGTTGAATGTATAAATATTGAAGAGGTACATTCAACTGATTTTATATTAGGGTTGTTTTGTACCAATCTTTATAATAAAGCACCATCCAAACAAATCCAAGATAAGATAATTTCAAATCTAATATTTAGAAGGATTAAAATTGCTCAATGTTTAAATATTTATCATTTACCTTGCCTTCTTATTATTATGGCATTGCTTTGTGAATAAAAAGGAAATCATTTAAAATTGCAATTAGAAAGTTCTTCTGCCAAAGGACAAGAAAACAAGTTTATACGTTGTTGAAGGTTATACACAAATTCTATGCCTCAAACGCTAGGTACCACAGCATTACTAAGAAGAACAAAATAAAAATTATAACCTCCTCCAGATGACAAAGCCTACAGCTAAACTGATGAGAACATCGCTTGTTTACTCAGTAGTGCAAGTATTGTTAGATTTAAAAAGTCAAGGCAGGGAATTTTAGAATGTAATTTAAAATGAAATGTCCCTAGATGTATCAGATTATTTGGTTGCATTTTATTTTAATATAATACTTTCATGACAAAGTAGCATTGTATTCAAGTCATTTTAGCTAACTTTCTTGGCATCACTCTCATCATCTTTAATTAATTTCACATCAGTTATACTTTAGAAGATTTGGGATTAATAAATATGAGACTGAAATACTCTTCTGTGGATTGGGTGCTCTTCAAAGTTGACTTCGAGCCATCACTTCACGGACATATGTCCATAAGGAGACAGTATCCATGAAAATATTCCTATAAGAGTTTTTCTCCTTAAGTGTCATTTGCACAAATATTTTTCTAAAAACAAATGCTTAAGTGAAAGGAAAACATGTCGCATTTGTCTCATACCATTTCATGTGAAGCTTAATAACAATAATTAAAGACCCAAATGATTCAAAAGAGATAAGAATATATTGCTCCTCCTTTATGTTGAAACCAATTTTGAGGCCCTGTGGGATGATGTGAAAAACTAAAAGATATGAAGCCTATCTTTAAAGAGGCAGCACTCTAGTTTGGGAAAAAAAAAGAAAATCCAGATCTGGGGATAAAAATAATAGTAACAGTAATACAAATAATAACATTAATAATAACTGGAAAACTATAGATTATTTACTATAGGCAAGGTACTATTCCAAGCCCTTGAATTGAAATGATTTAATTTTTTCAATATCCCCAGGAGTTAGGCATCTTTATGAACCTCATTTCACAGATAAGAGACAGGGGAATTCAAAGGGTCTAAGTAACTTGCCCAGTGTCACAAATTAGAAAGTAACTGAGCTAGAATTTAAATGTAGGCAATTAGGCTTTGACTCCTGAGTTTTTATCCAGTAAATCAGCACTTATAATATGATGCACAAGTGAAAGAAACTGTTTTGGAAGCTCCTCAAAGGTTAGGACCATGTCCTATACAGCATCTTTGCCTCAGCAAATTATGTACCATTGAGCTGAGAACATAATAAGGGCATAATTATTGTTTAAGCATTAATTCATACCACCAAATCTCACTTGTCACAGTTTTAATTTGCCAGGTAGTTCCAGCTGCTTTGGCATGAACATACTTCATTAGGGAAATCTATTCATGCAATTCTACTTCCTAGCATGATAACTTAGAATGTCAAATGAAGTTGAAATACAGATCTTATAAACTCATCCCATGCTCTTCAGATTATTATTTACTTGTGCCTGCAGTATCTCTTTGGAGAAGTTCCAAAAAATTGACAATTATTGAATATAGTTGTAGAATAAAATGGTCAGGTGTTATCAGGAAAGATGAAGTTGTCCCTATTCTTAGCATCTTTCCCCCTACATACATTCTCCTCCCTATTTTTTTTCAGCAAAGATGCTACTTTTGCAATATATTTCTATGAAAAAAATTGTTATATGTATTTCTTTTTAATGTAATGATCAGTGAGTCTTTAAAAACCCTGTTGTTTAAATTGGTCAGCTATTATCTCAGTTAAGACTCATTTGGTAGGAAAATCAAACTTCAACCCTAAAGGAGAATTTCATTTGAGGATGCAGAACTATTTCGTGGGAAATGCAGTTGGACCTTGAAAGGAAAAAGGAACAAAAACTCAGGGCAGCAAAAGCCCCTCATTTCAGCTGCTTCTTCTGTTTGACTTCATTCTTCAATCTATACAGATTGACTACTTTTGCTTTTCAGTATATGCCAGAAAATAGCCGCCCCTCCAGATTTACCTCATCTTCCTTTCTGCATTAGGGAATGATCAGAATCTCAGAGTCTTAATTTTACAAATCCCTGAATGACAGACTGGAATTCAACAAGCTCTGGACCAGTTCTGTTTGACTGGGGGCAGATTTTCATTTGTCTCAGACTCAGAAGGGACCATAGAGAATCAACAATACAGAAGAGAGGTTTGTAGACTAGTCCTCTATGGACAGTGCTTCTCAAACTTTTCTATATATTAGAAACGTCAGGGGAACTCTAGACAACTCCAATGTCCAGACCCTACCCTATACCAAGTAAATCAGAATATCTCCGGGGGGGGGGTAGGTGGTGAGGCATTCCAGCATCATAACCTTTAAAGCCTCCCAGCTTTAGAAACAGCCAAGAGGACTTAGTTTGAGTAAGAGCTCAGAGGTCTTCATGCCCCACGCGTGGGTCTCAGACCAGGACCGCCAGCAGCAGCACAGCCTGGGAATTCGTCAGAAATTCAGAATCTTGGGCCCCTGCCCTAGACCTATTGTATCAGAATCTGCATTTTAACCAAATCCGCAGGTGATTTTATGCACAGGAACAGTTAAGAAGCACTATCTTAAAAGCAGATGAAAACTGATGGAAGTGATTGCCACACCTCAGTGCAACTGTACTTTCATTAATAGTAAAGTTTGTTTCACTTATGTTTTTCTTTTACTGTGATTCAATTTATCAAGATAAAATGTTGTTTATGTCTGAACAATATGAAAATATCTGCAGCAAAATCAGCACTTCTCAATTTATCCAGTAAATATTTATTGGGGCAATAACGTGTGCCACATACTATACCAGACTCTGTAGGGTTTCTGGTAAGTAAGAGAAGAGCTTTATCTAACCAGCACCAAAGATTGTAATGATTGTGCATAATACATGGTCATGAGCTGAAAATCATCAATTTTGTTTATTCACAATACTCATTTCCTAGCACATACATACTAATGCCAATCTACATCTCCTGAAAATATGAATAAAATTTGACTTATGTGAATTGCTTTTCAAAATTCATTCATTCACTAAATGTGAAAGGACACAGGAGCACATCAAGGGATGAGTGGGTTAAAAAATCACAAAGGTAATTTAGAAGATACCACAAAGGGGGAAGGAATGAGAGTGAAATATAAATAAGTCAGTGTCTCACATCTAACACAGGCACAGCATTGAGTTTATCATTAACAGATGCCTTGTTTCATGACTCTTACTATGTTTCACATGCTCAGGTTAAAAACCCTTTTAACTTTAGGTAAAGATAGTTATTGTGTCCCTCTCTTAAATTAGTGGTGCTTCAGAAAAAGGAGCTTATGCTGAGCCTTGTGTTGGAGTTGTTACCTTGTGATAATTAGCACATGTTTGAGAATCATAGCACAAAGCAGCAGAGAGCCTATCTCATAGCATAGATTAGCAGATGGCACACATCACAGCATACTGGAGGCTCAAGAGCAGGATTATGTCATTAGGTTTTGTGGTTCCTTCTCTTCAAAGTGCACCCAGTTAAAAAGGCTCTAGGGTCTGCATTAATCAATCCAAGCCGTAAGCCCTGGCATGGGACTTAGTCTGCCTGGAGGAGGAGGTGCTTTGTTTCAATTTCTGTGAGGATGCTTAATGGGCCAGTGCTCAGTTAGTCAAGAATATAGTTCCATTAAATATAATGGGAAGGGAGGGAGTGGCCAAGTGAATCACGTTAGGCAAAATAATTTATAGAATTAAAGTATTAACAAAACTAAAAAAGAAAGTGTCACTCAGAAAGAAGGGTTAGCAAACAGATATGGAACATGATACTTACTCATAATTATATTTTCAAAGAATATGTAAATATTTCCCCTAATTTTTAGTGACATAAGGAAAGCTCATGGTATAAAAATGTAAATATAGTGCAGTTTTCATATATGGGGAGATATTAGAAAGAAACGGACACAATTATACATATGGTTACTTGGGAGAAAAGAAGGCAATAAAGAGGGAAAGTAATAAAATGGGCAATTTTTATGTTCTTCTCTAAAATTTCCTTTATTTCAACTTTAAAAAATTAATATATTACTTTTATCATAAGAAAAACACACATTTTCAATTTTGTATATGGAGGATTTTGAATCACAGAGAAAGTAGCACCATGCCTTGGTGACACTAAAGAAACATTTGTTTCTTATAACTAAATCCTTTTGTTGCATTCCCTGTTACCTAAGCAACCTTCTGATAATTCTGCTTCCTTTGTAGCATGCCCCCAGAGAGATGCCATCTTAGACAGGTCAACGCAGATGCGATGCATGGTCTGTCTGACAGTTTTTCATATACATATATATTTATTTAGGGGGGGGAGGGGAGGTGCCTGGGCAGGCACCAGGAATCAAACCCGTGTCTCTGGCACGGCAGGCTAGAATTCTTCCACTGAACCACCATCGCACCGCCCTAACAATTATATAGTTATATTTTAACTTTATAAAGAGAGAGATTTATAGTCAGGAGATTTAAATTCCTCCTGCCGCTGAATTTCAGAATATGAATTTTTAATAAGAGAGGTACATAGCTGTGTAAAGGCTTCTGCTAATACATGAGGAACTACTATATGCTTGGAACTGTGCTTCTATTATTTCTGATTTTCATATTAGACCCTCTAGTTGTTCTTTCTCTCTGTTTATATGCAGAGAAACTGAGGTTTAAAAGCATGCTTCCTGTTACACAGCTAATAAATAAATGTCAGAGTCAAATTTGAACCCAAGTCTAATTAACTTTAAAGCTTCTGTTTCTTCCAACTAAGCACAGTCCTCCTCCCCTCCCACCCAGATGCTTCAAGAACAGCTGGCTGACTGCAAGATCAGAGGAGAGGAAAACAAGTTTAAAATATCTAGAGTGTATGTATGCTTTTACTAAAATATAATATAAAGTACTTGTAGTCTGAGGACATTTGGTTGGGGAGGGAATTCTGAAATATTGTCTTAAAACGTTTTTTTATTTTTTCATTTTTAAAGTAAAACCTTTTTTAATTGAAGTTTAACATACACAAATGAAAGTCAATATACCTTAGATCAGTCATTATCCCAGCACCATTCCAGAAAAGTTTCCCACTATCCTCATATTCTAACACCATGAGTTTAACTTTGCCAGTTTTTGAAGTTTATAGAAATGGAATCATGTATTCTGTTTTCTAGCATGTCTGTCTTCTTTCTCTCATCTTGTTTGTGAGCAGCTTAATCAGCAAATAACTCAAGGAGGACACTGGTACCCAGTACAGGCTCACTTCTTCGTGCCTTTGTTTTCTCTGAGATTTTGGCTCCTTGTTCCTAGATGCCATGGCAAAATTCTAATCCAAATTTTGTCTTCCAGGCTCATAAAGGTTGCCTGAGGTCTGTGACTTCCTCTGCTGGGTAGCAGCTTCTCTCAGCCTGGGTTCTAGGTATCTTGCCCTGCCATTAGCCATTAGCAAATGCCTCAAGGGGAAAAAAACATGATGCAGAAAGTTTGGCTTTCAATCTTCTTTCCTTCATTTCTGGATGCGGCCCTTTTATCTCATCTACTGCAGCAGCTCTCATATACTTATGAATGTGTACAAAGAATCAAAAGGTTATGACGTTTCTACTTGTACTCATAGGAATATTGGTCAACTGCAAAGTATGCCACAACTAGGAAAGTAATTTTATTTTCGATAGGAAACATTGACATCCTTATGTGCTTCCCTCTCACAAGTACTTCTTGAATAGCTGCCATAACTTAGGGGAGAAAAAGGTATAACATTTATAGACATGTTAGAACCTTTACATTTTTAAAAATTATATTTGGTGAATTTCCTAGTGATGTGGGATAAGCCACATTTTAGTTTTTCCCACCACTGAGAACTATTCTGTTGAAATGAATTTGTTTGAAGAGATTGTTTTATCCCTTCTTTTCTTTTGTTTTTCAACATATTCTATATTCTCCACAGATAAAATGCCAAATAATGGGTTCAAAAAAGACGATCTTTATTATTTCTTAGTAATTAATTACTGAGTAAAACATTTATTTTCTTACCAAAATTATTCCTCTATTAATGCAATCTTATAATAATGCATTTGATTTCTAATATAAAATAAGTAGTATTACATATCAATCAATTTGATAAAACTGCTATATTTAGCTTTATTTAAATATGACATAGGTATAATATAAACTTTTTACATTGACAGCTATCTTTGCCAGTAAAACTAACCCCTTGAGAGTAAAGTTCATGGTGTTTATGATTAGTTTGAATCTCAATGGCCACAGTGTAAAAGAAATCCATGTGGTGGTTTTTTCTCTTCTAAAAACAACAATATAAAGTTACATAATCTCTCTTTAAAGTTTTGGCAATAGGTATTTAAAATTTTAAATGTCTTCACTGCTGACCAAGCCATTTTATTTCTATCAATATATTCTATAGATGTATTCAAACATGTGCACAAAGACACACTTACTAGAATGCTTATTATGACTTTATAAACTAAAAAGATAGGAAATATCCTAAATATCTATCAACAGGGACTGGTTAAATAAATTATGTTAAATGTATTCAGTGAATCACTGTACAAATTGAGTTAGTATTATTTGTGATATATGAACAATCAGCAAAATATATTGTTACAGGGAGACAAAAAAACAAAAGGGAACAAAATGAGATGCAAAGGAGATATACAAAATTTGAATGCTATCTGGAAAAGTATGAAAGAAAGAACATCTCCTGGGGTGAGAGAAAGACATATCTTTTTATTGTGTGCTCTCCAATACTATTTGATTTTTTTTCTGTTTTGATCATATGTGTTTTGACAACACATTCTACTTAATTTAAAGAGAGTTTCCTCATGTTGATACACACAATTCTAATTTATCCTATTTAAATTATTACATAGTATTTTATAATGTAAAATACTCTAGCTTATTAAACATTCCTCTACTAATGGACATACAGCTTGCTTCTATGAAAGCAGAATTGGAAAATTACACATTACTACAAAAGACTTAAAAGCACAAGTGTTTTGCTGTTTAAAATAAACTACCTTTTGGTATAGAATGAATGTGGGCTCTAAAATCAGATGCCGGGCGGGCCACGGTGGCTCAGCAGGTAAGAGTGCTTGCCTGCCATGCCCGAGGACCCGGGTTCGATTCCCGGTGCCTGCCCATGCTAAAAAAAAAAAAAAAAAAAATCGGATGCCACCACCAGTGTTGTTTGCACAATCCAAGCAACAAAATGCTGTCTCTGAGTTTAATTTGTCAGAAAAAGTAAGTTAGAGAGAAAAAATATAGAAAAGAATTAATTTAGAATAATTTAGGGATATTTATATTATGAATGCACAGTGACTGTTAAGCAATGCAACAATGGAAGTAACTATAATATTCTTCGGATTTTCAGTCAACAAGCTTTATCACATACTTAAAATTCAGGAATATGTATTATTTTAAAACTCATCTAACCAGGAACTAATTTTGTTATAAACAGTAAATTAAAAATTCACTCTAGGGCAGGCCACACTGGCTCAGTAGGCAGAGTTCTTGCCTGACGTGCTGGAGACCCAGGTTCGATTCCCCATACCCGCCCATGAAAAAAAAAATCACTCTAAATTTTATCTGATGTTGACAAAAATATGGCAATGTATTTTCTATATCATATGTATATCAAGCTATTAATGATAAAATTGAATAGCACTCTTATAAAATGATAAAAAAATGATATAGTACCCTGGCACTATTCATTGGTCTTTAAATTTTCATTTTCATCCCATTTATTGGTAACTTTCTATTTTTACTATATGCCTAGAGATTCAAATCCTCATATAGAGATCTGATAGCTTGAATTATACACTTGGAGATTAAAATGCCAAGAAACATGACAATATAGCTCTGTAGTCTATTTATACCTAAAATGCTCTTAAAGAATCCTCTTTGGTTGTGGGGCTCCATACAAAAATGTACACAATTACGTTTTTCAAGTGTACTGGTTGTGCTATTATTACCCAAGTTATATTTTTGTTTTGGTTAAAATGGTTAAACCATATATTTCCTTTGTCAAGCATTATTACTAAATACTGGATGAAACAAAGTTAATTGTTATTTCATATAAAGCACCTTTTCCATGAGGTATATTTACTGAAAAATGTATATCTGCATGTTTATTTGTCCTCTTTACATGCAAATAAGTAATAATCTGTTCAGTCACAGGAAAAAATAGTATATGCTAGAAAATTAAAAAAAAGTAATTCTCATGGCCATGAACATGGTAGCTCTAAGGGAAGTTATAATGTAGCTAAGACAGTACTTAGGCTTCACTTTTTATATAACAGACTTTCTTTTTTAGGAAACCCTATATTTTGTGGTGTGCAGAGTCTGGGAGACTAGACTAAAGAAATGGCCTTAAGTACAATAATAAAGTCAAGGTCAGTCCTAGATCCTAAAAGTTACCTTATCTTCTAGAAATATAATCCCATGGAGACCGTTGCTGATATTTGTAAACGACTTTTCCCATAAATCATGGGATTTAAAAGGTGAAAGAACTATAGCTGGGACAACATACTTGATAATGGATTCTGAATTGCAATGGCATTAAATTTGCTGTGCTCAAATCTTCCTTCTTGAAATGAGTGCCTTAAAGTTTCCGATCAAGTCTGGAATTGCAGGATTTTACGCCATTTGTGGTATTTCCTACACTGACATTTTTCACTTGATTTACTTCAATGTTTACTTGATTTATCCGATAAGATGAAGCAGACACGAATGCTCCCCATGGCAATAGTGTGTGCAAAGGTAGGTCACTTTCCTTCAAGAACATCGATGATGCATGGAAGAAAGGTCATTTTGTCTTCAATGAAATCAGCAAATTCTCCACACCTCAAAGGATCAACAACTTATTTGTCAAACTAAAATTGGCCGGGTTGGAGAGTGCAGTGATGTTGAGCCACCTCTGAGCTGTAATGTAGGGTCTCCAACAAAGTCAAATGCGTATTGGCAGATATTGCCACATGAGCAATCTATGCCTATGTGAAGACTTAGAGATCATGTCGCATTTGATCATAAACAGTGTATAAGATAAAAGGCAAATGAATTCTTGTTCCTATTTTTATATATGCAGAGAGGGTAAAGGACTTTTCCAGGGTCACAAAGTATCCCAGTCCATTGTCTTCTACATTGTGTATTATTTGCAAGGAATAATATGAAGAAGCCATGCGAATGGGTCATTTCAGGTATGCTTTAAAAACATTTCATGGCTCTAACAATAAAATGTCAAAATGCCGAGTCACTCAGTTCAATTACTTCTCTCATGGGAGTAGGGGTGGTGAATTTCCTGAAATAAATAAAATGTACATACATATGAAAGGATTGAGATTATACATGCAGTTATACACCATAAGGAAAAATTCCACGGATACAACTACCAACAACAGAGATTTGAAAGCAAGCCTGTTCCTAATGGAACAGCATATTAATTACCTTTGAGATGGAGTAGACATTTTCAGCTTGCTTATCTCTTTTTTTAGGAGATGAAACACATTTCCCACCCACACCTTCATCTATCAGCACTTCCAACTGTCTCTGAACATAGCTGAAGCATTAGCTTGTTTCATGAGGCTCCTAATGAACAGTTTCACAACACAGTGTCTTCAATAACATCCATTTGAAAATTGCTGAATTTCAAGTATTCAGGTCTAGTTTAACAAGACTTTAGGATAGAACGAAGGATATTAAAAAAAAATGGGGGCACCTCGTCATCTTAATGTTCAGATGTTCAACCAGGGCTATAGAAGTTACCCTTGGTGAGTATACCAAAGCTAATTTTAAACCTGAAAGCTTTCCGTTTTAATGAAATGTGTGATCATAAACAGGAAAAAGGCATAACATGCGATTTAGAACAATCTTTATAGTCATAGATATGACCAGCTCTTTACATAGTTCTATTACAGTTTGCTGAAAAAAGCTCTGTGTTATGACAGAGAAGTGACTTCAAATTCTGATTCTTGCAGTAAAAAGAAAATAAAAGACTTTGAGCCTATGACTTTCACCAATTCATTTATCCTTTTGGGCCACAGTCTGCTCCTTTTTGTAATGGGTGAATGGATAACCTAATGACTAATATCACTTTTCTCATTTAAATTTCTGTGATCCTAAGTCACATGTACTTACTCTGTACATTTGTCATTCAATCTTACATTTGCACTGGCCTTTATTATAAAGCTTGTTTTAAAGTGTAGCATGTGATTAAAATTTTAAAAATAGATAAATATACTTATTAGAGAACTAGATGTGTTCCTTAAATTGAAGATATCTAAACATAATATTGTTTCAAACTAACATAATTTAGCTTTCTTTAAAAGTCTATACAGTAATGTGAGATTCTAAAATACAGCATAATGCATATTTCATTATCGGTTAAATAGATATGAAAATAAAGTCCCATATAAGGAGGGAAACAGGTGTCTAAATTGACTTCTAAGAAGTAGAATATAGGAAAAAAGTCAAATTTGGGGAGAAAGACATTGATTTCCCTTTTGGACATGATAAATTTTAGTGCTATTCAGGAAATTAAATGCTAAAGGATGAACTCTGAATCAATATTTAAGAAGCAAAAGCCTCTTAATGTAGATTAAGGATGGATTATCAGATGGGTAAGTGACCAGAGTTTCATTATTAATATATATTTATGTAATAGAGTGGATGTGTTAGGAAGTGTACTAAAAACTAAGAAGACAACTTTCAATACAGGTCTCACTGAGTAAAATTAAATTGTTCGTAGGGCTACATTCTCATCTGGAGGCTCTAGGTGAAAATATGTTTCCTTGCCTTTACCAGCTTCTAAGGGTTTCCTGCATTATTCAGCTCATGTCCGCATCCCTCCGTTTTCAAAGCCTGGAACAATGCATCTCCCTCCCACTACTCCACCAGTCATGTCTCCTGATCACAGCCAGGAAAGATCTGCTGTTAAGGAAACATGTGATTAGATTGGGCCAGCATTGATAATTCAGGATAATCTCCCAATCTCAGGAACCTTAATTGAACTGCACTTGCCAATTTCATGACACATAACATTTTCGAAGGTTTTGGGATAGGATATTGATATCTTGGGGGGGGGGGCATTAGTTTGCCTGCAAAAGTCTATCCTTGACCATCCCCAAATCATGTTTATCCCACATGTAAAATATATCAGCCTCATTGCAATGTTCTCCGAAATCTCCATGCTTTAATGCGTCAGCTCAAAACTCCAAAAATCACTGAAATCTCATCAGCTCAAAAACCCTAGATTTCATCATCTGAATGATCTAAGTTAGATATGAGTGAGATACTGAGTATAATCCATCCTGGGAAAACTTCTCCCCTTGTGACCTTTGAAATCGGAACAAGTCATCTGGTCCCAAAATACAGTGGATGGCAAAGTACAGGGTTATAGTTATAGACATTACAGTTTTAAAAGGTAGAAAATAAAGTGAGAATCATTTGTCCTAAGCAATTTTGAACTCAAGCTGAGAAAACTGTATTTGCTTTCAAGGCCTGTGAATAATCATCTGTGACTTGAAGCTCTACCCTTTGGTCTCAAGATTCCACCTTCTGTGTCAGCTTTCCTTTTTCATGAAATGTAGCATGTGTTTACAGCTGAATATATTTATCAGTCTCTTTCCAGCCTATAGAATTTTGGGTGCCAAATAGGTTTCTCTGAATTTGTATCCTCTATGAACTCCCATTCCAAGCTGGCAGTGTTTCTGTTGGCATAAAATTCTCAACAACCTTTTGGGTTTCCCATATACATCAGTGGATTCACTTCATTAGACAAGAGGTGGCCCCCAATATATAATTCCATCTAAATTGTTAGCTTCCTAAGATTGCTGAAGGGAACTATGAGTCACCTTTTTAGTCTCCTCAGTCTTATGTTTGACCATACCCTCTACCAAAAGGTTGTCTAGCCATGCCCTCTGCTCTCTCTCTAGAGGAAAGTTTCTTGACAGTAAATATCTTAATTTTAGCATCTTTTGAAATCTCAATAGCCTGAGAATTTCCCAAATCATCAAATTCTGATTCCTTTTTGTTTAGCAGTTCTTCCACCAATTTCTCTTTCCTCTCATATTTTACCATAAGCAGCAAGATGAAACCAGGTTGCATTTTTAACACTTTGCTTCAGCTAAATGTACAAATTTATCTTTTGCAAGTTCTGCTTTCCACCTAACTACAGGTCACAATTCTGCTAAGTTTTCTGCCTCTATAAAAAAATCCCCTTTGCTCCAACTTCCAATTCTATAACCCTCGTTTTCTTCTGAAGCCTCACCAGCTGTGGTGGCTTGGAACTACATACCCCACAAAAACATGCTCTTAGAATTAATCCATTCCTATGGGTGTGGATCCATTGTAATTAAGAACTCTGCAACTTCAGTTAAGGTGTGGCCCAAGGGTAACAGGCTGGGCTTTAATCTGGATTTCTGGAATCCTTCATAAGCAGAGTGAAAATCAGACACTGTAAAAACCACATGGGAGCAGCCAAAAGCTGGAAGTTAATGGATTTGAGAAGCTAGGAGAGTCTGCCATGTATATTTTCATGTGACAGAACAACTAAGGACCATAGATTGCAAGCAGCCAGCCCCAGAATGCCACTGTCTTCTGGGAAAAAGTATCACATTGATGACATCTGATTTTTGTCTTCTCCTAGCCTCAAAACCATAAGCCAATATATATTTGTGGTTTACAACAACTTACTGCATTGTGTTTGCTCCAACAGTCAGGAAAACAGTACCTTTAATTAACATCCATATTTCTACCAACAGTCCATTCATAATGATTTTGGTACTCTTTAAAACAATGTATGCTTTTGCTATCATGCTTCTCACTTGCTTCTGAGTCTTTTATGGGTGTTGTTAGTACTCATATTTCTACAGACAATCTGTTCAAAACAGTCTAGAATTTTTCTACCAAATGTCTCAAAATTCTTTAAGTCTTTACCCATTACCCAATTTAATGCCACTTCCACAGTTTTAGGTATTTGTTATAGCAGTACCCCACTTCTGGTACCAAGATGTAACCAGTCACTTTTTTCATTGAATTTACTGAATATTGGGAAAACAGGAAATGAAGATGCCATTTCAGAAAGGTGATTAGTGCTACTGTAAGAAAAATTTAATGCACCACAGATTACTCAATCAAGAGTTTTTATTAATTGTTTTCCAACTTTTCTCTCCAAATTTCTATGAGATTTTTCTGAACTCAACTGTTCCCATTTCCAGCTTCCCAGTTACTCCTTAATGTTTATTCTAGTTTCCACTGCCTTACCATTTCATTAAAAAAAAAAATGGATTTCAATCTCCTCCACATTGCTAAATCTAAGGGGAACTTTTGTCTTTCTCTTATTTAACCTCATATTTGTATTGGCACTATTGTTTCCTTCCTTCTTGAAGTACTTTCTCTTTTTTATTTCCATCATACACTACACTCTTCTGGATTTTTCCCCTCAAGTCTGTCCATCTTTTTTTAAGGCTTTTTTTTTTTTTTTTTTTTTTTTGCTGCTCTCATCTGATTTTACTTGACTCTTCCACATTACAGTTTAAGAATCAGTCCATGACCTTCATTTATACATAAACTGCATTCCTTCTTTTTAAAACCTTATCCTCACCTATGGGTTTAACATTTAGATGTTTATAACTGAAAAAGTCATATTTGTAGCCTCATAATATATTCTGAGCTCCAGACCTAAATATCTAGCCTTAAAATTGGCATCCCTAATGGATGCTTTGCATGAACCTTAAACCAAATATGTCCAAAAAGTTGTTTGTATTTATGGTCTCCACTCAACAAAATGGATCTCATCTGGCTGATGTCTATTTCACTGAAAGGCACTTGTACCAGCTAACTTGTAGAAATCAAAATCCTAGAGGTCAGCCTTGTCACCCACCTCTTCCTTATTCTCACATCCATTCCATCATTGAGTTGATCACTTCTAACTTGAAATCATTTATTTCTCTTGTTTTCTTCTATTGTCTCATTTTTACTACTGCATTAGCATTCTATCTGTTCATCCTTATTGTTTACCCAACTATCTCCCATTGAGTTCTCCAAAATAAGAACATAATAATCTTCATTAAAACCACAAATCTAATCATGTCACTCCTCTGCTTGAAATAATACAAATGCTCAGCATCATTCTTAAGAAACATGACCTGTTGGTTGAGAAGGGGCTTGCATTCCTCTCAGTTCTCACTCTGAATTCTCGATAACTTTGTGTCTGACCTCCAGGAACACTGGAATTCTTCTTTTCCTATCCAACAACATTCTTACTCCTGCCTTGGGGTTACAACTTTCAAGCCATATCTCTTAGAACATTCCAAAAGTGAGCATTAGTCAACTTTCATTTTTTTTCCTGTCTTGTTTCTGATAAATTATCCTCCCATTGCTGGTAGGACTTTCTCCTTGGAACCGGGTTACAGTTTATCCCTCTTTCACAATTTGGAAAACACTAGTCATTAGAATCACTGTACCATTTGATACTTCTGATTGTTGTATCATGAATTTTATCCACAGCTTGGTGGGTTTCCACTGCGTTGCATCTTTTACAGAGAAAAATGATGAGGACCAAAGGACTCTTCAATCTCTACAGATTCCAGGTTGGGAATAAATATGACATTCCATTTATTTGCCAGGAAATAAAATTCACTATAAAAGTCATTTATGGCTCTGTGAACCTTATGGAAAAGATAACTGTAAACAATGTGCTTGACAGTAGCAGAAAATATGGTAAAGTGCTCTCCACACATTGTTTTTAGCTTGTTTTTACAAGCATTTCTGACTTCAAAAATAAAGTTCCCCACTACTGTGGGCCCCAACGAAATTATTCAGTAGAATCACTGAATTATGTCTTTTTGGTTATAAAAACTCAAAAATTAGGATAAAAAATGGGTAAAGAATGATCAAAGCCATATTTATGGTTTTGTGTTCCCATCTGCATTTTAAGAATTGTTATTACTGTTAAAAAATAAATAAAAAAAGAGTTAGATAAATTTAAGTGAAAACTACCAAATAGTTGAATAGGAATATTAAAAGATAGCATCCAAGCTTATTAACCTTCCATTTTATAGAGAAACCAATAAAAAATTTACCCATTGATTTAAAAAGGCTTTTCATTCCTGCCAGGAAATCCCTAATCTCAATTCTCCTCATTGTTGGTGGAAACTCCTTTCACATTTTTTTCTTCACATGTAGAGATACTTGTCCCATGACTTTTCTATATTGTTAATGGTTATGTTGTATTATGTTTAGAAACAAATATGGTGCATATCTTTGAATATCACTCACACAAACCTCTTTCCTCAAAAATTAATGGCATCAGAGAATAATTTTCATTTATCATCAATAATGATAAAAAGCAGTCAATCATTTGAAAAAATAGATTTTTATAAAACAATTTGTATCTATTTAAGGAGCAAATGTACATTTCACACCTTGTTTTCATCATCAACATCTTCTCATCTAACAGTCTCATTCAATCTGACAATTTTTACCAGCCAATCAATCAAACGAATTACAAGAAGTTTAAAAAATCAGGATAATTTGTCATCATTTTTAAAGAAATGTGCTGTTTCATTTCTAAATTTATTTTTTTAAGCTAATGTGAAGCACATAATATATTTCTATGCCCCTGACTATGATGGATAAGAAAAAAATAAGTGCTCTTTTTAGGTCAAGACCATAATTCTGGTAAACTCTGTCTCCCTAATTTTCATTACCAGACTGCTGAATGAAATAAAAACTTTTTTTTAAGTTAAGGGACATTTTGTATATATTTCAAAGCACTCTTGGCATAAGGTGGATGTTCATTTATTCTGTTATTTATTGTGAATATTTGTGTAGGGGTCTGATTTGTGTATGAATCAGAGAGTACAAGGAAAGGTAGAGGTTATTATGAAAACTAAATGCAATATTCTTTTCTGAATATATTTACACAACAGAAGATATAACAGTCAAATTATTGAAAGGCAATCTCTAACCTCAAGTCTGTCAAAAGGCAAGCTTCCTTTAGGAGCAAGAAGGAGGTAAAAAAGAAATGGAGATAAGAACAAAGAAACTGGTGAAAATTAGAGACATTTTTCTTGGTTAAGACTAATTTTGTCAATATAAAAATTAAAAATAAGGTGTTGAGTGTAATTCAAATATTATCTACTGACTGTACAGCAGTATTATTAAACAGTTCTGAAGCATTAAAGGCAATATGTTCTTGTTTCACTTATTTTACTGAACTTCTCCACCAGAATGCCGTAATTTCAATCCTTATTTTTTATGAAACATAGTAGTTTGAAAAATCCAGGTGATGTTACATGAGTGTTTTAAATAAATAAAGCTCACTTAGATATACAGTTCAATTAGAATATCTACTCAGAGGACCAATGTTGTTCTAAAATGGTATTACATTTGCATAGCATCTCTTAGATTACACTAGCTAAATTTATTTAAATTGCAAAATGAATGCATATATTTACATAGCCAATAAATATAGCTTTTTTTTTTCCTTTTGATTTTTACCACAAACTTGAGAGAGACTCTCCTAGAAATATAATATTTGGAGACAGATAGATCCCGGAATTTGTAAATATATTTGAAAGTAATGAGTATTGCTATATATAAACAATGATGATGATGATAAGTAATAGTCTATGAAGATAGCTTGTTCTATATAATTAATAAATACGGATTCTTCTACAAAGACTTAAAAGTCTATATAGGTATTTAGCAAGTATAATTTAACTGAAAGAAATTAAACACCCTAAATTTCTTTCTTTTCAGATTTTCTAATGTAATCATTGCTTGCACTAGGCAACTTAAAATCTTTCCACATGATATCAAGTTAAGGAGAAACACACACACACATCCTTCAGCATGGACCAAAAGAGACATTCCACAATGGCAGTGCTTGCACTACCGCAGCATTTATAGTTCTTTGTTATTACTTATGCAGTTAAACAACTAAACAACTTTACACACAATGTAAAGAGGGAAACGGTAAATGACACAAATGTAATATTCAAATAAGTGAAAATGAAATCCCATTTTAAGCACTGTAAATTCACCTCCACTCTGCTGGTGCAGGGCAGCTGAGCAGACGGGAGGCTATGCTTTCCCTCAGGTTGACCCGCCTGGCTGAACCACGTCTCTGGAGCAGCCTGGGAGGGTGGTCTCATGGGGAGGCAGCAGCTAGCAAAGGTAATTCCATCTACCAGAGGTTTCTGTAGGACACACTTGATGAGCACCCTGTGTCTCTATCTGCAGTCTGGATACACATATTTCAAAGTGTTAAAGGGAATGGAAATCGTATGTTGGCAGTTTCATGGGGCCACACAGCGATTTGTAGGAGGTACTTTGGGATCCCAAATGAAGGAGAGAAAGTCTCTCTCTCAGCCATACTTAAATTTATATTTATATTTCTATACAGTAAGGAAAAAGAAAAAACATCAGCAAGATTCTTAAAAATTTCTTCTTTCATTTGCAATCCAGAAGGCACTATTGTTATTCTTCCTGAATTCAAAGTTTAAAAAATGGAACTGAACATGTAGCATTAGATCGCAAATTCAATAGCAGTGCTTGTGCACATGCACACAGACACACACACACACACAACACCCGATGTTTACATATCTATCAGCCATAATGCCTGGAGTTATTGCAATGCTTCCTTTAAAATCGGCTCATCCCTGAGGCATAGGTGTTATTTATTTCTCTGTGCTTGGCAAACCCCTTATGAGTTAGAGCACATGATCGAGCTGGGGGGCACTAAATGGACATGTTTGTGTGGTGCCAAAATACGCAAATGAGAAGCTGAAAAGCTTCTGAGATATTTTGTGCACATGGCACTAATACTAATATTCAGATTTAGTGAAATATGTCGTGCTTTATCTATTATAAACATAAGGAATATTAATTACCAAATCTCCTGAATTTTCTATAGCTTTTCTCTTTTCTCAAATAGCAGCTCTTCAGATGGATTCTTTTATTGACAGTTTACTGTGTATTTTGTTGAATAGATAATAACAAAACCATCTCAATTGACTGTTAAAAAACATTTTTCCCTTACAAAATTCCCACTTTTGTGTATGGTTTTTCTTTCATTTTTGTGGGGAGGGGTAGCATCTGGTCCTGGAAACAAATCCAGGTCTCCTGCATAGAAGGCGAGCATTCTACCTCTGAACCACCCGTTCACCCTATGTAAATAGTATGTTTTCAACTGAAGAAAAATCAATTTCCATTTTTTCTGTTTGACTGAAGCATGAACTCTGCAAAAGAAAGTAACATGTTTTGGTCCTAATTGTGCCCTTCATAGACTCTGGCAGATTCCCTCATATATACATCAATTAAAATATTGTTTATAAATTATGCAAGCAGCAGACTTAAGTTTGGAGTGTGGACTCAAAAGCAATTTTCCAGTTACAGCAAATAGAATGAAATTTTACTAAAATATTTAGGTAGCTTAAAATAAGGTGGCACTTTTCTTTGACTTTTATCCCATGAATACACCTCTTCATAATTCTAAAGATTGAAAAAAGAAGGGTAAGAAGAAGCAGACAGGGTAGGAGAAGGAGGAGGAGGAAAGAAGAAATAGAAAAGTCTAAGCTGAATTCGATTGTCACATTGTTATATTATGTCTTTATAAATATCAAAACACATGCCTATTTTTTATTACTAAACTTTAAGGCATGATTTTGATTATTTTATTACAGGTGAACTTAGCATAATGCCTGATAAATAGTTGCCAGCAACTCAATCTTATATAGCCTCTCAATTAATAAAAAGTGTTGATTTTTAGTTGGTTAATTATAATCTCTCTCCATTGATGTGTCATGCTATTTTTGTTATGCATTTCTGTATCATTATTTAGGAATGATGTTTTTATAAATTTACAGTTTTGGTGTCAATCTCTCTTCTGAGCCCCAGAAACATGTATCTGAGTCTTTTGTGTAAATATGCATCATGAAATTCTATAAGCATTCAAATATTTTCCCAAACTGATCCTTTGCTTTCCTCTGAAAAATATACCCCAGTAACTCTTGACAAACAGCAGCTCTTTAGAAGGTTTTGGTATTAATTTACCAGTGCTGCTATGATAAATACCACACAAAGGGTTGACTTAAGCACAAAGGAATTTATTGTTTTAGTTTTGAAGGCTGGAAGTTCAAAATCAAGATATGCCTGACCCTGCTGTCTCTCAGAGTCTAAAGTACACTGGTAGCTCCTCCACATGGCGATACCCATCTCTTCCTCTTACTTTTACTGCTGGCTTCTCCTAAGTAACCAACTGTGTCCAAGTTTCCCCAGTCATACGGATTTTAGGCTCACCCTGATTCTCTTTGGCCTCATGTAACTAGGATCTTTGAACACTCTATTCACAAAAGAGCCCATACCCACAGGGCAAGAGATTAGGGCTTGAGCATGTCTTAGTGAAAGGCAAGTTTCAATCAACATTTCATTTGCTCATTCTTGTCAAGGGTGGTGTATGTGTGTGTGTGGACATGCATGCATATTTGTGTGTGCATTTGTTTGGTGGGTGAAGGAATGGATCACTAAGCCTAAAGAGAAAAGAAATTTGCAATGTGAGTTGTGGAGAGATGGTGGCATTTTATTGGCTATGCTTTCAATGCTGTGGGCACACCGTGTTTACTAGTCTTGGTGGGGCTGTTGCCTCCACATTGCTGACTAAGGACTTCTACTTAATACTCTGGAGATTTGGCCCTTAAACAAGAGCCAATTACTCACTTCTGATTTCACTTAAAGATGGCTATAGATATTTCCAAATGATATGCTTAAACCTCATCACATGACAATATCTGAAACATCACTGCCATGCATAACTTCATTGAGACTTGCCAACTTATTCACGAATTCCCTTGCTTGGCATTTCTTTTGGCACCTTGGACCTGCATGAATAAGAGCTTTTAGAATTTCCTTTAGTGTGGATTGTTGGTGGTAAACTCTCTCAGTTTTTGTTGGACTGAATTGTCTCTTCATCTTACCCTCCTTTTTGAAATAAAGTCTGGATACATATGTTATTTTTTTTAATTTTATAATTTTATTTAAGAAAACAAACCATAAACTTAGAACCACCAACAATGGATAGCTTCGTTAGCTTAACCATAGGTATATTTAAATAAGGTATCCATATAATCATTGTAAAGCGTGTGTTTGCGGCTTTACAAATAAATTGGTTTCATAAACCAATTTAAAATTAAGGCAACAAGGAAAAAAATCTACATATTCATCTAGCAAAGTTCTACATATTCTATGTATGAAACACTAACTGAGATACCATTTGATCAGTTGTCAAAACTGTGAATGTTCTCAAAATATCAAGTAGAAAGTTCTTACAAATATCTGCATTGCTATAGTAATGACCTATGTTACTAAATATTTTCTTGATTTTAGGAAAATATGAATATGTAAATGCTTTTACAGTAACATAAGGAAATCTTAACCACTAAAATGGGTATCTTAATTAGCTTATCCATAGGTATATTAAATATCTATATAGATACATATATGCTTTTAAGAATATAGTTATTTTTCTTGGTCACTTGATGCTCTCAGATAATACCTGAGAGTCTGATAATAGTCCCATTATATGTTATCTATCTTTTTTACTCTCCTTTTAAAAGGAATTTTCTCTTTGGTGCTCTACAGTTTATTATCATATCTCATATTTCTTTTTATTTATTTTGTTGGGATTTGGTGTACCTCCTGAATATGAGGATTGGTATATTTTTCTGATTCTGGAAAATGCTCAGCTATCTTTCAGTTTCATCTCTTCTGAATTATTTCTCCTGTCTTTGGTGACCTTCATTAGATTATGTCAGGGCCTCATCTATCTACCTTCTGTACCTCTTGATCTCTTTTTCTTATTCTTTATTTCTTTGCTTGACTTGTATTTCATACCACCCACATCTGTTTTCTTAATAGTTTCTAAAAATTTTGGAACACTACCAACAAAAAATAATAAACAGGAAATTTCTAAAGAACTGCTAATCATCAGGGTTAGAAGGGAATATATTTTAGGAGAGGAATAGACAGGTTCATTTTTAATGGAACTCTGTACCTCAAACTGCTTCATGTTGCATATTGAATTAATAAATTAGCCTCTAAGCAAAATGAATTGGCTCCTTTACCTTAATTTCTATGATTTTTCAAAAAACCTTGGGCCATTTTCAAACCTTGATTCTTGTCATCATCTGAAATTACTCTTTTTCTTGAAACTCAAACTCAAATTTCTCTCCCACAGCCTTGGATTGTTCCTAGCCTCAGATTCCCTTACTCCAATCATACAAGTTCTCCAACCTCACTGAAGTTTTCTTACCTTTAACTGATCTTTATTTCTTAGCAGCATTATTACTTTTCTCCCTGACTTGAATAATTCCCCACTTCTTGACCTCTCCCTTAAAATCACTAGTAGAGCGATATTCTTGTAACAAAAATATTATTATGCCATTTCGCTTATTCAGACTGCTTATTGAATAGTTTCCCATTACTTCTTTTTTAAAAAACTCACCTTTTTCTTGTGGTAAAACATGCATAACTTAAAAATCACTTAACCATTTATAATTGAAAAATTCTGAGACATTAAGTATATGGATAATATTGTGTAACCAACACCACTATCTATTTCCAGAACATTTTCATCGTCCCAGAAAAAAACTTGAGCCTATAAAGTAGTAACTCTCCACTGTTCCCTGCCCCCTGCTCTGCTAACCACTATTCTGTTTTCTTTCTCTATGAATTTGCTTCTTCTAAGTATTTCATATAAAAGAAATCACACATTTGTTTTTCGGGTCTGGCTTATTGCACTCAACATGAGGTCTTTAGAGTTCATCCACATTGTAACAAAATCAGCACTTCATTCCATTTAAGGGCTGAATAATATTCCACTGTATGGGTATACCACTTTCATTTATTTATTCATCTGTTGGTGGACACTGGAGGCCATCACTTCTCCATGAAATGAAATGAGGACCTCAACCTGAAGTTTGACTACATCTTCTCCATCTTCTCCATAATTCTGTCTAAGCAAACAGAATTATTTATAGTTACCTTTATGTGCCATTATTTGTGCTTTAGACTGTGGTATGTCAAGAATTCTATTTGGAATAATCTCTCCAACTGGCCACCACTCACCACAGTCTCTCTCACACACACATACACACAAATGCACTTTTCCGCCTGATTAATTCCTTTTCATCTTTTAAGAATTCACTCAAGTATCACTTCCCCCTGGAAGCCGCCAGTACTCTTCTCCCCACCCATCTTCACACACCTAGCACCTAGGGGGTCATGTCTTTATACCACATACCATTGTGTTTATACTTCCAGCTTATAATTTGCACAGATTTTGTGTTTAGCTTCTTCACCACTAGATCACAGGTGCCTTTTCAGTAAAAAGTGTTTTTTATCTCTTTGCCTTTGATGCATTGTGGAGTGCCTTCAACATTGTAGGCATTAAAAGAATGTTAAATGAGCTACCTGAAAGGTCATCCTTCTTACCCCTCAAATTCTTAACATTTTATTTATTCCTAGAGATACAACTCTTACTCACTTCCCGTCAAGCACTAGTTGATGTCTTTATTTGAAACATACAATAGACTTCTTGTATTCTAGTGAAATTGGCCATCTCTTTTATTAAATAATAAGCACTTCTATGACAGTGACAATGTATTGTTTCTCCTTATATGGTGCTTAGTATAGTGCTTTATAAATGTTTAATTCAACAAATTCATATTGCAATTAATAAATGAGATTGTTTGGTTGCTGTTGAATTCTAATTAACTTATTCCTTTGCAAACATTTGGCTATATGGAGTTAGATCTGTGCCTCACTTTATAAGATCATTTTACTTAAAAAAATATAATTTTGCAAAATATTTGCAACACAGTTTAAGAAATTCTCAGTTCAATGAAAACCTAAAGTAATGCTTGTATTCAAATTAAAATGAGACCCGTGATAATTCAAACCATAGCCTGTAAATTTATTTTACAAAGCTCTTACTTTTCATATGAACACTTAATTTCTTCTGTTCTACTTGTATGTACAAACTGAATCTCTATTTGAGATATATATCAAAAGGACAGTTAAAAACTAAAGTTGCAAATATCAGAACAGTCTTCTCTTCATTGAATAATTTCATTTGTAAAGACTGGATGGGTTGAATTCAGCAAATTATACAGAATTAGCTATAATTATTTTGTCAGGAGAGGAAATGTAGCACTTCTCAAAAAAGATTTGTTCAGTCCTATGAGTTCTAAATTCTAGGAACTTTCCAAATATGTTTGCATTCATCACCAGATGAAGACATTTATCGAACAACTTTGTGTAGGTTTGATTTTTCATCAGCCTCCAGCCCCACCCCACACCTCCATGTCTCCAAATCTTATTAGGATGCAGTAAAGTCCTATTCATTGTTAGCAATGGGTGCTAGCACGACAGCAACACTTACTTTCAACATAATTTGTAAAGTACACAGTTTTTGTTAGCTTGAAAAAGCAATTTTTAGCTTGTTTTTACTTTCACAGCTGTTGTTCACAACACATTCAAGGAAGCAATGATGCATTATCATGCCCAACAAACAAATTGTAGGCCATGTCTTTTGCAAGTGGCCAATTGGTCTAGGACTACAGATAACTAAATATGAAATGCATGATGGAGAAGCTTCCTAATAAATAAAAGCATTAGGCATATACTACCTTAAAACAAGATATGCCACATAACTCAAGGATTAATTCAATTAGTATTACATAAATGTTCTGCGAAAACTGAATTACCTCCCATCTCACAGTTTGAGATAACATCCTGTCATCCATCATTGCTGTGAAAATCATGGGTTCCACAGCCCAATTCACATTGAGGTAATTATGCCTAGCTAATAAGAAATGTTAAGGAATAAATATATTCTACAACACTAATTTTATCCATATTTTAAGCCTGATACTTAAACTTGTTACAGCCTTATCCAAAAGGAAAAGAAAAGATGAAGAAGAAAAGACAAAAATAAGAAATCTATATAGATTTAAACATTTTTCTCAGCTCTTCAGTCACAGCTATAATTTTATGATTCCCCATGGAATATTTTTATGAACACAGTGTTCTGAGAAGTTGTATGAAGAACTTATTAACATTTACTTTCTGCTCCTAAAAGGACTAAATTAAAAAATCCATATTAGGTATAAAAGGGGTAGGGAGTGGAGTTTCAGAACAAGAGCGTCTATCATTTCATTAAAATGTAATCTGTTATCTTGATGCTTCCGGCATGGGACTTTTCTGACCTATTGCTTTCCCGTCTCACCCTTCCTCCACTCCTCTCACTTACACTATGCCTTATAACCTACTCTTCAGAAGATGGACTCGGCTGCCAGGGAACATGCTGGATGTAACTAAGGCCACAGGTTATACCAGGAAATGTCCACATCTTATGCTTAGCACTGGACTCAATACATTGGCAGTGAAATCCTTCATATCCAGAACATGACACAAGGGATCAAAGAGCAGTCAATAAAGTATATCATCTACAATCTTCCACATTTTACTTAGCAGACTTGTAGAATTATTGACAGCATTCATAGTATTTTCTTAAATACGAAAAATTAATTATGATAGCAGAATTATGACACAGAACCCAAAGGATTGATTTGGGTGGGCTCTTTCTTTAAAAATTGGAATTGTTTTTGACCGCAGTAAGAACATTCTGTATCAATGTGCTTCATGCAGTCCACAAATGCCAGGTCCATTAGAAATAATTTTAAAGCAGAATTAATGTTACATCTTCTTTTCTTTATGTACCATGATTTTAAAGATTCTAAAAATTAAAATTAGCAAATTCAAAGAAAAAGATATGAAAGGAAAGAAAATTGCATGTGTGAATATATTCTAATTAAATAATGATTTACTGTTACTAGTTGCATTTTGCAGAGACTCAGTGAGTATGTATACAATTTAAAGGGAATTTGGCCCAAGTAAATTAAGACTATATTTTTCTAACTTGACTATATTTTAGGGATCATGGAACTACCATTAAGAGGAATAAGCAATTTTTAAATTAATTTAGAATTTTAACTTAATTTTTGAAGTTTGTGATATGCATAATTCACATTAATGTCTACTATGCAAACTTAACTAAATTAACTAGCCTAAAATAACAAAATATATACCCTCCTCCTTTACTATGATGCTAGTCAATTTGATTGATTCCTTTTGCTGAAAAATAAATATGTTAGTTCAAGACAGGGAAAGTCTCAAAGTCTCATAGTAATAAGCCCTTATGTGAAAAAATACACTTTGATATTTCATTCTTGAAGAATTTCAGCTATGTTGGAAGGTGATGATAAACTCTAGTGATTCTTCTCATAACTTATCACATAAAATTCATTCATCAGTTCCTAAGGGGACACATGTTTCCTTTCTGTGTCCAAGGTTATAGTCCTGAATCAAGAACTGATGAAGCTAAATTACTGCATCCTACAGTCATAAAAGACCTTCAGAAGGGATGCAGTGGATGCCAGTACTGCAGGTAAAGCACACAAGTAGGCAGTCATCAGCACCTGAGAACCCAGTTAATTTTTAAAGACCTTCAAAACAGAAAACTTTATAAAGGTCTGTCAAGACATGGTTATTTAGCATTGTTGTTTTTAAATATCTAAAAGCTTATTTCATTATTTGAAATTCTGTTCCACGCACCTTTTGGCCATCATCCTTCTATAGAAATGACTATGGACAGTGTCACTATGGACTAAGGACCCCCTCATGAAACTGAATGATAAATTCTCAATTATATTACTGGACTTTCACCAGCACTTGTGAAGTTGATCACTCCTTCCTTCACTTTCTTCATTTGGCCTCCTGGTCACCACAATTCCCCTTTCTTCCCACTCTCCTGGTTACTACTTCTCATTCTCCATTACTGATTACCCTCAATTCCCAAACTTCTTAATGTTGGTGAACCCCAGGGCTACATCCTTGAACCTCTTCTCTCTCTGTACTCATTACTTCGTGACCTCATACAATGTCAAAACTTTAAATATCAAACTTATGCTAGTGACTTTGAGATACAATTCACTACTTCAGAAATCTCCCCTTAAAACGAAGCTACCTAAGTGCCTACTTGACACATCCACTTGTATGTCTCTACAGAGCATGTCCATACTGAACTCTTGCACTTGTGTCCACCTAATCTGCCTGTCTCCTTCTTCCCATCCCCTCCTTCTGCACTAATCTTCTCCATCTCAGTTCTAAGGAATTCCATTCATAGGATAATGGAACTTGGTATCATCCTGTTCTCTTTTCTCCCACATCTCACATCAGGTCTTTTGACATATCAACTCTCGTCAGTTCTACCTTCAAAAACTAATCACTTCTTGCCAGCTTCCATCCTAACACTTTGTTCAAACCTCTGTCATATCTCACTTGGGTCATCACATTAGCTTCCTAACTGATCTCTACTTACACTATTACCACCTTCTCCTTAGTCTGTTTCCAACACTATAACAAATATATGTCACATCATCTCCCTCTTCTGAGCAAAATTCTCCATTGATTCCTTTTTCATTCAGAGGAAAAGCCATTCTGATGTTCTGAAAAAGCCATCTGGTTTGTATTCCCTATCGCTACTCACCAAACCCAAATCTCTGAACTCCTTTCCTTCCGTTCCCTTCCCTTTACATCATCCTCCCTGAACTGACGTCTCTCCTCCTCCACTTGCGTCTAATTCTTGGCTAGCTTTTGTACATATTTGCTATAAACGTAAATATGAGAAAATGGTTCCCTGGATGTGTATAAAGATCCACTCATAGCACCAAAGAGCTCTTTGTATGTTTTTTCTGCAATGTCTTTCTTTAATCCAATGAGATATTCCGTATTCATCCTTATTTAACCTGACTCTAGCATACTGTGCTTTGAAGACTATAATAATTTTTCAATTGCGCCTTGAACTCCAGGTCTATCTGCCTAGGTATTTTTTTTTACATGGGCAGGCACCGGGAATCGAACCCAGGTACTCTGGCATGGCAGGTAAGCGTTCTTGCCTGCTGAGCCACCGTGACCCGCCCTGCCTAGGTATTTTTGACGCTCTTCTTCACCCCCTTCACAGGCACTTCAGTTTCACTATTAATCACACAGATCCCTGAGGACAAACTGGAACAACAGTGGAACAGGAAGCGGAAAGAAATATTGTATCCCTTATTGAACAATTTGCACTTACAACCTGGCATAATATGGTTGTGGTAATGGAATAATAAATATAACCCTGAAAGCCCTGATATTTGTAAAGGATTGAATAATTCAACTAGTTACGGAATTCTAATTATCTGGCAATATAAGAAATATTTGTGCTCAGTTTTTTTCCCTATTCTCAGCACTAATTTTCTACACATAGTATAAAGTAGGATTATCATAACAAGCAACTGATGAGATTTATCTCGGTGTTTACTGTAAGACTGGAGGATATTTCTAAAGCCATCATAAAATTGAAGATTCATATCATTAGTATGATGACAATTTGTTTTTCCTTAAGCAACAGCTTTGTGTTTTATAGTTTGGGCACTGTAAGAACTGTAACAGAAAAGATTTCTGCATTAGCTTTGTCTGCACTACAGCTTGAAGAGTGAAAACTATGAAATTCTTTTATATAGATAAATAATTGTAGTTATGAATTTTTTCAGATTTCTAGTGTCATCCTGATCCCAATTCTTCTTCCACCTATATTAATTGCTCAATAAATATAGTTCCAGCTAATACACAGATAGGTACTCAATAATTTACATTTAATTACCATAAATGATATTTTTAATTTGAGAGTTGATAAACCTTTATGAGATACTAACCCTCCTTTCATACACATGAAAAATTAAGCATCGTAAGCCTTAAAAATATCAGAATCCTGGGCCATGTGGCTCAGCAGGCTGAGTTCTCCCCTGCCATGCCGGCAACCGGGTTTGATTCCCGGTGCCTGCCCATGTGGGGAAAAAAAAAAAATCAGAATCCTTTAATTCACAAAACCATGCTATTGGAGGAGAGCCTATCATTAACCTCCATAAAGAAAAAAAAAAAGTTTTACTCCATTGGATCAAAATAATTTCCCCACCATTGGAATTCCAATTTTTAAATGCTAGCAAAGCAAAAGAGGAACCAATATCAGTGCTGGTTATTGACTATTTAAAATGATATAGAAATAGATTTGGTTTTCTTCACATTTTGAAAAAAATGTTTTAACAGTTTGTGCCACAGTTTCTTCATTTAAAATGGGAAGATTTAAATTAGATGATTTCTAAGGTTCTTAAAGCATATTTGAAGGTACGGAACATAAAGGAAAGTGAAGTATCAGATTTTTTATTCCAAACACAAGTTTTCAAAATTTATTGCACCAAGTCAATTTTCAAAAGTTTAACTCTCTAAATTTTCCTTTAGAAAAAAATCAAATGTCTATTGATTAGAACAAAATTAATTTATGTAAATTTTAAATAGGACAGAAATAAAGTCCTTACAGAAAATGTAGAGTACTAAAGAGTAAACTAGCCAAACTTTAGGTCTTAAAAGAGAATTCGTTGTTTTTTTTTTTCTTAAATCTCCTCTTCATGTTTTCCTTATTTTTTATGATGGCAGGATTAACCATTTTTTCTTATTACATATTTACCTCTAGATCACACATAGACCTGTCCCACTGAGGCGATACCTCTCCAAACCTTCCTTTACCTGAGAATCACCAAGGGTCGATTGCTAAGTATTCCAGTCTGGGCTAAGAGTTTGCAAACCAAAGCTAGTCTAACTCTGGTTCTTCCCTTTATCTGATGCTTAGATAACTAAGCTTCATGTTTGTTTGCATTTGCCAAATAGAGTTGCAATATCCGTGATGAGTGATTATATCCTGTAGGTGCCCTTGGGTTAAGGATGAGCAGTTATTGTTCTCTTCCCCACCCTCGAAATTATACAACAGAGAACACTGAAATCGGGAGCAACTCTGTCCTATGATATCTGAGATGAGCTCATGTAAAGTCCAGGCCCCTCTGCCCTATGAGACTCCATGCATGAAATACCACATTATAAACCTAACAGCTTTTCATTTATAATTTAGCTATGGCTCATCACCTGCCTCGGAGGAATAGTATGAAATTTAATGAGAGCAGGTCTAGGAGATGCTATGAGCTTCTTGGAAGACCGAAAGCACAGAGTGTGCTAAATATCAGAGTGATCTCCCTTGTTTTCACTTCTACACTGCTAAATTTATAAAAAGAAGTACTAACAGCTTCAAATTCGCAAATCACTAAACCATACTCTTAAGCCCTTGCTAAAATTACTCTCTGGAAACTAAATTATGTGATACTGATTTTGAGCTTACATTTTTCTTATGCTTGTAATTAGATATGCATTTAAACACTCAACAGTGATTTAGTAAGAAACAACAATAGGTTAAACAGTATCTTAAGCACGAGCTATAGAATAAGGAAAAAAAGGAAGGAAAGAAGGGGAAAGACTCATTATAAATGGGAAATGCTAATTTTTTCCATGACAGGGTTTTTGCATATGAAGACACTTTTTCAACTTAGCAACCACTAGTATGAAGTTGCTTTTAATAGTCAGTACTTAAAAGATTGTGCAGAAAAGATCGTATCTCAAAAAATGCTCAAAAATGTAAACTGTGAAATTTCGCATGCTAGTTTAAAACTGCTTTATGCATATTTACCCAAGTCCCAACTTAAATCCAAATAAATACAAACAGGAACACATGATTGCAACCACACGGCATTAACCCAGCAATCCGATTCAATCCCACACAAGTGAGTCCCTGGGGCTGCTGAGACTATTGGATTCCCTGAAGAAGCACAAAGTTGCTACATGAACAATCTAACATCTGTTATTTACAACAGGTTTAGCAAGCAGAGCTTTTTGGCACTTATCACAAAGGTTTTCTAACACAACCACATTTTTGGGAGATAAATGGCATCACAGCAGATTCTTCTCCCTCATATCAACAGTGTTTTCTGTTAATGTTCATGTACTCAATGAAGTAACAAAAAGCTAAGAAAACAATCTGTTGCTCTGTTTTGGAGAATAAGCTAGAGAGAAAAAGTGAGAGTGCTTTAGAATATAGTGTAGTTCAGAGTCAGCAAAAATGCAATCAAAGAGTCCCATTTCAGTTTCCATCTTCCTACTTTCTAGTTTTATTATTCTCTCTAGGTCATGAAATTTTGCAGATAATGATGCTGCAAACCTTTGATGGTAAGAGCTTGACTAAACTGAAATGATGTTTAGAATTATTTAGTTTTAAAATTATGATTTTTAGTAATTCACAGTAAATGTAAAATAGTTGCTTTACCATCCTTCTTTAGAAAACAAATTCTTTGGACTTCACTATCTAGTATTGGTGCACATCGATAAGTTTATGCTTCCAGTTTAGAGACCCCTTATTAAAATTACTCAAATTTTAGTGGCTATAAGACCATGTAAGATACTTAGTTGGTTTGCACAAAGGTCAACCCATTACACAGAAGGGTGTACTGAGACAGGTATCAACAAAGTGAATTTAAATAAAATCCTAAAGCATACTACAATATGGTCTCAGTGACTAGTAAAATAGTCATGTCCCTAACAATACTCTTACACATATTCACATGCACATGCACATGTTCACAAAATGTAGGAAGGATAATAGTCTCTCTAGTCCTGCATTTTCAAGATACTAGAAGTGAACATGAGATAAGGGACTTAAGAAAGATGGAGCTAGAACTCAACCTCTTTGGATCTCATTGTTTTCATGTAAAGTAAAGATAGAATATCTTTCCTGTGGGGCTGTTTTACCTATTAAATGAGCTAATGTGTATAAAGTGACCATGATAAATCATGATACATAGAAGGTGTTATCCCCATTGCGGTGATTAATAACCTTGTCGCCTCTGTTGTTGTTTGTGTGATTCTTCGCCTTTATTGTCATATTGGATGGATGCCCTATGGTTTGTTATTGTCTCTTCTAAATCATAGTGTCAAATCTGGCTATTACTCTTGATGGCCGCTGTTTGCATTAGCTGTTTTGAGGTAAGGGGCAGTAATGGCACAGTGTTTCTCATGTTGAGATCGCAGTCTAAAAATTCTAAATATTATTTTTTATTTTTAGTTGACTGTTAATCAAGGTGTCCTACACTTGCATAACAGTAAGGTAAATATGTAAAACAAAAGATTTACTTACTGTATTAGAAAAATTTTAAATATGGGATATATATCTAACAACAGAAATTTCAAAAAATAAGGTAATGGCCAAAAATCCTAAGAAAAACATGTCCAAAGAATACTAGCTAGTATGATGCAACATTTTTTTTATCAGAAGAAAGGATATGTATCAAAATATTGACAGTGTTTAGTCCTTTGTGATGGGAAAGGTTTTTTTTCTTATAATTTCTGAGCTTTTATTTTTCAAGAAATATTAATGATTTGATTTTTATAATAAAAGAATATCCTATCTCTATTAGGAAGATAAAACTGCAATGAAAATATTTGCCTCAATAGGTTTATTAGAATAAAAATCAGATAAAGTCTGAAGTTCCAAAGATAATACCTGGAAGAGGAGGCTTTGGAACAATGAAAGCTATTTTCCCCCTCTTCTTTAAATTTCCACTCTACATGTCAGCATGACTCCATCAATGCATGTTCTTTTGAGTCTGTTAACCAGCTATGAATTATCATGAAGTATATCATCCATTCCACTTTTTCCTAATTCGTCTCTAAGATTGCCACTAGAATTTATCAAATAGCTAGCTAAAATAGAGGAAAAGGCCTTAACGTAATTATTATACCCCCAAACTAATAACACCATTACATAGCTGTTGATTCTCTTGCCTTCTAGAAAATGAGGCAGCATATTTTAGCCTAGAAGATAAGTTCTGTGGAACAGAGATGCTGGATTGTCTGCTTTAGGGCTTTATCCCCAGCATAGCACATGGCATAGAAACAGAGTAGATGCTCAACACAGATATGCTGAGCATAGACTGGCCCTAATGTCAATTACAGTGAGCCATGGAGTTATTCCTATTACCATTTTACAGAGAAAAATATGGTGATGAAAGAAGACACCAGTCAAGAAAGGAACCGGAGCCAAGGTTGCCCTGCTGGGAGATTTGGTCATGTTCATGGAACCTTAATTGAATAGGAAATTATTAACTTTTCAATTTATAATTCTACTGCATTATTTTCTTCTTAATATTTCAAACTTTCTATTTTTTTCTTATACTCACTCTCAGTGATATTAAAACAGCAGTCGATACTTTCACACATTTACAAGCCCGCTAATTAAAGCTCCTGCAAGTTAAGGCTGTTTTAAAATTCCCTGCAACAAACCTTTCCCTAATGTCACCACTGACCTGCTAATTGTAGACTCTTGAATCCTAATACTCTCACTCATGAATTTTGACATTTTTTACTATCCCTTTTCTTGTTCTCTCTCTTTCTTTCATCCTTCCCTGTCCTTCATTGGCTGTTCTTGTGTACGTCCACTTGAAGCCAAGTTACTCCACAAAATTTAGATGATCTCATGTGTAGAGGTAGGTTCAGGTGTCAACTTGGCCATATTTATGGTACCCAGTAGTTCTATTGCTGTGGACTTAAATCATCAGCATGTGAAATTCTTCTATGGCTGATGAGAGACATTTAATTTACTTAGCTGGAGGCTTAAAAGAGAGAGGTTACAAGATAGCCAGCTCAGAACCAGACATTTGGAGATGCAAAAAGGACACACCCAGGGGAAAGCCATTTGAACCCAGAAGTGAGAGAGAGGGCCAGCTGAGGTCACTGTATGGCTTCCTAAATTAACAAATTTTTTTATTAATAAATCCCATTTATAAAAGCTAGTCCATCTCTGGTGTATTGCATTATAGCAGCCTCATCAAACAAAAAACAACATCTAAACCCGATAATACTGGTGCCAGCTCCACACCTATATGGAACATCAAAGATGCCTATAGCATCTGTAGCCAAAAGGTCATGCATGCGTCTTTCTCCTTTCTATAATCAGTGCTACTTCTGGTTCAAATTCTTATATCTTCTAGAGACCCTTTCACAGTCCCAAATGAGCTGGGAGATGGTAGGGGAATGGGTGTGGGGGGTAGAGACAAGATACTGGTATACAAGTCGGGGCATATCACAGAAAAAGAGTGGTAATTCTACCCATTCTGACTATACTGCAGTGTTTGTATTCTTTCAGGGTCTAGAAAAATTATAAGGCCCCTTGCCAAGCTGGGGAAAGTGGTCTGTAAGCACAGGATCACAGAGTTTTTAAACTAATATATAAATAAAAATAATGAGAAAATGAGGAGGGGGCCACAGAAGATATTATTTTGTTGCACCTGTTGAGGTTGACCCATTTTGGGAGGCAGAATACACGGAAACACGTCTAACACCAGGGGCCAGTCCCCTAAGAAACAGGCAGCAGCCATTACAGGTCATCCAGAACGTGTTAACAGTTCTCAGTATGCGTGGCCAGAACATAAGACATAAGACCAAATCATCACTTAATTACCATTTTCATTTTCAATTTCAGCATGAAGCTAAAGATCTAATCCGGTTCCTGGCATTACCTCCCTTTAACCCTGGAACCTGTGGGAAGGTTTAAGTGAAAAAAAAAAGAAAAAACCTTAAACATTCTAAAATGAAATTCCCCATCATCCTATTAGCCTGCACTGGATGAACGATCTTGCTTCAAATACACAGAAGATCATAAAACAACATGCGCAAAAATAAAAAAAAAAAAAAAAACCAGAGAGAAAGAGAGAGAGAGAGAAGAAAGGGCTTTCCCAGCTCAGGAAACGGGGAAGAGTTCAGGGTGGCAGGAGTGAAGTGGAAATAGTAAGAGTATTGTCAAAGTAGTAGTTTATCTTGCCGCTTTCACTCCCTCCCTAGCTACTCAAAAGTGAGAGCCTGGGGGAAGCTTGGAGCTAAATTATGAGGAGTATTTTCTGCCAGGTTAAATAAGGAGGCAGGCAGGAGGGAACTGTTGACCTGATCGGATGTGTTAGAAAGTTGAGATGACCTCAAGGGAGGCAGGCCAGAGCACCCCCAGGTGCCGTAGGCAAGAGATAACGAGGAGTAAGCTATAGCAAAGGGGGTCAGGAAGAGTGGAGACATGTCTTCCTGTTTTTAAAAAAAGACTCAATTCAAATATCATTGCTCAAGTTACATTTTCCCTTCCAGAAGAAAAGACTGGCATTCTGCGTGCTATTGCCACGGTAGTTTGCTTATACTTCTGCTCTAACACTCATATTATTCTGCCCTGCTCCTTCTCAGTAATTTCATTTTGGCTTCGCCTCACTTGGTTAGACGCTCCTAGATTCTGGCGCTCAGCTCTTTCATCCTACAGCACCCACAGGACGTGTCCATAGAGGCAGCCATGGCCTGACAAGTGCTCGTTGATGGATGACATTAGCTCTCCTAAAGGCTTTTCTGTCCAAAAAAGTGTTTTCATATATCTGTTGAAAATGTAAAAGTCACCCTTATACATTACATTGCAACTTCTTGGTCTTTTGTTTTTTTCTTAGAAATCACTAGAAATTTGAAACTGTATCATTAATCACATTGAAGTCCTTCAGTAATAATTTTTTGTCACAACATTCTGGCCAAGCTAAAAATAAATATCAAAGCTACAATAATACTAGATACAAATTCCTCAAATTGAAAAAAAAAAGGCATCAGTAATTATAGCAATCATATTATATGCAGAATCCTTACATTCCTTAACCTGCAAAGAATGCCATTTAGAACTAGTGGTCTAACCAGAATGATCTGTTGACATTGTGTAGTGTCTTAAAGGACAAGGATCTCTGTCCTGAACAAATGATTAATTTATAGGCTGCAAAGTACTGCATAGCCACGGAACAATTCATGTGCAAATGTAGTATTAGTCGGTAAGAAAGGCACATATCAGCTATGAGTTATATAACCCAGAAACCATGAAAAAGGCAAGGAGAAAATTCCCTGACAAAGAGGTCCATGAACCAGGGACTAACTCTAACAACAGCTCAGGGGGAAGCCAGATTCCATCAGAGCTCCTTTCCCGAAGCAAGCCACAGGCAGGGGACAGCCCAGGGGAGCAAAGTCCGCTCAGCTCTCCGAGTCAGGCCTTTTATTTGAATGTATATTTTTAAACCCACAAGTCCACTTCTCAGAACAACTTTAGCTGGCCATTTGCCCGATATCAAAATTATTATTAGTGAAGATACATTCACTCACTATATGGCATATGGAAAGGTCGTCTTGGTAGTTTTTCATAAATCTCCTACTGCTTTTGATATGAGTGCTTCTAGACAAAAACTGAAGCTGGAAAGGTAAAATAACATAATTTGCAACTGCACCTTAGAAAACATTTGTAGAATATTTATAGAATAGAGGAGTAGTGTAAAGTAAAATATGCAGGGCATGTTTTAAGAATTATAGCAAATACATAAATATGGGGGTATTTGGAAAGTAGAAAATGATCTGTCAAGGCTGCCCAGATGTGCTGGGGCTAGCTCATGAGGTGGTGCCATACCACCTTAAAAGCACTGCCGTTTGTCATATAAGCAAGGCATTGTCATTGCAGCACTTAAAATTAAGGAGGGTGATGTGATGACCTCTATTTACCAGTGCAATTTTAGCTACAATTTAGAGGAAGGATAAAATAAAGTGAAAAACATTTATATTTGGAAAAAATCTATAGAATATTTATAAAAAATATTTATAGAATATTCTGCCATGAATATAACAAAGGCCGTTGATGACTTTAAAACAATCAATTTAATTGAAAAAGTAAAATGCAATGATTGTCACTATTTGGCCATTACGTGGTTAATTGCACTCTTGTCTGGCATAATCTAAAGAATACAAAAATTTCTTAACTAACATTTTGTCATGTTAAATGGTTTATTTGATATACTGTGGGCAGTAGCTATGTTGAATCTACTGTGTCAGAAAAGAAATATGTTCTTAACACCCTTTGCCTGCTTTGTTTTTTTCCCCTACTTCTCAGGTTTATCCTACTTGGTTTCCATCACCAGCCTTTTAAAGATGGCGAGTATCCTGGGATTCCAGTTTTTATTTCCATTTTGTGACGTTCTTCCCACATCTTTGGATCATTGCATCCACTCTTGTGGCTTCATGTATCATCTGTATATTGATTTCTCCTAGTTATCTACCACAGGGCTTGCCTCTGAGTTTCTTCCATCTCTTGACTCATCTCTTGCCACTGTTTCCTCTGCTTGCAGTAAAGGCCCCAGAAGTTAGAGTTTTGCACTGTTCTTTGAGCACCGCATCATTACTTACTCTTCCAAACTTTTGTGCTGTTTCCCTTACTTGGGATATGCATTTGACTCTATCCTTCTCCACACTCAGAAAATATACATATATTCATTAAATAAAATATTACAATATCAAACTCTTGCATTTGCCACAATATTGCTCCCATTTAGTCCTTGCCAATCCAAAGAAGTAGATTCTATTTTTTCTGTTCTAATTTGCTAACTGTCGGAATGCAATATACCAGAAACGTAATGGCTTTTAAAAGGGGGATTTTAATAAGTTGCTAGTTTACAGTTGTAAGGCCCAGAAAATGTCCCAATTAAAACAAGTCTACAGAAATGTCCAATTGAAGGCATCCGGGAAAGATACCTTGGTTCAAGAAGGCCGATGAACTTCAGGGTTTCTCTCTCAAGTGGAAGGGCACATGGTGAACACAGTCAGGGCTTCTCTCCGATGTGGAAAGGCACATGGCAAACATAGTCAGGGTTCCTCTCTCATCTGGAAGGTCACATGGCGAACACGGCATCATCTGCCACCTTCTTCTCCTGGCTTCCTGTTTCATGAAGCTCCCCGGGAGGTGTTTTCCTTCTTCATCTCCAAAGGTTGCTGGCTGGTGGACTCTGCTTCTTGTGGCTATGTCATTCTGCTCTGCTCTCTCTGAATCTCTTTCTTTCTCCAAAATGTTTCCTGTTTTACAGGACTCCAGAAATTTATCAAGACCCACCCAAATGGGTGGAGACATGTCATCTCCTAATCCAGTTTAACAGCCACTCTTGACTAAATCACATCATCCAGGGAGATGATCTGATTATAGTTTCAAACACATAGTATTGAATAGGAATTATTCTACCTTTATGAAATGGGATTTTGATTAAAACATGGCTTTTCTAGGGGACATGCATCCTTTCAAAGCAGCACACTTTCTAACAATCAAAGAACATGAAATATGGAAATGAAGCAGTTTACTCAAGGTACCAGATTAGGGAAAGACTTCTCTCAGGGTGAGGAGATATTTCTTATCGATTTCTAGAACATCTAAAAAGAAATTGCCAGCCGCAGGTAAAATTTCACAACTTGTGAAATTACAGTTACTCCCTCTATCCACACAGGCATTCAAGATCTTGATGGACTTTTCTCCTACTTAAAACACAAAGAAGAAAAAGAATAAAGCTCAGTCCTGCTCAGAGTGGGCAACAGTATTTGTTCCATCCTCTCTTGAAATTGTGTAATTAAATTAAACAAATTCACACTAAGATCAAATTACCATTCCAGACCTTGTAACTTTCCCTGTATGTTTGCCTCTAACAGTACTGCTCATTAAAATAACAGAATCATAGAGATCCAGTATGATCAAGTGCCTAAAGTGCAGATGATGGCAGCATTCTGGGAAATGTTGCATGAGGATTTGACCTTTGGGTAGAGAGAGTCTTAGATGTTCAAATAGAGGAATAGTGGAAAGAAAAAAATATTCAGGGCACGTTTTAAGCATTATAGAAAATACATAAACATGGGGGTATTTGGAAAGCATAAAATGATCTGTCAAGGTTGCCCAGATGTGCTGGGGCTAGCTCATGAAGGGATGCCATACCACCTTAAAAGCACTGCCCTTTGTCATATAAGAAAGACATTGTCATTGCAGCACTTAAAACTAAGGAGGGTGATGTGATGACCTCTATTTACCAGTGCAATTTTAGCTACAATTTAGAGGAAGGATAAAGTAAAGGGAAAAACATTTATATTTGGAAAAAATATGTATTCACTTCAAGTATATGTGTCACCATATATATGTGTGCATAGTTATGCGTGTGTACTGCACATTCAAATATATGCATATATATATAAATTCAACAAAAATGATTTAAAACAGTGCTTATGTCTCTTTTTGGTTATACAGTTTTAACATTATTTGACTTTTAAAACCATGCAAATTGTCTTAGTAAAGCAAACAAAAAATGCTCCCTTTTCAAGCATTTATTTTATGGCTGACAAGCATAGCAAATATGTATACAAAGTTATTTCAACATACTGATATGTAGTATATAAAAGAAAAGAAGAAGAAAGTCTAGTTTCTGCTATACAAAAGGTCCCTAGACCAAGAATGGCCAGATAGTAAATATTTTGGCTTTGCAGGATGTAAGGCTTCTGTTGCAACTACTGAGCTCTGCTGTTTTGTTTTGTTTTTTCTTTTTACTTTAATGCAATTTTACTGATATATATCATATATTCACATACTATGTAATCATGAAAAGTGTACAGTCAGTGGTTCACAGTATCATCATGTAGTTGTGCATTCATCATCACAGTTGACTTTTTTTGTGAAAAAATGATGTATATACAAAAAGAAATTAATTTCAGAGCACACTGCAACAATCAGTTGGAGAACAGATTTCAGAGTTTGGTATGGGCTACAATTCCACAATTTTAGGTTTTTACTACAAGTTTTTCCTAGACATTGAAGACTAAAAGAAGTATCAGCATAATGATTTAGCAGTCAAACTCATTTGTCACACCCTAACTTCTCTGTATAACTTCACCATCTCCTGTGATCTTTCCCCCACTCTTTAAGGTTATTTGGGCAATCCCCATTCTGACTTTTTCAGGTTGGAAAGGGTTGTCAAGAACATGGGATAGGGGGATGGAACAAGCTGATGTTCTGGAAAGGCTGGCCCCTCTGCGTTTTAGGTCTTATCTGGCCTAGGAACCCATCTGGCGGTTGTAGGTTTTTGGAAAGTAACCATAGTGCATGGAACCTTTGTAGAATCTCAGGTAAAGCCCTAGGTGTTCTTTAGGATTGGCAGGAATGGTTTTGGTTGGAGTTTGGCAAACTATGATAGGTAGCAATGTCTAGCTGAAGCCTGTGTAAGAGTGACCTCCAGAGTAGTCTCTCAACTCTATTTGAACTCTCTCAGCCACTGATCCTTATTTGTTACACTTCTTTCCCCCCTTTTGGACAGGATGACACTGTCAATACCATGGTGCCAGGGTCAGGCTCATCCTTGAGATTCATACCTCATGTTTCCAGGAAGACTTTCACCCCTGGATGTCGTATCCCTTGTAGCGGGGAGGGTAATGATTTCATTTGCCGAGTTTGAGTCTTACCGTTACAGTGCAAAAGCAGTCATAAACAGTACATAAACAAATGATTTTGGCTGTGTTCCAACAAAACTTTATTTATGGGCACTGAAATTTTAATTTTATAACATTTTCATGTAATATAACTTAAAAAAAATCCTTATCAATCATTTAAAAAGTAAAATCCATTCTTCGTTTACAGGCTGGTAAAAAAATCCGCTGGATTTTGCCCACAGGCTGTAATTTGTTGACCTGGCCACAGAACACACAATTTTCCTTTATGTTCCAGAAAAATACCTAACAAATATCATCATTATGATTATTCACCTACTGCTTTTAATTATGTTATTCTTTTAACATATCAGTGATCTCTGATTATGTCATAGAGAATTAACGTGGGAAGAGTGAGATAATGGAGGCAAAAACAAACAAACAAATAAAACAAAATGGCAGAGACTTTTTGATTCAGGTGGCTTAAGGAAGTTTGAATTTGAAGTTCTAGAAGACACTATATATCTGGACTCAAGAGGCACAATTTCTCTTTTTTTATATCTCATTTTATACACGTTTCTGCCCTGGTGTATTGTGAAAAATGTCTACACACAGAAATGGCCTATTTTTTCAGTTGAATCATTAATTTTTGGATCTCTTAATAACCAGGTCATAAACAATTATAGGACCAACCGAGTCCATCTTATTTGTGTGTCAAAATGAAAAATAATACAGGTTTAACCATTTTTTGAAACAGATGGCCTTTTCTGCAGTACTTACAGAGCCATAAGACTTAAACATTTAAAGAGATTTATCTTTCCTTCCTAGGAACTTGATACACTGGAGGACACTCTGAAGGCTAGGGATTAATTTTTCCCTTCGCCTACAGTTTGTGGGAAAGTAGAATCGTGTGGTGAGTGCAGGGGAGGGGGGGGGAATGTTGGCAGATAAACACGTGTTTCCACCAGCGGAAAAAGTTTCACAATGATCAATTTACTTTATAAATGTTTATAGAGCTCCTGCTTCGGCTATTTCACCCAACACTACCCACAGGCTGGGAGCCTGAGAATTGGGCAAGGAGGTTTAACTAAAAAAAGTGCACTGTCCTGGGGCAAATCCAAATCTTCATAACCTCAAGCAAGTTGCTAACTTCTTTGAACATTGCTTTCTCTTATGTTTCTCTTGCGGTTATTAAAAAAAAAGCATTCAGCAAAGAATTGGTGTTCAGTACATATTCATTCCCTTTTCTGGAAAGATCTTTGAGGCAGCTTAACTGATGATTGTGAGCCTTAGAGTTCACCCATAATTTATTTTTTATATAACTTTTATCTCTAGACCATACATCCTGAATTATCTGGAATAGTCAGTTTCCTGTAGTTTAAAAAAAGTCATTAGTTTAATTTTTAATGTTTACTTTTTTATAACATCAGCTTTTCACATAAATAAATTTGCAGCAGAAAAAAATGCATTTTTCTAACCATGTTTTCTGAAGTTTGGTTTGAAAAATATAGTCATCTTTAAACCATAAATACCCTAAGGCAGGATTCAGGGTGTTTTTCTCTTTTTAATTTGTCCCATTCCCTAGGAATAACCAGTGCCTAGCATATAATAAGGGCTCAATAAGTATTTGAGAATTAAGAATGAATGAATATCTATGTTCTTGCTGAGGGATAGTGGAGCCTGGGTTTGGGAGGGGTCAGGGGTAGTTACAGAGCCAGAGCTCACTGCACAGTTGCCTTTCACCCTTATTTAGTTTGCTAAAGTTGTTGGAATGCAATACACCAGAAATGGAATGGTTTTTATAAAGAGGATTTACTAAGTTACAAGTTTACAGTTCTAAGGTCTTAAAAATGCCCAAAATCTGGCATCCAGAGAAAGATACCTTGATTCTGAAGAAAGATTTAATGGCATCTGGATTTCTCTGTCAACTTGGAAGGCATGTGGCTGGCATCTGAGGTTCTTACCTAGCTTCTCCAGGGCAGAACTCTGGGTTCTCACTTGCTTAGCTTCTCATGGGAAGGCACATGGCTGGCCCTTTGCTTCTGGGTTTCATTACTTTCAGCTCCTGCTTCTAGTGGACTCCTCTCTGAGCTTCTGTTTGTCTCCCAGCATCTCTAAATGTCTGCATCTAAGCTTTCTCTAAAATATTTCTTCTTTTAAAGGACTCAAGTAAACTAAGCAAGATCTACTTTGAATGGGAGGAGTCACATCTCCATCTAATCAAAAGGAAACACCCATAATTGGGTGTATCACATTTCCATGGGAACAATTTAATCAAAAAGTTCCACCCTACAATGCTGAATCAGGATTAGAAGAACATTTTTTTTTTCTGGGGGTACAAAACAATTTCAAACTAGCACACTTTTATCATCTCCTTTACACAGTTGGGGTCTAGTTAGAATTATCATAATATTAAAAAATAAAACTCTTGAGTGTGGATGACCCCTCCAAATGGATGTGGAAGCACTACAAAGAGATCCTGCCACTGATGGAATTCAATCTAGTGCCTTCTCAGTGCCACTTGCAGGGGTCCTTCCCAGCTTACTTCTCCCTGCTTATTCCAGAGTATATGCCACTCACCTAGTCCACGGCTCCTGTCGAGTCTACAATAACTACATGATTTTGTACCCTGGGATCTCCTGGTTTTACCTGTCTTCTCTGAGTTTTCCTAACACTGAAGAACCTCCATTTGGAAAATATAGATCTTCTCAAATGAAGCTCTACCCAGTCCACCACTGATGGAATTCATAGGGCATCTCAGTAAAACTGAGAATTTGGTTTTTTATGCCATGCCTAAATGCTCTGCACTTAGCTATATTTAAATCTAATAAGAAAACATTTTTCATTAGTCTGTTTTCTGCTACCTGTCTTTTAATCAGGAGATGTAATTCCTTTCCTAGGCCACACACAAACTTGAATGTGCCTCATCATTAGCCATTGGGTATGGGTGGGTGGTTGCTCCAGGCCGTGAGGCTCTCCTACTTTCTGGCTGCCACTCAGTGCTCAACAGCTCTTTCAGGAGTTATGAACGTTGCCAAGCCAATCCGTTCCTAAAATTTGCTGCTTTACTCTCACAGAGAGGAAATGCTCTCCAGTACAAAAGCCTATAATGGTGTGCTGAGCTTGAGCCTGAAGAAGCATTGACATTGCAAAGTTCACAGAAACACATCCCCAGCTGATTGAAAACATAGATCTGCTTTCTCTGATGCTGAATTACACAATTAAATTCATATTTCCATATGTATGTGATGCATATATGAAAAGCTGGTTAATTTTCCAGATTATCATGTCTTTTAGGAAGCGTGCATTTCAAATTTAGAGATATGCCAATGCTTAAAGGTTTGAATTTTAAAGAATTAATAGTCTTTTTCTTAATAATGGTACTTGACACTCTGTAACAGCACAATAACTGCAAGTATATATATGGTATTCAAGAGATAAGGTGTTCTATCACTGGAACTTTGTTTCTTAAGCCATGCCTCTTAGTAAAATAAATTTTCAGGCCACTCACCCGTGGCTGGGTGAGTGGCCTGAAAATTTACTTATTTATTTATTTATCTAAGATTAACAATACTGCCTTCAAATGAACTATGAGGTCAAAGATTAATATGTGAATGCAATAAGAGAGATAATGCTTTGGTTCTGCTTTGGGTGGGGGACAGGCTACTCTTCCTTCTTTTCAAAAGGTCCTGAGGTACATTCAGGAACTCTGTGGTTCTGGGGAGAAAAGTTTGAAAAATAATCACTATTTTTCACAGTGTCTAAGGCCCTGATCATTTCTTTTATTTTCAAATGCCATTCTGAAGACATGCAGAAATGCCAGGCCTGTCACTCAGGTGCAGGGTAGACTGACACAGAAGGAACTCCAGGAAATAATGGCTCATTACCCAGCAGGCTGATCCAATCTTGTAATGCCTTCTGTTGCTGCCTTGATCCTGCCCTGCCCTGACTCCTTTGGGTGCCTAGGGGATGCCATCCTCTCATGAAAGCCAAAAATGCTGCAAAGTCCCCTTGTATTTCCTGCCATCAGCCCTGACACTTTGCTTGTCCCAGAAGCCTTGACTATTTATAGATGCAGGAGATTGGGAAGCAGTAAAAAGGAGCGAGTCTAAATGATAGAATGGCCTAATTTATTCGTTCTTCCAGTCTAGTACAACTGAATCAGTTTTCAAGCCTGCTTCTATGATTGTGCATCCTAGGAACACATGCACATCAACTCCCCAGCAAGAGTTGAAATCCTAACAACCATAAAGCACCTGTAACAATTATCCCTAAGTACAGTCTACTTTCATTTGACCAACAACAGAAAAAGATAAAGAATGCATATGGAACCTACTGAAAAAGACAAGTTGATGATATGTTATATGGTTTTTAAATATTTATCCCAATCTCTCGAAGATTTGACAGAGGCTCAGGACCAACTACAGCCTAAGCCTCCGCTGTGTCCTAGGATTTGTGCAAACGACACTTACGTATTTGCCTTTATTCCTCAAATTTCCCTAGCAATGCTGTGATGTATGTATCATGCCTTCATTTTGAATATGAGAAGAAAGATAAATAGTAAAACATGTTTTAGGAAGCCAAACAACATTTAGCCACTGTGATCTTGAGTAATTTCCAAGGCAGGCTCTGCTCCTACCTGCCTCCCTGATTCCTTCGGTGACTGAAGTTTATCCTTTGGATGCTTCATACGGTAAAGCTCTTTATCCCCTGCCTCAATCTCTCACAAATGTTGTTGCTACTGCTGGAATTAAACTTCTCCCAACCCTTCGCCTATGTGCCCATGTTCTTTTGCTGTTCAGCCCAAATATTGCAATCTAATGAGGCCCATGCAAAATGAGGTGACCCTCTCATTCTCTCTTGTTATTTTCTGCTATTTCTATTATTCTCTTTCTCAGCACTTTTTAAAACTTGTAATAATTTGAGCAATTTATTTACTACCTGCCAGTCATATTAGACAATAAGCTGTGTAATGCATAAGCCCATGCTTGTTTTGTCCATTTTATGCTCCTAGATCTTCCCACAGAGCCTGACATTTCATCTAGTAACTCACTGGGCCTGCACTGCATTCATATACAAAGAAGAAGGTCTGAGACTCAAGCTAATCATCATCTTAATCCAAGTCCAGTGCTCTTTCCAACATACCGCTGCTGTATTGGTCACTTCAGAGTATTCCAGAATAGTATTTTTTCTTGGATTATCAGGATTAAAATTAACTACATCAAGGCCTAATTTGAGTAACAAATATTCTTTTCTCTGCAAATCTTTGAAATCAGTAGTCTATGGGTGGGCAGTAAATTGAATAAACACAAGTGATGCAAAGAAGGCACGATATTATTTTGATTCACCGCCATCTTGTTTCAACACATTTGGGGAAGTGATTTTCCCCTGACTTCCCCTCATGAACTCTAGCAGTCTCCATGCCATTTATTCTTAGATCTAGTCAATAGATAGCCTTTATGATCATTCTACATTGCAAAATAGTCTTAGTTCTGTGACTAGACTCTACAGATGATGATATTACTCAAAACTCTAAACTTAACATTAAATCTCCTCTTGTCCCATGGTCTTTGACTGGCAGCCTGAAGTGGAGAAGGGCGCTGTGCTCCTTTTGCTTTCTGCACTGCCCTTTCACCTCCTCCTCTACCTCTTCTATTTGGCTCCACTTTGCTATATGGTTTTGTACACTCTCACTTGGTGAAGATTCAGGTCTCCATTGGTGCCTGTGAGCTGGCTTTCTTTACCGGTACCTCTTCAGAGGTTTTCATCTCTCTTATCCAGTACTCAGTCTATTCTGGGTGGTCACTTGTAATTCCTTTTCCCCAGCTGCTGGACTCACAGTGGAATGCAAGGTGTGGAGGTCTGCTGGACACCTCGGTGAGAGGACCCAAATCAACCCAACACCACTGCTTGCCTCTTTTTTAATTAGCAAGGCATGAAGTACCATATACTTTCAATACAGTTGCATCTAGTGAATTGCATAGCTGGCAACAATGAGGGATCTTAGGATACTTAGTGCCAACAAACACAGATATGGGCAGATATCTTCAATTTGGGACAAAGTTTCTATGTAAAATGCTATCAATACCTCTCTTTGAAAAGCTGGCCTTATGGGTCTTAATCCTGTCACTTTAGCATTTTTGTCTCCCCACTATTCCTAAGCATAAGGTAAGGGCATGATGAATATCTGTTGTTAATTAAACTTTTAAAAAATGATCAAAGCTGATATACAAAAGCAAGTTTTGGAAGTCAAGCACAAGAATGACATCTTTGCAAAGTTCTGAGGGAGAAAGAGGAGACAAATAATACCGTATTACTTTCCAATTGTGCATTGTGAGGTTTATAAAATAAATTTAGAAATTGATTTAACTATTTTATTCCTTTTATGACATAAGAAAATAAATATATTTTTAAGTGACACATTTATCTCAACTGGAGCTAATTTTTTTTCAACAATATCCCTTTAAATCTTTAATGGCTACTTAACTAGGAATGAAGAAAAAGGGAAGTAAGGTATCAAGCATACATACAAAGATTACAATTTTTATTTATAAAATTAATATTATTCTAAATACATATTACATCTGCATAGGGTTTGATGCTTTATAAAATACATGTCACTCCTTTATTCTTCACAAACATCCTATGAGGCAGGTTTTATCATCCCTATTCTTCTGTAATCTAACGCTGTTTGCTTGCTCCATGATCATTTAAACTTCCTTTATGTTTAATAATTTAGCAAGAAAAGTACTTTAGCTGATTGTGTAGTTTCAGAACATAAAACGTATTAGACTTGAAGTAATTATGAACTTAATAATGGTAATGATAATCATTCAATGATTTTTCTCTAGAGAGTAGGGAAATTACAAAGGATATTTTGCAAAGAACGCCAAAAAATATGCGCTCTGTTTCCCCCTGCCTGTACCGCATGCCATCCCACTGACACTCACCCCCTAGTGTCCTTTGGGGAAATGGCGCATTGAGGAGCCAGCACCTCTCTTTTTTTGGCTTCTTGCTTACACTGTCTCAGTAATTGAATCTGATTGTCAATTAAAAAACAAGAACAACATACACATACACACACACACACACACACACACACAATCTTCTTTTCCTTTTATTTCAAGACACTATTGCTACCTCCGTTGTGACTGAATACTAGGTATTTAAGATTACTTATACTTGGAATTTAGATATGTGTGTAACTAAGGAATTAATGTTGCTTTCTTTGAATATGTAAACATTGTAACTCAATCTGTACTCCATGGCCCACTATTCCTCTCATAGTGTGTTTCATATGGCTGCAAACTATTTAAGATAATGAATATTCTATTTAACACAAAGAAAGCAAGTAGAATTTCCTGAAGTCAAACACTATTTCATTTATCCAGTTTCTTTTCCTACCAACCGTAAAGAGATAAGGTTCAATTTAACATTATTTAAAGTGTCTGAACAACATCAAGACTTTATTTTAGTTTTAGATAATGGATCACAAAGTGAGGTCGGGAAATCAATTATATTCTGTGTCTCATATGTGCTTCTTGGATTGGCATTGTAGTTTTTTGCTTGATTGTTTATTTGTTTTGGCATGGGGAGGCTCAAGTAATCAAACCTGGGTCTATAGCATGGCAGGCAAGAATTCTATCACTGAGCCACCATTGCACTGCCCTGTAGTTTTTATCTACTAGGAAAAGCAGAATGAACTGCCTAGAACTGTGCTGTGACATGCGGCTATAAGAGGAAGTTTGCAGATAAAAATACTTAATATTATGCTCCATGAAATATTTGGGACATATTTATACTAAAAATATGTATGTTATTTGTCCAGAATTAAGATTTAACTTGGCATCTTGTGTATTTATTTGCTAAATCTGATAACCTTAGGCCAAATGTATTAAAATTAATTAAAACCAAATAAAATTAGAAATTCAGTTCATACCAGCCACATGTTCAGTGCTCAACACACATGTGGCTTGTGGCTACCATGGACAGAAAGCATATCCATCATTGCAGAGAGTTCTTTTGGACAGCGCTAGGAAGAACACTTGAAATGCCGGAATCAAAAAATAATTATAATTTTAAAAAATAACGCCATTCTTCTAATTTCCTCTGATATAGCATTTTAACTTTTTTGAAATAAAATACAATGCTAAGAAAACAACTCTGAAAACTACTACTACTAATAATAATAATAATGGCTAACAATTATTGATTGTTTTATATGTCGCAATTCCTTACCCACATTCTCATATATAGCTTTTATTAAAATCTCCTAATAGAGGTACTTTTATTATGTGTATTTTATGGCTGTGAAAACTGAAGCCTAGAACGTTTCATTAACTTACCTGAGGCTACAGAGATGGTGGAGCCAACACTCGCTTCATACACCGATGCTCTAAACCACTCCTCCTGCCACAGTGCCCCTTACATTAAGAGTTTGAAAGCATTTTACATAGGCATAAAGTAGATTTTACCCTAATATCTAACAGGCTCAGCAGCACTAAATTTAATCTCTAAGCCGTGTCTATGAATTTAGATGAGTGGTAAATAATCACAGAAATACCAACTATAGACAAATATAAAAATACGTTTTGGACAGGTTAAACCACCTTAAGATGCATGCCCAATGTTATTCAATTCTTTTTCGAAATTAAAGAGAACAATGATGAGGGATGAGAATTCGAAGGTGGTTGTTTAAAATAAAAGCAGACATCTTTCCTCTGGATGAGAATGATGTTCAAAGGAAAAAAACCAGTAGCAGTGTCAAAGGCAGTACATCTCTGTGTCATTCCATAGCTCCTGTCCAGGAAACTCTAGCACCAGAGGCCATGAACCCACTGCCAGAGAACTGGATTAGAAATTTAAATTCATAAGAGGAAATGTGCTTGGAGGATTCAGAGGTCAGAGGCAGAGGTTGGTAGAGATGCGGCTTGTTTGTCAGGTGATATAACTGCATTACCTAATGAAAATGTTACCAAAGGGAGGCAGCAAGGATAATAGTAATGAGGAGAAATAGGAAGGCATATTTTAAAGGGAGCAGAAGGACAAAATGATGCAGAGGGAAAAGACCCAGCTGGAAAAGCCTAGAGTTTTGCTCTGACATTGGAGTAGACAGGGAAGGTTGACAGCTTGCTTCCCTGGGGATAATTTCTCTGTAGTCCCCTTGAAAACATCCAGAGAGGTATCACCCTGCCAATATCCAAAGCAATATAGTACATCTGCATCTGCTCTCCAGGAGTCAGATTTGCAATTCACTTACCCAGCAACGTTTCACTTTTTTTTCCTGTCTCTTGCAAAGTCATTCTTTTCATCCTTGGTCTGTCCTCCCTTGTCTAGCTACCTTGTTCAACTTCTTCTCTTTCTTTTCACTTGTCTTCCTCCTTCTCTTTCTCTTTATATTATTCTTTTCCCCCTTACAGGGAACCTACTGTTCACTTTAAAAAATAATTAATATAATCTACATTCATGAACATTACTTGTTTTAGGATCTCTTTAAATAAAGATTCATGCTAAAGTTGAATTTTGAAGCAGTTTCTATTAAGTGAAACTAAAACTGTCTTTGTGATAGCTTGACAATGAAAAGGACTATACCTTGAATCCTATGGACCACTACCAAAATGGAATTTCAAGAGATGAGCTTCTGAGTGTAAATTGGAAATCTAAAACTACTATTATTGAAAGATTTAATTAAAAATCAGTATCAAAGAGTTGTGACAGACATTTTAGAAAATGCACTTATTTGGGGGATTTTCAAATACTCCATGTGAAAGTGGGAATACAATAGTAGCTGAAAGAAAAATGATTTTTTATCTTAGGAAAAGTCTTCAGTTGCCTGGTTTTGTAAGTGAATATAGTTTATGGCAACTCTGAAGACATTCCAGGTCCTGTCACTTAATTTGGCTTTATATATTTGACTTCATTTCCTTTGCAAATTAAAGACGCCATCAAAGGTGATGTTTTGCAAAGAATGGTATATATTTTGTCATTTAAGAAATCAAGCAGTATAGCTCCCTGGAGACTTAGCTGGATCTTAACTTGCATCTTTTTTTTTTTTGAAAGTTTTAATTTAAATGTAGCATTTAAGTAAATAAAAGTTTTTTAAAAAGTCTTCCAAAGAAAGTTTAAGGAAGGAACTAAACATATATTAAATGCTGTTTGCTGATAAATGGTAGTTGATTTAGTATTCACAGAACTCTTGAAAAGTAAGACTTATTTTCCTTATTCTACAGATGATGAATATGAGAGCAGGAGATTTTAAAGAGCTGGTTCATAGGTCAGAACAAGAAGAATCCTGAACTGAGAATCGAATCCAGTTCTGTGATGTTCAAAGTCCATGCTTGGCTCATTCATTTTATTATGTTGTCAGAGTTTGTAGTAGGCTGGATATTGGTCCCAAATATATTAGGTCTTGGTCCCTGAAAACTGTAAATCTTATCGCACATGGAAAAGACTTTGCAGATGGGGAAAAAGGTCACCGTCTATCTGGGTTATCCATATGGGCTCTAAATGCCATCACAGGCAGGCTTTTAAGAAGGGGACAGGGGTTGATTTGACAGAAGAAGAGATGGGAATGCGAACCGGGAGGCAGAGATTAAAATGAGGAGACCAAGAAATGCATGGAACCAACAGTAGCAGGAAGAGCCAAGGAATGGGTTCTTCCCTTGGAGTACCCAGAGGGAGTGTGACCTTGATTTCAGCCCACCAAAATTAATTTTGGGCTTCTGGCCTCCAGAACTGTGGGAGAACTAATTTCTGCTGTTTTAAGCTACCAAGTTTGTGGTATTTATTTTTTTTTATGGCAACCATAGGAAAGTAATGTAGGGTTAATGCAATAAAAGCGTCAAGTGAGAATGTTTACATAAAGAAAAAAAGAGGTGCAGTGATTCATCAGGAGGAAAATAATGTAAATTAAGGAACATCATGTTTTTAATATGCAGTTTGCAGGTTAGACAGCATCTAAAAGTTTCCAGGACTAGACTTTCCCAGGGAGAGTTTAATGTAGGACATCTGGAATGAGAGTTTTTAAGTGTATTTGTTCTGAGAAGCTGAAGTAGTTTTTTCATTGTCTCTTGGGGAATTAGGGAGTGATTGGAACTGAAGGAAGTATTCAAAATTAAAGATATTTTGATTAAGTGGAACAGATCAACTGCTTATACTGGCAGTGCTTATCTTACAAGATTTAGGAAGCTAAATAGGGAATAATGGTTCTGCCTCAGGGTAGGGCAGAATAGTAGTAGAAAGAAAAATATCTTTTGAACTAGTTGATCAATTACAGTTAGAATAAATACTTTGAAGGAGCATGGGGGGGTGGGCAATGAATGTCACACAAAGTGGTATCTTAACCAAAGGATTAAATATGGCAGTGAGATGCAGAAGAAAGCAAGAGTGATGGAAATCAATGGGTAGTATGTCTACAGGATAAAATTAATAAAAGATGAATCTTGGAATCAAATGATTTTTGAATACATAAATTTGGGAGTTATTCCCAACTTTTCCTTAAAAAGGGGTTGTGCCAATTTACACACCCAACAGCTTTTCTAATCTACTCTTTATTCCTTCACATACTATCTTGTGCTCCTTGATTCAGACAGGGAAATTCCTCTAGCTGTTCTTTGCAGAACTTAACTAATGTCACTTTTCTCTTATCAGAGATTATTTCCTCTATCTTCCTGCTCCCATGTAAACCACAGAACCCAAAAGATTTGAAAAAAACAACAAATGTTGAAAACAATAATTTTAACTATGAAGCAAATAATTAAACATTTTCCCACAATATAAAAATAATATAAAATATCTGTCTCCCAAGCTCCTGATGATTTCACAGAGCAGAATTCCTTTAACTGCTTGGACTTTTACAGGAGAGAGTAAAATGATTCTCTCTTGTTTAAGGTTGCCGTCATTTTAGCTCTCTATCATTCACAGGTGAGCATCTACCATGATAACTACATCTTCATTAGCATGCACAGAGGTGACTGATTTTTCATTCAATTAAAAAGTCAAGAATTATGGTAAACACTTTATGGAAATAATGTCAGTGTAACCTTTTTTAGTTTGGAGTGTTATTGACTTTTATCTTCTTAAGTCAATAATAATTTAGCCCCCTGCTCATACTTAAATAAGTATGTCAATACGATCAATGTCAAAGAAAGAAAAACAATTGGGCAAAGGTACATTACTGATAAACAAACTCTGTTTTTAATGGAGAAATGCAGAGAAGAAAAGCGTTATTAGAAGGCTGGTCTTAATTAAGAGATGGGTATTCCATAGCAGAAAACACAATTCTGAATTACCTTGAAAAATGTTCTATCATCATAGACCCCTTTCTAAAACAGACAATTGAAAGGTCTCCGACCAAAGGAGTCACTAACTTCATGTCTTCTACAGGTACATTCACGTGAAACAAGAATTTCCATAGATTGTTCAAGTATCTTGTCCTGGTATGTTGCTGGTGTGTGTTATTTTTTCTTAAAGGAACTACAAGTTAAATAAATTCATGCAATCTACTGGTGTGAGCCCCAGGAGAGTACTTGGGAGATGGGTCTACACAGAGGATTATCCATTTGCTTAGGCAATATTGGCAAGATTATGCAGCCTGATGCAATGAGCTGCAGAAAATTCACATGCCAAGCCTATAAAACATATATTACAGTTGTCATCCAAATCAGACCATGTTCGCACAGTGATGCATTAGTGAAAGACCATTTAGAATTTGTCATTGATCATAATAAGAGTGTTAGCAGACACAAACAAAATAATGGCTTTGCAAGAAACAAAGCGAGAGAGTACTATAATTGTCCATACAATTTATTCCAAAGCCAAGGCTATAACATGAAAAAATAATCGTTGAATTAGCTACCATCCTTTGCTGACAGCAAAATGGAAATAATTACTCCTTCAGGATAAGAAAACACAGCAGATGTTTCTATGAAAACTGTTGCACAAAATTTGGTAGGCTTTGCTTTTATTATTATGCTTTTTTTCCATTGAGCATTGGATTTGGTAATAGATTTGTAGCAGTAAGGGAAGAGTTGGCTAGTTATTGTTCCAGCTGATATATACTGCAGATATTTAAGACAGAGAGGGGAGAGGGAATGAAGCCTGTTTTGTGGTGCAGTGGCTCAAAACACTGAAGGAGCTGTCAAAAGCTTAACTTAACAAGGAGCCAGAATTTCAACTGCCATGACACCAATGACTGTAACATTGATATCCGGTCAAATGACAAGTCATTCAGTATAAGGACACATTCTCCAGATCCTGCTCAACTGCAAAAAAGAGAAAGATGGGGGTCTGCAGTATTCTGGAATAACAGGAGTCAAACTTTGGTGGCAATAAAGTGCCTGAAAAATGTTGTCCCTGACTCCCCACACAGAAGGGAGAGTCACAGTCTCAGTCAGGAATATAGCCAGAGCTCTGCTCCTTTCCAGACATTATAAATATCTTCTTACACCCTTTATTCCTATTTCTTAGAAATAAATGATACGTAGAATATAAGGAGAAGCAACCCAGCAACAGATGATTTATTGTTGGTTAATTCATTGAAGCTGGATTCATATTGTATTTGGATTTTTCACATGCATTCCCTTTAAGTAGATGAGTTTTATCCTTAAAAGATTTCATTTTGAAATTTACTGCTTCATCTTAATCCCCACCACCCCCAGTAAGAACAGTGCTCAAAGCACATTGGAAATGAGCTTAAATGCAGCCTATTTCATTTGGTAAATTGAAAGCAGGATTAGTCTTGAGCAAAACAATATCCTCCAGAAAAACAAAAGAAAGTGTTTTAAAAATGGAGAGAATACAAACCCAGTTCCCACTCAAATGGAGCAGGCTGGACTAGAAGAAGTGCATGTCCCTAGGCTGGTTCAATCACTAGATATACTGACAGTCTACAGTTCTTTAAACTTCCTGTCTTCTAACTGAAAACATCAGCCTGCGAATTCTAACTCAATTGTTCTTATCCCAATAGTGGTTGCAAACATGTGCTAATCGCTTGACACAACTGGAAAGAGAAGGTAGATTCTCCATTTTAAAATTAAGTGCATCCATATGATACTGGGTCACCTGGCTATTCAAGTAGGCTGAAGCAAGTTTGATTAATAATTTGGCAAAATTTGCTTTCCTTGCTTTCTCGAGTCATAAAACTATGTTTCTGACGTCAGTGATAAAGGGATTTAACCAGATATTTTTGTACATCAGAGCTTTTTCATTATTTCCTATCACTTCATCTCAGAATCCCCGCTCTATGCTGGAGAAATCTCCGACCTCTTGAGACACCACCTAACTCACAACCGAAATGAAAATTCCTAATACTCACTGTCTCATCTAGCCCCACAGTTAAGGCACTGGCACATGATTTAGTCTCTGCCAACTATAAGCACTCACTCCTTCCTTTGAGTAGGAAGCTAATTGTGCAAAGAGGAGGGGATGCACACACCTCTTGAGGGTCAGCAGCCTCAGTAGTGTTTATTACCCCAAAGGTGGTGCATATTTTGGGGGGATATATTGCATTGTTCACAGCTATATAGCCTTCAATCTAGATTAGTCAGCTTTCCTAGAAATTCTGTTAGCTACTTAATAGGTCTAGGTACCTTCACTTTTCTGATTAAATTAGCCAGAAAATTAGCAATACCTGTTTCTTGCAAATAAGAACCCTGCCTGATATCTATGTTTTGTGTTCACTCCAATTTTCTGGACTTGAGACTTCTAGACGCAAGAAGACACACAGTGACACCTGATTTTGGAAGTGCAAGTTGTTCTACTACAAATAATTATAATCTCCCCTAATTTGTTTGAATGGATAAGTGGATGTGTTTTCTGGACAACAGTAATGAAAGGATAAATAAAGTCAATTTGCCACAATGCAGAAAATGTTCGTATGACTTTTTTTTTGGCTTTTTAAAATTGTATAATAGAATATATATACAAAATGAAGAAAGAAAAAAGCAATAGTTTTCAAAGCACTCTTCAACAAGCAGTTACAGGACAGATCCCAGAGTTCGTCATGGGCTACCATTCCATCATCTCAGATTTTTCCTTCTAGTTGCTCCAGAACATAGGAGGCTAGAAGAAATAAATATTATTTTATCATCACAATCAACTTTTTTTCTTTTTTATGAAAAATAACATATACAAAAAGGCAATAAATTTCAAAGCACAGCACAACAATTAGTTGTAGAACAGATTTCAGAGTTTTGTATGGGTTACAATTCCACAATTTTAGGTTTTTACTTCTAGCTGCTCTAAAATACTGGAGACTATAAGAAATATCAATGTAATGATTCAGCAATAATATTCGTTTGTTAAACCCTACCTTCTCTGTATAACTCATATGACATTTTATTTTGAGATATTGACTGTGACCTTTGAAAGTCATGATAAAAAATTGCTCCTAGGAAACAGTCTTTGTTTAAGTAAAAATAGTCCATCTTTAGTTATAAAGATATGCCTACATTTTACCCCATTTCATCTGGAATCATAAGACTTGTGCAAGGGAAAAAGAGTTTGACTCACATTGAGACCACGACACCACTTAAAATCATTCTCTTTTTCTTTTGAGCATATGCCTATTTTACGGATATTTCTTCAGTTACTCCTAAAATAGTCTATCCCTAACATATGCATAGTCCAGAATATTGGTTATAGTACGGTCCAAAAAAGCTGTAGCACGAAAACAAGACAATTAAATCACAGTCTTTTCCTTAAAGAATGTAATACTATAATCTCAAGGCTAGAATTAGCATATAAGTAATATTAATAAAAGGTGCATTATTATTGCCTTAAGATAAATGACAAGCGTCATTGTGATTTTAAAAAAGAAGAAATGATCACCACTTAATGGACTCACAGGTGGAATTATGAATAATATGACCCATGACCAAGAGTTAGTTTATAAATATACTATTTTTGAAACAAAATTCTAACCCCTGATTCAACCCAATGATTTCACGCCCCTTTCTCTCCTCATTTTTAAGAAACTTTTCATTTTCAAAATAAAATGCACTTATCAATAACTAATACATTTTTCCATTTATATTTATCAGAAACATATAATAAGCAGAGCCTCTGCATAACATAAACTGTGTAATAAAAGCAAATGACAACAATAATAATAATGATTCTTTAAAGTGAAAAATAACTACCAAAAGTCAAAAAGTCCTATAATACTTGAGATGACCTGTTTCAGCTTTACAGGAAGAGGGGATTCTTATTTGCTTTCTGAAATATTCAAATAAAGAAACCTAGGGTAGCAAAATACCACTTCCTGGGACTCAGTGTACAATATATTTGGATTAGTTTGGGTTGACTAAATTTCATCAAGATATCTATAATATACTTGTATATTTTATAATGGAAAACAGGTTAATGTAGATAAAGTTTATGTACAGGAGAAATGAGGCAGGAGAATCCCTTCATGTGTCTGCAACACAGCCCAAGAAGAGGTGAGGATGGGAATATTTCATGACTTCTCTGCTAGGTTTCCAGATCAAATGACTTTAGACACATTCTGATAGCTTGATAACCCAGCAGTTATCTGACCATGATTGCGCTTCACAAAGTAACTTATTCTGGAAAGGACGTAGTCAGGGCTGCAAATATAGTTACTCTAGTCACCGAGAAGATGCCTCCTTTATAGCAAATATAGCACAAGTTCTTCTAAAACTTCTGGTCCATCCATCAGTCTCTTGTGAAATTGGTTCCCATTAGTGAGCTGATAGAATCAGATCAATATTCTCACCACGCCTATGGGTCTTGGAGACTCTTCTGAGCAATTTCACCTTTTTTAACAAGCCCAGACAAAACATGCAACAAGACTTTCCTAACCATGTAAAATAATTACAAGAAAAGACAATCTTCAACAAGGAGTTGGCGTTATAGCAAGGCATGTTTTAGCACATTCAAGGTCTGTTCCATAGTTTTTAGTCTCAAATATGTAACATTTCTAACAGAAAGTTTAACCATGCCTTAGATATGACTGAAAAGCACTCAGTATAGTATAAGCACCTATATCCACATCACAGACCTGCCAAATCGCTAGTGCCCTATCCACTGTTCAAAGACTCAGCAATGATGGCCTATTAGATAATAAAAGCTCAGAATTTCCAGTAAGCTGACTTCTGGTAAGACATTCTCATTCAATTATCATAACCATAGCCTACATCATCATTATCTTTTGGTCACTATCATCACCACCAAGACCCTACCCATCATTTAATCAAAGACAAGGAGAAAGATGTGATAAAGCATCTAAATAAGCTGTATCTGGATCTCTACACTTAGAAATTCTCTTGGATACAAAGATATTAAGGCACAAAAAGAAATCCTCAGGAAGTCAGAAGTTCTGGACTAGGGTTCTCTTTCAACTAATTATTCAATCAATATTTGTTTATTCTCCTAAGTAGTAAAAATGTACGGTTCTGTCCTCTCCAAGGAACATATACTCTAGTGTTGTCCAAAAGACCTTCCTGCAATAATGGAAAGGTTCTAAATCTGCCTGGTCTATTACGGTAGCCAACATCAACATATGGCCTTTGAGCACTTGAAACATGGCTAGTGCAATGGAAAAAATGAACATTTAATTTTAGTTAACATAAATTTTCATTGAAATAGCCAAATGTGGCTATGGGTACTGTATTGGGTAGCACAGATTGAATGACTGTCGCTGAGGTGGTAATTTTAGAGATTGCAAAGTAGTTCCCATTTTAACATTCCCTACTCTGCCTTTCTCTCAGTAGACATGCCAGAAATATTTACTGAATTGAATTATGTGTTATACTGTAATACTATATCAAATTCGCGATCCTCACTCTTCTCTAACGTGCTGTGTAACCCAGTGTGAAGTATATGCACTCGCGAAGGAAGAAGCGAAGGAAGAAGATTCCGTCGTATCAGGTACTCAGGAAAACATGCATGAATATGTTAGCAAATGCTTTCCTTATCGTCTTGAGAGTATCTATGTTCTGCAAGGGTCTGTGAGGCAGCTTTCATTAAAAAGTCAAAGAAATATCATATTATTCTATACAAACCCTGGGATCTTCAACAGGAATTTCAAGCGTCATTCTCTAGAGTCCTTGACTGAGGATTGACTAGAAGACTTTAGAGTTCTTGGTTTTAGAGAGCTTGACTAAAAGACTGCATTTTGCTTTGGATATTGATATCGCTTTTTATTCCAGTTAACAGAGAACGTAAGCATGTTAACAAGGCTATTTATCATACAAAAAAATATTTTAAGCTGCTGCTTTTGATATAAGAACTCATTGATAGACAATTTTAGATTTTTTTTTCAGAGCAAGAGACAAGTTTTATTACAGACTTTCTAAAAGTCACATAAAAAGTCCCCAACAAGAATACACAAAGTCCTAATTATGTCAATTCTTTCTATACTATACAATAAAAAGACCTTTGAAAAGTTTACCTTAACAAATTCATCTCTAATTCAATGTGCAGTCTAAAAAATGTTAGATTTTGAGCCATAAACACAAACTAAATTCCGAGATTCTGAATTTCACTGAGTTCCAGCAATGAGGCCATAAGAGGCATAAGAATTAATTTTGAAGGTTCTTTTTCAAGATTTGATTAAAAAGTCAAATATACACCACATAGGGTTATACAGAAAGCAGAAACCTAAAATTCAAACATCTTCAACAGCCTCGGTTTAGTTTCGAGGGGAATGAGAATCTTGCCAGATGGTGGACGGCTATACTTGTAATTTTACTGTAGCATGTGCTGGAAGAATAAAAAAAAAAAAAATGAAAGCGCTGAAAATGTCACGCAGTGTGAAAGGCTTATATGAAAAGGTACAGAGCTGTCTTTCAGCAGACAGTCTACAAAAGCTTTTCAAATTGTGGCCTCATAACAGCTGCAGCGGTTTGATTCCTTAAATTCAAAAGACTTTCCCTTGTATGTTATCAAAGACGGAAGCTGACTTTGCTAACCCGCAAACAAAACAGACATTGAGTCTTAAGGTCCACCCGTGCTTGGCTCCCATCTGCCTGGAAATGGACTGTGTCCCACAGGTTAGCCCAACACCGAGGACAAGCCCTTTTCTTCTGCCCCAGAGCAGGGTCCGTAGAGCTGCAGTGTCCCTGCAGCTACCAAGAAAGGCCTTCCTGACCCAAATCTACTGGTCAGGTTCCACCTCCATGCACAAGGGACAATCACTGCAGGGAAGCATCTAATTTTCTCTAGAAGCAGCACCCTCAAATGTCTTTTTTTAAATTTAATTATATTCTAATTTATCTGTTCTTCCCGAAAGCAGAGCATGCCTTTCAAATATTTATTATCCTTTGAGGGAAATGAACACAAACAACCGGTGTTTACTTTTGCAGAGCGCAACAACGTAATTGTACATTGTTCCTTTCTTTATTCATTACCAAATATTTTCCTTCTCTTTTCCCTTTTAAGGGCTCTCATATTATTTCTTTCTGTTGAATGTAATGATATAAGCTGATAACACGGGCTAATGTTTACATGGGATAGTCACTGTGCTGGGGGTCATATACGAGTCCCTCACACAATTCTCACAATTGCGTTGTATGGTGGACACTGCTATTATGTCCATTCTATAGATGAGGTAACTGAGGGTGAAGAGATGAAATGTGTCATCTGAGGTCCTGCATCTAGATTTAAGGGCCAGTTGGATAAACTGGCATCCTTCACATTATAAAATCATAATCTTACCTCAGTTTGGTAACTGGATTCCCGAATACTTAGTAAACAGTATAGTATGGAGGCAAGAAAAGTATAAAATGGAGAATTTTAAATAATCAACATATACAATGTGTGTATTATATATGTATCCATAATTCTTCTGCATCTGAATTTTTAAAGAAAGGTGTAAATGACAACTTGATCAAATACCCTAATCCTTCTTTAGGAACAAGTACAGCCCTGCGTTATCAGACATGAGACTGTGAAATTGGCAAAAGAAAATTGCCTAATGGGGAGTATGTTGTTTCTTCTAAAGGGGAGAACTATTCTCAAACAATTAGGTAAAGAGAATAAAAAACAGGCTGGAGAGAGAGACAACAGGGTATCATAGAAGGTCACATATTTGGAGTCAGAAGGGCTTGATATGAGTCCTACTTGTAACTTTTTGTTTTGTTTGTTTTGTTTTTTCCTACTTTTAACTTTTACTACATAGTGAGGCTTGGTACAAATTCATCCAGTTCTATGTATTTAAGTTGACTTTTCCATATAATGAAGGGTTAATCTCTACTGTCTTTTGCAGCTTTGACTTCTGTGATTTCAAATTAATTGTACAGAATCCCTTTCTTACCACATATATTCAATTTCTTATTGATCGTGAGATATGATGATTACGTTTCTGTAAAGTGTAGAAATGATAAGGCCCAAAAGTTTCCTTCCTGGCCCACTAGCTAGCTCTTACTTCCAAGCTTCTCCTACGCTGTGAGACCAGGCACCCTGGGATCACCCTGCACCATCCTTCCTCACAAAATAGGGGCGGGCCGCGGTGGCTCAGCGGGCAAGAGTGCTTGCCTGCTATGCCGGAGGACCTCGGTTCGATTCCCGGCCCCAGCCCATGTAAAAAACAAACAAACAAAAAACAAAATATAATAAAACAAGAAAATGTTTAAAGATGTTTCCCTTTCTTCCTCCCTTCCTTCCTTCTCTGTCTTTCCTTCCCTTCCTCCCTCTCTTTAAAAAAAAAAAAAATAGGCAGCTCTTCAATAAAACAAGGCAGTTATCTCTTTTTTGTGTTCTGCTTTAGTATTTCTAGTCTATGTCCTATGAGATTGATATAGATGTTTCTTCATTAATAGTATTTCCTACTTTTTTATTATAAATTTCAAGCAGTCGGGGACTGTGTCCATGCCTTGCTTGTCACCTATGGCTTTTGTGCCTATAAGAATTTCATGCAATAATATATATACAAAAAAATTAACTAGGCTGTTCTATAAAAAGCTGTGCTTCTCAAGCATGGTTAGGTAATTCAGTTACGGTCCACACCAAGGTAAGGATAGAAATTGAGTGCGTTTAGAACTTTTCTTTTAATATAGCTATTTGATTTTTTCTTTTAATATAGCTATTTAATATAGCTAAGCTGTTGGAGTGTTTCTGAATCCACATGATGAGCTGCATGTGGCATGAGTTTTGTACAGTCGTGCATGTTTGGGCCATGGTGGGTTAACACACAAAGGGAAAAAAAATCCTTCATGAGAACTAGTTTGAGAAGCATTGCTGGACAGCAGGCACTTCTGGTATAAAGGCCTTATGTCTTTATGTATACACTCTGCTTGGCTACGTAGGAGCATAAATATTGTGGTGGATTAGCCACCTTCTTTGAATTTTAAAACTAAAAACAATAGCTCAAAAGATTTATATACAGGACTCCTTACAAGGGGACATAATCTTTCCCCTATAATCATCAGTACTGCTCCAGAAAAAATAAAGTAAGTGGGAATAGTGTAAAGGACATGTAAACTAGGCCTTTTTTCTGACTTTGCTTTATAAAAGCTTTCTAAATCCAATGCATGGAACATAGTTAACTTTGGGAAGTTAAAGGACTGATGCTACCTGTAAAATTAGGGCGTCCATCTGAGGCAGTAATTCAAATCCATTTAGGTAATCCTTCAAGGCAACACTGATATATTTCCTGGTTAGCCCTCTTCATGCTTCCATCAAGACCATTCAGGCATTCTAAAAGGCTTCAGACTCATTTGTGCTTCATAGCTGGAGTAATAACCAAGATAAGAGAGTGCTGAAAGGTTCAGAATTCATCAGAGCCTTTGCATTTGGAAAAAAGAACTTCCAATCACTCCAGAACAGTGTTCCCTGATTTCAGCCAGGTGTAAAATCCACTGGGAGGAAAAAAGTCTCAGCATACATTTCACTGCACCTTATCGTCCTCTTTTGCACTCACTGCAAAGGCTTCATAAATGTTCAATGCAGACTAAATGAGCAAGGAAAATTTGACTATTTTTCCCCCTCCTAATCTCATTCTCAGTATTTCCAGGGTCGTGGCTTGACATGAGAAAGAAAAATCTTCATTTAAAGTATTACCTTTCTCTACTTCCAGCATAGGCAGGTGACACATTTTGAAATCATCATCTTACCAAAAGTGGAATATGCAGTGACTGGCTTCACTGAAAAGAGGAGAGATGACTACATTCATTGTTTGGATGAAGTTTCATTAATGGCTAATAGTACAATATATGAAGCTCACATGATTCTCCAAAAGAAGAATGCAGTGAATAGTGAAACAAGTTCAGACAGCAACTGCTATTGCTGATGGTGGTGGGTGGAGGAGTACAGTCTTGAAGAGAATGTACCTTTGTGCTTCTTCTGATTCTTTAGCTTAATGAGAGAGAGGGTTCAAATCTTCTTCTCTTCTTACCAGGTAATTTTTAATATATTTTTTCCACACTCAAAATTTGCTGTCTCACTGGGCTCCTGCCTCCATCTGCTTGCTCCCCATTGGACCCAGACCTCTGCTTGTAGAATGGTCCAGCTGATGGAACTGGCCTTTGCCTTTGGTTCCTAAACCCTGGCAACTGAACCTTCCTGGAACCCAACTGTCTCAGCAGCAAACGCTCTTCCTTCATCCCTAAGCTATTGCCCCACCTCTATAAACATATGTGCTGGATAATAACATTCACCTATCTGACCCTAGAGTCTTTTTTACAAATAGATTTCTGCTCATGATGTTCTGTGTCCCATTTATGATCCTATTATTTTGTCTTAGAAGCTTAGTTGCAATCATTTACTCAATTCTCCCTGAGACTGCCATGGACTCTGTACCTTGAAGTTCAAATTCCTAGCCAAATTGTCATGGTCAGCCACTTACATCAAATCAGCTCCCACAGCATCTACCTCATTCAAGGGAGGACTTTCATACCTTTTTATTCCCAATCTACCTACTTGCCACCAAATTTGTGATCATACCCTGCCTGTACCTGTGTCCTCAGAAGATATTTTTCTTGAGGAAACAATTTGCTTAGCTTGACTTGAGCATGGAAGTAGAATAAGGAGATTCTGTGTACTAGAAAAGGGTGCACTGGGAAGAGTATTTAGAGTTCTAAATGGACTCTAGACACATTGAGCTGCATTGAATTGTTGACTAGTTACCAGTGCTGTTGAAAGAGCATAGTCTTTGAACCCAGTGTGAATCAGGTTCAACTACTGTCTCAACGTTCCAGTTACTCAACAAATACTTATTGAGTGCTTTCTGTGAACCAGGCTTTGAACTGTCCAATATGGTAGCCATTAGCCACATGTGGCCATTTATATTTAAAATAATTAAAATTAAATACAATGAAAAATCCATTTCCTTGGTCACTTGAGGCACATTTCACGTGCTTAGTAGCCACTTTACATTTCCTTCATCTCAGAAAATGCTAGTGAACTATTCTAGATGCTAACCCCTTTACTAGTTGTACGGTTTTGCATACACATTGTTCCTTATATTCCTCATCTGTAAAAGAGGATGATTCAGTTATTGGATTAGAATTAAATAAAATCATTTACACAAAGTCTCGGTCTCCAATAGATACTCGGTAAAAGGCAATTATCATCATTATTTTTCAGGTTATCAGGTTTTATTTTGATTTTGTTTTTGTCTTTCACCAAAAACATGTTGAGTCAACTATCTATTTTACTTCTTCAATATCTATTCTCTTTAAATACTTGAGATGTGATACATGTCTATAGAGGTTACTAATAACCTCAGATTTTAAATGACCAGGCTCATATGAATTTTCTATTATTTAATTCTATTGATCATTCTCAACTCTACAAAATACTCTGTTAGGTTTTCTGACAAGACCTTGTTCTGTTTACTCAAGGTTTCCAAAATTGCCCATAGGTATAAATTATCTTTTATTTTCTCTGATAAGTGTAAGCATTCATCATTCTTTCTTATACAATTACCCTTGCCTTTTTTATATGATTATGTTTACCATTTTAGCTATCAGTTTTTTTTTTCATGTGTGTGTACTATATGACGAGGCCACATTTCATTATTTTTCCATGTGAGTATCCTTTTATTGCAGCACCATTTGTTGAATTTTTTGTTTCTTTGTTTGTTTGTTTGTTTTGGAGGAAGTGCATGGGGTGGGAATCAAATCCGGATCTCTCACATGACAAGCGTTAACCATTGATTTTAAAATAAATTTCCAAAATCTATTTATCACATCTGATCTTTTTCTAATTTCCAAACCCTTATTCAACTTGTCTATTAGAGATCTGCATGTAGATGTCCCCAAAGAATTCAAACTAAGTAGAATAAAATCAACTCCTTATTTTCTCTCATTACTTCCAACTAAATTCTTTATCTCTTCTGAATACTCTATCTCAGTTAATGGGATTATGTCTTCTGGTGATTCAGACTTCAAAGACCATAGTCACAGTTTACTCTTCTTGCCCTTTCGTTTTCAACCTTTAGTCCATGCTGCTGTCCCACTCTGCCCTCCACTGACTCTGACCCAGATTGTCATCTGGCTTTCTAACAGGGTGTTCCCAGGCTCCCTATGCCCAAATGCTTTGCAAATATGGCTGCATCACTGGTTTTCCCAAACTGTGATACCAAACCTGTTATTCTCCTGCACCCAATGATGGCTATTTACCTATTCCCTTCGGCTCATATATCTCTCTTTATTTGGATTCTCTGCCCATCCTCGTCTACTACATGCCCTTTTCCCATCTAACCGCATCTTTGTGACTTCTCTCATTTGTCGCATCCATAGACCCTTCCGCCCACCACCAACTAGATATTGTTACTTACCTGAAACAGGCACTTTGATGACACCCATCCTATGAACTTGCCACTTTACCTTGTGTTCAGACTTGTTCATGATTTATCTGCCTCATTAAATTTCCTCAAAGACAATAATGTGCACTACTCAATTGTATAACATCCATAGCTCCTAGCATAATATCTAGGGAGTATTAAGAATTCAATAATATTTGTTGAATTGAATTTTTACGTTCCACATTTGACCACCTAAAGGAGCACAGGAGCAAATACTGGAAGAAATAAAACCAGAGAGTTTGTTATTTTCACAAACATTATCCATCTGCCTGTCACTGCAGCTCTAATCCATTTCTTTTAATGACAGATCACTTCAGAACAAAATCATGCTGGGGTGGGAGGAGTGATTACTTCTACCTTCTGTTAAAACACAGGTTGAAATGCATCTATTTACATCACAGATTGTATATCTGTATTTTCTGTCACACAGAGAAAATAGCCCTGCCCTTTCAATTTGTATGCAATCAGCTCTGATCTGATAACTGAGGTTAGAGGATGTATTATGTTCTAAATTCATTTATTGCTCTTTTAGTGCATTGTATCAATGCATGATATAAATAATATAATGATATTTCAGAGCTTCACTATTTACTTTCAAGCAGCCATTAGATTAAGACTAATTTGTCATTGGATCTTGATATATATACATAAATGAATATAACATAAAAATATAGTTTTAATGTTTGGAAGAGATATCAAGGACAAGATTATGAATGCTCTGTGTGTCATTCGCTGGATTATTTGAACTAGCTAAAACATGTGAAAGTGATACAGCTTCTTGGGAAATACTGCACAAAACCAGTGCGGCTTTCCTGATACTTGCTATTTCTGCCAGCCATCTCAGCAAGTAAGTTGATCCTTTTATCAGTCTTTCATCAGCACCCAGCACTAAATTAAAATATAGCCCCCTGTCTAACTCAGACACTATGATAGTCCTTTGAGTGCCCAGTCAAAACATGAACTGTTGCATGTTTACAAAAGTAAGCAGTACAAGCAGAACAAATCAATACCTACCGACTTCCTAATTTTCAACGTGAGACTACACTTTGTTTCATTCAAAGTATAAATATTTCAAGTTCTATATATTCCTAAAAAATAGGCAGAATAAGTGACTCTTCACAGTATGAGTGAGTTGTAAATCCTGCTTTCTCTCTCTCCATATGGTGGAAACCACTGCCACTTCCCTGTGTGGCCCCACACTGCAGGAAATTGCAGGCAGGCTCATCAATCCCCTTTAAAGGGATTTCCTACTTCTGAGACCTGCACTGAATATACACTGACTGCTTCTCTGGCAGAATCCAAACACCTAACTCCCAGGGAGTGATGGATGTTGGGGAGACCCTCATTTTTCTGTCTTATAATGATTTTACTGCCTGGTAATGTCAAATAGAATATGCAATGCTCTTTATTCTTTCTTACAAGAGAAAAGAACTGTATTTCAGACAGGAATTCTGGTGACTGCTGACTGTTGAGTAATCTAGGCATCTCATACATTCCTCTCTTAATTTCCTGGATGTTTTTAAACTTTCTGAAGCATTCACAAAGCTTTGGGATGCTCTGTTGATTCACACACTTCTGGCTAATGATAAATTAAAGAAAGCAACTTTAAGGCTTTATTCTTGTTTTCAAATTTTCCCCACCTTTGAACTTTAAGATCATCATAAACTCAAAATAAAACTCAGTAGGTTAAAAAGACATCCTGGTTTACTGATATGCAGACAATGACCTATATGTAGATACATGTAGAAAGAATATTCAATAACTCATTATATCTCCTTCAGAAACACGGTATCACAATAAAGCAAAGGTTTGTGCCCATATCTTTTCCATATTTAAAGAGTTCAAATGGAAACAAATAAGGGGAAATAATGGCTCTTAAACTGCATGATTTCACGGTTCATATAATTGGAAATTACGAGGAATCTTAGCTACATCCTTTCCTTTTCTGGTTGCCTAGCCTAGAGTGGTCCTCAGAAGGAGCAGAAATAACAGTATCTTGATATCTCGACTAGTGTAGCTGTGTGCTTGCTCCCCAATGGAGCCTCACCTGACAGTGTCTTCATGGAGTGTCCTTACAACACTGATATTTTCTTTCTAAAATGTCTGCCTAAAGCTCTTACAGGAGAGTGTGGGAAGAAAAGGCTTTAGATTCAGACAACCTTGAGAAAAAAATCTGGATGTCTTGCCATGTTGACCTAGACAAGTCACTAAACTTCCCCAATGTTAAGCTTTATCTGTAAAATGGAATTAGTAATATTACAAGGTCATTGCTACAATACGAAATGTTGCATTTTAAGCTTTCAGCCCTGTCAGGTATGATAGTTCCAACAGGATGGCTTCAGTCTACTTTCACCTCTATCTGAGCCCCTTGTTTAGGGCAAAAACTGTATTACTATACATGGCAGCTCTGGCACAGTACCTGGAAGAAACCCTAAAAGGTAGCTATTATAATTTACACAAATTTAGAATTTACTTTGCATGTATTTATCGCAGATTTTCAAAACTGAAAATAACTCCTAAAATTCACCTTCTTGGAATTTACTCCCCAAACTGTAATTCCTTGTGCAATAACCCTGATTAATTTTGCATTCGTTCCTAAGGTTTAGTCAATGTGTTGATACCCGAAACAATGAGTAATGAGAAACTGGGCATATGATTCCTGGGCTACTTACTGATGCATGTCTGAGTGCCAGATGTTACACTTTCTGACTATTCTCTGCACGTTTGCCCTGCAATTCCCATTACTATATGGGCACATATCCTACAGATCATGAAAACTCACAGTCTAGTGTACCAGGCCCCCAAATCTATGTTGTTGCTGTTAATTCTTCCAGTGGCCATGTTTCTTGAGGATGATTGTGTGGTGATATAGCAATGAGACTGTGTGGTTGTGAGGGCCTTGTGTCTGATGCTCCTTTTATCTGCCTTATCAACAGACGAGTAAAACATATGGAATAAAAATAACTAATAAGGGGAACAAATGTTGGAGTGAATTTAGTGGATTGAGATGCTGGTGACCGGTGAGGAGGAGTGGTGGGGGGTATGCTATGCAGGAATTTTTTTCTGTTGTCTTATTTATTTCTTTTTCTGGATTGATGCAGTAGTTCTAGGAAATGATCATGATGAATGAATGTGCATCTGTGTGATGATATTGTGAATTACTGATTGTATATGTAGAACAGAATAATCATATGTTAAGAATGTTTGTGTTCATTTGTTGTTTCATTTAAAAAATTAATTTAGAAACTTCAAATGTATTAAACATCAGGTTCTTTAGATATGATCTCAAAACTAGAAAGAACATAATTCAGAAGTTCTGAAAGACGGCTCTCTCAACTTGAGAATTCTTTTATATCTACAGCTTGTAAGTGCTTTTGTTGGAAGCTATGGGGAAAGTAAGCAAGTAGGAAATGGTACCTGCATGTTAGTAACTAACATCCAGTGACCTGCTTTAAAATCTTTTTGATTTTGATAATGAATACATCAAAACAAACAAAATATAATTTGATGTCAAGATAAAAATCAAAATAAACTTACACCTACGAAAAAAAAATTTGAATTGCGAAGTAAATACTATTCCTTCTTGGTCTTTCATGTGGTGCATATAGTTTCAGAGAGCAGGACAGCTTATACTTCAGAAATCTCATTCAACATGCTTATGAATTATTCCAGAATCATATCCCTGGAATAATATGGCCAAGAAGTAGTCGTTTCAGCATGCAGTATGCCTTTGACCATGGGGTTCGTAAATTAATTTCTTTTCTTATAGTTTCCTTCCTCTTTAGTTCCCTAGTTCAGTAAGAGAATCTTTTAAACTTGGTTTAACACAACATTTGAATATCATGTACTTCATTCATCCAACAAATAATTATTGAATGCCTAATATATAACAGATAGACTAGGCATGATTCTTGCTCTCAGTAAACTTAGAGGCTAGAGGGAGTGAGAAAGTTAAAACAAAAAATAAAGATACACACAGGCATACAAAAAATATACATATGTATGTATATACAAGTATTATAATTTAGGGATAATATTAAGGAGTTATAAGATAAAATTATAGGAACACAATTTAGGTCCAAATGGTCAATTTTCACCTTGATGGTTCTTACTCGCTCTATAGAAGATAAGCCAAACTTGTAAATGTATGAAGTGGTAAATGCATTTCTTTGAATTGTTGAATGACTAAGTAAAACAGAAAAGCACATTTTAAATGTTTCCAAAATGTAAAACTTGAGATTTTTTTTTCTCTAGAGTTTATATATGACAGTGGGTATTATAAATTGGATTGTGAGTTGAAAGAAAAAAAGGAAATCACATCTGAAAGCTAAATATTCATATTGCTATTCATTCAGTATGGTGCCTTTTAAATATAGAAGGCACTGGCAACAATACCAAAGTTCTATTGTCTTTTTTTTCCCACTATGCCTACTCCCACATCCTAAATCAACTTTAAATTGTGTATGGCAAACATATTCCCGATATTAACATGTCTCTTCGTCATTAGGGAAAAAAGAACAATTACTTAAGGATTTTAAGATATATATTAAAATTTGATGTTAGGTGTGCAAAGCAGAACCTAATCTCTCTGATAATGCTGGCTAGACTATACATTTACTGCTTTGAGTTACAGTGAACTTACATTAATACCTTGATTTGATTCCCATAGTTAAATGCTACAAGTATACTTGTGATGAGTTTCTATTTTTGTTGGGTCTTGTTTTACTTTTCTTTTCTTTTTTCATTATTTTTTTTTTTTTGAGGGGGTGCATGGTCCGGGAATCGAACCCAGGTCTCCTGCATGGAAGGCAAGCATTCTACCATTGAACCACCCGCGCACTCACTTTTATTTTTAAAAATCCAGGTTTTTAATGATTAAATCACAGAAAATAGAAAGGCATCTATCCAAGGTCATATATATTTTTAATAAAATTATCACCCCAAATTATATTTCATTCACATTTCCATCACATGCCTTTACAAAATAAAACTTTTCATGCATAAAATTGACTGATACTAAACAGTTTCGTTGTTGTTTGGGAAATATGAAGTTAATTGAGTTTATCAATTAGTTGTACTCTAACATTTTTCAACAGATTAGAAACAAAGACCTAAATATATTGCCTTTGATGTCTCATGTTTCTGACTATGAGACTATTTATATGAAGGTGGAGTCCACAGCCACACATATCTATGACCTGATGGAGAATGGGAGAGGTACATTTGCTCAGAATCATCACTTGCTTACCACTAAATGTTTAATTTTCCTGGATGTCAAGAGTTCTCAGTTGGAATACCCCAGGATTTACCATTTGGTTACAAACACTCGGAAAATCACTTAACATGCAGTTGACAATTAAAAGATTTATATGAGTCATTGGACAGGGACTGCCAGCAAAGAAGAGAAACATACTGAAGATACACAATATCCACCGCATAGATTTATTTTTCCCCAGCCAATCTAAGGAAACATTGCAAATTAAGTTTTGGGTTTATCAGTTGTGAAGGAGTGTCTGTTTCTGTTCTTATTTTTTTCAATTTAAATAAAACAAATTTCCTTTAACAATTGTCATTAGTAAATGAATTATACTGTTATATGTTATATTATATATTAAATTATTTATATGATATATATTTTATAGCATATGATATTGGGCTATAACTTTATACATTATATAATAAACTTCATGAATATATACAATATGATTCCTATTATATATATATAGTGCATAAAATATTTTGTTAATATATATTATACAAATGTGATATAATATTGACTTGCTATTTGCTCCTGGCTCATTCAAGTTAAATCTTTCACTAATTTACCAGAAAAACAGGTTTTCATATGACCCACAAATGAAAGGAGGAGACATACACTCAAACTGCTTAACAAACAGGGCCAATTAAATAATTTTTTAAAGCCCTCTTGTAGCTCACATTCAAAAAGAAGTGATTTATGAAGAAACAAAAAGATAGGTTCAATGTTGGTAAAAGGTTATTCAAACAAATAGAGCAAAATTCAAAAGAATGCTAATTTTGAAATTTCAAGGTAAAAATATTGTACTTGAAACAATCTGGTAATTTAGTGGAATGATTTTAGTGACTTGATATATTCAATTATGCATAAAACAATTCCACATTTCCAACTGGAAAGACTCTTCTCATGAAGTGTACCCACCCATGTTGATAATTTTTTTCTGTTTCCCCACCTCACTCCCATTTTCCTTGGTCTTCAGAAAAACATAAGTATTTGCTATTGGGATCAGAAATCATCTATTCTTTTCAGATCTTATATTTGGTATGTGTCCCTAACTCACATGCTTATCTAACTTTTATATGAAAAACTGTATAAAAAGACAAAGTATTTTTATGTATTGTTATATTTATCAATATTCTTTACCTTTCTCTTAAATATATGATGTTTTGTTGATAAAGATAATTTTAAAGCTAAATAATTTAAATTAAAAATAAGGGAGAAATTTTTCATAGGAGAACAGATGCTTGTAAATTAATTTGCAAAGATATACCATCGCTTGCAAGCAAAACAGAAATCTAAAGAAAAAAAATGTGAGCTTTGTTTCATTTATTTTTTTTAAGGAGAAATTCAAGAATAATATGAATCCTCGATTTCCCAAAAGTTCTCCCTCAGTTGCCTTTCCATTCTATGATCTGTTACTTTTAAGATTTGGTATTTTGTGCATTTATTAATTCTTCAATTTTATTTTGCTAAGTTTGGCGTCTATGCCTGACACATTGCTAAAATGTTCCTTAGAATAAAAACAGAAATCATCTACTTGGTGGGAAATACATAATCTTGCTTTTTATCTATATTTTCCTCTTTAATATAACAAAATATCTGGATAAAGCCAAGAGAATGTTTCATTCATGAAGTGATACTAGTGCCTCAACATGAAAACTTCAAGATTTTGACTGAAATGAGGAACAATACATGCAAAACTTGTATTTTCTGGGGCGGGCCACGTTGGCTCAGCAGGCAAGGATGCTTGCCTGCCATGCCAGAGGACCCGGGTTCGATTCCCGGTGCCTGCCCATGTGAAAAAAAAAAACAACTTGTATTTTCTGGAAGAGCTCTTTCAGCACTATTGACAATGTAACTGAGAAGTTCTTTCTGTTGACCACCACCATGGCAGGTTTGAACAGCTCACTCTTAAGAAACCATCCACAAATAGAAGGTAATAGATAATTTTCAATAACTTTTTTGCACCCGGAAAAATCAAGTATAAAAACAGTTCAAAATTATACATCATTTGTCTTGATTTTTAAAATATATGTTTTGTCAGCCCCACGACAGCCAGATTTATTTTTGTACAAAGTATGATTCACTTAATAACTTTTAGCATATTAGATCAGCAAATTTCATTGTCTTTGCTTTCTCTCTTTGGAAGACTTTTTATTTTCAGGATCAATTCCATAAAATCCCTTGTGGTTTGGTGGGCTGCATTTTATCCCACAAAGCTATTCATGTTTTTGGTTTCTAATTGCACAACATTTAGAAGAATATTATGATATGTCTTGTATTATGAGAGAAATATCAATATTTTTATACTTGTCAAAGGAGACAGCTGCCAAGTGTGGATGTAGTGAAGCAGACAGACCAATAGCTCAATCCATCATTGCCCATTCACCTGAATACACATATCTAAACCAGGGGCCCAGACCCTGATCTAGGAGACCAAAAATAAAATAAAGCAGTTGATACTGCTCTTGCTCAATTTGATATTAGTGATCCAGAAGTTATAAATTGGGAGTAAATTCAACACTTTCAGATTTTAATTTTTTTCCTATCCCTGAGAATCACTTGAAAAATCCAGTCGGCTCAGTGTTTGCCTGACCATAACAATGTTGATGATGAAGAGACAGAAATAGCATGATAAACAGTATGGCAAATGACTGGGCATTTAACGCTTTACATGTACCAGACGGTTCATGCACATGTAATCAGGCAGATTGATGTATATATTACTTTACATGTAGTTTATTGACCACTTATTCAGTATCAGTGTTAGTAAATATGTAAAGAAAACAACACACAAAGATTAAAATGTTTTTCATCGTATTCTATTTATTTCCTTTCTTTTTTAGGTCCTTGACGCAGACAAATGTAAAACATTCATGATTTCTATTTTACCAATAGTGGATATAGAAATTGATTCATTCTTATTCATCCAATATGCCACCAAATGAGTGGCAAAGCAGGACTTGAGTTTCAGTCTCTCTTTTCTTCTGCCTTCTTAATCTAAAATTTGATATTTATGTCCTTGCAACAAAGAAAATTAAAATTTAGCTGTCTCACAAAAAAACCCCACAAATATTCTAATATTTGAATAAACTGAGTTCATACTAGGTTCATGATGTTATAGAACTATAATTCAAAATGAAGCCATATTTTTTAAAGGAATGCTGTTGCCCTCAAGTATGCAAAAGCTATTTTACAATTTTGAGAATGTATTGCCACTTATGTTTATCTTGCTTTTATGTAAGGAAACATCTTGCTAACACATTCTGTGTAGCTATCACTTGCTCAAAGAATGAAGATAAAAAGATTAAAAATTTTGAAGATTTAGACTTCGATCAAAACTGAGGCTCAGGCATATGAGGAACACCCCACCTCTACGAAGATTCTCCAGAACTATTAAACAGAAGACAGAACAGAAAATTGACAATTTAAAAAATATATATGCTATGAGGCTAGAAGAAATGATAAGGAGACTGCCCATGATTACAAAGGTTAAGGTGTGTTTTGAGGAACAGACTTGGGTCTAGAACATCTCTTGCACAATTTTCCATGAAAAAATAAATTTAATAATATACATAAACAAACTAAAATAATCTTGGAAAATTCGTATCTGAAAAAGTTAACATAGGTGGCTGAATTATTTCCCCTTCTCTGATTATTTGATATTCTATGGGTTGGTCCAAAACCTCTTCATGGAGAATACTCTGGATCTTGTGGCACTTTTTAATGGGAGTTCCATAGGCTGTGGGTTTTCAGAACTTGGCATTTGCTGTACTTCCCTTCATGGCCTGCATTAGATCATACCCCAGTTTTCTGTGGTCTTAGAAGCATCCCTGAGGACAACAGGGAAAAACAAAACCTTCCATGAGTCCAGCAGTAGGCATCTATTACAGTCCTTGGTTCCGGCACCAGTTCCTGCAATTTCGTCAGCTCCTGAACCTGGAGAGGAAGAAGAATCCAGCTGTGAGGAAATGGCAGAAGAGATTTTCCTCTTTGAACTGCAAGACCTGGTTTGAAAGTGGGAAATCGGTCTCTTCTTCAGGAGTAGGCATAGCGAGACGTCAGATCCGAGGGCAAGGGAAGGGTCTATGGCCAACAGATCTAAAAGACATCCAAAGGACAGGCTACAATAAAAGAAAAATGTAAGGATATGGGATAGAATGAAGATATTCTGACTAATTTCTCAAGATTAAGAACTTTTGTCTGTGCATTTGTTCATCATGGCAGAGAATACCAATTTTAATAGCTCTTCCTTAGGGGATGCACAAAATAGCCTTTGAAAACAAGGCATTTACTTTCCAGGTCACCAACAACACAGTGAATTCAATCTAGTTGGCAAACCATGGCCCAAAGGCCAAACCAGTCAACCATGTGTTTTGGCATTGTGAGGATCTAAGAATGTTTTTTACATTATTAAAGAGTTGCTTAAGAAAGAAAAAGAATATATAGAGACCATGCAGCGCCTGCAAAGTCTAAAGGATAACATACTTACTCCCTGACCCTTTACAGAAAAGTTTGATGACAACTTGTGTAAAACCCTCATTTGGTTTATCACAAACCCTTTTCTCTGCTCTATATGATACGCTTTTCCTTGTCGTGATATGCTATATTACTACTGAGAAAATAAATGTGAAATACAATGTATAAAGATGCTCTTAAAATGTTAGGTATTAATATGATTTAATTTCAAAAATTAGTTTAAAAAATAATCAAGGTAACTTTGACCATGGAGTTTTCTTTGGCCATGAAGTTAGTTATAAACAGTGAATGGAATTTTCTAGGATATATGCCTAGAAATGTGTCTCAATCAACCCAAATTTTTAATTGAGTGCCTAATCTACAAACTGTAGTCAAAATGTACTATATTTATTAGATCTATAAAAGCCTTGTCCAGAATAACAAAAGCTACTACTGTTGATTATCAGTAATATCATCTCTACAGCATCTATTTTCTAAGTCTGCTGCTAAATTTGCTTTAGGAGAATTCAAATGCATTTTTATTCCAGGAAAAGTGAGTGACCACATTTATAAAGACCAAGAAACTTTTTCTTCTCATTGTTATTATTATTTTAAACAAAACAGCATCTTTTAACAGAATCAAAACAAAGGAGTTATTAAAAATGTTACTGATACATGAATAAATTAATGTGTTTTGCATATCTCGGCAGGGATTTAGGTTCAATCAATACTCTCTTATCTAATGGTCAAGCAGTAACCTACAAAATATAAAAATTAATAAGACTAGGGTTCCTGAGTTTGTTTTCAGCTTTGTTGTGACTATTTTTTTTTATCTTTACTATGACATAAATTGAACAAGTTTTATTTGATTTGGTGTTTATCTAATCTTTCTGTATTCATCTGTTTAATTCATTGATTAAAGTTGAAAGTGATCCTCTATTAGTGCTACAATCCAATGCTTAATTTTCATAAAAGACATTCAATATGGCATTGTATTAAACCATGATGTCTTAGATTAGTTTAAAAACTAATTGAGTTAAATTCGTTCAAAAACATTGCACAGAACTGAATTTTAACAACAATTTCAATGAAAATGTCATTTTAAAAAATATTTGGGGTAGCTGATATTAATGTGCAACATCTGATAACCATTTCTGAATAAATGAGCCACAACTTCCTTTATTTTTTATAAAGTAAATGAGTAACAAGGGCTAAAATCAGCACTAAAGCTATTGCAAAAACCAAGCAACATACCTTCCATAAACGAACAAGCACTGAAAGGCTTGGTTTCAGAGTCAGTGCAGAATTAGAGACACTGTGGAATAAAAATACCGTGAAGTACCTCTGGGTTTTTCAGCCTCAGACCAGTGATGAAGTATTTAGCATCACACATCACCTGTATGCTAATGGGATGCTGGTCTTAGAAGAGCGTATGTGCAGAACATGCTGGGAGAACTTGAGTGCTATTCCTACAGCATAAATTACAGGCACCAGAATTATTGTAACAATGTTTGCTTTGGTCTTTTTATGAAGTTAAAGGCATGGAAGGCATCTTCTACCCTCATAAGGAGATGGGCTGAACTGTATTCCTGCGTATCGTAAGGAAACACATTACCCTTCAGTTAAGAAAGTAATATCCTAAATCACTCTCAATAATAACCTTGAATATCTGTGAATTCCCAATAAAATGCTGTGCCTTGGGAATAACGGTTTTAATAACGTGGACATGAGGATCCACACGTTAATGTATGCTGCAACAAACTGTCAAAATTCCTAAAAACCCTTCTCTCCTCACATGCTTCCTTTGTCCAGCAGAATTTTTCATAGGGCTATTTAGATTTTGAATTATAGGAATGTCTACAGCAATAAAAAATAAGGAGAAACAGGAATTAGGAACTGTTGAAGGGACCTTGTTGCTGTAATATAACCCGACTTATTCTTCACAGGTCATTAATCCCTCATCTATTATCCCCTCATTTCTAGCAACCCTGGACTTTTTCTTAGCATCCTCAGCAGCTGCTTTTATATACATATAATGGACTGCATATATTATTCTATATATATACATATACATATATATATATATTCTAGTAATCATTGACTCTCCACTTCCTTAGCAGCAACTTTGCTCATTCTCATTCATGAAATTTCTCTGAAACCTTCTCACTTATATTTTATTTTTTGTTGACTTTATTATATACTATCATACACCATGCACACACACACACATTGCATTGCTTTCAATCCCATTGCATTTTAAGTCTTGTATTGGCTGCAAGTATACACAGTGGTTTTTCATTTGCTGACATTGCTCTGAAGACCACGGGCACTTAAAAAAAGTGACAATCTACCTAAAGGAGAAATCTTCCAGCAGCTAGGGTAGCCTTGCTACAAACAGTCATGCTGCCTCTGATATAAAGTTGGGGTTCCACATTTCCTTCTCCTGTACGCAAGAGCTAGAATAGGTCTTCTCGTGCTAGGGTAAGGAGGTCTGCTTTCTCCTTATTTCCTTAGAACATTGCCACGTGATTATTTACCCACATATCTCCATGAAAATACATGGAAATCTTATCTCTGTTAGGATAAAAAATTTCATTAATCCATTCATCACTTATGCCTTATGCCAATTTCTTAGATGGCTGTCTAGTGCAATCAGCCTAAATCACTTAATCACTAAAGGTAAAACTCTGTTGCAGAGGTAAAAAGCCACCCACGTCAGCAGCACATGGCACAGACACTTTCCCTTTATTCGCCTCCTTGACTTCCCAGAACTCATCTAAATTTTGCTCTGGGTCCACCTGGGTCACCATATTCAAGAGAGAAATTCATACTTTTAACTATCTTCAAGGCTTCTTTTTAGTCAGAATAACTTAATTCTTAGTTGTTTAATTTTGTCCAATTTCTGTAGGAAGTGATGGGCTTTTAGTTATATGGAAGATGTATACAGTTTACAATTACAACTTTTATTTACCTAATGTGTCTTTAGAAAAACAAAGTTATATGAAAAAGACAGTGGTACATCTTTTATCTATCACTTAAAAAAAAAGAGTTTGGTGGCTCCTCAGATATTAAACACAAAATTATTCTATGGCAATTCCACTCTAGGAATTGAAAGCAGGCGCTCATACAGATATTTGTACACCAATGTTCATTGCATCATCATTTATAGTAGCCAAAGTGTGGAAGCAATCCTAGTATCCATTAACAGATGAATGGATAAACAAACTGCGGTACACCCATTCAACTGAATACTACTCAGCTGTAAAAAGAAGTGAAGTGGTGATACATCTTACAACATGAGCCCCGAAGACATCATATTAAGTGAAATAAGGCTGATATAAATGACAAACTTGTGTGATTTATATGAAATACTCAGAATAAGAAAAATTCATAGAAACAGAAAACAGAATAGTAGCTACCAAGTGAGTAGAGAAGGAGACTTACTGCTGAATGTTTATGAATTCTGGTTTAGGATCATTAATACAGTCTAGAAATATGTTGTGGTAAAAGTTATACAAAATTGCCAATGTATTTAATGTCAAAGAATTGTCCATTGGAAATGGTTAAAATGAGTTAGGTATATTTTACCACAATTTCATATAAATACATTCTAAAAGATAAGGTATGTATAATTAACATATAGTAATCCAAAACATGAACATATTGATATTAACTTAATCTAGGCAAACAGTTTTACTGAATTCCCAATGTACATAATGAAAATATATCAAGGAAATAAGAAAAAAACATTAGTAGAAACAGACCCCTAATGAAATGATGGACTTTAATTAATAGTACAATTATAAAAATGTTCTTTCATAAATTATAAAAAAATGTACCTCACTAACGCAAGGTGTTGATAGTAGGGTGGGGTATGGGACCTCTAACTATATATTTTATGCATGATATTTCTGTAAGCCTACAACTTCTCTAACAAAAAATAAAGTTAATAAAAAATGAAAAAAATAATTAGTGTTATTAAGGACGCTTAATTTATGTAGTTCCCTTTAAATATTATGCCATATTAAAAATTATTCCAAAGATACAATTTGTATCTCCCTTCCAGAATAAGGAGACATAAAAATGGAAGATAAATGAAGAGTAAGTTGATCTTTTTATCAAGTCACTTAACTATGCTAGTATACAGAGTAGTATCAGCTACCAATGAGTACTGCTATTTAACCTTAGGGTAGGTCATCCTTAGGGAGTATCTATGGCTTTGCAGTGGGAGGCGAGGGAAAATTCATGGATATTTTTATGGCCTTAAAATTCATTGAGAGCGGTGCAACAGTGGCTCAGTGGCAGAATTTTCATTTGCCAAGCCAGAGACCCAGGTTTGATTCCCGGAGCCTGCCCATATAAAAAAAAAAAAAAAAAAAAAAAAAAATCTTTGAGATATAATTAAGGGAGGAGCAAATAGCTGGAGACAGTATACTGAAAATATATTTGGGTTCCTGTTTTAACATCAGTGATTTAAAAAAAATCCTTAGAGTTATTTATTTTTTTTAAGATGTACTATATGGTACAATGTGTGGCACAGTAGAAAGAAGCCATGGAGCTAGGAAGATGTAATTTCCAATCCCAGATGCTCCTGCTAGTAGATGGGTGACATGAATAAAATGGTTATCACTTTGAGCTTCAGTTTTCTCTTTCACATATCATGGATAATAATGCTTATCTCATATGAATGTTACGAGGATAAAATAAGATAAGGTATGTAAAGTGCTCACGTTAATAATATCATGAGAACAACCACTGACAGCACACTTAATTGTATGCCAGAGATTTATATAAATAATACTACATTAGATTCCCCCAAAGTGATAGTTTCCTTTGGTTTCTCTTTCCCCACTATACTTTGAGCACCTATATGAGCCTTTTAGACTGCTAAGAATTCCGTTTGTATACACTTTAATAAGAAAGCAGTTGAACTAGTGAACTAAACTCCATCTGGGTTGTCACTTCTGGGAGCAAGATACAACAAGACTGGATAACCTGCCTTCCCACATGAAAACAATTTTCTACCAGGAAACCTGGTGGGCTGAGAGCTGAGAAACACTGGATAACAGCTTGATCTAATTGCATGAACCCCTGTGGAGAATGTAACTAGACCCTATATTCTTTCCAGAGGCCCAGAGACAGAAAGTAACAATAATACATTTTGGTTTCATTAAATTTTAGCTCCAAATATGACAACTAGACCTATGCAATAAAAGTATACTTGAGCCATTATGCCTTTGTGGCAGAGTAAATAATGGGTATTTCTAAATTCCAAGTGATAACACAGGTGGATGAATAAAATAATTAATTTGCAAAGAATGGCCAATCTTTTTTCAGTCAAAATCTGAGTTTTGGCAGCTTGACTTTTCCTGCTTGCTGACTTTAGAGTGCTGACATTTTTTTTTCTTTTCCAGAAAGATACTATGAAATCAGAAAAGCTCATCTCTCCAAATTCTTCATCTTACAGAGCATATGTTTAATTTTTATTTCTTCCTGGAGTAAGAAAAAAATGTAATACCCGCATTGTGTCAAAACAGACCCCTTAAGAAGCAATGATCATAAAAATGAGTTTTTAACTGAATTAACTAATCACTTTAATAAAAACTAGATCTTGCACACAGACTAAAGTTTTCTAGATTGTATTCATATCATTAATATATTACTGTCAAAAGAAGACCAACCTCTTTCCTGTGGCCCCCTTCCCCACACATTTTTCTTGGGGTGGGTATAATGCCAAAATGCAACAATCTCTGAATACCTATAAATTATACTATTACAGTCAATAGATAAATTATGTAAATAGATAATTATGTAATCTTGCCTAAGAATGAGTATTGTACATTCTTGATTGTCTCTTTTATTAAGTTTTCTGCACTCTAAATTTTATTCTTCTTCCATGGCGTGTTATTTTCATGTTCATCTTATGTTCCCTAATAGACTATAAACACTATGAGGGCAGGGACAGTCCCCACACATTGAGAATAAATGTTGACTGGCTCAAAGTCGTCATGATATGACTTACAGCCCAATGGAACATAAAAGAACAAAGAAAATGTTTTCATGACTTCTCTGACAATTACACCAAGAAACACACACACGCACATACCACACACAACTAATCAGCTATAACTAAGCAGCTACACTGTGTTTGCAGGAAATTTGACTACCTCAATAACAAAGTGCAGCAGCAGCAGTATTTCTCAAGACGTGCAATGTTTCTTTGTTGGAGTTTGCTTGTGGAATTGTTCATGCAGGTTGATTATACCCCTGTTGCTGCTGCTGTCAGTAGGTTTCCCTGAAATGCAAAGCTGTGATTCAGCAGGCGGGACTAAATCAGAACAAATAAGCAGCAAACCTACTCATTCCTTTGTGTTTTAAAATACTTAGTTATGAATCTTTTTAAAATGTACATACTGTTAGTTCTCTAAGGAACTCCAAAGTATAGAGTATAGCCCCAGGCTATATTTTACACTCCCACTGTTTAATTTGGGTGTTATATCAGCAGTCAAACATAAGGGGTTTTGCATAGTCTCTTCTTTTCAGCTCAATCCTGCTGTCTCTAAATTCTAGTCATTTAAGTTACTACTTTTAGTTAACAGAAGTTGTGAAAAGAGCCAGAAGTGAATCAAAGACTGGTGGCTAATTTGGGGTGTGAAGACACACTGACGGGCAAAACAAAGCTTAAGAAAGAAGTGCCAGAGTACACCAGTGACATCTTCTCTAATATCTAAAACAAAACAAAATGAAAGCAACTCCACCATATTATCATTATTTTTTCCTAGACTAACTTGACAAGAGATTTCCAGGCACTGAAGAAGTCCCAGCTGCCCGCCAATCATTGAAGAAGGTCTTTGTCTCTAGTGTGATTTCCATGAATCATAACTTCATGTTTTATTGGGTCAACCAACTGGAAGCCAGATGATAACCACATCAGCTTTTCCCTGTTATTCCATTATTCTGAACACTAAAACATTATTTTTAAAGACCACTGTTAGTGGCTACACGAGCATAAAGCATAAGAAGCCCTCTCTTTATTAGACAGGTTCTTTCCCATTTTTCATAATGATTATTGATTTCATTAAGTTACAGAACAAAAAAGGTAACTGAAAACACCTTCTAGAACGTTCCTCAATGGAAATTTATTTCTGCATATATAATGAGGAATGTGCTCTGGGTGAGAGGTCACCACTTTCTCTTCTGATTAGCTTTCCTACCTTCTTTAAATTCATTATCTTGAAAGTATAGAATCCATTTGACTACTCAGTAAAGTATATCAGTCTGTCATGATTCTAATCATAGACTTCCTTATTCCCGTTTTCCGGTTCTCCAACACTTTTGGACCTTCTCAACAGTCAATATAAATCAAATAATTTATAACACGAGAATACACATAGAAACAAGAACAAGAAATCTTTCCTCAATAACAGCAAATAAGTAAGAGTATTTTTCCTTACATCCCTACAATGTGTAAATAAAAAAGGCAGTCCAAAGTGAAATCCATGCAGTTTCAAGAAGCGTGCAAAATTTGAAAAGCAAAAATTGAACATAGACTTTGTTAGCAAAGAGCATGTTATCTCAAAAATCTGGCTACAGAGGTTTCTGGTCACACATTAAACAAACTGTCTCACCTGCTGATACCAACCCCATCGAATAATCAGGAACATATGGTGACAAATATAGACCTTGTATATTATTGGACAAATGCCACCCTGATAGCTTGAGTTAAAACATGCCTGTCTTTTTTTTTTTTTTTTAAGTTTGGGGGGAGAAGGTCCAGAAGAGCTTATTTCTGCAGTGCATTCAAACTACTCCGACTAGATTTGTGCTACACACAATTTATATTCCAGAAATAATGCTGTTCAAAGTCTCAGGTAAAAATTATGCCTGTTTATATAGAAAAAGTATGCATTTTCCCATTGGTAATGGTAAATGCAGAATAGGAATATCCTGTCATGAATACAAAAAGTGGGTGGTTGTGGCAGAGTGGCAGAGTTCTTGCCTGCCATGCCAGAGGCCTGGGTTCGACTCCCGCTGCCTGCCCATGCAAGAAAAAGAACAAAAACAAAACCAAGTACTACACTTTAGATGGACTGTAGTGTGTGAATAAAACTGCTTTTAAAAAAAATAATTTAAAAAGTACCTGTACTGGAATCAGTGTGGATAAAATTCATGAGGTATCTCCTGATAATATTGAATCTGTTCTCTTTATGTTTGGAGATTAAAGAATGGAGATTCCTTTTCCTTTCTTTCCTTTTGGTTTGAGAGACTTAGTATGTAAATACTTAAAAATCAATTAAATTTAATTTACACACACATTTTCTCGAAATTACATTGACATCATCGGATTATTGACAACTATTGATCTCTCCAACTTATGTACAAAATAATAAAATACTTATGATTACAAAAGTAAAAGTGTTGACATATGGATTTACCAATTTTAACATAAATAAAATCATTAATAACCGAGGTCACTCCCAGATATTAATAAACATGCTCACTTTGTTTAAAGACCATCATATTAAAAAAAAAAAAAACATTGTGCATGCATTACTGATCCAAGAAAAGTTTGCCTAATGAGCAGTATCATCTGGGAGTTAGAAAAACAAACTCCTACTAGAACCCTCTTAACAAATGATAAGGTATAAATATTGATATATAAACAAGAGAAAGGTAAAATATTTCTGTGGTTTAAAATTGGAGAAATGAAGGTAATGGAAAACATCTTCAGGCATTAATAAATTCAAGAGTTAGAGTGGCAATGGTCATGATGCTCATTCATTCATTCTGGTCATGATGCTCATTCATTCATTCGTCATATACTTAGTATGTTCCTATTAGAATGTTGATTTTCCTGTGTGACATGGGTGGCATTTTGTTATAATCCATTCATGGCAAGATGCACAGATTAATCAAATAGTATAATTGACATAAAATTCTATGATCAATTATATACATTTGATTTTGGTGCTAATTGGGCTTTGGAATTAACAATTAATATTAACATTGACTATTATGACTTTCTCTGAATGTTGTCTTCAGAAATGGCAACTGTAGCAAAGAATATTTTCTGTTGAATTCACAGGAAAATTTTACTAAATCATAGTTATACTTTGAGAAACTATTTGACATTCTTCTAGAATTTACAAACAGATAAAACGCTGAAATTATTTTATGTATTGGTTTTAAGTTAAAGAGAAAATATGTAAAGAAGAAAAATGTTTTCATTATTAAAAAGAAACACATTTAGCACTTATCCTAAGTGCTTTTACAGTCTTTTTTTTCCTTTTTTCTTAGAGAAATTGTCAGTTTACAAAAAATTAAGCAGCAAGCAGAGTGTTCCCGTATACCACCCGTCCACACAGTTTTCCCTGTCGATGACATTTTTCATTTAATGTGGTACATTTGTTATGATAGATGAAACATTATAATTATACTATTAATTCTAGTCAGTAGTTTAAATTAGCTTCACTCTCTTGTACAATCCTACATTTTGTTTTATTCTTTAGTCTGTTAATATAAACAAGCTAAAATCTCCCACTTTACTTTCAAATATACAATTCAGTGGTGCTAATTACATTCACAATGTTGTAAGTAGAGAAATCTTATTGAATTTATATGCCTAAAGTATGCAATAATTCAAAAATACCTTAGGTAAATATACTAGGATAATTTTTTTTATATAAATGTAAGAGATAGCTGTATTAATTCATGCCTACTGGCAAGTTTCTTACTCCTGGAACAGAACTGCCTGGATTAAAATAAAATGTTCTTGACGGTGTTTATGTTTCTCTTTCTTAGCTGTAGGCACACAAATTTTGCTTACAGATATGTCTCAAGCAGTGGTGAGCTAAGGGGAATCTTTAGGCCCTGTCCATCTCTTTCAGTTCAACTGCCCATCTCCCCATTTTTTATGTGTACAACTCTCAAGCTGAATTAAAGCGCTATGGAGAGGCAATTTTAAGAAAATGAATCACCCAGCAGCCTTCCTATAGGAACATTCTGTAGTGGCCACTACCCTCTAGTTTACCTAATGAACTCAGAGACTTCATTGCCTATATCATGTTCACCCCCTTGACAGCTGAGCCTCTCCTTAAGAAAGGCTCAGATCTCTTTGACACTTTCCTAACTTCTTAACTAGTTGAAGGAAAAAGTGAAAATAAAGTTCAGATCAATCTTCTTTTATTTAAAATTAATATGCCAATTGGCCCATTCAATAGAATTAAACTCCTTCCCTCAATAATTACTTATCTAAATATTTTACACTAATTATGGGAGGAATATATTTTCCTAAATTAAAGTCCAACACGAGAAAATTTGGGGGAGATTGAAGTAGAAGATGGAGTATGTGAAGGACAATGAACATAACCCCGGTTGGAGTTGGATATTCAAAGAGGGTCTTTTATCTCATCTACCCAACCCTTCTTTCCCAAAACTTACTTCCTCACAGGAGGTTGGGTGGAGGATGCTGGAACATGGTTTCTAGCATGGCTAAGATTGGAGCAGCCCACTGGCCTTCTATACTGCCTTCTCCCAAGATCCTGTGTCTCTGTCAAACAGGGACGTGAACCTTACCTAACCCTTCTCTCCAAGTGACTCACAAACACCTATGTTTTTAACAACTCTTGATTTTTGCTTATTTTTAATAATATTTCACAATAGCATGGATGCCCCATTTCGTGATAGCCTCATGAATATCATATATCTCTTTTGCTATTTCTGCTTACAGTTATTAGAGTACTAACAAAATGCCCATAGCACACCCTTTGTCAATAAGGATAATACTCACATATCCATTTAAGCAATATAGACATCTGTGTCACTAGTTGTAGCTAGAGTGGGAGCTCTGCGTGTACAGATACCATGTCTATTTTTTTCATGGATCCATCCAAAACCCCTATCATGGAATCTGACACTTCATAGGCAATAAATGACTAGTTTTTAAATGAATAAATTAAAGCAAATTGCCATGGATAATGTGGACAATGCAAAGAAAAATCATCAAGATTTTGCCCTGAAAGAATATGGCAGACACTGTCAGTTCTACCTCAGATCAAGACCTCCTCAGACACACATGGCCAATGCATACCAAGTGGCTGTCTGCCTGAGTACTTTCTCTGACTATTTGACATGCTCAATCTATGCTGGGTACACTGGGAAAACAGGGGAATTACTACACCTGGAAGTAGCCCTCGACCAGGGCCAGATGGAATTTAGTGTATATACCCCAGCTTCATTCTCACTGGGTAGGAAATTTGGGGATACACTACAAGGTCCTCCAGACATTCCAAGAGGGACTGAATCTCAGTTTTCCAGAGTATTAACTGCTCATTAACACACACCCTTCTCTTTCCTGTGTCACTCCCCACTCTCACAAGTGCTTCCTAAAGATCAACTCTACAATAAATAACAGGCACTCAAATCCATGTTTCAGTCTTTCCTTCTGGGGGAATCAGCCTAAAGCAAGGCTTACTCTGGTAAGAAATGGCACACTCAAGTCATTCTAGTACAGAATTTAAGGTAGTAAGGACCATAACAGAGGTAAAGATTAAGTACTGTGGAAGCTAATGAGAGAGACTTGTACTCAGAATAGTCAGATAAACAGCATTTAAAGGAAAAAAGAAGCACGTATTATCTATCGGACACTGTCTCAGGCCCTTTACTGTTGCTATAGACAATAAAGAAATTGGTAGAGTACAGAGAATTAGAAAAGTACAGAGGCCACACAGCAGGATTATATACAGGCAACAGCGAGTGTGTCTGTGGGCTAGATGATGGGCTGTGCGAAGACTACTAGGAGCATAGGTTGGAAAGGGACTCCAGAGACAGATACAGAGTGCACTGTATGTTCAACCAAGAAGTCATGATCATTCTCTTTAGGTAATGGTGACTCTTTATGATTTTTCAGAAGTAAGTAACACGCTCAGAATATGCCTTAGGAAAAACAATCCTTTAATTGGATAAAAGAGGTTAGAATTGTAAAAGATTACCATAAGTTCTTTTAGAAGGTTAGTCTAATAATATAGGTAGCAAGTAATGATTAATTAAGGATTAATAATGGGAAAGGAAAAGACAGAAGCTATGTACTAGGCATAGCCTGGCTGGTTGTGAGGCAGGGAAGAGACCATAAAAACCAATCATAGAAAATATAGCTAAGAGAGTTTTTTGAGTTAAACTTGAATTTAATCCAGTGGAAGATTTTGCAGGCTGTTTAAACCTTCTTAGACTTGAAACTTTTCATCTGTACAAAAGAGAAGAAGATATACCCCATAGGTTTATGCAACTTGAAATAGATAATGCATTTAAAGACCAGCAGATTTTCTGGAAAATATTAAGTGTGCAGTTAACTGATGGCATTTATTGTAGTTAATACATAAATAAGATAGCAAAGCCTATAAAAAGTGATATTCTCAAGCCCAGTTGGTCTAAGTCAGCAACATATCAAAATAAAGAATTTACTGATCAGAAGAGTTTGCAGCTTATTAGTCTTGGATCAGTTATGAAAGAGAGAAAGATATATCCCTATAGGAAAAAGCAGCACATCAATCTATGTGAATCAAGTGGGTTATGCTCCCTATTTGTGACCATGATCTAAAAATAACCTTGAGGTTATAATTTGGTTTCATATGTAGGTCTGACTAAAAGGACATAAACTGCTGGTCATGCCAATTCTAGAAATTTGTTTTCTGTGAAAGTGATATTTGTATTGAAATTGCATAATTCTCATTTTAAATTGTATAGTCTCCTATGGTTATGTTTAAAGTGATTATGACCCTTAATATCAAGATGAATTCAAGTTCTAAGAGTACAAACCTTAAGATTAGATCCTAGGCCAAAGGAAATTTACCAAAAAGTACATTCTTACTTGCCTGTTACATTCCTTTTATAATACTTGACACATAGTTGCACTCACTACTCTTGAATGAATGATTAAATCATGTGGCTTTTTCATCCTATTCCATTTATATTCGTAGGAGGCTGCAATGGTTAAGTTGCAACCATTATCAATTGGCAATGAAGAAAGGTCCTTAACAAACATGACACAACCAATATTCCAGTTCTTGATGGGGAAATTCTGTAGCACTCAGAACCTAGATTCAAAGGTTACCAATACCGGCTTTTCATTGCAACTAAAAGTTGCACGAAAGGAAACCAAGCAAACTCAGAATTTTTGGTTTGTTTGTTTCATTTTATATATTCCGAAACAAGTTTTCCCTTGACTTATAGAAAGACAAGCAGAACAAGAACGAAAGTGGGGTCTATCCTAATAAGACCACTTGATCAAGAATTAAGAAATGCAGAGAGAAGTTTGCATTCATTTCTGCCATAAAGCTAGCTGTGTGAATTTCCTTAAATTATATAAACTCCCTGGCACTCAATGTCAATAAAGGTTGGTGAGATTGTGGTATTTGATTATTATGAATGTCTCCTGAAGCTCTAACATCTTACCTGAAACTGCTACTGCATTTTAGCAAACACACTTCTAATTTTATCCCTCATCCAATTTTTATTTCATAATGAGGCTTACATAGATGAGTAGTAAAAATAATAAAATATTTATAGTGACCTATGTTTATTTTCCTAATTTAAACAATCCAAATCAGGGAATTCCTCTTCTCAAATATAGCACCAATAGTTGTTATTTATTATAGCCAGCAAGGGAGAGCATTAACAGAAGTCTAGGGCTCACACCAGTGGGTACTTAATAAATATTAATGAGTGAATCTTTGCCTAAATAAAACACATGTTCTGTTGGGAAAAAGAATCAGGTTTCTTTTCAAGACATTGTAGGAAACACCCCATTGCTGAACTGGATAATTTACTGTTTATCGCTGTTTTAGCATAGGTTTTTGAAATCGATTGCTATTTAATTCATCCCAGCCACATATTAACAGAGTAATTCTCTACTTTAAGTAGGAATTTTACTATCAAGGACCACCCTTATTCTGAAGTTTTTTTTTTTTTAATACTTTGTTGGAGGTGTACTAAGATTTAGAAGCATCTCAGTGTTAATGGGAAAGCAGCACTTGGCTTACTAACTTATAAAGGGTCTTCTAAGCAAGCATTCAAATGTTTAGCAACCAGCAGAGTGAATGAAGAGTCAACATTTCATTCTTCTGCAGGTATTTGGCTTTCATCTGGGGATAGAACAAGTTACTATTTTAATAAACGTGGCTTTCATCTGAGGATAGAACAAGTTACTATTTTAATAAACGTAGCTTAAAGATTACCAGAGCTTCTACTTTCTATCAAAAAAAAATGTGACCATAAATACCAAGATTCAAACCAAATGGCACAATATAGTTTGCCTTGCCGGTAAATCGGCAGTGACATGAAAATGGCCTAAGAATATGACAATACCAGGCTGTATTCAGTAGGATCCATACCTAGCAGCCTCCGTCACTGGCACTGCACTCCAGTGACCAATGAAGCCCATACTCCAGAGATAAACTAAGGACTCACAAACCTACGACATGGCCTCTAAAGTGGTAAGGTGGGGGACTGTTGAAACACATATGCCAACATCACCACTCAGCACCACCTTCTAGGACTTGTGAAATCATTTCCAGAGTGGCCAGGGCTATTGCCAGGGCCAAGAAACACAGATGACACCATGTCTTGGATTCATTGCAGTCACCCAAAACACTCATGGCCAAAAATAGAAAGGATTTTTCACCCACACTTTCCCTCCCTCCTCTTCGCTTCTCGCAGGTGAGTAGACTTTCCCCCCCCTTTATCTTATACATACTTTACCCTCTGCAGCCCCATGTTAGATCTCTATCAAGACCGCCTAGGGCTGTCTTGCCTTGCCATTTTTAATTTTCTGAAAAGACTATTTCCTTTTCCATTGCTCCTGTACTACACATGACGACTACTCCAGTAACAGCAAATACTTAATATTATGTGCCAGATGCTTTTTCAAGTACTTTTAAAGTATTAATTTATTTAATTCTCATAAAATAAAATTGCTACTTTTATTATCTCCATTTTGTGGTTGAGGAAACTGAGGAATAAAATGAGTAAACATTAAGCCCGTGGTCTAGTAAGGGCAGGACCTGGGATCTGAATTCACGTAGCATGGCTCAAAGGTCCAAACTTTTAGCCGCTAAATCCTATTGTCTCTCCACATCATTGTGTGATACTAACCCTTTAAAATACTTCAGCATTTGTTGAAACTTGCTTTATAGTTAATAAATGATTTTTTAAATGGCCCATATGTAATTAAAGTGAATATATATCATCTCGTGTTATGCACAGGGTTCTAGTAAATTATACTTGTTCATTGTGTTGTTCAAATCCTCACCATTGCTTCGTTTTCATTTCACGATCTGTCAATAATTGAGAGAAATGTGTTGAAATCTCTCATTGTGACATTGAATATGCCAGTTTATCGCGGCGGTTCTATCCATTTTGCTTTATTTATGTTTTAGGTGTTTTTATTAATTGCATGCTGTTCTAGAATCATCAGATATTTCTGCTGAATTACACTGAACTCAGATGGTAGAAAGAAAATTGGCTAAACTGATTTTTACTGAACTGGAAGGAAATCCTACTTAAGCTTTCCAAGACCATTTATATTTTGAACCTAATAATTATCAACATAAAAAAACCTTTTACTTGTCAATATTGTGAGAAGTTGTGATTGGAGATACTTTTGTGTTGAGTAGCTTTTTGAACTGCTTAAATCTCAAAAGGACTTTGATCTCATAGAAAGCTACCTTCAAGCACAGATAACTTGCTTCCCCCAAACCCATATACCTTCAAATTCAATCCAGTTTAATCAATTCTACAGTCAGACTTATGCTTCTAAAACTGATTCATTAATTTTGATAGTTTCCATTGTCCCATGAAGAAAACAGGCATCATGATACTGAAGCCCTTTTACAACTTGACTTTCAATATTTGTCTTAAGCCTTGCTTCCTTACACTTACCTTTATACTTTAATCAGACTTCACTATTTGTTATACCCTGATCATGATTTGCATTTTCTTCCTGTTGGGGACTGAATCATGCCCCCACAAAGGACATGTTCAGAGACCTAACATGGATGTGTGTTGAGGATGTCACAGGACTCACCTAGCGGCCACCTCCCAACCTGGATTTCCAAACAAGGTGAGGAGCTTCAGATATGGAGTTTAGGGATGCAACAGTCTACATTTATCTTAATCATATAGTTTTCAAAGAAAAGTATCCCCATTGCAAACAGCCTCCTTTTCTACTGTATGTGGATGTTTCAACAGGATTCCATTCTGCAGCCTGGGACAGATGTTAAGTCTAATGAAAAGGCCTGACTATCCCTTAAACCTGGAAACTGGGAACAAGCTGCTTTTCAGGACAGGAACTCTCAGGGGCATGCCCCCTCTCCTTGGGTTGTATAAATATCCCACCCTCACACAGCACAGATTTGTCTCTCCTGTCAGATGTCTCTCCTGCCATCCACCAACCCTGACCTGAGCAGGTGGCCTCTCTAGGAGACCAGTCATGATGGCATCTTGTGCCCTGCTCTTTTGGACCCTCTGTGGTATGTAAGTAATGAAGTGGTCATTTGGTGAAATTTTCTGTGATGCCTGAGTCTCTGTTCTCATGACATCCCATAAAGCAACTTCTGCCACAGTGTGCACCCATTTATAAATAGAAGGTTTGAAGATGCTATTATTAGTTAAGGAGAAGCCAGAGGGAGATATTACCTTGTGATGGAGGACTGCCATCACTGGACTACCACTTTGTAGAATGCATGGCCTTACCGACACCTTGATTTTGAACTTTTAGCCAATAAATCCTGGTATTGGTGTGTAGTAACTGTTACAGCAGCCCTGGCAAAGTAAGGCACCCCTTATGTCCACATGTTTACTTATGTTTCCAAGATCTTGACCACCTCTATCTGTAAAAATCTGTCTGGGGCAGCTAATTTCAAATACTGCATATTTTATGAGGTCCAAATACTCTATCAAATAGAACTTACTTCCACTATTCTTAAACTAGATGTTCTCTTCTAGCTGTTTGAAAATTAACATCCATCCTTTGTTTTTGTTAATTGTATATTTCTTTTACCTCCCTCGACCTCATTACACTCTAAGCCTTCTGAATGCAAGGATGGTTTTACTTATTTCCCACTGTCTCTCACACTTAGCTTAATAGTTTGTCAACTGGCTCATTACTTTTGGAAGGTTGCCAAACTCTGGTGTAAATCTAATATTTGAAAGGAAATTTTGGGAACTGCTAGAAAGTCTTATATATGCCCATACTCTATCATCCATACTCATTGTCTTTCACGTTTTTAGATACAGGGAGATAAAATCCTACCATGTAATAGATCCCCTGCCTAGAAAATAACCCTTCATGAAAGACTTGTATTTCCTCAAAAAGTGCTGTGAGCTTTTTTTATTCAAAAATCCAAAGATTCAAAATTAAACTATACATATGACTCCTTAGTGAATTACTACCAAAAAAATGAAGGTAAAATATTTAATTACCAATTTAATTATTTCTAGTTTGTTTCCTTTTCACAATCTTCTGTATATTTCATGGCAGAATTTTTATGTCTCATGAAATGGTTTCCCTGTTCTGATTACTAACGAGGAACAACAATTTTTAATGCTCACCACTTTATTTTTACAACTAAAGTTTTCCATTCTAATAAAGTGACCAAGTTGAAATTCAACTACAGTAACTTAAGTTCAAGGTGGGGCTCTCAAGCAAGTGAAGTTATATACGTAGAAATATTTTGTCTTACTGTATTACTAAAGATACAGCCAAGTAGCAAATAAAACATAAAGATCTATAGAATAACTGAAGCAAATTCCAATTACTGATGAAGATTAATCATCCTAATTTCCAAATATAAAAGAAAATAGAAGATCACAGTAGTAGCATTATTACCATTCTGTGTTATTAAGATGTTCCTCCATAAAACAACTCGTAAGAAAATAATTTTTTTTCACTTAGTAGATATATAAAGAAATGACTGCTTCATCCAACCACTGAAAAATAAGTGCCATCTTCTAAGAATTTAGAGTTTGATCATGAAATGATGAAGGGCTGTAAAAAGTTACTTAAAACGCTGGCAGTTGAAAAAGACAGCCTGATGGTCATCTTGATGACATACTCATCTGATTTTTCAAATTCTTCATTTTTCAGAGTACCTGACAGCCTTGCCTTAAGTTCCTCACAGGAAGGTGGTCAATGAGTTAGAGCTATTATTATAAGATGGAATGCTAACACAAAGGATTTTGAGGACCAGGCAGACTATGTCTTAAATAATACAGAAACATTTTGCACTAGGAATAAGTCTGTGCCTTGAAGAAATAATGTATTTCATTGGTTTATATGAAAGTCATAGAACTCGTTTTAATTCCCTTTTTCTGCCATTTCTTCCAAGAAGTGTAAAGCTAAATGTAATGTTCACTGCAGTGGCAGAATTTGGTGTCTTGCTCTTCTAATTACATTTTAGCACTCTTACTGTACAATTGTGTTCATCATGATGCACCACTCATCTCTTATTAAGGTCTGTTGTGAGGTAAAAAGGAAATAAAGGAAGATATATTATAGCTTTTAGCAGATGGGATTGAGAGAGCCTGAATTTTTGCATTTTACTGAGAAACTAGCAATTTTAAGGGCTATTTTTACTGAATTCTGCTTTTTTAGTGGAAATAATGAACTAGTATGTCTTTTGAACTTTCAATTCCAATCTGCTCTTTAAATAATGGTAACTGGACAGCATTTATGTTTTTACTGTACACACTTTAACTAGCTTTTCCCGTCATAAGAAGACTGATACATTTCTACTCAAATAAATTAGTATTCTTACTTTGAATAACCTATTTTGCAGGATTAAATCAAACAACAGAGGGAATGGAGAAGGGAATGAAAGCAGAAGAGAAGCAAGAATCAGAGTATTTTGCCCCATATATCAAAACTTTAATATTGAGATCGCATGTACTTAGGCACTAAAATGTCTAAGCCAGGGATTTAGTGGAATTGCTTTTGGGTAGAATTTGAATAAGGTGTCATAATCATTCAAGTACTACGAAATCTACATTACATGTGTCAAATGATTTCACTTGGATATGCTATTTTGCACACTTCTTTGACTACAGGACATTTGAACAACAACAACAAAAAAAAAAAAAGCAGGGAAATTTTGGAGTGTGATAATCCATTTCCTGGATGGATTAGAAGGAATAATTGTCTGTTTTTCAGAAGTCTCAGGTTGTAGCCCCAACCCTGCCATGAAAGAGCTGTATGAGTTTTGTTGGGTTATTTAAAAGAATGTGGTCTTTTCTCTTTCTTTGACACAAGGAAAAAGGTCCCCAGCTTCTTTACCTCTTTTCCAAGGATAAAATGAAATATGCTAAATTATTCTGAAAAGTACAAAGGCACAACAAAATAAAGAGGGAAATTCTTTCTCAGTAGGTAATTTTATATTGTATTTAAATTTGAATTGCATAAAACATTGCAACTATAGTATGTTGCTTATAAAACTTGAAATTTTTTTTTTTGCCTTCTGTGTGTAAATGATCACACTGCACTTTCACATAAGTTATCCTGTTTAGCAGAAGTACCAAAAAGAAAATATAAAATAACAAATGAACAACACTTTCTACTATACTATACTGGAACTATTTTGCTAAATATATGGCTTTATTGACTGATTATAATTATACTTCATGAGGTCAGATTATTAAACTGTTTGTGTCTAGTGGAATCTCTAGTATCTATGGCTCAGTTGTTTGCACAATTTAACCTTCAAAAAACACTTGTTAACTGACCTGAGAATTCATTAATCTTTGTTAGTCAGGAATCATTTTTGAATTAGCATGATTGAATGCGTTCTGCTATCTAACAGTGTCTTGTGTATGTAATTGACACCTGTGTTAAAAATTAGAAAAGTTTAACAAATAAAAACAGTGTGCTAAGCACTGAAATAGGGATTTCATATGCATTGTTTGGTCTAATTAAATATTCATTTTATCAGCAAAGGATGAATCTAAGAATTAGGCAAAGAATAAGAGAAGGAACGTGAGGAGTCTAAAGTCAGTCAAGTGCAAATGTCATTTACCCATGAGGTAACATATATATATATATATAGATAGATAGATAGATAGATAGATATAGTATATATACACACATATATATATACTACATATATATACATATATATGTAGTATATATATATATACATACATATATAGTATCTATATATATATAGTATATATGCAGAATGCTATGTGAGTTAATGCCATTTGTAATATAATAAAAAGATGATCAAAATAATGAGTTAAATAAAAATATTACACATCCCTTTATTCTACTTCTAATCTATGAATGTTGTTTCTGAGAGATGAAAATGGGTGATGAGCTAAAATTATTTGGGAAATTCCTCACAGTATAATGTTTACATATATATATTTATGGACATATTAAAATACTGAGGAACATTTTTAGCTTTGTCAAACAAAGAGAATCATTTTAGAAATTCTGAGTTTTAAGATAATTTTCTCTTAGTGAATTAAAAAGGAAAGAATTTGTAATGATGGAGAAAATTTTAAGCTGTGTGAGAAATTACTCCCAGAGAAAAGAACTGCTTATATGCATTCACCTCTATATTATTGTCTCCCTCCAGCTGAACTGCTAGCACACTGCTCTATGACTGAAATACAATGCGAACCACATAGGGGGTTTAAAATATTTTAGTGGCCACATTAAAAAAATACAAAGTAACAAAGTTAATTTAAATAATATATATTTTATTGAGCCCAATATAGCCAAAATCCTGTCATTTCAGCATGTAATCAATTTAAAAATTATACCTGAGATATTTTACTTCCCTTTTTCACATATATCTTTGAATTCTGGTTAGAATTTTACGTTTACATCACATTGTAATCAGGTTATATTTTCAAACATTAAAGTGAATGAAACACCTAGCAAAATAATAAGATATGATTAGTGTAAAATGTTTTATACCACATTAGCTTTTTTTTTTTTTTTTTTTTTTTTTTTTTTTTTTTTTTTAAAGAGAGAGGGAGGAAGGGAAGGAAAGACAGAGAGAAGGAAGGAAGGATGGAAGGAAGGAAGGGAAACATCTTTAAACATTTTCTTGTTTTATTGTATTTTGTTTTGCCTGTTTGTTTTTTACATGGGCTGGGGCCGGGAATCGAACCGAGGTCCTCCGGCATGGCAGGCAAGCACTTTGCCCGCTGAGCCACCGCGGCCCGCCCACCACATTAGCTTTTAAATTTACATGAACCAAAGCTAAATAAAATTTTAAAAATTATGACTTCCATCTCACGCTATTTCAAGTGCTCAATTGCCAAATGTAGCCAATAGCTATCATACCGGACAGCTCAATACATTGTCAATGTATTGAGATTCCACCCCAAAAGAGAGCTAGCTTGCAACAATGAGATCAGTCATTGAGATTAGAAAACTCAATACTACCTTTAAGGTTATCAAACAGATAGGCCTGACTCTTGTATGAAGTAACCATGAAAACTGAGTTTCTCAAGGAAGAAATATATGAATGTAATTATTTAGCAAATATTTAACACATACTAAACTGTACAGCAGATTTTCAAGCCTCATTATAATCCATTTAACTTTTTATATCTGGATGTACTGTAAATGAAATTGGATAATACGAATTCCTAAGGGAAAGAAAGAAGAAGAAAGCAAAGGGAAGGGAAAACAGAAATAAGAATTACTTATTGTGGTAATTCCCTAGCAATCAAAATATTATACTGGATATCTTTGACATGAAGTAAGAAAAGCAACAAACAAAACGAACCCATGGTAATAATGCCTTTAGATACTAGCTTTCAGCGAACATAATAATTCTACTCTAGTTACTTATTTGACAATTTTACCATAGAAAATGTAATAAAGTAAAATATGAACAATTAGAAAATAAATTTATTGAATGGAAAATCACGTTTTACTTAGAAAGCTAAGACGTGTTAAATGTGAAATAGCTGATACTTCATTTACTCTATAAAACCATAAAGAAAAATGAAAAAAGCAATATAGAAAGTCTACTCTACATCCTAGGGCACATAGGTGAAAGCCTGACCAGTGACAACCTTGATTTGGAAGCCTCTTGACTGAGTGACAAAACAGACCAGAAATTGATTAATCTTTTTGAACTACACAGCTGAGTGGAATATGTTATTAAGCACTCTAAAATGACAACTTCATTTTTTCAAGTGCAGAGTATCCTTACAAAGGAAAGCTACTTCACCAGAAAATAATCTATTTTGTAGGCTTAGAAGGTTTCAGGTGTGTGACATATTTTAAACTTTCTGGAGTGGGTAAATTATTTTTAGGCTTATTGCAAAACAGCACAGAATGTTCAAATAATATTCATATTGCTTTGCCCAGGGTAGGGGCAAAAGAGAAGCTGCAATTATATGCTTATGGAAACTTTCTTTCAGGGTTGAACATAATGGGAAACTGACCTTGAAGTGCATCACTGTATTTTTTAAGAGCCAGAGGGTATTATTTAGGTAAAAATAGTTATAGCTACATGATGTCAAAACAACCCGTCTTTGGATTAAGCACAAAGAACAAATTAGCATGATGTCAAAACCAGTTTTTGGATTAAACACAAAGAACAAATTAGCTTGATTATTTTGTTTCAAAAACTCTATTGAACTGAAATAAATGATTATTCTTTATTCTTTATAACAGACTAATTGATGTCAATGGACTTTTCTACAGCAAACGCCATCTGTTGAATGGGAATGAATATGTAAAAATTGCAGTCCTCTTAAGGCACTAACCTATGCAATATGTATCTGCAAGTGCTAAATCATCATGAGGGATGTAATGCATAAGTCCATAGATATTATAGTCTATAAGTGGTTGTCTACCCAGAACAGACTTATGTAGTCAGTAAAAATATAAATTTTTAGTTTAAAATATAATAAAAGAGAATTCATATAACCATATCTTAGATTTTTAATCTCTATTTACAGTAATAAAAATATATATTATGCTTAAATTTTGCAAAAGTGTTTGTGCTGGTTTGAAAGGAAGTGTGCCCCCTAAGAAAAGCCATGTTTTAACATACTCCCATTTCATAAGGTAGAATAATCTCTATTCAACACCGTATGTTTGAAACTGTGATTGGATCATTTCCCTGGTTGATGAGATTTAGTTAAGAACGGTTGTTAAACTGGATTAGGGGATGACATGTCTCCACCCATCTGAGTGGGTCTTGATTAGTTTCTGAAGTCCTATAAAAGAGGAAACATTTTGGAGAATGAGAGACTCAGAGAGAGCAGAGAATGCTGCAGTACCATGAAGCAGAGTCCACCAGCCAGCAACCTTTGGAGATGAAGAAGGGGAATGCCTCCCGGGGAGCTTCATGAAACCAGAAGCCAGGAGAGTAAGCTAGCAGATGATGCCGTGTCTGCCATGTGCCCTTCCAGCTGAGAGAGAAGCCCTGACTGCGTTCACCATGTGCCTTTCCAGATGAGAGAGAAACCCTGAACTTCATCGGCCTTCTTGAACCAAGGTATCTTTCCGGGGATGCCTTTGATTGGACATTTCTATAGACTTGTTTTAATTGGGACATTTTCTCGGCCTTAGATCTGTAAACTAGCAACTCATTAAATTTCCCTTTTTAAAAAGCCATTCCGTTTCTGGTATATTGCATTCCAGCAGCTAGCAAACTAGAACAGTGTTCAATGTTAATACTTTAGCAAATGTCAAATTTTTGTAAAAACACTAATATATGCCAGAATGATTTTATCATTCTTACTTGTATGCACGGATACAACAAAAACATTAAATGAGTAAAATTTAGTGACTTAATGGGAAATAAGATGTTCTGATTAACTATTCAATGCATTGATCCTCCATACAAACTATGCAACACTCTTTTTTCTTTTCCTCCACAATAGATTGCCAATCAATTGTTATTTAATTCTTTGTCACTATTGTAAATGTTAGAAAATCTTTAGAATTTGGCCATAGCATAAGTATTATGGATTAATAAGATGAAAACAGTTATTGTCTGAGATTCATACTTGCTTTTAAAAATCAACTATGTTGATTTATGTTATAAACCCTTCCAATAGTACTACAGACTCATAATAATTCACTCAGTAGCCAACCCCTTATCTTTTAAACAAAAGATTAGCACAAGAAAAAAAAAATACTTTAATGACCTATTGTATGTTGGACAGTAAACAATTGGCTAAGGCCAGCACATATATATAAGTGTTTGTGTTTTCCAAATAATGACTCTAACTTAATATCATTAAACATAAAAAAGACTGTGAAATGAAATAAATAAGAAGCCATGTTTTTGACCATTTTCCCCTCCCAATAGCACCATAATAAAATTGCCAATAGCATCCTGGTAACAAATCTGTTGTTCTCAACACAGATGTTTATCTACATAAATATAAGCATTGTGTCTTTAGGAACTAGGAGTATGAGGGTGTTATAGGAAACAAGACTAGCTAAAGAACAATTAAAAGAATATATCACCTCCTACCTTATCTAACAATTTCTGAACAGTGGGTCTCTCTGACTATCTGCCCTATGCTTTGGATATTTGCCCTCTCATCTAAGGTCCTTCTTAGTATCTGTACACTTTTCTAGTTTTTTCAAATCATTACTTTTCTAAGTTTGTATTGTCATCTAAGTCATTTTAACTGGTTTATGCTTAAAGGTCCGTTCATTCATTTTGCAATAGGGTTTCAATCCATTCAAGTATTATGGGAATAATTTAGCCCCTGTGTCTTTCTGACCCCAAATTGGTTGTTAAATTTATTGGCAGCAACATAATAAATCTTTCTTGCTGCTTTTTTAATTAGAGCCATGTTTTTGGAATGAAAACACCCATGCAGCTATTTCGTTAAACAATTGTTGAACAGACGTTAAAGAATTACAAAGTGGTCTTTCCCAAATCTTCAACCCTACGAAAATCTTTCATAAGCATATAAAATAAGTTTCATAACTGCATGATTTAATTTTTATTCATGTCAGGGCAAAAGAAACGTGGCATATTATTGGTACTCACATTCAGCTCTGAGTGAGTTTTATGTAATTTTCCTTCTCAATTTTTTCAACAGCCTGAAGACATTAAAGGCAAACTGTACAGCTAAATGCCATCATTATTTTTAACAGTATCAACAGAATGCAATACTGGACACCAAAACCATCAAGATAATGTTGAACAAGTATAAATATAAAGTGTTGCCTTTAGGTTAAAAAAGTTAATTGTATAAATAAAGAAGTGGTTTGGCAGGGCTTAGAGTTTCAATTGACTGCAAAATTAGTAAACAGAATCATAAAGCTCACAAAACTACCCTATGCAGTATTTGATTGCACTCATGCAGGGAAAATGTACAAAACAAGAGAGGACTACATCTGAGGGTGTTTTGTTCAAGTCTGATATGACATTTCAGAAAGAGGTATTGACAAAATAGAGATCATTGAGAAGAGTGCTTTCAAAATGCTGAATCTGCTAAATATGAAGACATTTTACTATAATCCAAGGATAAATGAGAAAAATAAGGATTACATTATGCATAGATAAGCTGTTTGATAAATTAGAGTTATCAGATTACTTCCTTCCTACCTTACATTATGCATAGATAAGCTATATTTGATAAATTAGAGTTATCAGATTACTTCCTTCTTACCTTTTAAGTGGAAATTATATTTCCATTTATTGAATAAAGATGAAATTATACAGATGGAAGATATTTTCTTCCATGCAATTATTTGAGGAAACTTTGATTTGATTTGGTGTTACTGGTCCATTCAATTCAAAAGCCCGAGAACTAGTCCACAAAAGGGACACCAAAGTTGTAAGGATATGTGTGTGTGTGTGTGTGTGTGTGTGTGTGTGTGTGTAATAAATACTCGATATATGGAACATTTAAAGAATCTTAGTATGTTTAGCTTGGAGAAAATAATACTCAAGAGGAACAGATAATTACCTTCAAAAGTCTAAGAAGACTAATATGGAGCTGAGATAGACAAACAACTAGATCATTAGTTGGTTTGCCCCTGATTTTCATCAAAACAAGAAAAAAGAAGTTTAATTTTTTTTTATTTTTAAAGCTGCCCCAAAAAGTAAGGAAATACATCAGTAAATAAGTTTAAATAAGGCCTAAATGGAAACTAGAAAAGATGTAGAAAGGATTTCTGTCCTTTACATGGAAGTTGGACAAGATGATTTTCAATGATATTTTCATTCTAAGACAATTTTATAATCAATTTTAAGAAGTCATTTTGCATTTGCTTTCTAATTTCACTTAGAGTATTTTCATCTATCAACACTAACAAGAATGATGTCTTTTATACTATCATTATTATAAAAATGAGAAAAGAAGATGTAAATATTGTGAAGTGGTGTTGTTAAGTTGTTCTCTTCATTTTTGGTATTTTTTTTTAATTAGTTCATCTTTGGGGGGATTTTTTCCTTTTTTTTTTTTTTTTTTAAAACATGGGCAGGCACCGGGAATGGAATCCGGGTCCTCTGGCATGGCAGGCAAGCACTCTTGCCTGCTGAGCCACCGTGGCTGCCCGGGATTTTTTTTCTTGAAGTGGTTAAATTGTAATAGTCATAGCCATTGGGCAAACTGACTTGTATTATGATCCAGTGTGTCTCTTTCCATCTTTGTTAAATGTAACACAATTTTAAATGTCAGCTCTATAATTTTTGAATAGAAATGAAAATAAATGAAATATAAAGGTACAAATATGTGTAGCATATTTAGCTTTATAATATCTAGTTAATTGTATGTTTACTAAAATTACAGCAATGTCACTATAGTTATCCCGACAGTGCTAACACTCAAAAAATAAAACTCTCCAATAAATTTCCAGAGTAAATAAAATACACAGTTCAAAAGAGGAAATGCTCAAAAAGCAGCAGAAGCATTTCTTTCTCCTTATTGTCAGATTACTGTGCCATGAGCCTCCTCACAATGATTTGCCTTGAGCCTCCGTTTACTTTCTAAATAAAATTTAAAATTTTTAGTTTTTAGTACAACACTAACTTTCTAGCTTCACTCTATCACCACTCTCTCACCATATCTCACATTTTCCTCATTTGAACTATTTCCTGTCCGTGTTTCACTATTATTTGCTTTCTTGTTTTGCTTCGCATTGTTGCTTCTAGTTCTCTTGCTTTACTCCACCTGCTGGAGTGCCAATTATCTTTCAAGGTTCAGTTAAATATTATTTAATCCAAAACTGCATTCCTGATTACCTCATCCAAAAGTAATCAGGACCGCTCATTGAATTTTCATACTGAAGTTATTTCTGCTCAATTTATTTTGTATACTAGATTATGAGTGCCCAGAAGGCAGGAATTGTTCCCCACTTATCTTTGTAACTGCCGCAGCTCTTATAATGAACAAACGTTGAAAGATAAAACTATTATAGCTGCTCAAAATTATTACTAAATATGCTTGTGTGTGCATGTGCACATTCATATTTATATACATACAGAGGAAACTGTGAGGAAAAGTGACAATCTACCCCAGACTCAGAGATGGCCCAAAGTTCCAGTCGGTAGTATTTGTTTCAAAACATAAGTTTTTCTTGAACAGCAAATGTTCTTACATACAGTTCTATGATAGTTCTATAGATGTCTATGTAAAATATAAATGAGATAACTAAGAACAAAGCAGTCAATAAGGAGAAAGAACCCACTTCCAATAATATATAGGCCTGTTAAATACATAGCACCTAATGAAATCTTACTTTTTAGGTTACTAAATACATTGTCCCTTTGTTTCTTCATAATATTTTCTTTGTATGACACCTGGAAACAATTTCTAGAAGATGGCAACGTTTCAAAACCCAAAACTAAGCCACGTCTACAGACTGTACGTTTTACAGCGATGCAGAACAGTGCTCAGACGTCCAGGTGCATACAAACACTGCGCGATGGTGAGAGTGGATCTAATTAAAATTCAGATTTTGACTCAGTAGTTCAGTGCGGCACCTAATTTCTGCATTTAACAGGCTCCTAAGTGATGCCGATGCAGTTTGCCCATAGATGGCACTTTTCGGAGCAAGAATATGGAATATAGACTCACATTTGAATAACAAATATTAAACTTGCTTAATGTCAATGCACATAAAACACAAATACATAAATACATATAACATATGAATATGCCTTTCATGCAGGAAGCCTGATATTTTACATAAAATACATTTAAAAAAAAGTGTAGCCTTACACAAGCTTTTGTAATTTTACCCTTTTTATTCCATTATTAAATGTGCATGCTTAACTACATTCCAGATCTCCAACGATTTATCACCATTCAAATTACTCCTTGTGGCCCTTAAACCATGAATATCAATTTTCACAAGTGCACCATGCATCAGAGGCAGTCCTAAAGGAGTAAAAGGAAAGAATGCATGCCATCCAATGAAAGCAACAATTAATTCTCAGACCTATGATTTACATGTCGTATTCCATACAAAAAACAAAGACAGTGGCCTTATTGCTTTGAGAAATTAATTGTTCAGTCAAATACAAACATTTCAGGATCTGATTTTGTTGATGACATTAGGCATCCTTGGCTCACAAATCTTCACAGTCTTATCAGTTCTTTGATATACTGCTATCATTTTTCATTTAATACATTGATATTAAAGTCTCAAATTGTCATGTGTGCCATAACTTCCACTTGTTCATCATTATAAATATTCACTCAAAGTAATTTGCCAAAGAAAAGAATATATGCAGCTGTGACTACATTCTAAGGAGATTATGTTAACAGAGAAGAGCTTTGCCCTTTATAAGCTGCTGAAGAGATTTGAGACATACTCCTTAACTTTGAAAAAAGCCATATTTGAGACAGAATTTGCTGGTATGGAGTATTTATAATTAACTATGGTTGATAATGTGAGGTAGACTCTATATTAACAGTGAGTAAGGAAGAAGTTCCATGAATATTATTGGGGGAGAGGAGGGTTTGGAGATTTGGGGAAAATGGATATTACTGCAACATAGGCTTTGCTTAGGAGAAATAGTAAGAGTGAAACCAAGAAGTGACATTATATAAGTTCTCACATACCAGTTAATAAGATCAACTTCGATTTTTGTTCATTCAATAGAAACTACTGAATACCTGTGTGAAGAGAAAACTTTAAAGATGTGTACCAAAGCAGCCCTACCTCTGAAAAATTTTGCATTTCGTTTAATACATAGTAATGAGTCAGGGTGGAGGTAGAGAATTGTACAAATACTCAATCCCAAAGCATTTATATAAATTATTTTGTAAACTTCATGTGAATTCATGTTGATGACTCTATACATGCATTAACACAGATATTTCCTCTCTTATATAATTGATGAAATCATTAGTTTTGTCTCTGAGATACAGACCTGTTCTAAGACTTTAGGTTGAATGTTAGGAGTTTTACTGGATGATCAGTAAAATAAAACACCTGTCAAATGAATTGCTTAACTAAGTTGAAGTTTTTCAAGCTGAAGGTTTAAATGATTAAAACAGTTGAAAAATTGTGGAAAGCTATGAGAGTTTTGTGACTGTGTCATCTGTCATGCAACAGCTCACCAATAGCCTCTTATTTCAAACATAAATGGTACCAAAATTTTTTGCACTATTAATTGTCTGGGAAATTAATTGACTGAGCAAAGAGATTAATTGATTTTCTCCTTATTTGGCTATTGATACTGTAATTTCCCACCCTCACTCTGCAAAGATGGCAAGAGGATGTCAAATAGAAATTTTACTGTCACTTTGCTCTGTTTGAGAGAGGATCAGTTTAAAAGATATCATGACACTGATTGTCTTGCAATTTCAAGTGTACCTTCTTATCCTGTGTTATTCTTACACTATTTGTAGTAAGTACAAAGTTTATGATGCTAAAACTGAAATTTTCCACAATAAATATTTATTCACTTATATGGAGACCATCTTATTCATAAATCTCAAATTATTAAATCTATTAAACATTATAGTTATAATTTTTACATAAAGGCACATTCATTACGTTACCGCAAAGAATATGCCATGTCAATAAAGAGCACGTTCTATTTGTCATACTTTTGGCACCTCCAAAAAATGCATATTTAAAATAATTTCTTATGCATAACAAAAAATTTAGTTACAGAATTTTGTAATTATCAGAATCTTTATATAGATATCAAAGGAACAAAGTTAGCACCTCAATTATTTACTTGCCCCTCTCTTGAAGGCTTAATTGCTTAGAAGTTAAAATCTTTTCTCAGAGAATCAGTTAGCCTTAATAGAATGTTTTTCCTCAATCTATTGTCCCTTTTTTCCAGCTGTGTCTGTTGAGATTAAAAAGACCACCTAGCTAACACCTTGGTGTTTGGTTTCTATGAAACCATAGCAGGTTATGATAGTAACTTCTTTGTCATAGTTGACATTCTAGACAATGAAACATCTACCTAGTAACAATCTAAAATCCTCCTGAAAATTCAAATCATTTCCCATTCCAATCAACAAACTTTTATGACTAAGCTAGAAGTATAAAATAGATACATTCAACACAAAATTCCTGATAAAGGACTAATATAATTTTTGTAACTTAAAAGCTAAATATTTTACATAACTTTTTACCACAAGGGGAGAAAAATAATTTAAGCAAAAATTCATTTTGTAATAAATCTTCATAAATCCTGTTTACGAAATTGAATTTCATCACTGCTCACTATGAGATTATCTCTTCAGTTGACATAATTAATACTATTTTTTTTGCTTCACTAAAATACGAATCAGAGTTCTATATAGATGGAGCAACACTAGCAAATACTTCTGTAGTGTGATGTCTGACTGCTGTTGCCATTTAATTCAGCTGATAAAAGGTGATTCAATTGGTCAAAAAGAAAGTGCAGGGCGGGCCGCGGTGGCTCAGCGGGCAAAGTGCTTGCCTGCTATGCCGGAGGACCTCGGTTCGATTCCCGGCCCCAGCCCATGTAACAAAAAACGGAAAAACAAAATACAATAAAACAAGAAAATGTTTAAAGATGTTTCCCTTTCTTCCTTCCTTCCTTCCTTCTATCCTTCCTTCCTTCTCTCTGTCTTTCCTTTAAAAAAAAAAAAAAAAAGTGCAGTCATAGACGCAAACCATATCAAGTTATTTCAGTCTTTGCAGCTCAGGATATTTCCTCAAGAAAAATATATTTTCAGTGTACCAAGGTCGATTTCTTAACAACTAAATATATGCTTGATTTTCACATGTAAAATCAAGTGCATATGAAAGATGACACTATGAATGTCCTGAGATGGATGATTAACTCATACTCTGGTGACCAAGGAAGATTTTAAATCAGTGTGATGTTTATTAGGGCAAAGGAAAAGAAATGGTGAACAGAAAATTTTAGTATATGAGTATATGACTGTCCTGGATGGCCATGGACAATCCCAGTTCATGTCTGTGGTACCAGCTTAATTGTTGTTTCCCTTTACACCCTTTGTGCAGATTTGAAACTGTTATATACCCCAGAAAAGCCAGATCCAATCTTGTGGGGCCAGACCTAGGGTTTAGGGTTGGAAATCTTAAATGGACTGTTTCCATGGAGACCTGACACACCGAGTTGTGGGGGGTTACTTTTGGTTAGATGGAGCATGAGTCCACCCGTTCAAGGTGGGTCTTTTTTAGTTTACTAGAGTCCTTTAAAAGGAGAAATCACAGATGGAGATGATTGGTGAACAATTTCTTCAGGCCTGACTGAAACACGGATGTTTGGGGATGCCTGGAGTGCCGACAGAGAGAGCAGATGCCTAGGCACAGACATAGCCGTGTGCCTTTCCGTGAGATGCTAAGCAAGCCAGAAACTGAAGAGCCAAGGGAGGCCAAAAGATGAAACCCATTTCCGAAGAAGCCAAGTGAGGAGCCCCCAAAGAAACAGAGGCTGAAAGTAAGGGAGCCCAGGAGCAAAGGACCAGCAGATGCCAGCCATGTGCCTTCCCAACTGACAGAAGTGTTCCAGATGGCAATTGGCTTTCTTGAGTGAAGGTAACCTTTTGTTGGTGCCTTAGTTTGGACACTTCATGGCTTTATATCTGTAAACAGAATAATTACAAGTTTATTCCCTTATTAAAAGCTGTTCCATTTCTGGTATATTGCATCCATTTCTGGTATATCCAGCAGCTTTATGAAACTAAAAAAAAAAAAAGCCTTAAAATGTTTTGTTTTGCAGATGAATTATATTTTCACAGTACAAGTAACCCACAGACATAATTTCTAGTCTCTCTTTTGCCCCTAGCTGCTTATGTCTTCAGCATATCATTTTATAAAAAGTCCTTCATAAAATGAAAATTGTTATATTCTCTCTTTTCTTTCCAGGTCAGTTATGAAATAAAAATGACATGAGAGATGTGTATGTGCTTTCAAAGTAATAATTATTATTCAAATACGAGACATTTTTTATCACAGTCCCAGCAAAATATTACCACTCAGTTATATGATGCTTTCTTTCTTTCTTTTTTTTTTTAATGTGAGCTATTCTTCTATAGTTCGAATAATAACTCATTTTCTTGGTGGCCACTGTGACGCGTCCATGACCTAATTCTTTTACAGTATCAGTTTTATTTGACTTGCTCTAATTAAGGGGGAAGAGAGAGAAAAAAGTAAGTAACATTTATTGTAAGCCTACCCCATCATAAGCATATAAGCATATAAGTTCCTGAGCAAGGAACTTGATATATATTATGCTAATAATGGCTGTCATTTACTGAGTTTTAACTCCATACTAGGCACTGTGCTAGGTAGAGTATGGATTAGAGCATCTCTGGAAAATTTTTAACATTTATTATAAATATGGAAATGGGGCTCAACATATTAAACAAAACTATTTCAGAACAGGGACTTTGGATACGAAGTGCCTGGGTTTCAATGATGATTGATTCTATGTCTTTATGAGTTGTGTGACTTTGAACAAATCATGTCACAAACCTGTTCTTTTTACTCATTTGACAATAGGTATTATTATGAAAATTAAATGAATGAATATAAGTAATTATTTTAGTTTTCTACTGCTGCCAGAAATGCAATATGCCAGAAATGGGTTGGCTTTTTTAAAGGGAATTTATTAAGTTTCGTTCTAAGTTCATAAAAATTTCCAAACTAAGGCATCCAGAGAAAGATACCTTGACTCAAGAAAGGCTTATTTGGGAATGCATGTGGGTGGCATCTGCTCTTTCTTTGGCTTCTGGTTTCAAACAGCTTCCCCAGGGGCATTTTCTTTCAGCATCTCCAAACGTCTCTGCCTGTGAAAGCTCTAAGCTTTTTTCAAAACGATTCCCTCTTAAAGGATTCCAGTAAGCAGAATGAGACACACCTTGAAAGGGTGGAAACACATCTCTATGGAAACCACCTCTCCAAAAGGTCCCACCCAAATTGGGTGGGTTACATCTCCATGGAAACAACTTAATCCACAAGATTCCACCTTATGATATTGAATCAGGATTAAACAAAACGGCTTTTCTGGGGTACATAACAGTTTCAAACTGGCAAAGTAACCATTAAAAAATATATATAGTACATAATAAGGGCTCTGTAAATGTCAGTGATTGCTGCTATAATTATTATTATCATTCTATTAATGTTGTTATTCTCATCAGCATCATTCTTTTATTTGCCCAAGGGCACACAACTGGTAGGTGACAAATTAAGATTCAAGTATTGGTATTTCAAGCACTGGCCTATTTAGTGTGTGCTGTAGTGGAAGAATAAAATAATGAGCAGGACTTAATATTCCTATTTATGCACAGCTGTTGGATTTTGGCTACAAAAGGCTCACATTGTATCTGAGAAATGAGTCAGAAGTTAAACAGGTAAGGGAAAGAGAAAGATGTTGCAGTCACTGGGGAGACTGTGTGTGAAGGCTCCGAAATGAGAGCCAAAGGGAAGTTGGAAAGAGTTTGTGTACCGCTGTAGAGTGGGTTTTGAGGTGAGTTAAAGAAAAGCAACAATGGAGGCAGGAGTCAGATCAAGAAAGTCCTGTACATGCTGGTAAGGAGTTTCCATTCTATCAGAGGGGCAATGGGAAATCTACTGCATGTATTTTAGCTTCTGGATAGCAGCCCTGTGCATGCTGCAAACAATAAAAGTGAGCATATATCCATATATTTTTTTCTAATGGGCATCAAATTTTAGCTTTATAAAAGTAAGTTCATCATGTCTTCTGATGTTAAATTATTTTAAATCATTCCACATATCATATAAAATCTTCTGAATTAACATATTATAATAGGAGCAATAAAAATATGAAAATCAATCTTTACACAGATAAGGCTATCCAGTTCAAATGCCCTTAAGCCTCCTCCTCCTTGTCCAAGGAATTAGTCACCAATCAGACCTCAATGGATAAAAATAGTGATGCAAGTAAATTAAGTACAACTAGATGCCATTATCCATATAACGTCCACATATAGCCTTAAAATAGTTATTTAATTGTCCTATTATTATTTTCTTCAGACTAAATCACTGGCTCTCAAATTATGCACTTTCAAAACATCTGGTATATATATTGAAGTATCCCACTGGTGACATTTCAAACAATGGCAGGCCTTCCCATTTTACTGGAGGGAAAAATAGTAGGTAGAATTGTTTAAATTTTGTTACTTTCAAAGCTACATCTTTCAGTTCTGAGACCATTTATTTCCGTTTATCTGAAACAAGCAGTATTAATCAATAAGTAGCAAACAGATATTAATAGAAATAGCTGATGATATCTGTCACTGACTTGCATACTTGTGGTTTCAGTGAAATAAGTACAAAAATAATACACAAATTCTCTCCACTAGCAAAATGTATAATATTTTATATCACTGATTTAGTACATAAGCATTACACAAGGTTATATAAAGAAGACATGATTTCTAGGTACTCAACCTTATAGACAAATTTCCCAACCACAGGCTGAAAGGGTCCATGTGAATCCTAAGCCATCCCACCTGCTTATACCGTATGCTAAGTGTATGGCCCGCCATCTTACTCTCCTTGCTTTGATAGTCTGGATGATATGACTTAGTTCTGTGAGCCTTTCCCTTCCCTCATCTCTGGCAGGCTGTGTACATACGGGTAATAGATCAAGAAAATTTCTCCGCTCTGATCCATTTTCTTTTACTGTTACCACTTCTTTTATGGACCAATTTCTTTACTGCTCCCACTGCCTTTATGGACGAATTTAGGAGAGGAAATGTACATGGTAGACACTGTAAACCACCAGGTTAAGTTTTATTTGTTTCAAAATTATGAAGGTTATGGGGATGCAAGCGTAGTTCATTGGTAGAATTCTCACCTGCCATGCAGGAGACCTGGGTTCGATTCCTAGTCCCCGCACTTCCCAAAAAACAAACAACGAGCAAAACGGACAAACAAAAAAGAAATAAGCAAACAAAAATTCAACAAATGGTGCTGCAATAATGGGATACTCACATGGAAAAATAATGAAATGTGACCTCGCCATACAGTATACAAAAAAAAAAAAAAAATTAAGTAGGTTATAGTACCTCCAGATGGGTTCCTAGGCTAAATAAGTCCTGAAACCCAGAAAAGATATCCCTTCCAGAACATCAACTAGTTTCATCCCCCCATCCCATATTATCAACAGCCCTTTCCAACATGAAAAAAATTAAATAGGCATAGTCCAAATATCCCTAAAGATTGGGAAAAAAGATCAAAGGAGAAGGTGGAGTTACAATAGAGAAGATAGGATTTAATAAGTGAAGACGACTGCTGAAGCATTATATTGATATTTCTTTTAGGCTCCAGTGTCTTAGAGCAGCCAGAAGGAAAAACCTAAAATTGGGGAACTGTAACCCATACCAAACTCTGGAATCTGTTTACAACCAATTGTTGCAGTGTGTTTTGAATTCATTGCTTTTTTGTAGTTTTGTTATTTCACAATAAAAAATTTAAAAATTAAGTAGGTTAAATATATTGAGATCTTAACACCAATATCTGTGAAGCATTCTAATGTAGGGATTTTTTTTCTCATCTAAATAATGGTAATGTAAGAAAAAACATTTTTCTTCTGCAAAGAGGAAAAAACAAATACATTTAATTTCTTAAAACAAGCACCTAAAATTACTATGACTATATAAAAATGGCCATTCTGTATTTTCAAATATGTAAAGCCTAATGGCTAATATTGAGAAATAGTTTCTACTGCAAAAATAGTTCCTAAATGACAAGTAAAATCAGTACCAACACTACTGTATATCCCGTGATTGACTGCGGTTTACTTTAGTGGGGTTAAAAATTGTAAAAGCAAGGTATTTTCAGCAGGTAGGTCACCATGGCATCTTAAATCGAGCCTTGAGAGAGCTGTGTTCTACTAGCAATTCTCGAGCCATTGGCCTGAAAGAAACCATGCATATTCCAAGGTGATTTATCTTACAACTGGGTAGGAGTTTTCATTTAGACTTCCAGTTTCATGCTTTTCAAACCAGAGCAAATTACAGCATACTTGATAAGAACCTTCTAAAACAAAAGCTGCTTCTCACCCACTGAAAATGTCTTCTAGATATATTTGTCAGTTCTCTGAATGAAAGTTACAACTGAACGGAAAGAAAATATGCTTCTAGGAATACAATATTGCAGAGATCCCTCCACACATGCACAGACAGGCAGCTAGGTACAGAGATATTGAAACTCCACAACTTTCTTCATTTTCCAGCTTTGTGTTTAATTGAAATCTACAGATTTTCATTGCACTACAACTGCCATAGATACCCATTTCCAAGGAGTCAGAGACCCACAGAGTTTGTTTTGAATGAATTCAGTCTAATAGAGTTTCTAATTTTCTTTTTAAAATATTTATTCAACAACAAACTCAAGGCTTAGTATCATATTAATGGATGAGTCAGACATATCTTGGTTATATAAGTAATGGCATATGGAAATGCCATCTGATTAGTCATTTTAGCTTGGCACAGAAACTTACAAGCCCACTTGTATATTTACTTACTTAGTTCCAGATAGCTATGTGCATGTGGTGTGTATGTGTATAGATAATACTTAAAAATAGATTTTAAATGATATTGAGCTCTCATGTATCAGGAGACCATTTAGTGAGTAGGATTCCTGCCCACCCACTCTTTTATATTCATAATAAGTGAAAATAATGCCTTGCTTATATCATTTATAAAACCTGGTCTCGATGAAAAGTTCGGAAATATCATCTTAGTTTATTTGAGCTTACTAAACTAGTAAATATTAACTAGATTATGTTTTTTTAATGAATGAAATGCTTGAAGAGTACTTATTAAACTTTTGTAAATATTTGCAAGACATACGATGCCTATGACAAATCACATCCTTTAGGTTCTAATCAACTAGCTGTTTTAAATTCCTCTTTATCTAGGTCACATTGCTCTCTTTTTTTAAAAATAGCTCTATTTTAGCTGGATTTTTTTTCTTTGCTCATTGTAAAAAAAGAAAGCATAAAGAAGAGAAAAATCATCCAGAATTGTTCCCTTTAGGGACAGCCATGGTTTGTATTTGGTGCCCATCCTTCATATCAAGTTGAAAGGTAAATAGAATTATAGGTTATATGTGCTGCTATAATGAAGCTTTTTTGCAGTACCATTCTGTTTAAGTCTGGAGGGGACTATGGTTGTTAGTCACCTGAGAAGCTCAGTAAAATCACTGAGGACAGTTTCATAATATGTATTTGTATCATCCTTAGTGATTGAGTAAATAGTGGACAACTTTTGTTTTAGACATCAGACTGAAGCCAACATGGGCTTAACAAATATATTGGAAGAGCTGCTTGGCAAAAGAATAAGAGGTAGATAATAATCCACTTACCAAAGCAGTTTATTTTTAAATAAAGTATAAAATCAGAATTAAAGAAACTGTATAATCAGTTCATTAAAATTGTTCTCTTTCAAGTGAAATTTTACAACAAGGAAGACTAACATACAGAGGTATTAGCACTAATAACGATAAGGGAAATATATTGAAATCCTTATTGAATTTGTCTTCTCAAAAATTTTCTCTGTTAAGGGTGCATATAATCAATGTAGATTTAAGCAGACAGGTTTAATGTCACATAGGATATTTTAGAATTATCAAGCTATGTGTTGATTTATATTTATATATTCAAAATATAAGAAAAGTCCCTTTGCTACTAGGAATTTTTGAGAACTTTGTATTAAGGCAGCATTCAACAGTGCTGGTTTAATTTAAAATTCATGACAAATTCAATTAAAAAAAACCTTCTAAATTCCAGATTATATCATATTTTTTTCATGTAATAGATTTCAAAACAGCTCATGGAGCAACAAACAATAAGGACTCATTCCTCAGTGTTTGTTTTAATGGCATCTGACCCATGAAAAGAATCAACTGGAAACCACAGAAGTAAAAACAAGTTAATTTCTGTTTTCAATTTAAAGGCAAAAAAACAGAGCTATTTGTCCATAATTTCATTTTACATTATGATTAAAAGAAGCAGGCAACAGATAAAAAGAAAGAATCAGAAATATGTAGAAAAATATGAGTGAGACAGTCAAAGGAAATTCCAACAGAAAAGGAAAAAATATAGATAGAGAAATTCAAAGATATTCACTTGCATATAAAGATACAGAAGTAACCCAAGAGAGAAACAGATAGTGTGTTTTTCTCACACAAAAAGAAAATGAATGTGACAGATGCACAGAAACAGAGGAAAACATTTGTAGTACTGAAATCCATGCCATGTGAACTTTCATGATCTAAAGTTAAAATCAAATAGTGCTTTGTGACTGCAGGCATAAATGGCTTGTCTCTTTCTATTACTTGCCTCCAGAGCCAAGTGAAATTTAATCAAGGGCCTGGGGTTCCCTCTCCCTGCATGCATCCAAGTGTAGTTGGGCAGCACTAGAGGAGTCTTGCCCTGTGTTTATCTGTAGCTGATGATTAAATGCCATGCCAGAGTCCGAAAATGCTCTCTAACCACTTAGAAGGATTTTAGTTTAGTGATACATAGAATATTCTAAACGATTACATATTTACGTGTACATTAGGGGACAACTGTAATCCTTATGAGAAGTAACCTAGATTCCAATTACCCTTAAAGTTAGGGAGAAAAGTTATGAGTGGAATCATGTGTTTCCATGTCTACTATAAGAAATATATTGCCACTGCTCAAAGACCATTTCATCCCATTTGTATTCCATACACATACACACGCACACATATGATTAAGTAACTCAGTAAAAGTAGCACATTTAACATGTGAATGAGATTATGACACTAAGGTTTGACTCAAAAGTCCATTATTTCTCCACCATGCCCTATTTATAAAAGAATTTTGCTCTGCTTATGTGATTGTATCCTTTGCTCTATATACTTATATACTCTTAGACATTGCTAAATCTTTACAGAGGTTTTCTCATTTTCAGGCTTTTATACAATATGCAATACCTTAAAGAGTGAGGAGAGGAGATATGCACAATGAGGGTATCTTAAGAAAGCAAGGAACACCCTGAATCATGGCTGGGCAGCCGTTCCCGAAACTATCCATAGGGATGTGTTCTATTGAAGAGGGCAAGAGCAAGGCAAGGAGTTCAGAATTATCGGAATTCAGTCTCAGCACTGTCACTTAGGAGTCATGTATCCTTTAACAACTTATTTCACTTATTCGAAGATCAGTTTCTTTAATTAAAAATAGGGTCAATGATACACAACTGTTAGAATTATTTTTGAGAATAAAATTAAATATTACAAACATGGTGTTTTGGACAGTATCTGGCTCATAGTAAGCTCCTGAGATCAGCTCATAGTAAGCTCCCAATGCACAGCTAACAGTTTACTTCTAAAATTATGGCTCTGACTGGCTAAATTCTGCTTGATTGTAAAGTTATTCAAGTATTCAATAAAAATAGACATAAATACTTATGTCTGAGCCTCATATTATGAATTAGGGGTAATTTGGGGGAATATCTAATATGAAGGGGAACAATAAGTCAGTTAATACTACACAATAGAAAGAAGTTAGGTTGTGAACAAAATCATTGAGACTTATTTTTATTCTACTAATGGAGATCAAAAAAAACATTTATATTAAGAACAGTGATGGACAATTTAAATCTCGCTTTGAATAGGTTTCCCTCCATCTTTATTATTCGATAAGTATATGGAAGAAAATAGAAACAAGTCCTTTTTTAAAAATGAGAGCATGAATTCTTAAATCAGTACTACAATAAAATCAATAAATGATTGTACTTGGTTTACAGAAACAGCAAGTTCTTCACAGTTTAGAAAGAGAGACAGTGCTTCACCTTCAGAACTGTTCCAAAAACATAATGAAACTACTCAGTGCCCCCCATTAAATCAATTGCTCTAAGGGAGACCCCTGAAGGTCCTGCTGCTTAAACTAAACTGTAGTGGACTTCTGACCATCACTTGGATCATTTCATCAATGTAGACCCTCCAAGCATCTCAACATTCAAAATTCACTTAGTGCTTTTTTTTATAATTAGGATAATCTTCAACAATGCCCAGACTTATGTAAGATGTTCTTTTGACTATTTCTGTAAAAATAAAGTTCAGGGGTAGTTGCTTAGTTCTCATAATCCATTTTGGCTTTCATTGTAAGTGTAGATGAGGCACAGAAGGACAACTTTATATGTGATCCAACTTTTGCAGACCTAAAACTTTAAGATGTTAAGGAGTTATTTAATATTATCTGTGCATTCTAATTCATACATATATAGGATATGTGTATATAGAATGGCAATTCTAGTTCATTATTCAAGAAGAGCTCTATATGTTAAGGAAAGATGTTTTTCATAAGTATCTATTCCTAAGTTTTAGTTTCTGAAATGTACTTCAAGTACTATACCTTTACAAGAAATAATGCTGTCATCTAACGATTGTTCTAAGTACTTTTAAGTTATAAACATAACAATTATGTTTCTCAAAAATACAGGTTTACAATACCCTTCCAAGCATCACCTTGTGTAAGTAAGAAGGCATGTGAAACTACAGGGTGAAATCTCAATGCAATCACATTGCAAAGTTCTTTCTATGACTTTGTTCTCTCTGACTTTGACTATCCAATTTAATCTTTAATGATCTAAACTTTCAGTTTTCTCCTCCTTTTTGAAATGACTTGCTGACTTTCTATATCACCATGTCTTCTTTGCTTCTGGCAATTCTTATATGGTATTTTTACTTTGGGTCTGAACTGTCTTTGACCTTCGGCATTCCTTGTGAGTCACTTGTTTTCATTGTTCCCAAGAATATGGGAATATGGGTTTAGAGCCTTTTTTTCAAAGAGCTGTAACTGAGAAATTAAGAATAAACAAATAATTAGGATGACTGAGTCATTATGCAGATTTTCTTACTTTCTAGTATAGTTTATAAGCCAAAAGGAAATATCTGAAATTATGAAACCCATTGAGCTGTTACCCAGATGTCTGGATCTTAGATAATGATTTTATAACTAGATAACCTTCATTTTGTGATTGTAAAAACATCAGACTGCCCCACTTGTATCCCCTTATCCTGTTTCACAACTGTTGTCTCATGATCACAAAGACAACCTCCTAATATTTATCAGTATAGGAACTGAGTCAGCCCAGAACTAACCACTGACTACAGTGCTTATACTTGCTATTGAAATGGTTATTTTAGCTTAGTTCTAGCTCAGCATCACCCCTCTACTTGGTACTAGAGTTGTTTTTTCTTGTTATTGTAAAAGTTACTTTCCACTTCTCTACATGATACTATCATTGTTTATACTTGTTATTATAATACTTATTTTAGCTAAGTTTAGTAACAACTCCACTCCCCTTATTTGAATCCATAAAAACCATACATGCCTTAGACTTGAAGAGAAATTTTAGTTCACCTGTTTTCATTGTTTCAAGTAGCAATAATCTCTTTCTCCCTTTGAAAGCCTGATGTCATAAATTGGCTGTGACGTGCATTGAGCAGACAACCCTGCCTTTGATTACTATCATGGTCATGATATAATTTCCATTTGAAATATACTTAGCATACTTATATTTAGCATTTCATCTTGAACTTTATTTTTTATTATATCAGTGATTAAATCACACACAAAAATGTAATTAAAGTCTAAAAATAACACAACTTTTAAATTTTACTTTCTGGAGATTTCCAAATCCTAAATTTCTAGATTGCATTGATGTTCTATTTTAGTATAAGGTTTTTTTTAGCATAGGATAAGCACTTGGAATTGTTTTTAAAAATGTTTTGCAATTAAATTTTTAAATAGATTTTATGTCTTACGATTAGATCATAATATGTAATATATTTAATGGCTAGCAAATGGATTGGAGGAATCAAAGAAAAAGTATTTCTATTACTCTGCTAATATATGCTTATATACAGTGACATACTCTCGAGACACAGGATAAATTATACTTTAGGATATATATATGTATCAATATAGATAATCATACATATTAACAGTAAAAAAGAATATAAAGAATTATTGGGGTAGATAGAACATTTGACTAATACTTATGTACTCTAAGGAGTTTCCATATTGATGAGAAAAAAATCACATCACAGCACAATTAATACAGTTTTTTTACATTTTCTGAGATAAATCCAACCTAAAACATAAATTCAATGAGGCTTTTGAGATGTTATATGAAACGTTATGCCAAAACTTCCTAATTAACAATTTAATCAATATATCTGCCAAGAATAAATTAATCTGAAATGTAAAGCATATTCAATGAAGAAAGAGCTTCTGGGATGGAATAACTGTGGGAAACACAGTGAACTGCATCTCTTCTTGGGCCTTGCATTTTAGCCTATTAAAACTCTTAGAAGCTTGGGTCCTATGTGAGGGACACCTGATCTCTGAAAGCAGTGTTCTATGGAACATACTTCGAAAATTGTTAAATTTTAAAATACTACAGAAAACCTCTACTAAGGTGATTTACACCCACTTAAAAATTAATGATTAAATTCCATACAGTAGAAAATTGTAGAGTAGATCTTTATTACTTATTATGTTTTTAAAAGTTTCCTACATTTATATTTTATTTATTGAATGAACATTAAATGTGTATTTAGACTATACCTTGTAAAGAACAAGTCTCATAAGATGAATAATTCACATTCTTAACTTTAAGGAGCTCAATTCCATTAGAAGATAAAACAAAAGTGCTGGTTCTTAAGTAGGGTAAAAAGAATACTGGTGTTGTGTTTGCATTCCTTATTAGAATTGTGATATATTTCTTATCCATAGATTTTGACATATTTCAGCATTGTTCGCTGAAAGATGGATTATTTTCAATTTTCTCATCAGAAACATGAATTGAAACAAAGATAGTGCTAAAAAATGTGATACACACGATAAATCATACTTTAGAACTATAAATCAGACTCACATGATAGGCTAGCCTAAAAATCATGCTAAATAGGGACTAAAAAAGCTACTATATACTACTATACAGTGATACCTTGAAGTTATAAATGGACTAATCTTGTTAACTATTTTGCCATGGTGTGAATAAGCTAAGAATTTTATTTTAAAAAATCTCAAAAGATCAATTTCTCATTCTTGTCCTAACAATAAGCCTGCTTTTCTCAATAAATTTTCTAAAACAACATAAACAAAAAATTATCCTGCAAAAATCTTAATATTTAATACAATGTTTGTATTTTAAATTTTCATTTCCTCATCATTAAAAATAATAGGGATGAAGCCAAAAAATAATAATAATAACAGGGATGCAAGATTAAATCATTGGTAGAATTCTCGCCTGCCATACATGAGACCGGGCTTCAATTCCCAGCCCATGTACCCACCCCAACCCTCAAAAAAATCAACAAATGGTGCTACAATAATAGGATAGTCACATGGAAAAAGAATGAAATGTGACCCCCACCAAACAAGCAAAAAAATAATAAAAATGGTATTACTATTTTGAACAAATTAAAAATGAACGATATTATAAAAGTCATTCTATCTTTTGAATTCTTCTAAAGTCATTTCCCCTCAAATAATCAATTTCAAATATTTAAACAGTTCATTATTAAATTAATTAATGTTAATTAATTAAGTTAACCTGTTATGCCTCCATTCATCAGCCATTAATTGATTGTCTACTAGGCTCCAGAAACTGAGCTAGATATTTACTCTTTATGCAAAAAGAACAGTCAATTACTTCAATCATTTCTCCTGACATTTCCAATATATTTGAGAAGGCTCATTTATTATGATTTAAGTGTGTGTTTGTGTTTATGTGCATGCATGTGTTACAGAGCTCCAAATTTGTGCAGCATGCCATATATTTCCCTGAATGCTTACAAATATTAGCAGCAGCTCCTGTTCTTTTTAGGGACTCTCAGCAGATACAATGGATTTTTATTTCAGCTAGGAAAAATAAATGATAAGCCAACGTACACTCACCACTGGATTCTAAAAGCAATTTTGAATGTTTGATTTTATACTGGCATTTCTTTCCAAATTAAAGGAACAAAACCCCCCAAAAAACTACAGTCCTAGATTTTTCAATGAGAAAGCCTAACCTCCTGTCTCTTTTCTTAGCTAGATGAACTTGTTTGGTCAAATTAGAAGCTCTCTAAATCTAAATTTTTCATCAGTGAAATGGAGTTAAAGATACATCTTACTTAACACACAATATCACTTTGGTTATTTCATTCTCTAATGCTTAATAATTCATCCAGTGAATATTTATTGGGTTCCTATGGTATGCAAGGCTGTTGTGCAAAGCAGTGGGATGGAGAGTTGGGGAACTAGCCACTGCCTTTGCCCATATGAAGACATTTATTAAATAAGCCATGTTCTGAAGGAGCTGAAAACTTTTTCAAGGACTGGTAGAATATCCCAAATCTTATGGGCCTTCCTCCCTCTTGTCAGAGTGAGGAGGGATCTTTCCTCCTTATTGCTTTATTTGCAGATATATAGGACGATATATCTTAGAGGCTGCATGATAATGGCATTAACGATAGAAATTCCGATGTCTCCCTTTGGTTTGTGAATTCCAATTGCGCAAGAAACATACAGCACTGTTCTAGTCTAGACAACATTTTGGACGCTTTTATATATTATTTCATTTGTTCTTTACAATAATATGGCAAACTATTATTTTCATCATTTCAAAGTTAATGGAACTGAGGTTTTCAAAAGGCTGAATGTCTCTGAGGTCCTCTCGTTAGGAAATGACCGGGCTAGGCTATCATAGCTGTTGGCTTGTATGCTCAACTGGCCAACAATGGCCCAATCATGATATTCTAATAACAGTGACATAGTAAAGTTGTCTTAAGGTGGAAGCTGACCTCGCTTGTCCCACATGTCAACTGCAAAACTTGCTGGTGTCAGCATCCAGAGGAAGAAGGAAGTGTCAGAAGCTTTGCTTAGTTTGTCTGTGTGTACATTTTAATCATTATTATCCTACAAATATTGAACTTCAGCAATTTAGCAGTTAACCTCTTGATATTGAGCACTGCGGAGAAGAGCTGAGTGATGTAACCACTGATGCCTCTCATGAAGTACAAATTTAATTTCATACAAGTCATAGAAAAGGAAGCTAAAGATATTAACAACATTTGCTGAGAATACCCTTTGAATGGCTATTAACATATTATATACAAGTGATGCAATTAAAAAATAGCAAATAAGGTTTTTTTAAAAAACATATTTCCAGAAACATCCTTCTTTTGATTCTGTGGCACTGCACTTACTTTTTGTCTTGTTCAAATTCTCGGGGATTTCTTTGCTGTTGAATTTATATAGAATTTAAGAAGATAGATTTAAGAAGATACATTTAATTTTTAAAAGTTTGGCTGTAAATCCCAAGACAAAGGAGATCTGCATAAAGAAATGTACTCATGAAAAACACCTAGGGCATTTCAGATGAGTGAACACCAAGACTTGGCTGCCAAAACTGTCCTGCAACCAGCATTAAGAGCAAAGAAACATTTGTCTCATTCTATTACTCTTACGGAATGTATTTCTTATGGAATGTCCTGCTTTAATAAGGGTACCACATTCTAAGAAGGAACTTAGAGTGTGCTCAGAGGAAGAAAAGCAGGAGAGGGAAAAGTCTAAACTGATACCACATAAAGTGGTTAAAGGAAGTGGGAATGTTTCACTTCTTGAACTGAATACTTAAAGGGGATATGATAGCCGAATTCAAATTCTAAAGACCTGAATGTAGAACAGAACTGATGTGACTTTTGGCAGTAGATGTAGAATTGTTGATTAGATGTTTGATTAAGGCCCATTTCAGCCAAAACTAAAACAGAATGAAATATCCTAGAGAAGGAGTGAACTCCCACCTTGTAGAAGAGTCTAAGCACGAATCTTCTGCATAAATAAGATAGAGGCCACAGGTTTTCAGATCCTTTCCAACTCAAAGACCCTATGATTCAGCTTCTTTCTTTCTTTTATTAAACAGAGAAGTTGTAAGTTCACAGAATAATCATACAGAAAATACAGTTTCCATATATCCTGACCCCATTATTAATACCTTGCATTTGAGTGGTACATATGTAACCACTGATTAAAGAATATTATTATAATTGTACTATTAACTATAGTACATAGTTTATGTGTTTACTGTTTGTGTTGAAGAGTTCTATGACTTTAAAAAAAAATTCAAGTAACATATATATAAACTAAATTTCCCCTTTTAACCACATTAAAATATATAATTCAGTGTTGTAATTGCAATCACAATGTTGTGCTACCATCACCAGCATCCATTGCCAAAACTTTTCAGTTTCTCAAAGAGAAACTCTGTTCAACTTAAGGATGAATTTTCCATTCCCTGCCCCTACCCCAGCCCCCTGATAACCTATTAATTCAGTCTCTTTAGCTAAATCCTCTTCCTTCTCTAACCTCTCATTGCAGGATCCTGAGAACACTGCCCACCATTCACTGTTTTTCAGTGATTTTTTAAAATAATCAATGTCTCTCAATAGCTTCAACTATCACCTCTTAAATCTCTATTCCTACCACAACCTCTTATTTCTTTTAGTATCAATTATTTTCTAAAAACAGAGACTATTTTATTGTTCCAATTTTTTAGCCAGTATGTCATCAAGATCTGCTTCTTTTTTTATTAGGTGAATAAGATTTATAAGAACTTCACTGCCTCATATTTGCAATATTTTGCTTGAGTTACTTCAGGGAGAAGCAAGATTTTCACAGATCTACGCTTTTTCATACATAAATCTCACTGGCCTTCTTACATTATTTTGCCTTATATTCCATCATCTGATCATGTTGATCTAAATAAGGATGAACATATTCACACTTGCATTCTTGTAATTAATTCCAGAATCTGAGGTTTTAGTTTCCTGTTAGGCTATTTTCAATCTTTTACTCAGAAACAAAGAGCCGCTCTCTAGTACCACTTGCGTCACTGCGTGTGGAAAGTTATATCTTTATGTGATTTTCCTTTCCATATTTCCTTGAGGGAAGATACAGTTATAGATCTGATACTTTCCACTCTCTAATTCACACATCTGATGACATTGCTTCCAAATCAGATCTCAGGCCTTTCTGTGCCCATTTGCCGATATTGATTAAGGTGAAGAGTCACACACTCTTTCATTCTCTCCTATCCAAACCATTCATCCCTGGGAAAAACAGATTGATTCCCAGGATCCTGAAGGCTAATTCTTTAGAATTTTGTACTTTAGGCTAGATATTACACCTGCATTTTTTAAATTTATATTTTTATACATTAACATCTTATTCCACCCTGGGATGATTTTATTAATTCTCTAAAGCTGCCTTTTGAAGTCTCCTTTCTTCTAAAACCTCACATAAATTTATTTTCTTTAATGAAGCAGATGATAACAGTTCAACATTCCTTTTCTATTTCATGCTGGGCCTTTGAATTTGGCCCACCTCTGCTATGAGATTTAAATTATGATTCATGGTCTTAGGCTACTTGAAAAACAAAATTGTACTTTTAAAAGTTAATACCAAACTATTTATTATTTTCATATAAATGGGCTATTATTGCTTTGTTCTCTACTTACATAATATACCACTTTTTTCTGCATGTGGTTTATAACTGTTGTTGTGGGAACAACATTTTATCTTTGGCAATTCTCTATACATTTTGCTATTTCTAAATTTAAAAACTCCTGGCAGTTAGACAATATCAAGCTCCCCTTACCACGTATATTTAGGCTTTTCTTTCAGGTCTCCCTTTTTATTCAAAGCTTTACTTACATCCAACACTAATGTCTAATAATATCTAGCAAAACTTTTCCCTGTCTTAAGAAAGGAAGTCCTGACTCTACTATAAAGTTTCAGCTTCCTGATCTATAATGTAGGAGTGATAAAGATGGTAATTATTTCCTAGAGGTATTGTAAGTATCAAATAAGCTAACGTATTTGAAAAGAGTTTTAATTTCTGTGAAGTGTAATATACAACTGTGGTTATTATAAAGAAGCCATTTTATACCACTTACAACCTGACGTTAAAACTGTTACTTATAAGATGGGAGTTCTTGGAACATGGAGACCAGATTTTTATTCATCTTTTCATTCCAAGCATTTAGTATATTGCCTGTTGAAGTTTAGTTGCTCATTTGTTGAATTAGTTCATTAATATCTGCTATGCATGATCAATTGCATAAGATAGAACATAGCATAAATGTCAAATATTTATCAAATTTATAGTGAACTTGCAGCCTTTTTTTCTGTTTGTGTTTTACTGGTGATAATATTGCATGTTTCTCCTTGTGTAAGTGGTGGGGTGGGGGTTGGAAAACCAATATTGTCTATGCTAATCATATTATATGAAAGATTTAATGTCATTTGTATTTTTTTGAAACCAAAGATTTCTCTGCAAAAAAACCTAAGTTTATTTTTAACTCAGGGAATCATTCCCACATTAATATTTCTAATATAAAACAGGGCACTAATGAGAGTAAAACAATCTTAGGAGAGACTATAATACTCAAGATTAGCAGATTTAAAAATCAACATTTAATTAAAGAAACACCCTGAATAATATATTAATTTCTTTTTTAAATATGATCTCCATATTGGGATCTGGAAAAAATTTCAGTTCAGGTCCCCCTACCCTCACCTCTGCACATATATAAAATATGCTTTTATAACTCCAGATGCAAACAAGTTTATCTACAGCTGTTCCTAGCTACTGTGCTGGTTTGAAACTGTTGTGTACCACAGAGAAGACTAGGCTCTTTTAATGCAACCTCCTGAGGGCAGATCTATTGTTGGGTAGGGCCTTTTGATTAGGTTGTTTCCATGGAGATGTGACCCCGCCCATTGAAGGTGGGTCTTCATCCTTTACTGGAGTCCTTGAAGAAGGCTCACAGAGAGAGAGCTCAGAAAGAAAATGCCCCAGGAGAAGCCAGGGAGAGCCATTTTGAAACCAATCCTGGAAAGAAGGACCAGCAGATGTCACTTTGTGCCTTCTTCCCAGAAGAACCCCGATGCCAGCAGCCTTTCCTCAGAGAAGGTATCTTCCTCTTGATGCCTTTAATTTTTATGGCCTTCAAAATGTAAATTGTAAACTAATAAATCCCCACTGAAAAAGACAACCCATTTCTGGGATATAGCATTCTGGCAACTTTAGCAAAAAGAAACACTCACTAATAATATTTCATATTTGAATTAAGATGTGCTATTTCATCTTATCATTTAAATTTAATTAGTAATCCCTACTAATTATCAGAGACACAGATTTGCCAGATAGGCTAATTAGTGTCTGAGGCACAACCCTCTCCTCTTCTCTTTACATCACTTCATCTCAGACGTTAATTTTGAGTTAGGTGCCTCTCCTATTGCGGTCTAAAAATTCTATTATTTGATTTTAATTTTTTAATTGAATGTCACCTGCATTCACTGTAATCATTCTGAGGACAACAAATACATATGTTTTATCAATGAGCATAACCCCACCGCCTAGCTCAGCATATATTTGTTGAATGAATAAATGAACTAAAAAATTCACTGATCTATTATCAAACTCTATTTTTCTGCACAAAACAGACTTACTTAAAACCAAACACTAAACTTTTACTCATTATTAGACAATAAATATTGTAAAGGAAAGCCAAGTTGCAATTCTATGGGCCCATTTTTTTTTTTATGTGAAAACCTTGTGAAAAACCTGTTAAAGGTGAACTCACTTTCTCTTCTATCCAGCACACGGACAGAGCTGGGGCTCCCAGAGTTGTCCTGCGTGGGTTTCTGCGCACTAGCTACTGCTTCCCTCAATTAGGGTGAGTAACTGAGAAAAGAATTTTTCCCAAGAGTAACAAATAGGTGACAGCTGTAGACATTGTACTAGATGGCAATCTCCCCGGGATATCAGAAAAGCGTGCATACATTAGGCTCTATATAAATGCATTTGTCTTGAAAAACTACATATCCTGCAAAGTCATGCAGAGGATGACCTAGATAACTATTGCCCTCTTAATTAGAGCGATGAATCTCAAAGGAGATTGTGATTTAAAGCAACCAAAGCAGGAAGTGGAGATCTGGAAATTGCTTGCTGCTGGTTAGGATTAAAACCACAATTGCCATGCACTCTTAGATAACAACGTCCTCAACTTTCACAGCCTGCTACCTCCAGGACTCAGTATACCTGTTCCTGCGTGTCAGTTCAGGGAGACTTCTCCTAGTAAATCATTAACCCTTTTCTTTCTTTTTTATGCAGAATAGGTAACTCCTCAAATTGTCAAGTACTTTCACAGATGAACCATCTTTAGGCCAGTCTCTGATCAAATTTAAAATCAAATTGATCACAAGTGCTGCTGCTCCATTGAGATATATAAGAAGAGACTATAATTGTTCTCCTGCATAGACTTACTGACAGTTTTACTTTGATGAGAATAGTTTTCAAAAGCTATGGAAACAAAGAATAATTTCCTGGGTGGAATTCTAGAGATCACTGTTTCAATGAGATCTGAAAGGAAGACACAAATGACACTAAAATTAGGATAATATTGTTACCATAAGGGATACCATAAAGGACAGTGTAAAAGTCAGGGACTAGCCACAGTTCAGTTGTTCCCACAAGTAAGGCCCAACAGCACAGGGAAAGGAGAGGGCAGAGAACACCAAGTCCCAGAGATGGTCTACTTTGGAAGAACAGAGTCAACTGAAGACCTAGTTAGGCCAAGGCAGCATTACAGGAAGGGAAACAGAGGGGCAAACAGTTGTCTGGTGTATCCTTAATCCACAGTTTAGAGAACAGTGAAGTCCAGATAAGAGAGCTGTCCTAGAGCTTTTTTGGTGGGTCAGGGGGAGGGTCGCATGCTCCAGGAATCGAACCTGGGTCTTCCTCATGGAAGGCAAGCATTCTACCACTGAACCACTATCCTACAGTTTTAATATAACTCTGCCTACCATCATATACTTAATACTGATCTATACTGAAAATCTACCAATTCTTAAATTGTTTTATTCATCTAATGTTATTTCTTTACTATTATATTAAATTGTCATTACTATTCTTTACTGAGCATTTAAAATCCTTTTTAGCTGATTCCGTTGCATAGCCAAAACTGAAAATATACCTATGCTGATGAGAAATCCATACATTTGCATGCATGTCAATTATTTTCCACAATCTGAAACTCTAAACCTAATTTATTTTTAAATAATAGCTGCATATGGCAGAAAATAATATCAATACAATTATATGGATGAGAACGGCTATGTAAGTGGCTTTTGCAGAGATACAAACCTCATTAGAGGCTCAACGTATTGCAAATTTATATACTTTGAGTCCTAATTATCCCCTTTGTTCTCTTTATTATTTGCACTTTATATGTCTTTAAATTTACAACCAATGATAACAGACTTATTGCTAGGATTAAGCAATTAAGTAACTATTACCTTTACTTGCATGTCATCTTATAAATTTTAGGGAATAGGATGCACAGCAAGTTGACTCTTTCTTTGTTGTTGTTATTCCTATTAATTATCATTATCTTTTTTTGTAGTAAATTATTAATCAAAATAAAGATTTTCCAAAGTTACCCCGTTAGAAAAAAGAACAACTAGCTGTCTGAACTCTCTTGCAAAATAAATGTATACACATAGCTCATAGATTAAGTCATAAATCACTTATTTTCTGAATATATATTGAATGTGCTTAACTTATTAATAAATAATAATCAAATCTTCATAGATGATATAATTCATTTTGTAGACCCTCAGTGATTTCATTTATTTTTATGATTTATGAAACTTTAAGTCATATTTACAACCTTATTACCACACTAGGTATGCAACTGCTTATCAGTTATTCAAAGTCAATATGTCCATGTATCTACTTTTGATCTAACCCAGTGGAACCACTATCTAAACACTGAGGTAAATCTTAACTTTGAGTGTCATCTTTGGCATTTAAATCTTCCTTATCTTCAGTATTTGAACTTGTCCATTCTACCTTCTTTTACTACCTTCACACACTTCTCTGAATACGTTATAGCCACCAACTTTCTTCTTGAGTATTGTTTTTCCAATTCCCACTTGAAGTTCTAGACTGAGTCCAATTCACTGATTGCCACAGTCTGTATTAGATGTTCTTTACATGTGATCCCAAAGTACTTAGAGTACATCTCCATGTGGTAACAGTTATTACATAACTTTGTTTTGTTTGTGATACCACCCACTACCAAGTGAACTCCAGAAACCAGGGGCTTATCTCGATGACCCTAGTATCTACACATTTGCCACTCAATGAATGTTGTTTGATTATATGCAATTTTTTTTATCATCTAAAGGGTGCATAAACTCTGGATTGAGGGTTGATTATAACAGAAATAAATACATTCAGTGCAGTCAAATTAACAGAACCTGAGTATCTGCCACAAATGGCTGTTGACTACAGTAAGAAAACTGCCAGGTGTTTTAAGAGGAAGTTCATGGATTTACTTAATTGTTCCCTGGGCTACCAATGGAGTAGAACTCAACCTCATTGAACTAGACCAAGAATAGAAATAAGAATCAGAAAACACAGTGAAATAATAGGAAGAAATTGTATACACACACACACAGACACACACACACAGACACACACACACATACAACACACATGCATATAAACAAAGGTAAATACAGGGCAATAAAGATGCAATATTTAAATTAAATACCTTCATGATTTGGTTTGAATTTACTAGAATTATTTTTTGTGAGACTCTGGTTTATAGCCGTAAAATTTCAAGACATTATGTAGAGAGTGGTTTAACAACACTTAAAAAGGTATCTTTTGCTTAAAAAATACTTTAATTCAATTATTAATGAGAACCAATTGTGACAGGCAGTTTATTTTGTCTGCTTGCAATTTTATAAAGGCCTACACTAAAGGATAAAGGTTTTATGTGAAGATAGTTTTTTGTTTGGACACTGGGCTCACTTTTTTTTTAATTCATGATTTTTGTTGTTAATTTACTTTGAGAAGTGTCCAGATTGGAAAAATAAGCAAGTGTGATGAAGAACTAAATGTAATAAGCATTTATTTGGGTCAGGCACTTCTGGGTTTTTTTTTTTTTCTTATATCTCAAAATTATCCCAGATAGAAACAATATTATTTCTATTTCATAGATAATAAAATTTGGTCTCCGAGAGGTTATTTTGCAGTATCACCTGGCTGGCAGAGTTGACATGTGCACCTAGATCTCTCCTTCACAAGCTGCTGCCAGAGGTCATTGCCTAAAATTACTTGAATTCCTGGTAATTTATAATATCTGATCAAATTTCCAAATAATTCTTAATTTAGTATCATATATTAGCAAAACAAGACAAAGAAAGCTAAACTTATAGTTAAGAAAATGAAAATAAGAATGCCCGTGTGTACTGTTTGTGACCCATTCATATCTTTTTACATTGTACCTGATTTTTTGAAGTGTTAAATGCATTACATTTATGGGGCTGTCTCAATAAAATGACCACTACAATAAAAAGGAAAATTCAAACCTTGTGAATCATAAGCAAATTTTAGAAATAAGGTAGCTCAGGGATGACATTTAAGAATATCCTAAAAACATATTTATAATAATAATACTAATAAAGAGTAACATGCATCGAGCACTTATTTCAGGGAGTGTTAAATGTATTTTATATGTACTTATATACACAAATTGGCTAAAAGCAAATGACAACTATTAAACATACCACATGAAAAATATACTAATAGGAAAAACAGTAGAATAATACATGGAGTATGTCCAAATTAGCTCTTCAATTGGTGGTAAATTGAAGAAAGGATCTAAGGTGCATGTTAAAATAGAAATAGACTTTTTTATTTTAGAAGCTTAGATGCAAGCATTTATAGAAATCATTAATACACTCAGTAGCAACAATTCAGTTCTGAGCAAAAAATAATCATGTATTGATCACCTCGTATGTGATGAAGTTTTGGTGATGATGTAGATGAAATGAATGAAACAAGCCATTATGTAGACCCACATACAGGTTAATCCACCAAAAGCAACACAATGTGAGTCATAGCAGTTGATAACCGTTGCCTGGTTATCAAAATAGCACAGCATGTCTGCATAAACGTATATGAATAAAAGCAGCTGCTGCTTCACTGTGATCACGGTTAACAAGGTTCTGGTGACATTTCTTCTAGACATATATAGGGATAGTATTTAATAGATTGGAAAAACTGTATGGAGAATATGTGCCAGGTTAGGCTGTCGTTTTATTGGTCATTCAATTATTTGATAGGAGAGGCTATATGAAATCTTCATACATATGTTTATCAAAGAAGAATATATTATAGAGTGTTGGTACTCTTAATCCATAAGGAGGTTTTAAGATAATTAAGAACACACATAAGATAAAGCAGCAAAAGGCCAAAGGACACACTCAGAAAAAACACTCTAGGGAGAACATGAACATTATCAATAAACCTAAAGCATCATCAGCCTCACTTATATAAAAACAGAACAGGGGGCAAACTAAAGAAATGAGATCCACTTTTGCCTATTTACGTTGCTTATTTTATGTTAATAAAGAAAAATGTAAAGACATTAATATTCAGATTTGTTTGAAAATACAGTAAGATGGGTTCTCTCATGAATTACTGGTGGAATTATAAAATGATTAAACCTTTTGCAGAAATTATGGCAATATGTATCAAAATACTTAATAACAATTTTAATCATGTAGAAAGGGCTATACTGTTAAGGGAAAAAGTAAGACAGAAAGTAGCATTTATAAAACAATCCTGATTATTAAAACCATATATTCTGTCTCAGTCTCCAACATCTATTCATCTCCTCTTCACCCAGCAGTGATTATACCTGGATGTGGGTAATATCGTTTTAATGCTTACACTTTCCCCAAATTTTCCATAAGGGAATGTACTGCTTCCGAATTGCGAGTTTTAACAAAATAAGTGCAAAATACAACAAAACCAATTAGGACTGGGTGCACCATGATCTTTTAGCTTTCTCATAATATTTAAAAATTCTTTGGCAGTTAGTTAGAAATATGATGAACACAGAACGTTTGAAGGTATTGTGAAAACAGAATAAATTATATACCAAGAATCCTTACATTTGAAGCACTTAAAGATTTTACAAATTTGCTAAGTTTAAATTTTCAGGGGCTAAACATTATTTCAAATTAATTTTCTTAAATAAACGTTCAAATGAGAGGCATAGGTGTGGAGTTTTAAAAGTGTACAAGTGTAGAAACATATAAACACAGCTTTTATTTTGTTAAGCCAAAGTTGACTTTAGAAAACTCATTATGATAATGGTTTGCCAATTTGATCGCTTTTTTCAGTGTATTGGTATTGCTCTGAGAGTGGTGTTTCCAATTCGGCAATGGGGAGGCTTAGGATGAGTGATGGGGGCAGAGTTTATATAAAATCAAAATTCAGGATTTCAGCCTAGAGTCTGTGTCCACTGACTTATTGCAATCTCTTTCTTTTTCGTTTTACACCAGTGATACCATAAAAGTCTATTGGGTGTATTATTGAGATATAATTCACAATGTTAAATATTCACAAGTACAATACTGTACATGGACTACTTCACTCTTCTGCTATTTTTCTGCTTTATCTGTCTGTATCACATTTCTATAACTTTAACAGATTCTTACTCGAATCCAAGCAACTTCCCAGGAGAAATGAAAAAGGTTCCCCTAAGTAGTAAGAGATGTACACAGCCCAAAATATCCTTATGAAATAATAAATATTCATGAAAAGGATGACACACTTAAGAAACAAACATATTAATGTGTACTATGAAATTCCTGAGTTTCAAAATACTGAGATTTTTATATTTATGGATAACAGTGACACTTAAAAATACAAGTAGGATCTTCATTTTAAAATAACATCAGAAGCATCATGGTTTGAATAATAATTTACATAACTCAACAAAACTAAGTGAAAATAACCCGGAAAAATGAAAGTTTGCTCTGTGCTCTCTTCAAGTGATTGAGTTCATTTTGATAGGCTGTTGATTTTTCATACTCTCTGAAATATACCATATTAACATTAGAAGAAATCCACCTCTGTAAGTAACTTATGTGTTGAATAAGCGCTGTCTAAAATAACAGTGAAAAACTAGCATTATCAACACTAGAACCGATCATGATGTAAGAATTATTCTAATAAATGAGCTAGAGTATAACTTTAGAGTTAGCCAGTGCCAGCTCAATGGATTTCTCAAATAAAAAGACCCCATTAAATATCATGCAAAATACTATCCTGAACATTTTGCTTAATCTATTTTTATAATTTCCTCAACTACCTTAGTTGATGCCAAACACAGAGCAATTATTACATGATCTTGCTTCTATTGAGAAATAGGTTAATGTCAAAATTAAGTTTCAGTAATTTTTTTAAAACCAAAGTTTCTGCTGTTAACAAGGCAGAAGTTTGAGTCAGACTTTGTTATTCTGAATCAATTTCTACTGTGATTTTAGGTTATAAAGTCTCTCCCACCTACATGGCATATTATAAATTCAGGTATCCAGACATAAATAAACCCACTTTGTCTTAACTACTTTCTTTAGACTCTAAATTGACAATGAATCATTATAGCTTTTTTTTTTAGTTCAGTCTTTGAAAGTTGTTTGAAATTGTCTGACAAGCTTGAATATCATTTCATAACTCAGGTTATATGCTCTTGTTTTTAAATGAGGTAATACCTAGGCCATCTCTATCACTTGGGAGAATCTTCGCTGTTTTAAAATACATACAGGAAAAAAATTAAATACGTCTTTTAGGTACACTCTTCCCGTAACCAATTTACAATGAACCTAAATTCATCATACTGTAGTGCTCACCTTATTTTTGTTCTGTTCCCTCGAAAATGAATAATAGCTACCTGCCACCTTTCCGCTCAGAAAGCTCCTGATTATGTCACTCCTTAGGTTTTTCTTTTCTAATCCAAAGCATGGCTAGTTTTTCACAAGTTTATGGCCTTGGCATCTCTTGAAAAATATTGAGTCATTTTTTTTTACTTTTTCACAGTTCTACTTAAAGCAGAGACACCTAAGGTCTAATAGTGCTGATTATAATGGGAAAAAGTCATTTTCCTCTTTTCAGAGTAGCATGTAGCTTTCTTTTTCTCTTCCATCTCCTTATCCTTCTTTTTCATTTTCAAGTGTTATAATGCTTAACATGAAACGTATCAATGGAATCAAGACCATTTTTGGAAAATTTACCCCCTTCCCAAATAAAAACCTAAAAAAATCTGAGATGTGATGTCAACTTTTGACAAGTACTTCTGGATTGAGATATAACTTGGTAAAAACAAAAGAAGAATCTCAAAATCCCCATTTCCTACATGGGACATTAGGAATAACAGCATCTCCATTACAGGATTATTAGAAAGTTAAGATACTGCAAGTCAAACCACTCCCACACAGGGAGCATTGCATAATCATTTTTATGCATTTGGAGTTATATATATTTTGAATATTTGTGAAATATACTCATCCCTAAGGCTATGTTTAAACTGTACCAAATAATTGGTTAAGTTTTTAAACAAAAGGAAAAAAAAATCTGCTCAAAAAGTAGTTAACATTGAAGAGAAAAGAAAATCTTTTGATTCACTTATTCCTGGTAAGTGAATGAGTGTTCAGCATATTGTATATTTTTTCTATATCTATATTTATATTTCCCATTTCTCCTCTCCCCAAGTCCAATTTGTACAGATATGTGCTTGGCAAATTATCCACAAACTCTGTATGTTCTTCTTATATTCTTCACTTAAAATTATTTATCAATAAACCTAATAAAATGCATTTTGACAGAAATGGCCCATGATGGCTATCTTTTCTATATTTAAAAAGCTCATATATATATATATATATATATATATATATATATAAAGGTTAAAACCAATTTCCACCAATTTAAGTAATATATCCACTCTTCCACAGCTTAAGTAACAGCAGATTTTTTTTTTAACTCATCCACTCTTTTTATTTTATAGATAATTTTAGGCAGAGATAATAGCAGATTTTATCAAAGTCTTTCAAAAGCATGGTATATTGTTATACTTTGGAAAACAATATGTGTGGCAACGGAAACCATTCAGGTATAAGGTGGAAATACAATTTTCTCTGTGATTTATATTTCCAGTATTTACTATTATTAATATCGACAGCTTTGTCATCTGTTTCCTAACAGACTATGAGTGGAGACCACAAAGCATTGGTTTGAGCCCCTTTTGAATTTATATATTTACTTGTCCTTTATATGCAAAATTATTTTTCAGAAAGCACAATTTATAAAATCTATACTAAATGTATTTTACTAATCAAGTAGTCTAACTTTCTGCCTCTAGAGAATGAGATGTTTTCATTCAGAGATGCTACTATTTTTAAATTAATAACAAAACTTTTTTTAATTTTTTAAATTTAATTTAATTTGATTAATGGAAATTCTTGAAACATAGCTGAAAATTCTGTATTATAATAGTTTTTTTAGATAACACCATTATCAACTCCTTCTTTCCACCTTTAACAATCTTACATGTTGCTTCTTTCTTTCATTGTGTTAGTTCTCTTTTATTCTTCTGGATTTTTGAAATATACTCAAGAAGCAGATGAGCCAAATGATAGTACAGTTTAAATTACTAGAAACAATGAATCCAGAGTGATAATTCATTCTCTTGGAAATGTTTATACAGTTTCATTTGAGTATTTTTAAATACTCAATGTGAGATTAAACAATATTTCTTTTCCAAACTAAGCCTTTCTGAATAGTCCTACTTCAAATCCAGTCTATAATCTATGAAGATCTGGCAAAAAAGAGAAACAATCTGCCAAAAATATTGTGGCATAAAATGCAACATTTGTCAAATTAGCAGTTATAATAAAAACATCAATTATGGTCTTATGAGCACTCATCTATGCCAAAACTTTCTTTTTTAAGCCCACGACGTAAGAGTTAGGCATAATTAGCCTCATTTTATGGAAAACCCAAGCCTGATGTATTCGAAGTCACACAACTTGAAAACTGCAGATTTAATAAATAGCTCATCTTGGCTTATCTCCATCTTAACCATCATACCCACTGTTTTCTACTTAGTACCTAATCCTCTCACACCAGATCAGGGAAAGCTCTCACTGCCTTAGACATTTCCTGTAGCGATTTAAACACCTTCTGTTGGAACATTAAAGCACGCATTTCAAAATCATGAACACATTATTTTGGTGTAGCCACCAGCCTCTTTTTATTATGTCTTGTTTACAGCTCCTTTCATGGGGCTAGCTCAGCATAGGATCCGTGTTTCGTACTGAGGCACCTGAAGGTGTTATACCTCTAAGCAAGTCGATGTGCGTTAAAGCACTTAGCACAGTGCCTAGAGAACTTGGTACATACTCAAGAAATATCTGTTTTCTTCTTTTTATTCTTCCTTCCCCTCAAATACTTAAACACAGGATATGCCCATCTGCGTTTCTAACATTTCCTCCCCCACCATGAGTAGAGACTAGATGTTTGGACTCATAATTTAATTTTTACAAGTAATTGTTCTTACAATTAAAACTGCTTGTTTTTCTTATAATGATAAATTTTAGAGTGGAAGGATCCAGGGGCTGATTCTTAATTTTAAAATAATTAACACACATTCAACTATTCTAAGCAAAATAACAATCAAGAAAATGCTGAAATTTTGAAAACTTTGTGCATGAGTAGGTCAGTGGATGAAAACAAGATAGCAGTATCAAGGGTCCAAATGTTCAGTTTTCCTTTATTTTACAGAGGGAGGTTAAAAAAAAATCTAAGACTCTATGGGATATTAGGTTCGTTACATTCTTTTTTTGCTAATTATCATAGACAGGAGAAAGCAATGAAAATTGAAGAAAGTCAGAAGAATGGAGGGAGGGGAGGAAAAAGGGTGTGGGGAGAACGAAGGAAGGAAGGAGAGAAGGAAAGAAGGAAGGAGGGAGGGAGAGAGTGAAGGAGGGAAGGGGAAAGAAACCAGCAATTGTGTTAAAGAGCAGAACCACAGCTAACACTTCTTTTGCAATCCCCATATTTAAGGAATATCTATTAATATTTGTTAGTTGACTGAAGTGTATAAGTAAAAAAAAAAAAAAGAAAGAAATGGGTAATGGAGTATAGCCTAACATTTTCTCTTAGTAGTCGATTAGAGTTGCTTAATTAAAAAAAATATATTTTTATTGACAAATCTTCACACAGATACAGTCCATACATGGTGTACAATCAGTGGTTCACAATATCATCCCATAGGTGTGTATTCATCACTATGATCATTTTTAGAACATTTGCATCACTCCAGAGTAAGAAATAAAAAGAAAAAAGAAAAAACTCAAACATCCCATACCCCTTACACCTCCCTCTCATTGGCCATCTACCCAATTTATTTTCCCCCTTTTTCCCTTTTTTATTTATTTATATTTTATCCATATTTTTTTACTCATCTGTCCATACCTTGGATAAAGGAAGCACCAGACATAACATTTTCACAACTATACAGTCACATTGTAAAAGCTATATGGTTATACAATTGTCTTAAAGAATCAAGGCTACTGGAATATGGCTCAACAGTTTGAAGTACTTCCCTCTAGCCACTCCATAAACTAAAAAGCGATATCTATATAATGCAAAGAATAACCTCCAGGATAACGTCTCGACTGTCTGAAATCTCTCAGCCATTGGAATTTTTTTTTTTTCTCATTTCTCTCTTCCCCCTTTTGGTCAAGAAAGCTTTGTCAATCCCATGGTGACAGATCCCGGCTTGTGCTGGGAATTCTGTCCCATGCTGCCAGGGAGATTTACACCCCTGGTAGTCACGTCCCATGTAGGGGACAAGGCAGCGAATTCACCTGCTTAGCTGGCTTAGAGAGACAGGACATATCTGAGCAACAAAAGAGGTTCTCTGGTGGTGACTCTTAGGCATAATTATAATTAAGCTTAGCCTCTCCTTTGCAGGAATAAATTTCATAAGGGTGAACCCTAAGGTTGAAGGCTCAGCCTGTTGATTTGGTAGTCTCCACTGCTTGTGAGAATATCAGGATTTCTCCAAATGTGGAAGATGAATATTTCCTTCTTTCTCTCCAGTTCCCCAAGAGGACTTTACAAATATTTCATTATTCAATGTCCAAATTACTTTGGGATATATCGGGTCACCATACTAACCTGGGTAAACCAACAAGATCTCATGCTCTCTTCATGATTCCATGTACTTATGGTGTTCAACTAAACAGACCATACAAGTTAAGTTACGTAATGCACAACCCAAATTTTAAATTTTATACCAAATAAGCATCTCTCCCTTTAGCCTCACACAGAAGTTGAAGTTTTAAAATACGGACAATATCATCATTTACCCTGTATTCTGATCTACCTTTGTCATATCCAGATCAGCTTCATTCACATCTGTAGTTGAAGTCTGCTCCCTTTTTCAACTTTTTAAACAGTTTCTGTACTGGGTAGCACTGACTTTCACAGCTTCAGACCTCTAACTCGGAGTTTCAGGTGTCACATAAATTCCTGAAGTTTCTGGGAATGACCAGATTATATACAAACAGCTCAGTATCTCAGAATTTAGAAATAACAGTTAGAATTCCTGAATCTGTGTGACTGCTGTAAGAGTTTACAATCTAGGACCCTTCACATTAGACCCAAACCTGATAACTCATGCTCTGAATTTCAATTCACCATGTTTTTATATTATAGTTAGTCCATATGAGTGAGGTATGATAATATTGGTCTTTTTGTTTCTGACATTTCAATCAACATACAATCCTTAAGGTTCATTCACCTAGCTACATGCCTCACAACTACACTCCTTCTTGCAGCTGCTCAGTAGCCCATTGTACGTATACATCACATACCCCCTTTCTTCCCTCAGTCGTTTTCCATTTAGGCCACCTTCATCCATCATGAATCCTAAACACTGTCACCATAAATACCAGTGTGCAAATATTCATTTGTGTCCCTACACTCAGTTTCTCCAGGTATATACTGAGCAACGGGGTTTCAGGATCATATGGCAACCCCTCCCCTAGCCTCCTGTGGAACCACCACACCGCCCTCCAAAGGGCTGCACCTCTGTTTCCCTACTGACGGTGAATAGGTACTCTGCATTTTTTCTCTGCATTTTCTCTACCACTTGTTTCTCTCTGCTGTTTTTTTTTTTTTCTGCATGGGCAGGCACCAAGAATCAAATCCAGGTCTCTGGCATGGCAGGAGAGAACTCTGCCTGCTGAGCCACCATGGCCCGCCCTCTCTGTTCATTTTTAAAGTTTTATTTGCACATCATACAATCCAACCTAAGTAAATAGACATGCCTTCACCACCGTAATCAATATGAAGACATTTCCTTCTCTTCCACAAGGAACCCATACCTCTTCCCCATACCCCGCCCCCCCCTTGCCACTGAGTTTTGGCATAATAATGCCTTTGTTACATTTGGTGGAGGCATATTACAGGGTTACTGTTGACTAGAGGCCCTAGCTTTCCTGGCACTTTTTCTTGTATACCATCCATTTTTAATACCTTGCAATTTTGACATTCATTTGTTCTCCCTCATCACATTGCCTAACTCTTGATGGAAAGAGAATAAATGTTTGAATGAAGTGGAATGTACAAGATGCATTACTTTCCAATTTGATATTTTTTAGAGAGTCCACTTGAATTATTTATATTGTGTTATTATTCATATTATTTTCCCAGAAGCTCTGCCACAGTTTGCATTTAAACAATTAAATACAATAATTAAAATTTTAAATGTCAAAGTAATTTCTAAATTGTAAATAAAATAACATCCAACTCTACCTCTTGGTATCACTTGAATTGAGTTACAGAATTGCGTTTCTTTTTCAAAGCAGTCAACTATAGATGTTTGTAGCAAAGCCACGATGATTGCTCTAGGATTATCTCTTGTCAAAAAGAAGAATACAAGCCTCTATCAGACAAATAATCTTATTTAACTGCACTTTCGTAATCACTTTTCAAGTGAATTTAAATATTTGCTAGAAAAACATTAAGAACTATAAGAGTTTAATCATAAAATGCATTGAATATAATTAGTTCATAAAAATATTCCATACTGTCTATATGCTAATTTTCTTACCACAGTACCCATATGTATAAAGCATAGCAACAAGATATCTCCCAGAGATTTTTAGAGTAGTGGGTATAATGGGATGGCATTATTTTGTTTTAAAACATTTGCAAGAAGGTTTTGAATAGATGAGCAAAAATACTAAGAGGGAGTGAAATTTTAATACAGTCATAGTTATGCTCAGATACTGTGCTGCTCGTTTGTACAAGGAATTTTAAGAAAATCTAGTAAAAGGCAATAATAATAAGACAAGTCTTTACAGAACCTGGGCAGCTGTCAATAGAAAATATGATCAGTGCATTCAATTCCGTGCAACATTTTCCTAGAAACTGGCTAAAGAAATTAAAATCTTTCAGGGGCCAACTAAATATGCGCCCTATATTCCTGATATAATATTCAGTTGGATGTGAATAGATTTTAATTTCATATCCTAATTAACATTGATAAAGAGAAATTTCAAACATGTTTCACAAGGATAAACCAAGTCTACTCAGTCTGCTCTCTGAAATTGGCCATGAATATATGCACAAACTTACTCAGTTGTCTTCTTTCTCTTTCCTCATCACACACTTTTCACTGCTTATGTTGAATGATATGATCATGAATTATCCTTCCCTTTTGCACATATCACTGGTTAAATTCTATAGCTATGTGTGCACCAGTAAAATCTTTTACTTTGATTTTTAGGTTAAAATATATTGTAGACATTTTTTTGAAAAGGCCATTTGCATGAAATGTGTCTTATGCAAACACCTCTTCACTGGAAAATAGCTTCGCTCTATTATCAAGGAAGTATTAGCTGAATATGTCTCCTTTCACAGATAAGGAATAGATTTTTTATATCAAATATCAATATAGGTCATCTGTCTTATGTCATATTTTTTGTAATTGTTTTTGTTTGTTTAGAAGACTCCTGCTTTTTTTACTATTTGGGTAAACTGATCATTCAGTGAGAAAATTATAAATCTCTATGCCGTGTAAATATCCTTACAAAAATATTACTACAAGTAGAAATAATAAAAATCAGTGTTCCCAAACCATGTCTTTGGGGTATTTTCATTTTTTGTAGTCTTTATCTAACTTAATAATCTGTATTTCAGACTGTTATAAAAATTTTTTTACAGACAGTACTAAAATCATATATTAATGATAAATATCCTCATAAATATCTTATTTGTGTTTCTAAATCAATTTTTAAAATTATTCCACAAATCTCTGAACAATTTAAATATTTTAAATTTCTTTTGCTCTCTCACTTTTTCTCAATTTTATTCTCTACATTGAAATTTACTCAAGCACATAACATCTATAGATATACATTTACCAGAATGGAAAAGATTGAACAAAACGCAGGTTCCTTGATAAACGAGACCATGTATTTTGTCTGTCTATTTGCACTTCGCATGGTCCTCAACATAAGCATACACTTAGTAAATTTTGAGAGGCAGATGGATGGATGATTAAAAGAAGGGTTGATGAATATGCTGGACAGGTACAAAGTAAAAATCTATTTTTACACTATTCTCATTGCTAGAAATTATATCCAACCACATGGATTTAAGGCTGAAGATGATCCAGCGATGGTGGTGGAAGAGGGACCTCGGGCGCTACAAACTTCCACTGATTTTAAAGCTGTGTTTTCTTAATTCAGCACTCGCCCAGTTACTGCAACCCTTTAAAGGTTTTCTGGTGTTCTTCAGAAAATGGATCTGCTCCTTTTTTCTAGTTGTTCATAAATTCTGTGGGAAAATGGTACCTTGAAGTATCTCATATCACTATTTTAGTTGACCAGAGGTTTCCTTTATTCTTACATTTGGAGAAACTATTATGGGGACATGGCTAGGACTATAAAACTTAACTAAAAATTCAAAGTATGACTCCACAAGCCATTGACTGAGCAAAGTCAGGTGGGCAAATTGCCTGTACTGCGTAATAGAATCTGCTTTAGTTTTTCCACCCTTTCTTTTTGACAAAAAAATTTTAGTAGATCACTCATGGTGAACAACTTCATGCTGAAATTACTAGTTCATATGTAGGATGAAATCCAATATTTTCCTCTCCTTTCATCTTTTCAGAGGTGTGCTGGTTAGTTTTTCCTGATTCCAGTACCAGTGAATAGCGTAAGACAAAAGTTTGTTGTTTTATTGACTTCTCTCTCTCTATGCCCAAGATCACAATCAATTGCTAAGTAATGTCTATTCTCCCTCCCCCAAATATTAAAAAAGTGTCCTCTTCTCTCCATTCCCAAAACTGTCTTAAACAGAAATGTAATTATGTAAACCCCCTTCTATAAGTCTCTCAGTGTTTCCACACTCTTGGTTTTAAAGACAGTGTGTAGTAAAATTCAGCCTACAAGTTCCTGTTCTACTTTTCAGTGCTATTCGCTCACCTTCCCACCTTAGTCCAACCCACTATCCATTCCTGAATGCCCAGTGCTCTCTCTGTTTTCCGGACCTCTGAATATGCTGTTGTTTCTGTGTAATATGCTCTGCTCATCAGTCATTCATTTTAAAATGTCTTTAGGATCAATTACATTCTAGAAACTGCTCTAAGGCAGGGGAGGCAGAAGTAAAACAAGCAAAAATTCCTAATCTCATTCCTGTCCACATTTCATATCTCTCTCCTCCAACCACACATACTCTTTAGCATACTGGAGTGGAATGTCCTCCACTAGTATAAAAGCGCCATGATGAAAGGACTCTGTCCATTTTATTCACTGTTGCACCCTCAGTTACTCACAAAACACCTAACATGGAGTGGGCAATCGATTTGTACTTGTTGAATTGAATATATACATTTCACCATAGAAAAATACTAAAGTACTGTCAAAGTGTTCTCAGTACATGAATGTCAGCATATATTAGTCTTTCTGAAAGATAATAATGGGCGTGCAAGGGTAGCTCATGGCTAGAATTCTTGCCTGCCATGCAGGATACCCGGGTTTGATTCCTGGCCCTTGCACTTCCAAAAATACAAACAAAAAAATTCAACAAATGGTACTGCAATAATGGAATAGTCACATGGAAAAAGAATGAAATGTGTACCCTACCAAACAGCCTATAACAAAAAAAAAGGATAATGATATGTGCATATTATAATTTCAAACACTGAATATACATAGGATGAAAAAATTAAGGTTTAACCAACAGTGTTATAATCTCAAATTCATTCAATTAATGGGCTAAAAAATATTCACATGCAGGAGCTATTGTCATCTTGAATAAAAACAAATAGAAAAAAATCATTATTGTCAATATAAACAAATAGATAATATACTGTGCCCTATATATTTAATCATAATTCTTTTGTTTCAAGTTACACTTAAAGGTCTTATGGAATTAACTATAACACACAAAACAGAAGGTATAGTTCACAATTAAAACGATTCAGGACATCACTGATTTGGGTGGGTCATCCTACACAATTGCCTTATAAAGTATCACCTCTGAGTCAGGTAACAAAAAACATTGATTGACAAATGCTTGAATTGAGGTTTTATGGGCCCAATTGTACAATATGATTTCAGCTGCATTTGGCTGTAAACAAATTCTGTAGGTTATTGCACCATTTTAAAAAATATTTCAGAATTTATTCTTATATATTATATACTATAGCCAGTTGTCTTAAATGTGCATATATCACCATTAATTTCCCCCAAAGTGAGTCAAAAGCCATCAATGACACTAGTCATTGTAACTGCAATATTTTCTTTGCACAGTTTCATCTCTATGCTTTATGGCAGAGGCATAGATAATATCGTAGGACATCCAAGATTGTTTTACTCATTAACAACTATAAAATAAACACATTTGTTCTCCACCATCATAGGCCTTTTTTTTTTGTTCTTACAGAGAGAAAGGAAATGGAAGTAACAATAGTAGACTGCGGAGTTTTTCCATCTTCTCTGATCTTATCTTTATTTCCATGGACAACATAAATGCATGGTTTTAAATCTCTAAATAATACCCCATGAGTACAAAAACCTGAAGTTGAGAAGGGCATACTTTACTTAATCCTGTGTGTAGTAAACCCCTTAAGTTAGTGATCACAGAAGCAAATTTATACACAAAGAAAGCATTTTATATAGTACTGGAAGTCTTTAATAGACATTTAGCAAGTATCTTTTTAATGAATTGACATCAAGTATGTATTGGAGCCTTTAACTCTAGTCAGTGATGGACCTTCAATTTAATCTCCTGTGGCTTCTTCAGGCCAAGACACCTGAACTTAATAGCGATGCTGATTATAAAATCATAGGAAAAATATCATAAACCAAATTAAAAGGTACAGTCTAAACATCCATAGGTTAAAAAAAGTGAAAACAGATTGATGGCTTTAAAATGCATTTTCACTCTTACTCATTGTTCTAAATAAAATTTTGTAGAATTTTATAGAACGAAACATGTAGAAACTATGTTAGAAAGCCCCATCCATTTTATAACTTTTTCAGATTGCAAGCCTTTCAAACAAAGCATAAAAACCTGAGTGACCTAGAGAGAAAAGGGCTGCGTGGAAAGGTCCATGATTTTGTACAGAGATGACATAGCTTCTAATATTAAATATTCTGCTGTGTTGCTGGGTTCTATTACCAACAGCTTTTACAAAGACTCTGTGCCTTTAAGTGTTTCATTAATGCTGTCCCTAATGATGTAACTTAAATATTGACCTCTTCCATGTGGGAGAAGAAGAAACATAATATATTGTGTTTTACTATTTACAAAATATTGAAAAGTTGAAATCTTAAAAAATGCTCTAGGTCAAATTAATATATTTTCTTACATGAGAACTCTAAAAAAGAAACAACTTCTGAGACAATAAAATGTTTTAAATGCCAATTATATATTGCATCTCTTAATGTGATTTCCTAAAACTCTGAAATGATTAGGATATATAATTTTATAAGTTTTATACAATGGATTGTTCATTTAAAATTAAATATGATGCTAAAATATGGCGTCTTCTCAAAAGAGCAAAATTTCTTTATGTGGTGTTGCTTCAGTGCACCAAGTAAATAAAAAAACGTAATTTCAGAATATTTTTTACAAAAATCACTTCTCAAACCCTTTCCTAACAATATATAGTTTCCAGTGAAACTGCAGTGCCTGCATTTTCTTTTCTGGGTAGGTTTCCAACCAACTACAATAAATGGAAAACAAAGACATTTTTCAATAGCTATTTTTTAAAACCCCAATGTTTTAAATGCAAGAAATCAATAACATGTACTTAAAAACTCCCGACTCACAGGCACTATGCTTTCTTTTGTTCCAAAAATAATTGTAAATTATGTTACCTTTGCTAGTAAACACTCCATACTTTTTTTTTTAATTAAACAATTTTGGAAAGGTTTATCTTTTTTCCCATTTTGGTGAACTTGAATACGTGTTTGAACCTCTCTCAAGCCAGCAGGCACTTATTAAAATACTGAATACTGACATGAATTTCCAAAAAAACGTAATAGTGTATTTAGTTTCTTTTATTATTAATCTTCTCATGACTTAATTCTTCACAAATTAGTTATAAAATATTCAACATTTAAGTATAATTTTGTTGATATGAGAGTTTGCTTATTCAAATTCATAAAACATTTTGTATTGTGGCAACATATTTTTCTCAACAGCTAATGTGTAATATATGCATCTGAAATACAAAATATCACAAGGATAAATATGCCTTGGAATGAGTTACTGAATAATAGTACTATACCTGGATGATTCTGCAGAAGCTGATAAACAAATCAGTACAAACAAAAGACGTAACACTTCAAATAAATGATCCGCAAACTTTTATGACACCACTCAAAGGCCGAAACATTTTCAATATTGATGAGCATTAATTTTGCCCAAAACTACAATTTTGAAAGCCAATTGATGGTTCCCATCAGAGAACCCCTTGTAGGTTTTGTATTATTCTTTCCATACTGCATGGCCTGCATATTGTACTAAAATAGTTATGTATTGATGATAAATGAACTCAGAAGATTTCAATGCGGTTCCTTCTACAAACAGTAACTTATGCAGGAAGCAAATGTTATCTGGTGAATTCTAGGCCTCTCTCATTAACAGGCTGTCTGATTTAGGAAAATAACTTTTTTCTCTTCAGGCTTCATTTAGTTTATTTATGAAAGGAGACCATAATGATTGCCTAATTTGTAAAGGTATTGTGGGACCCAACTGCTTTTGCATCCTAGATATATACGCAACAGAAGATACCTTATAAGGCTACCACATAAGTGATTGTGCCAAATAATATTTACAATGACATGTTTATGATATTTGTTTATATTTTTCCATACTAAAGAAATCATTCAGTATCCTTTTTTCTTTTCTAGTGAAAAATATAAATTCAGCTGTTATTTTGTAAGTTTCCTCCAAAATTTTCCTTCTATGAGCTTGTTAAAATATGGCTTTTTCTTTCTCCCTAACTTCCTGCACTAATTACCTAAGTTTCAATATATACCTTCACCATGAGCATCGTAGATGAACAGAAGATTCTTAGAGAAACACAGACAACAATGGAAAAACAAAGCTCAGTGATGGTGGTGTTTCCTATTCTATTTCACTTCTACTTGTGACAGAATTCCCATTCTACAGATAAAAAAGATAGCTTCAATAGATTAGGAGAACAATGTGGAAAACTATGACATATGAGAAAAGACAATTTAGAAGGTTATATCCTGAAATTTCTCGAAGTTTTCTCCCAAATTATGCTCAGAATATTAGTTATAACTGAGAATAAGATGAAGAAATCTCATAAGGCAGGTCCAAACGAAAGTGGCTTTTAACTGAGATTGTTCAGGACCCACTTTGCAGAGCTGAAAATGGGTCTGTGTGAAGATGTAAACATGCTTTTATCAAAACATCAAAAGCCAAAAACCATAGGCCAAAATATATTTGCAGCAAAAATCATATCAGTAGGATAAGAACATTCTATTCTAACCCAAAGAATCTGGCATGAGTCACTCTAAAACAGGAAAGCAGCCTTGATTTCCAAACAAGGTGAAGAGCTTCTGATATGGAGTCTAGGGAGTCAACCTTCTACAATTATCTTAATCAAGTAGTTTTCAAAGAAACAGGATCCCGATCCAAAATCCACTTCTCAGCACTGCTGTTTATCAGAACAAAAGGGAACTTTCAAGTGAATATGGTCAAGGCCGTGTAAACTAGTTTTCTTCCCCAAGTCACACAACTCCTCTTCTTGAGTGATGGATGCTTTCTCTCCAGAAAGTGCTGGCTCCTCTTGGTTGTTATTCCCACCACCTGAACAATTCCTGAGATAAGCAATTAATGTACAGACTCCACTTCATGACAATGCCCAATTTGGAATTATTTCTTGCTTCTTTAATAGTATTCTTAAAATTATTCATCAAAGCTACAAACCCTGTAATCTCTTCTTCAAACCTTCTTAGTGATATATATCAACGGTTCACCTGGGGTGTGCTTCTTCTTGCACAGCACATTTAAAAAGCTAGCTGTGCTTGACTATGGACATGCATGGTTTTGGTGGTCTCTGGCTGGTGGGCTTTATCACAGTAGAAAATCAGTTTTTGGAAGACTTGCTATTGCTGTAAACAGCTGTCTCCTACAGAGTCCAAACATTAAGTCTACTTTCATATCCATATAGTTACTTTACCGGATAGGATTTTCAGTCCCCAAATATGACAAAACACCTCTTTCATACAACCGGCTCACAGCTGATGTTTACCCCTACAAGTTCCTAAGAAAATATTTTTTTTTCATATACATTTCCTCATATTTCTCAATAACACTTTAATTTTTTTATCCTCATTCAACATCATCATTCCGTCTCAAAGCAAATCGCTTCCTCGTATGTGTAATCTTATCTTTTCAATCATTTCCACTCTCTATTCTTTCCTCTTCTTTCCACACCCTAGTTTAGACATATCCATGTTTCCTTCATCTACTAGATCTACACCACACTACTTTCCTAGCTAACTTTCATCGCTTACAATTTTTTAAGGGATATTTTACATTTGTTATCTCAACTTCTTCTTTCTTTAATATGACCAGACTGGTTTTCTCCAAGGTCCACAACCACTCCTTGATGGTAAACCCCTAATTTTAGTCTTCACACTACTGGACATTTCCAAAGAATCTGACACTTTTGACCACCCATTGAATTATCTCCTTCCTTGGCTTTTTATGACAATTCACTCCCACTTGTGCTTCTATGTCTCAGACAATTCATCTCTGCGTCTCCTGATCGCTGTCTTCTCAGCCATCTTAACAAGAAGCTATCCCAGGTTTCTGGCATCATTTATCTTCTCTTCTTGCTTTTTTCACCCCTGTAATTTAATTTATTAGCCCCTATGCAGAAAATCCCCAAATCTATATTTTGTCTCTGACCTTGTTACTGAATTCTATACCCATTTTTCTCAACAGCTTCTTTTATATTTGTGCATGGATGTCTTGCCAGCATCTCAAACTTCAACATATCATTTTTCAAAAATATATGTATTCTTGCCTCATTGTCCTGGTTATAGGTATCATCATCCTTTTTATAACACAAGCCAAAAACTGATGGTTGTCTAAGATGGCTGTCTCGCTACATTCATCACATTTAGTCAGTCCCCAAGTTTTGTCAATTCTTAATTCAAAATCTTTCTCATCCTGTTGTTCCTATGCATTCATACATTTTTTTTCTATATCTTCAGCACCTCTCAACAGGGATGCTGTATTACCATTTCACCAGTCTTCCCTCAATCTCCTCCCATCTACCCTTCACTCTATAACAAGGTTAGCATCTGAGAAATTTTTCATATACACTGTAGATGTGTAATCATATATTATCCATACATAATGTATATACAATCCAATATATGTTAATGCACAAATATATTCCATTATTAATACATAGTGACAAATTACACTTTACTCAGAAATATTTACTGATAGAATAGAATTCAAAATCCTCAGAAGTTCATGGCCTTCAGTAAATTAGTCTTCTCAGGCTGCTCATTTACATACATCAATTCCTCTTCCCCACAAGATACTATCTAAGCTCCATACATGCTGGATGATTAACTGCTACTGATAGATAGCATGCAATTTCATATGCCTTTTTATTCGTACTATTTCCTCAAGAGTTGTACGTTTTCCCTTTTGCCCACCACCCTACCAAACCCTAACTTCAATGCCATTCTCCAAAACAGCCCCTGATTCCTGAATCAGAAATATTTGCTCTTTTTGCTCTGATATCTAACTTTTGATCTCTATATTATACTTTTTACCATCGACTGAAATTATGTAGATAGGATATATAGACCCCCTTTATTAAATTATGAGTTCAGAGGGGACAGGAAATGCATCATATTAATCTTTAAGACCCTTAATGTCAAAATATGCTTTTGGCTTAAGCAAATCTTAAGCCCCTTTGAATTTTTGCAATATGCAAAACCCCATACATTGTTTTCACTGATATTTAGGAAAACTACCCTCAACTGTTGAAATATTTCTCTATTCAATACTTTCACAAGGGATGGGAAATAAAATCTAAGAAATAGGAAATATTTTAATGCCAGATATTGTTACTGTTTAGTATTTACTATTTAAACATAATTACTAAAGGCAGATTTAAAAATAGATGATAGCTTAATAAATTTCCATGAAAGAATAAAATGCACTCCTCTGGGCTAGGAATATGCTAAATTAGGGAAAAGTCTGTATGTAAGTAAATGCTATAATATCTAAATATAAATGCAGTTTATTTTCACTAAGATTAAATCAACTCAATTTTGCCAGAGTAAACACTACTGACATGCTTTGAGGAATTATGTTTTAATTATAATATTTGTCAAATATTCAGCTGAACACTGGAATAATATGTGAAGATAGCTTGTTCACCTAGATTAGTGAACACGTTCATCTGAAATAGGTAATTTGATTAGCACAAAATGCCTACATTGACACATCCCATCTTATATCTAACTGGTAATGTGACTTGTTAGTCTTGACAATGAAAAGCCATTTTTGGTAAAGATTACAAATATCATGTTATAATATTAATATTCAAGCTTCTCTGTCATTGATATATAATTATCATCCATGAATCCACCAAAATTTTTATAAAACTTCTTTAAGATTTGGCATGTTCAACTTCTTATGGTTGTAAATACCTAATGTTTTGCTTTGTGTTTTAATGTCCCAAACCAAAACTTCTTTTTGCAAGGAGTATGGCATTCTGTAAATTTCTAAATAATACCGTGTGTTTCCATCCATGATTTTATGGGATTTTAAAAAGCCTATTCTCTCTTGTTCTTACCAAAAAACGATTAGCGTTTTCTTAATGAATAACCACTGTGGCACAGGATTGGTCAAATTTTCATAAATTGCAAATTAGTGAGCTTTGAATAAATATGCTCATTTGTATGTGTTATTTGCCCAGAGCAAATTAGAATAGGGGACAAAGAAACCAAAGCCATAATTAAGCTGATATAAAATGACTATTATATTCTGCAACAGTACTATAGGCCTTGAAGGTGGTTGACTTAGAAACACAAGCTCACTAAAGAATCAAAACATAAAACAAAACCTACCTGAAAACGCCTGAAGTATTCAATTCCTCTTGTCATGCTAATTAAATTTTGGAAAGCTCAAAAAGCAATTTTGGAAAATTCAAACTTGCCTTAATGTTTGTTTGTGTATGTGTTTTTACATTTCTCTTATAAAGTTGGCTATATATTAAATGCACAGTAGATACTATTTGAAATACCTGTCATTAATAGAAATTTTCTGATGAAATTTCTAGACTAGTTTGTAAAGGAGATGAACAAAGAATTTTTCTGTAGTGATATAGGGATGGGCGCTGTGCGTTCAACCAACAAAAAGAGTTAAGAATCAATTTAATAGAAATCTACCAGATCTTTTATATATGTAAAGAAACTGAGCACTGAATTAGAGTGGGAAAGGGTACAGACATGATAGTGATTCTGAGTTGCTGGAATTTCTGACCATCAGTTAAATTAAGAATACCAGCTAAGTTTTGTTTGTCTTGTTTTGTTTTGTTTTGCTTACTGTCCTTGTTGGAAATTAGATGTTTCCAAATTAGATAGGTATCCAAAATACATGTTATCTGAGCTTATGTCATGAGAAGGTAAGATAAAATCTAAAGGGGAAAAACAGAAATTAGCGGCACATTCATACTCTGCCATCGGGAAAGTCAATATAAAAGGAGAACTGAAACAATGGACCATAGATTTGTGTTTCAGAACACTCTCGTGCCTGGATAATGGAAGTTGTGTCCAAGGAACAGGGTTGATTTGCTAGTGTCTATGGTAAAAGCCATTAAGAGACAGGACTTTCTGAAGGAATTTGCCCTGCCATGATATTTTCAACAATCACTGAAGAGAGTGAAAGAGGTACTATGGCTCATGTATTTGATCTACCATCCTCAATCAATCCTTGCCACCAGCATAAACACAAACACACACACAGAGGATTCAAGTAGGCTTTTCTCCTTCCAAATAATAGAGGTCCTGGGAGAAAGAGTGTCAATAACCACTTTAGTTAGTTTTTTATGGACTGTCCACAGAAGGCACATTTTAGATAGAAAAATATAGGTAATTTAGAAATAAAAGAATGGAAAAAGATATATCATGCAAATAATAACCATAATAAAGTAAGAGTGACTATAGTAATAAAAAATAAAAATAGAATTTAAAACAAAATAATGTTACCAGACATAAATAAGACTTTTACAATGATAAAAGGATCAATCCATCAGGAAGATATAATTGTAAAAATATAGGCACTTAACAAGAGAAACCAAAAATACATGAAATAAAAACTGACAGAATTAAAGAAAAAAATAGATAATTCAACCACCGTAAGTGGAGACTTCAATACTTAATTTTCAAATAATGTGCAGAAAAACTAGGCAGAAAATTAACATGGAAATAGGGGACGTGAAAAACACTATACCAACTAGCCTATCTGATGTATATAGAGCACTTCACTGAACAACAGTAGAATATATATTCTTCTCAAGTGTGCGTGGAACAGTCTCTAAGATAGACCAGAGACTGGGCAATTAAAAGAAGTCTTAATGCATGTAAAAGGTTTGAAGTCATAAAAAGTATGCTCTCTTATTATAAGCAAAAATTAACTCAAAATGGATCATAGACCTAAATGTAAAGGCTAAAACTTTGAAACTCATAAAAGCAAATATAGGAATACAACTCTGTGACCTTGGATTAAGCAATGGTTTCTCAGATATGACACCAAAAGCATAAGAAATAAAAGAAAAAAATATCTAAATCTTATTTCATCAAAATTAAACTTTCAGGTTTCAAAGGACACCATCAAGAAAATAAAAAGAAACCACAGAAAGGGGAGAAAATATTTGTAAATCATATATGTGATGAGATATATCTAGAAAAGATAAAGAACTCTTACGACTTAATAACAAAAAAGATGAACAACCAAACTAAAAACTGAGAAAATAATTTGAATGGAAATTTCTTCACAGAATATATACAAATGGTCAATAAGCACATGAAATGATTTATAATGTCATTAGCCAACAGGAAAATGAAAATCAAAACCACAATTAAATACCTGGTCACACCTATTAGAATTATAGCAGAAAAGACATACCAATAAGCATTGTAGAGACATGGCGATATCATCCGGAACTCTACTACATTGCTTTTGGAAATGTGAAATGATACAGCTACTTTGGAAAACAGTTTAGGAATTCATCAAAAGGTTAAACCTAGAAATATCACACTACACGACCGAGTAATTTCACTCCTAGGTATATACACAAGATACCTGAAAATGTATCCTAGCAAAAAAAAATTGTACATCAATATTTGCAGAAACATTATCAATAATAGACAAAAAGTTTAAATAATCCAAATGTCTATCAACTGATGAATGGGTAAAATATGTAATACATTCATGCAATGGAATATTATTTGGTAATAAAAAGGAAGGTAGCACTGATATATGCTAACCATCATGCTAACCCGATGAACTTTGAAAGCATGCCAAGTGCAGGAAGTCATTACAAAAGACCACGTGTTATGTTATTCCATTTCTATGACATTTCCAAAACAGTCAAAGCTATACAGACAGATTAGCTGTTGCCTAGGGATGGGGATTTGCTTTGGGTAGGGAGGTGGAATTCGAACCCAAACTAAGGGATATGGGGTTTCTTTTTGGAGTAAGAAAATGTTCTAAAGTTCTGGTGATGTTGGGACAGCCCTGAATATGGTAAACACCATTGAACTGCACACTTTAAATGGGTGAATTGTATGATATAGGGATTATATCACAGTAAATCTGCTATTAGAATAGTTTTATCAACATCAGGCAAAGAATTGGGACTCACCTTTATATGACGAAGATTGCTGGCTCCTTTAGAGTTACATAAGAAAATAATAGTTTTAAATTCAATGTGCAGTAGAATTATGCTGAATTTTATTTTTAGACAGGTCTGTCCACTTGACAAATGCATAATACTACTTTTCTGTCAACCAAGTAGAGAAGTAACCAGGGACATTAAAAACAAAAAAATATTGGTCTGCTAATCAAGCAAATACACTCGTGAATGACATTTGTGATTCATTTTATCGTCTCACATTTTCCTTATTCTTTTATACCCATGGATTTCCAGAAATTTAATACAAATTTTTTGGTATGCTTTCTAATCTCTTAAGGACTTAACTATTCATGTGTAGGGGAAAGAGAGGAGAGAGAGAGAGAGAGAAAACCGTGCTCTACTTGAAATATGAAAGCCAATATCAACAAATGAAGAGGTAAATATGCAACTAAAATACATACATACATACATAAATGTTAAGATCTTCATACAAGCTCACCTAAAATATATCTCATGACCATGTAAATATGTTTGAAATAAGTCTGAAAGCACTATCATGTATAGAATGTCTTGGAATTTGCAATTGTGATTTTCAGTCTCTCCATAGCTTCTCCTGCTGGTGAGGGGTTTCTGAAGGGCGAGAAAGAACTAGGATGAGAATGCTGAGGAATTAAGAAGAGTGATAGCTTACCAATGAAAGTCACCCTGGTTTATTTTCCTTCTCTTTTCCTCAGACTAGGTATGTGCCCATTGATGCACACGGTCATTACATCCTCTTATTTTTGTAACACTCACTGTGATTTAAGGTTAAAAGTTATATCTCCTGGGTCTAGCACAGTGCCTTGCAGATAGTAGGGTCTCAATGAATATCTACTGAATAAAGGAATGAATGATTTGTAATCATTTCACTGAATGTCTCCCTTTTCTACTAGACTAAGTAATATGAGGTCTGGGACCATATTTGCATTGTTCACTGAATTTCCAATGTTTAGTATGGTGTCTGGCACATAAAGAGTAGGTATTTAAACAAGCAAACGATTACATAAGTAGTTTTCATTTGTCAGATTTGACTTCAACTGGATTTCTTGAATTTGTTTCTTCTTTATTCCAAGTTTAGGACATTACCGTCTTTGTCAGACATAATCCAAGTAGTATCCCCATTGCCCTTCCAAATAAAATCAATTTTATAAACAGGTGCCAAATCAAACTTCACAAAGCACAATTCTCCGTGTGTTTATTTACTACTTAAAAATACTAATCACTTAACATTGACCACTAAGTAAGGTCTGAATTTAAATGACTTTAAGAGTATATTACTTGTTGTTCTCTGACACTCATTCTCACAAAGTGAACCTACTGTCTCCAGGTGAATATTCATTCATTCTCCTTCTTCCTCTCCCTGTCCTTTTCCTCTCCATCCCTCCCCTCTCTTAATCCTTCTACCTTCCCTTCCACCTTGTCTCCTTTCTCTCAAACGCATTTTATAATCTATAGGTTCTTGTGGCTCTTGCCACTTTCTACTTTGTAGGATTTCTGTTTGCTGCTATTTGCTTATATAGTTGTCTACACTCGTTCTATCCTAGTATCAGATTTTTTTCCAACAATGGATTCATTCACATTTACTCTATGAAGATCAATCCTTGGAATGCAGATTACATCCTTCTTGCTCAGATGTAACGGTCAAAGTTTTCTGTGTCATTACTTATCCCGTTTCCTTAGACCCCAGCTTGATAGAACTCTAGGTCCCCTTCTTTCTTCAGAAAGGAATTCAGATACTTAGGCTCTTATCAGAAGCTTCTTGGAGATAGATTTGTTATCTTAGTTACCATATGCATCCCCTACAGTACAACATATGTCATTTTTCACAAGGTAAGAGTTTAATAAATACTTGTTTAGTGAATGATGTACTGTGCTGTTTTCCTATTCTTTCAGAGAAACTTCACATTCTACTGGACTTGGCCGTAATTTTCATGGGTATGACTTTCTCCAATTGCCTGAATTATACTCATATTTTAAAAATGGAATGCACATACAGATCTGACATTTACATTGGATGGATTATTCCAATTTCTTCATAGTACAACACACAAGCAGACTGAAATTGTCCTCAGCCTTGTTACCTGCAGCTTCCTATCTGCTTTGTCAAGGGACTGACATGCAAACGGATTCTTTAAAAACCTGCCCGGCAGCGGTGTATGGTGTTTAGGGAGTCCAAAAGCCTAACTGACAATTTCCAAATGAATATTGGGAAAATGAATCTATTTCCCTTTATCTACTCTATAGGTCTTTTCCTTTGTGCTTAAAGGTTTTCTTCACATTTTAATAGATGATACATATTTTCCAACTCTCACTACATCGATATTTCTGTCACAGAGCTCACTGTTTGGTGTGATTTTCTAGTTCTAGTCTGTATTTTAATAACCACAGGAGGCACTGATTTGGAAAAGTATATTATTTCATGATCCAGTTCATAAATAAAATTAGAAACCTGGCCCTGCTATATATTTACTGCAGGTATTGGCTGCTAAAAATTATCCTATGTTACTTGCTCTCTTATACACATGGACAAAATGCATAATAATTCTTTTTGCATCTTCCCTACCCTTAGCATTCCATCAAATACAAACACAAACTACAGTCATTATATAAACAGGCACATCACTGTTCATACTCATCGACACAAGATATGTCACTGGAGCTGAAAGTAAATGTTTCATTAAGAACTAAAAATATTTCTGTGTTTCAGTATGAGTTTTTACTTGTTTATTTGTACTTTTGCTAACAGGGTTTATCAAATTTTGGTTAATCTATAGCAACATTTATAAGAAAGAGAATTGAATTTTCTACCTGGTTTTCTGGTGGCTTATATCTTAACATATTTCAACCACTGAAGTGTGAATTTACCCAATAGTTTACCATCATGCATTTATTAAAACTTCACATCAGCAAATATGCCTGTAGTTATATAAACACAGGCATGGATCTAAAAGTAAGTGATATTGTGATGCCATGCTGAAATCATATGCCTCTGGTAGGATGCAATGAAGATATCCTTTCTCTGTGCTTTTGTTTTTCCCCAAAACTCACAAACCCCAGAGTATCATGAAAAAACAGATAATCTAGACAGGAGCATAATCTGCAGGATTCTTGATCTGAACTCCCCAAGATAGTTGTGGTCATGAAAAATAGGGAAAGACTGAGAAAACTGTTACAAGTCAGAGGAGGCAATTAAAGGCATTGATTGCACATTAATGGTAAAGCTGGTGTAATCCAAATAAAATTAATCATAATGATTTCTTCATTTTGACAACTGTGTCATGGTTATATAAGATATTAACAACGGGGGAAACTAGGTTATAGGTATTTGGGAATTCTCTGTACTATCTACAACTTTTCTGTAAATCTAAAATTATTCCAAAATAGAAGTTCTCTTTCATTTTTTAAAGTAAATAATATTATTTTGATAAATAAACCTGCACAATCCTATCTCTTCATAGCAAAATGTCCCTTAACAATGAATAGTCATTATATTCTATCACAAGCAGTTGTTATCATAACAGAAATGAAGTTGTCTATTGAGATAAAATACCATTAATCGGGTCAATGAACAAAAGAAAAAAAAAGCTTAAACACTGAGTTTATTTGTGAAAATATTGTACTATTCTCCTTATTTTCCTTATATATTTAGACAACTTCAACTATCATTAATTGATATGATTTAAATATTAAGGACTATATGACTCAAATGACCATGATACCACATAATGTTCAAAATAATTCTAAAATCATGACAGATAGACAAGGATGATACATGAATGCATTTTTTTACCATACCTTTTATACTCTCTGAGGTTCACAAAACTTAATTACAAAGTTTCCTTCTTTCAAGAAACGTTTTCTTCTTTCAAGAAATGTGCATGCGTATTATTTTGAAAAGGATGCAACTCTTTGAGGCTGGCTGATAGTTTACTCTTAGCAAAACCTCTTGCCATAAAACTGCAAGTGAAGTTAGAAGATGGGACTATATTATTTACTTTCTGCAGCAACAAAAAGCCCAGTTTGCCTTTACCTCATTTCCAGGGAAATGAATTTGTTTGCTGGAACAGTTCCCAGTGTCCCCAAAAAAGCATTGTAATGAACACCTTTCCTTTCAAACAGTGGTTCTCAGAGAATGGTGTCAATCCCAGCATCACCTGGGAACTCCTTAGAAATGCAAAGGCAAGACCTACTGAATTCGAAATTTTAACAGAAAGGCCCAGCAATCTGTGTTTTAACAAGCCCTACCAGGGATTCCAATGCACACCCAAATAGGAGAACTATTGCTTTACCATGAATGCAATTTAAAGTGAAAATGCTTTTACAACATAAAAATAATCATTGAGACAGTCTTGTCATTGCAGATGACAAATTACAAATATTGTTAAATTGCTGAGCTCTTCTTTATAAAACCTTCTTCGTTTTTTCCTTTATATTTTTGCCCTGAGGTGACTACAAATATTCCAGATTTTGGCACTATAGTTGAATGGATGAGTTGGGCATGAACATTCTGGAAAGAAATTAAGATTTAGTGAAACTGCTAAATATAAAAATAAAGATGAAAAATTCTAGCCATAAAGGTTAACCCAAAATGGAATTGGTCAGTTAAACCACCACAGTTAAATAAATATTTATGGTGTGTGAATATTATTCATCTTTCTGAGAAAATTTGCTCTTTCTTCAAATGTTGTTTTAATAAAGGGCATGGCAATGGCCAAAATAAATAATTGAATGCAACTGTGGCATGCTGAGAAAGAATATCTATAAAATTGGCTTGGACATATCTGATCAAGGAAAGTAGTCAAGAGTGTTTATGTAGGGTTTTTTTTGTTTGCTTGTTTTGGTTTGGTTTTTTTTGCATGGGCAGGCACCGGGAATCAAACCAAGGTCTCTGGCATGGCAGGTGAGAACTCTGCCTGCTGAGTCACTGTCACACCACCCTGTGTGGTTTTGCTATGGCAATTCAATTACCCACATTTCCTCTATCCATATCTACCTCTTCCCTTTACTTAGACTAGCCACTCACCTTACTTGTCTACCTGACAAACCCCTCCTTTCAGGCCCAAAGTGGGTACTACTTAACAGACAACTCTAATAGAACTGATAATCCCTTCCTCTTCCTGTTACTAAACTGTTGACTTCACCACCACCACCCTTGTCCACGCTAATTATCATCCTATACCTGCGTGTTTCGTTTCTTTGTCATTAAAGCAAATACCATGCAGTGAGTTGGCTTAAATAATGTGGAATTAATTGGCACATTGTTTTGAGGTTAGAAGTCCAAAATCAAATCTGTCACCAATGGGGTGCATTCTCCCAGAAGATTATGGCATTCTGGGGCTGGCTGCTGAGGAACGGTGGTCCCTGGCTTTTCTGCAACATGGTGGTCTCTCCTGCCTTCTCCCATCTCTTCTGGAATCATGTTCAGTTTCTGGCTGTCCCCTCTGGCTTTCCTTTCTCTGACTTTCACTCTGCATATAAAGGACTCCAGTGATCCGCATCAAGGGCTAAATTAATGCATTAGAACCACACTTTATTGAAGTAACATCTTGAAGAGCTCTTATTTATAATGGGTCTCCACCCACAGGAATGGATTAGGTTTAAAATGCATTTTTCTGGGGTGCATAGCTCCAAGCCACTATACTGGGCTGGGTGATAACAATTTATAAACCTCCCTGTTTTCAGTTCTTTCATCTATAAAATGAGAATCACGGTAACGTTTATTTTAAAGGTTGTTAGAGGAGGAATCATCAAGATAATAGTGTTTCTTACAGAGCTGGTATCTAGAAAATAATGCCCACCTTATTATTATTATTGTTGTCACTATTATTATTAGTCACCATCGCAACTCTAAATTTGTTAAAGAAAAGGACTCTTTAGTTTTGCTCATGCTACTTAACACACTGATGGTACATAGCTAGCTTTCAGTAAATATTTGTTTGAAGAAACAAATGATTGTTTTTTAATTCTATTTATTCTATTTAGCATACATAAAAATAATATCAGTTCATATGTATGACTTTCCATCAGCTCCTCCAACTGTCAATATAAAAATCATCAGGTTTGCCCTTGACACCCAAAATACTGTCTGACATACAATAAATATTTATTGAATGAGTAACCAAATTAGGAAATAAATTAACAAAAGCGTGAACTGATGAATTGACTTTAAACTACTTTTTTTCAATAATTCATGTAACTACTTGCATTTGGGTGAGGCAACATTGGATTGAAAAGACCATAGTGGAATTTGTTCCCTATTAATAGAAAGCCTAGAGAAACATTCCTCAGAGTTGATAACACAGGCAAATAAAAGAAAAAATAGAAGTTATGTGACTCCTGTTTTAGACAGGAAATTCTGGTCTAAACTAATCCTGATTAAAGGATTAAAAACTAATCTGAACAGAAATTACTTGTCTATCAACTTCCTTCTGCATATGTAGATGATTCCTCCATTCCACATACATAAATGTATTCACACAATTCTAGGAAATGAAGCTGCCAATAAAGTTCATTTCTGGTAGAGAATTCTTATAAGGGTATGGGTATATTCACATGGTTTCCAATGTGTATAATGGGTTTTCCATCACTACTCAGTCATGATTCATACTTACTCTGCACTATTTCTCTTAAGAATTTAAGTTTGCCACTTCAGATACCACTGTCAGAAGTGTGAAAGTGGAAGATCAAGTAAAACATTTCTTTTTACCTTTCCTGAATACTAGGATCACACAATGAATTGTTTTAATGCTGTAATTATTGTTATTTATTTACTTACTCATTTAAATTCCCATGGAATTTTGTACACTTAAATAAGAAAGATAATACTGCAAATAGTGAACTCATTACTCAAAAAGGTAAAATGAAATTGTCAGGTCCAAGAAACAATATAAAATAATCAAAGACTGGACTGGTTGGGGGTGGTTAGGAGCTCTGGCCTATTTTAATAACTATCTTTCTTGTTTGGTGGTAAGTAATCTAAACTCTACCTACCAGAAATCTCAACTTCAAAATGAGGAAATTTGTCCACTTGGATGATCTCTAAGTATTAGAACGCTTTATAGCTATAACATCACTCCTTGTCTAAAGCCTAACATAAAAGAGGAGTGTTACTTGCATGGCATACCCTTAGGCCACCTCCGTCCATTGCAAATCATGAACACTGCCCCCATAAATACCAGTGTGCAAGTGACCTTCATGTCTCTGAATCTTGAAGACAATATGTTGAGTGGAATAAACCTGGAATGAAAAGACAGATATTATGCCTCCCTAATATGGGCTAACTACAACGTGCAAATTCTGAGAATTGAATTTGAGATCATAGGTTATGAGAGGAAGGCTTATTTATTATAAAGGTTTCTAGACTGTAAGCTCTTACAGCAGTCACATCTATTCTGGAGTTGTAACTATTATTTCTAAATTCTGAGGTGCTGAACTTTTTGTGTATAACCTTTAGATATGTGTGTGACACCTGCTACTCAGAGCTAGAGTTCTGTAATTCTGAAAGTCAGCAGTTTCCTATACAGCAACTGTTTCAAAAAGCTGAAAAAGAGATCAGACTCCAATTAGAAATATAAATGAAGCTGATCTGGTTAGGACTAAGGTAAATCAGACTTAAGGGTAAAGGATGATATTGACTGTGTTTAAAACTTCAAATACTATGTGAGGCCAAAGGAAGAGATACTTATTTTGTGCAAAATTTATATTTTCTGTAGCACTCGATCTAATCTAATTTGTATGGTCAGTTTATTTGAATATCATAATTACATGAAAACTTGAACATGGAGTGAGATCTTGTTGGTTTGTACAGGTTAGTGTGATGTGCTGATACATCCCAGAGCAATCTGGGAGGAGATTAAAAGTATTCTTTTAATACTTTTAAAGTGTTAAAGCAAGGACCCCTTCAGGAACTGGGGGGGGAAAGGTGGAAATATTGAACTTCCCCACCTGGGGAAGATCTGATATTCTCGCAAGCACTGGGGACTGCCAATTTAATAGGCCAATCCCTTGATCTTGGGCTTCTCCTTTATGAAACTTAGTCCTGCAAAGGATAAGCTAAGTCTTTTCATAATTATTCCTGAGTTGTCTCAAGAGAGCCTCTTCTGTTGCTCAGATGTAGCTTCTCTCTCTTTGCCAGCTCTGCAAACAAACTCACTGCCCTACCCTGTGCATGGGAAATGACTCCTAGGGATGTGGTCCCCCTGGCAACATGGGACATGACTCCCAGGGATGAGCCTGACCCTGGCTTTGCGGGATTGAGAAAGTCTTTCTTGTCCAAAAAGGGGAAGAGAAATGAAACCAAATAAAGTTTCAGTGGCTGAGAGATTTCCAATAGAGTCGAGAGGTTATCCTGGAGGCTATTCTTTTACATTATATAGATATCCCTTTTCAGTTTTTGATGTATTGGAATAACTAAAGGGAAATGTCTGAACCCACTGAACTGTAATCCAGTAGCCTTGATTCTTCAAGATGATTGTAAAACTATATAGCTTTTATGGTGTGACCATGTGATTATGAAAACCTTTTGACTGATATTTCCTTATCCAGTGTATGGACAGATGAGTAAGAAAATAAGGACAAAATTAAATAAATAATAGGGGGAATGTTAGGGGTATGGGATGTTTTGGGTGTACTTTTATTTTATATTTATTCTTATTTTTATTGTTTATGGAGTAATGAAAATGTTTAAAAATTGGTTGTGGTAATGAATGCACAACTAAATGATGATACTATGAACCACTAATTATATATTTTGGGTGATTATATGGAATATGAATATATCTCAAAAAAGTTGCATTTAAGAAAAAAAGAGGTGTGATAATTGACTAAGTGCTATTTTGCAATGTTGTGTGGCCTCAGAGAAAAAGCTGATGTTTTTGATATTCCAAGTCTTTCAAACTTTCTTTCATTAGAACCTTCTTCCTTTAATCTTTTCTTTTGCCTCAATTCACAATCACATCTCAATTCTCATGTACTATGTCAAAGATACAATTCACAGAAAGTATTAACTCAATAACTAGAAAATATTATTTAGTAATCAAAGCCAAGAGAATAATTAAAAACAAATAAGTTTACATATTGGCAGAAAATAGACAATTTCACTTATCACTCATATAAGCAGCTGTTCACATCTGTAAAATTATGAAAAGAAGAAGAACTTCATAAACTTTTTAAATGAACAGTCACCAATCCAACAAAGATCAATAATGTATCTGCATTTGACTAAGACTAGTAGAACTTTCCAATGAGTAAAAGCAAAGGCCAAAGTTACATCCAGTAGTTTTTTCAATGAAGTCACTTTACTGGAACCTGGAGAATAGTGTAGGTTGATTAAACTTAAAGGAAAAAAAAAATTTTAAAGGTTTACTTCAGGTCCTTTCCTCAAAGAACCAATTCCTATGAAAATGCCAGATTTCTTATGTGTGTGTGCGCATGTGTGTATGTACATTTGTAGACCCTACCAAGTTGCAAAGTCACTCAACCAGTATCACAAACTGAAAGAGTCTGCTTCAGTGAATCCCAGCAGCTGAAAGGCTGCCAAACAGTCTGAATAGGATGCATGATAAAGCAGTCGCTGAAGAAAGAGGATGTGAGATAAAGCACTTGAGGCTGAAAACAGAAGCACAGGCCCTGGCAGGAACAGGAAAACAACAGCATATATAATGGTCCAGTGTGAACAAAAAGATTCTTAGGGAGCTGCAAGCTCAAAGTGTGAAATAGGGAAAATATATATTTAATAGAAGGAAAAGACAGCTTATAAATTTTATTCAGTTAAGGACAGGAAAGCTTTAGCAGTATAATTGGTCATTTTTCAGAGAATAATTTGTCATCACAAAACACCCCAGCAAAATGGAGAAAACCACAGTTAGGTCATAGAGAAGAAAACATGGCTCCCTGGAGAGAGGTATGCTTTGGATTCTGACACATTTAAATTTGAATTCTGTTCTAACTTATTATTTATGTGACTTAGGGGAAATACAACTCTCTCAGCCTCAGTCTTCTCTATGGTATAAGTGGCACCATAGGTCTATTAGGGTTGTTCAGAAATAAAAAATATACTTTGCAACTTGTCTGACACATAGGTGCTCAGTCATAAATTTATGAGAAAAATAAGACTGTATACACGGTAGAAAATTAAAAATGAATTAAAGCAAATTAGCATATCATATTACATTGGAATGCCTCAGGTCACTAATCCACTGTGGTGGATTGAATTATGTGCCCCCCAAAAACAAAATGTCCTTAATCTTAATCCATTCCTGTGGGTGTAAACACATTGTAAGTAGGACCTTTTAAAGATATTATTATTTTTATTTTAGGTGAGCGGTCCGGGATTCAAACCCAGGTCTCCGCATGGAAGGAGAGCATTCTACCACTGAACCACCCGTGCACACTAAAGATATTTTTAGTTAAGGTGTGGCCAACTGAATCAGAATGGATCTTACTCCTACTACCAGAGACCTTACAGGAAAAAAGCCAAAACCACCAGGAAGAACCAGAAGCTGGAAGTCAACAGAACTCAGAAGAGAAAGGAGAGGATATCACTGGGTGACAGGAAAACCAAGGAATCCAAGGACTGCCAGCCAGCGAGAATGCTACCGATTGTGAGAGGAAGCAAGCTTTCTAGTCTCTGAAACCATGAATCAACAAATTGCTGTTGATATAACAACCTATTGTGAAGTACGTATCTTAGCAGATCTGGAAACAAAGACATTCGTATAAATCCATTTATTTACAACTACTAAATAAATGTAAATACTCCTAAATTCCAGGCACTACATTCAATGTTGAGCATAATCTGAAACTGCCTTAGAATTTATTAAATCAGGTACCTATAACTACAAATAGTGCACTATATCTGATTTGACCAATCAAGTCAAATATTATTTGGCTCATCTTAGAAATTTAAAAATAAATACGTGTTTAATACTTATTCAAGGATTAAAGTATTTTCCTAATGATGAAGAGCTACCTCCAGCAGTCTTCTTAACTGGCTTTCTAGACCTACTTTGCTTTTTTTTTTTCCTTTTGTACTCTCCTTTGTTTTTCATCTATCTTAGGTTTTTTTCTGAGATAAAGGATCATAAGGATTTCATGAGAAGACTTTCCTTTAGAATTATTCCACTCCCAGTAATCCAGTGATAACTTCTTTGGCAGAACCATTGGATATGCTGCAGAATCAATGAGAAAAGACCTATTCCTACGAGATAAACTCAGCTTCATCCTCACAAGAATCCAACTGCAGAGCCTACCTCCCCAGGTCAGCAAGCATTATGCCACTTCAGGCCAATTCATTCCATTGGCTTTTAATTAACTACCACCCACATTTCTCATTTGTCAATGTAAGCTTTGCCCTGAAAATCAATACTCTAATTTTATTCACTAAACATGTTTTAAAAACATTCTGATTGTAAACACTTTGCTTTATTTTGCAAAAACTCATATAATAGGATAAATCAAATGGTTTTCTCTTTGGTATTATTTAACTGAACTATAAAAAATAATAGCAATAATATCATCACTGGTTATAATTTTAAGAAAATTGGCATTGAATAAATTTTGGAAAAGAAATAAAATTTTGCTGTTTAGCACAAAAAAAGAAAAGATAAAATCTTCTGGAAATATGTAAACTCATATTTTTATAAAAAAAAAATCTGCAGCAGAAGGCAATAGGAAGTGTTTTGTCTCTCAGTCAGAATCTACTTAATGCCGTTTAGCCTGCCATACCAATGTGTATTCATATCACTAGATGCTCAGCACGTGATGGAGCTCACACAGTGTCCAAGCAAACCAAAGTGATCTTTGAATCAGATTTTCATTTGGGCAATTTTTTACTTTGTCTTAAAATATTGATAGCAATTTTATTAAACTACACAATCTTATCTTTCTTTTCGTAAAGGTTTTTACGAGTCATTACAATTAAGGCTCACCTTTGTACCTATTCACTCCAAATTTTTGCTCTTATTGTATGGCCCATATTCATTTTATTGCTTGTGATTCTAAACTGTAGTAACTGCAGATCGCACAATTGAAAAGGCAGCCGATCTTACACTCTATAGCAAATGCATTCACATATATTAGTTTGTGAAAAACATTTTTCTATAACCCATTTTATTCAATTTGATTAAATCAAATCACTCAACAGGTAAAGTGGTTTTTGAGAGTTTCACCAGATTTCTTTTTCTCCCAAAGGGAGGAACACTGAAAGGAAATTCAGAATAAATATTGAATAACATTATATTTAATCAGAATATGGTGCTTGTGTGTGTATAGATGTGCATATTTCCTCTAACAACAAACAAGATTTCCATTTCAGCCACAATAGATGGCAATGCAACAACCCTTTTCACAGAAGATTTATTTCTGCTTGCAGAAGCAGATGAAAGAAAAATGAGTTAACAAATGGCCACATATTCAAAAACTGTAGAAGACATATGAATTCATACTTTCACTTGATAACTACAACTAAATCAGTGTGAATAGGGGTGTGGTTTCAGATCAGTTTGGAGGAACAGAACTGATGTCACTATTTTGGTTGAGTATGCCATTACCTGATAAGGACATTTCTCTAAGCAGTTAGATTATATGCATTTTTTTTCTGTCCCAAGTAGCATCACAATCCATCCCCATTGTCAAAACTTAGGAGAACTTTCAAACATGGCTGGATCATAAAAATGCCCACTCATTTTCTGCAGAAAAGACTGTTGTCCAAATAAATTTTAAAAATGGAAAGTGTATCTGAATGTAAGGCGTATGTTTCAAGATCACAGATAAAAACATGACAATCTCAGAGGAACCAGATAAGATGAAATTTTGTAATTATTTGAATAGTAAGAATTTCTGAAGTGCTCAAATCAATGGTATCTTAGCCCAGTGTTTAAGGTGACATGGTGGTTTTAAGCTGTATGTAACCTAGAAAAACACATTCCATTCTTAAGGATACAAACCCTTTGGTAAGTAGGACCTTTTGATGAGGTTATCTCACTTAAGGTTGTGTCCCAGTCTAATCAGGATGGGTCTTAATCCTGTAACTGGAATGAAATGTACGTGGAATGAAATACAGACAGAATGAAAGCCAAGGAAACAAGAGCTGAAATTCAACAGAAGAAGGAAGAGGTTGCCACATGCATTACCAGGTGGCAGAGAAGCCAAGGACCGAGGAGTGCCGGCATCCATCCCAGAACACCCGTCTTCAGGAAGAAAACATCGCCTTGATGACACTAATGACACCTTAGTTTTGACTTTGCTTTAGCCTCAAAACCATGAGCAAATAAATTTCCACTGTCTAACCCAACTTATTGCATGGTACTTGCTTTGGCAGACTAGAAACTAAAACAGGTAAGTTTGAAAGTCTTTATTGAATTCTCCAAAACACAGCAAATACCACGAGCATTTCTAAATTTAAAGTATTTATATGTATTAAATGTAAAGAAAGAAAGACCTTAGGAGGATGTCAGAATGACATGGAGGTAAAATAAATATACCACAACATGCAAATTCCCTATTTGCCTCATACTGCATCTAGGAAATATCAATGCAAAGCAGTCAGGAATATGCTTCTAATAGCTTTGCTTAATCACAGACTGCCTCTTATAACATACATTACTTTTACCATAAAGACCAACTTCAGAAATTCTCTAGAACAAAAATAATTGTTAAAATAATCCATGCCCACAATAGAAAGGAAATAACTTTTAGAACCCAAGTTATTTATTTACTTTGCAGTGGTTGTATAAGATGAGGTTTTCAAATTCTTTCTAAAGTATTGATATTTAATGGTTCATATTACGAAAAGAACCTCCTTCTGCATTTAGATATTGGAATATTAATTATAATAAAATTTAAAACAACTGCATTAATTGTACACCAGATAGTATTGGGGCTTCAGAATAAATGATGAAGTTAAGAGTTTAGCCAGGTTTGAATATTTTCTAAGCAGAAAAATACTAATTATACCATGTGTTTCTCCCTATCAGGGAAGATTCCATTTATACACTTCCTGATATCACTAACTATATTCGTAAATTTTGTATTGTAATAGAAAAGTACATTGGGTTAAAAATATAAATAATTTCTTTATACAATTATTATAATTATCATCTATTTCAGAGACACTATATAGGTTTCAATTCATTAATAGTGTCACTATGTTAAGAAAGACACTGAAGTGAGATTCAGACTTAACGGGAAGGATCAACACGATAGTTTCCCAACATTTGCCAACCCTAGCCCACAAAGGACTTCATTTAGGTGAATGGTTTCAAGAATGTCAACATTACCCTCAGAATCCCTCCATCAGATAAACAGGAAAATTAGATGCAGATTTGGCTCACCTCTCTATGGTACATTTCCCTTTCTACTTCCTCTTATTGTATATTCAAAGCAGTCTGACTCCAGGTATGGTCTGTATGATGGGTAATTTACACTGCTCAGACCAAATTATCTATCTTTCAAAGACCAAAAATGTGTGCATTTTTTTTTTCCTTTCAAAATCCTCTTAATTTCAGTACACAAACAACAATACCAAACATGCTGGCCAGTTCTTTAAACTTCATGCAGTATTGCTAGGTGGGACCTTTCTGATTGTTCCCATGGAGATCTGACCCATCCAACTGTGGGTGGTGACTTTTGATTAGATGGTTTCCATGGAGATGTTTCTCCACCTGTTCAATGCAGGGTTGCTTACTGGAGCCCTTTAAGAGGGAATGATTTTTGTAAAAAGCTTTAGAGCCCATGCAGCCAGAGACCTTTGGAGATGAAGAAGGAAAACACCTCCAGGGGAGCTTCATGAAACAAGAAGCCTGGAGAGAAAGCTAGTAGATGTCACCATGTTCGCCATGTGACCCTGAAAGTCATCAGCCTTCTTGATCCAAGGTATCTTTCCCTGGATGCCTTCGATTGGACATTTCTATAGTGTTGCCTTAATTTGGACATTTTCATAGCCTTAGAACATGTAAACCTGCAATTTAATAAATTCCTCTTTTAAAAAGTCATTCCATTTCTGGTATAGAAAAAAAAAAAGTCATTCCATTTCTGGTATAGCACATTCTAGCTGCTTACAAACAGAACACCAAGCTAATTTACTGTTTATATGACATGGTGTGCTTTATTTTTTTCTTTCTTTGCTAGCTCTTTAACAACCCTATCTAAATTATTCTGCTTTTTCATTTCTCTGTGATCCTCAGAGTTTTATTTGCTTTTAAAAAACATCCTCTCTAAGCATTTTACATCATTTTCTGTGTCATATTAAAAAAAAAACACTTTTAAAAGTCTTCTATTGGCAGTATTGCATTCAAAAGGTCATGAGAAGAAATACTTCACTCATTCCCTTTACTGAAAAATCTATCATCACTGGTAATCAGGTCAAAGTTCCTTACTCTGAATTTTTAAATATAGTTTTCTTTCCTTTTTTTTTTTTTGCATGGGCAGGCCCTGGGAATTGAACCTGGGTCTCCGGCATGGCAGGCAAGAACTCTGCCTGCTGAGCCAGCATGGCCCACCTGATACATTTTTCTTAAGAAACCACCAGAAAAGTTCTGATCCATTTTCACATAGGATCAAAGTTCTAAGATAATCCTATATTATTGACTTTACTTGTATAAACATAGCCTTTAGAGCTGAGTGGACAACCATTTCTTCTTTTTTATATTCATTTTCAAATTCGTAGACCACAGCAGGGTTGGAGGTGGTTATGAATGTACATATCATGCATATCATGTCAGCCATACCTAGATTCAAGTTCCACCTCTATTACTAATTGATTGACTGGTTAATCTCCTTACATCTTAGTTTCCTTATCTGCAAAACGGGACTGAGAATCCATTCATCTCGGGACTATTTTAAGGGTAAAACTGGTTGTTACTGCTGTTGGCACTACGATTTCTGCACCCCTGCTAATGCTGCTAATCACACTGGACTGCAACAGATACATTCTCAGTCAAGGGCCTATTTCAATGAATAGGCATATAGTATATGGATAACCAATGAAGAGGATCAAATGTTGTCATCCCATCTCTCTCTTCTCAGGAATGGCGGTCCAGGGATGTTTCCTTCAATACTCTGTATTTTTAATTGCCCTCTTTTGGTGATTGTTCTTAACAATATTCAGTCTGTTCAAATGAATTTTCATGTTTCCATAGGATTATGGTGATATTCTAAATCAGAATCTCTTCACACATTAAAACAACAATAAATGGATCAACAAAATATACAAAACGGAATCCATACATAAAACATAAAACTTAGCCGGGACCTAGAGAAAGATAGACACTTTAATTCGTATGTAATTGGGGAGGTGCCCAGCCAGGAAGGGAGTCTATATGGAAAACAAAGCGCTTTGGCACAGCATTCCCTGAGAAGTGGGTCCTAAACTGAGTGGGAACACTGAGAACAAGTCTAAGTCATGGAACAGGGCGCTGGCAACCAATCACCAGGAAGGGGCTGGAGAATGTCAGGAACAGAAGTGACAGTTTTGGGAAGGCAGGGCTTCTGTGTGTGAGTGGTGGGACGGGGGTGTGGGATGAGGAGGGCAGAAGAGACATTTCCAGAAAATGTATTGGTGGAAGAGAAAGTATAAAGGAATGCTGGGAAAATTAAAAGTAGTAAAGAAAATTGAACATTCAGAAGATGCAAAAATCTCTATCGGCTTTAAAGGATGTCATCTATTAAAGAAACGATGCTTCACAGTACCAACATGAGAGGGTGAAGCTCAACTATGAAATCCAAGTGAGCTAATCAAAGCCCCCACCCCAGCTCTTACTGCCCCTCTCCCCAAAATACGACACTTCAAAGGGAATGAAAGAGAGCTGGTAACATCGATACAGCTATATACCTACCAAAAACATACAAATCAAAACCTTTCAGGTGATGAAAATTCTCATGGGCAGGGAGAAGTTGAGGGGCTTGCTGGAGAAGGAGAAGAAACACAAGACTCCAAACTGAAGTAAATAATCTCTCACATACCTCCAAAATAAGCAAACGGAAACTCCCCAAGCATCTCCCAACCAGCTATCTATAGAGCAGAACTGCTCCCTTGATGAATCCATGGCCCTTGTTTCGGCATGTCCTCTCTTCCCACTGACTCCTCAACCATTGTCAATGGGCTGCACTCCAAGAAACTGTACCTCTGGAGGTTTATAAAGATTGCCTTCTCATTTCTTATCTAACCCTACCTCTCAGCAGAACTTTAAATTTAACTACTCTAGCCTATTTGTATTACTCATCTTCTGTGGTTTCCATGACATTGTCTCCTACTTTCTTTGTCTTTGACTCATTCCATTTTATGAACTTTTCTTTTTTTCATCTTTCCTTTCTCTTGAATGGTATTTCCACCCAAATTTTGTCCTTGCCTCCTTTCTCTTTTTCAGTCAAATACTCTCCCAAAATGATCCTATCCTTTCCCATGGATTTAATTATCTTTTGGAGTGCAGGTCTCCAAAGCGATACACAAGCAACCCAGTGTCTGGGCCAGGTTATTCATTGAGGTACTGGAAGAAAATTTTGGAACGTCTATTTATACTTTTCTGTTATGATGTGGATAAAATCAGCTATATTAAATTTAACTTCTGGATTAAAATGGGTGCCTACACTCTGTCCTTATTTCAGGTTACCACTCACCTAGGCACATGAGGTTCCTGAGGAAACGGGAATGTCCCACAGGATGAATGGTTTGACAGTGTTGACCATCTTCAAGCACTATGAATTACAGAATATAATTATAACCAAATCCTAAAAGATCCTGGTAAGGAAACAGAGATTAAAGATAGTCTTGAAAATAGAAACTCAAGCAAATGACCAGAAAATAGGAAAGTTGATACATGTCCTCCTCTGAATAAAATTGTTCTTCATCCACAGTTCAAGATTAAAAAAAGACAATCCATTCAGATCTGACAAGGGAAAGCTCAAAACATTCAAATTATCAAGACTATCTGAATTCTCAATTTCATTGACAATTATCAACAACAGCAAACCTCGCCTTAAATGTCCCGAATATATTCTTGAAGAAAAATGTAATCAGTGCAGTTAGCAGGATTTCTAAAAATTAAGCCTCGGGCGGGCCATGGTGGTTCAGCAGGCAGAGTTCTTGCCTGCCATGCTGGAGACATGGGTTCGATTCCTGGTGCCTGCCCATACAAAAATAAATAAATAAATAAGCCTCACAATTTAATAAATATAGACAATTATTCATCACATAAATAAATTATATATTTAAAAATAACAGTGATTTATAATAATTTGGAAAGCAATTGAAAGTGACCATGACAAAATATTGTGCCCTGAAGAGACTTTTAGTTTTTCTCAGGCCAAAGTACTTAAAAACATTGTCAATTTCAAAGGTTCAAAGGTGAATAAAGAGTTTTGACATTTTTTTTTTAGAAAAAAAAGGCACAATCCAAATTTTCTGACATTGTTGTGATTCCATAGGATATCAGTAGAAAATCTATGACGAGTTTGAAGATTTATTTACTTAACTGCAATTTCAAGAAGGTGGTTCTTTAATGATGAATGAGAAAATACAGTAACTGATTTATGCTTTAGAGAAAGTATTTTGAAAAAATGATGTTTAGAAATATTTGCAGCAATTGGACTTTGTCACTGAAAACAATGTAAGGTACCATACATCTCTGCCCAGACACAGAAGATTCTAATACGTTTCAAAATACTCCAAAGAAATTAAATCTGGCTTCAATCCTAAATCCATCTGACAACAATGCACTCTTTTCTTTTAGTGTGCAAGTAAATTAAACTAACTTTAAAGAAGATAGGAGCTCAATAGCTACATTTCTATAGTTTGAGGTAAACATTTGCAAAATTGGTGGATAGATTTAAAAATGAATCTAATGTTTTAATAAATAAAGCCCATTATGCTCTTCTTCTATTTGGAACTACATATTTGTGGTAACTTTTCAACTATGACAGTCAATATTAAAACCAAAAATTTTGACATGAACTGAACTTAGGTTTTTCAAGAGCTTTTATCACTACATAGTAAATAAAGATTTTCAAAATTGTGATGGAAACTCAATTCCATTATTCTCACTTACAGTTTAAAATTACCATTATTATTAATATATTTTTATAATATTTTTTCTGTTATTTAGAGAGAAACTAAGATATTCTTTATCATTAATAGACAAAACAAAATTATTTTAGAATATTTTACTTCACCCTTATCCCATTTTACATAAATATTGAAACATACATATAGATTAGTACCAGTGTATATAGTATAAAATATAATTGGAATATACATATTTGGGGGTGTATAGTGAAGATTTTCTTATCCCATTTGGTTCCCATGAGCATCTCAAATTGAACGTGTAAAATATTAAACTCCACACTATCTATCACCACTCAGTTTAAGCTCAAACCTGTCTTCCCTTCCTTATGGACTCCTCATTTGTCTGAATTGGAAAGCTGGGTGTCCTGCTTCGCCCTACCTTCTCCTTTCTCCTTAACCTCTATGGATTCTGTCCCTTTTAACTACTAAAAGCTTTTGGAATCTGTTTACTTCCCCCTGTCCTCTCTATCTCCCTCTAATTTGACCTTTGTCATCCATCGTCTGGCTTATTACAAGAGCCACCTAACTAATCTTCCTTCCTCCGGTATTGCTGTCTCCCACCCTTGTGTCAAGCTGCAGAGGAGTGATCTTTTCAAAACAGTCAAGTAACCATTTGATGACTCTTCTTGAAATCTTTCAATAGCTTCTCATTGCACTTAAATAAAACTCCTTAATGTTGCCAGCATGATGCCTGCAGGCCCCCGTAGCCCCTCCCCTACCCCCCCCCCCCCCCCGCTCAAATTCTACCATCTAATCAGTTAAGTTTTTTAGTCCTCAAATGGGCCATGCTCCTTCTAGTGTTTTGAACATATGCCCACTTTGCCTAACTCACATCCATCCTCCAGTTTAGTTCTCTGGGCAAATGTTACTTCCTTGGTGAGGTCCTTCTAGATGTGACCAGAGCATCCCATTCCTTCTGCTAAATTACTTGAAATGCTTCCAAAACAAGAACTAGGTCTGCTATCCAGTGAATAATTGGTGACCTACACACTGAATACTTAAATGAATATTACTGGTATCATTTTATAATCACTTCAAAGTAAGCTACCTGTGGTACACTGTGTTTTATAGTTGGGGGAAGTTTCACTTCCCCCTCCTTTTTACCTCTATTTATAGAATTTTTGTAAAACTATTCTCTTTAATGTTCTCATTACACGATTTCATCTAACTCTTAAAACTAATCATCTGCATTTAAATCTCCCTATCATCATGAAATATCAGATTCATTTTACTTTTTTATGTACCATATTTCACTTCATTTCTTCCTCATGATCAATGGTCAATGGCACTTTCTAAATCCTCTCAGATCAAAAGATATTAAAAATAAGAAATTTGACGAATCACTGGAAGACCGGATGATTTAATAATGAGTCAAAGGTTCTCAACCAATTAATGAAAAATGTTAAAACAAAAATCAAGATTTCTGACCCTCTATTAGTAATGCCACTATAATGCTTCCCACGAAAAGGTATTGTTTCATGGCATCATTTTACTTCCTTCTTCTAAAAAATGTTTTATTTTCAGTATTTTGCACAGTTAAAATATGATTTTTAAAATTTTAATAATGCCATTGACCAACGGATCATTTAATTATCATACTTCTGATGAAAAAAACTTCAGTTCTAATACTAACTTAGGCAATTTTTGCTTTATCTTTGAGTCACTGAAAATGAGGCTGAATATTTTGCATATTTTTTTTCAATAAAATCAAGCCCTCACATTGATGTCAAGATTGTGGGGGAAAAAATATATAATGAATCATGCTCTTACCTATCAACCAAGCTGTGAGATAGTAGTCATCAGGGTACTAGTCCAACAATGTCGGCAATTAATGATGCAATAACTGGGTAAACAATTAGCTAGCATAATTAAAAAGATTCTGAATCTCATATTTAAATGTTACCCCAGACGGCTGGATTGCTTGCCTGGAGAGAAGCTCCACTCTCCAATTTCTGATAAAATAAATGAAATCATTTTTCATTTATCCCCTATTTGGATGATCAAGATAACTCTCTCAGGAACATATACATTAAGACATTTCAACTCTGCTAAGGTATGGTATGTGAATTTTGAAAATTCTGTCAAAACATTATTCATCTGTAACATTACATTACTAACTGTGGGATGATAATTTCCTGTATAACGAATCACTCAGAAAGGTTCCTAAGGAAACGAAGCATGAACACCAAACTAATTCTAGGTTTAATATGACAGTAAATGGCACAGGGGAAGAAAGGGGAGATAATTTATAGGATTCATACTATAAATGATAGCCTTTAAAGACTGATTTTGGAACAACTCAGCAGTTACATATATTTCAGTGTCTCCTTTTTTCTTTTCTTTCTTTCATAGAAATACATGATCACAGACCATCCATGATGCCTGATAAAGAGTTAATTATATATATTGTTTGCAAGTAGCATATTGACTTACAAGATGATTGTCATGAAATATTGTTAGATTAAAAAACTGGAGCTCCCCAAAACACATAAATGCATGAGTCCACACTTAAAATGTCACATAGAAACACTGATATATTCTTACCAATACAGAAAATGGTAACCCTCAAAATTCCTTACCCAAGTTATTTATATTTCCCCTTTCAGTGGTGGAATCACAGACTAAGCTTTGCATTCTCCACGGCCCTATAACTTTCCTCACTGTAAAAACTCTTAACAGACATGTGTAGCTCATCTCAGTTAATAAAAAGAGCCATTTTGTCCGCCAACCCGCTCCCCCCAAAATTGGAGGACTATACCTGACTTTGAGGCTCCACTCCACTCTGGCCCTGAGAACGAAGGAATTAGAAACTTTGTCACTTAAGTATTTTGTGACACCGTTTCAGGCACAGAAAGCAGGAAGGTGTGTAGCTATGCCCATTTAATCAACCTGAGAAACAAGCAAAAGACTGGCAGGCAAACCAGAAACTCAACCTAACTGGTTTTGAACTGTTTTGAAGTATATAAATAATAGTATATGCCAGGGAGTAATGGCATAAGATATGTGAAATTGCAATAATATGCAAAAGAAGTAGCATTCAATCGTGCGTCCTTTAAAATATTTTCTGCTGTAATTTCCATTTTAAGGATAAAGATGTTAGAGAAGGTAATAATCTTCCCCACAGTCTAGAAAATCATGAAGAACTAGCAAATCCCAACTATTTTCATATAAAAAGTACAGAAGAAAATCAGGATTCGATGATATTCTGAATTAAAATACAACTATATTTAAAGGAAAGTGAGTATTTAATAGCATTTTTCTAGCAGCAGAAGTTCTGACCTGGGTCCTTGAATGCTCATTAGTTAAGTAACTTCAGACAAGCTGGTCTACACGGATTGAAGAAACAATATACGTGAAAAGCTTTGTAAATTGTAAAGCACCCTATGAATGTTACTAACAGGGAATGTTACTCACAATCTCTTTTATGACTTCATCAACCTCAATAAGCAGATGATATGTGGGATCACCAGGGTGGGGAAAAGGGTAAGACTAAAAGAGCAAACAATCTCAAAAGCTTCAAGTTCTGACTTACTGAAAGGAAAATACATCAGCACACTGATGACTCTTTGTAGCAATAAAGGCTTTTTCACTACTTTTTTTTTCCATTTCCTGCCATCTTTAATGATTCTTCATCACCTACTTGTCTCCCACCATCGAATGCACCTCCACAAAACCTGTCAAGCATGGACCTTTTAGAGGGTTTTGAGATGAATTGTTTAAGTGCAGAAGATGTTAGAGAATGGGTCCTGAAAATAGTGGGAAGATGCTGATAACTCAAAGAACTGTCAAAGCTTGAGTGGCACAAATGACCTGAAATCATTTGAGAAGATTTGTGGGTCCCTGAATGCCTACCAGCTGTAGAGACTCACCCAGGTATCGGTGTGTCATCTGCTTCATCTACTCAGTAGCACTGCACATGGAGTCAGTGTTTAAGAAAGGACATTTGATGTGGATGATGCATAGAAATGATACTCTGCCAGTATTTTCTTGAAAAAAGATGGTCTGAAATGTCCAAGGTAGTTTCATGGAGTTTCTCTATAGGAATGTAATCATTACTGACTTAGAAGGAAGTCTCCATCACTAGGTCAAACTGAATTTTTCCCAAAACTCAGGCTAGACTCATGACGTTTCAAAAATGTGCAGTGGTTTGATTTTATATTTGGTGCTCAGAATGTGAACAGAAGTGGCCATGATTTCTGTGTAGATTGAACTTCCAAATGCTAGACGCATGGTAAACTGAGCACAGGAAATCCTTGTGAAAGAGCAGGGTTCAGAAAAAGCCTGTATTTGGTCCTTTGTTCACATCTATTAATAAGCCTTGCAGGCATGCCAAAAATCTTTGCTACTCTGAATGCAACCCGAAATCCAGCATCAGCAACACCAGTATCACCAGGGACCTTGTTAGAAACACACTGTCAGACACTAGCCCATTCCTACCAAATCAGAAGCTGCACTTGAGCAAGTATGAGAAGCATTGCTATGGATTGCTTTTTTCTTAGCAGCAAAGTAGAATAAAGATAATGTTTTGTTTTTCTCTTCAGCTCCAACATTTTTTTTTCTGTAATTGCTTACACTGTGTAAAGCATCCTACATTTGGAAATCAATTTGCTTTTCCTTTTCAAAGGGGGTTCGGGGACACATTCTTAAAGGCATTTCAAATTGTGTTGCATGTAACAGCTAATTGGTGGAAAGCATGTTTGCATGAATATGCATCCAAGCTGTATCATTAAGGAGACCTTAGCAGAAACAATGGAGACAGCAACCATTTAAAAAGTGCTTTAAGGATCTGATGTATTCAAGCTTTCATTTAAATTCATGCCAAACACACCTCCACTTTAGTCTCTCCCCCTTGTGATCTCATTTGGCTTGAAACATAAATGCTGTTAGAGGTTTCATTTATTCCTGAGCAGGTGGGAGGATGACACAGAGTTCTTCAATCGCTGATCTGCAAGGAGTTTGGGGATATGAGTATGGAAGACATTATTCGAAAACAAATCCTCTTCTGTCACATTTTATTTGTGAGTAATTACTGTGTTCTAGCCAGAGAAGGATTAACAGCACCGCCTTGTAGTAAGGGAGAGTGCGTGCAGGAGGCTTCCACCACACCAGCCTGCAGGTGGCTTACTTTTTGCTGCAAAATGCAGATTCCAATTCTGGGTTTGATTCTTGGCCTTGCCTTGTCAGAGTGGAGAATAATAATGACCTCTACCGTCCTCATGGGAGAAAAATACTTGATTTGGATGAGATTAGAGGTTAAGGAAAGGGGATGATATTTACTTGGCCAAGCTGGTTTCATGCTTAGAACAGTCCTTAGGCGAGAGAAATGAAAGAAATCTTCATGCTATCATTCTGATCACCTTGCATAAAACCTAGGGTGTATTCAAATGCTGTCCTAACGCCTCTTGTTTCTCCTTATTCCAATCTATCTTCCAGACCCCAATCTCTTTCAGCTACCCCAAATACCTGATTCCTCATCTGATATGCTTCCCCTTCCATTTTATATTGTGTATCATTTTACATATGGAAAAACTCTAAATTCCAACTTCTCATCAAACGATGTCTACTATAAAAGTTATAGGTATTTGCAGAGTTTACAAGATGCCAGGAACCAAACAAGCACTTTCCATATATTAACTCAACTGACCCTTTGAGGATGGTGCTGTTATTGTCCTCGTTTTACCTACAAAGAAACTAAAATAGGGAAAGTTTAAGTAACTTGCTCAAGATCTCAGCTAGAAAGCCTCAGAGCTGGCTTCCCCAATCCAGCGTATTCTAATGTTCATAGAATAAAGAATGTGTGTAAGAAACAAATCCCTTTAATATTATTTAAATTTTAGATAAGGATTCTTCATGACCATAAGTAATTTTGAAGTGGAGGAATAATTTTGAAGACAAGGAATAATGTGGAAAAAGTAAATTAAAATGATAAATGGCCATTATTTTTGTCGTTCTACTTGTTACTTCAATACTATCATGTGGGAAATCTGTACTACTGAAGTGGTATAGTATGTCATATTCAATTTTCATTTAAAATTAGACCACCTGTCCTATAAAATACAAACCCAGACACAGACCCAGAAAGTCTTTTTCTCTCAATATATAGATATATAATGGAATTCCTATGTCCTTACAATCTGTGACTCCTTTGTGCAGATGAAGTGAGATCTACAAATTGATACTATAAATATCCTAAGCTCTAAATATAAAGAAACTAAATGAATCGCCACAGTTGAAAAACTTCTTTAGCAATTTCACTGCCATATATATTTTCAGTCATTTATTCACACAGTCACGTATTCATTCCTTGGTTAATAGCAGCCCCCTTGTACTTAGGTCTACGCATGTAACAAACAGAACAGAAACAGGAATCCAATCTTTAAGTTATAAACTCCAGGAGAATCAGGCTTCTTGGGGGTAGGAATAAATCAGAGTCATATTAAGCTACATATAACAGTAAAATGCCAAATAATAGCAGATTAAAACAGTTTATCTCACAAGTGAAAAAAAAGAAAGAAAGAAAAAGTTTGGCACTAAGTGGTCCCTAATGGTTTAGTGGTGCCTGATGGTTTCAGGTTTCCAGGTGTTGAAGGGATATCCTTAGGATATGCCTTTTATCTTCAAGGCCCATGATGTTTGCTGGAGCTCCTGACCAGCATACCTGCATTTCAGGTACCAAAATGGAGACAGAAAAACAAAGAGAAAAAGGAATGCCCCTTCCCCCTTAGAAGGACTTCAGTGAAGGACTACACTAAATTTCTGCATACGTTTTATTGGCTAGTATTTGGTCGCATTGCCATATTACAGCTGCTAGTGAGTTCAGGACACTGGCATTCTGTTAGCAAACAGTAAAGAGAGAATGACTGTGGGGAAGCAATTATCATTCTCTAGCATGAAAAGACAAATTAATACATACAAAAATATCTGTTCAAGGTTTTCGCACATCAGGCATACTATTTGACCACTTGTCATTCCCCAATACTCTTCCTCTTTTGCAATATCTGAGTCTTTATTCTTGGTATGCTGTTTATCCAGAATGCCTTTTTCTTCCTCTGTATCTTAAAAGCTAACTCATTCTTATGGTTCAATGTAAAAGCTACTTCCTAAATAAAATTTTTTCTAATCCTCCCTGGTTGAACTTGTGATCCCACAGCATCCTGGTTTGGATTACAATTAGTTTTAAACAGCTCTGATTCTCCTGTTATGTTATAGGTGCTTGAGGACTGGAGTCATTGATACATTCATTCATTCATTCATTCATTCATTCATTCATTCATTCAACAACCATGAATTGAGTTACTATTGCAGGCACTTCCCCAATATTCATATATAGAAAATGCATAATAAATATTTTTTAAATTATTCAATTGCACTTAATTAAGCAGAATTAAGATAACATTTTAGCATCAGTTTAGGTTTTATATTCCAAGGAAGGGGGGGTGGGCTCAGATTACCAGGTATCCTCTAGGTTTGCATCTGTCAGGTGCCAAAACCCTATGCTTAGATCCAGAGGCTACAGTTGGAATGCATTACATCTTTGTTATGTGTGCCCTCCAGTTACCCTGCTATGATGGGGTAGGGTTCATGAAAGATGAAGGGAATCTTATAGCACTATTGATAACATTATGAAGTACTGTTCAGGGCTATTTATACCGAAATAGAAAAAAAATAATATTAAAATGCTTGGAGGAAAAAAGGGAAATCCTCAGCACTAAAATGATCTAAATGAGTATCATGGGTCATAAATGTTCTCTCTTTTACTAGTTTTTGGTGTTTCTCAGTGAAAATGACGTTGGGCTTTTATTGCCCATAAAAATCAGAAATGCAGACGAAAAGCTGAAATATCTGTTAAAAAAAAGCCCAAACAAGAAAAAAAAATTGTCTTTTTTGTTTTGTTTTGTTTAACTTTGTTTTGTTTGGTTATGTTTGTACATACCACATTTCATAAAGACTGTTTTTACATTGCCATGGGGAGAGCATATTGTTTAAGTTCTAGGAAAAAGTAGCCTGTATGCTTGCTTTACTTTTTATAATATTTTCAGGATTCTTGAAGAATCACTGAAATCCCAGATATTCTTGCAAAATAATGCTTTTCACAAGTCATATGCATGTATATATGAAGTTTTATCATTTCAGAAGTAGACAATGTAGGTAAAGAAATCAAATGATTGTTATATATTTCTTTATGCTTATCATTTTCTGAAAACTTTCCTATAGCGGTGAAATGTCATATTTGTTCCATATACATATGGTGATGTTTCAAAATATTTTCCTCCCATTTTGAAACACTTCACCAATTTTACTCTTCCTACATGTATAACAAGGAAAGGCAAAAAACACAAAAAAACTGATTTTTTTTAAATATTCATATATTATTGAGGTAACATGGCTCAAAATGAACATACCCATAGATATTGGAATTGAAAGAAACCTAATTTTTTTTCTATTTTAGCATTTCACTTGTATACAAATTTAGTACGCCTATTTTAGAACTAGAAAATCCTAACCGAGAGATTTAATGACCTGTGCAAACTACAGAGATAGTGTGTCTACTACAGAAATGTGTGTATATTGCCTTCTTAAAGTTCTTTAAGTGGTAGCAATTATTATGATGCGAAAATCATAATTGCTTTCAAATTTATAGTTAAAAAGTAAATTACTGGGCGGGCCGCGGTGGCTCAGCGGGCAAAGTGCTTGCCTGCTATGCCGGAGGACCTCGGTTCGATTCCCGGCCCCAGCCCATGTAACAAAAACGGAGAAACAGAATACAATAAAACAAGAAAATGTTTAAAAAAATGTTTCCCTTTCTTCCTTCCTTCCTTCCTTCTATCCTTCCTTCCTTCTCTCTGTCTTTCCTTTAAAAAAAAAAAAAAAAAAAAAAAGTAAATTACTTGCAAAAGTTAAAGGACAAATTTATACATACACCAACAAATAATAGTATTTGCTTAAAGGCTCTTTAGGGTTGTTTGATTTATTTTACAGTGTCTCTAATTGTACTGGACATGAATCCGTAACAATTCCTCTTTTAAAAACTATTTCATGGTTAAATGAGTTTGGAGATTCACAAAGTACATTGACATATGAAAGACTCTGAGTAGACCTACCATAAAGATTACAACTAACTTTTTTAAGTTAGTAATTCTCAGACATATTTAAACATAAAATCCTTTATTATCTTTCAACATGTCCTTTAACCTCTTAGTCAATCCCCAGCACCCTCTTTGGGAAAACATGACAACAATTTAATCCAATCTTGGCAAATTTTTGGGAAAAGAGACATCTGTTAGTGTGATATTTATGTCCCAGTTTTTTGTTTAAGTAATGCTAGGACACCTCCCAAGTCAGCGTTTGTGTGTTCTTTGCCATAGAAGCATTATCCAGATATTCCCCAAATCAAGGAATTGTTCAGGCTCCAACAGGTCTGATGCTTATTATCCAATTCACTGATACTTGCTGAGGTTTTAGAAATACAGTTATTCAAAAAACAGCATTCAGCAGACAATCAATAGTGACTGATGACTGGCTGCTGTGTTTAACATGCAGAGCACATTGCATTTGTCTAACATCTACTGTTAGGGTACTTACATTTTGCCACACACTCCTCTCTAGCTTTAATGGTCAGAACACATTTAATCTTCATAACAACTCCAGAAAGTAGGTGCTATTGTTTCCTTCATGTTACAGATAAAGAAATCGAGACAACAGTGAAGGAAATGACCTAAAGCCACACAGCTTGCAAACTGCCTAGCCGAATTTAGACAATCTGACCACAGAGCTCATGCACCTCTTAGGGAATCACCCATATGAGATATTCTATGACTGGAGTTGCTTAAAGCTCACCTAACCAAAAGCGTAGTCTACTCACTTTAGGCATGCAGTAGAATATTGGATCTTATAATATTGATCTTACAAATTTTGAAGCAAGCTAATTTGACTTTATCAAAGAACTAACAAACATCTGAGAGCTTCCTGTTTCTCAAGTTCACGTAGAGAAAAATGACTTTTTAGTAAGAGCTGGCAAACAGTGAATTTTCATTTCACCTCAACTTATTAATCATTAGCTGATTAAAGAGCATATATACCAGTATGTATATGACACTGCCATGGAGATCTAACAGCCATCCAGTCAACAAATATTTATGAAATTGCTATTATTCTCTAGAATCGTGCTATCTAATATGGTAGCCACCAGCTACATGTGTATATTTAAATAAAAATTTAAATTAATTAAAATTCAGTTCCTCAGTTTTACTAGCCACATTTCAAAGACTCAATAACCACATATAGCTAGTGGCTACTGAATTGGACAGCAAGGATAATAAGCATTTCTCATCTAAGTGACAGTTCTATTGAACAGCACTGTTCTTGAATACTATTAGGTGAAATATGACTAAGCACCTGCAATATTCTGTGAAAAATAAGGAACTGGTTGACTACACCGTAAAGAATTCCTGGTCTCTTTCATATAATTTATGAAAGGCTATTTTAGATGTACATAAACATACAATAATGTTTTAATATTAGAAAAGTGGGAATTTAATGAAGGTATTTAAATTATGAAATTTGGTCTGAAAATGAAAGCTTTGATATTTTTTTAAAAAATAGGCTTGCCATCCCACAGCCTAAAAGATATAGAATATTTTTTAAATGGATTAGTTGAAAACAAAAATGCCCAGAAACCAAAGTTGACAAGGGTAAACTTGGTATGCTTTAAAATAAATTACTAACTACAAATCTCATAGCTTATTAAATTTATTTTATCCACATTCTATGTGCAAGTTTCTATCTTAACTTTATTTACTTTTTATGCACAAACTTTATTCACTTTTAAACACAAACTTTCCAGTGAATTATTTTTGGCTAGATGAAAAAGACTATCTTTAAACATATCAATTATGAGTCAAAGTCAGAAAAATAAACCAGATGCATTTATGAAGGAGGTTGTATATATAACTTCATATAAATAACTATCTTTACAATTGACAACCAGTAAGCATGGCCAAATTTAGAAGGACTAGGTATGTTTTGTGCTTTCATAGGCTGACTCCGATATTTCTCGAGAACCGAGCTATTTGACAGTTGCAAATAAATACATGAGCATGTTAGGGAGAGGTCATATCTTGACTTGCATCACAGAAAATATGTCCCCATACCAAGTGCAGCATGTTGATTATGAGTGAGGGTCTGAAAGAAAACCAACTTTCTTAGAGCAGACTTGCATAAGTGAAACTTTATGGAACCGGCATAATAATTTCATGGTTTCAGAGCTCGTTCCTTAAATTACTCAGCACAGAGAATTTAGTCAAGCAACTGAGGCTTGAAAAAAAAAAATAGTCTGGATAATTATAACCTCATTTCAGAACGTGTTTGAGTTCCTGGCAAATAACAGACCGTGTACTTAGCATTTCTAAATTGTAGACATTTATATTAGTTAATTAAAAATAACACAATGAATGCATAAATGCCAGCGGTCTGCTAAAATAAAATAAGTTTGGGTCAAAGTTAGTCTTGTTTGTATGACTAGCTCAAAAACCACATACTTCTAGCTAAAAACATATCCCAATCTGTGTACGGGCACCACTTGTGAACTTTTCGGAATTTCACAATCTCAGGCCCTATCCCAGAACTAGACAATCAGGTTTGTCATTTTAGCAAGTTCCCCAAGTGGTTCAACTGGTAAAGATAAATGAATTTCACAGGTGAATGAATCTAATGAATCCAATGCCTTTTTGCAGCTTTATTTTCCATCAGATACATCTTAAAACTTCCAATGAGCACATGAAAGACCTCTTTGCTGCCTTCCCTGGGATAGAGGCCACACAACCAAAAATCAGTTAAGGCAAGAGGAGTGTGTAGAAATTAAGTCCAAAAATAAATTGAGAATAAACTTAACAACAATTTAAAGATATGTGGAGAAAAAGAAATTAGATAACTAATGTTCGAAAACCCTATTTTGTAAAGTAGACATTACCCTGAATATCAAATGCTATTTGAAATATTGTAAAAGTATGTTTCATTGGGTTATTTTCCACTCAACTACCAAAGCACCAAAACATAATTGGTCTTTACTTTCTGCATAATTAAATCTGATGTGAATTAGCTGCATAAAATAACAGACATAAAAACTCACACATCCAATTTTTAAAGGAACCTCTTTTTAAAAGGTTCTAAAATATATTACTAGAATAATGTTTTGATTTCAAATTCCTTTCTCTAACAGTTATGAATGGAAATATGAGCTCTTTGTTGAATGGCAAAATTTTAATAGCCACAAATAAAATAGATATTTAAAGAAAATCTAGTAGATCAATAACAGAATGAAACAGAATCAACCCAACAGAATTCTATGAATTAATCAAAGGGGGAAAAAACATAATAATAAGCATGAATTTTAACTGAAAAGCCAAGTCATTGAGCCAGAGACATTCTTTGTAGATGCTACTAAGAATTTGAAAAGTCATTATTATGTAGGTCATTCTTAAAATATACTTCAATGGAACTTTAAGGAATAAAATGTCTTGCCTTAGGATTCAATCTTACGAAAAGAATATTCAACAGCAACTAAAACTGAATTCAATATTCAGCAATTCTCACTGCAGACAAGTTCTTCACACTTCATCTTCTTTTCACTCATCACAAATCATTAAAATACCTTCAGTCCTTTATTAAAGCTAATCATAATACAGTAATTACATGAATCATGCTTTGATTTGAAGAATTCCTACAACTACTGATAGTTTGACAATGGAATGAATATACTTTCAAATGAAGAGATAGATTTGTTTAACTTCTTTTTTTCCTAATTCAAACACAATTATGACATTGGTGATCAGGCGTGACTTTATCTAAAAACCATCGAGAAGAGACCATTGCTCAATTGTCCTTGATTTCTTTGAGAATATAGCAAAGGGATGGGTATTTTGGAGTGTCAAAGGAGATTTGGGTACTCAATTTTTTTTATATATTTATGGAATTAAAATTGTATATTTTTCCAAATGAAAAATATTTCACAAAAAATTATGTACCAGATATAGTACAAGAATAAATAATACTGAAAGTCCTGTAGCTACTTTTATATAGCATATTAATTCTAAGTCAATAACTATACATAGGCAAAAATAATGACATACACATAAATTAACCGTCAGTTCAGAATTCCAGGAAGACACAATTCTATTTATGACAGGAGGGAAAAATCTAGAAACATTTTTTTTAATTCTTAATTTTGTCTGAATATAGCAGAGTTTTGTTAATCGCCTTGGACTGACCCAAATTAAGTGGGGATTACTGAAGAATCGCTACCCCTTTAGATACCAATATGATGCTATTTGATGGTGCATGCTCGGAATCATTTTTCAAGCAGTAATGTTGTACGTGTAGTGATCCATTTAAACTTACTAAACCAAACAGAAGATCCAGTCTGCACTGCGGAAAACAGCTACCTGCGAACAACAACATGGGAGCAAGCTGAAACAGGCAGGGCGGTGGTGAACCTTAACCCTACTTTGTTAGTCTAATTCACTAGGTCATTTCCTCCTTCTCCACACAGGACCACATCTTTCCTTTAATGAGTATTTATCTAGAAATTAGAGCATTATCCCCAAATTGTGTTTTCTATTCTCAATACCAAGCATTCTTTTACTCTCCATCTTTTTGGGTAATTTTACTTCATTGAATCATAGAAATGTAAAAAGGGGAAAACGCTTTTCAAATCTTGAGATTCGAAATCCTGTGCTTTTTAGGAGAAGACGTCAAAATGGTACTCCACATATAAGCACACTTTACCGCTCCCATTCCCTAGAAAGTTATACTCTGCTTTCTAACTACTGACCTTGCAAAATTACTGATGGAAAAGACCCACATTTAGCTATATCAATTTTATATCCTTGTAACACAGTCCAAAAGAAGTCCACTAATGCTGTATTCTTTGGAAACAGTTTTTATAAGAAAGTGGATCTTTAAACTTGAAAGATAATGATAGAATTTTATTTCATCCATAAATTTTTTAAAAGTGTACTTTGCTTCTAGGGAAAAAAAAAAACAGCACTGATCATAGGCAAAGCCATAAAATATGCAAATATATCTTCCCCAAACCCAGCTTCTCTGAACTTTATTTTTGTACTCCATGGTAGATTGTATCACAGCTCGCCAAACATTCTAGTTCTTTCCCTGCTCTGTTGAACACAGGAAAGCATTTATGACTTGTTTCAGTCAATGGAATGTATCTGCAAGTGTCACGTAGTGGTTTTGAACAGGACCTTTAGAGTCAGAGTATGGCACCTTGTCTCTTTTCCTTCTGTCCTGAAACTGGAAATGTTCTAGATAGAGATTTTCTGTCAGTGAATCCTGGAGTGAAAAAGTGGAACAAAGCCATGGAAAATCCACAATAGACATATAATGTCAGCAAGAAAGAAACTGTTACTTTGCTGTTGTAAGTCACTGAGGTAGGGGATAATCATTACTGCAGCAGAACCTGCCCTATCCTGATTGATACACACTTGATCTTTCGAGCTTGCCCCAACACTCCCATTCCAAACTCAGGGATATTCTTCCTCTCTCCTTAATAAAACTTTCGAGAATTTGGAAAGTGATTTTTTCTTAAAGTAAAATGTTTAGGCATGCAAAATTTGTACTTTAATAGAGGATCAAGGAATGAAGACAAAAGGTAACTGCTGGAAGAATTTCTCATAACCTAGAATTGGTGAAAAGAGATAATTCTGCTCATAGGCTCAGATGAAGTGAAGAAAGGAGGGAGTTTCCAGACCACTCTTCACAAAGACAGTTGCCCTAAAGTGCCTTCATGGTTTATTTCAAATATCATCACTGGAAACATTCTCGACAAATGCGATTTATATGGATGACTAAATAAGCATATGTGATTACTGTTTCAGTCTAAATAAGTCAACCTTACCATGGGGGTTATAAGTCACAATTTAGAAGTTATAGGTTCTAAAGATTCATTATTGACTCTGAAATACACTCTTAGGAAATGGACTGTATTCTACTTAAGCAATTATAGGGCACTTCTTAGCCTATAATTATAATAAATTTCTCATATTTAAAAAAAATATTTCAAGGTAAACTTTAGAATTTATTTTACACAAAAACAGTTTTGGAAGAAATAAGAAGGTTTGGAAATGATCATTTCCATTTTCATTAATTAATATTCATTTTCCCTGTATATATTTTGCCAATTAAAATGCTATTTCCTTAGTTCCTACAATTAAAAAATTTGTACTTAATAATACTAATAGTCTCCTACATTAATAATTAAATGATCATTAAATTTTTCTTCAGGTAGTGATAACTTAATATAAAGATAAACATATGTATTGCCTGAGTTGATATAAAAATATGTGAAACTTTCTCTGATTATATTAAGGATGATATAATTGATGAAACTTAAGAAGTAATGGATGTGTGAACAAACCCTAAGGTGGCTTCCTATCTTCTGGCATTCATGCTCTTTTGTAATCCCTTCTCCTTGAACATGATCAAGACCTTTGACTTGCTCCTAACCAGATAACACAGTAAAGGTGAGGGGATGCCACTTCTGTGATTACATTACACAAGACTGAAATATTGTTGTTGAAAGAGTTTCTCCCTTGCTGCTCTAAAGAAGCAAGCTGCCATGTTGCAAGCTATTCTAGGAAGGGCCATATGGCAAAGAACTAGGAACAGCCCCTGGCCAACAGCCAGTAAGAAACTGAGTCCCTCCGTCAAACAGCCTACAAGGAAATGAATTCTGCCAACAACCGCGTGAGCTTGTGTATTAGCTAGGGTGCTCTAGAGAAACAGAATCAGCAGGAAATATCTGTAGATAGAAAATTCATAAATGTGTCTCATGTAACTGTGGGAATGCAGAGTCCAAAATCCGCAGGGCAGGCTGTGAAGCTGACGACTCCAATGAAGGGTCTGCACGACCTCCACAGTAGAGGCTCGCTGGCGGAAACAGGAAGGAAGAGAGAGTGTCTCTTCTGAATCCTCCTTAAAAGCCTTCCAGTGATTAGATTAAGCATCATTTACTGCAGAAGACACTCCTCTTGGCTGATTGCATTTTTAATCATTTAAAAATGCAATCAGCCGTGGATGCAGCCTACGTGATCATGATTTAATTCTATGAAATGTCCTCATAGCAACAGACAGGCCAGCACTTGCCCAACCAGACAAATGGGCATCACCACCTGGCCAAGGTGACACATAACCTGGCCATGACAGCTTGGAATTTGTCTTTCCCTGGTAGAGCCTCAGATGAGATCCCTGCCTGGCTGACAAATTTACAGTAGCCTTGCTAAGTACTTAACTAAGACTAAGAGCCATAATTCTAAGCCTCAGAAACTGTGAGATAATGTATGTTATTTTAAGTCTGTAAATTTGTGGGTAATTTTTGACACAGCAATAGGTAACTATAGATAACTAATACAAAGGAATTCTCTACTTCTTTTTATAAAAAAAATAAACTTAAGCTGTCTCATGTTTATTCAAAATTTAAAAGAAAGTGACATAATATCATTATTTTTTTGAATTACCAGTAAAAAAAAAGGCTATCATTCTGTTAAATAAAAATTAGACTGAATTATTCTGAAAATTGATTGGTGATTTTCTTAATGACAACTGATGTTTGCCTCTTTATACTCTACACAAGGGTTAAATAAGGCTGCTTGCTCCTAATTAAAAGACACTTAAGTTTTCTTTTGTGATTTTCATAGATATTAGCCTTTAATTCTTCTCAAAATATTTAAAATAAATGGAAATTCTTTAGATGTGTAATAACTCTTTACAATGTGATGATCAAACAGGTGATAGCTTTAACACATACTGAAAAACAGTGACAATTTCGTGGCTAAGAGAGAACTCATAACTGCCCATTTGAAAATGCTTAATATTCTAAATGCATAGTAAGTGATTCAATTTCAAGAAAGCTATTTCAGTACGGATTCTTAATTAAAAGAAAAAAAAAGGTATTTCGACAGAGTTTCCCAGATGATATAGTTCTATTATTACTTTTTTAACTAAAAAAAATACCAGCAGATATGTTTTGATGCTTTAAGTTTTGGACAGTTGTTTTAAATTTCATTTACTTTGATACATATGGACACGTAGCTAAACATATTAATATAGCTCAAAGAAAAAATAAAAAATTATATCTCTCTTAAGTTCCCAGAAGATTATATTAGATCAATCCACATCATTGTCACAATTGAATGCACATTGCGTTTACCTGTTATATTATATACAACCTGATGATAGGTATTGGAACGTAACATCACATACCTCGTAATTCCTCAGATAATGAATTGTACACAACAGTTGATACATAAATAGTTGCTGCTGAAAGAATAAACTAACGGGGAGGGAAAAATGTCATAAAAACAACTTCAAGAAACTGCTTAGCATTGCTAACCAAAGAGGGAAATAATTCAATAAAATATATTGAGGCTACATAGGTTTCTTTTATTTAAGTTTTCATAGACATTCTAGAAAAGGTTCCTGAATGACCATTAGAGATTTTGTTTCTCTCTTGTTTTATTGGTAATACTCTAGCTCATTCCATAGTATGAAATAATTAGAGAATAATATCTGGAAAGTGATATTTTAAAACAAACACATGGGAGTAATTTAAATTTTTTGGAACTATCTTACCTGTACAAATTTCTCAGCTGATACAATAACCTTGCAGCTCTGGATATCTTTGGTAAATAATCTAAATAGTGTCTTTTATTAAAGAAAACAATAACCAGTTTTTACTCTAGGTGATTCGATTAATCAAATACAGTTGTTGTTATGCTGTCAGATATTCTCCATTGCCCTTATCTATTGAATGAAATCTTCCCTCTTTCAGTCTCTTCCTAATTCTGGTCCCCAACATGGTAAAGTTATCATTTTTTTCCAGTTTCCTAAAATTCATAAACTGATCAGAAGAACTAAGCAATGGGTGGTGATATATATTTTAAAGTCTTCTAAATTTGGAAATCAATGTTGTTTTTAAAATATTGCTTTTTTTTGGAAAGGCCCACAAATTATTAGCTAGTTCTTTCCTTAACTGGCCAGATTAAGAAAATACACATCCCAACTTCTAGTTATGGAGTAATTACACTGCTGTTTATTACTTTCAACCCATAATTACCCATAAAGATGAATATACAAATAAAATAATGTTTCATTCCCCATACAAAAAGCTCCATTGTTCAACAACAAAGACATCGCATACCATATTTTATAAATTTGGTATTTTGAGTTACATAAGATAAGGATAACTGCATTTAAAAAGAGAAACAACGAACTTTTCATAAGCAAGTTGGAAAGAACAACTTCACATGGGAGTGCAAGTCTGCCCTGATTTCAAAGCTCTAAGTAAAATCTGATTTTCAGTTGCAGGCTACCATTTGACTATTTGAAAGGGAAAATTTGTGATAAAGATTTTTTTCAGAAACAGATTATGAGCAGAACAGCTTTTAGATGAAAAGGCTTTAGATGTCTTTAGAAAAAAGAAAATCAACAAGTCTCCTAGGTTCTCTCATATTTCTTACTTCTTTCTGCTTTAATAGTCACCGTGTTATATTATATATGAGCTTTTTATGATTTTCCATGTCCTTATATGAGTCACATATGATGTGATAGGCAAAGAAAATGTGGACTGGAATTTTAACCTTGACAGAAGTTAGCAGTAAGTACAAAGTCATTTTTGTGTGCCTGATTTTATGCCAAAGGAAGTTGTGTGAAATATTAGAAATCATCTGTTGACTCTGCACTCCATAGGAGAGATGCCCTCTAAGTTCATGGCAGATGACCACCTTCTGTTTGTGCATCCTACGTAGCAATGTATTTCTGATTTCCTCAGGCAACCCATACCTTTGGGGAAAACTACAACTCATTTAGTCAGAGGCTATTCCTTATGCAGCGCAGACATCTTCCTGCCTAAAATATCTACACACAGGCTATCATTAATTATTTTCTGAATCTGGTACTTAATATCTTATCCTCCCACCCCAGGCCTAGAGCTAAGGCTACAAAAATTATAAAGCTTATTTCAGAAAATATTCAGTTAAATGCACATCTTCCACTTATTCTGTCCTCTTTTTATTCATTGTCAAACTTAATGAAGAGTAATCTGACTAGTCTCAATTTCCTCACTCAGACTCATTCTTTACATCACAAATTGACATCTCTTCCTACCATTCTCTTGAAACTGATCTTGGAAGGTTACCAAGAATTAACTGTGAAATTCCATGACCTATATCTAGCCTCCATTGTACCTGTCCTTTCCAAAATATCTCTTGCACTTTTGTCAGATTGTGAAGCTCTCTTAATATCCTTACTTGTGAGATCTAAATACACCACTTTCAGAAACGGACAGAAAAATCTAGATAGAAGATAATAAGAAGACTTGAACAATACTATAAACCAACTAGACCAACTAGACAAATAGAGAACACTTCAATTAATAGCAGCAGAATACACATACTTCTCTACACCACATGCATCATTTTCCAGGATAGACTATATGTTGTCACAAAACAAGTCTCAAAAAATGTAAAATATTGAAAGAATACAATGTATTTTCTCCAGCCACAATGGAATGAAGATAGAAATCAGTAACAGAGGGAGACTGGAAAATTCACAAATATGGGGAAATTAAACATTATACTCTTAAAAAATAAGATGGCTAAAGAAGAAATCACAAGGGAAATTAGGAAATATTTTGCTGCAAGTGAAAACAAAACATACCAAAACTTATGGGATGCAACAGAACAAGGCTAAAGGGAAATTTAACAGCCAGAAATACCTACATTACAAAAGAAGAAAGATCTCACATGAGACACCTCACAACTGGAGGATCTAGAAAAAGAAAAGAAAACTAAACTCAAAGTGAGCAGAAGGAGGAAAATGATAAAGATTAGAGTGTATGTACATGTAATAGAAAACAATCAATAGAGATTATCAACAACACCGAAAGTTGGTTCTTTGAATAGATCAATAAAATTGACGAACATTTATCTAACTGAAAAGAAAAAAGAAAGAGGACACAAATAACTGAAATCCAGAACAAAAGGGAGGACATTATTGCTAACTCAACAGAAATAAAAGGGATATAAGAAAATACTAAGAACAACAATACATCAATAAATTTGGTAACTTAGATGAAATGGACAAATTCCTAGAAACACAAAAAACAACTTTACTGACTCTAGAAGAAATTGAAGAACTCAATAGACCAATACCAAATAAAGAAATTGAATCAGCAATCAAAAATCTCCAGCAAAGCAAAGCCCACAGCCAGATGGCTTCACAGGTGAGTTTTGCTAACATTCCAAAAATAATTAACACCAATCCTACCCAAACTCTTTTAAAAAATTGAAGAGGAGATAACACTTCCATTCATTCTGAGACCAACATGACCCTAGCACCAAAGCCAGATAAAGATATCACACAAAATGAAAACTAGAGACCAATATCCCTCATGAGTATAGATGTAAAATCTTCAAAAAATACTAGGAAATGGAATCCAACAGCAAATTAAAAGAATTGTACACTATGTTCAGGAAGCTTTCCCCCTAAGATCAGGAAGAAAACAAGGATGCCCGTCGTCACAAGTTATTCACTACTGTACTGGAAGTTCTAGCCAGATCAATTAGGCAAGGAAAAGAAATAATTAGGCGTTCAATTTGGAAAGGAAGAATAAAATTTTCCCTATCTGATGATAACATGATTCTATGTATAGAAAATTCTGAAAAATTCACAACAAAGCTACCGGAGATAACAAGCATATTAATCAAAGCGGCAAGGTATAAGGTTAACCTGCAAAAATCAGTACTGTTTCTACACAACAGTAATGAAAAATCTGAAGAGGATATCAGGAAAAAAAAATCTCATGTACAAAAGCAACTGAAAAAATTAGATACCTAGCAATAAATTTAACCAAGCCTGCAAAGGCTTATACACAGAAAACTACAAAGCATTTTTTTTGTATGCTATATGGTGGGGTCACATTTCATTCTTTTTCCATGTGAGTATACTGTTATTACAGCACGATTCGTTGAATTTTTGTTTGATTTTCTTTTTTTGTTTGTTTGTTTGCTTGTATGTTTGTTTTTGGGGGAAGTGCATGGGCCTGGAATCAAACCTGGTTCTCCCGCATGGCAGGCAAGAATTTTATCGCTGAACTACACTCCCACCCCCCGTACAAAACATTTTTTTAAATCAACTTAATCCTAAATAATGGAAGGACATGTCATGTTCATGGATTGGAACATTAGATATTGTTTAGATGTCAATTTTATCTGAAGTGATTTACAGATTCATTGCAATCCCTATCGAAATTATAACAGCCTTCTTCGCATAAGTGGAAAAGTCAATCATCAAATTCATATGGCAGGTAAAAGGCATCAAATACCCAAGACCATCTTGAAAAACAGGAACGAAGCTGGAAGACTCACACTTTCCAAATGTAAAGCTTATTACAAAGCTACCATATTGAAAACAACATAGTACTGGCACAAGAACAGACATAGGGATCACTGGAATCTAACTGAGAGTCCAAACACAAAACTTCACATTTATTGCCAACTGATTTTTGACAAGGGTGCCAAGTCTTCTCAATGGGGGAAAAATAGTCTCTTCAACAATTGGTGCTGGGTAAACTAGATATTCATAAGTAAAAGAATGAAGGTAGACCCCTACTGTATAGCACAAAAATTAACTTGAATAGATAAAAGACCAGAAAAAAAAAAACCAAAAATATAAAACTCATAAAATAAAACATAGGGAAGTATATTCAGGATCTTATGTTAGGAAGTGTTTTCTTAGATTTTACACAAAACCACAAGCAACAAAAGAAAAAAATAGATAATGGTACTTCATCAAAATATGTTCATGCATCAAGGGACTTCTTCATTAAAGTAAATAGACAACCTACTGAATCGAGAAAATTTTAGAAGCAACAGATACAGTAAGTGTTTACTATCCACAATATATAAAGAAATCCTTCAACTCAACAAAAAGACAAGCAACCCAATTAAAAATGGGTTAAAAGACTTGAATAGGCATTTCTCTAAAGAGAATATACAAATGATCAATAAGCACATTAAAGGAGGCTCAACATCATTAGACATTAGATAAAGCAAATACCATTTCAGACTCACAAGAATGGCTACTATTGAAAAAAAAACAGAAAATAAGTTTTGTAGATGATATGGAGGAAAAGGAACACTTCTCATTGTTGTTGGGAATGTAAAATGGTGCAGCCACTGTGTAAAAGTTTGGTGGTTTCTCAGGAAATCAAGTATGCAATTACCATAAAACCTGGCAATCCCACTCCTAAGTATGTACCCAAAAGAACTGAAAGCAGGGACTCAAACAGATATTTGCACATGATGTTCATTGCAGTATTACTCACAATTGCCAAACAATGGAACTGTATCCATTAATAGATGAATGGGGTAAACAAAATCTGATGTACTTATACAATGGAATATTTTTAGCCATAAAATAGAATGAAGTTCTGATACATGCAACTACATGGATGAACCTTGACAACATCACGTTAGGTGAAATTAGCCAGACACAAAATGAATGATCTCACTAATGTGAAACAGTTAGAATAAGCGAATTCATAGAGTCTAGAATACAGGTTACCATGGGCTGGGGTGGGGTAAGGAATAGCGACTTAATGCTTATTTGGTACAGAGTTTCTGTTTCCATTGATGGAAAAATGTTGGTAATGGATTTTAGTGATGGTAGAACAACATTTTGAATGCAACTAACACTAATTAACTATTTATTCAAATGTGGTTCAAAGGGGAAATTTTAGGTTTTATATGAGTTACTAGAATAAAAATTTAAAAACAAGGAATATACAACACAAACAATGGGCCCTAATTAAACTCAGGACCTTGTGTTAGGAAATGGCTTCTTGGATAAATTGAAAAAAAAAATGTTTATTTCCTGGTCTGGTATTATCCTATCAGATCACCCTGGACAAGGATCTTATCTTTATAACCTTTATATTCTCAGCACCTATTCAAAACACGGTACACAAGAGACCGTATAGTTTAATAAGAAAGAACATCAGGGACAAGAATGACTTAAAATTCTGGCTGTACCTCCATTGTTAAATGAAGAGCAAGTTATTTGATTTTTATAAGTTCTAGTTTTTTCATTTATAAAATGGGTCTAATAAGGCATATCTAGTCAGTGATAACCCAAGCACTTTGCAGTTACCAAAAATCAAATGCTTTCCATATACCAGCCTCTGTGTCGAGCATATTATACATGCCCTCATTTCTATAGCCCCATTACACAGGGATATCGTCAATTTGCATATATAAATTAAATAAAATACCAGAATAGAGATTGAGCCTCAGGATTTTCTGACTATAGCTGTATTTAAAGGAGATCAAATACATATTTTAATCCACGCATTGAGGATGAATCTGTCTCTAATTTTTTCTGTCTTAGGAAAACAAAGCTATTGTGAAGCAGAGTAGTTTGAGTAATTGAAAATGGCTTCTCACTGCTCCAATCAGTACTGCTCACTTTCTGAAACAGGAAAGAAAAAGTCGGAGTTCTAAATGTTATAGCTAGTAGGCAACATAGACAATTAATCTCAAATGTCTTTTAAAACAAGAAGGTAAAACTGGGACAGTTGATTAAAAATCATAAACAAAAAAATGATTGTTTCATATTTATCTTATGAATGCATTGTAAAAAAACTATCATAAATCTCCTCCCCAAACTTTACATATATCTTTTGTGTGAAACAACTCTAAAATTTAAATCAGAGACCTAAGTGTTCTACTGATGTTCATTCCATTTATTTACATTTATTTCTGACTCCAGCCTTTTAAAAAGATGATCCTGGAACAGCTGAGGATCTATCCCAGTTTCCCAGGTCTCCCACATTTCTGTGAGCTTAATTTTCTACATCTTCTATAAAAATGTTTTCAAATGATAAATTAAAATAAACAATTTTTAAAAGTTTTGTTTTTAATTTAAAAAAAGAAAATATGGAAAAATTTTCACAATTGTTAAATTTATATGACAGGCACATGTGGACTTATATATTAATCTCTCCATTTAGGGAGATGTTTGAAAATGCTTATAATAAAAAGGAATAAGAAAACATTAAGTGAATTTGATGCTGCTGTTTGACCTTGGGAAATTAACTTGATGTCCTAATTTTACTCATCTGTAAAATTTGTGGTAATAGCTACCTCATAGAGTTTATGTGAGGATAAAATGAATTAGAACAGTATCTGGCATCAAAAAACCTGAAAGATTGTTAGCTTTTATTGAAGCTTCCTTACAGCATTAAATGTATATGAGTAATTCAAATCATTTTCTGAAAGATCTAATGCATTACCGTGATCATCCATTTGTATATTAGTTCAATTTTCTTTTCAAATAAACTAAGTCAGTCATAGTTCTGTAAGAAATAGACATAAGACTGATCATTTTTTATGGGAGTGAAAATCTCATTTTTGATGGGCATGGAGAAGGAAGGAAAGAATCTTGAATTTTTGGTTTCCCATGAGACACAAGCTCTGGAAATACAGTTTGCAGAGGACGAGAAAGGACATGGATAGGCAAAAGCAAGAAGGCACACTGACAAGCAAGGAGTAGTGGAAAATGAGGAGTGAAAAGATTAAAAACAAAGTCATTAATTTGATAATTTTGACTGGACAGCATTTCATTTTTGTACAGGGTGGAGCAAGTGGCAAAAAACTTAGTATATTTGCATAGAAGTCACTGAAGGGGGTATATCCTTGCATTCATCTATATTACTCCTAAGATCAATAACTACTTAAGCGGTTTTAAAAATTCTAGTTTTTGCAGGTTTCTGTGTAGCCTCTACAACATCTTGTTTATAAAATGACTGAATGTAGAAACCAACAACCAAGGGAAAAAGCAACTATTGTTTAACAACACCCAGAATTAAATATTTCTTGCATTCCAGTACAATATATAGCATACATTATTAACTATGTACAAAAGAAGGACACATATTAATCATCTCTTGTTTTCAGTTTTAAAGACTCAAAGGAAACTAAAACATTAAAGAAATTACATTATCAAGATTGTAATCACATTTAATTGCTTATTAGAGTAAACTTTTATTTAGTGTTTTTTCACAGTAGCTTGTAACTTAAAATGTTAAAAAAACCAACAACAAAAGTTACAATCACTTCAAAACAAGACAATTATCAGCTCCTTTTAAAACTAACTGCTAAACCAAGGCTGGTACTATCCTGTGACTACTTAGCCGTTTGTATGTTCAAAAAGCCATATGAATTTAAAATAGCTATTGTAGTATTATAAATATGTAAGAAATATGGCTTACACACACACACAACCGTGAAGTTTAGTGTTTAGTGATAGCATTCAAGACTTTTGATAAAATGAATAGCTGAAGAAAGAATAAGCCTTAGAAGGATATAATATACTATGACAAGACAAAAGATTTTCTCTTGAATCCAACCATGCCATTTTGAAAAAAAAAAAAAAATCTTAATTTCAGCCATTTTTACAGGTCAAATTAGAGGCAAAAGTAATGAGGCCGGAACACCTCTAAACAAATAGTTGATTACTCTCACAAGGCCAGTCGTTCAACCTCTGTGCTTATCCTTCTTCCCATTTCATGAACACCAGTAGAATACTCAGTTTTAGATAATAGACAGAAAATCGATAGCCAACAGATCCATTCTTAAACATCCAAATCTCTAGCTCTCTCTGTAACCCATCTTTTTATCTCTTCTGGCACATCCCTAGACCTTTCACTTAGCTCATTTCTCATCTGCTTCCTTAGCCTAGTCACTGCAGATATGTTCCACTGTCTTCTAGGTCCTATTGCGTTTATCACTTTTAAAATATTTATCTGAATTCTACCCTTTTCAAAAATGGGAGTTTTCTGTACTACAGAGTTATACAAGCAAAACGATCTATCCACATTAGTAATCACTGTCAATTAGAGCCATGTTTCTCAATATTGTCTGCACATTAGAATAGCCCAGCCTGGGAAACGTTCAAAGATCCAAGTGTCTATACACAACCCAGACCAATCAAATAGAATCTCTTGAGAATATGGGTGAGGAGTCCCAATTTCAGTGCTTTCAAAGCTACCTAGGAGATTCCAGTGTTATACCAAGGACCCCTAGAGCAAATTTACACTGGTATTGAAAAAATACTTTTGCTTATTCATTTATGTACAGTAAACAGCTAAGTATTTGGTGCTCAATCAATGTAAGGACTATAGAGAAGTGTGTAACAGGAAATTGAGAACTGAAAATAGAAGCAATGGCCTAGATAATTCAAATCAAATGTTCTTCTATTTGAAATATGTGTATATCTATATTCAATGTAGCAAGAAAAATTTATCTTAATGGTTTGTGATTTATATGTGGAGAATGATGAGACTAAGAGAATTACTTGATTTGCTTTCCTTCATATTTTAATACATTTCCCATATGCAGATACTAACTTCACCTACTAAAAATTACTAAAACCAATACATAGTAGCCATTATTCATAACATTTTTCGTTATGTCCTATGTAGCTACTAATTTGATCTAGTAACAAGTCAAAAACAAAAGCATTCATTCTTTAGTCAGTCAAACAATGGGTACCTATTGTTGAGATAAATTCCTGGGTGTGACCCTATAAAAAAATCACAGATCACAAAATATGGAACTAAAATATAAAAAAATGAATAAATTTGGGGAAGTGCGAGGGTCGTTCAGTGGTAGAATTCTCGTCTGACATGAGGGAGACCCAGGTTCAATTCCCACCCAGGCACTTCCCAAACAAACCAAAACAAACAAACTAAATTCAACAAATGGTGCTGCAATAATGGGATACTCACATGGAAAAAGAATGAAATGAGACCCCACCTTATAGCATACAAAAAAAAAAAATTAAAGATATAAGAGAATAAATAAATCTGGGTCACAAAAATAGTTATAGTCTCTTTGATATTATCAACGTTATTAATGGCTAAAATGATCACATGCACGATCAGTCTCCGGTTTTGCAGAAAAACAATTCAATTATGGGAATATGGTCTGAAAATAATAAAGTATATAATATAAAAGATATTCGCATATGCAATTTGTGCCACTGGACAGTTATGCTTAACCATAAATAATATTTTGGGTTCAATATTTAAGTGAAGAGGATCGTGAGATATTTAATTTTCCTTTTTGAAATAAAGCTAATTATAAACAAAAATTTAAGAAATGCCTTTTTTCAACTTGCACAGTGTATAAAACAAACTTTATGTCCTCAAACTGGTTAACATTTGTGAGCAGTGCTTACAAAATAAGACTACAAGTTTGAGGTACCATGATTATTATATATGTCTAATAGTTGCAGAGCAGCATTTTGGTTTGTATCTATCACATGAAAATAGGCAATACAACCTGATTTAATTTGAGAGTGTAAAACTAAAAATATGAGAATTCATGAACACTTGAGAATATTAATATTAGATTTCCTTCTGAGAGAACTAAAGTATATATCACATTGAAGTGTAAAGGTTTACTGAAGTAAATCCAAAGTTTTAAATCTCCAGTAACTATGAACTCAAGACACTAGATTAAACTAGATCACTTTTAAATTTGTTTCTTTTTCCCTACCATAATGACTCAGAAAGCCTTTGAAAATTATTTATGTCAAAGTGAATTGTAACCAATTTTCATTTTATACATACACAGAATGTGGAACTTTTTTTTAATGGAGGGAGAATATAAAACCAGAAAGTATGTGCCAACTCTTAAAAATTAGAAATCATTTTTTAATCATCCAATTATACATAGCTAAAATAAAGTCACTATGTTTCTCCTAAAATATGAATTCTAATAACATATTACTAACAAAAGTTTATGTATTCTCCTGTCTATACTTCTAATTAACATGATATTTACAAACTATTAAAATTAAATTTTCTCATGAATATATTACCAATTCCAGAAATATAACACATTTACTTTTAATGTAGCTTAGAACTTTGCAGCTACCCTAAAATACGGAAAATTTTGCAAGAGTGTGTATCTTCTTCAGGGTCCCAATTCTAGTCATTGTTTCATTGATATAAGTATGCTTGAAATAAGTAAGATTGTTTAGAAAATAATTCAGACATATTCTTAGAAGACTATAAGTACCATTTAAAGCCATTTGGTATAGTTTGTATGTGGGCATGTTCACAGCTTTTTCAGACTTCTAGAGACATTTATATTAAACAAGTTACTATGCTTATAATTCTACATATTAAATCAATTTTTGAATCATCGGCCAAGAACTCTGGCACCTTGAATTTGAAAGTGTGAGTTTTGAAAAGGGTTATTGTGGACCTAATGTTTAAAATTGACAAAAATAGCACACAACCAAGAAATATCTAAAATGCATCACAGGTGATAAGCTCTGTATTGTGGTGATGAGAAACTGAAATGCATGTATATATATATATATATATATATATATATATATATATATATATTTTTACATAGGAATTAGGGTTTCTACAGCATGATTTTGTGTATACAGTTAACAACTACTCATTTATACAGAAATACAATGCAGAAGTAGTCCATAGCATTATAACTTAGTTTAGCCTACAGTATTCCCTATAATATGATGAAAAAAAAAAGTTGAAAGAGTAATTCAGGTCAAGGAGAAAGGACATTTTATATATATATATAAAGATATGTTTGACATGTTTGTTTGGAAATGCATGTCTATATGGAAACATATAGTTTCAGTCTATATGGAAACACAGATTACCCTTTAAAATACTTAAAGTAGGCAAATTTAAATTATTAAAAATTGCTATGAGGTTTACATTCAGGAAGACAAGCAAATTCAAATTCTCACAAGGTACCATTCTTAAGCCTCAGATATAAATACACTGAAATCTCTGCAACCTTTTTATGAGTAGTAAAATTTTCAGGCACAGTATTTTCCTTATCTTTATGCTTTCAATGCAACACATCTTGTCACAATAATATTATTCAGTAAATGCACTAGTCATTCATTTTTAATTTCTACCATTAAGATAAATTCTAATCTGACATGAATTATAGTGATATGGGAAAAATGCATTAAGTTTAAGATCCATTTATCAAATGAAGTAGCATTCTAAATTAATGTTATAACCACAGCATTACTACTTTCAAAGAGGATCTCTACATCTCCTTTTAAAGAATGTTGACAAAACAGGGTTAACTTGAGATAAGCATAATTATCAAATGCACAACTAATCAACCCAAAGTAAAAACTGGCCCTTGAACTATTTTAATTTTTAATAAATATCCATTAGCTCAGTTATCTTGTCAAAATATCACAAGATCCTTTTATCCATCCTGCCCTTGATTGCACTTTCCTAGCAAAAGCAAGTCAGGCAAAGAGGCAGAGTTGCTCCATTTGTGTGAGGAGTTGGGAAAGTAGGGAAGAAAAAAGGAGAGAGAGAGTGTTGTGTAGTACATATTTTGAAAACTATTCTACTTTTATGATATTTCTTATTGTAAATATTAGAAACATTTAGGCACATTTAGGCTTACTCTGATTCTGTCTTCGTTGCTCCCCTACTAAAGGTCACTGCAGTATCTTGAGCTTCACCAGAGCTCCTGGGCAATCGCATTTCAGCACCACGAACAGCGGCTTTCCCCTTAAAGCTAGCAGGGATAGTGGCATTGGCCATTTCTTAGGAAACCTGCATACACTTCTCCCTTGCCAATCAGTAAGAATTTTATTCTCAAGTATATCCAACAGAGGGTGACTAAAATGCAAGTCAGTGAAGAGTTTGGTAAATTTTCATTCTTAACATGGAGGCTTTGTCATTTGCAAATTCTAGTGAGAATCTGAAAATTCAAGCTAATTACATAAGATGCCTGATAAATAAACTGGCACTGATAAACAATCACTAAGTTCCTAATTACACCTCTCCACTAGTAGTTATTCTCAGGTCAATAATTATAGAAAATTTCAAGGAAAAAAAAAGAAAATTAAAGAGACTAATAAACTCAGGTAGGCCCCCAGATTTTCCAAACAAGTAGAACTACCCCTGTAAAACAATAGAATGCTTTTTCCCCCTCCATGAACAGCTACAAACACTTCCTGACCCTCATTTCAACTTAAGGATGTCACTATAACAGAGTTCATGTGTCCAAATCCATTTGTCAGACCATACAGGCCTGTCTGTCTTCTAACTTTAACTGTCGCCATTAGTATGCATTCCTATCGCTGTCCTCCTGACGAGTGCAAATCCCATATTTAAAAACAAAAAAGAAGGAAACAGACTTAAAGTCTATTTAGCCTGGTTTTAAGAGAAAGTTATAGTAGCAGCTTTATTATTTCAGAAGACTGGGGTCTTCTCCGATCTTCCAGGGGTTACCGAGAAAAGAAATCAATCCACCAGGTCCCTGACAACAAGCAGAAGTTTAAGATCTTAAAATCACGGTAGCAACTGAAGTAACAAAACCAGAGCCAAAACCGAGCAAGCAAAGATAGAAAAGAGCAGGAAGGGGGTGGGGTGGGGTGGCGATCCACTGTTCCTACCTTACAGTCCTCAGGACACGATTTCACCGAGTACTCCTCCGACTGTAAATACTTATGGAGCACACTCTCAAACTCTTCGTATTTCTCCTGAGCGTGGTGGTCGTAGTCTTGGTAAGCCTCGACGCACTGCCGGCAGGCGGTCATCTCGCCGTCCTCCTTGAGCACCACATCCAGACTGCAGTTCAAAGTGTTGGGACTGGACAACCCCGAAAACAACTCCCAAAGTGTGTAGGAATTACAAAACGAAAGGTAAAAATCCGACAAGTTCCAGAGTGGAGTTGGAGGCTTCCCTCTCACCTGCTGCTCCTCCCCCAAGGCAGCCACCCCCCGACTCCAGTTCCTGGCGCACACAGCGTCCGCATCTTCAACCGTGAAGCACTGGCCCGAAGAGGCGCCCTGGGGGTAACAAGTCTCCAGGCGCCACACGGGTCTGGCAGAGTTTCCTAGAAAAAGAGCCTTGCTCCGGTTGTTTTTGCCTCGGTTGCCCTTGCCGCCGCCGCCGCCGCCGCCGCCGCCACCGTCGCCGGGGGAGGGGGGCAGGGTGGGGGACGAGGAGGCGGAGAGGAGTCTGTGTGCCTGGGCGGCGGGCGAGGACTCCCCCATGCTCGCCAGGAGCGCCGGCCAGGAGGGCTCCTGCTGCCGCTGCCTCTGCTGCTGCTGCTGCTGCTGCCGCTGCCTCTGCTGCTGCTGTTGCTGCTGCTGCCGTTGCTGCTGCTGCTGTTGCTGCTGCTGATGATGCTGCTGCTGCTGCTCCTTGTCCCGGGTCCGAGTCAATTTGGCCTCGGCGCAGAACCACAAGTGATCAGAGAGCAGGACTGTGAAAAACAAGAGAGATGCCAGAGACAGTCGCCATTTCTGAGCCCTCTCTGAATCGGTGAACGGTTTCTCGTTCTCCCGGGGTGCTGCCAACCAAATTTTTAAGCCGTCGTCATACTGCCGACACATCCAAGCACCCCTGGTCATATTTTGGGAACGCACAGCCCTGGCCGACTCCACCGTGAGGGCTCCTGTGCCGGTGTCACCACAATATGCATTGACTTAAAGGGTTTAATTTCCTTATCCCCTCCTCCCGTTTCTTCTCTCTCTCTCTCTCTCTCTCTCTCTCTCCCTCTCTCTCTCTCTCCCTCTCACACTCTCTCCCTCTCTTTTTTTTCTCTCTTCTTTTGCCTACAGAAATATCACCAGGCTTTGAAGGAAAATCTGACTTGCTTCCGACCTAATCATCAGCAGACCCCATTCTCTGTAGAGGGAGAAACAATAATGCAGAGAGAGAGGGAGAGAGAGAGAGAGAGAGAGGGAGAGAGAGAGAGAATGAGAGAAGAGGCGGAGGGGGCTGGTGCTGGTGGCCGGTGGTGAGGCTGAGTGCGGGAGGTGATGGTGGAGGTGGCGGGGTGGCTGGCGCTGCTCCTCTCACCCAGGCATGGTCAGAGCGCGGGTCCCCATGGTCCGGCTGAGGGCAGCCCGCTCTCCCCCGCCAGGGGCATGCCGCGTCTTCGCTGCCCACTGACGGCGACCGGAGCGCCTCCCCTCCTCCTCCTCGCCTCCTCCTCCTCCTCCTCTTCTTCTCCTCCTCTTCCTCCTCCTTCTTTTCCTTCTTCTTTTTCTTCTCCTCCTCCTCCTCCTACTTCTCTCTCTCTCTCCCCTAGTCCAGAGCCCGGGCAGCAGCCGCCGGCAAGGCTCTCCCTCCCCCCCACCCCCCACCCCGCGCTCTAACTGCTGCTGCCGCCGCCGCCGCCGCCGCCGCCGCCGCTGCCGCAGGTCTGCCGGCCGCCGCCGCCGCCTCCCGGGCTCCCGCTGCTGACGCCGCTGCTGGGCTGCTGCGGCGGCCGCCGCGCGCCGTCTCCCCCGGACCTCGGGGCCGAATCGCCTGGGCTGGGTCTCTCGAGAATCACAGTCATCTTCAGTCCCCGGGCTAAGTTGCCGCCATCTTCGTCCTGAAGAAACACTTTTTTGGGGGGCGGGGGGGTGGGGAGCGCTGGCTTTTGCGTCATCTCCTCCCGCTCCGAGATCGCTCCATCCTGGCGCATTGGCACCAGATTCGGCCCAAGGAGGAGGGCGAAGGAGGAGGAGGTGGGGGCCGACTTTGGGGAGTGTCCCCCAACCTGGGCACCCTGGGTGCAGGTTCCTGCTCTTTCTCTTTCTGCCTCCCCCTACCTCCCCCCCCCTTTTTTTTTTCTTTTCTCACGGAAAAAAAAAGTCAGCAGGTGGACTGTATGATTGGGGTTGCGGTTTAATTTCTTCAGCATCTCACCACTCCCGCTCCTCTCCACCCCTGGGAAAAGTATGAGTTTCGGGCAGGTGTGTAGGGGTCGCTGGTGGGGGGGGGGGGGGGCGGGGCAGGGCCTGTGTTTTGCCGTCTTAGTGAATGGTCTACTTCAATTTAAAGGGTGGGAATCAGGGGAGTAAACACTAGCTAGAGGAGAGACCTGGCGACATTTGGTCTCTTTGAATGTGCCTCGGGACTCCTGGAGATCAATTGCTAACGGTGTTAACTTATTTTATTGCAAGGAAAGGACGATATATATGTGCGTGTATGTGTGTGTAGCCATATGCATCTATTACAGTTACGTATCTGTCTATGTTTTCACATTCGAAAGTAGAAGACTCATAGTCTTTGGGAAAATCACGAAAACCTCCACTACCTCGAGTCACTTCCTTGCACTGCTCTTCCAGTTCTGGGTCCTAACCTCAGGGGATTCCTCCTTCGATTTGGAGCGCCCCAAGCTCTTGCGAAACCACCCAACCCACCCCCAAGTCGACTGTCTGCATCCCAGCCCCCACCGAGGTGGGTTTTTCTGTTCCCCAGGACTTCCGCAACACTGAGTTTGGCTGCCTGGGAGTCAGTCACCGCAGTCCGGGTCTCTGGTGCCCCTTAGCGTTGGCTCTGGGCTTACCGAGAAGCAAAGCAACCAACAAGCTTGGAAAAATCTGGGGTCCCCTCGATCCCGGCGCGTACCGGCTATTGTTGAAAGCAAACTGCAACATCATTTTAATCAAAAACCCTACCCACTCTGGCCCCCATCCCCCACCTTCACCGGCAGCCGGCCGAGCTGGAATGTTGGGCTGGTGCCGGGAGTTTTCTGTACTGGCTCCAGAAGGAGCGCTGCGCTGTCAAGAGCTCTCTCTGGTGGCTGCTTATGACCTGCAGTTTGCTGCACGGGGCACATGGCTGTGTCGATCTTTCCCGGCTACTAATGATCCTCATACACTGCCCGGGTGCACATTCAGACCCGCAGTGCTACAGTGCCCTCGTTTTAGAAACCAAAGGGGTGCATCGCCCCTATTCACCTTTCTTTGTCAGGGACTGCGGGTGTTGGAATGGAGAAAAACAGCATTTTTTTTTTTAAATGGGAAGTGGCAAAATACAATATCAGGATACAACCAACCAGTCTCTTCTGTGGCGTAACAGGATACATCCTAATTTTATTGTTAATCCTCTTTTCCTAAAAACTATATGTATTAAACTGGGCCAGGAAAGATGGGTCCAGTTTGGTGGCTGTTCTATAAGTATGTCACAGCAATGTTTCAGAGTATCTTCGCATAACTATCCGATTCTGGTACATTGGCTTTAATTGTGTTGAAGTTCATTGCTTTTATAAAAGCTCTAGAAACTACCAGATATACTGTCTATGGAAAGATACCAGATATACTTTCTATGGCGAGTTTACTCTTACCTTCAAGCATCTTTAAATCAGCAAAAAAGTGAAAGTAAAACGTGAGAAACTTATTGAAAGCTATGTATCTGAACCCTGCTTAAACTGAGAAGATAATCTTGGAATTTTATCTTTTGATTATTTAAATTACTTTGATATTGAATAATATGTATTTTTGGACGACGATTTGTATAAAGATATCCTTTGGGCAAGTTGCTTAAGATCTTGGAAGATATTTTATTTTGTTTTACACCCTCTCCTCATGATATTCTCTTAAATTTAAAACTTCAGTCCTCTTCAGTCAAATCAAATTGAAATATGATCTTCATCTGAAAGACCACATGTAGACAAAATGAGTAGAAAGAGTGGCGTCTTCTATTGTGTAAACAATTGGTTTTGGAAGATAATGTCAGAAATTTACACTTCTATTTCTCAATAAAAAAAGATTTTGCAGAACATAAAAGTAAAAACACATTGTTTTATAAATTCTGAAATCATTCTCTCCCCCTTTTGTTTGGAAGTTTGGCTTTCTGATGTCACACAGATTAAGTCCAAGAGTCCTATGCTTTTCTTTTTATAAGTTCAGGTTTGGAACTTTTTAAAAATTAAACCTTTTTTTTTTTCACTTGTTCAAGTTTCTCTATCTCTGTCTCTCTCTCTCTTCTTTCTCTTATTCGCCTTCATCTTTGCCTTTCTTCACGCTGTATCTTACTAACTGAAAGATGCTGCCTAGAAAGATTTATATTTCTCTTTCTCTCCTGCATGCAAGATAGAAACCTCAGAAAACCTATGGCTGGGAAACCCAAAGGGTGTCCCTGGGCTGGGGAAACTTCTGCTAAAAGCTTAGGGCAGATTTAGACCTACTTTCAGGACTCAGGGATCATGTGAGAGAGACTGGCTTTTAAACTTGAAAAAAAACAGAGCCCTTCTCTTACTCCAGAAGGAGGAAGGAGAGCAAAATGATGATTGTAAATGTTCCAAGTCTGAAATATCTAAATGGACGTCCACTCCCCAAATTTGTACCACGACCCTTGCCCCCACCCGACCCTTCTTCCTTTTGGACTCCATCTACTTCTATACCTTTCATTTGGACTTTCAGCTTAGGTGACACCTAATTTTGTTCATTTATTAGCAGAACTATAATTAACAGAACTATAATTGGTTAAATATAAACACTTTAGGTTTTCTTTAAAAAAGAAAGTGGCAGACAGTTCTGCTGAAATGGAATATCATGTTGTATTTAAAATATATATCCAGTCTTTCTTTTCCTGTGGCCAGTATACCTTTTATTTTTTATTAATACTAACTACATTCCCTCAACCTCACTCCAGATTTATTTTCAGCTTTAAATTTTGTGTCCTCTGGCCTGGAGTTGTGCTCTCTGTTGAGTGATCCTGCTGTTGTCTCATAGATTTGTACAAGTCCCAAAGCTGTCTTCTGAAGCTAAGGACCAACAGAGCTGTTGGGCTCAAACTATTTACAAGTTCTCTGAGAGGATTACTCATCCTCTCCACCACTGAAATTTCCAGTTGGATAATTCTTTGTTGTAGGGGCTCTCCTTTACTTTGCAGCTTGTTTAGAAGTATCCCTAGGCTCTCCTCACTGGTTAACAGTAACACATTTCTCTCAAGTTCTGACAACCAAACATGTCTCCAGGCATTTCCAAATATTTTTTGGGGGCAAAATCATCCCCTGTTGAGAACTACTCAATGTCTCAAAGTAGAAGTTCCCTAATTTATATATCCATGGGGGAATTTCTGGCATCAGGGATGAGGCTATATCTTCTTTGTATATTCAAGGAACTAAATGCAGAACTCTTCATCTAGAATAAGCACCAAGTCATACATTTCTTGTTATAGAATATAACATATTTATAGTACCATAGTGTTTTCTCTCTTTTAATGCAATTTTATTGAGATATATTCACACACCATATACACCATTCAAAGTATACAATCAATGGTTCAGAGCATCATCTTATGGTTGTGGATTGTACACATTTTCATTACTGCAAATAAATAAATGAAAATTAAAAGAACACCCAAAAAATCAAAATGCTTTATCCCCCCATTATATGTACATATATAATATGTATATATATTTGTCTTAATATTATTACTCATCTACCCATACACTGAACAAAGGGAGCATCAGTCACATGACAAAAGCTATTATTGTTATACAATTTTTATCCAAGATCCAGGCTACTGGGTCACAGATGAAAAATTTCAGTTATTTCCCTCTAGCTATTCCAATACACGAGAAACTAAAAGAAAAACAAAACTATATATTGAATCAGTAATCATATTTTAATAGTCTATAAAATATTGAAATCTCTTTAAATTCTCTACCTGATACAAAGTTAAGGGGGAAAATACAGTTATTATTTAAAACCAATTGATGTAAAAATATTATTTATTAATCTGATAGTTTACTAATCAAGTAACTTTCCTTTCTGTACTTTTCATGTGGAACTTTAGCCACAATATCATAAAGCAAACCAAGATATATGTGAGTGTGTGTGTTAGTGTATATATGCATATAATCATTGTTATTAACAAATAGTGCAGGTAGATAATCCAAAACAATAAGCAATTTAGAAAGTCATGAGTAATTCCAACATCCAGATATAGCCATTGTTTCCATCTTGCAATATCTCCCTAATATTTATAAGTAATCTTGTCCCCTGCTTTGAGATCTTTACTAATATAGCTCTTTACTAATATGAATGTGTTACACTGCATTAAAATAGTACATTTTGTCTAACTTTAAAAATTGAGCTAAGACACTCCACAGACTTTGCAGACTGCTTAATTTTTAGTTTTTAAGTAATCTGGGCCTTCTCTTACTCTGATGATTTTCCTGAACTAAAAAATTTCAACATGATAATTTTAAGAGTACAAGCTAACTAAAAGTAAAGTGTTAAGAACCAATTTCATGGTGTTTCTTGTATGTTACTACTAGCATGAGCCTTGGGGAGACTGTGAGATGAATGGTTATCTCTGGCCCCTTGAAGTTTGATCAAGGGGTAGAGAAAAACAGCGAAGCCCACAATTACAATGCGACGGGGAAGTGCTGCAGAGAAGGTTAGACGTTTGTGAAAGTGCAGAGAAGTGGTGAACTATTGTTCTAGTCTGCTAGCTCCCAGAATGCAATATAGCAGAAATGGAATGGCTTTTAAAAAGGGGAATTTAATAAGTTGCAAGTTTACAGTTCTAAGACCAAAAAAACAGTCTCAATTAAAACAAGTCTATAGAAATGTCCAATCTAAGGTATCTGGGGAAAGATATTTTGATTCAGGAAGGCCAATGAAGTTCAGGGTTTCTCTCTCAAGTGAAAAGGCACGTGGCAAACATGGCATCATCTGCTAGCTTTCTCTCCTGGCTTCCTGTTTCATGAAGCTCCCTGGGAGGCATTTTCCTTCTTCATCTCCAAAGGTCGCTGGCTGGTGGACTCTCTGCTTCTCATGACTATGTCGTTCTCTGCTCTCTCAGAATCTCTCACATTCTCCAAAATGTCTCCTCTTTTATAAGATTCCAGTAAACTAATCAAGACCCATCCAAATGGATGGAGACATGTCTCCACCTAATCCAGTTTAACAACCACTCTTGATTGAGTCATATCTCCAGGAAATGATCTAATTACAGTTTCAAATATACAGTACTGAATAAGGATTAGAAGAAACAGCTGCCTTTACAAAATGGAATTAGGATTAAAACATGGCTTTCGTAGAGTACATGCATCCTTTGAAACTGGCACAACTATAGACAGATTTGGGGTGGGGATAGGGAAGTATTGCAGACATTGAATGGGTTCACGATGGGATCTTTTAGAGAGTGGAAAAGAGCATTTTTTGTTTCCTAAGCTGCTCAAGCAAATACCATGAAATACTTCTGATAAAACAATGGGAATGTATATGCTCATAGTTTTGAGGCCAAGTAAATGTCCAAATCAAAGCATCACGAAGTCAATGCTTTCTCCCAGAAAACGGTGGCATTCTGGGGCTGATTCTTCGATCCTCAGTCACATGGCAAAGCACATTGTGGTGTCTCCTGGTCTCTTCCTTCTCTTCTGCATTCCTTGGTGTCAGCTTCTGGCTGCTTCCTTTGTGGTTTTCTCTCTCTTGTCTGAATTCATTCCATTTTTAAAGGGCTCCAATAATAGCATTAAGACCCACCCATGCTGATTGGGCTGGACCACCCCACCTTAACTGGAATAACTTCATCAAATGGTCCTACTTCCAGTGGATTCACATGCACAGGAATGGATTTGATGTAAGAACATGTTCTTCTGGGCTACATATGGCTTTAAACCACCACAGGGTATTCTGTAAGAACAACAATAATGTTCAAAGACTGAGACACTTGAAACAGCCCAAGGCACTGGAGTACCTTCGGAGTATGGACTATGCTGGAATGTAATATGCACATGTGAGAAAGAGGCAATGGATGAGATAGAAGAGCTTGATCAGATGCTAAATGATACTATCCAATAAACTAAGGAAATGTTTTTTTTTTTCCTGACTGTTACTGGGATTCACTGATGAAATTTACATAGTGATTTCAAAGTTCATTTTATTAACATCATTGTTTAATAAAATCAAAATAAGAAAAATGCTCAGAGAGGAATGAAGGTGTTAAATATGTTAGTAAATGTTGATTCTTGTTAGCCTTTCAGCTAAAATGTTGCATATTGGAAAAGAAGAGCAAGTTGCTTGGCTGGAATGTAGGTTTCATTTATCAGAAAAAGCAGGCTGTAGAGTTTAGACCCTTCTAGTAAGATTTTACCTGAGTGTGATTAATAGTGTGGAGTAGTTTAATAGCGCAGGCACATTTCAGAAGGTTGCTGAAATAGCACATAGTAGCAAATATATTGAGTAGTGCATGATAGAAAATACAATATATTGAGTGATCCCGGTGACATGATGTACTTTTTACATGAGAACATTGCAGAGATTATATATATATCTATATCATAATTCTATATTTACTCTTAAGGTGTCATTTATGCTTCAATCCTTCAAAACTTCAAAGTTCTTAAGTTATTTTATTATACTTATTTTCACAGACATCTCTACATTTATTCCCATTTAAATGGTTAAATTTGGTTAGAAGTTGGGAGACTGACTTCCTTTTCTAGCATTAAATGTTATTTTTACTGCCTTCTCAAAAATTAGCACTTATCCCTTAAAGGTAACATGCCAAATAATTTTTTAACAGAAAAAAACAGTGAAACCAAAAAGAAATACCTTCTTTTTCAGTAAAAACCCTTTCTTGTATATGTTTACTCCTTAAATCAAATAATTACACTCTTGAGACAGTGTCTTTTTTCACCCTGAATATCTTCTGTAAGCCCCAAAAGAGTCATACACTGTTTGTTGTTCTTACATATTGTTTATGTGCCATACATAATTAAAAGTGGATTACATTCTTACATAAGTATTGTCTAGAAAAAGAATTTTCTAGTTTCAGAATTCACATAAAATATCCAAATTTTTGACCAGCATTTCTATATTTTTAAAAACAAATCAAACAGAGAAAACACATAAATAATACCTAAATCTGCCTACCAAGAAAATAAGATTAAACCATAGGATTTTATGTCAACTATAGCTTGCTGATATACACCCCACTTCAAAGATAAATGCAGGCTGTAGCACCATCAGGTACTTACGGGTTCTAGTTAATTGCTTAAGGTGGTAAATGTGCCCACAGTTTCTCTGTTACATTTTTCCCAGCTTGGCAATATCAGGTTGATTTGGTGGAACTAACAGTTTCTCTCAAGCAATGTCACCTCCACTATACTCTAGCTTGATAGTTTTCAAACATTTGTGGGCAATCAAATGGGGAACTTATTAAAGATGCAGATCCTTGACCCCCACCCCCCAGAGGTCTGTTTCTGTAGAACTAGGGTGGGGCCTGAGGAAACTGCTTTTTTAACAAGTTCCCCTTGGTAATTCTGTGTAAGTGTGGAATCCTTTCCACAAGGATGGCCCAGCTGAATAGAGTGACCTGTGTTCAGTTCTATCAGGGAACATGCCCTGAATTCTAAACCAATATCAAGAATCATTTGTAGGAGAATATAGTGCTAAATAATACTATTTGTGATTAAGAGTTAACATATTTAGAATTAGTTCATGAATTCATCCATGGCACTTTTCATACAATGCAAATGTAATACCCCATGTATAGCATTAAAAACCCATATCCTCCTCCTATCCTCCTCTCCCCCTTCTCCTCATCAGCATAACAGGAATTACTTTTTATTTGCCAAACTGTTTTAAGTATGCTGTATGGTGTACACACTCTTAATTTTTACAAGTAAAAAGGTGACAAGGGATAATTTACCTCAAGACATGTAGAGCAGGGCCTATGAGGATAAAGTATCAGAAGTTATTGAAAAATGAAAGACAAGACTTAAATAGTAGAAACAATTTCCTTGAATCGAAACAGGAAGATGATTATTATAACGAAAGAAAGTCTCCTGAAATTAATTTACATATTCCTGAAAACAAGGTGAGATTATGTTTTCAAAAAGAAACAATTCCTCAGAAGAGAGGGATTATATTATACTATATTATATTAGCATCCTTACTAAATATCTCACTTTGTAGGGGCCTCTCTCAGTTACTTTATGTTGAATTTCTTTTTGGGAAAACACATTCACCTAAAATAACCACCAATGTGAATTTTAAATGCTTATAGAGGCAACCAATGAAGCTTTTAACTTAAAGCCAATTTTCTAAAGGAGAAATATTTAATAATTATACTGGGTAATGAGTTCACAAATGCAAGTATTAGACGTTACTCTGAATAAGGATTTTAAGATCATGGTGGAAACAATATAGCAAGTGTTTATGTGGCAATGATTAAGAACATATATTTCCAGGGAAAATTTTTAAAAAGAGAGAGAAGGGAAGACTCTTGCCATTATACAAATGGGTTCTTGTGTTTTGATACAAAATTTCAGTGACATCATCATAGGAAGATTCCAGTGTTGCCTGTCAAACAGAGACAGAAGTGAAGCTGGTGATTGTTAAATGACTTAACACATGTTAGTTCTATTTCAATTGGAGTCACAGAAAGTCACTTAAAATTAATTTGAGAAAAGACAAAAGAAATACGTTGGCTTTTAGTACCAATATTTCCAGGGATAAGGGACCTGGCTTCTTATGCATCTGTATTAAGTTCAACTGATGTCAGGAAGATTTGGCTTCCTTGTCTCTCAGCTCTTCTTTTCTTTCACTGTGTTGGCTTCATTTTAAGTCTAAATGTGGCCTCTGGGAGGCCAATGTACATAATTAGAATGCAGAATCCAATGGAAGAGAGAATCTATATCTCTAATAGCTAACCAAAATTGCCAAGATTTGTGTTGTCTTGCTCCTGCTCATCAGACCAGGGTTGGTAGTCCATCCTTGAACCAGTCACTGTGGTCAAGATGATGGAAAGTTCAAAGAAAGTGACCCAGTGCATGTAGTTTATTCAAAGATCTAGGGATGAATCAGTTTTTCAGCAGCCACATGGACTGAGGAGATTCCCCCAACAAAAAATAGTGTATGTCATCATGGAGCCAAGAATGGAAACAAGGGCTTGTAATTTGATATAGCTTAATGTGATACCCGGATACACAGAGTATGTTGAGCAAGTAATTAAAGAGTATTGGCAAATTCCCTGGAGGGGTAGGAGAAAAAGTATGGAACAATTAAACTTTTCTACCTGGGAAACCCCTGATACTCCCTCAAACTCTAGGGACTCCCAAGTTAATAGGCCAAGCCTCTGATCTTGAGGCTTGTTCTTATGAAACTTATTTCCGTAGCTGAGAAGCTAAACTTACCTATAATACACCCAATTTAAAACTGTAGAATGTGAACTACCGTTTATTAAGAAAGGAGACAATTTTATTTCCATTGTTGGAGGAAACACTTGTTACAGACAACCTCCCCACACACACATATTTAGTTTAAAAACCTAAATAAAATATAAAATATATAGGCAATGAGAATGCTACCAAATCAGTGAGATTTTAAAGAGAAAATGGATACAGAATAAGTCCAACATTCCATGCTGCATATTAGCAATTTGTCAATTCCAAAGCAACAATTGATAGCTGAGGGTAGCAGCTGAGAAGTTGAGAGGCTAAGCATTGCTTTGAGTCCTATTATGGCAGTGGGAGGGAAGGAGGGAAATTGACATAGGGTCTTCAAAGAGGATAGACTGATAAGTACTTCAGACTTTCAGCTGTGAGTCCCAAACATCTAAACATTTGAAGTAAGAGAGAGTTCTGGAAAAATGCATGCTCTCCTAGGGTCTGAAGTCAACCAAATAATACAAACATACCCACAGAAGATCTAGAAATTTGAGCTATTGGGCACAGAATTTAAAATAACTTTTAATTATATGTTCAATAAATTAGATAATATGATGAAGAATTATATCAGAGAACTGGAAACTCTAGAAGGAAATGAAATGGAAAATTCTAGAACTATCATAAAAATAGTAATGAAAGTGTATTGCATCTATGTAAACGATGAGCTAATGTATTACTATCAAGCAGAGATTTTTCTAGTCATTTCCATAGGGTACTGATCAAAGCCAGAAATATTATTCAATTGTAATATGTACATTTAGAATCCGACCTGTGAATATCCATTTTTTTACTTATAAATATCCATGCTTAGGTCATTGAATTAGAGTCTCTAATTTGGACTATGCCTCAAGGCAATTTGAAACAATGGCCTAGGGTGACAAGGTACAAATCCCCTGGCCCCCAAACTCCATTCCAGCAGCATCCTGGCAAGAGAGTAACTGGGCCCTTGTCCGGGACAGGTGAAGAAGAGGAGGTTCTGATGACGGACCTTGGGAATCAGGATACTGTAAAGTTGCAAGATCCGTCTATATGTCCATCCTCCTTACCTGTGTTTTCTCTGAATGTAGCTAAGGACTGTAAGGTTTCCAACTATCAGACTTCTGACTTTTATTTTTTCAATCAGAGGATGAAAGTAGACAAACTAGTTTCATTCTAAAGCATTGCACATGCTCCTTGTATAGAGTGCAATGTCTTGAATATTTTCTATTAACACTTTTAAAAAAATATTTTTATTGACACATCTTTGCACACATATAGTCCATACATGGTGTACAATCAGTGGCTCACAATAGCATCACATTTTTGTGTATTCATCACCACAATCATGATTTAGAACATTTGCATCACTCCAGAAAAAGAAAAAAAAGAAAAAAGAAAAACTCATACATCCCATTCCCCTCTCATTGACCACTAATATTTTCGTCTACCCAATTTATTTTACCCTTTATCCCACATTATTTATTTATTTTTATCCACATTTTTTATTCATCTGTCCGTACCTGGGATTAAGTTTTTAATGCTTGCTCTCACAGATGTACGTCCTAACTCCGAATATAAAAAAGGTTTGCTTAACTATTTATTATACTTTCAACTTACAAAGATCAGGTGAACCATGGTGGCTCAGTGACAGAGTTCTTGCCTGCCATGCTGGAGACCCGGGTTCGACTCCCAATGCCTGCTCATGCAAAAAAAAAAAAAATAAGGCAAATTATACGGATTCCCAAATTTCCAACTTAGGATAAGTTCCCATATTGCCTACCTTGAGACTTTAGATTGACTAAATTCATTACTTAGAAAATCAGTCTCACATTTAATGATCAGTTGCTAGGATCAATTTAAAATCCTACTTTCACTTTAACATTCTATATTAATAGGAATCTTTTTGGCTCATGTACGCAAAACCTCTAGGAGTAGGACAAGCTACAGGTCTGGTGAGATTCAGGTCACCAGAGTTTTTCTACTCTATCACTTGGCTATGCATTCTACTGTGTTGAATCTGTCCTCTAACCCTCACCTGCCATGATAAGATGACCACAGCAGCTTAAATTTCACATTGTCTCATATTCAAACTGCCCCATTCAAAGTCTCTGATGACCAAATATCTCTCTCTGAATTTATTACTCTGTATAGAGGAATGAAACTCATTTACTAGGCCTAAGTCAAGAACTCTAACCATGATTCTATGTCCAAAGCAAACTGGCCAAAAGAGCATGGTTCCCCTAAAGCAAACTGTGGTGTTCTTACTAAAAGAAGGAAGAACAGATGTTTAGTGGTACAAACAACCATAGGCTGGTTTCATGATGTTTGACTTTTCTTTGCAAGCAAGATAATGCTACTGAAACAGTCAGTAAAACTACTAGAATAATTATCAGATTTTGCATTTTAGAAAGTTGATTTTGGTGGCAGCATGTGTCAGACCACTTTGATAATATCACAATGGGATATCTGTGGGAGAACTTTCTAGAAAGGTATTCCAGAAACTCTCAGAAGTTTGGCCACAGGACCGTCTTCCCACAATCTAACTTTTAGTATATTAAAGGGAAACACCCTTCAGGATTGGGGTATTCATTACGCTGGCAGCAGGAGTTATGGGATACTGGCAGTACATATTTGAGTAGCTCCCTCGGGAATTGCCCTAAGCCAAAGGGAGTTGTTCTGCCCCATTTTACACCCCCCTCCTTCTGAGTAGCTCATCTTAAATAACCAGCCAATATAAAGAAACAAGGGCTGAGCCCCATTGCCTGAATTGAGACAATTCTAGAAGACCATCTCAACTCAAGAGCCCCCCATGGGATTCCCTGAGACTTCTTCTCTATGTAGCATGATTCAGTTTCTCTGCCAGCCCAAGGCTGATTTCTTCATTTCTTTCATGTCTTGTTTGTTGGTGCACTGCCTAATAAACATCCTGTAAGAAAATATTCACCTTTACTAAAACCCCTGCAAATAAATCTCTGCCAATAATAAACTTCTTGCAAGCAAATCTCTGCCTTCCAGGGACTAAATTTAAGAACATGGTACCAAAAGTGTTCCAAAGGAAAAAGAGAGATTCAAGATTGCCCACAAGCAGGCTGGCAATAAATACCAGAGGCTCCTATCACAGGGTAGCAGGTGATGTATTTACTATAGCAATACTATATTAAAAGATGCATCACTGGTAAACCTGAGGGGGACAACAATAGAAAGAAATTCTCTAGCTTATGAGGTATCTCAAGCATTTGAGAGGTATGAGGAAAATAGTAGCTATAAAGACCATAGAACTGGATGGCTGGTGCTAACTGTTGTCAATATATTAGAGAAAGATGTGCTAGTTTGACAGTATTATTTGCCCAAGAAAATCCATGTTTAATCTTATGCTCAGTCTTGTGGAGGCAGCCGTTTCTTTACTGTAGGTTGGAAACTTTTGATTAGATTATCTCTGTGGAGATGTGGCACACTGAATTGTGGGTGTGACCTTTAATTAGATGGAGATAAAACTCCACCCATTCCAGGTGGGTCTTGATCAGTTTATTAGAGTCCTTGAAAAGAGGAAACATTTCAGAGAGAGTCAGAAATGACAGAAATGACAAGGCCAACGGAAACTTCAAAGCAGAGCTGGCCCAGACGCCAACACTTGGAGAACAGAGACACGGATGTGTGAAGCCCAGCAGATGAAGCCAAGAGAAGAAATCCAGTCTTGGAGAAGCAATGCGAGGAGCCCCCTCAGGAATAGAGGCTGAAAGCATTGGAGCTCAGAAGCAAGGGGTCAGCAGATGCCAGCCACGTGACTACCCAGCTGCCAGAGGTGTTCTTCTCATCAGCCTTCCTGAATAAATGTATCTTTCCCTGGATGCCTTAGATTGGACAATTTTATACTCTTAGACCTGTAAACTTGTAACTTACTCAATTCCCCTTTTTAAAAGCTGTTCCAGTTCTCATATATTGCGTTCTGGCAGCTTGCAAACTAACACAAAAGATAAGAAAAAAACTGAGGATGATTAACTGAAAACTTAAAGTAGTGCGAAGTCAGCTCACCTCCTTACAAGCCCATACAGAAACTCCGTCTCCTACAACCAAAAGGCAAAGAGAGGGGAAAAGCTGCCTATTATGCCCAGGACTTAATTATAAAGTTAGAGGATATAATAGAAGATTAAAGTTTTAACTCCAGCAGGTCTACTACACCAAAGCAGGGAGCATTCTGATGGGAAAAAATGGGACCCTGACTCTGAGAATGGAGATATCTGGCCAATGCACTAGAAAATCTTAAAACTCCAGATTCTTCTGAACCCCCTGGGACTGCAAAATGTGTCTGTCTCTTTCTGTTGCGGGCTACTTCCATCTATGGTATGGACAGATGAGTAAAAAATATGGATAAAAAAGTAACTAATAGTAGGGGGAACAAATGTTAAAATAAATTGAGTAGATTGAAATACTAATGATCAATGAAAGGGAGTGGTAAGGGGTATAGAAAAAAATAGGGGAACAAAAGTTAAAATACATCGGGTAGACAGAAATATAGGTGGTCAACAATAGGGAAGGGTAAGGCATATGGTATGGCATGTATGAGTTTTTTTTTTCTTTTTATTTATTTTTCTGGAGTGATGCAAATGTTCTAAGAAATGATCATGGCAATGAATATACAACTATGTGATGATGATGTGAGCCATTGATTGTACACCAAGTATGGAATGTTCATATGTTAAGAATGTTTGTGTTTGTATGTTGTTTTGTCAATAAAAATATTAAAAAATAAGCAGAGGCCAGGTGGTACATCCTGGGGGAATAATGCAGTGTACAGAATGGGGGGCAAAAAGGGAAACAGAGACTTCCAAAATATGGATACTTTTTTAAAAATTTTAATCTGGCATACATTTTTTAACCGATTTTGGTAATAGCTATCAAAATTTGAATTTTGTGTCTCAGAATTATACTTCTAGGACTAAATATTTTAGAAATACTTTTACATGTGAGAAAAGGTAGAATAAAGATGCATAAAATAGTATTATATTCAATTAAAGTAAAAAATAGAGGAAATCTCTAGTTAAGGTTCTCTAGAGAAACAGAATCAACAGGAAACACTTGCAAATATAAAATTTATAAAAGTGTTTCACATAATCATGGGAACACAGAGTCCCAAATCCACAGGGCAGGCTGTGAAACTGACGATTCTGGTGGAGGGTCTGAATGAATTCCACAGGAGAGCCTTGCCAGTCGAAGCAGGAAGAGAGCCTGTCTCTTCTGAATCCTCCTTAAAAGGCTTCCAGTGATTAGATTAAGCACAATTTATTGCAGAAGACACTTGCCTTGACTGATTACAAATGGAGTCAGCTGTGGATGCAGCTAACGTCATCATGATTTAATTCTATGAAATGTTCTCATTGCAACAGACAGGCCAGCACTTGCCCAACCAGACAAGCAGGTATCACCACTTGGTCAAATTGACACATGAACCTGACTGTGACAGTCTAATTTTACATCAATAAAGGATAATTAAATGATGTTTAATGATATTTTCTACAGAGAATATGTAAGTATTACATAAATAAGGGAGAGACGTAAATTTACATGATCATATTTTAAAAACACGCTTTGAAGTGGTACAAACCAATCACTGCAATCATGCAGTGATCCAAATTAGTTAAAAAAAAAAAACTGTATGTGCATCTCTTATATGTATAGAGGAAAGCTTAGAGAGGAAATACACCAAACTCCTCATAGCAGGTACTTTTGAAGAGGAGAGTAGGGTTGGGAGATGGGACAAACGAAGGGAGACAATAATATAATAAATTTTTGAATTTATATATATATATATATATATATATATATATATATATATATATCTGTATACTGCACAATTATAAACTCATTTTGCTTGTGGCTGCACACAGAAAAAGACCTGTTAAAATTACACTTGTTGCTTAATTACAATATTTCTAATAACCATAGCATAGGACAAGGGGAAATAAAAAGACAAACAAAACAAAACAAAAAAACCCACCACCACAAACAACAAAAAGTATGACCCAACTAAATACTGTCTGCAAGAAACTCACCTTAAATTCAAAGATACAAGTACATGGACAGTGAAAGGATGGAAAAAATGTATAGTAAGTAATAATTAAAAGAGAGCTGGGGTAACAATACTGATATCAGATGAAACAGACTTTGAGTAAACAATAGTTATGAGGGACAAAGATAGTCCATTATATACCGATAAAGGGTCACTTCAATAAGGAGATGTAACAACCATAAATATATATGCACCTAAAAGCAGAGCCCCAAAATATAGGGAAATACTGACAGATTTAAAGGGAGAAATTGATGGTTCTACATTAATAGTAGGAAACTGTAATATATCACTTTCCATAATGGATGGAACATCCACTCAGAAGATCAATAAGGAAATGTAAGACATGAACAACACTCTAAAGCAATTAGTTTTTAAACGTCACCTTTTTTTAACTTAATTTAGGGTATGTTATGCATTACTTTTTGTATCTGCTTAAAGATAATTTTTATATAGCAGTGGATTACACAGTTAGTGAATGACTAAGGAGGAAAACGTTTACTGTCCTAAATTTCTCTTTGCAATTTTTAAATTCCATTTTTACAGTTAGCTTTACCAATTTTCTTTTTTGTAATGGTCTATTTTTAGCTACTATTATAAAATGAAATGGACAATATAAAATATGCTAAGTAGTTTAGCAAGCAACCAGAAGATAAAGTAAGTCTAGAACACCAAGTAGTCTACAACCAAATCTCCCCTGTTTGGAGTGTGAACAGAGCAACTACTCAGGCTTCACGCTTCCTCCTGCTAGCTCCTGCTGTCACTCATAAGCGTCAATGACAGCAGGCAGAAGAGTACAAAGGAAAGAATTCAGACTGAAAAGCTGTAGGCTATTTAACAGCTTCTTTCATCCAAATTTATAGAATATGTTCATCTGTTGCCAACGTTTTCACCTCACAGTTTAGTAGAAATATACTTTTTTAGATATTGACTCGGCTTTCTATTTTTTTTAGGTGGTTTGGGAATGATGTTTCAGTTTGTTAGAGATATCATCAGTTAAGGGTTCTAAAATGCTTCCTGTCTTTCCTGACTACAACTAATCATCCCACCTTCTACAGAAGTTGGAGCCATGCACATAGCATTAATTAGTTGAATGATGGTGAACTAGTTAATACCCAAGACTTTATCAATAGTCATATTTTGTATAATGTTATAGCAAATAGGATCCAAGGCTCATACCAATGAAATTATTCATGTTACAGAATAGAAACCTTATCATATATCATTCAGACGAAACCCTAGGTCCATCTCAAAAGAGAAAATCTTTGCCAAGGAGTAGTTTCAGAATCAAGTTAAATTTTTTGACACTTGAGCAGCTTGTAGAAAAACACGGGCAAAGAAAAAAAAATCCTCAGAATCCTAATGGACTAGAATTAGTTACTAAAGTTCTGAAATATATAACCACTGATCAACTGACATGAGTTAGAGAATTTGAAAGGATAAATAGAAAAATAGCAGATCTTTTAGAAAGGAAGATACTGCAGACCAAATTTAAAATATACCAGGGACATACAACAGCAGATTTGAAGAGGCCAAAAAAAGAATAAGCTAACTACATGATAGGGCAATTGAATTCACATACCCAGAAGAAAAAATTGGTGAAAAAAAGATGGAACATTTTGAATTGGATCTCAGGAATTATGATTGACAACACGAAGTGCACAAATATAAGAATCACTGGTGTTCCAGGAGGAAAAGACAAGAGCAAAGGGCTAAGATTATTTAAGGAGATAATTGGGGAAAACTTTCCAATGCTTTTAAGACATACTATGCAAATCAAAGAATCCTAATGAACTCCAAATAAAATATATACAAACAGATCCACTCCAAGACACATACTAATCGGAGTGTCAAATGCAAGAGTGAAGGATAGAGTCCAACAAGCAGCAAGAGAAAAGCAATTCCCCACATACAAGGGAAGCCACATGAGACTAAGCACTAACTACTTCTTGGGCACCATGAAGGAGAGAAGGTAAAGGTATATAAATCATTTAAGAACCTGAAAGAGAAAAATTGTGCACCATGAATTCTTTATCCAGCAAAGCTGTCTTCAAAAGTGTGGGAGGGAGCAGTGCAATGGTGGTTCAGTGGCAGAAATCTCACCTGCCATGCTGGAGACCCTGGTTCGATTACTGGAGCTTGCCCATGCAAAAAAAAAAAATGGGGGAGAAAATTTTTGTTACTGAGACCTCTCTTACAAGAAAAACTAAAGGGAATTCTGTCAGCTTAAAAAAAAAAAGAAGAAAGAGAGATCTGGTAGGGGGCACAAAAGTGAAGAGTGTTAGTAAGGGTAACTTAAAGGATAAAAAGAGAGAGATAAAAAATAGGTCTGACAAATAAAAACAGAAGGATAAGGTGATTGAATCAGGAACTGCCTTTACAGTTATAACTTTGAATTTTAATGGATTAAACTCCCCAATGAAAAGACACAGATTGGTAAAATGCATTAAAAATATGATCCATCTATATGCTGTTTACAAAAGACTCATCTTATGCCTAAACATACGATAGGTTGAAAGTTATAGGATGAGAAAAGATATTCAATGCAAGTAGTAACTAAAAGAAGGCTGGGGTAGCTAAACTAACAATAGACAAAATAGTCTTTAATAATAGACGTAATAGAATTTAAATGTAAAGATGTCATAAGAGACAAGGAAGGACACTACATATTAATAAAGGGGGACATTCTCACCAAGAAGAAATAACAATCATAAATGTTTATGCACCCAATCAAGGAGCTTCGAAGTACATGAAACAAAACTGTCAAAATTGAAGGGAGCAATCAATATTTCTACAACAATTGTCCAAGACTTCAACACACCACTCTCTTTTATAGACAGAACAACCAGATAGAGGATCAATAAGGAAATAGTGAATCTAAAAAATACGGTAAATGAAATACATATATATATATATACATATAGCTACACCCCAAAACACCAGGAGATACATTCTTCTCAAGTGTTCATGGAACATTCTCTAAGACAGATCACATGCTAGGGCATAAAACAGGTCTTAATAATTTTAAAACAGTTGAAATTATTCACAACACTTTCTCTGATCATAATGGAATGATGCTGGAAATCAACATCCATGGAAGAACTGGCACTTTCACAAATTTGTAGTGATTAAACAATACATTCTTAAACAATCTGTGGGTCAAAGAAGAAATTGCAAGAGAAATCAGTAAATATCTGGAGACAAATGAAAAAAAGAATACAACATATCAAAACCTATGAGGTGGGGTGGTGCGATGGTGGCTCTGTGGCAGAATTCTCACCTGCCATGCCAGAGACCTGGGTTCAATTCCTGGTGCCTGTCCATGCAAGAAAAAAAAAAAAAAGTAATTGAGAAACCCTAGAGATGAAGTGAAGGCAGTGCTGAGAGGGAAATTTATAGCTCTAAATGCCTACATTGAAAAGGAGGAGGCAAAATCTATCTGGAAAAAAAAAAACCTAATTGAACAACTGACAAAACTAGAGGCAGAGCAACAAACTAACCTTAAAGCTAAGGTTAAATTCTGATATTAAATCAGAAATAAATGAATTGAAGAACAAAAAAATTATAGGGACAATCAATACAACCAAAATAGTTTCTCTGAGAAGAGAAACAAGATTGATAAAACCTTAGCTAGCCAGGCAAAGTCAAAAAGAGAGAAGATGCAAATAAACTAAATCAGAAATGGGGGTGGGGTATTACCATGGACCTTGAAGAAATTTTAAAAAAACCACAGGATATTATGAAAACTGTATGCCAACAAACTAGACGACATAGATGAAAATGGACAATTTCCTAGAAACACATGAACAACCTATACTAACTCAAGAAAAAAATAAAAGACCTCAACAGTCCAATCACAAGTGAATAGATTCAATTAGTTATCAAAAAACTACCTACAAAGAAAAGCCCACAGCCAGATGGCTTCACAGAGGAATTTTACCAAACATTCCGAGAAGAACTAACATCATTCATGCTCAAACTCTTCCAAACAAATAAAGAAAAAAGACTCTATCTATCCATTCTATGAAGCAAACATCACTCTGATTCAAAGTCTGATAAACAGACAAATCTTTCTAATGAATCTAGATACAAAAATTCTCAACAAAATACTTGCAAATCAAGTCCAACAGCACATAAGAGAATTATATGCCATGACCAAGTGAGGTTTATTCCAGGCATGCAAGAGTGATTCAACACAAGAAAATCAATCAATGTAATACAACACATTAACAAATTGAAAAGTAAAAATCACATGATCATGATCAATGCAGAAAAGGCATTCAACAAAATCCAGCATCATTTCTTGATAAAAACACTCCAAAAAATAGGAATCAAAGGAAACTTCCTCAATATGATAAAGGGCATCTATGGAAAACCCACAGCCAGCATTGTATCCAATGGTGAGAGACTGAAAGCCTTCTAACTAAAATAGGAAATGAGACAAGGATGCCCATTGTCACCACTGCCATTCAACATTGTGCTAGAAGTTCTAGCTAGAGAAACTAGGTAAGAAAAAGAAATAAAAAGCATCCAAATTGGAAAGGAAGAAATAAAACTCTCATTATTTGCGTATGACATGATCCTATATTTGAAAAATCATGAGAATTTTATGATAAAGTTCCTAGGGCTAATAAGTGAATTCAGCAAAGTGACAGGATAAAAAATGAATGCACAAAAATCAGTAGTGTTTCTATACGTTAGAAATGACCTAATTAAGGAGTCAATTAAGAAAAAAAATTCCATTCACAATAGCAACTAAAAGGACCAAGTATCTATGAACAAACTTAACCAAGGACACAAAGGACCTCTGTACAAAAAACTATGAAACATTGCTAAAAACTAAACAAAGAAGACCTAACTATGGGGAAAGACATTCTGTGTTCATAGATAGGAAGATTAAACGTTGTTAAGATGTCAGGTCCATCCAAATTGATCTACAAATTCAATGCAATACCAATCAAAATTCCGACAACCTACACTTCAGACCTGGGAAACTTTGTTATCAAATTTATTTGGAAGGGAAAGGGGTTTTGACTAGCCAAACACATCCCACAAAAGAGAAATAAAGTGGGAGGACTTACACTTCCTGACTTGAAATCTTATTATGAAGCCACAGTGGTCAAAACAGTATGGTATTGGCACAAAAATACCATATTGATCAATGGAATCAAATTGATACCTCAGAAATAGATCCTTAGATCTATAATCAACTGATTTTTGGCAAGGCTTCCAAATCCACTGAACTGGAACAGAATATTCTCTTCAATAAATGGAGGTGGGAGAGCTGGATATCCCTACCCAAAGGAATGAAAGAGAACCCTTACCTCATACACTATGCAAAAATTAACTCAAAGAGGATAAAAGACCTAAATATTAGAGTCAGTAATATAAAATGCCTGATAGAAAGTATCTATCAGACTCAATGATAGGAAGTAGCTTTTTAGATCTTACACCCAAAGCACAAACAATGAAAGAAAAAAAATAGATACATGGAAGTTCTCAAACCTGAACATTTATAGGCTTCAAAGCCTTTGTCAAAAAGGTGAAGAGGCAACCAACTCAATGGGAAGAAATATTTGGTAACTATGTATCTGATAAGGTTATCAGTATCCTACAACACAATAAAAGAACAAAAAAAAACATTATAAAAATGGGAAAAATATGAATAGACATTTCTTTGGAAAATAAATACAAATGGCCAAAAAGTACATGAAAAGATGTTCATCTACATTGGCTGTTAGGGAAATGTGAATCGGAACACAAGGAGATATCATCTCACACATATAAGAATGATTGGTATTAAACAAACAGGAAACTACAAATGCTGGAGAGAATATGGGTTAATAGTGACACTTATCCACTGCTGGTGGGATTGTCAAATGGTACAGCTGGTGCGGAAGACAGTGTGACATTTTATCAGAAAACCAAATATTTAGTTACCCTACAACTCCACAATTCTGCTACTCAGTATGTACCCGTAAGATCTGAAAGCAGTGACATGAACAGACATTTGCACACTGATGTTCACAGCAGCATTATTTGCAATTGCCAAAAGATGGAAATACTTCAAGTGTCCATCAACAGATGAGTGGATAATCAAAATATGGTATACACATATGACAGGATACTATGCAGAAGTAAGGAGAAAAGAGGTCCTGAAGCATGTGACAGCATGGATGGCCCTTGAGGACATAATGCTGAGTGAAATAAAACACAAAAGGGACTAGCAGCGGCTCTTGGTGCAGCGGGAACGGGGCGAAGCGGCCTGCGCCCAAGGAGCGCACAACACAGCCCAGAACGTACCGTCACCGCTGCCCCCACAGCTGCCCACTCGGGATCTCCACCGGCCTCCGCGCGCGCACGATGCCTTCGGCCACCAGCCACAGCGGCAGCGGCAGCAAGTCGTCCGGACCGCCACCCGCGTCGGGCTCCTCTGGGAGTGAGGCAGGGGCCGGGGCAGCTGCGCCGGCTTCTCAGCACCCCGCAACCGGCACCGGCGCTGTCCAGACCGAGGCCATGAAGCAGATTCTCGGGGTGATCGACAAGAAACTTCGGAACCTGGAGAAGAAAAAGGGCAAGCTTGATGATTACCAGGAACGAATGAACAAAGGGGAAAGGCTTAATCAAGATCAACTGGATGCAGTATCTAAGTACCAGGAAGTCACAAATAACTTGGAATTTGCAAAAGAATTACAGAGGAGTTTCGTGGCATTAAGTCAAGATATTCAGAAAACAATAAAGAAGACAGCACGTCGGGAGCAGCTTATGCGAGAAGAAGCCGAACAGAAACGTTTAAAAACTGTACTTGAGCTACAATATGTTTTGGACAAATTGGGAGATGATGAGGTGCGAACTGACCTGAAACAAGGCTTGAATGGAATTCCGATACTGTCTGAAGAGGAATTGTCATTGTTGGATGAATTTTATAAGTTAGTGGACCCTGAACGGGACATGAGCTTGAGGTTGAATGAGCAATATGAACATGCCTCCATTCACCTGTGGGACTTGCTGGAAGGGAAGGAAAAGTCTGTATGTGGAACAACCTATAAAGCTCTTAAGGAAATTGTTGAGCGTGTTTTCCAGTCAAACTATTTTGACAGTACTCACAACCACCAGAATGGGCTATGTGAGGAAGAGGAGGCACCCTCAGCACCAACAGTTGAAGACCAGGTTGCTGAAGCTGAACCTGAGCCAGCAGAAGAATACACGGAACAAAGTGAAGTTGAATCAACAGAGTATGTAAATAGACAATTTATGGCAGAAACACAGTTCAGCAGCAGTGAAAAGGAGCAGGTAGATGAGTGGACGGTTGAAACAGTTGAGGTGGTAAATTCACTCCAGCAGCAACCACAGGCTGCGTCTCCTTCAGTACCAGAACCTCACTCTTTGACTCCAGTGGCTCAGGCAGATCCCCTTGTGAGAAGACAGCGAGTGCAGGATCTTATGGCTCAAATGCAGGGGCCCTATAATTTCATACAAGATTCAATGCTGGATTTTGAAAACCAGACACTTGATCCTGCCATTGTATCTGCACAACCCATGAATCCAACACAAAGCATGGACATGCCCCAGCTTGTTTGCCCTCCAGTTCATTCTGAATCTAGACTTGCTCAACCTAATCAAGTTTCTGTACAACCAGAAGCTACACAGGTTCCTTTGGTTTCATCCACAAGTGAGGGGTACACAGCACCTCAGCCCTTGTATCAGCCTTCTCATGCTACAGAGCAACGACCACAAAAGGAACCAATTGACCAGATTCAGGCAACAATCTCTTTAAATACAGACCAGACTACAGCATCATCATCCCTTCCTGCTGCTTCTCAGCCTCAGGTGTTCCAGGCTGGGAGAAGCAAACCTTTACATAGCAGTGGAATCAATGTAAATGCAGCTCCATTCCAATCCATGCAGACGGTGTTCAATATGAATGCCCCAGTTCCTCCTGTTAATGAACCAGAAACTTTAAAGTACCAAAATCAGTACCAGCCTAGTTATAACCAGAGCTTTTCCAGTCAGCCTCACCAAGTAGAACAAACAGAACTTCAGCAAGAACAGCTTCAAACAGTAGTTGGCACTTACCATGGTTCCCAGGACCAGCCCCATCCTGTGACTGGTAATCACCAGCAGCCTCCGCAGCAGAATACTGGATTTCCTCGTAGCAGTCAGCCCTATTACAACAGCCATGGTGTGTCTCGTGGAGGCTCCCGTGGTGCTAGAGGTTTGATGAATGGATATCGGGGCCCTGCCAATGGATTCAGAGGAGGATATGATGGTTACCGCCCTTCATTCTCTAACACTCCAAACAGCGGTTATACGCAATCTCAGTTCAGTGCTCCCCGGGACTATTCTGGCTACCAGCGGGATGGATATCAGCAGAATTTCAAGCGAGGCTCTGGGCAGAGTGGACCACGGGGAGCCCCACGAGGTCGTGGAGGGCCCCCAAGACCCAACAGAGGGATGCCGCAAATGAACACTCAGCAAGTGAATTAATCTGATTCACAGGATTATGTTTAATCGCCAAAACACACTGGCCAGTGTACCATAATATGTTACCAGAAGAGTTATTATCTATTTGTTCTCCCTTTCAGGCAACTTATTGTAAAGGGACTGTTTTCATCCCATAAAGACAGGACTACAGTTGTCAGCTTTATATTACCTGGATATGGAAGGAAACTATTTTTAATCTGCATGTTCTGTCCTAAGCGTCATTTTGAGCCTTGCACATGATAGATTCCTTACCCTTGCTTAGGAGTAAAACATATTTTATAGGGTGATAATATCTTCATAGTTAATTGAAGTGGTTTGGAAAAAGCAAGATTGACTTTTCTGACAGTGGATAAAATCTACAAATCAGCCCTAGAGTTGTTCAGTGGTAATTGAGGAAACTAAAATACATCCCATGAAAGGAAGATGGAAGGAGTGGAGTGTGGTTTGCAGAAGAGCTGCATTTCACAGCTTTTCCAGTTAAATTGGAGCACTGAATGTTTTGAATGCATATCAAATTATGCATGGGCCCTTGATCACACATTTAAGGCTGGCTACCAACTTTGACACTGCACTCTTCATCATCTGGCCAAACTACTGTGGTTAAAAACATGTAAATTGCTTTTTAACATCTGATACTATGTAAGACAAAGCCAAAATGCAAAATTAGGCTTTGATTGGCACTTTTTGAAAAAAAGACACAACAAAAATGGGATGTGATCTGGATGGCCGCTTCTGTATTTAATGTGAGCTATTTAGATACTTTTGAACACTTAACAGTTTTTCTTTGACAATGACTTTTGTAAGGATTGGTACCATCTATCATCCTTATGACCTGTACATTGTCTTTCACTAATTCTTGAATTTTGCTGTAATGTCACCTAAATTGATACAGGTACTGATGAAAATCTTTAATGGATAATCATAACACTTTTGGTCACGTGTTTTTCCTGCAGTCTGAAGGTTTTTAAAAGAAAAAAGATATCAAATGCCTGCTGCTACCACCGCTTTAAATTACTCTCTTTTAAAAAAGCACCAGTATGTGTTTTAGATTGATTTCCCCGTTTTGGGAAATGACAAGTAGTTTTCAGTTTTGATGGTATAAGCAAAACAAATAAAACATGTTTATAAAAAAAAAAAACACAAAAGGGCAGATATATGATTTCACTAATATGAACTAACTAAAACATGTCAATTCAGTCTTAAAATGTAGAATATAGGGTACCTACAGAGAAACAGAAGCTAGAAAATGGGGAGTAGTAACCTAATACGTACAGAATTGTTAATGAGAATGTTTGGTAATGGATAGAGCTGATGGTCGCTCATTATAAGTAACAGTGATAAACTATAGGTAAATTTTATTGAAAGGGATTGTTTAAAGTCATGAATGTAAATAAGCTATTGCATGAACAACTAACAATGTAAAAAATAACAGCAAACCTTGGATTATAGTTAATAGTAATATTTTAATAATCTTTCAACAACATAACAAATTTACTACACCAATAATATGGGTCAACAATAGGGAAAGAATAAGAGGTATTGGAGGGTTTATGTTTTATTTTTTATTCTTATTTGTGTTCTGGAGAAATGAAAATGTTCTAAAATTGATTGTGGAGATGTATGTGAAACTATGTGATGATACTGTGAACCAATGAATGTATCATTTGTATGATTTCTGTCATGTGTGAATACCTCTCAATAAAATTGAGAAAAAAATTAACATCTTAAGAAAAGACTATTACAAGGAGAAAGATGAATATAAACCTATCAGCATTTTTTTCTTTTGTTCTCTTATTTTTATGGAATTTTATTGAGATATATTCACATATAATGATCCAAAGTGTACAAAAAATGGCTAACAGTATCATAGTATGGTTACGCATTCATTACCACAATCAATTTTAGAATATTTCCATTGCTCCAAGAAACAAAAATGAAAATAAAAAGGAACACCCAAAACCCCCAAACTCCTTATCGCTTCCCCTGTTATTTATTTATATTTTTGTCTTTATTTTCTTATTCATCTGTCATCACACCAGATAATTGAAATATCAGTCACAAGGTTTTCACAATCACATGGTCACATTATAAAAGCTATATAGTTACACAATAATCACCTAGAATCAAGGCTTACAGTTCAATAGTTTCAGGTATTTCTTTCCAGCTATTCTAATACAGTAAAAACTAAAAGGGATATCTATATAATTTATAAGAATAACCTCCAGAAAGACTTCTTGACTCAGTTTGAAATCTTTTAGTCCCTGAAACTTTATTCTGTTTGACTTCTTTTTGCCCTTTTGGTCAAGAAGGCATTCTCAGTCCCATGATGCCAGGGTCAGGCTCTTCCCTGGAAGTCATGTCCCACACTGTCAGGGAGATTTACATTCCTGGGAGTCATGTTCATGTAGGAGGTAGTGTAATGAGTTTATTTGAAGAGTTGGTTTAGAGAGAAAGGCCACATCTGAGCAACAAAAGAGGTTCTCTGGGGTGACTCTTAGGCATAGTTAGGAACAAGTTTCATAAGGGCAAACCTCAAGATCAAGGGCTAGGCTTATTAAATTGTTATTCTCTAATGGTTGTGAGAATATCAGGAGTTTCCCATGTAGGGAAGTTTAGTATTTCCACATTTTCCCCAGTCCCTCAAGGGTACTTCACAAATATATTTTTATTTTCTGTACAAATTATCCTAATATATATCAGGGCATTACAATATTTTATACAAAATAACAGGCTCTCATTTTGTATTCAAGGTTCTATGTAATTATGTTGTTTGAATAAACTGACCATACAAGTCAAATTAGATAGTACGCTACAGAAAATATAAATTTTGTGCCAAGTAAAAATTTCTTCCATTGGTGTCACACAGAATTTGAAGTTTTTAAAATGAAGTTGATATCATCCTTCAGCATTCAGAGGCACGAATGGACATTTGTACACTGGTGTTTATGGCCATAGAATTCACAATTTGTAATGGATGGAGGTAGCCTAAGGAAACATCAATTGATGAACAGAGGGGTGAACTGTGGTGTTTATGTATAATGGATACCTAGTTCTTTAAGCAACATTTATTGATGAGGTTGCTCTTGTTCAGTCGAGTCAACTTGATAACCATATCAAAGTTCAATTGTCCATAGATAAGAGGGTCAATTTCTGAACACCCAATTCAATTCCATTGTTCAGCATACATATCTTTATGCCTTGCCATGCTCTTTTGACCCTTTAGCTTTGTAATATGCCTTAAAGTCAGGGAGTGTGAGACTCATACTTCATTCCTCTTTCTCAGGAGATTTTTTAGCTATTTCAGCACACAGCCCTTCCAAATAACTTAATTATTGGTTTTTCTATTTCTGCAAAGTAAGTTTTTGGGGTTTTAATTGGTATAGCATTGAAATCTATATAATAATTTGGGTAGAAATAGCATCTTAACTATATTTACCCTTCCAATGCATGAACATAGTATACCCTTCCATTTATTTAGGACTTCTTTGATCTATTTTAGCAATTTCTTGTAGTTTTATCTGTGTAGGTCTTTTGTGGACTTGGTTAAACTTATTCTTAAATATTTAATTCTTTTGGTTGCTATTGTAAGTGGAATTTTCTCTTGATTTCCTCCTCAGATTGCTTATTATGAGCGTATAAAAACACTACTGATTTTTGCATGTTGATCTTGTATCCTGCCACTTTACTGTATTTGTATATTACCTGTAATGGATGTGTTGTATCTTTTTCAGGACTTTCTACATAAAGCATATCATCTGCAACAGTGAAAATTTTACGTCTTCCTTTCCAATTTAGATTCCTTCTATTCCTATTCTTTGAAGGGTTTTCAGGAAGAGAGGATGTTGGATTTTGGCAAAAGCCTTTTCTGCATCAGCCAAAGTGTTTTTTCCACTTTGGCTTATTGATGTGGTGTGTTGTATTAAATGATTTTCTTGTGTTGAACCAGCCTTGCACACCTGGAATAAATCCCACCTGGCTGTGGTGTATAATTCTTTTAATGTGTTTCTGTATTGATTTGCAAGCATTTTTATAAGGGTTTTTGCATCTATATTCTTTAAAGAGATTGCACTTTAATTTTCTTTTCTTGTATCTTTGTCTGGCTTGGTATTAGGGTGATGTTTGCTTCATACAATGAGTTAGGCAGCTTTCCCTCCTCTTCAGATTTTTTGAAGAGTTTGAGCAGGATTGGTACTAATTCTTTATTGAATTTTTGGTGGAACTCACACGTGAAGCCATCTTGCCCTGAACTTTTTTTTCTTGGGAGGTTTCTGGTGACTATTTCAAACTCTTTATTTGTAATTAGTTTGTTGAGGTCTTCCAGTTCTTCTCAAATCCACATTGGTTGGTCATGCTTCTCTAAGAAGTCGCCCATTTTGCCTAAGTTGTCTAGTTTGTTAGCATGCAGTTGCTCATGGATTCTGCTCATTAACTCTTTATTTCGGAAGGGTCAGCAGTTATGTCCCATCTCCCATTTCTGATTTTATTTATTTGCACCCTCTTTCTTTTTTTGTCAACTTACCTATGGGTCCACTGATTGTATTGATTTTCTCAAAGAATTACCTTCTGGTATTGCTGATTCTATTGTTTCATGTTCTCAATTTTATTTACTTTTGCTCTAATTTTTGTTATTTATTTCTTTCTGTTTGCTTTGGGGTTAGTTTTCCTTCTCTAGTTCCTGCAGGTTAACAGTTAATTCCTTGATTTTTGTTCTTTCCTCTTTTTAGTATAGGAATTGAGGATAATTAATTTCCCCTCAGCACTGCATTTTCTGCCTCCCAAAAGTTTTGATGTGTTTTATTCTTATTTTCATTTGCCTCAGATATTTACTGATTTGTTATAATTTCTTCCTTCGGCCTCTGGCTGTGTAAGAGTGGGTTATTTAGCCTCCATATATTTGTGAATTTTTCCAGCATTTCACCTGTTATTGTTTCCAACCTCATTCCATTATGATCCAAGAAAATTTTATAAATAACTTAAAATCTTTTTAAATCTATAGAGACTTTCTTTGTGACCTAAAATGTGGTCCATCCTGGAGAATGGCTGGAAAAAAATGTGTACCCTGCCATTGTGGGGTGCAATGTTCTGTAAATGTCTGTTAAGTCCAGTTCATTTATTGTAATACTCAACATCTCTATTTCCTTATTGGTCCTCTGTCTATATGCTCTATCCATTGATAAAAGCAGTGTATTGAAGCCGCCAACTATTATTGTAAAAGGTTCTGCTTCTCCCTTCAGTTTTTCAGTGTTTGCTTCATGCATTTTGAGACACTCTGGCTCAGTGAATAAATACTCATCATTGTTGTGTCTTTTTTGATGAATTGTCTATTTTATTAATACATAGTATCCTCCTTTATCTCTTTATTTTTTTTTGTATGCTGTATGGTGGGAGTCACATTTCATTCTTTTTCCCTGTGAGTATCCCATTATTGTGGCACTGTTTGTTGATTTTTTTTTTGTGGAAGTGCATGGGCTGGGAATTGAACCCGGATCTCCCACATGGCAAACGAGAATTCTACCACTGAACTACCCTTGCACCCCAATTCTTTGTCTCTTTCAATTGTTGTATATTTGAAGTCTAATTTGTCTGATATTAGTATAGCCACTCACTCGTTTCTGGTTGTTGTTTGCATGAAATAGCTTTTTCCAACCTTTCACTTTCAAACTATTTTTTTCCTTGAATCTAAAGTGAATCTCTTCTGGATAGCATATAGATGTCTTATATTTTAATCCATTTTGCTAGTCTACGTTTTTGATTGGGGAGTTTAATCCATTAACATTTAATGTTATTAATGTAATGACAGAAATTCATCTACCATTTTGTCTTTTGGATTGTATATTCCATATCTTATTTTTTATCTTTTTTAACCCTTACTGACAATTTTTATTTCTTTGCTCTTCTCCAAACCTCTCTATCCTTTCTTTACCTATTTATTTACCTTTACTGTTCCCTTTTGTATTTCTTGTAGAGCAGGTCTCCTTTCATAATCTCTTTCAGTACCTGTTTGTCTGAAAATATTTTAAAATTTCCCTCATTTTTGAAGGAAAGTTTTTCTGGATATAGAATTGTTGATTGACAACTTTTCTCTTTCAGTATCTTAAATATATCATACCACTACTGTGCTAGCTTGAAAGGATTATGTGCCCTAGAAAAGCCACGTTTTAATCTTGATTCATCTTGTGGAGTCATTTCCTTTAATCCCTATTCAGCGCTATAGACTGGAAAATTTTATTTGATTATCTCTGCAGGGATGTGGAGATGTGACTCCACCCATTCCAGGTGGGTCTTGATTAGTTTACTGGAATCCTTTAGAAGAGGAAAAATTTTGGAGAGAGCAATCAGAGAGCCATGAGCACCACAAGAGCCCATGCAATCAGAGAACTTTGGAGATGAAGAAGGAAAATGCCCCTGGGGGAGCTTTGTGAAACAAGAAACCTGGAGAGAAAACGAACAAACGTCACCATGTTTGCTACGTGCCTTTCCAGTTGAGAAAGAAACCCTGAACTTAATCGGCCTTTCTTGAGTGAAGGTAACTTCTTGTTGGTGCCTTAACTTGGACATTTTTATAGACTTGCTTTAAAAAAAAAACATTTTCCCAACTTTAAAACTGTAAATTTACACCTTAATAAATTCCCCCTTATAAAAGCCGTTCTTTTTCTAGTATATCGCATTCCAGCAGCTTGTACACTAGAACAACTGCCTTCACATGTCCATGGTTTCTGCTGAGAAATTCACACATAGTCTTCTTGCACTTCCCTTGTATGTGATGGATGTCTTTTCTCTTGCTGCTATCAGTGTCCTCTCTTTGTCTTTGACATTTGACAATCTGATTAGTAAATGTCTTGGAGTTGATCTATTCAGATCTATTCTTTTTGGGGTACACAGTGCTTCTTGGTTCTATAATTATATGTCCTTCATAAAAGTTGGGAAATTTTCAGTATTATTTCCTCTATTATTCTTTTTGTCCCTTTTCCCTTCTCTTCTCTTTCTGGGACACCTGTAATAAATATATTCAAGCATTTCACGTTGTCATTCATTTCCCTGTGATTCTGCTTATATTTTTTCTTTCTATTCTTTTGTGTGTAGGAATTTGGATGTCCTTTCCTCTAGTTCACTAATCCTTTCTTCTGCATCTTAAATATGCTTTTGAATGTCACCATTGTTTTCATCTCCTTTATCCTGCTTTTCATTCACATAAATTCTGCCATTTGTTTTTTCAAGCTTTTGAGTTCTTCTTTATGGTCAACCAATGTCTTCTTTATATCCTTCATCTCTTTTGCCATATCTCCCTTCAAGTCATTGATTTAATTTAGAATATTTGTTTGAACATCCTTAATTAGTTGTTTCAACTCCTGTATCTCATTTGAAGTGCTAGTTTGTTACTGTGGCCATATTTCTGTGCTTCCTAGTATGACTCATGCTGTTTTGCTGGTGTCTAGGCATCTGATCTACTTGGTTAGTTTATTCTGGAGGTCATTTTCTCTCTTTTACTTAAGGTTTTCTTATTTTTTGGCTTTATTCTCTATCAATTCTATGACATTCAGTTCACTTTATTCTAGGCCTCTACCATAGGTTCTATTTAACTGATCATAATTTTTCAGTTCTTGTGTTTTCTGGTTCTTGCCCTGCCTAGCCTATATGAAAAAAAATTTTTTTTGAGGAGTTTCTCCCCAGATATGATTGATCCCAATCAGATTTTTCCAGACAAGACAGGTCCAGGTCTCAGGAATAGGGTGTAATCAATATTAAGTTCTCTAAGGATGAGACCCAGTAGGTTGCCAGTCTTTCCTGTGAAGCCTCTTGACTATCCTGCCCAGAAATTTGTACTTGTCAGCCTACAACTCCCCCACTGTGTAAAGTTGAATGTTGCTTTTAATTCTCCACAAATCCTGTCCTTGCCAGAGTCATGGCTAAGACAGAGGCTAAGGTAGAAGATATGCTTAAGCCATTTCTGTTGTCCAGTCCCTGTTCTCTGAATTATCTGAATGACAGCTGCCCCTTTTCCAGGTCCTTGCCCCTTCCCCCTTTATTTTGGAAGATATGCCCTTTAAGGAGTTATCACCTTTACCTGACTAGTTTCTTCGTCTCTCAGATATCCCTTAACTCTGTCCTTCCCTGGGTCAGTGTTAACAATTGAAAATGCATGAGGCTTTCTTTAATGGATTGATAAAACGTTTAAAAATCATTTTAATATTCAGTCCCCAGCCTCCCCGTTTTGCCAATCAAGAGCCAGAGTTGGAACTTGACTCTATGTGCCCCTTTTCTTGGAGCATCACCTTTTTCCAGTATTTTGAGCTTATCTGACTCCAAAAGCCTCTATTTTTTTCCCATTTGTTTTTTCCTTCAGTTCTGCCTCCACTCTGCCAGGAGACACCTCAGGGTTCCTTTCATGCTTGCTCCACGTTTATCTGTTCTCAGAATTTGTATCCAGCAGTCTCAATTTGTTAAATAAATCTGCAATTGGAGCTCGCTTGAGCTGTACTTCTCTTGCTCCTAGTAGAGATGGCTTCTTTTTCATGGGAAATGACTCCAAAACAGCCTGCCGTAGCAGTGGGGAAGGGGCACCAGCCTCCCCAGTTTACTTGTAGCTTTGTGCTGCTATCTCAGTCCTTCTCCCCATTCCAGACTGCTGTATGATGTGCGTCCAGTCATGGAAGTCCCTCAAACAGTAAAGACAGTTCCTGGCTATTTGTTAGCTTCCCTAGAGGAAGCTAATAAATAGGAAGATGGTGGTCTCTGCTCCACCATCTTGCCCCACCTACTCCCTATTAACATTGTGAAAGATAATTAAAATATAACAGGAATATTAGCCACAAAGCAAATGAAATGTAGCTTCATATTTTATATAAAACAAAGAGAATTTAGAAAATAATCAGAGCTTTGGAATAACCAATCAAAAATAACAAAGTTCAGAAATAATGTGGCTGAAGCAAACTTGTAATGGTATTAGCGAATTATTTTATAAACAAATTCATTAAAAATTGCTACCATATTGGAAACCTTTAATCCAAGTACTCAAAGTAGAGAACACTAAGTAACTTCAGCTTTTTAATAACTGGGTGAATTGCAGTTATTGAAAGTCAAAAAAAAGTAAAACAAAAACCTTGCAAACAAGAGGACACTGAAAATTATCTCCACAAAAGTAAAGGAACTGAACAAATCAAACAGTGAGCGCTTAGATGGTGTCATAAAGAATTTAAGTTTGAAAGTCAAGTAGTATGATTTGGAATATCTTGTGAGAAGAATTTTTGATGAATTTCCTTTTATAATTGGATAAATTCATGTTCTGACTGGAACAGAATGAAATAGAAAAGGCCTATAATTTTCCTGCATATAAATTTGGTGAAATATTCAAAAGAGTCATAAATAGAAGCTACTGACTTGAACAGATTTTTTCTTGTAACAATATTTTTTCAAAGAAAGATGATCTGAATAGGAGCTAAATGACAGTACCTGGAAAATTTTTAGGCAAAATGTTTACACATTTAATATATATAAAAAGAGAATATTCTCCATTCAGCAGAATTTTCTCTGAGCCCATCAAGTATCTCAAAACCCCAAAAGAGTACTCTCTCAGAAAACATTTTGTATACAGGGAAAAGTCAAAGATATCACAAATATAAAATAACGATAAAAAACAACTTTGAAGAAGATTGCAGAAATTTTAAAACAAGTTAAAGGTCATGTTGAATAAAATGAATTTTATTTCTGAAAAATAACAGTGACAGGCAGTTACAAAGAGGTACAGGTAAGAAATAATTTTGTGAATATTTTAGAGATGAATTACTCTCCTTTTCTTATTTTTTGCCTTAAAGTATACAAGTATATGTTGTATAATTATATTTTATTTTTCAGAAATCATTTTATTTTAAAAATTGGTTTTCTTCTATAGGTTCATCATTACTTGATTATTGAAATCAAGTAATACATGAAAATATAAATGTTTTTAAAATTCATTCAATTTGATATTTTGATGCTTTCTTTCATTTCAAAAGTATCCCGCTTTCGAAAATATACTACATGATACCTAAAGTATTAAGTTACAGTGATTAAAACAATGTAGTATCGATAGATAGATATTCATAGAGAGCAACAGACAGAATATAATGTCTGGAAACAGAACTGCTCTTTCATGGATGTGGTTTATGACAGACAGAGCCATACAGGGAAGTAAGAAAATTTTCAATAAATATTTCAATAATTTTATTAACATATGGAAATAATTAAGTTTGACTATGACTTTAGAAAAGAAAATTAACTCAAAGTTGTTTCAAAACAAACTAAAAGCTAAAATTTTAAAACTAAGAACTAAAGGAATAACTTCCTTACTTCAAGATAGGAAATAATTGTTTAAGCAAGACATAAGAACAATACTCATAATTTATATTATTAGGTGGCAAGCTATTAGTATCATAATATGTAAAAAAAATTAAATCTGTTAAAAGAGGAAGGGACATAAGCCAAGCTGGAAAGACATAAAACTGTACAAAAATTAAAGACATAAATTCAGAAAAGTGGAAATTGGCATGATTAATAAATTTGTAAGGTGCTTAATAACTACATTAGAAATTAGAGAAATAGCAGGGAAAATAACAAAAATCTGACAGTAATAAGTAGAGTGACGATATAAAGCAACAGGCACCCCAATACATTTCTTGTAGAAATATGCACTGTTACAAATACAGTGAATAACGTTGTATTTGTATTGTATTGGCCTTATGTTGTATATTTAAAACTATATATGTCCTGTGACCCAGCAACTATATGCTGTAACTCAGTTCTAGGTATATGTCCTTGTGAATCATGTGCTTTTCACACAGGACATATGTATATGATTGACACATTGTTTTGTAGTAGCCTCAGATTAGAAACAGACAAAAGTGTGTATCAACAGTATAATGGAATGTTTTATTCCAATTGTATGAACTGCAACTACAATTAATACTTGGCATAAATCCAGGAACATAATAGTGATCTTAAAATCTATATAAAATCTATTTCAAAAATAATACCCATTATTAATTCCATTTATTTATAGCTCAAAAACAGGCCAAGCCACAGTATATTGTTTAAGGATGTATTTGTAGTTGTTAAAATCATAAAGAAATATAAGGACAATATTACCACAAAAATCTAGATAGCGGTTATTTCCAGTGGCTCATTCTCACTTCAACATAAACTCTTGTATGTACTCCAGAGGTGGCACAGAACTCAGAACTTGTCAATCAATATCACATTTGATAAAAAGCAGTAATAGGTAAAGAGATGGGTGTGGTGGTTTGAAGCTTTATGAACCCCAGAAAAGCATATTCTGAAAGTGGGCACAGACCCATTGTGGGTAGGACCTTTTGATAAGACTATTTCAGTTAAAGTGTTTCATTCAGGATGGGTCTTAATCCTATTACTGGAGTCCCTTCTAAATGGGATAAATACACAGAGAGAGAGAAAACCACAGAAGCAAGAAGCCCAAATCAATGAATTCTAGGAGAGAAGTGAGAGACCGGAAGATGCTGACATGTGCCTGCCATGTGACAGTGAAGTCCAGGACTGCTGGCTGTTGGAATTCAGGAAGAAAGTACCGCCTTCATGATGCCCTGATTTGGACATTTTCATGACCTCAAAACTATAAGCTTGTAAATTAATAAATTCCATTGCTAAAAGTCAGCCCATTTCATGGTATATTGTTTTCAGCAGCCTAGCAAACAAAAACACTTTTTTACTGCATGCAGAACCTGTGAATGTGATCTTACTTAGAAAATGTTGCTTTTATTAATATATAATTACACTTGTATGAAATCATCCTAGATTATCTGGATGGGCCTTAAATTCAATAGCAAGTGTTCTTATGAGACACACTGAGGAGACTCAGACACACAGCATAAACATAGAGGCAGAGAATGGAGAAATGTGGTCAGAAGTCAAGGAATGCAGTAAGCAAGGAACAGATTTTCTCTCTAGAGCCTCTGGAAGGGGCATGGCCTGACCAACATCACGATTTCAGATGTCTGGCCTCCAGAACTGTGAGAGAATACATCCCTGTTGTTAAAACCACCCACAGGCCAGCTTGCAGTAATTTTTTATGGTAGGCATAAGGAATTTATATGGAATATTGGTGAAAAACCTATAGCTAACATCATATTTAGGAAGACCTATCGAATATGTTCTCTAACATAAGGAACAAAGTAGAGTTGTCAGGAAGTCACCACTGCTATACAGCATTTTAAGTGGAAGTCTTAACCAGCACATAATACAAGAAGATGAAATAAAAGGCAAAGAAAGGAAGAGGTAAAACTGTTTTTATTTGCATACATGATTGGCCATATAGAAACTCACATGGCACATGAGAAAAATCCTAGAACTAAAAAAGAAATTTACTAAGCTTGCAGGACACAAGTCATTATTCAGTAATCAAATGCATTTCTCTATGCCAGCCCCAAGCTACTGGAAAATGAAATTTAAAATTCCATTCATGGAAGTATAAATTATAAAATATTTAATAATAAATTTAGCAAAAGATATGCAAGTTTTGTGCACTGAAAATACTATGAAACAATGTTGAGGGAGCGTAAAGAAGACCTAATTAAATGGAGATAAGAACACGTAAATGGACTGGGAAACTCGACATTGTTAAGATGTCAAATATCTCAAAATAGATCTATATATTCAATGCAATCCCAATCAAAATCACCATGAAGATTTTGAAACAAAATTGACAATTTCATTGAAAAATTTAAACGGAGGTAAAAAGAACATCAAATAGCTAAAATTAAGTTGTAAAAGATGAAATTTGGGGAACTCACTCATCTGATTTCAAGACTTACTATAAAGCTACAATAATCAAGGACAATGTGGTTTTAGGGCAAGGATAAAGAAGTATCAGAACAGTACAGAACTGAGACTTAAAAGTAGAGAAGAAAGTATTTTCAACAAATGGAAGTGAAAGTACAAAATGGAAGATGGATAAACCAGATGACTGAATAAAGAAAATGAGTGTATTAATCGTACAACAAAATACTTCTCAGCAATAACATGAAACAAACTACTGATGACTGATATATGAATAAAATTGGATGAATCTAAAATACATTACACTGAGCCATGCACAAAAGAGTACACATTGAATGATTCAATTTCTATGAACCTGAAGAACAGCAGTAAACAATAAAACTGATTTATGATGATGGACATAAGAATAGTAGCTGTCAATGGGGAGTGAAGATTACAAAGAAGGGAGAAAATGGAACTTTGTGATATGATGGAAACATTTTATATCTTGACATGGGTGTTGGTTAGAAAGGTGTATTTTGTCAAACTCATCACATTTTACATCTAATATCAGTGTATTTCACGGTATCTAAGTTTTGCCTCAATTTTCTTAGATCCCCATAAAAATAGTCAAATGGTAAAAATATTAAACAAGACCTTCAAATATTAAAGAATAATAAAGAGAAAATGCATCAGTAAGATGGCATTCCACTGAAATTTGGCACCCAGCAATGATATATTAGATTGTTTTAGTAAAGTCCTCCCATTGAATATATCCAAAAAACATTTTTAAATTGACATCAGGAGAAGTGGGCTTGATATTTGGTATTATTTTTCCCACATCACTTTTGCTCATTAAAATCAGTTTATGTAAGACTAATTTAAGCGAAAAGTGACAGCTGAGTGACTGAGAAGTAGAGGGGCATTTTAAGCAGTTGCACAGGACTTACACAAAAATTGTACAGTATAGGTAAAGGACATTGTTCTCTCATCAACTGAAAGAAATAAAAGGGTATTTCTTCTTCATGAAACCCCCTAGGGATTTCTTCCTTCTTTCAAGGATTCACTGTACAGTTACTAAGGTCTTCTAGGAGACAGACAGTAAATTCAAATAAAGTCAACCCTACCATTTTATGGCCTGCTTACCACACCAGACAGCAGTTAGTGGTCTTTACGCCGATAGGAAGCCTATCACTTATCTCAAGAATTTCAGCTTGGGGACTGAGTCATATCTGCATTACCTCCACACTTTTTTTTTTTTTTTTTGCATGCTGTATGGCAGGGTCACATTTCATTCTTTTTCCATGTGAGCATCCCCTTATTGCAGCGCCATTTCGTGAATTTTTGTTTGGTTGATTTTTTGTTTCTTTGTTTGGGAAATGCATAGGCTGGCAATAGAACTCAGGTCTTCCACACGGCAGGTGAGAATTCTACTACTGAACTACTCTTGCACCCCCGCCCCCTGGCTTTTGAAACCAAACTTATTGCTTCTGATGAGGATATCACCATCAAATCTTCTTTCTACCATTCAATGGTGACTTCCATGCTTGTTTTTCCTGAATTAACTTCAGTAGTTAAAAAGAACTTTTGGGCATTCTTATTCTACCATGTAAGCTTTTTAAAATAAAACTTTATTCAATATATAGAGAATTTTCTTTCACAGGGCCAGTTTTCCAAACTCCACACTACAGCAAAAGCTGGAGGATTTTCTGCTTTCTTCCCTGTATGGAAGAAAACTGACATCAAAATTCTGGCAACTCTCTATATCACTTTATACTAGTTCAGGTGCATCGCTCATCAGTTCAGGAATGGAGAAATTTGAGATTGTAAGACCAGATATAATTCCTAATACCAGTCCCTGAAAACTTTTCATTTATATCTGTCACTTCTCTTGTTTGAGGCCTGTCATCTTTTTAAAATTTCAGTGACACATTGTAATGCCAACTCAAAATTCTCCAATTCTGTATCTGGCAGTGTATTTTCTAAAAATGTTTCTAGATTCTGGTTATACCAGGAGTTAAAAACTGTGCTTGACATCCTGCCCCATACACCAGCTCTCCAGGCTTGAGAATCTACCTAATCAGAGTGAAAGACTTTCTTTCATCACACTGAGCATGACTGCCACAGATATCCTTTTCCATGGCTATACAACTTCAATTTCTTGATCAAAAATTTAAACTGAAGACTGGTTAAACTCTGATTTCCACTTTTTCAATTCACAAAGTGGTTTCTTAAGTGTTTCTCTAGTAAACTCACAGTTTTGCATGGGCCTGGCTCTCCATCTGAAGCAACTCGCCTTAAAGCATACAACCTGCAAAACCTCCAATTAAGACCTTAGAGAACCTTTCTCAATGTCACTACTTTTGAGGTGGGATGTTAAGGATCATCACAGATTCTGTCTGATTAGTATCAGCTTCCCTCACCTCATTTGCAAGGATGTAACAGTTACAGTGAGAGTTCATTCTTGATCAACTCTAAGGGAGTTAGCACAAGAGTCATATGCGAAAATAGTAAACACCACTGAGGACTCCTGGCTACTTCAAGATTTGGAAAATTTTGGCTCTAGGCATTTCTCCATGGCTTTGAACATCTAAGCTGGCAAAAGAATTTTCCTGCACCCCTAATTTTATTTCTATGCCTAGTTTGCTTCTCCTTTTGTTCCTAGGTTTCATTTCTGCTCAGCCTATTCATGTCTCAATCAATGTAACCTTCCCCCAGGATGGACGTTGTACCATCCTGAACACTTGAAATTTTACAGGAAGAAATTAGATGAAGCAGTGAACAGCCCTCCATCATATTCCTGGCTCCTCCCTCTTGCTGAACCGGTTTTACTCTTTCCGTGTTAAATACCCTGGCAAGTGTGATACATTCTCTTTCTCCCCTTGTTCTCATTAAGGTGGTTATCCCACCTTGTTGGCTGTCCTCGAATTTGATGAAAATATATCGACCATTCTTGTACACTTATATTTGGTAGGTGCCTAATATGTAGAAAGTTTTGCTTGGTGGTTGCAATATTGATTCACTCACAAATTGTCTTTCTATTAAGAAATATGTGTCAATTCTAACACTCTCTCCAGTTTTGCCAATTGAATTGTTACATTGTTGGCTGTACTATTGACTATCTTAGATGTTCTAGTGAACTATTCTAATGGCTCATTCTCCAATATCCTAGATACCTAAGTTTACCCTTTCTTGTATAGCTGTATCACTATGCTCAGAAAAAAAAAAAAAAAAAGATTGACTTGGAACTTCCAACCTCACCTGACCCCTGTAGCTCATTTTCATTTCTACTGTCTGATGTTCATAAAGGAAGAAGTAGAAAGGTGTTGGCTTATTTTATTTCAGAGTCATTATTCTTAAATTTAATTTTACTTCTTATTTTATACCATTTCGTAATCATTTTATTCACCCTGCTGGATTCCCAGTTACAATTCTCAAAGAAGTTATTATGCATATTTTTAATTTTTCTACTTAGTATTCTAATTTATCAAGCTCCAATTTTTTGTAGCGGGACATCTCTTTATAAAGAATCCAGAAATAAGAAGCAATAAGCCTAGACACATATACATACTATTCTCTCTTGTTGAGTTTTCACTTGTTTTATACCATCTTATATTATTAACTTTCAATTATTGCCAGACTTAATTTCTTGTAAAGCTAAACTCTACAGAGTGTTCAAAACAGTGAGTAAAAATGGTCTCTTTCAAACACAATTGGTAATTGTAAAAATTGAAGCAACCTTTTGGTAATTGTATAAATTGAAATAACACATTTTTAAATGTGTGTCAAAAAAGAAAGTGAGTACAACATGTGATATAAAATGTCATTCCCAAAAAAGAACTTGAAAATAAAGGTAACAAAAATATTAAAGAAATAAAAAAGAGGAAAATAGACAAAATAGATAAAGAAATAGATGTTTTCAACAGATAATTAGACAGTATAAAAGAGAATCAGAAGGTTATTCAAAAATTGCTAAATGAAATAAGTAAAAAGAAGATCTTACTGGATGGTTTTAACAGCATACTGATAGTGGCAAAAGGAAAAAATGAGTGAACTTAAAGGAAGATCAATATAACATTTCTCAACTAAAGGAAAAAAGTGGGAGAAAGAAAAGAAAAACCAGAATAGTCTATAAAAATATGTGGATCAAAATATATGAAATTTTAACCTCAGAAGATAAGTAGAAAGAGAGCAAGAGAGAGACAATATTTGGAGAAATAATTATGGAGAATTTTAAAAATCTGGTGAAAGACATCAATCCATTGATTCATTATACCTGACATAGCCAAACTACTAAAAATCAAAGTCAAAGAGAGTAGAGTTACTCTTAAAATTAGAGTTTCTTCAAACTACTTTGAAGGTACATCAAAGGGGCAATAAACAAGAAATACCAACTGGTTTTAAAAAACAATAATAAACTATAATGATCAACCAAGTACTCTTTCTTCCATGAAATATACATCAATATTGTAGGCAACATAAGGAATTGTTCAGACAAAAGAAGGCTGAAAATTTGTCTCTAGCAAACAGTACAAGAATATAAAATTAGTAAAGTATAAATGGATGAAAATACTTTTAAAATGCATCATGATTAATAAAAATAATTTGGAAAGCACATATAAATTGCAGAAAAGAATCAAAAGTAGTAGAGAGGGTAAATATCTGGTTAAATATTCATGAATATTGAATATAAAACATAACAGTAATAATGCCTTGTTGTATTTATGACATAGAAAACTTAAACATAGGAAAACAGAAATAAAAATAGTAGAGTGTAAATGGGTTAAGTTATTTATGTTGTTTTGGAAGAAAATGCATTAACCCAAATGAGCAAGTATGAATTTGCACTATCTTTACCCTGGCTTTGATATCAGAGTAAGATAGTAAAGATGAATTTAAGAATCTAAGTTTATAATATCTAAGCTTTGGTGCAAATTAAAAAGTAAAAAAAGAGGGAAAATCATTATAAAAATACTTAAACACAAAAATAAGGAATAAAGGAAAGAACAGATAAGTAAAAAGGAAAAGTGGTGGAAAAATTAATCCCAATATAATGTAAGTAATTATATTAAATGTAAATAATGTAAAGACTTCAATTAAAAGACAATGAATGTCATTTTTATTTATTTTTTAATTGATAAAAGACAATGAATGTCAAAAATAGATAAAAATTGAAACACAATTGCATATTGTTTTGAAAGATACCCTTTGAATATAAAGACATATAGTGATTGATAATAAAATAATGGAAATGATATAGCATCCAAACAAAATAAAGCAGATATAGCTACATTAATATTCAAAGAGAAGAGTGTAAGAAATAATATTAAAGGTAAAAAGATATATCATAATGCTAAAACGATCAATTCAACATGAAATATAACAGGCTTAAATCTATATGCATATTAAAACATAGCTTAATATATGAAGCAAAGATTAAAAACTAAAAGGAGAGCCTAGATAAATTCAATTTAGTTAGAGACTTGAACACATTTCCCACAGGATTTGATAAAACAAGTAGAAAAAAGATCAGTAAAGATAGAGACCAATAAAATTAACCAGCTTTGTCTAAATTAAATTTATAAAATGCTACCAAAAATTGTTGATAACCCATTATTTCAAATGTACATTAGACATTGACCCAAATAGACCATATGTTGTGTTATTTTCAACAAATTTCAAATCACACACTGTATGTTCTCTGTCTATGGTGCAAGTAAATTAGAACTTAACAACTAAAAGAGAACTAGAAAGTCTCTGTTTGAAATTCAGTAGAATACTGCCACATAATCCATAACAAAAAAAAAACAATAAGAATATGACAATATTTTTAGCTGTATGATGTTGAATTCAAATCAAAACTTGTATCAATTTTTTTTTAAATATCAAAACTTTTGGTCTCTGCTTAGAGGGAATTTTATACCTTTAAGAGGATGTCTTGTATTGGAAAAGAAGAAACTTGCAATGCAATGATTTAAATTTCCAATTTAACAAAGCTGAAAAGTAGTACATATAGATACTAAAGTCATTAAGTGGAAAATAAAAGAATGTTATAGGCAATTTCATGACAATAAATCTGAAAATTTAGAAGAAATTAATACATATCTTAAAAACTCAAATCTGGTACAAAAAGAAATAAAATATCTAAATAGTACAAGAACTATTCAAGAATTTGAATCCAAAGTTAAAATCTTCCCATGAAGAAAATTCCAGGTCCAGGCAGCTACACTTAGTGAATTATTTTAAATATTTAAGGAATAAATAACACCAAATTTTATGCCAAAATTTCAAGGATTGAGTGAGAAAACATGTTCTAACTTATTTTATGAGGTTGAGGCATAATTTTTATTTCTAACAAAAATAGTACAAGAAAAGAAAATTGTGTGTCCGTATCTCATGCACAAAGATGGAGAATTTCTAAATAAAATTTTAGAAAAGAAATTAGCACATAAAGATTCATTCTATGAACTAGCATTACTCTGATATCAAATCCAGATAAAGATATTTAAAGAAAATAAAACTAAAGACCAATTTTCCCCATGACTATAGATGCAAAAATCCTCAACATCATAGAACAAATCAAATCCAACAACATGTAGAAAGGGAGTATATACCATAACAAAGTAGGATTTATCATGGGAATGCAAGGGTGGTTCAATGGAAGAAAATCCATGCAATACACAATGTCAACAGAATGAAGGGAAAAAAAACATATGATCAACTTAATTGAAACAAAAAGACATTTGTCAAAATCAAACATCACTAAGATAAAACTACACAGAACAATAAAAACAGAAGGTGTGGGCGATTGAAGCAATGTATCCCATGTTCTTAAATTTAATCCATTCCTGTGGGTGTGAACTCATAGTAAATAGTACCTCTTGATGAATTTACTTTGGTTAGGCTGTGGCTCAACTGACTTAGGATAAGTCTTAATCCTATAACTGAAGGCCTCCTAGGAAAGGAAGATAAGAGAGAAAGCCAGAGGCAGCAGCCAAAATCTACAAGTCAACAGATGCAAAAAGAGAAAGGGAAGGCATTTTCACACGCACTGTCAAATGACAGGAAAGTCAAGGACCAAGGATTGCCCACAGCCAGCCCAAGAAGGCTATAGTCTACTGGGAGGAAGCCTCGCTTTGCCAATACCTTGATTTTGGACTTCTTCTAGTCTCAAAACTGTGAACCAATAAATTGTCACTGCTTAAGCCAACCCATTGCATAGTATTTGTTTTGGCATCTAGGAAACTAAGATAGAAGGTAATTTCCTCAACATGCTAAAGGGCATATAAGAAAAATCCACAGCTAACATTATACTCAATGGTGAGACTGGATGCCTTTCTTCTGAGGTCAGAAAAAAGACAAGGATGTATTAGTTCATCTCTGATTTTAAACATTATACTGGAATTGCAAGCCAGAGCTTTTAAGCAGGAAATAGAAATAAAATGCACATAGACTGAGAAGAAAGAATTAAAACTATTTACTATTGGCCTATGACATGATCCTTTATATATAAAATCTCAAAGAATCCCCCAAAAAACTGCTAGACCTAATAAATGAATTCAACAAAGTTATGGCTTTGAGATTGACAAACAAAAACAAGTTGTGTGTCTATAAACAATCAAACAATATTTAAAATGGAAATTAAAAATCAATTCTCTTCACAATAGAATATGTAAGAATAAATTGAACTAAGGAGGTGAAGGACTTGCACAGTGAAAATTACAAAACACTGATGAAAGAAGATTTAAATAAATGAAATGACATCCGGTGTTCATAGATAGTAAAATGATATTTTTATGAACTAAAAATTACCCAAAGTGATCTAAAGATTCAGTGCAATGTTTATCAAAATCCCAGGGGCCTCTTTCTTTGTCTTTTTCTTTCTTTCTTTTTTTTCTTTGGCTGATTCATATGGAACTTCAAGAATCCCAAATATCCAAATCAATACTGAAAAAGAAGAAAAAAGTTGGAGGTCTACCTCTTCCCGATTTCAAATTTACTACAAAGTCAAGTAGTCCAAAGAGTATAATACCGGCATAAAGGTAGATATATAGAACAATGGAAAAGAATTGAAAGTTCAGAAATAAACCCATACATCTGTAGCCAAATGATTTTTGACAGGGTGCCAAAATTGGGGGAAAAGAATCTCTTTAACAAAAGGTGCCAGAGAAACTGTATATTCACATGCAAAAGAATGAAGTTGGACCCTACCTCACACCATATACAAAAATTAACTCTAAATGGATCCAGGGTCTAAATATAAGAACTAAAACCACAAAACTCTTAGAAAGAAACAGAGAGGGAAATTTCATAACCTTGGATTTGGTATTGATTTCTCACCAAAGCATGAGCAAAAAAGAAAAACTAGATAAATGGACTTTATCAAAATGAAAACTTTTGTTCATCAAAGGATATTATCAAGAAAATGAAAAAGCAACCTACATAATGGAGGAAAATAATTGCAAACCATAAGTGTTTACTATTTAGAATATATAAAACCCCCCACAACTCAACCTCAGAAACACAAACAACCCAATTGAAAAATGAACAAAAGACATGAGTAGATCTTTCTCCAAAGAAGATATACAAAAGTTCAAAAAACACATGAAAAGATGCTCTTTATCACTGGTTATATGGGAAATGAAAATCAAAATCATGAGATACCACTTCATATTCAATGCGGTGCTATTACAAAAGACTATATTAAGCTATAAAAAGTTAAGGAAAATAATTATACATGTATGAAACTTAGGCAATTTGATATGAGCTCGACAGATTTTCTTTTCCCCTTTCCCAAATCCTACTGACATCCATGTTTTAGACAGAAGTTTTCTTTGTACTGAAGTAAGTTTGGTTCTTACTTGATGGATCACCCTGATCAATTTTCTAAAAATGATACCATCCTGGAGTCTTCTCAAAACTCTTGAGTAATAACTGCTTTTAATAATATAGCATGTATTTTAAGTTCATCTCATTCTCTCTTAACTTCTTTTAGAACAGAAGTATATCCAATACCAGCTGGATATTTCTACCACTTTCTCTGCCACTTTTCCTAAGCAACCTGAGAGGAGAAAAGGATTTTATCAGATGGCTCGTACCCTTTAGTGGGCAGTAATGCTGCTAAGCGTGGCTTGTGAGCTCACCTCTGAAATACCAAGTGCCAGGCTGTCAATATTTCGTGACCAACTTCCACTCCTGAACTTTGTTATCACCAAGAACCTGTTTAAAAATATCTCTGACAGAATCAAGCCTAGAAAAATACACCTATACTTCCTTATTTTATCTATTTTTAATCACTTTTTAATGTGAATATAACATATATGCAGAAAAGTGATACATTTCGAGTACAATTTAACATTCTTTATTTTGTTTACAGAAATTTTCTCTCTTTTTAGCCCAAAGAGAAGCAGATAAAAATATAGAAAAGCTCATTTCTCAAAGTTCTATAAAATTTAACATTTAAGATGCTTATGTCACTGATTATCCCATCTAAACAAACAACAAACATTTTAATTTGTTAGTGTAGCATTTCAGTGTAGAATTTCCTAAATAATGCTCTGTGAGGAGATATGAATATGAGAGTGGGAAAAGAGTTCTGTGGTCGAATAATTTGGAGATATTTTGAATATCATACCACATTCTTGGAGATTCATATCAAGTATTTGCGTGCCAAAAAGTAACACATCTTATCATAAACAAATTTGCTTCATTTTATTTAAATTAACATTTCCCAAACATATTTGACAATAATGGGAAGGTATGTTAATTCCTTACTGTAAGAATTCCATTCCCATAGTATGTGTACCTATCATCTAGCATTAGTCCTAACTTTTGGAAGTACTAAATATATATTTTAAAGAAAGCAAAGATTAAATGATCAAATATTCATTTATTTGAAAGAGAACCGACACATCTCTATTCCAGTTCTGTCAAGCTGTTCCCTGAAAACTTTTTCTGAATAAGTCTAGCTAGATATATATTACTTAAGACTTTTGTTATAATGCAAACTGGTATCAGACTGCTGCTGTACTGCATTACATTTGATCTATAAAAGAGCAATTCCATGCCTTTTTTCCCTCCTGCTGATATATATATATATATGAAAACATCTCTATGCATGGCACGCTTCCACAAATATATACAGATTTACCATACTGCACCTACCAATTTTGTGAGGAAATAAATCTACAATTTATTTTTGCCACAAATCTAAAGGAACAGTGATATTCATCAAAGGTAACTGACCAGATATTTACCTTTTTGTAGGTTCTGTACACATTTTTGCAGGTGGTCTAAGTCACTCTTTCTCTCCTATTCAATAAAACAACTTTGCATGCAATTTAGTGGGAGTGCTATTTTTTGGGTGAAAACTTTGCATTTGTTTTAATTCATATTTTTATTGAAAACAGTAATTCAAAGTATTTAGTAGTGAATTTCTTATTATATATGTGGCAGTGAAAATATTTCGATTGTTTCTTGTTCCCTCTCTTTTACTCCTTTTCCTCTGTGTCTACTTTTATAGTAGAAATTTATAATTTCATATTTTTTATAATTCCTCACTCATAAACCCAAGGCAGGAATGTAGCAGGACAGGAAGGAGGCATAAGCAGGGATTTACAGCAACATGGGTGGCCCAATATCTAAGAAACATATCTTATCTGATTTTAACACTCTCTTTGCTCTCTGTAAAACTCAGTGTAAGAGAGGAAAAAATTAATGGCACTTCGTCTTGTCAGAATAAAAGCTTTAAATTAAATATTAAGTTGAATAATATAAAAAACATGTCTTGCATACCTGAAGTTATATATTGAAATTTTTATCTTCCATACACATTTAATAACTAATCAAGACACACTGATGTATGTTCTGCCTCTTGAGTACTAAGAGTTGTTCTAGAAGAAAATCACAGCAGTCAACATCTGTGCCTGAGATATTCTCTTGCTAAAATATGTGGTTCAATTACTATTCTAATACTTATCCTAATAGTAATTCTCAGTAGAATTTTCCAATCAAAATGACTTGAAGTTAGCTTTCAATGACAAATATATAAATAAATTGGTATCCTGATTTAAATACACAAACTCTTGATTTAAGAGAGAGGGTTTTAAAAACTGTTTAATTAGATTAAACAAAATTGAAATATGTTTTATTATCAGGATCTAAATATGTTGTTTGATTGAATCAGTTTTAAGGGCTTCTCATGCCCTGCTTATACTACGAATAAGGTTCTTTTACTAGTCAGAACAAGTACTGTACTGGAAAAGAAGAATCATTAATAAATAATGATTTTATGGCCATTGAGGGTAGTCTAAATGACTGGGTAAAGGGAACTTAGAGCAGATTGATATTGGTGGGGAGGGAGGTATTAAAATGTACTTTGATGACTGTGACTCCTGATACAAAAGGCAGAATTCATTGGAACCAATTTTAGCAAGTCGATTTTTTATGGAGCTAAAAAAGTGGGTATGTTATCTGTATACTATTTGTTAGAGGAATAATTATGGAGTATTTTGCTTAATGTCAATTTTATTCACTTGTTCAATATTTGAATATCAAATTTAGGGTAGTCACTATGATTTTCCTGACTATGAAAAGTTTAATATGATGTTGTACCTTATTTCAAGAGGTTTCCATATTAGTGGGGAATACACATATATAACTAAAACTACTTATATATCTGCAAAATTCAAAAGGTTCTTTCAAGTCAATGGAGAATACAAAAATGACGAAGTATATGGCAAATATAAGTGGCCTTCAAAAATGAAATTGTGCTCAACTTACTAGTGAATAAGAAAATAAAATATTAAGAAAAAGGAGTGGGTAGAGAAATTTCCCTCCATCTATTTGGTAGATATCATAAAGAATGAGAATGCAGAATGGCGACATAGGTAGGGTTTTGAGCAAATAGCATTCATGAAATTTTAGTGGAAGCAATCATGGCTAACAAATATTTGAAAAGATAATTTGATAGTATTTATGACCATTTAAAAATAATACTTCTTTTTAACCATCAAATCCAATCCTAGGCATTTACCAAATCGAAACAATTCTACAAAGGTATGGGATAAATATCTCATACATACAAAGTTGTTCATATCATGGGTCTTTGGAATAGTTAAGATCATCAACAGGAGATTATTTAGATAACTTCAAACTATGAAATGTCATTCAGCTTTGGAAATAATGGAGTAGAGGTACATGAACTAATATTGAGTGCAGTCCACTTCATAGATTCAAGGGGAAAAATGTATATTGTTGAAGATAAAGTAAAAAAGAAAACTGAAGTATAAAAAATAGTATCTGATTTCATGTGAAAGTTCATTGCTCCCACTGAAGCAACAAGATAACACTGGATAAATTAAAGGCATATATATATTTTTAACCTCATCAAAGAACAAACAAGTCTAAATGAATTAATTCTATAGAGGGATGGACATGTCTTAGGTGACCAACAAGAGACACCTGCTGCTATACTTGGACTAATTGCCTAAACTGGGTGTGCTGTTTTGAAGCTGTTCTGTACCCCAGAAAAGCCATGTTCTTTTAATCCTAGTCTAATCTTGTGGGATAAGACTTGAAGTATGGGTGGATCTTTTGACTAGGTTGTTTCCATGGAGATGTGATCCACCCAATTGCGGGTAGGAAACTTTTGATTAAATAGAGATGTGACCTCAATCATTTAAAGTGGTTCTTAACTAGTTTACTGGAGTCCTTAAAAGAGCTCATGGAGAGAAAGAGAGCTCAGAGCCAATACTGACACAGATGTTAGGAGATGTAGACAGAAAAACCCTGGGGGATAAGCAAGGACTCACAGAAATAGCCAGAATCTGGAGAGAGCCAAGGAAAGCTAAGAGATGAAATCTGTTTGCCCCAGGGAACTAAGCAAGGGCCCACAGATGCTTAGAGAGAAAACCATTGCAAATAGGAACAGAGAAAAGCTGTTTGAACCCCAAATCTAGGAGAGAGGGCCAGCAGATGTCACCATGTGCCTCCCCATGCGACAGAGGAACCCAGATGCAATAGGCCTTTCTTGAGTGAAGGTATTCTCTTGTTGATGCCTTAATTTGGACATTTTCATGGCCTTAGAGCTGTAACTTGTATCTTAATAAATCGTCTTTATAAAAGCCAGTCCTCTTCTGGTATATGGCATCCCCACCGCATTAGCAAACTGAAACACTTAGTATGAGCAAGTAGAAGAATTTGACTGCTAAAGCTGATGAGACCTTTCTAGAAAAGGGAGAAAGTAGCCACACACCTCTTGACATGGTTGACCATTCAAACTTAATTAGTTACTGGAAAAGCCTCAGACACAAAATGTAATTATCTTGACGACATTTCTTCTCCACTGGAATATTACTAAGAGGTGGAGAGGAGCTGAAAAACAACACTACCTAAGTTGAATTTAGAACCAACCTCAATATAACTGAAGCTGAAAACAAAATCCAAATCTTTGCAGATAATATATAAAATACCAAAGAGAGTAGTTCTTATGACAAGGCAGGAAGTTGGAGGTTGAGAAAAAGAACAAGTATAGATCTTTGTAATCTCATTTGAAACCAGAGGTGAAGTAACACATCTTAGAATACCACAGTCACAATACTAAATACTAAAGATAAAGGAGAAAATCTTAAAAGCAGCAGAAACAAAAAGTCATTATATTCATGGAAGTACAACAAGAATATAGCTGTCTCTTATTAGAAAAATGGAAACACAGATCAAAGGAATCACAACTTTAAAGTGATGAAACTAAATTTACCAACACAGAACTCTATTTTCAGCAAAATATTCTTCAAAAATGAAGATGAGAACAATTTTCAGGGAGAAAAAAAGTTAAGATGCACTGTCCCTTGCAGATTCATACAACAAAATAGATTAAAGACATTTCTTCAGGCTGTAGGGAAAAGAGGCCAAATGGAAATCCAAATCTTCTGGAAGGAGTAAAGATTACTCAAGTTGCTATTTTTATAGATACGTATAAAAGACTATTTTATTTCTTGATTTTTAAATAGATAGTGACCATTTTGAAGGAAAAACAAAGAAAATGTGTTGAGAGTTGTATATGTAGAAGAAATATACACAACAAACAATATCACAAAAGATAACAATTTCTATTTTAAGCTTCTTGCTTTATTTACAAAGAGGTTATTACCATAAGCTTGACAATGATACATTAAGATACATATTATAATTCCCAGAGATTTAATTTAAAGCTGATAGAGTATAAAATGGAATATAAAAATAATTGATAAGTACAAAAGAAATTAGAGGACAAAGAGAGATATGAAGAATAATAGGACAAATAGAATAATAAAGACAAAAAAGAATTAATGAAATAGAAAACAGAAAAAGCCAAAAGGTTGCTCATTGAAAATAATTAAATTGACACTCTTCTAGCACAACAGACAGAGAGAAAAAGAAAAATTAAGGATACAAATTAAAATTCTACAAAGGGGGAAAAAGAGACAGCACTATAGATTCTTCAGATGTTAAAAGAATAATAAGAGAATATTGTGAAAAATAATGTTACAAAAAATTTAAAAACACATGAAATGGAAAAATTCTTGAAAACCATAATTCTTTTTCTGAAACTGATAAAGTAATTAAAATAATGTACATAGTTGAATCAGTAATTAAAATACTTCATACAACGTAAAGATATTCCAGGGTCCAGTTGACTCTTGTTGGGGATTGAATCATGTCCACCACAAAAGGCACATTCAGGTCCCAACCAACCACTGGTCCTGTGGGTGTGAACCCATTTGTAAACAGGACCTTTGAAGATGTTAACAGTAAAGGTGTGCCCCAACTGAGTGATATCACCGGTTAAGGCGTGCAATACGGCCAAAGTCCTTGTACGCAAAGGAAATAGGACACAGAAGAGATGCCACGGGTATCAGGAAGAAGCTGTAAGTCAGTGGAACTCGAAGAGGAAGGAAAAGAGACTGCTGGACTGCTATTGCCATGTGGCAGAAAAGCCAAGGACCATGGATTGCTGGAAGTATTGGAATGCCACAGTACTTGGGGGGAAGCATTGCCTTGCTGATGCCTTAATTTTGGACTTCTCCTAGCCTAAAACCGTGAGCTAATAAATCCCCATTGTTTAAACCAACCCATTGCATGGTATTTGTTTTAGCAGCCAGAAAACTAAAATAATTCCACTGAGTGAATTTTACCAAACATTTCATGGATCAACAATGCCAGTGCTTCACAAATACTTTCAGCCAATAGTGGTAGAAGATATGTTCCCTAATCATTTTATGAGTTCAACATACATCTGGTCCCAAAATCTGACAACAGTTCAAGAAAAGAAAATCACAGCTCGTAGAGACACAGCAACAAAAATGGTAACAAAATAATAGCAAAATGAATCCCTAAATAATTCAAAAATATAAAAATTACAATCAACAGCATTTTATACTAGAATATAAAGTTTTAATATTTAAAAGTCAGCCAATGTAATTTACCACATTAATAGAATAATTAATTAATAGAATAAAAGGCAAACACGATCATCTCGAAAGTGTAACAGCACTTGACTAAATCAACACTCATTCACGGTTTAAAAAACAAAACTCCTAGAAAATTAAAGCAGAAGAAAATTTTCTTAATTTTATAAAGGGAATATATGAAAAGATCTAGTCAATAGCATACTTCTTTATAAATATTGAATGCCTTCTGTTCAGAAACAAGCCAAGTATGTTCAAACACCACTTTTATGGAACATATTACCAGCCTGTGCCCTAAATTAAAAAAATAAAAAGACTAGGATGGATAAGGAAGTTGTAAAACCATCTTCTATCACAGAGAACATGAATCTATATTTAGAAAATTATGGAATTTTTAAAAATCTAACACTACAAAAAAGTAAATTGAGCAATATCTTGGGGTATAGGGTCAAGATAAAATACATTTGTATTTTTAGTTTTGGCAACAAACAAAAGGAAGAAAAATTTAAAATACTATTTACAATACCTTCAATAAATATCAAATTCACAGAACAAAGAACAAAATCTGCATAAGATTTAAAGAAAAATACAAACCTTCCTGGGAAAAAATTAAAGATGACCTAAAACTCACAGAGCTAATTTTTTTATAGATGGAATTTTATTTAATATTGTAAAATATGATGCCTTATGTTTCCCCATAATTAGGAGACTATCTAATATACTTTTAATCCTTTAAGAAGTCTCATATATAATGATCTTACACAATGCAATCTTCCAGTAACTTATCAGAAAAAAATTCATTTGATTATATGTTCTGTTCTTAGAATTATTTTTCTAATATTTAAAAATATATCTAAACCCTTGGCAAAAACAAGCCCAACCAATTCAGTGTAACAGACTGAGCTTTAAATTGTACTTTAAATTGTACTTTAATTTTCAATAACTGTAACCTACTAGTTAATTGAACCATATGTTGGGTGATTTAGATAGTTCACTATGAAGTGTGTCAAATCAATGATAGAATTCATTGAAAAGTGGAGTCAAGTTTTGGGGAAGGTGTAAGGTGGTTAATGTGGAAAACATTATGTTAACGTTTTAACATAAAAACGGTACTGTATGAAATGGAAGTTAAATTAACACAGTATGAAAGATAATAGCTTAAATAAACTGGGATTCACATATTACAGTAGCAAAGTTATGAAAGAATGAACTGAAGACACAAACAGTTCTGAAAATTCTCTTTTCAGCCTACTTTCAAATAGAAATAGTTAAGCTTTTTTCCTGTACATAGTTTGATGTTTTCTCTATATCATAAAATAGTAGAAAAATAAATTCTTTAGCGACCTAGAAACAGTTCATAAAACTCTTTAAAGTTTAATTTTCTTTGCCGGACATACCAGTGTTAAACTGACAGCTATAAATTACAGCTAAAGAGACGACAGGTATAAGTAATATAGAACAAGTTAAGAATATTCCATTTACCAGATTTTATTTTTTTAATACTGTACGTTCTTAATTCCCGTGTGCTTTGCAATAGGAATAATAGGGACTTTGTTTTCTTAGAAAAGATAACAACACATAAAATTAAAACACACATAAGATAACTTATAATATGCAAACACTTTGACAGCTGTCTGGTTTATGTCATCTTAATTTTGAAGTTAAAATTAGAAGTTCAATATGTAGGACATAACAGTCAGGAAAGACAATATTTATTTTAGGGAAAAAATGGAGCAAATCAAAATAATCTATTTATTATAAAACAAATAAAACAACCTTAAAATTGCATTATGAATAAAGATTATAACATTGACCAAACAATCTTTCTTTACTATACAAAATATATCCTAGCAATGGAAAGTAAGCCATTTTTTCTTTTCCATAAAAATATGACATGGGGAAGATGGCGGCTTAGTAAGACGCGCGGATCTTAGTTTCTTCTCCAGGACACCTACTAGGGGAGTAGAAACGATACAGAAAGCGCCCAAAGCCACAACAGAGATAAAAAAGACAGCGTACCCCATCCTGGAACGGCTGGCTGGCTGAGAGAAGCAGCTCGGGTGAGATCGCCGAGGCGCGCGGGCCTTACCGGGCGGGGTGGCAAGCGGCCGGAGTTACTCCCTTCCCCCTTCCCGGGCCGGCTGGGAGAATTGGAGAGGCGGTCCCCTGAAACCGCCGCGGCTGGCGCCCACACCATGCGCAGCCCCCGGAACAACTGAGAGAATTGGATCGGAAACCCCAAGGCCGCGGAGAACGGTGACGGGTGGGGGAGGCCCCTTCCAAACCCGTGACTCCCGGGGAACGTGCACTCTCCCGGGCGGGCTGCTGCCGCTGGCGCCCTCCCGCCACGCTTGTTGCCCAGGGCCGACTAGGAAATTCAGACGGGCTCTTTCCCTGGCTGCGGCGACCAGCAAACCTCCCTGCGTTCGGACCCCGGGCCGGCTCAAGCCGCTTCGGCTAGCGAACCCCCAGGACGGTGAGAGTTTTCCAAAGTTTAAGGTCCCACAGCACCTTTTACTGGTGGGACCCGCAGACAAACGTGTGCCACGAGCGCCACCTACTGGGCAGGATAAGAAAAACAGAACCCAGAGATTTCACAGAAAAATATTACAACCTTGCTGGGTCCAACACCAAGAGAAATCTGAATAAATGCCCAGACGCCAGCAGCAGAAGATAACTGTCCACGCTCAAAAGATTGAGAATATGGCTCAGTCAAAGGAACAAACCAATAGCTCAAATGAGACACAAGAGCTGAGACAACTAATGCTGAATATACGAACAGAAATGGAAAACCTCTTCAAAAATGAAATCGATAAATTGAGGGAGGACATGAAGAGGACATGGGCTGAACATAAAGAAGAAATAGAAAAACTGAAAAAACAAATCGCAGAACTTATGGAAGTGAAGGATAAAGTAGCAAACGTAGAAAAAATAATGGATAGCTACAATGATAGATTTAAAGAGACAGAAGATAGAATTAGTGATTTGGAGGATGGAACATCTGAATTCCAAAAAGAAACAGAAACTATAGGGAAAAGAATGGAAAAATTTGAACAGGGTATCAGGGAACTCAAGGACAATATGAACTGCACAAATATACGTGTTGTGGGTGTCCAAGAAGGAGAAGAGAAGGGAAAAGGAGGAGAAAAACTAATGGAAGAAATTATCACTGAAAATTTCCCAACTCTTATGAAAGACCTAAAATTACAGATCCAAGAAGTGCAGCGCACCCCAAAGAGATTAGACCCAAATAGGCGTTCTCCAACACTTACTAGTTAGAATGTCAGAGGTCAAAGAGAAAGAGAAGATCTTGAAAGCAGCAAGAGAAAAACAATCCATTACATACAAGGGAAACCCAATAAGACTTTGCGTAGATTTCTCAGCAGAAACCATGGAAGCTAGAAGACAGTGGGATGATATATTTAAAATACTAAAAGAGAAAAACTGCCAACCAAGACTCCTATATCCAGCAAAATTATCCTTCAAAAATGAGGGAGAAATTAAAACATTCTCAGACAAAAAGTCACTGAGAGAATTTGTGACCAAGAGACCAGCTCTGCAAGAAATACTAAAGGGAGCACTAGAGTCAGATACAAAAAGACAGAAGAGAGAGATATGGAAAAGAGTGTAGAAAGAAGGAAAATCAGATATGATATATATAATACAAAAGGCAAAATGTTAGAGGAAAATATTATCCAAACAGTAATAACACTAAATGTCAATGGACTGAATTCCCCAATCAAAAGACATAGATTGGCAGAATGGATTAAAAAACAGGATCCTTCTATATGCTGTCTACAGGAAACACATCTTAGACCCAAAGATAAACATAGGTTGAAAGTGAAAGGTTGGGAAAAGATATTTCATGCAAATAACAACCAGAAAAGAGCAGGAGTGGCTATACTAATATCCAACAAATTAGACTTCAAATGTAAAACAGTTAAAAGAGACAAAGAAGGACACTATATACTAATAAAAGGAACAATTAAACAAGAAGACATAACAATCATAAATATTTACGCACCGAATCAGAATGCCCCAAAATACGTGAGGAATATACTGCAAACACTGAAAAGGGAAATAGACTCATATACCATAATAGTAGGAGACTTCAACTCACCACTCTCATCAATGGACAGAACATCTAGACAGAGGATCAACAAAGAAATAGAGAATCTGAATATTACTATAAATGAACTAGACTTAATAGACATTTATAGGACATTACATCCCACAACAGCAGGATAAACCTTTTTCTCAAGTGCTCATGGATCATTCTCAAAGATAGACCATATGCTGGGTCACAAAGCAAGTCTTAACAAATTTAAAAAGATTGAAATCTTACACAACACTTTCTCGGACCATAAAGGAATGATGTTGGCAATCAATAATAGGCAGAGTGCCAGAAAATTCACAAATACGTGGAGGCTCAACAACACACTCCTAAACAACGACTGGGTCAAAGAAGAAATTGCAAGAGAAATTAGCAAATACCTCGAGGCGAATGAAAATGAAAACACAACATATCAAAACTTATGGGATGCAGCAAAGGCAGTGCTAAGAGGGAAATTTATTGCTCTAAATGCCTATATCAGAAAAGAAGAAAAGGCAAAAATGCAGGAATTAACTATCCATTTGGAAGAACTGGAGAAAGAACAGCAAGCTAACCCCAAAGCAAGCAAAAGGAAAGAAATAACAAAGATTAGAGCAGAAATAAATGAAATTGAAAACATGAAAACAATAGAGAAAATCAATAAGGCCAGAAGTTGGTTCTATGAGAAAATCAATAAGATTGATGGGCCCTTAGCAAGATTGACAAAAAGAAGAAGAGAAGGATGCAAATAAATAAGATCAGAAATGGAAGAGGAGACATAACTACTGACCTCACAGAAATAAAGGAGGTAATAACAGGATACTATGAACAACTTTACGCTAATAAATACAACAATTTAGAGGAAATGGATGGGTTCCTGGAAAGACATGAACAACCAACTTTGACTCAAGAAGACATAGATGACCTCAACAAACCAATCACAAGCAAAGAAATTGAATTAGTCATTCAAAAGCTTCCTAAAAAGAAAAGTCCAGGACCAGACGGCTTCACATCTGAATTCTATCAAACATTCCAGAAAGAATTAGTACCAACTCTCCTCAAACTCTTCAAAAAAATCGAAGCGGAGGGAAAACTACCTAATTCATTCTATGAAGCCAACATCACCCTCATACCAAAACCAGGCAAAGATATTACAAAAAAAGAAAACTACAGGCCAATCTCTCTAATGAATATAGATGCAAAAATCCTCAATAAAATCTAGCAAATCATATCCAACAACACATTAAAAGAATTATACATCATGACCAAGTAGGATTCATCCCAGGTATGCAAGGATGGTTCAACATAAGAAAATCAATTAATGTAATACACCATATCAACAAATCAAAGCAGAAAAATCACATGATCATCTCAATTGATGCAGAGAAGGCATTCGACAAGATTCAACATCCTTTCCTGTTGAAAACACTTCAAAAGATAGGAATACAAGGGAACTTCCTTAAAATGATAGAGGGAATATATGAAAAACCCACAGCTAATATCATCCTCAATGGGGAAAAATTAAAAACTTTCCCCCTAAGATCAGGAACAAGACAAGGATGTCCACTATCACCACTATTATTCAACATTGTGTTGGAGGTTCTAGCCAGAGCAATTAGACAAGAAAAAGAAATACAAGGCATCAAAATTGGAAAGGAAGAAGTAAAACTATCACTATTTGCAGACGATATGATACTATACGTCGAAAACCTGGAAAAATCCACAACAAAACTACTAGAGCTAATAAATGAGTACAGCAAAGTAGCAGGTTACAAGATCAACATTCAAAAATCTGTAGCATTTCTATACACTAGTAATGAACAAGCTGAGGGGGAAATCAAGAAACGAATCCCATTTACAATTGCAACAAAAAGAATAAAATACCTAGGAATAAATTTAACTAAAGAGACAAAAAACCTATATAAAGAAAACTACAAAAAACTGCTAAAAGAAATCACAGAAGACCTAAATAGATGGAAGGGCATACCGTGTTCATGGATTGGAAGACTAAATATAGTTAAGATGTCAATCCTACCTAAATTGATTTACAGATTCAATGCAATACCAATCAAAATCCCAACAACTTATTTTTCAGAAATAGAAAAACCAATAAGCAAATTTATCTGGAAGGGCAGGGTGCCCCGAATTGCTAAAAACATCTTGAGGAAAAAAAAACGAAGATGGAGGTCTCGCGCTGCCTGACTTTAAGGCATATTATGAAGCCACAGTGGTCAAAACAGCATGGTATTGGCATAAAGATAGATATATCGACCAATGGAATCGAATAGAGTGCTCAGATATAGACCCTCTCATCTATGGACATTTGATCTTTGATAAGGCAGTCAAGCCAACTCACCTGGGACAGAGCAGTCTCTTCAATAAATGGTGCCTAGAGAACTGGATATCCATATGCAAAAGAATGAAAGAAGACCCATCTCTCACACCCTATACAAAAGTTAACTCAAAATGGATCAAAGATCTAAACATTAGGTCTAAGACCATAAAACAGTTAGAGGAAAATGTTGGGAGATATCTTATGAATCTTACAATTGGAGGCAGTTTTATGGACCTTAAACCTAAAGCAAGAGCACTGAAGAAGGAAATAAATAAATGGAAACTCCTCAAAATTAAACACTTTTGTGCATCAAAGAACTTCATCAAGAAAGTAGAAAGACAGCCTTCACAATGGGAGACAATATTTGGAAATGATATATCAGATAAAGGTCTAGTATCCAGAATTTATAAAGAGATTGTTCATCTCAACAACAAAAAGACAGTCAACCCAATTACAAAATGGGAAAAAGACTTGAACAGACACCTCTCAGAAGAGGAAATACGGATGGCCAAGAGGCACATGAAGAGATGCTCAATGTCCCTGGCCATTAGAGAAATGCAAATCAAAACCACAATGAGATATCATCTCACACCCACCAGAATGGCCATTATCAACAAAACAGAAAATGACAAGTGCTGGAGAGGATGCGGAGAAAGAGGCACACTTATCCACTGTTGGTGGGAATGTCAAAGGGTGCAACCACTGTGGAAGGCAGTTTGGCGGTTCCTCAAAAAGCTGAATATAGAATTGCCATACGACCCAGCAATACCATTGCTAGGTATCTACTCAAAGGACTTAAGGGCAAAGACACAAACGGACATTTGCACACCAATGTTTATAGCAGCATTATTTACAATTGCAAAGAGATGGAAACAGCCAAAATCTCCATCAACAGAAGAGTGGCTAAACAAACTGTGGTATATACATACGATGGAATATTATGCAGCTTTAAGACAAGACAAACTTATGAACCATGTAATAACATGGATGGACCTAGAGAATATTATGCTGAGTGAATCCAGCCAAAAACTAAAGGACAAATACTGTATGGTCCCACTGATGTGAACGGACATCCGAGAATAAACTTGAAATATGTCATTGGTAACAGAGTCCAGCAGGAGTTAGAAACAGGGTAAGACAATGGGTAATTGAACCTGAAGGGATACAGACTGTGCAACAGGACTAGATACAAAAACTCAAAAATGGACAGCACAATAATACCTAATTGTAAAGTAATCATGTTAAAACACTGAATGAAGCTGCATCTGAGCTATAGGTTTTTGTTTTGTTTTGTTTTGTTTTGATTTTACTATTATTACTTTTATTTTTTTCTCTATATTAACATTCTATATCTTTTTCGGTTATGTTGCTAGTTCTTCTAAACCAATGCAAATGTACTAAGAAATGATGATCATGCATCTATGTGATGATGTTAAGAATTAATGATTGCATGTGTAGAATGGTATGATCTCTAAATGTTGGGTTAATTTCTTTTTTTCCGTTAATTAAAAAAAAAAAAAAAAGAGAAGAGATAATTGGAGATGAAGGGATACAGACTGTTCAACGGGACTGGATATAAAAACTCAGAAATGGACAGCACAATACTACCCAATTGTAATGCAATTATGTTAAAACACTGAATGAAGCTGCATGTGAGGTATAGGTTTTTTGTTTTTGTTTTTTTTGTTTTTTTTTCTTTCTATTATTGTTTTAATTCTTATTCTGTTGTCTTTTTATTTCTTTTTCTAAATTGATGCAAATGTACTAAGAAATGATGAATATGCAACTATGTGATGTTATTAAGAATTACTGATTGTACATGTAGATTGGAATGATTTCTAATTGTTTTGTTAATTCTTTTTTTAATTAATAAAAAAAATATGACATGGTTTGATAATGAAAGAATTTTGAATAAAGCCAAACAAATTAACCGATGCCACCTATTCTGAAAATTTTGTCATAATTTAGTGTTCTAGTTGCATCTTCACTAGCAAAATATTTAACCCCAGAAGCAGCAATCATTTATAGCAAATCAACATCAAAAGAAAAAACAAGTTTAAAAAAATGGTAAAAGAGCCACTTTGGATTTTAGTAAAAACACGTCACAGAAAGGAATACGAATCTGTACCATTATCTCAGACCTTCCAAACATCATGCTGAGATGGTTATATATTTAATTGTAAAATTAAAACTACAAAGCATATAGAAGAAAATATAAAAGATATTTTCATGACTTTGGAAGGAACAAAGATTTTTATTAGACAATACATGAAAGATGCTAAACATAAAAGAAAGGAAAATATGCAAAATTGAAGCAATCAAAGACACCATTATGAAAACAAAAACGCAAGATATAGATTGGAGGAAATAAAGCAGAAATAAACTCTTAATAGCAATAACTAAATAAAGACTGTGTTAGGGTTCTCTAGAGAAACAGAATCAACAGGGAACACTCGCAAACATAAAATGTGTAAAAGTGTCTCACATGACCGCAGGAACGCAGTGTCCAAAATCCGCAGGGCAGGCTGTGCAGCCAACGACTCCGATGGAGGGTCTGGATGAACTCCACAGGAGAGGCTCACCAGCTGAAGCAGGAAGAGAGCCTGTCTCTTCTGAGTCCTCCTTAAAAGGCTTCCAGTGATTAGACTGAGCATCACTCATTGCAGAGGACACTCCCCTTGACTAATTACAAATGGAATCAGCTGTGGATTCAGCTGACTTGATCATGATTTAATTCTATGAAATGTTCTCACTGCAACAGACAGGCCAGCACTTGCCCAACCAGACAAACAGGTACCACCACTTGGCCACGTTGACACATGAACCTGACCATGACAAAGACTAAAGCAAAAATAAATGTGAATTAATTGGAAAATAGTATTGATAGATACTCTTCATCTTTAAGTTTGCTATTTGCATGTTATATCTTTCCCTACCCTTTTGTATTAACATTAAAAATATTTATGTAATTAAAGTACATTTGTTGGCAGCAAGGGATAGAGTTTTTTTTATTCAGCTTGACAATTTCAACCCTTTAATTGGGGTATTAATAACACATTTAAAAAAATAATAAAAAAATACATTTAGATTTTAAATAATTTTGATATGGCTGAGTTTTGGCCCATTATTATATTGCTTATTGTTTGTCTCATCTATTTGTTTTTCTTTTTCAATTTCTATTTTGTTAACCATATATATTATAGTATTTCATTTTAACTACTCATTCGACTTTTTAGCTAACCCTTTTTATATTGCTATTTGTGGTTTCAGTAAGGATTACATTATGCATGTTAAGATTAGAACTAATATTTCACTACTTTTCGTAAAAATAAAATACTAGAAACATGTAACAGTAAGTTCCGTTTATCCCAAGTCACCCACTACATTCCTTTGTCCTATTTTTTGCCACATGTATTATATAAAATCATATTTTTATATATACACATATGTGTCATATATATATGAATATATGTATAATCATATATATATGAATATATATGATCATATATATATTCATTTCTTCATTTGTTATAAATTCCACAGTGTATTTTTATAATAATTTTAAACTGATAATTTGCTTAAAAAACAATGGTAGAAAGATATACTATTTTATGTTTCCCACATATCTACTAATGCTCAGTGTTCTGTTCCTTTGTGAAGATCTGAAATCCCCTCAGTATTTATCTGAACATCTCTTTATTTCACATTCATTATTTAATTTTAACTTCCTACCATTTAATTTACATGTAATGGAAATACTTTGAGTCTAATTCAATTACATGAGTATTGGTGAATGTATATACCCATGTAGCCAACATATCATTCAAAGCATCAAATATTTCCATCACTCCAGAAAGATTCCTGGATATAATTTCTTTATCAAATGTATATATTAGTTATTTTCTCCCACTGTGACTTGAGTTTGCATTTTCCTATTAGCCTTCTGAAGAGCAAAAGATATAAATTTTGATGAAGTCAAGTTTATCTTTATATTTCTTTTAAATTAGTAATATTTTTTCTAGGAGTCTTTGAACGCATAAAGGGTGCAAAGATTTCCTTCTGTTTGTTTTCTAGAAAATGTATTGCCTTAGATATACATGTATGTCTTTGATACATGTCAAATAAATTTTTTATGCATGGTGCAGAATAGGAATCCAATCAATTTTTACATATGTGACGATTTGATTGTTATGAGACTATTTGCTTGAAAGACTGTCTTTTCTGCATTGAATTATGTTGCCACACTTGCTGACTATCACTTGACTCTGAAGTTTGATGCTGGACTCTCTCTTTTGTTCAAATTATCCATCAGTCTATTTTTATTCCAATATCACGCTGTCTTGTATAGTATAACTTTGTAGTAAGTTTTAAAATCAGGTAGGTAACTCCTCTAAATTTATCATTCTTTTCAAAATGTTTTTGACTATTCTTGTCCTATATATTTCCATGCAATTTTTAGAGCAAACTTGTGAATTTCTACCCTTAATAGACTTCTGAGATTTTGATTGGGATATTGAAAATAATGGACATCTTATTACTGTTAAGTCTTCCTATTCATAAACATGAAATACTTTATACTTATTTAGCTCCTTAATTTCTCCCAACAATTTCTTGTACAGTATTCATTAAATTAATTCCTAAGGTTTTTAAAAAATGTATTCTGTATTATGCTACTGAAAGCGGAGTTTACTTAAATTTAATATTCCGAATTATTTTAGTACGGAGAAATTCAATTGAGTTTTTAATTTTGTTTTTGTGTCATTCAACCTTCATAAATTTACTTATTCATTCTAGTTAGTAGGCAAGAGTCGATGAGAGCCATGGTACAAATGAAGGGGTTGAACTTAACTAGGCACTTATGAGTTTTTTTCATTGCCACGGGAGGGAAAATAGAACATATGCAAGATAGGAATTTAGTAACGGGACAAGAGAATTTTCTCTCTACTATTAAGTTCTGGTAGATGTTGGTGTCTGGTATGAGGCTGATAGTCACTGCTGCGCCCTCAGATATCTGCCAGACCAGGAAACACCCACACGTAAAAGGAACGAAGCAGCCAGAGAAGTGCACTAGCTCTTTATGTCCAGGGTGTGGGTGGAAGGCTGGAAGTGCTGCTGCTCAGAGGACCAAAAATGAGGCCATCTTCCACACTGGTCCCTCAGAAGTTCCTTGGAATGACTTCAACACTAAACCCCAACTTTTAGAGGAGGAGGTTTCTTCTGCCTGTCCTGGCCCCTGAAATTCTAGTCCTTCCCCAAATCTGGCCTGTGTTGATGTAGCAGCAATTGTTTCCTCGGCCTTTGCCAGGGTTAAGCAATGGAGCTTGTCACTGGTTCAATCCTTCTTTACAAAAGCTGAACTCTCTTGGTAGCTCTTGCTTCCTCTAGCACTACTGTAGTTGTTCTAAATGTCCATTCTGGTTCTAGGTTTACCACATAGTTAATTCCAGTCTCTTTTACCAGCTTTTTCATTTTTCTAGTGGAGGGAGTGATTTGCAAAATTTCCTAGTCTGCCATTTTATGTCTGTGCTCTCTCATTCCTCTAAATTTTCTTGACATCAAATTAAATTCTAATCTGAGACCTCACGCCACTGTTTTGGTGGGAGATTCAATTTTATTCATCCTACGATATCCCTCTTATTGCCTTAAGTCACATAATCTTGAATACTTATAATGTGATCTGTTCAGAGGGATGTTCCAGCTGGTTTTACTTCCTTGTTATGCCTCTTGGACTCTTCATTGTTCAAGGAGTTCTTTAAAGACAGACAGCTCTACTGTTCCTTGAGTCACAAGGATCTGACTAAATCTGGTGATCCAGGACTGTGTGTGCAGTTTCTCTAAACAATCGGAGTTCTCCCAGATCTCACGACGTCACTGAGGTCGTGCCACTTATTGGATGCCAACAGGAAGAAGAGTGCCATTTCTCTTCATTCAAGGGCATGCTGACCCAATCAGCCTTTTGGGAAACCTCTACCTTCTCTCACTACTACGCCCAACTCTGCCTCTGGATAGCAGTCTCCCCCTATCCTTTTTCTACTCGGAGGGTCATAGCTGATGATCCACTTATTGTATCACTGGTTTGACTTAGACATTATTCCATTTGTCACATTATTGTTTAATAATTAATTTATTTGCTAGACCTTATGTTGGAACAATGGCCCAGTCATGGGAGTTACTAGTCTATACAAACCCCTCTACTACTGTAAGAACTTTTTAGCTATATTAAGAGTGGTCTTAAAAAAAAACAACCTTGTCTCACAAACTATGTAAAGAAAGGTACAGCATATGTTATCAGAAATGGTGAGAGAATTTCATTGATAAGCTAATATTTGATGCTTATGATGTTAGGTGATATGGACAGTAATACATTTTTGTGTCTTGTATAGCCACATGATAGTACTGAAACTAAAATTTTCTGGTGCCTTACAGTTTACAAAGCCTTTGTAGTATACTTTATTATTCACTCTCAAAGTAAGGGTAGGGATTGTTAGTTTCCTTTTATATTTATGTTTATTTATTGGAGGTGAAGAAACTGAACCTACACAAATTTATGAATTTCTCAGGGTCACACAAGAGGAAATGATTTCTGGAAGACTGATCCAAACCCAGTTCCTCTGCCCCCCCCCCCCAGGACAAATTATATTTTTGCTACCAAATTTTAAACTCATTATTGATAGAAAGTCTAATTTATAACTTCAGATATATTCAAACTGAATTTATAAAGAGGAGAACTGGCAATCCTTACCCAAAGTCTTGGAGCATCATTACATGCTCCTGTGCATGTCTGGATGGAAGTGATGACTCTCCTATCTAAACTTTACTAAAGTAAAGGATGATTTTTAGCTTATTTCATATTAGTGTCCATTTTCTCAATTTTCCTCTCAAACTAGAAATAATGCTTCAACTCCATTCACCATGGCAACAAAACAGCTGAATATTTTTGCAGCATGCTAGTGAGGAAAAACAGCTTTAGAAGCTAAAATTGGTTTTGTTTCACAGTATCACATGAACCAGCTGAGGAATTAGGGATATCACCATACATTTCAGATGGAATCACCCAGTAGGAGAATTGACAGTGGATGAGAGAGAAGAAGAAGGAGAAGGAGAAAGAGAGAGGAAGAAAGGAAATGGTGCATTTTATATAATTGAAAATACATTTACCCATACATGAGTGCCTATAAACCATCCTTCATTTATATCATTGCACTTACTTTGTTGCTGAACACTTCCCATTTATTTGACAATCTCTTCCAATTGGACTGTGATTTTCCTGCAGGCAAGGTCTACTCCTTGTTCATCCTTGAATCCCCATGTCACTTTTTAAGTATGTGTTGCATGAAAGATTAAATTAAATTGTTTTCATTAAAGCATGACAAACATTATCAGAGACAATAAATAGTTAACTACAAAAAATTTTACCAATATTGGCATGAAAGGAATGGCAAGTTTGTGATTTTTTAATATATTATTTGTGGTAAAATATTTTAGTTAAGCTATCGTTTTGTCCAGGATAGATTGCAAAGCTGTTCTATTAAAGAACATTTACACAAAGGGTTAATTTTTGATTGAGTTAAACTAAATATATTTGGAAAGAAAAACATGGTCCAAATTAGTGATTTAGTGAATTTCTAAGCCACATTGAAATGGTTATTTTTATTTTTTCCTCATGATTAGTCTTTGTACATGTAACTGAGATTTGATTATATATCTCAAAGAATGGCTAAGTTGCAGTTCTGTATTAAGACAGCTTGTCCTGTTTTCTGTGAAGGAGAAAGGTTTTTCTAGGAACCTCATTTTCAGATTTTGGCAGCATGTTTACAGTATTCTGTTTTTGGCATCCAGTCATCAACAGAAAACAACATCCATTTGGGAATAAGTTTATTCAGTGGTGCACAATTAAATGTTTAAAAATCAGCTTTCCAAGAAAACAAAAGTCCATATTTGTAGTATTTGCCAATTTCCACAGTGTAAAAATTACTACTATGAGCAATTTCAACCTATCAACATAATGTCACTGAAAGCAGAGTTGGGCAAAGATGGTAGTACATAATGAGATAGTATTTCCACCATACAGATACAAGAGATGCATATACTTTCAGGAGCATAGTTAGCAAGAAATTGTAGAAAAATGATTAGGAAGTGATGAGTTTTGAGTAATCATTATTTTGTTCTAACATAATTGAATTGTGATTTACTATAATTTAATTTGTAATCAAGGCTGTGTTTATAAATTTTTTCATCTCTTGTGAGTGGGTAAGAGACAGCTCCAGCACACAAATGCATATTGATTCTGTACTTGTACTCTAGATTCCAGGGAGGCAGGGGTATGTTCTCAGAATCACTAGCATGGAGCCTATTGGCCTGAATAAGGAGTCAGCAGTTTGGCCCTCATTGTACAATGGTGGCACAGACCCACAGCACCAGTAGCTGTAACTATAGCTACTGTAACTACAAAACAATGGCTATGGAAAACTTAAAGGTAAAGAAGCAGCAAAGCGCAATGTTCCCTTCTTCTCTTGTCATTCTGCCAATAGGCAGGTTACTTTGGCAGAGCTGACTGTACCAAAGGAAGTGCCCCAAAAGAAAGACTCAACCATATATCACTCTTTATATTATAGAGAAAGGAGGACAGAGAATATACAGTCTGCTATATAACCATGGGAACTTCCTGCCATGGAAATAAAGTTATTGGAAAGGAGGAGTCCCATCAATTCAGACATGCCAAGCCCACTTCTGGTGAACTTCTGCAGGGGAGGAGGAAATGAGCCACTAGAACATTCCAAATACACTTTTCTTCACCCCACATCAACGTAGGGGATTTCCATAGTGAAATAAACTTGGTTATTCAATGTAATTGGGCTAACTGCTGAGCCGTTTCTTCTCTTCTGCTAGATTTTAGCTTTCTTGAGCCACTCAATTTTCCTGTGTGCTGCAGACAGATCCTAGATATTTCTAGATCTCTGTTTGAAGTAGGTAATAGGGTTAAGATCTTCTTGTGTGGTCTGCAGTGAAGAACATAAGGGCGATTTCGTAGTCAAATTCCATGCCATTATGGCCTGGCCAGAGGCTGGAAAGAGGAACCAGAGGTGATGAGAGAGGGTCTGCAGGACAAGGCAGAAGCCAGTAGAGCAATGTCAGTTTCGGAAGTGGATCAACTTTGGTGAAGTTAAAAGAAGATAGATTGCAGGTTTAGCCAGCAAAATATTTTTAGCAGAAAATTATATCATACTATCCAGAGCTGAAACATGCTTTCAATAGTCATCACTTAGATAGAGATCAGTGAAAAACCATAGAACACACTAGCGAATGGAAATCCCTAGTCCTTTGCTGCCATGAGACGAGAGCAAGTCCCCTCATATACCAGGGTGCCATCTTGGGTAAAGGAATGAAAATAGGGATAATATTGGTGGGTGAGCATTGAACATTTCCTTAAAGGACGGTTAAAATGATCCCATTGGACTGAATTTAATAGAATGGATTTAAATTATGTGTTTTTCCACAACCAGGTGAGAATGGGATGGCTATAAGAGAAAGGGATCTGTTTCATGTAAACTAGTGAGAAGGAAAGAGGGTAAGTGGATTATTTGTCCTTGCACATTTTGTGTATGGTATGGAGAAAAATGTGATTTTTTTTTCTAAAAAAAATTGGCTTGGATTGCTAAAAAAATACTTTTATTGCAATCCAAGGCAAGAATCCCATATAGGGGTGGCACCAACATTGGTCCACTCACTTATATGACATTTAATTTTCTATATTTACTCAAACACTTCAATTTATCACTTCTTTGAGCATCCTTCAAATTCTGATAGGAAGTCAACTAATATATCAAATCATTGCCTACCCAAAAACAAAATAATTATTTTCCAAAAGTGCAAACAAACTTACAAAAAAAGTTAAATGCCTTGCCCAAGGCCAAATCATCAGTGAGTGATGGACTAAGATATATATGTATATATAATTTTATTGTCCTTGTTTCATTGCACTTCATAATGCTTTTTTTTTTATAAATTGAAGACATGGTCTCTTTCTGTGGACTAAGCCTAACCATAGTAGTCAAAGGGAAACATGGCATATCTCTTTTAAAATCTGTGTTAAAAGCCTGTGATGACTTCTAATTACAGCTGTTTCTTTCTCATATGAAGCACTGAAAATTGGTACACTTTTTCTCTAACAGAAGTATGACCAAGCAGCAATCATGCATAATTTCTCTGGAGAGTGAGAAATTTGTAAAACTTCCCCATAATATTTGTATGTTTTGTTGTTCTTCCCGTTTTAATTTACATAATTTGTCTTTATGGCCTGGGGAACCCATATACTATGACAATGTAACATTCCATCTGGGAGCACTGGTGATAATTTATCAAAATTTATTTTGGCTTTGGGTCAACCAGGATGGTGGTATAAGACACTTCAAGATACCATTCCCCCACAAAATCTTTGAACAACTAGCAAAAACTGACACTGCCATCTTCTTCAAAGCTCTGGAAAACAGTTAAAGTGTTACAATAACTGGGTGAATGCTAAATAAATAAAACACCACTTTATAAATGGTAGGAGAAGCTTGTGGCACCCTTGGTGGTCCCTTCTCCAGCCCCTCCCTGGCATGGTGTTGAGCCAGTTTGTACTTCCATTGTGGGTCCTTGGCCCTGTCCAGGAGAGAACAGAGTAACCCTTCTGTGCACACTGAGTGCCTATATGTTGGTGCCAATCTATCTCCTCTCTGTCTTGCCTTCCCAGAATTTGCCCTGTCGTCAGATACAGCTTACAGACAGCAAAGCAGTGTAGGAAGCAATTAAGTCAAGGCAGTCTGGGGCAAAAGAGTATCTGTTTAAAAATAAAAGAGAGCACCCTGGATGGGAGAAAAGTCTACTTCACAAGACAGAGAGGGGCCATTCAACTTCTTGCAAACAGGGGAATTCCTAAGGTCACTGGCAAGTACAAACTCAGGACAAGAAGCAGTCTCAGAAAAAATGGAGAGGACACTGCATGTCACTTTTGCTGTGCTTATCATCTCGATAGGAGGGCTAAACTCTGAAGTAGCCACCAGCCAATGCACAGTCAATTTTCAAAGACTGTGCAAGTTGTTTTTTATTTTTTTTTTGCAAGTTGTTTTATATATCCATTTGTGTTTTTTTTTTTTGGTTAGATCTTGGCACTCAAGGAAATATGTTTTATCACTAGTTCACTGACTGAATATAAACTTCAGGATCAGACTGCTTAGGACTAAATTCCACAGTCAATGCTTTAAAATGTTCAATGTACGGTGTGCAGCAAAATATTATAGGACAAAGAAACAGAGAATGATGAAAAAGATAAAATAAAAGATAAAATTTCATAAACCTCTAACAAAGAGGACTAGATTTTGGGTATAAAGGACAAATTTTTCTAAAAAAATGATCCTCAATATGCTCAAGAAGATAAAAGAAAACACAAAGAAACAGCTAAAGAATATTAAGAACATGATGAATACACAAAATTAGAACCTCAAAAAAGAAAAGCAGATTAAAAAGGAGCCAAAAAGTTATATAGTAGTTGAAGACCGCAATAACTAAAATAAAGAATTCCCTAGAGAATTTCATACTAGATCAGAGTTGGCAGAAAATAATCCCAGATAATCAAAAACTGAGGGAATTCATCACCTCAAACAATGCTAAAGGAAGTTTTTCAGAGTGAAAGGAAAGAACCCTAGACAGTGGATTGAAGCAGGAAAAAACAAAAAAGGGTAACTGTGCTGGTTTGAATTTGTGGACCCCAGAAAAGCCATGTCTTTTAATCCTCATTCAATATTACTGGGTGGGAGTCACATGGAGATGTGGCTCACTCTATTGTGGGTATTAACTTTTGACAGGAAGGAGGCTCATTCCATATGGGCCTTAAATGGAATCCTTTAAAAGAGGAAACATTTTGTACAAAATTCCTTTTAAAGCCAAGATAGAACCCATGCAGCCAGAGACCTTTGGAGATGAAGAAGGAAAACATCCCCGGGAGAGCTTCATGAAACAAGAAGCCTGGAGAGAAAGCTAACAGCGGTTGCCATGTTCCCCATGTGCCTTTCCACTTGAAAGAGAAATCGTGAACTTCATCATCCTTTCTTGAATGAAGGTAACCTCTTGTTGGTGCCTCAACTTGGACATTTCTATAGATTTGCTTTAATTTGGACAATTTCATGGCCTTAGAACCGTAAACTTGCTACTTAATAAATCCTCCCTTTTAAAAACTGTACCATTTCTGGTATATCACATTCTGGCAGCTAGCAAACTAGAACCATAACCATACAGGTAATTATAAATATCAGTGCTGTTGTATTGCATATTTTGTCATGAAACTCTACTTTTTACATCTAACAAGTCCTAAAATGCAGACACATAAGAAGTTATGATAAATTTCTGGTTTTGGACTACAATGTACAGAGATGTAATTTGTAACACATATAGCAAAAAGGTGAGGAAGGAAGGGAAGTAGAGGCACTGTTTGTGTATGCTTTTGCAGTTAAATCATTATCAAAACACAAGTAATTGTTACATATTTAAGATGTTAAATTTAACCTCCCTGATAACCACAAAGATAATAAATGAAAAATATGTACAGAAGGAAATAAAAATGTTACACTATAGAAAAAAATAAATTTAAACATAGACATTAATGTAGGAAATGAGGGTCAAAACAGGTATAAGAATTACAAAGACCAAATAGAAAATAGCAGAAGAAAGTCCTGCATAATCAATAGTTATTTTTAAAAAATTCCCAGGTACAAAGGCAGAGGTTGGCAAAATAGATTTTAAAAAAGCAGAACTCAGCTATATGCTCTACACGAGAGACTCACAAGGACACAAATAGGTTAAAAGTGAAAGGATGGAAAAAATACACAACTTGCAAATAGTAAACAAAAGAGAGCTGTGTAATTATGCTAATATCTGATAAAGGATACTTTAATTCAAAAACTGAAACAAGGGACAGAAAACAGCATTAAATATTGATGAAAATTGTCAATTAAATGGAAGACGTAATTAAATATATGTATGTATCTAACAGAAGAGACACAAAATATAAAAGCAAATATTGACAGACTTTAAGGGATAAATAGAGAGTATTATATTAATATTAGGAGACCTCAACATACCACTTTCAATAATGGATGAGACATCTTGACAGAAGATCAATAAGGAAATAAAAGAACTTGAAAAAAACTGCCTACAATGACTCGAGAGGGTATAGAAGATCTCAACAGACCAATAACAAGTCAAAACCTCCCAACAAATAAATCCAAGGACCAGATGGCCTCACTGGTAAATTTTACCAAACATTCAAAGAATAATTTTATACTAATACTGCTCAAATTCTTCTAAACAATTGAAGGGTAAGAACATGCCCTATCTGATCTTGTGAGTCCACCACCCTAATACCAAAGCCAGATAAAGATAAAAGGGATATATATAAAGATAAATATATATCCCTTATGAAAATAGATGCAAAAATCCTCAATAAAATATTTGCTAACAAAATCCAACAGCTCATTAATAGAATTATAAACTATGATCAAGTACAAATTTATCCCAGATATTCGAGAGTAGTTCAAAATAAGGAAATCAGTTATTGTCACACGCCACTTTAATGGAACTAAGGTATAAAAATACACGATCATCTCAGTTGATGCAGAAAAGGATTTGACAAAATCCAGCACTACTTCTTGGTAAAAACTTTCAGATATTTAGGAAACATTCTCAAGATGATAAAGGACAGATATGAAATACACAGTTAACATCATATTCAATGGTGAAAGGCTGAAAGTTTTCCTTTTAAGATCAGGAATAAGACAAAGGTGTCCTCTGTAACAACTGTTACTCGACATTGTTCTAGCTAAAGAAATTAGGCAAGAAAAAGCAATAAAAGGCATGCAAATTGGGAAGGAAGGAAAAAGTAAAACTTTTCCTATTTGCAGATGACATGATCTTATATATGGAAAATCTTGAAAAAGCTACATCAAAAATACTAGAATAAACAAATTCAGCAAAGTGACCAACTACAAGATCAACCGTAAAAAGTATTAGCGTCTCATACATGAGTAATGAATAATCTGAAGAGGAAATCAGGAAAAAAATTTCATTTACAATAGCAACTATAAGTATCTGATATCTAGAAATTATTTAATCAGGGATTTAAAGGAATTGCTATGGATTAGTACAAAATATTGCTGAAAGAAAGAAAAAAGACCAAAGTAAATGGAAGAATATTCAGTGTTTATGGATTAGAAGATTAAATATCATTAAGATGTCAGTTCTCCTTTAGCTATTTACATAGACAATACAGCCTGATAAAAATTCCAACACCCTTCTTTGCAAATATGAAAATCCCATCATAAAATTTTATGGAATTTTAATGGACCCCAAATAGCCAAATCAACTTGAAAAAGAACAAATTTGGAGTACTTAACACTTCTCAATTTTATAACTTATTACAAAGCTACTGGCACTGGCACAAGAACAGACGTATTGGCTAATGGAAAAGAATTGACAGTTCAGAAATAAACACGTCTATGGCCATCTTAATTATTGCCAAGAATGCCTAAGTCCACCCAATGGGGAAAAGATAGCCTCTTCAACAAATGATGCTGGGAAAATTGAATATCAATTTGCAAAAGAATGAAGGTGAACCTCTATGCACACTATGTACAAAAATTAAGTCAAAGTGGATCGAAGACCTAAATAAAAGAACCAGGACTATAAAGTTCCTAGGAGAAACTACAGGGAAGCATTTTTAGGACCTTGTGTAAGGCAATGATTCCTTAGACTTTACATCCAAAACACAAGAAAAAAAATAAATAAATAAAATAGACAGATGAGATACCCAAATTAAAAACTTCATGCATCAAAGGGCTTTACCATGAAAATAAAAAGACAACCTAAAGAACCGAAGAAGATATCTGGAAACCATATCTATGATAAGGGTCTTATATCTAGAATATATAAAGAAATCCTACAATCCAGCAATAAAATGACAAGCCAATATTTAAAATGGGCAAAAGACTTGAATAGACATTTCTCCAAGAACATATACAAATGACCCAAAAGCATAAAGAAAAGATGCTCATCATCATTAGTCATTAAGGAAATGCAAAATGAAAACCACTTGAGATAGCATTTCACATCCAATAGGGTGGTTAATTAAGATATGAAAAGGGCGGGCCACGGTGGTTCAGCAGGCAAGAACGCTTGCCTGCCATGCCAGAGGACCTGGGTTTGATTCCCAGTGCCTGCCCATGTTAAAAAAAAAGATATGAAAAATAGCAAGTGTTAGAAATGATATGGAGAAATAGGAACACTCATTCGTTGTTGGTAGGAATGTAGAATGTTGCAGCTGCTGTGAAGGACAAATTGGCAGTTCCTCAGAAAGTTAAGTACAGAATTACCATATGCCCCAGCAATCCTACTTCTAGATATATATCCAAAAGAAATGAAAGCCGGGACTTGAAAAAAATATTTGCACACTAATGTTCAAAACATCATAATTCACAATTGCCCAAATATGGAAACAATGCAATTGTCCAATAACAGATGAATGGATAAGAAAAATGTGTTATAAATATATAATAGAATATTGAGCCATTTAAAGGAATGAGTTTCTCATACATGTAACAAAATAGATGAACTTTGAAGACATCATTTTGAGTGAAATAAGCCACACACAGAAGGACAAGTGTCATACAACTTCACCCATTGGAAATAACTAGAAGATGCAGGTTCATAGACTCATAAACTAGAATAAAGTTTACAGGGGTTGGGGCAGATGTGTGGAATGGAAAGTTAATGCTTCCTTAATTGATACAGAGTTTTGGTTCACACTGATGGAAAAATTTTGGTAATTGATAGTGGTGAGGGTAGCACAACAATGAGATATAATTAACTCTATGAATATATAATAGAATGTGGCTAAAAGGAGAAATTTTAATTTGTAAATGTTAGAATAAAACTAAAGTAACAACAACAACAATATAGAACTGTACAATGCAAACAGTGGACACTAACATAAACTATGGAATATAGTTATAGTAAAATTATAAATAATATTGTTTTATCAATAGTAAGAAAGTTACCACATTAACGCTAAATGTTAATAATAGGGAAAACTGTGTTGTGAAGAGATTATTTGTGAATTCTGTATTCTCTGCTTGGGTTTTCTGTAAACCTACAACTTCTCCAACCCAATTTTTCAAAAGTATCTTCTCTTTTCATATGAAAGAAGAATCATTCACATTGTAACTAGTTATAAGCCTTGATTATTCGAGAAAATGTTTCCGGGCATAATTTAGTTTCCTTGGCTGCTTCAGCAAATACCATGAAATAGGTCGGGTTAAACAATGGATATTTATTTGCTTATGGTTTTGGGGTTTGGAAAATGTCCAAATCAAAGTATCACTAAGGTGATGCTTTGTCCCCAAAGACTGACTTCCTAGGGCTGGCTGCTGGCAAACCTTGGCTCCTCTATCACATGGCATGGCACATGATGGTATTTCCTGGTCTCTCCTTTTTCTTCTGTTTTCTGTTTCTGCTTCTTCCTTCCTATGGCATTTTTTCCTCTCTGTCTGAATTTCAACCCACTTATAAAGGACTGCAGTAATAGGATTAATATCCATCATGATTGAGGTATGCTACACATTAGCTGAAGTAGTTTCTTCAGAAGGACCTACTTAGCAATGGTTTCATGCCCACAGGATTGGATTAAATTTAAGAACATATTGTTCTGGGGTAGATAAAGCTTTAAACCACCATAGAGGGTCTTCTAAAATACTAGTGTGTTTCTTACTGTTCAGAAACATCTCTAGTACCTGACTCTGACTTACATAGCATAGAATGTTTCTTAAAGATTTCTCTCATTATTCTCAAAAATTGACCATTCTCTTCTTCTCTATTCATTGTTTTATCAAGATCTCTATATAAAACAAATCTGGTTAGTGGGGAATTAACAGTGAGATTGGCTACACCGATCTGGTGATGCTGAGCTTTTATGTTCACAGATGGAACAGAAGACAACTGTGGGGAGTTTGACAGAAGATCTCCCACGTGATGCCAGGACATGAAAATCTACTTACATAAAAGGATCAACAAAGAAATTTGCATGTTTTCAACATCTTTCTGGGTCAAGAAAAATAAATCTTACTTGAGAATTTACAACTGAAACTGTTCCTCACTTTTGTTGGTGACTTAAATTCAAATCATCTATGTGGTCCAAAAATATTTCAAGCTAAGAATTTATTTTAAAAGTATTCCAATTTGGTGATATCTGTAAGCACCTTTGACATAGCATGAAAGGATTTTCACAATTAACAATTCATGTAAAAAGAACTCATAGCATAAATGTCACATAATGAAGCTGGGGAAAAAGGTATTATAAGTTAGAGCCAGCAGGAAAAATAAAAGACAGAATAAAATCAAGCCGTCAGTGATTTCAGATATTACAATTATGAGGTGCAAAACATAAAATAAGTAAGTTTAACATTTTAAAGAGAAAAGAGGATGTCAAAGTGTGAGAAAATACTAAGAGACTGTCAATAGTGAACTGGAAGTTTTAAGTAATGAAATAAATGTAACTTTTAGAAAAGAAAAGTAGTGTTGATATTTAAAACTTAATATATTGTGAATTCTACAAGCCATAGCTAAGGACATAATTATTGAGCTGGAATATGGTGATAAACATGAAAAGCAGTATTAAAACATATGGAAAATAGACATAAGTATAATTTTGGAGTAGCAAAATAAGATAATAGAGAGAAGAGAATGCCAATTTCCAAAGGGATAATTTTCCAGAGTTGATGAAAGATATTAAACTTATGGTTCAGAAAGCAGAAAAAATATCCCAAGAAGAATGAAAAAATTAAATCCAAGCTTATAAATAAGAGACTGATTACCCAAAAATAACTCAACCTGCATTCTTAAGAGCAAATATGAAAATTTGGAAACAATAAAATAATATTGTGAAACAAAACAACTGCCAACTATAATGACTTATTTAGTGATACTGTCTTTAAAGGATGAGGGCAAAATAAACAGATCATTGTCCAGAAATACATCATCCCTTATTTCCAAAAGATTTGCTTTAGGAAGAAGAAAAGTAAGGAAGTAACTACGCAACTGTGGTAGGTTGAATTATCTCCCCCAGAAAAACATGTCCTTGATCTTCATTTTTTTTTTGTGGATGTGAGTCCATTGCAAATAGGACCTTTTGAAGATGTTATTTCTAGTTAAGGTATGGCTAAGTGACTCACGCTAGGCTTTATTTACTGGAGTAAATAATAAGCATAATGAAATTCAGAGAGAGAGACAGAGAAAGCCACTAGAAGAAAGTATAAGTCAGGAGAACCTGAAAGAGAAAGGAGTCAGTGCTGCCGTGTGCATTCTCATGTGATGGGAAAGCTAAGGACACAAGGATCAGCAGAAGCAAGTCCCAGAATGCTGCAGTCTTCGGGGACAAAGTATTGCCTTGCTGACAACATCATGGTGGACTTCTCCTCGTCTCAAAAACAAAAGCCATTAGATTCTCATTGTTTAAGCAAACCCATTGTATGGTATATGTTTTAGCATCTGGGAAACTAAGAGTGAATACATGCAAAAAGAAATGGTAGGGGGCAAATGTATTGGAAAATGTATTTATTGAACAAACTATTTTTATTTACTGCAATCAATCAGAATATATGCTAGGCATTTGATGTATATGAGTAAATTATAACAAACAAACAAAAAAGTTTATTCTCAAGAATTTTACAGTTAGTATGGAGAGACAGATCTCACAAATATAAGGTTCAAAACAAAATGAAATTGCCATTTTTTCTAGGTTAAAATTGGAAATATGTTGGTGATCTCATGTAGTACAATAGAATTTAGCATGTTAAACAGTGAATATGTGTTGAAGAGGGGAAAAAAACAGGACAGGGAAATATAATTTGCAGGAGAATAGCTTTGCACTTTAGAAAAGGGTGTCCAGGACTTCTGGATAGGCCACCATAAGAATTGGTACAAACAAATTTGGAAAATAATTGAGCATTATTTAGCATTTGGTGAAAAGCCTTCACAAGTGCCTCAGGAGAAACTACAGTAATGTAACTTGCCAACATTGTTTCAAATAGCAAATAAGTATTATAATTAAAATGTAAAATGGAATACTATACAGCAGTGAAAATGAATGGACTGCATTTCTAAGTAATCATTTATTGAATCCTTTGAATGTATTAGGAAATAAAAACTCAATATATGAAAGAATAAATGCAAATAGATCATATATAAGTTCCAGGAAGATGGCAGAATGGGATGGAGATGAATGATAATGAGAATACAACATATCAGAATTTATAGGATGTGGCAAAGGCTGAGCTGAGGGAGAAATTTATTGTTCTAAATGCCTATATTAAAAAATAAGAAAGAGCAAAAATCGAGGGCTTAACTGCTCACCTGGAGGAACTTGAGAAGGAACAGTAAAGTAACCCCAAATCAAATAGAAGAAGAGAAATAACAAAGATTAAAGCAGAGAATGGGACAAGAGAACAGTAGAAAGAATCAATAAAACCACAAGTTGGTTCTTTGAGAAAATCAGTAAAACTGATGGGCCACTAGCAAGACTGACAAAGAAAAAAAGAGAGAGGATGCAAATAAACAAAATCAGAAATGAGGAGGGGTGCATTACTAAAGACCCTGAAGAAATCATAAGAGGATAATATGAGCAACTATATGCCAACAGACTAAACAACTCAGATGAAATTAAATGGATAAATTATGGGAAACACAGAAACAAGCTACACTGACTCAGGAACAAACAGAAGATCTCAAAAAACCAATCATATGTAAAGAGATTCAATCAATCATCAAAAATCTTCCTACGAAGAATAGTGACTAAATGTACATATTTAAAAATGCTATTGTGTGAAGAAGAACAAAGGAATGTCAATATTTCAGGGTGCTGAATAGATGATAATTCATATTTTAAAGCTTTAACTTACATGTGAGACTAAAGCAAAAATGTTTATTTAGTACAAAATTTATATTTTGACTAGTGTATTTCCTAATATAACTTATGTGGAAAGTTTAATTGAACACCATAAGTACAGACGGCTTCACAGGGGAATTTTTATCAAACATTCAAAAAGAGCTAACACCAATCCTGCTCAAACTTTTCTTAAAAAAATGAGGAAAAAGGAATACTACCTAACTCATTTTATAAAGCTAATAACATTTAATACCCAAACCAAGTATAGATGCTGTAAAAAAAAGAAAACTACAGGCTAATCTCCCTAATGAACACAGATCCAAAAAGTCTCAACAAAATACTAGCAAATCAAATCCAACAATACATTAAAAGAATTATACACCACGACCATGTGGGGTTTATACCAGGAATGCAAGGATGGTTCAATGCAAGAAAATAAATTAATGTAATACAGCACATTAACAAATGTAAAGAGAAGAATCACATGATCATCTCAATTGATGTTGAGAAGGCATTAGACAAAATTCGACATCCTTTTCTGATAAAACACTTCAAAAGATAGGAATCAAAGGTAATTTCCTCAATATGATGAAGGGCATATTTGAAAGACCAAAAGCCAGCATCATACTTAATGGAGAGAGACTGAAAACTTTCTCACTAATATCAGGAATGAGACAAGGATGCCCTCTGTCACGACTATTACTCAACATTGCACTTGAAGTTCTAGCTCGAACAATCAGGAAGGACAAAGAAATAAAAGGCATTCAAATTGGAAAGGAAGAAGTAAAACTTCCACTATTTGAAGATGACATGATACTATACTTGGAAAATTCTGAGAAATCTATAACAAAGTTACTTGAGCTAATAAAATTCATCAAAGTGGAAGCATATAAAATTAATATGCAAAAATCAGAAATATTTCTATACACAATCAATGACCTAACTGAGGAGTTAGGACAAAATTCCATTCAAAATAGCAGATAAAAGAATCAAATATCTAGGAATGAACTTAACTAAGGATGTAAAGGACTTGTACACAGAAAACTACATAACATTGCTAAATAAAATCAAAGAAGATTCAAATAGAGGAAAGACGTTCCCTGCTCATGGAATGTTAAATATAGTTAAGATGTCAGTTCTACCAAAGTTGATCAACAGATTCAATGCAATTCTAATAAAAATTCCAACAACCTTTTTTGTTTGGAGTCTTGGAAAAGCTACTTACCAAATTCATCTGGAATGTAAAGAGATCTTGAGTAGCTCAAAGCATCCTAAAAAAGAACAAAGTGGGAGGATGAATACTTCCTGACTTTAAAACTTATTATAAAGTTACAGTGGTCAAACAGCATGGTACTGGCACAAAGATTGAAGTATTGGCCAATGGAATCAAATCAAGAATACAGAAATCGACCACCAAATCTGTGGTTAACTGATTGTTGATAAGGCCCCCAAACCCACTGAACTAAGCAAAATAGTCTTTTCAACAAATGGACACGAGAGAACTGGATATCAATAGCCAAAAAAAAATGTAAGAGGACCCTTACCTTACACCCTATACAAAAATTAAATGTGGATCAAACACCTAAATATGAACTAGCACCATAAAGCTCCTAGAAGAAAATGCAGGGAAACATCTTCAAGACCTAGTAACAGGAGGTAGCTTCGTAAATTTTACACCCAGAACACAAGCAGCAAAGAAAAACTAGATAAATGGGAACTCCTCAAAATCAAATGCTTCTGCACCTCAAAACATTTTGTCAAAAAAGTGAAGAGGCAGCCAACTCAATGGGAGAAAATATTTGGAAATCACACATCAGACAAAGGTTTGCTATCCTGTATACATAAAGAAATCATAAAACTCAGCAACAAAAGAACAAATAACCTAATTATAAAATGGGCTAAAGATATGAATAGATATTTTTCTGAAGAGCAAATACAAATGGCTCGAAAGGACATGAACAGATGCTCATTTTCATTAGCTATAAGGGAAGTACAAACAGGACTACAATAAGATACCACCTCAAACATATAAGAATGGCTGCTATTAGACATGAAATTACAAATGATAGAAAGGGTGTGGAGAAATTGGAACCCTTACTTGTTCCTGGTGGAAATGTATAATGATACAGCCACTGTGGAATACAGTTTGGCAGTTCCCCAGAAAACTAAATATCAATTTGCCCTGCTACCCAGCAATAGCACTACTTGGTATATACCCAGAGAGCTGAAAGCAGTGACACAAACAAATGTTTGCACACCAATATTCATAGCAGCATTATTCCAACCGCCAAAAGATAAAAACAAACCAAATACCCATCGACACACGAGGGAATTAACAAAATGTATAAGTATATGTATTATATGCATATACATACAATGGAATATTATGCAGCAGTAACACGAAATGACATTCTGAAGCGCATGACAAGATGGATGAGCCTTGAGGGCATAATGCTGAGTGAAATAAGCCATACACAAAAGGATAGACACTATATGATTCCACTTTTATGACCATGGGAAAGATAAAACCAGAGGTTTCTAATGCAGAATATAGGGGACTTAGTGATACATCGGAGCTAGACACGGGTGAACGGTTAGCTAATGAGGTTGAACTCAAATGTAAGGGGATAGATACGAGTGAAGGTGGTTCACTAGTGGGTCTAGAAGTAATATTACCATATTGAAGGTGAACATGATTGAAAGGGTTGCATAGACCTATGTGTCCCACTGATTAACACTAGAAATATAAATAAGTTCTTGCAAGAAATACTTGAAAGATATACTTCTGTACAAAAAGTGTTTAAGTCCAGGGTATAGGGGGAAAACTGCTATTGTATGCTATGGGCTATGTTTAAAAGGAAAACATCAACACTACCACAGCAACAGCAGAGATAAATAATGGGGGGAAAGACAAGATTTAAGAGGAGATTTAGATTTAACTTGGACATTTTCACCTCCTTAGAATTGTAATTTGTAACTTAATTCCTTTTATAAAAATAAATAAAATAAAAAATAACAAGGAAGAATTTTTTCCATGCTTTAGAAGATGTTTAATATGATTCACTGGGAAAGCATCTGGGCTTAAAGAATTTTTCAGGTTTTCACTCTTTGACAATTTCCCCTAATTTTTCTAAGGTCTGTTTAATATTTCCATATTTGCACTGTTAGTTTTTATTATTTCTAGCTTTCTAGGAAATCATACATCTCATCAATATTTAAAAAAAATGTTTAATACTTAACAAAAAAGTTTTAGTGGTCCTAATTTCCTTTGTATCTGTGGTTAATTTTTTCATGTCATGTTTTATTTTCAATAGTTATGCATTTTATCTACATGCACACACATACACACACACACAGTATTTTTATGTTGAAAAAGGCTAGCTAATGATTTAGGTACTTTATTGCACTCATTTTTCTTCAAGCTCTTGCATATACTTCTTTCAACAATTTTTCTAATTTCTGCCATTGTCTTTATAAATTATTACCTTCTGCTCTTTTTAGTTTATCCCTTTTAGGTTTGTTTTGTTGTTCTTTTTTAGCTCCTTAATATCCCTTTAGATAATTATTTCTTCTTAACCAGTATTGCAATTATTTATGACTATACATTTTTCTTGAGTAGAAATTTTATTCTATCTTACATATGATACACTATTTTATTGCAATTATTTTGGAAATAAAATTGCAGTTCTACAATTTTGTTTATTCCTCCTTGCCACAAAGCCCCTATTCCCTTATCAATCTTACTTAGCCAAATGTCTTTAAAGAAAATGTTTAAATTCCAGGCAGTAAGATATTTTATTTTCTAGTGTTCCTTCATTTCTTTTTGTTGCATTTTGATAAGTTAATAATGTCTCTCTTTTTTTTCCATCTTAGAATGGCTTGCAGTTTTTGTTCAATTTTGTCATTATTTCAGGATGAATGATCACTTTATTAGCAAAAGTCAATAGCAGGTAAGGATTGTTACAAAGAATATATAGAGACTCTGTAAGATAAATCAACCAGTGTTTATTTAAAGAATACATATAAACCACCACACTACTGGCACAAAGAAAAAAGGTCTGTGATATATTCACTGGCAAGGTGAAATTATAGCTGTTAAATTCCTCACTGAAGAATGCAACCTGCAGATGTAAGTGAATGTAGGTCATGTTAGAACTCTTAGAAACATAAGAATATCTCCCTAAATCCAGCTTGGTATATATTAAACTTTGGAAATCCTATTAGTAGTCAACTCTGAATCCAGGCCAAAGAGCACTTCACCTGGGCCAGGTGTGCTTCATCAATCTCTCAGCTATTCTGTGCAATATATCACTGCAGGAGGAGAAAGGGAGATAGTGCCCTCAGGCATAAAGAAATCCTCATCCATCACTTGTAGACTCTCAGTTTGTACAATCTGGACTGAGTGAATTCCTTACCTGAGCACTCCAGAACAGGAATAAGGGACAATTTTCCAGACAGCTCCAAGATTCAACTTTAAAATTCCTTGGCTTTGTTGTCATTTTCCTTGGGTTTGTGGTTGTGTCTAGGTCACATGGAAAATATTCTCTGTATATTCTCTGTTTTCTGGATATAGAATTCATTATATCAATAGACTTTTTTCATCATTAAGTGAGCTAGGTCTTCTTTACCATTATTTTGTTCACATACCATGCGACAAGAAAGTATGAATTAAACAGCCAACTGCATTCTTTTCTGTTTCTCCTTACATTCTCTGTTGTTTTTGTTTTATCAGTGTTTATTATCTTCTAATATTTTTGTTATGGGTTGCATACTTAATTGTATAAATTCCAATTCTTTGTGTTTTATAGTGTTAACTAACTCTAAATTCAATCCTGATTGATATCATGACTTCTGTGTGACTTACATGCAGTACAGAGCTGCATTTGATTCTACACTTGCATCTATTTGAGAGGATTTTTCTTTTAATAGCTGAGTTGAAAATTAGTTTCTTGATATGATAAATATGGTTGTTCTTGGTTTTACAATCATATTTTATGTTTGCTTTTATTATTATTTTAAAATTGTGGTCCCTGCTGTTTGCGTGTGTCAATATTTGGTTTTCCTTTGATTGTGGGAAGTTTTTGTAATTTTGTCTCATTGTTCAGTTTTCAAACTAAAACTTTATATTATGTAATCTTCTAATTTACTTTTCTATGGCTTATACAATATCAATTAAGTCCGAAAGAATTACCAGAAATATCTTGTGAATAAATATAGAGCTATTTAATGGTGTTAAGTAGGGATTATGTAGCATATTGTTATTTTACTTTTGAAGATATCCTCCTACCAGATAATTTCTCTATATTACAAATTTGGCTACTACCACAGCACAAGTGTATGTTTTTCTGGACATTTCTGTAATCAATTCTCGATATTGTTAAATTGTATTAAAGGGATTGGTAGTCGTGATTGGGTTTCAGTGGATTTTGGTATCCTAAAGCACAGTAGGTCTGAATCAAAACTTTATACAGAGATCAGCATAATTTGATTTTATTAATTTTGCTAATTGCAGTCTTCTCCCTCCAACCCATTTTTCCTTCCATTTCTGATTGTCACTTTCTTCCTTCCCTCACATTCTTTATCTAAGATAAATCTAGATTTTATTTACTTGTTTTCATTTTTGTCCCTGCCCTCCTACCTTCCATTCATTTATTAAGTCCTAGTTTCCTTCACACTTATCAACTCAATTTCATAAAAGATAAAACAATATAATGAAAATTGTAGTACTGACGGAAAAATAGAGTATCATAAATGTTCACTACATTCTCATCACCAAACTTTAGTTCTGGAAAAATCAGTTGAAACTGCTGAGCCCTAGAGGACCATCAAATTACTTTAAAATTATGTGCATATAACTTCAAGGAGAAAGAGCTGAGTGCATGCAAAAACAATACGCATATTTTTAAACATCTGAGAAAAAGACAAAAAATGACTTTCAAATTATTTCTTTAAAATATTTATATAGGATTACTTAATTAAAAATCAAAATAATGTTTATCCTTGAATAATAGTTTTCCAGAATAAGAAAGTTTGATTCATGAGGGATATTTATTCATTTATTGATTTGGTAAATGTAAATTGAATGTAAACACTACTCTAGGGAATATGAGCATCATAAATGGGCATATGACATAGCCTTTTGAATATTTATACATGTATTTTAATCACATAAATAATCTATGTACTAATATAAAATGTAGGCAAATAAAGATATGGAAGAAGAGGAGAGTAAATATGCACATAATGTAATCAATTATTGATTACATATCAATACAATGTAGATATAGACAGATATACGGGTATAATTAATATTGTATTCAAAGTGTGATATAGCCTTCCAATTTTTTTTACGCATATGCAAGCATAAATATATGTCAAACATTTAGAATATATTTACATATTTTTTATCATGCTGCTTTTTTAAATCATACTGTAAAATACAATAATTGATTCATGCCATTAAATGGTTAATGTAACAGCTTTATAATAATTTATTAAATAGATACACCCAACTTTTTTCAATTGTCCACTATCTTTGGACATTTAGACTGAATCCTCCACTTCCATATTATGAACAATCGGTCTATACTTTTTAGGTTGTGCTATCTTTCCAATAACACTTTCTGACCATGAACCCAATATATAAATATTTGTTATAAATTATACACCATTCTAATATGTTTAATTTATTGAAGTAATTTCAATAGCTTTTTTTAAATTATATTAAAGAACTAGATTCTAAAAACAATAGTCCTGTGAGAAATCTCTTTGTTCACTTTGAAGTCTATTTTTACGGCTTTGCTACTTTGGGTATAGATTAGCCTTCAGTGTAGCGAAATTTCCGCTCTCCCTTGAGACATGATTGCTCTGAGAACTCTGCTCATGGCCTCACTGAATTGTTGAAGTTTCTCCAACTGGTCTGGTCATAGTTTAAACATCCTTCCACTTGTGTCAGCTCTTGGAATTAAACTTACCACTCCTTGGTCCTTTTTTGCCCTGCCTGTTTAAGGTTCTCTCTCTATATGTGATGACCTAGTATTCAGCAATGTCTCAAAGTTATGCCTATACAGATTCCAGGTTCCCTTTCCACATGAAACTCCTTCCTATGTAGAACTCTATCCTGCAACTTCTGGTCTCCTCGGTCTTTCTAATTTCCTCAATTCGATGAGAATTCTGAGATCTATGTGGATTCCATACCCATGGTTCAAAAATTGCTTCCAGGTAGAAATCAGTCTAACGATCATAGGACTCCACTCAGTTTCCTTTTTCTCAGGGACCACAGTCAGGTAATGCTTGTTAGTCAAAGTCTGCAAACAGCTGTTTCATGTATTTTCTCCATTTTTCTAATTATTTATGACAGTAGATTAAATGCAGTCTATGTCACTACATCATGGCTGGAAGTAAAATTTCATCCATTTAAATTTAACTAATAACAACACAACATTCATTGCACATTTTTTTCTTCTTGCACATCTACCCATTTTTATCTTTCAATTTTGTTTTGATGTTGTTTTATTTTGGTTTGAGAGCTAACTTCTTCAGAACAAAACACTGGTTGGTAGAAATACCAACTGGATGGCATTTGCACATCAGATTGTATCAATCTTTTGCACTCACCTATGATAGTACCTTGAGTAGGTGAATAATTTTGGATGGAAGTTCTGTGTCTAAATAATGTATCAATATTGTCCATTTGCCTTTGAACTTCCAGGATTGCAAATAAGGATTCTTTTCACGTATATTATGAAGGGATTGTGATCAATTTATTGAAGAAGAGTCAATATTAAATAGCTTGACCTTATTAAGATTATGTAATTGTAGCAGGTATGGCTCTGAGGCAAACAGATTCATATTATTCTTCAGACTAATTTTTCTCACCTATAAAGTGAGTTTGTGTGATAGCATGATAGTAAGCATGTATTTATATGTGTCTTTAGAATTTTGTCTTATACATGGAAATTATTCAGTTAATATCATTACTACAGTACCTGAAAAGGCAATGCAAAGCCTCTTTGCAAGAAGTCTAACTAACTTCCTTCTCTATGAACAGATTTCTTTTCCACTGATTTCAGTGATAATAAGCAGCAACCATACTCTCTACTTCAAGTTTGCAAATTGAGGCCCAGCATAAAGGAGTCCAATCTTTCTTGCTTTCCATTATATAAAAAGACCATTTTTGGTAGTTGAGCACATCCGTTTAAACACTTATTTTTTGCTTTTTTTTTGGTACAAATATGTTTACTTGAAGCATTGTTTAAAAGAGTTAAAATTTGGAAGCAATTCAAATGTCTAATAATTGGGGAAATAGTTAAGAAAGCCTCTTAATAGAATATGATGAAGACAGTATAAAATATTTTTATAAAACGAATATTAATATATAGTTATGCCAATGACATAGTGCTAAATCATAAAGGTAATATATATATTATATATGCATACATATGCAATTTGTATGTTATTATCTCGAATCTATAGGAGTATTCAAGTTAATCATAAATAAATTCAGAGAAAAAACTTGCTTGGGTCACATTAATTCTAGGAAGTTGTTAATTATTTTCCTTCTATGTCTTTGGCTCTGCTAGTCTTATTGAACCTATAGGTATATTTTTGGCCCCAGGGATAGACTCAAACAACTATTTTGCTATATTCTTACATATACACACATGATGTACACATACACGCTGATATACACGCACACATGTATTTGCTTTATTTTTTATTTTCTTACATAATTCTACCATATGGTTTATAAGTACTTTGCTCCTTTTATTGCTCTCTTCACTCCTCTCTTGTAAGCCTCTGGGAATATCTCAAGGAAGAAGTGGAGGAGATAATTTGTTTTTTATTGTGTGAAAACACTGACAAATGACACAAGACAGCTTAAAAACAAACTTCTTCATTGCAAAGTTTAAACTAGGTACATTTCATAGCCAAAGACAAATCTTATTTATAAAGAAAGGACAGCATTCCCCTGATAATGATTTCTTGAATTCTGATTTTCCATTTGATGCATGGCCAAATGTTTTCAAAATGTCTCATGTTGCCAGAATACCCAAATTCCCCCCATGTGTCTCAAAATTAATCTTGAGCCCTGAATATGGCATCAATTCAGAACATCAAACTCCGTATACTGTATTTTTGTGGCCACAAAAATTCCATGAATCAACACATGACAAACTAAAATGCATGGGTCAGTGAAAGTTTTTAATCAGTCACCTAATTTCACATGCTTTCTCAAAATTCTACTAGTAATTTTTGGTGAAACAGAAGTTCCAGAATAATCCACAATGATTGACATTTGTCATTAATTTTTTTGGGTATGCTGTATGGCAGGGTCGTATATCATTATTTTTCCATGTGAGCATCCCGTTATTGCAGCACCATTGGTTGAATTTTTGTTTGTTTTTTGTTTTCTTGTTTGTTTTGCTTGTCTGTTTGTTTTATGGGGGAGCGCACGGACTGGAAATTGAACCCAGGTCTCCTGCATGGCAGGCAAGAATTCTACTGCTGAACTACCCTTGCACTCCCTGTCATTATTTATTTAACTTTTTTTACATGGGCAGGCACCAGGAAAGGAGCCCAGTTCGCCAGCACTGCAGGCGAGAATTCTGCCTTCTGAGCCACTGGGGCCCTTTTTTTTTTTCTCTGTCATTAATTTTTAATAACCATTTCCTGTGGGGTGATATATGAGGGTTATGTAAGTGTTCTTTTTCCCTGGGAGTTAGCCTCACAACATCACTCTATGGCATACCTTTGCTACTCCTATTGGGAATATACACTTGGGTATTTTATAAATCTTGCCGTATTTCGTAAATCTAGATTAGATGAACCCAAGTTAAGTCAATATTCTGATCTCCTTTTTTTTTAAATTAGGACTCTAATTAGCTGGGAAACACAACCAGACTCACGTAATTTAGATGTGGAGGTGCTAGCACCTAGTTCTGTGGTTTCTGACTCCAAGACTCCCGTGCATTCTACTATGCCCTCTACTTCTCCTCAGAGTTGGGTCAACTCTTTACCTCTAACTGTTTATAGTCACACCAAACATTGATCCCACATTAATCTCTGTGCAGCATAGTTCTAAGAATACTAGTCCCTGGCTCATAAATCATCAAGAATCCCATGTTGCTTTCAATGCTTTCCAAAAGGTGGTCCCCAAACTAGCCTTGCAAACTTATGTTTCACTCTTTATAGAATATACACCATATATTGCAATTATCTTGAACATTCCAGTTTTTTTTTCTTTTTGCCTTCATGATTTTTGTAATGCATTGGCTCTGAGAGGTAAGCCCTCTTCTGTGTCACAATTCTCAAGATAATTTCTGTCTTCAAACTTCATCACAAAGGTCATCACATCAGTGTAGCTTATTGGATAATCTCTCATATTCAGTGCTCTCTTATGGCACTTTTAATTCCAAATTATATTATGCTTATTTGTGCACTTTTTGTGCTTTTCATTGCATATCCCATTTGGCGCAACAACTAGCTAAGATTTCTTTCACAGATGCCAAGAAATAGCAATATTAAAATATGAAATAATTTAGAATGGGGTCTTGAAGGATCACGTCCTACCTCGTGGGGGTGGGTAGACTTTATCCTTGAGATCTTGTCCTCTTGGTGTTCTGAAACAGAATTTTGTTAGAAGTGTGGATTCAAGAAATGTTTAACTTCAATTGAGCTTTTCCCTTTTAAAATGTTCCCTTAAAATAAAGACAGACTTAAAACACAATTAATGTGTTTTTGATATTTTAAGCTTCTTTCATTCACTCTATTCCATTCTTCTAGTGATCAATGCCTTCCTCAGAAGTTCTACCTCATTCAAAGTAAGGAAGAATTTGACTTAAGTTTACAGTATTTACTTAAACTCATTTTTACTAGTATGCTAAATTTCCATATTAAGTGCCTAATAAAAAAATGAAAATACTCCCTACATGGAGTTGGAGATGATCATTTTGTAGGAAAAGAACAGTTTCTTTATATTTGAACCATACTAATAACATGGTTTTAATTCATTTTGTGATAGATAGGAATGAGGAGACTGAATCCACGTTTTGACCTCTATTTCCTTTCTCTCCTCCATGTTCAGATCTCAGAAGATTTCATAGTTCCAGAGATGATTAACTTGGTGTTTGCTCACCAAATCTTGCTACCAATCTTACAACTGGCCCTCCTCTTTTCTTTGTATAGCCATCTCACAGTCCAGGGTTTCAACCTTTGCCAGTTGACTCCTAGGAAGGGAAAGTAGTCACTGATCAAGGGTGCCTGAGATAGTGAGCTGGACCTGGAGGGAAATACCCTATTGGGTACAGGGCTCACACAGCTTGCCCAAGGCCTTTCCCCTTGGGAAAGGGGGATCCCAAGATCCCCTTTCCATCTTGGTCCAGCTTGGGATAATTCTGAAGGACCATTCTATCCTAAGAGTCTAATTCCCTGTGTACTGTAGATAGGTTTTCTTGAGAAGCATATCCATAAAGGAGTTTAAACTCATAGGATGTTTATTAAGTCAAGCCTTTGGGACCAATACCTGACGAAGGGAGGACAGAAAGAATCTAAGGACATCGAATGTTTGCCCCTTGTATATATATGTCTGAGTGTGTCCGTGTTTAAATAGTTTCTGCTCAAGTTCATGGCAGAAAAAAAATACTAAAAACTTAGTCTTGATTGTGTCATTTCTATGTAATATTTGAGGTTGCTGAAAGTTGGGTCTATCTTGTGCTCCTCATGATATATTCAGTAGATAGAGATCATATCTCAGTGCATCATTCATATAACTTTAAGTATGCTGTTTTACACTTGATTATTATCTTTTTCTACTTTAGAACATAAAAGTTCTGTGAGGTCAGGGGCGTTGTCTGACTTTTCAGCACATAGATGAATGTGTTTCACATAAAATGTGCTTTGTTGACAACTGTTGAATGAACTACTATATTCACACTGTGTTTTCTAGAGTTGTGTGAAATAAATGCTATACATTTATTATCTGCTGTTAATTTTTAATGGTTGTCTGTTTACCCTAAACAATTAGACACCACATTGCTTGAAAATGGTTTTGTTAGATGATTATTTTTGGAAAGGCAAATACTTAAAATTTAAGATTATGTCTCAGTAGAAGTTGCTAAACTAACTGCCAAGACTGTAAATTCCAATCCCTTGGAAAATGTTAGGTTGTATATATGTTACCAAAACAACAATTTTTAAAAACAAAAGTAAATGCAATCCTTTGGGACTGGAGCACTGACCAATAGAATAGATCAAAGACTGGGTTATGCTGGAAATGTACCACAACTAGCCTGTTGCCATATTCTCCTAACTGCAAAATCCTTTCATTGTGGTACATCCTCCTTGCCTTCCTTTACATTATCGTAAATTAACATTCTCACCATCATTACAGTTCATTTTGAGCATTAGCTTTAATAAGAAAAAGAACATTAAATTCACAAGAAATCATAGCAGGCTTTTTTCCAACAGTTTGTAGGAAAGCAGAAAGAATGATTATGGGTTAGTCTATATTCTTCCTGATAAAACAATATTTTTCCAATAATAAATGTAAGAATTGTTCACTATAGATAATAAAGAAAATGAAAAAGATAACTGTTTCTTTATCCCCACTAATACAAGAGAAGCATTTTATTTTTAGCATTTGGATTTAGTTTTCTTTTTTCAGGTGCCTGAGTATGTCTGTGTGTGCGTGCAACAAGGGGACGGATTTCTCCAGAGCACTGAGAGAATAAATAGTGCCAGCTTTTAATTTGTCTAAGCAAATCAACTTTAACTTGAGTTGCCTCTCCTCAGTCTTGGAGAGAAGTGTAGTTTTCACAATTCCTTATCAAGTCCTTTTTATCACAGCAGGACCTCAGCATCTCCACCATTTCAGAGCGCCTCAGAATCCTGGTCTTCTCTCACTATTCTTGCCTCCCTACCACTGAGCTTCTGGCCTAGGCATGTGCAATCTCTTTGAGGATAGACATTTTCAATAGACATGTTTCAGCCTTGGAGCCAAGCTTGGCCATCTGACACCTTCACTCAGCTCTTAAAAGTTCTGTGATTGGTTCTCATATACTTCTTCTTAGATAAAGTTTCTATTTTCACCTACTTTTCAAACAGATTCACCTTTCCTAAAAGAACAATCTTTGAAATGTTTATCTGTGCTGTCAGAATAGCTATCATTCTCCTTTCCAAAAGCAAATTGTATAAATCTTGTTAGAGTTATCTATTCATTATAGGTAGAAAGAAAAATCTTTGTTTACTAATATGGAAAACTTGCTGCTTTAACAGCCTGATTTCAGGCCAAATTCTCTTAGGTTTTCAACTGGATGGCACAATGTTGTACAAAGTTCCTGAATAATTTCCCTTTGTTTGGGGTGTCTAATTAAGTGTCACTTTCCTATTTGAAATGGGACCATCTCCTACCTCAATTATCTGAGTATCAAACATGCTCAGTGAATGTGTTCTATAAACACATTTTATTACTACTGTTGTAAGATAAAAATAGTTGGTAAAGAAGCTTTGGAAATGTACCCTCACTCACATCTTTCACGGATTATCCAAGCATTACCAAATTGACTTCTAGTCTTTATACATCACTCACAGAGAAGCAGAATGTTAAAAGACACAAAGTCAGCTTATCTCAAGACAAGCAGTGGGCTTGATGTTCTTGAGAAGTGATGAACCAGAAGGGACTCTCACCCCCATACCAAATAGCCAGAGTGATGGATTTGCCAGCTAACAAAAGGACTGTGAGAAACTCATAAGGCAACAGAACCTGTTGACTTTATAATGTGTGGAGAAAGTTATAGACCAGAATGAAAGGGGGCTAAGGCAGGGATAGAACTCAGGGTAAAGGAGAGAGATTTTGGTGTGTTCTTTTCTCTCAGCAGCATTACTACGGGAGGACTGCTGGCTGAATAACAGCAGTGTCGTTCCCAAGTCTGATGGAGTAGAGAGAAGACACACAGGTGCAGGCAGACTGACAGGCTTCAGTCAACATCGTTGACTTCAACCTGAAATCCCCTTCTATACCTCAAAGGCAGGATAGTTACAACTGAAGAAGCTCACTTTAAAAAACAGCAGTGCGGGTGTGCCACAGTGTCTAAGCAGGCAAGGATGCTTGCCTGCCATGCCAGAGGACCCGGGTTCTATTCCCGGTGCCTGCCCATATTAGAAAAAAAAAAAAAAAAAAAAGCATTGCAAGAACAGAGGCACAATATTATAATGCTGGAGAATTTCTGCCTTTAAACATGCCCTCAATCTCTTAAATGTATCACAAGGAGTTTAAGATAGTCACAACATTTAGCAAAACCCTTTCTCAGCACACATCACCAGCTGAGAGACTATGAGCTCACTGGAAAAAAATGAGAGGCATTTAACTACAATAAAAGAAAGAAAAGCTAAATCAACTATACCAGACAAAATAAAATGAATAGAACAGACAATTGAAGAATTTAAATTATTCTCATTAAATGTTGCCAAAGAGATAAGGAAAAATAAATAGTTATGAAGGGGAACCAAGTGGCTATATTGGATTATGCTAATTTGTTTTAAATTAATTATTATTTAATTAATATTAAGGAACAAATACCTAAATAGATTGGGAAGAGTAGAATGAATTCTATGAAAGACAAATCAATGAACTCAAAGTTCAGATTTTGATACTTTTCTGGAAAGTGTCATGAAAAGATAAAGAGATGGACGGTCTAAAAGGAACATTTAGAAATACTGAGAAGTACATCAAAATCTATATAAATGGAGTACTAATGAAGAAAAAAAAATAAAAGAAAGAAACATTTCCAGAAATGAGACAAAACTTTCATATTTGAAGGGCTTCAGAACACTCAAAAATTCAGTTCTAGAAATATTTGTGTGAAATTTAAGCAAACAAAAGAAAAAGTGAGGACAGGCCATGGTAGCTCAGAAAGCAGAGTTCTTGTCTGCCATGCTGGAGACCTGGGTTCGATTTCTGGTGCCTGCCCATGCAAAAAAAAAAAAAAAAAAAAAATGAAAAAAAAAAAAGTGAGGGGGAAAATATTTCCCTAGACAAACAACAGATGTCTTCAGATCAAACTGAAACTCTACAGTAGCAATTTTAGTGGAAGAATAAAATTAGTAGTATTTTCAAAGTTTTAAGTAAAATAACTTTAAAACTTAAGCTTTATAGCCAACTGAAGTATTGAAATAGTAAGCTAAAATAAAGGTATTTTCGGCTTTTGAAGGTGTCAGATGGTTTACCAACACAGATGATTTGTGAACACTTTTGAGGAAAGTTACTCTAGTAAGAAGTGGGCAATATCATGTAGGATATTAGGTGCCAATGGAAACAATGGCTTCGATAATTTAGTAGAGCTTAATGTTTTCTCAGTTAGCAAGGAACGAATCAGAACAAACAAAAAGCAAAAAAAAATTGTCTATCCATAACAATCTATAACTCTAGATATTATTGATCATAAAAAATAATCAACAAATAAATGACAATTTAAAAATGTGTTTGTCTAAGAACTAATAAGAACTGAACTGAGTCATCTTTGGGTTAAAGAGAAAATCATGAAGAATATTACCAACACTTGGACCTGGTAGATATTGAAAGATCTATTGCTACAGCTATGCTTAGAAGAAAGTGCATAAATTAGAATCATTTTTCAGAAGGCATGAGGGTAGTTCAGTGGTAGAATTCTCCCCTGCCACACGGGAGACTGGGTTTCGATTCCCAGCCTATGCACTTCCCAAACAAACAAAAACAAATAAACAAACAAAAAATTCAATAAATGGTGCTGCAATAATGGGATACTCACACGGAAAAAGAATGAAATGTGACCCCATCATACAGTATACAAAAAAAAGATTAATACATTTTTCAGAAATAAGAAACAATAAATACAGACGTCCTAAATTTTTATCTCAGGTAGCTAGGAAAAGACCCACTGAAACTCCACGAAGCAATAATGAAAATAAAATTTAATTGACATAATAAAATAATAGAGCCTTTATTTCCCCCTAAATGTTTAAAAATAAGTTTGTAGCCCTCCCAAGGAATTCCAGTAGCATTTTCATTGTAATTGCACTGAATTTATAGATTAACTTGACAGAGTAATAGAACTTACATCATTATTATTTGTCCCATACATGTACATAGTATACTTTTTTGTTTCTACACGTCTTCTTCAATGTCCTTAAGTATAATAATAGAAATTATATGGTCATCCTAATCATAAGTGAACCAGTGGTTTGTTGTCAATTTTACTTAACGTTAAGGCAAGTTCTGTCTCAAAGTGTCGAAAGTCAGCATTTTTCTCTTCTTTTATGCAGAATTGAAAGACAAAATAAATTTTAAAAAGCAATGAGGTAGAAAAGAAGAGCCATTTCTATGTCGCAAAAATTCTGGCCTTCAGGTGATAGAAGGAACCTATAAAGAATAACCCAATGTATTCTTTATTTCCAAAGCTCTAACTGAGGAATTGAAAATGAACAGTTTTACCTATGGTTAAGATTTCGTTCTGGATCCCTGGAGGAAAAATATGCTGCTTTTGAGATGGTGAGTTCTTAAAGTGTCAAAATCTATCAAAATAACGATTTTCGCTGTCCTGAGGATAATTTGACGGGAAGTCATAAATGCGTACTGAACAAGTTCCTTGATGGAATAAGGATTTATTTGTCCTAGTAAGATTTGCAGGTGATGAAGTAGGTTGATCCCATTGCTTTTATAAAAATCTCTGTAAGATTGATGTTTCTGAATTCTAGTCTTCTAATTTATCATATGCTTCTGAATCCTGATAAAAAAGTAAAATAATAGACAAATAAAAGCTAATTTATTATAAATGGGAGAGAAGAGATGAATTTTTCTGACAGAAAATTTCAAAATGACACATGTAGACACATCCCCCACCAGCGGGTATAGAAACTTTTGAGTTCCTCCCACTGAAGATACAGTAGATGCAGTGAATTACTTAAAAAGATTAATCAAGAAGTTGAAAAATGGTGACTTTAAGTTGGAAAATCTGAAAAACACAACCTTAAACAGAGATGAGGTTAACATCATCAGTAATGTTATATGTAAATCATGATGTGGTTATGATACAGAAAGAGCATATTAATGGGATAAACTGGTGAAATCCCAATATTGTTTGATAACAACATACCAACATCAATATTTTAGATTTGACTAACAGTCTAAGGTGATGTGAGATATTAACATTGGGAAAACCAGGCGAGGGAAGTGCAGAGAACTCCCTATTATCTTTGCAACTTTTCTATAAATCTAAAATCATTCTAACACAAAATGTTAATTTTAAAGACCTGATTTACATAAGTATTTCCATCTGACAGGGACAAGGAGTTGCAAATAACATTAGGACTGGAGGGATTATCAGAACTCATCATGAATAGTTTTGGTGTTTTCTGAAAAGATAGAAAATAAAGTAGATTAATTAGAATGTATTCTCTTTTCTTCTTAAAGAAAAAAATATTCCAAATGTAGGTATAAGGGAAGCAGTCTTCCTTTCTAACTTCTATATTACCTAACCCATCTACTGTAGATTGTGAAAATAGTCAAAGTATCCTCCCCATCTTTGTGTAGTTGCTCCTTTGCAGAGAAGGTTTGTTCCTGCCATCAAGAGATGGAAACTATTTTTCCAACCTTCAAATCTGACCATGGACACATGACTTGCTCAGGCCAATGAAACAGAAAAATGTGGCAGAGGCAGAGGCTTGGAAATGTGTAAAGACTTACACATTGGTGTTTGCCATTTTAGAAATCTGAGTTGGACAGGTGAAGGACCCTGGACTAGTCTTCTTGAGAAGAGGGACCAGGTGAAAGAGGCTCATCTGAACAGGAGAAGGATCCTGGACTAGTCTTCTTGAGAAGAGGGACCCGGTGAAAGAGGCTCATCTGAACAGGAGAAGGATCCTGGACTAGTCTTCTTGAGAAGAGGGACCAGGTGAAAGAGGCTCATCTGAACAGGTGAAGGACCCTGGAATAGTCTTCTTGAGAAGAGGAACCAGGTGAAAGAGGCTCACCTGATAACCAGCACAAACTGCCAGGCATGTGGTTAATGGGCTCAAACACCCAGATCTTGTTGAACCACTAGATGCCTGTGGCCATGTGTGTGCTCCAAAGTGAGAGTGGCAGAAGAATCATCCAATTCAGCCCAGGCCAAATTGCTGATTCATGGAACTATGAACAAAGAAACAGATTCTAATTTGAAGCCACAAAATTTCTGGGTGTCCTCTAATGCAGCCATAGATAACAAGGACACCAGCCTATGTTCCAGCCACATTAGTATAAATACTATTCTCTGTGCACATCTGTCAAAACTGTCTTCATTTCCTAGGGCTGCCAAGTTTCCTCTTCTTAGAAGGATTTGTGTCTTATAGGAGCAGGGCCCACCACAATCCTGTTTAAGCTCATCCTGACTAATCAAATTTTCAGAAACGCCATTTCCAAATGAGGTCCTATTCAAGAGACCAGGGATGAGGACCTGAATGTATCTTTTGGGGAACACAATTCAACTCATAACAGACACCAATCTATATTTCAGTGATATTAGCATAAATACAATTCTCTGGAGACCTGTATTTGATCCTCCCAAACCCTAATGCTGGTTTAACTCTCTACACAGAATGGCTTCTTCATCCCCAAATCTTTTCCATCCATTAAAGTCCTATCCATCATTCAGTCGTGATTTCCTTGAAGGAAGGGACTATACCATGTTCATTTTTTAGCTTCTAAGAGTCCAAGGAAAATATGATTGATTTTTCCAGAAGTACATAGTTTTGAATAAATTAAAAGACCAAGTTTTTGGTTTCCAGACTTAGATGAAGAAAGACATTCCTCATGGCACAGAAAGCCAAAGAACTGGAAATAAATAAAGAAAAAATAATTTAGAAAATATGGCTGAACTAGTAAGAAAGGATGGGAAACATGTAGATGTTAGAAACAATAAAAAAAGTTCAACCCCTGGGGAGTAAGGAATGAAGTCCTGCTGGACAAAAGTTTTTTAGTTTCAATGGGTCATACACTCAGGGGTAGCAGGCCTGGGGCTACAGCAAGGTGGGAGGTCAGATATTAGGACTCCTAAAAAGCCAGAAACCTTTAAGCCATACACCTTTAGTGGGTAAACCAGAGAACACCTCTGAAGCAGAGATGTCCCTGTCTCAGTGTTAAATATATGTAAAACTGAAAAAACAATTCTTCTCTGAGATTCTTAACCCCATGAAGAGTACATAGGTCTAGAATTCCCGTTTCCTATATGGCCTTATAAAACCTCAGCTTTAATATATAATAAACTATCCTAGAACAGCAGTACTTCCAAATAAATGAGAATAAAGCAAAAGCAAGTATTCTTTGGAAGAATGCAATTTAAAAACAAATACATTTCAAAGATGTATTAACTTTTAATAAAAACACATTCAAGATGCAAATGGAAATTGTTTCCACAAATAAGATTTAGCATTCAAAAATCTTCAAATATACATAAAATATTCAGATTTTAGGAAAATCAGGCAAACATATATAAGCATATTTAGTGCTCAAAAAGAGGGAATAAAAAATGTGGCAAAGAAATAAGTTATTATCAAAAATGATCAGGCAGATTTGAAAAGGATTCAAATAGATTTTAGCATAAATATGTAAAAATAAACATTCAAAACTGAATATATTATATAACAGAAGTGCAGAAATGATAAAGACAAAATTGGAAGACAGGTGTGAAAAAATTACACAGAATGTCAAAAGGTTTATGGAAGGAAGGGAAAAAATAGGAAAAGAAACAAAAAGACATCAACATATAGCTAATCAAGATGTTAGAAATTAAATCAAATGTAAAATTAATCATGATCAATATAAATGAAAAAATCTATAGTTAGAGACAAAAACTGCCAGACTAGGAAAAAGATATCTGGTTATATACTGTTTATTAAAAATATGCTTACAGTGAATGGCAAAGAAAGACTGTAACTAAAAATATAGAAAATATGTTCACATGGGAAGCCCTACTGAGAAAATCAAAGTCTTGCTATATTAGTGTCAGAAGACAAGGCTTATGATATATTCATTAAAATTGGAAAGAAATAAGTGGGGAAATATGGCAAGCCATAATCATGATGAGATATTTTAATATAACTCTCTGTGATTGAACGTGCTTCAAATTCCTAAGCATATAACAAACTTAAGCAACACAATGATCCAACTTTAGTTAATTTATATATATATATATATAGCATAATGCATTCCAAACATGTAGAATACATATTCTTTTCGGGTGCACATGGAAAATTTTCCACAATATGCTATATTCTTGGCCATAAATGTCACCAAATTTCACATAGTTGAAAGTGCTAAGTATGTTTTCTGACCACAATATGATTAATCTAGAAAAGCATAACAAAAAGGTTTTTTTAATCTCTAAATATTTGAAAATTAAATAATACAGACCAAAATAACCTATGAGTTACCTCCACTCTACTCCTGAGACCAGTAAGCAAGTTTCGTTTCTTTCAAATTTTGGTTATTGTGTTTTTCCGTTCTATTATATTCATTCCATTCTTTTTATGATTTCTATTTGGTGAGATTTTCTATATTATTCATTTCAGAATTTACAACGGCTTCATAAACCATTTTATAATGACTGCTTTAAAGTCCATGTCAGATATTACTAATAAGTGATTCTTCTCGGTGTTGGTGTCTTTTGATTGTCTTTTTACGTTCATGCTGTGATTTTCTTGGTTCTTATTGTGCCGGTGAATTTCCAATTGAAATCTGTAAATTGTGAGTATTGTTTGATTAGAGTTTTTAGAGACTTCTTTACAAAGCTTTATTTGAGTCTAATTTAAGCCTTATTTAAGATTTTATTCAAGCCTTCTGTTTTACTGACCTCCTTTGACACCACTTTTGCAGGAATAATATGGGGAAGTGTCATACTGACACATTTTGGCAGCAGTTCAGTTCTCCAGTTGGTCCTCATTGATGCCCAAAGGGAAGGACGACACTTCTTCTTACTGCTGGTGGGAATGGGATTTCAAATCCCCCGCATAGCCTCTGCTGATGCTATGCTGGCTAGCAGGGTAAAAGTGTCTCCTTGTAACACCAAAAGTGAAGGTTTTCCTTGCTACCCGGGAGCACTAATGAAAGTCTACTACCCCAAGGAGAGGAGGAAAGTTACCTTATTCCTGCCTGATATGGGTGGAAGTGGAGGCTGTCCACATGGTCTCCACCGACACCTGGATGTGCGGGGTGGGGTTTGCCTACTGCCTGACGGAGGTGAAGCTCTTGGCTTCTGCACTCGGCTGGAGGGGGGATGTTGGGGGAAGCTCATTTCAGTCAGGTAAGGGTAGAAATCTAGACCTCTGCTTAGCCTTCGCTGGTGTGGGTGAGAGTTGGTCCTCAGTATTTTCTGTGGTGTTTGGCTGGAGTAGAGCTGTTAGATACCTTGACTAGTAACAGAAGCTTTCATTGGGGTTTTTCTGTGTGTTTGTCTGCACTTAGTGTTTCTGTTTTTTGTTTTTTTTTTTTTTTTTTAGCTGCAATTCAGGGATGGATGAGGCGAAAGGAAAACCCAAATAACTAGTGAGTCTCCTCAGATGAGTTTCTCAGTCCATCTGCCTTTTCTGCACCTTTCAGATACATCTTGGGCTTCTTTTACCTGTAATGTCAAAGGATTTTAGTTCAGCAGAAGGAACAGGGAAAATTATGTCCACTTCATCTTCCCTGAGGCAAAACTAACAACATTTTTTAAATGCTCTAATTGGAAACAACCCAAATATCCATCAACAGTAGAATTGATAAATTCTGATGGATTTATACAATAGAATAACATAAAGCAAGCAAAGAAAATGAGTGAGATACAAAGACGTTCAATAATACGGGTGAATCTCATATGTGTTGGCCAAAAGAAGAAATACTTTAAACTGTGAAATTCCACTCATATAAAGACAGAAAACAGCAGAACCAAACCATGGTTTTAGGAATTAGGGTAGTACTTTGGAGCTGGGAGAGGCTGTCATGATGAGGAGGCACATGAGACTGGCTTTTAGCATACTGGGTCTTTTCTGTTTTTTGACCTGGTTGAGGCTTATATGACTGGTATCTGTTTCGACAACTCAATTATCAGTCCATTGTGTTATGTGTCCTTTTGTATTATTATCTTGTTACCATAAAATACTCAGACAGTTAAATAAAACTAAAAACAATCAACTTAATTAGTCATCAAAGCAAGGCAAATTGCAACCACTTCGTAACTACCAAACATGCAAAAACAAAAACATTTCAAAGTATCACATATTGTTGACTATGTGAAGCAATTGTAATCCTCATCTGTTTAGAGTGCACATTATAAAATCAATATTTAAAACAAACATAAATCGTAGGAATTTAAAGATACATTCATCGTAATTCTCACAGATTATACCACAAGCCAAACTATGAGTAACCCCATTTACAACTAGACACGAGTAAGAATGTTCTTAGCATCATTTTTCTTACTAGTGGAACTTGAACACAATGAAGATGTCCATCAACAGAAGGACAGTTACACATGTTGAGGTACAGCCACATAATAGGCTAAAACACAGCAGCACCCTGAAAGTGGGCTCTGCAGATCCCTGAGTGTCCCTGAGAACTTTTCGAGGATCTGTGAGGTCAAAATTATTTTTATTTTATACTCAAATGTTATTTACCTTTCTTCCTCCATGACATTTTCATTTAAGATGATAAAGCATTCTTAGATAAAACTGCAAGTTCCTTCGAATATGATCAGGGCAATGACACCAAGCTGTGCTAGTTGTCAATGCCAGACACTCACAATAAAAAAGAAAAATGCTAGCGTAACTTAAAAATACAATGATGAAATGATAACGCTTATTAATTTTATTAAACCCTGAGCCTTGAGTACACATCATTTTAATATTCTATGCGATGAATCAGGAAAGACTTTGTTGTTTATCCAAGCTTGATGGCTATTCCGAGGAAATTGCTTGTGCAATTGAGTTATGAATGAATCTGGTGCCTTTCCTTATGTGAACTCTTTTTTACTTGAAAGAATGACTGACTATACAAACTATCGTTATTTAGATTTGGGCATTTCATAGATATTTTTTCAAAAATGGACAAAATGAGCTGCCACTTGAAGAAAACAGCTGATAATATCTGCCGCCAATGACAAAGATTGAAATTCAAGAGAAAAGTAGAATTTTGGAAAACTTTTATCTCCCACTGTAAGAATGAACATTTCACAATATTTAAAGTTTTCTTTGTTAAAAATACTGTTGAAAATAATTAACGTGATTTTTTTAATATTGTAAACTGAAACACATCAAGTTTTGGAAGATCTATATAACCTCAGCACACCAATGTTTTCCGAAAGACCAGTTTATGAAGTTACAAAAGTATGAATGGGTAAAAAGATCCAATCAAAGTGCTATACAGGGGGTGCAAGGGTAGTTCAGTGGTAAAATTCTCGCCTGCCATGCCCGGGTTTGATTCCTGGCCCATGCCCTACTCAATAAAACAAACAAAGGAAAACAAAAAAAAATTCAACAAATGGGGCTGCAATAAGGGGATACTTACTTGGAAAAAGAATGAAATGTGACCCCCACCGTATAGCACACACAAAAAAAGTGCTATACAGACCAACGTATTATACAGAGCAGAAAATGCTGCAACTAACCTTTAAGAAACTGCCACTTGGCCAAGTTTGGTATGATGTCAAAGAAGAATATCCAAAATTATCTGAAAAAGTGATTTAAAAACTCCCTTTCAAACTACATGTCTCATTGAGACTGGATTTTTGTCCACATACTTTCAGGAAAACAACAGTACAAAAGATTGATTATAGAAGCAGATATGAGAATGCAGCTGCAGCCTATTAAGCCCAACCATTAGAGAGATTTGTACAATTGTAAAAGAAAGCTCTTCTTTCAATATATTTTTTGTTTTGACGAATATTTATTTTTCATATAAGTGCTACTTATATTAATATGTAATCTATTTATAGTTACTAAAATTAATAAATATTTAAAACATTTCTGTTTAAACTTCTAATTTGTTAGATGTCTAATTTTTTAGATATAACCATCACCATTCCAATAAATGAGCTTTGGGGGATTTTTTTATGAATTTTATGAATGTAAACAAATCCTATAAACAAAGTTCAAAGACTGCTGCTTTAGACCAGGAATTTGATTTATACAGAGTTACACAAATCAACTTGGGTGAATTTAAAAACATTGTTGGATGATAAAAAGCATGGTAAGAGGTTCCGGGCCAAGATGGTGGCTTAACAACGTGTGCGTTTTAGTTTGTCCTCCAGAATAACTGCTAAATAACCAGAAACAGTACAGAACAGCTCCTGGGGCCACGTCAGTGACCAGACACACAGCGTACCCCAGTCTGGACCAGCCAGACCAGCTGCGAGCACCCCCCAAAACCGTGAGTTCCCAAAGCTGCGGCGGCCAGCGGCCCTCCCCAACAGGCCGCTTCCCAGAGGGGAAAGGAAAGGGCTTTACCAGCAGCAGTGACTGGGCACAATCAAACGCCAATTGTGGAACTAATTAACAAATTTTGACTACTAAAAATAGGCCCCCAGCTTAGGTGAACCCGATCAAAGCGGAGGTTGCTCATTTTTGCCCCGGCACCAAGGGGGCAGGACTGACAGAAAAAGGGGGAAAAAAAAGAAGGAAACAGGTTTTTGTGGCTGTGTATCTATAAAGGCTTGACTGCCTCTGGATACAGCGGCAGGACTTTTCAGGCTGCAACTGTCCCAGGCATAGGCAGAAGTGAGCTCTTTTGGGGGTTTATCTGGAGCCTGTGCCTTCCCCAGGGAAGGGGTGAAGGCCCACCCAGGTGGAATCCTTCCATCAAGGAATTCAGACACCAGGGCTTGGTAATTTGAAGCCATTAAAACCAGCCTACAAGCTCTCCTCTGTCTCCAACAAACCCCCATCCAATGTTAAAGGTACCGCATCATCTTATGCTGGTGGGACCTGCAGTCAGACAAGCGCCACATACTGGGCAGGATAAGAAAAACAGGGTCCAGAGACTTCACAGAAAAGCCTTTCAACCTGCTGGGTCTCATGCTCAGGGAAAACCGACGCAGGTGACTCTTTCCTCCTGATAGGAGGCCAGTTTGGTCTGGGAAAATCTGGCTGGGGTCTATAATATCTAAGCAGACCCTCCTAAGTGAGTGTGGGGGAAAGGTACCACACAAGCAGGGCAAGAAACAAGAAAACAAGAACTGAAAAATTCTCCTCTGTTAAACAAAACTTAAGCTAAAGGTTCAGATAAAGCTGAACAGAATGTCAAAGAACAGATAGACAACAAATTCATCCAGCAAGAAAACCCTAGATAAAAGAAGTGAAAGCAATCTCCAGAATAAACTAATTAAGGTAATTAAATGCCTAGACGCCAGCAAAAAATAACAAATCACATTAAGGAAATTGAAGATATGGCCCAGTCAAAGGAACAAACCAACAATTCAAATGACATACAGGAGCTGAAACAACTAATTCAGAATATATGAACAGACATGGAAAACCTCATCAAAAACCAAATCAATGAATTGAGGGAGGATATAAAAAAGGCAAGGAAGGAACAAAAAGAAGAAACTAAAAGTCTGAAAAAACAAATCACAGAACCAATGGGAATGAAAGATAGTAGAAGAGATGAAAAAAACAATGGAAACCTACAGTGGTAGATTTTGAGAGGCAGAACATACGATTAATGAACCGGAGGACAGAACATCTGAAATCCAACAAGAAACAGAAACTATAGGAAAAAAAATGGAAAAATATGAGCAGGGACTCAGGGAATTGAAAGACAATATGAAGCACATGAATATACGTGTTGTGGGTGTCCCAGAAGGAGAAGAGAAGGGAAAAGGAGGAGAAAAACTAATGGAGGAAATTATCACTGAAAATTTCTCAACTCTTATGAAAGACTTAAAATTACAGATCCAAGAAGTGCAGCATACCCCAAAGAGAACAGATCCAAATAGACATACTCCAAGACATTTAATAATCAGAATGTCAGAGGTCAAAGAGAAAGAGAGGATCTTGAAAGCAGCAAGAGAAAAGCAATCCATCACATACAAGGGAAGCCCAATAAGACTATGCGCAGACTATGCTCTCTGCTGAGAGCAGCAGAAACCATGGAGACGAGAAGACAGTGGGATAATACATTTAAATTATTAAAAGAGAAAAACTGCCAACCAAAAATTCTATATCCAGCAAAATTGTCCTTCAAAAATGAGGGAGAAATGAAAACATTTTCAGACAAAAAATCACTGAGAGAATTTGTGACCAAGAGACCAGCTCTGCAAGAAATACTAAAGGGAACACTAGAGACAGATACGAAGACAGAAGAGAGAGGTGTGGAGAAGAGTGTAGAAAGAAAGACTATGAGTAAAGGTAAAAGGAAGGAAAATTAGATATGACATATAAAATCCAGAAGGCAAAATAGTAGAAGAAAGTACTACCCATACAGTAATAACACTGAATGTTAATGGATTAAACTCTCCAATCAAAAGACATAGTCTGGCAGAATGGTTTAAAAAACAGGACCCATGTATATGCTGTCTCTACTCAAAGGTCAAAGGTCTACTCTACGAGGCCAAGGACACAAATGGACATTTACATGTTTATAGCAGCATTATTAACAATTACAAAGTGATGGAAACAGCCAAAATGTCCATCAACAGACAGTTGACTAAACAAACTGTGACATTTACATAAGATGGAATATTATGCAGCTGTAAGACAGAATAAAGTTATGAAGTATGTAACAACATGAATGGACCTTAAGGACATTATGCTGAGTGTGATTAGCCAGAAACAAAAGGACAAATACTGTATGGTCTCACTGATATGAACTGACGTTAGTGAATAAACTTGGAATATTTCCTTGGTAACAGTGACCATCAGGAGATAGAAATAGGGTGAGATATTGGGTAATTGGAGTTGAAGGGATACAGATTGTGCAACAGGACTGAATATAAAAACTCAGAAATGGACAGCACAATACAACCTAACTGTAATGTAATTATGTTAAAACACTGAATGAAGCTGCATGTGAGAATGATAGAACCTTTTCGACCAAAGGGGGAAGAGTGAAATGAGACAAAGTGTCAATGGCTGAGAGATTCCAAACAGAGTTGAGAGGTTATCCTGGACGTTATTCTTATGCATTAAGTAGATATCACCTTGTTGTTCAAGATGTAGTGGAGAGGCTGGAGGGAACTGCCTGAAAATGTAGAGCTGTGTTCCAGTAGCCATGTTTCTTGATGATGATTGAACAATGATATAGCTTTCACAATGAGACTCTGCGAATGTGAAAACCTTGTGTCTGATGCTCCTTTTAGCTACTATATCAGCAGAAGAGTAGAACATATGGAATAAAAATAAATAGTAGAGGGAACAAATGTTAAAATAAATTTAGTTTGAAATGCTAGTGGTAAATGAAAGCGAGGGGTAAGGGGTATGGTATGTATAATCTTGTTTTTCTCTGTTATCGTTTTATTTCTTTTTCTGTTGTCTTTTTATTTCTTTTTCTAAATTGATGCAAATGTTCTAAGAAATGATGAATATGCAACTATGTGATGATATTAAGAATTACCGATTGTATATGTAGAATGGAATGATCTCTTAATGTTTTGTTTGTTAATTTTTTTAATTAATAAGAAAAGTTTAAAAAAAAGCATGGTAAGAGAAGAATACATACACTATCAGTCCATAAAACTGAAAGACAAGAACAACATATTATATATATATATAAATAATATATATATACACATATACAGACACAACTACGAAGACATAGAAGGAAATGATTATCACCGAATTAAGAAGCGTCACTGTTGTTGAGTGACTTATAGAGATGTAAGGAACTCCAGAGTACTGATGAGATTTAATTCTTTAGTGAAGTGTTGGTTTATGGGGTTCATTTTATTATTATTTAACTTTCCATATGCCATACACATGCCAAAATGTTTCCATATATATATATGGAAATATATATATATGGAAAATATATATATATTTTAGCATAGGCAGGCTTCGGGAATCTAACCCAGGTCTTTGGCATGGCAGGTGAGAATTCTGCTGCTGTGCCACCATTGCCCACCCTTCCCAATATATTTTAATACTAAAGACTAATATCCATTATAATTACTGAATTTCTCCACTTTCGGTACATCATATACAAATTTTCATAAACTACACACTAAAGAAAAATTTTCATCCATACATTTCATGCCGATAACCAAAAGATTGCATTGTTGGAAGTACATAGGTATTTTATCCTAAAACATTGCACAGTTCTCTAATCTATGATGAGTTCCACGAATCTGTGCTATTTTTTTCTATGTTTTGTATATTAACAAAAAAGAAAGTACTAAAAATGCCAAAGCAGGGATCATGTGAAAGTGCTCTCAAGTTGAGACATACATTTATTTCAGTTTACCACTTAATATTGTGAGTGGTAGTAATAATAATGAATATTGTCCGTGTTGTATCTCTTTGACCTTCTAAACCACCCAGTAGAATCTGAGGAGTTGCGACTGTTGGCATTATCATTGCTACTTATATACTCAGTAAGTTCTTTTATTTCAGAAATATCTTCCTGATATTTAATTAATGCTATTCTTTCTCTCAAAAACTATGCACCATTGTACTGTGTTAAACACCTTATATACTTCATCTTCAATACAATATTAAGAGCAAATATTTGTGATAAATATAATAAAATGAGATTCAGAGAGGAAAGTTCCTAGTACACTATTGATTGTTGGTAAATATTTATTGAATAAATTATTTATGATTGAAAAGCAGGTGAATGAATTAAAAATCAAGCGTATTTCATCCAACGAAATTAGCAAAAAACCCTGAGATTTAAGCCCATTGTTCCCTGAAGCCTTTATATCTGGTGTTTCGGTTTGCTAAACCTGCCAGAATGCAATATACCAGAAATGGGTTGGCTTTTTCAAAGGAGATTTATTAGGTTACAAGTTTACAGTGCTAAGCTCATAAAAATGTCTAAATTAAGGCATCAACAAGAGGATACCGTTACTGCAGAGAGGCTGATGGTATCAGGGGTTCCTCCATCACATGGAAAGGCATATGGTGATGTCTGCTGTCCCTTTCTCCTGGGTTGGTTTCAAAATGGCTCCTGTGGGGCCTTCTAGCTTCTTCTGAGGTGTATTTTTTCTCTCTTAGCTTCTCTCATCTTGGTGCTGTCTCCAAAATGTCTCTCTTAAAGGGTTTCAGCAAGCAAATTAAGACACACCTTGAATGGGTGGGGTCATATCTCCTTTAAACAGCCTAATCAAAAGGTCCCATCAACGTAGGTGTGCCCCACAAGATTGGATTAAAAGAACATAGGCTTTTCGGGGTACATAGGTTCAAACCAGCTCATCTGGGTTGTCTTCATTTAGCACATATGTAAATTATACCTTGATCCCAGGTCGGGCTGCTATTTTCAGAACGTGGAGCTGTTATTTCTGTTTTTTTCACCTGTTTACAGATTGCCCTATGACTTAGGTTAGCTTAAATGAATCAACCTATTGTTAATTCACAGTGAGGTTTCAGATGTCATTCCTCAAGGTTTGAAAAGTGAAATGTCTATAAGAATAGACACATAGAATTGGTCAGAGAAGAAAATGGGGTATCTAAGGAATGTGTGTGATTCAACCCCATAAGGACATTTTTTCATTACATTTGAAATGTAGATTTAACCAAGAACCTAACTTTTTAACTGATCTCTGGAGTTTCTCTAACTTTATGGCTTATTCTACACACCACGATAGCGAATCATTGGGGAGATATTTTCAAGGCAAGAAGTAAGCTGAGGGAATATGAGGGTAAACTGCTTACCTTTGTTTATGCCAAAGATACTGCATGCTAAAAATGCAAATAGACTCACTCCTTTCTCTGCATGCCAAACACTGCAAATACAAACTTAGGAAAAGATCCAATACAATATGTAACAGAAGAGTAAATAAGCAAGCACACTCTCTTGACATATTTTGTAGTTCAGTAGTACAAGCCTTTCTGTTTACAAAGGAATTTCAAAAGTGCTGGTCTTTGTGTTTATCTTCTGCTGCAATATGTCTGAGTTAGAAAGATTCTTCCTACACTCCTGGTGTGTTTTTCTACAAAACTCACATGAGATCACTGATCCAAAATAAATATCAATATTTGTGAGAGCCTACATGAATATGGGTGACCTTTCATTATGCAAAGCAGCAGCAGCCAGCACTGCAGGCTAGTGTTTAATACACACGAAAGGAAAGAGGAATAATCAAGAAATTAAAATTTAATCAGTGATCTCCGATAATAGCACATGTTGAGTTGTAATGAATATTCGCTCTTATTCTGTTTGCTTTTACTTCTTTCCAAAGCATATTACTTCAAAGTCTATTTGCTTTGACTGTTCAAAATATCTTCTTTAGAATTTACAGTGCTTATACAAAAAAATGTGTATACCAAAATAGTACCGTTTTCATTATATATGCATAAACACTTGGATATGTACAGGAAACAAAAAATGTTCAAGATGCAGACATTCAATTTGATGTAGAGCAATAGCATTTTTCTAAACACAGTATCTCAAAAAACAAAACCTGTTTTATATGATGAATACACATATGTACATGCACACACGCACACACACGTATTGTTCATTTCTCTCATAATTGAATCATATTTGAATAGTCAGCTTAAAAGCAGTCCAATATTTCTGTGGTATGTTCCAAGGTCTCTGAACAATGTAAAAAATAACAGGAAAATGCATCCAGATAAGAAAGCAGCTCTATATTTCAAGTACATTATTTGGGAAGGGCCAAAGTGTCTCATTTGGCAGCAGTGCTCCTGACTCAATCTCACCTCTCTCCCATGTGTCTTCATAGAGTCCCCAGAGTTCTTTTTCCAAGTGAAAATAAAACTACACCACTCTCCTTTACAACTTGTTCAATGGTTCATTCTTTTCTACAGGACAAAATCAAAATGTATTTTTATAATTATCATGATCTGGCTCTGCCTACACATCATACTCTTTTTCCTCATTTCCTAAAAGTTGGTATTTGTTTGTTTTCTGGTTTTATTTTTCTTTTTTCCCTTGCTCATAATCTATTGTAGAGATCATTCTCATGTGATTTATTATTGTTATGTTCATTTTATACACTCAGAATCAGGCTGCATTCCTTGTGCCCTGTTCCTAGAGACAGACATGTGAGATCAGGTAAGCAAGCCAAAGTACCCTATATTGGCAGCTCTAATTGGCTCAGGAAAGAAAAAAATACCCAAAATAAGCCAACCCACACCCTACACAGAACTTTTACTAGAGTGGCTAAGAAAACTACTGTGGCAATGACAAGAGTAGCCAAAATACTCTCTTGTTCTCTAAGGTAGGTAAGCTGATGGATATGAGTCTGCAGCTTTGGCCACTTACCTTTTCAAATCACTGACAATGAAACCAATGCAGAGGGAAAGGAGAGACAAGGAAGGGGCACAGAAGAGCATTCAGATGCTGCTATTTGAATTTCTGGATACTGATAAGCCTGAAATCATGTTCTTTTAAGTTATATGTGCCAAGTATTGCTCCATTTCCCCTAAATTTAGTTGGGGGTGAACTTCTATCTTTGTGACTGATAGAATCATTGCTAATATATCCTCCCATTCTGAAAACTTGAATATCCTGCAATATTGGAGCTCCTGTATTTTCCAAATCATCTCAAATTATTTCACACTTCCATGGCTTTGCACAAAGTTCATCTGTCTGGCATTCCTTCCCATTACTTCTCAGCCTAGGTAACCACTTCTCACCATTTCTCTCCTAAATGAAATGCTTTCTCTGCTGTCAAGACTTCTCTGACTCAGGCAGAAACCCAGCAGGAGTTCCCCACTGTTGACCCCTAAGGGGTGGCTAATCAGCAGCATATGTGTTTATTTATACCAGCAGGTCTTTTTAATTAACAGCTCTGAGGAATGTATTTTTTTGGAATTTAGTGCAATATACTAGAAAACATTTCTGACAAGGCCCAGTTATAAAGCATGATTCATTTTAAAATTGAAGAGAGAAGAAAATAAAATGTCAAGAGGAATAGTCTTGGTTCAGATGGACCAATATTTAAAGGACTCCAATTAAAAAAAAAGTTCCTTTAGGTAGTTCCGACAGAGCCCTCTGCCAAAGGCTGTTCCTGTTTTCACCCTCCCACCTCATCTGGAGACGCTTACATAGTTCATAATTGATGATCATAGTGCTGGCCTGACACTGGGATGCTATTACCTCTACTGACTCTATATAATACCTTCCCTAGTCCTTGAAATCAGATCCCTTAACAACATTGGTATAGGCAGGGCCTAAACTCAAGTATGTGCATGAAATACACACACAATGTGCTTGGCAGGGAAGTATTAGAATCTGACAGCAATAACATTTCTTAATTCAAAAGATGGAATTGGTATAAATTCTGATTTCCTTTCCATGGCTGGTATAATTATAAATATTCAGTATTCAAAGACTATAGCAATCTCCCTTTTTGTCTTAACTTTATACTTTGTCTTTGAGTCTTTGGGATGATACAGTTGAAGGCTGATAGTTGAAGAAGCATAAACCCCATCTGCAACATCAAATTTACACCTGGATCCATGAGACTATATCACAAGCAAAGCAAGCCCCTGGGGCCAGAATTTTATAACTCTTGATTTACATACATTTCTGAAGGACTTTAGACTTACTCTGAAGACTTCTCAAGGAAAAAAATAACTGGTAAAATTATTGATACTAAAGACACTAACAGAAACCAATATCTTAATTATTTATTTTCATTTATTTTGGAATATTTGCTTAATTTCATCCTCAGTGAGATAATTTTAAGATGAAAGTTTCTTTAGAAATCACATTAGTATTTGACCTTGTCTGTTTCTTTGATTTTTGACTATACATATAATTTTCTTCTTGAGTGGGTAGCTAGCATTTCCCTTTCTTTGGCAGTAACTCTGTGAGATGGTCAAAGCAGATGTCATTATTCTCATTTTTTAGGTGAGAAAGAGAGGAGTGAGTCCCACACCCAACAGCATGCCAAGGCATTATAACTCAGGGCCCCAGCTCCATGATGAATGCTTTCCTCCTTTTATGCTGCTAACTCTTGAGTCCCTTTTGACCCTTTAAAGCCCTTCAGAAAATTGTAGGGTGTCTTCAACTTCTGGGAGAAGTTCAAACTGGGTCAAAGAACTAATTCTTTCCACATTCTTAATCCTAAAAGTAGTATTTGTGTAAATATACAGAAGCTCAATAAAGTACTTATGCATAATACTTAGTTTCAAAAATGTTTTGTTACTGTTATTGGATATACGAAAGTCATTCTACAGCTATAATTAATCATTTTTCTTGCATGAGATAAGAGCCTTTGCAGGATTCAGCATAAATATTAGATAATCCTCCCATTGTGCAACTAGAACGAGGCTCTTCAAATTGAACAAGAACTTTAGGGTTGAATCATTTATGCCACATCAATATAATTTTAGTTAAGAAACTGTTAAAACTGGGAGGAGAGCAGCTAGACACCATAACAATGTGTAATGCATAAAGAAAAAGACATTTTACTAGAGATGTTAGCATAACCGATTAGGCCTCAATTTTTTTGTTTGTTGTTTGTTTTTCAGGTGCATGGTCCAGGAATCAAACTCAGGTCTCCGGCATGGAAGGCGAGCATTCTACCACTGAACCACCTGTGCACCCTGATTAGTCCTCAATTTCAAATTGCATTTGAGAAAGTTGCTATTTCTAATATAACACACTCTTGAAATGGAATGAATGCCAAGACAAGACCAAGATGTCCTAAACAGACCCATCCTGTTCAAAATGCCTGCTATGTGCGCTAGCATTCTGCTGAGATGTCACTATAAATATTATATAATAAATCTATGGCAACAGGGTCACACATCACAGCAGATGACTATAAAATCTTATGATTCTCCTTAAAATCACATTGGTATCAAAGAGTGAAGATGGGACTTCCACTTGTATGCTGCACCTGCATTTCAACAATCTATTGCCTCATTTTTATAGATTGATTCATAATATTTTGCTTGGACAATAAAGCAGTAAATGCTTTTCAAGTAATTGATAAAAGTGCAAATACTATCTTATATATTATAGTATGCCAGTTTATGTTATAGATTCAGAAACTTTCAATACTCTTAGAGATTTAGTGGAAACCTGACTAAAATATTTTAAAATTTCTGGAACTTCAAGTCCTTCATTTTAACTTAGTCAGCCACTCAAAGACCTACAAGTAATTTTTGTACAGCAAATATTGGAATCCATTTCCTATGAACTGTTCAACATGTTTTCAACCACTATACAATATGCCCTGAATACAGGGTGGCTGTTTCATTGGATAGGGGTTAAGACTTAGGCAAGTCAAACACTGTCATTTTCAATTATTAACTTTATGGAAGAATAGACTTTATGATGTTGGTGGCATAGTTGAGAAAGAAAATATATATAACCAAACATTCTGAATACAAAAAACTTGATTTTTTGAAAAAAAAGTGAAACAATAAAATATAACTATTACATAGAAGTAAACCTTTTCTGAATAAATCTAAACCTATTCTCCTTATAATTGCATAATTATACATTTTCAGATCAATATATTTATTTAGAAAGTGATATCTTATCTTTAGAATTTAACTCTTCAGGTTTTTACAATTTCTTTCAACTACATATTTTAGAACTTTTTCAAGTCAAACGCTATAGTGGCAAAGAGAAAAGAAAGTACCTAAATTATGAAAACGCCTTCATGCAGGCCTCTTGAAGTTCACCTCTTCCTCACTCCAAGTGGAGTATGGTCTATCAATGTTATGACACTGCATGATGTGACTCTTCTACAAGTATCATCCGGTACCAGTTTTAAAGATCAGAGATACACCAAGGCAATTTCAGCTGATGGGGTTTTTAAGTCCACATGAAGAAATAATAAAGGATAAGACATCACCTATGGAGCAGAATTGTGCCGGACACAATGCCTGTCTGGCCATGGTGGGGGAAAGATGTTCGCCTCACCACGTTTTCTCTCGCTTCCAACACTTGTGTCCTGCCATGATATCATCTGCTATTCTCTGTGCTTTTTGTCTTGTCTCTATTCTTCCAGCCACTACTGAGTGTTTCTGTTTTCTTTGAATTTAAGCTGCCTTTAAAGGATGAACCCTTGATGGGATCACATAGTCACCCTGGGTTATAGAGTTTCTCATTGCACACGTTTTTGAACAGCGTTATCTGTTGCCTTTGGATAGGTAACCATCTCTGCTCTATATATCTGTGATCAGATGAGCAGAATGATTTGAAACCAAGTATAATAGCACTTTAGTAGAGGGTTTGCTTGCATTCTGAGGCATTTGAAAAGGGATGTGATGAGACTTTCTGTTACCGGCTCTGAATTAGTACATGGCTTTAAATTAGTCAGTTATCATGAGGATGATGATGCCAATGATTGTACAGACTAGCTCAATTCAAATCCTTAAGAACTGTAGGGCGTTGTAATGATACTAGTAATGAAAACACCCTGTAAGCGAACTTTATCTACTAGATAGAAATACTGTTTGTGAAATGGGTGGTAATCAATTCATGCTTAAATTTGGGACTTGGTTTACATTTTTCATTTTGCTTCCATCTTAATGAATGTGCCAGCATAAAAATTGTACCCATGTCTAGGAATGAAGTTATTGGTGGTCACATCTTCTTTCATTGTTTGATCCTGCTTCTCTTAAATTACAACTCACACATTTCCTTACGTGAAGCTAGCAGAGTTGTATAGGTGCTATACCATCTGGGATAATTCAACTACCCATTTTTCATTTTTGTCTTGATCACAGAATGAATAGCAGTTTATCAACTGTCCTTCCAATGATTTTTATCTGAATATCGAGGCTTTAGTGATCACCAACATGGCTATTAATCACAGAATCATTCCAGGCTCATATGATTCAGCAATTTTGCTAATGACTGCTCTTGAATTTTAGCATTTCTCATGCTTAAGTTTTGGAGAAATGAAACATGCTAAAACCTATTCTCTACTAGAAGTTTGTTGGCAAAAAAATGTGTTATAACCATATGCAAAATAAAAAGTAGAAACTGAGGGCAAAATTAGATAATAAAATAAAAAATACAACTTTGATATTATCTATATCTTAGATATAATACTCAGGAGCAGATTTTTAGACTATTCAAATTATTTTTACTTTATTAAATGTAATGCTTTCTTTCATTATATGATGCTGCATGTTGTCCAAACTAAATGTACTAGTGGCACCAGAAAACCTGGACTTATCTCAAAAAGGATTTGATTTAAAAAAATTGAAAAATTATATAATTCATTGAAAATATTCATGGAATTGTTTTGAATTGTAAACTTATGCATTATGTTTGTTAAATCTAGACAACTCTAGTCATATATTTATGGTCAGGTAAAATAAAACAAGAAAATTTTCCACAATTAACTGATAAAATGATTTTAAGGATTTGACTTAATCTTTGAGAAACATCAATTCAGAACTTAAAGTCTGATCATTGCTCAAAGAAGGAAATATTTTGGATATGTTAATATGTGTAAAAATCACTTTAGAATTAATGCCCTCCCTAAATAATTAGTGAACATCTACTAAATTTAAGTCACTGCTATATGTTAGGTGAGATAAATATAGAGAAATAGCAATATACATAATTTGGGGAGATTACTTTCAGAAACATACTGCAAATAATTTAATGCTTCTTATTAATGACCTATTAAGTAAAAATAAGATAATTTTGCTGCTTCAATACGAAAGATGTTTAGAGTTCATGCTGAGTTCAAATTATAGATCTTTCTCTAGAAGCCTTTTGATGGCTAAATTTTCTTGAACCTTGCTATATGCCCTATCATAAATTATGCCCGTATGATTTATCATTTAGGATGGAAGCCAGTCTTGAAAATAAACACGTTGTTATTAATATAAGTATAAATAAAAGTATATATAAGACATGAAGATAGCAAAAGTAAGCATATGAACTGTCTTGAATATATTAGGGATCATTATTGAAGAATATGACTTCAGAGGTAGATTCTTAAGAACCAGTACAATTATTCCATTTAAAGACTATTCCAGTGAAAAAGGAAACATGAAAAAAATAGGGAGACCCAAATATTCATCCAATTTACTTTTATTTTAGTTATTCTCTTGTTTCAAGCAAGATTCCAGTTTCTGTCTTTATGACATCATAAAGGTTGGAAGTGACTTTATTGATTAAATCAATATTCTTCAAATGAAAGTTTCTGAAAAAGAATGAAAAGTAATTGCGAACATTAGGGCACTTATTTAATTGGCAGCAGATGAAGAGAGCCATCTTCAATTTAAGATTAAAAATGACAAACAACGTATATTTTCCCTTAACCTCCTCTTCCTTATATACCCCTACTGCCCATCAACTTCAGCCTTCTCTGACCATGGGAGAAATTGTTAATCAATCAAAACTCACTTTCCTGCAGACAGTGTACAGCTAAGAGTCCCCATCTCAGCACGGAGGCTGCCACTACCAATTAATCAGGGATGGCGTGTGTGTGTGTGTGTGTGTGTGTGTGTGTGTGTGTGTGTGTATTTGCGTGGTAGTAATGAGACAAAGTGGGGGTCCATCAACTGTGAATTCCTTCAGAAGGAATGAAAGAGATAGAGTGGGTATGAATTTTAATGTTAAGAAAAAAATGGAAAAATGGAAAAGGAACTTGCTTCACATGAAGCTGAGAGAATATAAAGCTTTACTTCCTAGAAAATATTTGCTACTCATAATGTTTTATTCATTTACAAAATGCTTTTGATAGCCTTCATATAATTCTACAGCAGTTAAATCATCATTAGCAGATGACACCAGCTTGCTTTCACAAGTGGGTTTAATATAGCATAATTTATGGATTTTCGTTTCAAAATAAGTACCATTTATCCTGTCTGGCACCTCTTCTTTCTCCTTTTTTTCTATCACAATGTGTCAAGTGTAAGTGGAATAGCCTCCAGCAATGAGGCCTTTGGACAGCTGTTCTTTCTTTCCCTGCTCGGCAGAGCTAACTGGTTGGAGGTACATCACTCTGGAGAGCTCTCTGGCAAAACAGATTCAGCAAGGAATGGGTGACACAGTCCAATATTTTCTAAGTTTTTAATGAGAAACCGATTAGTATACTCTAATATTTAGACTGAATTAAATAAATTGAACAAAATGAGGGTTCCGGGTTAGAACATTATATGAATTCTTTCAGCTGTTTGACTACAGCCAAAGAAAGGCAAATTTTTTACCTATATAAATCTAACCCTAAAAATACAAGAAGAAAACATTTCAACATATAAGAATAATTAAAGTAGAACTAATAAGATAAAGTGGCAACTTCAGAAACCTGTTTGCTTCATGCGGGTCCAACTACCTAATTTGCGCGGCCAGTTGCAAAGTGAAAATGCAGGGTTCTTGGCTAAATAATTATTAAGGATAACAAGGTGGTGACAAGAAAGCATTAAACCAAGAGTGGACTGTTCTGAGCATACAAACTTGGGTGCACAAGTGGGTGGTGTGCCCGTGGAGCCAGCTCTGTCTTCATGGTTTGATTCAGCCATATTCTATATTTATTTCATCACTATTGGATCTAGAATTTTCATTTACCAATGATTCCTCCTCTTATCTTTATCTTACGATGGATGAACTCTTCTCTTTACTCATCGTTTTACTTAAAAGTGACAAAATAAATGATAAATCCAGTTTATAATTTATTTACCATTGGTGGACCATCAACTTCTCCCTGGGAAGAAAAGTTATCTAAGATAAATTTGGAATTCCTTAAGTTATAAAAAAGAAGACAAGTGACTTGAAAATATTTTTTTTTTTACGTTTAAGTGCATTTAATATGTAGTAATAATATATTGAACAGTGGATCAGAAATGACCTTAAACTAAGACCCTAGTTTTTCACATAGTTCTTTTATTGATTTACCATTCTGAATTCAGCTTTTGCTGAACAGAAAAATACTATCCCCAGTTATTAGACATGTTAGGAAAAAGGGAAGTGAAATTTTACAACAAATATGTTCTAATATATCAGTGGATTACTTACCACAATTGGTTGCATGGCACCCATTTGCACTAGACATTGAATTATGGCTTTGTGCCTGTTGAGAGAAGCAGACTGCCGTGGGGTCGCTGAGTGTGCCACACTGCAAGGCTTATCCATCTCCTGATACAGAGCCATTTCTGTAGCCAGTCATATAACAGTTAAATAGATCAAGAGGACAATGTCCGGGGTAGGGTATGGCGCGGGTGCTGGCTGGCTTGCTGCTTACTGCAAAGTTTGTTGCTTACTCCTGAGCTGGAACACATCCATCTGAGTTCATCACATCCCCATGTGGGACTTTGGGACAGGTCTGATGTGACATCTGGATGCTCATGCTGTTCACTTGCTGTGACTAATAACCCATCTTGTTCTGGTGCATTAGGACCTGTTGTCTACTTTTGGCACCTATTGAACTGTGGGAGGTTTACTGCTCAGCATTTTCTCTCAGGTTGGAGTTCTTCCCTGACAGTGCCAAATCCTGTCTAAAATGAATTCTATTTAACCCTTTGTATCCTTGAAGAGTAGCACTATTTCAAGATCCAAATCATTGTACAAGTATCTCTACTTACAAATGGTTTTTCTGAAAAGTTGCCTGTAGGTGGAAATTTCCATTAAACCTGAATTTAAACTGTTAAAGTAATGAAGAAATGCATTTATTGGTGGTAATTCATAATGTGCATTTAAAATAGAGGAGTGTATGTCTATAATACTGTTTCTATGGAATATGCATTTAAGATTGATGGCCAGGACATCAGAAACACATGTCAGCTCGGTGCCCAGGAACAGTGTCTCCTTCTAGAGCTGGTGGTGATAAGTGGGTGGAGGTCAGCCTCATTAGCTGTAAACTCAGCAAGAGGGCTGGCCAGAGGGAGGGGGCTTCCTTAGCAATAGGTTGACAATTTTCTGCAGAGGCTTAAGCTTAAAAAAGTTAGCTCTTTAAATTTGCATTTAAAAGGACATTTCAAGATTTGCATAGGAAAATACAAACCAAAAACAATAGAGAAAATCAATAAGGCCAGAAGTTGGTTCTATGAGAAAATCAATAAGATTGATGGGCCCTTAGCAAGATTGACAAAAAGAAGAAGAGAGAGGATGCAAATAAATAAGATCAGAAATGGAAGAGGAGACATAACTACTGACCTCACAGAAATAAAGGAGGTAATAACAGGATACTATGAACAACTTTACACTAATAAATACAACAATTTAGATGAAATGGACGGGTTCCTGGAAAGACATGAACAACCAACTTTGACTCAAGAAGACATAGATGACCTCAACAAACCAATCACAAGTAAAGAAATTGAATTAGTCATTCAAAAGCTTCCTAAAAAGAAAAGTCCAGGACCAGACGGCTTCACATCTGAATTCTATCAAACATTCCAGAAAGAATTAGTACCAACTCTCCTCAAACTCTTCAAAAAAATCGAAGTGGAGGGAAAACTACCTAATTCATTCTATGAAGCCAACATCACCCTCATACCAAAACCAGGCAAAGATATTACAAAAAAAGAAAACTACAGGCCAATCTCTCTAATGAATATAGATGCAAAAATCCTCAATAAAATTCTAGCAAATCGTACAACACATTAAAATAATTATACATCATGACCAAGTAGGATTCATCCCACGTATGCAAGGATGGTTCAACATAAGAAAATCAATTAATGTAATACACCATATCAACAAATCAAAGCTGAAAAATCACATGATCATCTCAATTGATGCAGAGAAGGCATTTGACAAGATTCAACATCCTTTCCTGTTGAAAACACTTCAAAAGATAGGAATACAAGGGAACTTCCTTAAAATGATAGAGGGAATATATGAAAAACCCACAGCTAATATCATCCTCAATGGGGAAAAATTGAAAACTTTCCCCCTAAGATCAGGAACAAGACAAGGATGTCCACTATCACCACTATTATTCAACATTGTGTTGGAGGTTCTAGCCAGAGCAATTAGACAAGAAAAAGAAATACAAGGCATCAAAATTGGAAAAGAAGAAGTAAAACTATCACTGTTTGCAGACGATATGATACTATACGTCGAAAACCCGGAAAAATCCACAACAAAACTACTAGAGCTAATAAATGAGTACAGCAAAGTAGCAGGTTACAAGATCAACATTCAAAAATCTGTAGCATTTCTATACACTAGCAATGAACAAACTGAGGGGGAAATCAAGAAACGAATCCCATTGACAATTGCAACTAAAAGAATAAAATACCTAGGAATAAATTTAACTAAAGAGACAAAAAACCTATATAAAGAAAACTACAAAAAACTGCTAAAAGAAATCACAGAAGACCTAAATAGATGGAAGGGCATACCGTGTTCATGGATTGGAAGACTAAATATAGTTAAGATGTCAATCCTACCTAAATTGATTTACAGATTCAATGCAATACCAATCAAAATCCCAACAACTTATTTTTCAGAAATAGAAAAACCAATAAGCAAATTTATCTGGAAAGGCAGGGTGCCCCGAATTGCTAAAAACATCTTGAGGAAAAAAAACAGGAAGCTGGAGGACTTGCACTGCCTGACTTTAAGGCATATTATGAAGCCACAGTGGTCAAAACAGCATGGTATTGGCATAAAGATAGATATATCAACCAATGGAATCGAATAGAGTGCTCAGATATAGACCCTCTCATCTATGAACATTTGATCTTTGATAAGACAGTCAAGCCAACTCACCTGGGACAGAACAGTCTCTTCAATAAATGGTGCCTAGAGAACTGGATATCCATATGCAAAAGAATGAAAGAAGACCCATATCTCACACCCTATACAAAAGTTAACTCAAAATGGATCAAAGATCTAAACATTAGGTCTAAGACCATAAAACAGTTAGAGGAAAATGTAGGGAGATATCTTATGAAACTTACAATTGGAGGCTGTTTTATGGACCTTAAACCTAAAGCAAGAGCACTGAAGAAAGAAATAAATAAATGGGAGCTCCTCAAAATTAAACACTTTTGTGCATCAAAGAACTTCATCAAGAAAGTAGAAAGACAGCCTACACAATGGGAGACAATATTTGGAAACGACATATCAAATAAAGGTCTAGTCTCCAGAATTTATAAAGAGATTGTTCAACTCAACAACAAAAAGACAGCCAACCCAATTACAAAATGGGGAAAAGACTTGAATAGACACCTCTCAGAGGAGGAAATACAAATGGCCAAAAGGCACATGAAGAGATGCTCAATGTCCCTGGCCATTAGAGAAATGCAAATCAAAACCACAATGAGATATCATCTCACACCCACCAGAATGGCCATTATCAACAAAACAGAAAATGACAAGTGCTGGAGAGGATGCGGAGAAAGAGGCACACTTATCCACTGTTGGTGGGAATGTCAAATGGTGCAACCACTGTGGAAGGCAGTTTGGCGGTTCCTCAAAAAGCTGAATATAGAATTGCCATACGACCCAGCAATACCATTGCTGGGAATCTACTCAAAGGAATTAAGGGCAAAACTCAAACGGACATTTGCACACCAATGTTTATAGCAGCGTTATTTACAATTGCAAAGAGATGGAAACAGCCAAAATGTCCATCAACAGACGAGTGGCAAAACAAACTGTGGTATATACATACAATGGAATATTATGCAGCTTTAAGGCAGGATAAACTTATGAAGCATGTAATAACATGGATGGACCTAGAGAACATTATGCTGAGTGAGTCTAGCCAAAAACTAAAAGACAAATACTGTATGGTCCCAATGATGTGAATCGACATTCGAGAATAAACTTGGAATATGTCATTGGTAACAGAGTTCAGCAGGAGTTAGAAACAGGGTAAGATAATGGGTAATTGGAGCTGATGGGATACAGACTGTGCAACAGGACTAGATACAAAAACTCAAAAATGGACAGCACAATAATACCTAATTGTAAAGTAATCATGTTAAAACACTGAATGAAGCTGCATCCGAGCTATAGTTTTTTGTTTTGTTTTGTTTTGTTCTTACTATTATTACTTTTATTTTTTTTCTCTATATTAACATTCTATATCTTTTTTGGTTGTGTTGCTAGTTCTTCTAAACCGATGCAAATGTACTAAGAAAAGATGATCATGCATCTATGTGATGATGTTAAGAATTACTGATTGCATGTAGAATGGTATGATTTCTAAATGTTGGGTTAATTTCCTTTTTTCCGTTAATCAATAAAAAAAAATAAATAATTAAAAAAAAAAGAAAATACATATCCAGATCATTCATTTCCTAGGTATTCTGAAATGGAGAATGGAATCTGTCTTTAACAAAGGCAAATTTGGATATTTCAGATTGGGTACTCTGGAAGTAGGTCTCATGGCCACATGTTCACATGTATGTGTTTACATAATTATGTTGGAAGACTTCAAAGTGTCCACAAATCCAAAACAGGCCATTTATTTGCTCATCACACTCCCTGATAACTCCCTCCCTTTTGCTCTAGTATTAAGTTAAATAGTACAGAAGTTTTCAAAGTGTAAAACATCCCTCCACTCCCCATCTATTTCATTCTCTGTTATAATCAATGTCATCAGTTTAGAGTGTATCTTTCTATTCTTTTTCTCTGGTATACCAGCTGATTCAAATAGATTAGCTATCTAGACACAGATATAGACACACACACAGTTTTATTTAGTGTGTTTTTTTTTGTTTAATAATATGTTGATAATTTTTAGAATATAGCTTTCCAAGTCAATACATAAAAATATGTCATTCTTCCGAATTGTGGCAGTAATATCCCACTGCAGGGGTATAATGATTTATTTAGCTCTTATCCTACTTAAGACATTAAAGTTGTTCTTACATTTTTGCTACTATAAATAATGTTGCAATAAAGAATTCTTATATAATTAGTTTTAAATACATGTGCTTTTATTTTTGTTAGATAATATTCTGGAAGCTGAATTGTATGGCTAACCATTTGGTAAATTTATATATTTAAAAGATTTGGCACATACCTTTAAAAAATGCTATCAAGGGTAGCTTTGACTGCATGTACATATCATACACCGTTCTATGTACTTTATCCTTTTAACAACTGATGCAGTTTAGTGTAGTGTTTATGAGCATGCACCGTCAATGCTGATTGCATGAGTGCAATGTAAGCTCTACCTTTCTCCAGTTGCGCAGTCTTAAAAAAAGTTACACGACCTCTCCGCATTTCAGGGATTCCTCTAAATAGTTCTAGCAGTTCACACCCCACATCAATAATATATGAGAGTCGCAGTTCCTCATTACCAGCATGGCAAGTCTTTAGTCATTAAATTTTGCCATATAAAATTGTACTTTTGGAATTTCAAAGAAGACCATGCTTCTTCTTTGATATGTCTATTCACATACATCATTTTGAGAGGTTGCTAATTAGTTTTTAGCATATTCTCTAAACTATAGGAATCACATAGTTGAATAAGACACATCGGCTTGTTATATATTAACACATTTATAGATTGTTTAGTTTGGATTTATTTAAACACTTGGATTATAGGAGTAATAAGTGTGGGACCATTATGTTAAAACACAGAGATAACAGTTACACACACAGATAAATAATGCTAGATATGGCTGTAAGTCCCCTGCAGGGTGTTTTGACATGGGGAGATACACTGCACAGAGGAGGATGACACCAACATTTGCTAGTAGAATTAAAAGAATTAAGTAAACAAATTCAGGGGGACACTGTATTGATCACTCAATCAAGCCTTAAAGAGAGAGAAAAGAAACAAATAGACAGGAAATGGAGTCGACAAGGAGAACTTGAGACATTTTGCATTACTTAACTTATAAGTTTTATAAGATTGGTGTAGAACAGAGAACTATGCCCAAAACAATTTAAAGTCTGTTGTCAAAGCTGAGGTGAATATACTCTACTCTTGTTCCCTGGAAATTGGAATCTACTTTATGAGGTAATGCTGAATGATGAGGACAATACTAAAAAGGAAGTAAAAAGGAAGGAGGAAGACATTCTCATTATTATGGCTCAAAAACAGCCACATCTTATTAGCTCACACATCTGTAGTTCAGAAGTCTGGGTGCATTATGATGGAGTTCTTTGCCCAGGTTCTCAGCAGATGAAAGTTGTCAGCTGTACTAAGTGCTTGTCTGGAAATTCTGTGAACTAACATGTTTTCAAGCTCATGCAGGTTGTTGGCCTAGAATTCAGTTCCTTGAAGTTGTAGAATTATGCTCCCTATTTCCTTGCTTTTTGTCAGCCAGGAGGCACTTTCAGCTCCTAGGGGCCACCCACATTCCTTGTCCCATGGTCTCCTCATCCTCAAGGCCAAACACTGCAAATCTCTTGCAGGCTGAAACCATTTTGCTTTGAAGCTCCTTTGCCAAGAAGAGCTCCACCCTTTTAAGGGCTCACTTGATTAGGTCAGGCCCACCAAAGGTAATAGCATCTTCTTAAAGATTTCTGAGGCTTATAACCTAACCTAATGATGGAAAAGATATTTCATCATATTCACATGTCCTTCTCACACTCAATCTAAGGCAATGATACAAGTATGTTGGTAACTGGGAGAGCTTCTTAGAATTCTGCATACTATATTTACCTTGAAAGAATACCTTTGCAGAAATCTGGGAGGCATTGCACTACAGGAAAGAATTGTGTCAAAGGGGAAGAATGTACCTAAACTTTACTTAAGGCTGTATCTTTGAGAGAATCACCTGTCCTGATAATGTATTGCTGATCAGACTGACTTTGGTTAGAGTTAATGTATTGCTGCACGTCCACCTCATTATGTCCAGTTACTCTAATATGCCAATTTGAAGTAAATCATACAAGCCAGGAAGATGGGTTTAGAAAAAGTGGCTGCTTACTCTGTTTGTTCCCAGGTGAGAGATCAGAGGAGTCTAAGCTGCCTTTTCTTTGGGATACTCTGACTTACAGTGCTACCACCTGAGAGGATTGGGAGGCACTCAGATGTGGGAGTATGGGAGTGGAATAAGAACTAAAGAGAAATTATTGAAAATAACAGTATTTCCATAGGTTATAAGATTGTGGAATATTTCATTATATAATAATTCCTAATTTGTATTTTATAAATTTGAACAGTGAAATTAGGGGCAGGTATGAGGCATAGCCCACGAACTTTGCTGTGCAAGAAAGATCAGTTTCTTTAAATCAAATTATATTAAACTCTAGGTCTTCGCTTATGTTTAAAAGTCCCAGGGTCTTATGAAACACCAAGGCTTAGAGGAAGTTCATTCAGTTGTTATCATTTGTCAGAGTTGGAGACCACTGGGTATCCCACTGTTTCAGCTGAACTTTGTATCATGCTACTGTAGTCCATGTGTGCATTTCTTGGATGACAAAACTCATTGGCAAGGCTGGCGGTCCTGTTCCCAGATTCTCTCTCCCTGTTTACCGTACAGAAGTTACTTCCTGAGGTCTCGCCAATTCCAAAGGTGGCACCATGGAGTGGGATGTGGGTATTTGTAACATTCACAAATTAATACACAAATTAATTACTGTCATGCATGCATTACTTTTCCAAATTTTTTAAGAAGTATATTTTACATATGATGAAATTTATCCATTTTGGATGAAATTCAGTAATTTTTAGTACATTTGAGCAGTACAATCATCACCATGATTCAGTTTTAGAATATTCTCACTCCCCAATAATATACCTCACACTTATTTACAGTAAATCTTCATCTCCATCCCTAGAAAACCAATAATATATTTTCTGTATCTGTAAATTGAACTTTTCTTGATATTTATATAAATGAATCATGCAAAATATAATTACTGGTGGCTGGATCCTTTCACTTAGCATAACGTTTTTGAAGTTCATCCATGATGGAACATGTGTCAATAATTTGTTGTTTTTGACAGCTGAATAGTATTCCATTGCATGAATATTCCACCTTTTGTTTATTCATTCCCAGATGATTGAGTTTGTTTCCACCTGGAGTTTATGATGAATAATGTTGTTATGAAATTCCTGTGTAGACACATATTTATATTTCTCTTCTGTATGTGGATACCTTGGAATGGGTATGTTAGGTCATTTGGTAGTTTTAGGTTTAAATTTTTGAGAAACTGCCGAGTTGTTTTCCAAAGTGGCTACACGTTTTTTACATTTTCAAGAAATGTACAAAGATTTTTTGTTTCCTCAAATCCTCATCAGCATTTCTTATTGTCTTGTTTATTATAGTCATTCTTATGGGTAGGAAGCTGTATTGCATTGTGGTTTTAACTTGCATTTCCCTAGTGATTAATGATGTTGAACATCTTTTCATGTACTTTGCCGGACATCTATATATCTTCTTTGGTGTATCTGTTCACTTACTTTGCCCATAATTTCATTCAGTTGTTGTCATTATTATTAATTTGTAAAAGCTTTTTGGAAACATATTAATATAATTCAGGATATGCATAGATCTAAAGAGAAAAATAAAAACACCTGGAAATGTTGAATATTATAATGTGATAACTCTGGAAATAAGATTCTTCCCCTTCCCTAAGGATTGCTGATCTTGTTTGTTGAGGATTGCAACTGTCTGCTTACTAACTTTTCAAACTATTTTTGAAAGGACTGCATTTTTTTTTTTTGTCATATGTGGTCAGTGAATTCTCTGTTCCATAATCTCCATGGTCAGCTGGTATGCTTGATTTACTTGAATGACTGTATCCAACAATAAAAGTCAAAAAAGAAGCTTTCTTTCTCTTTAAATTCTTTTGATGAATGCCATAAGGGAAAACCTCTTCAGCTCAAGAGTATTGAAGGCCAACCCCTACACTAGCTCCTCAGTGAAACATCAGGCAGCTCACAAGATGCAACCCTGAACCTTGGAGGACAAGGTCCTTAATGGCCAGCCTGGCCCCATCAAACCATTCTGGGAGCATGAGCCCTGACCCCATTGGAGGTTGTCACTGGGCTGAGTGCTTAGGGATGGAGTTGCTCCATGCAATCCTGAATTTCAACAAAATTTACCAGCCTCTTTATTTTTATCAAATACTAACCTGGGAGCTGCAAGTTTGAACAGATTCCAAAGTTCTGAAATGGTTAATTTTGATGGATATTGCCAACACAATAGGAATTTTTGGTGGAGGAACAGGTCCCTGGAGCATCCTAATTTGCAATCTCCCATAATGTTTCTTATGCTGAGGTATATGCAGAAATGAACTCCATTATAATTTACTTCTAAAAATCCAATCACACTCATATTTTCATGAATTTAATAACTTAAATGAAAACTAAGAAAGAAACAGGGGAAGGAAATCTTACGTTACACATTGCAGGGATGTCCATGGTTTTGCTGCCTTCTCTATCATTGTCCTTAGCCTTGCAGCAATCCAGATTCCTAGATAAGATTCAGTGTTGACTGAGTAGTCCAGGTTGCCCCAACTTCTCTTTGGAGAAGAAGCTCAACTAGACCCATTTGCTTTCCCCAGACCCTATGGAAAAGGGCCTGGGGGGAAAAAAACTGAAAGGAAGAAAAGCACCTATAATCCTATTATCAGGAATTCAGCACTTTTGCTAGAATAATGTAAACACTTAACTTTTGTTGTATCCCAATGAACCAGCAGCAGGACTCACCCTGAAAGAACGAATAGGGGAAGACCTAGATGGGACTTCTCTCAGATTGCCCTACAGTGGGACTAGTTGTGATTCTGAAGAAAGAAGCATTAAATGCCAGAGTGATCAGTTCAAAATCATTTATTAGGGAAGTTCACCTACAGAAAGCTGCAGCTACCTCATGATGGACAGCATGACGTCAAGGAGTTCCCTTGAGTACGTACACTCCTATGGCAACCATTCTATAGATTATTTATGATTGGAGGACAAAAATGACTAAATGCCAGGGGCTTGTGTGCAAGTTTTGAGAAAACATCCTGGTATGTGAACTTTTCTCAAAATAAGATGCCTTCTGGGTGGGCTGCCTTCAAGGTTATAGCAGGCGGAACTCATTGAGCTTCCAGGGAGTTATAGGAAGAGATGTCTGGGGGTGGGGGCTAGGGATGAGGTCAATGCTTGGTCAGGTTGGAGATGCTATTTGTACCACCCAACTTTTATATGATTTCTGAATTTTCAAATGTTAACTTGTTATGTAAGATGATGGAGACTGTATCTATAGCATATTTAAAACAATCCAATTATTAAGCCATATTAATGTAAACGCCAATTAATTTGTGAAGATTTTCAACAAGCTACTTTGTGATTGCAAAAAGAAGTCAGTTTGACTTTGGCCATAGCACTTAGCTTAAAAGTCAGAAATCTTAATTCATAGGTCAGGTATTAGTTGTATGATATTGAAGAAGTCACTTATTTTGGGAACTCGAGTTTCCTTAATTGTATGAAGAAGTGGTTGTCCTAGTTAGTCTTTAGGGTCTTACCATTCCAACAATTTATGGATATACTAAACGCATATCCTTGTGCTGATTTCATACAAACCTAAGCTGAAAATTTTTTAGCCATTTTAAAAAGGAATATATACTATTTTGCTATTTCATGCAAATTGAATTCTGTAACCATGGATCAAGACAATTTCATCTCAGTATTTTAAGATTCTTAATATATGCAAAAAGTTTGGATGATGTAATCTTAAAAAGTAAATTTGAAAATTAAACTAGTAAATGAAAAAAAATCATAGATCAGTTATATTGCTGATTAAAATAAAAATCTATGTGGAAGTTTGATGCTTGATTTTGAATTTGTAGAGAAGATTTAACAGGCTTATTTCACAATTTCTTCATCTTTTTCAATAGAAGAGTAATTGCTAGTTATTTCTCTTAGGCAGTTTAATGACGTATAATGATTTTAGAACTCAAATGGCAATTATTAATCAAGAACAAACTATTCTAACACCACTTAAAATAAAAATGAGGGCTAAGTAGGTACAGAGGGCTTAGAATTGTTAGACGAAGGGATCCAAAAGCAAATATTCTTCAGTGATATAAATCTTGACTTGCAGTCCTTCAACACTGCATGTTGGAAATTTATGCAATGGTTCTGCCATTGAAATAGGCATAAAGCAGAATTCAGGTAGCAAAAAAGAACTTGATTACTATATCCATGTTCCTTGTAAAATACCTATCATGGTCAGCCATTTTTGTTGAACCAAAGAACATGATTTTGCCATTTTTGGAGTGGATTTCATTCTGCAGCTCCTGAGTTAATTCTGTTATTAGGCATGTCCTTAAAACACTCACAACTGCCTTTATACATTTGCTAGACTTAAACTATTGATGTACATGATAATAGTTCAAAGAGATTTTTAGCAATATATGGACATAATTGGGTGTTATGCATTTATTTCTAATGAAATAAATTAGAAATTTATTTGTAACTCAGGAGAGTTAGAAAACTTAAACAGGCCAATTCTCATAGAAGAAGTAAGAAGAGTTGCTGCATGGCTACCTCATCAAAAATCTTAGGTCTAGATTGTTTCAAGGAAAATTTTTAAAGATCTGTGAACAGATTAGTATGTCAATGCAATTCAAACAATCCCATATTAATAAAAAATAGCTGCTTCTAATTTATTTGAAGAAAAAGAACAAAAAGCTATGTCGTAATTTTTGAGAAAGACACTAATGCTGAAACTGAGATCCATATGGTATGAAAACTACTTAAGTTATCAAGATTTCATAAACAGCACAAGTGGTGAAGTGAATACAAACATTTCCAAGTCAATGCAGCATCAAGGACACAGTGACTATTAAACATTTTTTCCATAAGTGCAGAAGCAAATCAATCAGCAATATGCTGCAACCTGAGAGTGAGGATATACATGAAAAAAACAAAATTAAATACAGCAAGGTAAAGCTTAGAAACTCAAGTCTAGTCTTAGGACTGCTGTTAACCTGCCCCTCATCCCTACCCCAGCCCAATATGACATAGAAAGATATTTTAAAGTATGACCTAAGATAATTTTTTTTATTTCGAATGTTTATGCAATTAAGATATAATTTCTCAAGCCCCTTCTGGTTCAATAATCCTGTGGAAATGTTGGGCTTTACAAAAGCAGATGTATGGGTTGGTTTCACGGGCTCATAAACTGTCAATTGCACAGGGCTCTCTGCTTATATAGGACCCGTGCTGGGTTTAATGCCCTGGAGTTATCACCCTGATACGTTTTAATGTTTTTGAATGAAATTCCTCACATTTTTTTTTATTTTGCATTGAGTCTCAAAATAGATATATTCCTGGCCATTTTATTTTTGTTGAAAATTATAGATCAGATTCTATGACTATGAGATTTGGAGAAATAACAATAACCTTTTTTATGTACAAGATTACAAGAGTGTGAACTTCACGTATCCAGTAATTTTAGGAAACATGGCTTAAGAGTTGAGCAGCACTTGAAATATTGTACATTTTAAATACCTGTAATACAAAAAGCATTAGAGTAGTACAAATAGCATTGAAATTATCATACAGTTTCATATACTTTTGAGTGAGGCATTTAATGTCTAATAGAAGAATAATGAGTTTCTAGAAACAGTGTACCCAAGTGTAAAAAAAAAACCAAACAAATAGGTGGACTTTGAAGCCAGATAGATCTCGGTTCGATCCTTGCTCCTCATATAAACTATCTATAGAAATCTCACAACTCACATTTTCCTCAATGATGAACTGATGAACTCTTCCGCCCATGGCTGGTTATAGGACAAGGGCCACCATCAACATATTTACCGTTTTATTCAATATAACTGAAATTGTACACAGAAGAAGGCAATAACCTTAGAAGCAGGATATTTAAAAGATTCATAAGAATATATCCTAAGTATATGCAATTTAAAAGAAGTCTATTTAGAATCATAAAATATATAGTGTTGCTATGAAAATATAATTTAAAAAGTGACCTCAGGAGAGTTAGAAAACTTAAACAGGTCAATTCTCATTGAAGTAAGAAGAGTTGCTGCATGGCTACCTCATCAAAAATGTTAGGTCTAGATTGTTTCAAGGAAAATTTTTAAAAATTTGTGAACACATTATTATGTCAATGCAATCTAAACTATCCCATATTAATAGAAAAATAGCTACTTCTAATTTATTTGAAGAAAAAAGAAAGAATAAAAATAAGAGAGGTAGGTTCAAAAATACATTTTTGGACCAATTTCCCTTATAACTAGTAAGCAAAAAATCTTAAACATTAGCACACAGATTCCAGCAACACATTAAAAGAATAATAAAACGACTAAATAGGGATATATCCAGTATTGCAAGAATTCTTTTTAAAATGAGGAAGTATATTGCTATAATTCATCATATTCATAGATCTAAAGAGAAAACTAAAAGATCTCCATAGATGCTGAAATCAGATTCAAAATCTGTTCTTGGTAAAATGTATAATGATAAAATAGAAGTACATGATATAGTTGTAATACAGGAAAAAATTATGCATATTCCACATTACAGTACTATTTAACATTGTTTTGGGCACTGTCAATATACTCTAAGAGGGGAAATCAATTAGAAATATAAAATTGTGAAGAAGGTGGTAAAATGCTTGTTATTCTCAGACAACGTGAAATTATTACTGTAATTAGTTAAAACTTTTACAAACAACAGGTGAAATCAGTAATTTGTCTGGGTGGAAAATCAATTTTCAGAAATCAGTAGCCATCAAAAATATAAATAACTTTTAGAGGATATACTTGAAGGTAAAGTTCTGTTTGTAATATCAACAACAACTAAAGCCAAGGAATGACTTTAAGAATAACTGTGCATTACTTATACAAAGAAAATTTTCAATGTTTTGAGGAAACATAATAGGACTAATTTCTCTAATATATCACAAGTGCTTATAAATCAATAAGAAAATACTATCTCAATACAAAATTGGGCAAGGGATGTGATCCTAGAAAGAATTCACAGAAAGTGGAATTCATATGGCTCTATAATATAAGAAAACTATAATTTTCCTTACAATAAAATAAAATCATAGTGCAGTAAAATTTTCCAACATTAAAATTGTCAAATTTCCAAAAGTTTAAAAAGATTGATACTCTATCCTATGAACTAAACCGTAGAGAAATAAATACTGTCTTATATTCCTGGTGGGAGTTTAAATTGGTACCACTTCATATGGAAAGATATTTACAGATACTTATCAAAATAACAAATGAATTTACACTTGACCCAGGCATTCTGCTTCTAGAAAATTTTCCTATTGATATTTTCGCACAAGTTGGAAATTATAAAATGTTATCCACTGCAGCTGAGTAATGTTTATAATAACAAAGGACTAAGAACAGCCTAAATGCTCATCAGCATGTAAAGTTCCTCAAAGATAGGATTCTTTGACTGGTTTTACTTTGTCCTTGATCACTGTGATGAGTAGATTCTGATGTCAACCTGGCAAGTGATGATGTCCAGTTGTCTGGCCAGGTAAGCACTGGCCTGACTGTTGCAGCAAGGATATTTCACAGCTGGTTGATAAACCCGAAGCTGGTGCATTAAATCATCAGTCAATTGTTTGCAGCTTTGGCTGATCACATCTGCGATCAACTAAGGCGTGTCCCAATAAAAGGAATAATCCATCAGTTTAAGACTTTCAAGGAAGAAGAGAGAGTTCTTTCACTGCTTCTTCAGAGAGCAAGCCCTATTTTTGGTGTTTGTCAAGACCTTTCATCAGAGCTACCAGTTTCCTAGCTTGTCCTATGGACTTTGGACTCTTCCCTTCCATGGTTGCATGAGACACCTTATAAATTCCATAATTACAGATATCTCCTGTTGGTTCTGCTTCCCTAGAGAATCTCGACTAATACAAATAAAGTATTAAACTCTTTGCCAATGAGAAGTTGTAAACAATTTTTGGCATGCAGCGGTGCCTAATTGAAGCAAGTGAACTGAAGGACTAAATGGATTATGGAAGAAATGTTAACTAAAAGTCTGTGCAATAGCATAACCATGTCTGACTGCTCTGAGAATTTACAGAAAAAAATAAGCTCAGGGATTTAAACTCTCAGATCAAGTCAAGGTCAAAGAAACAAATGTTTTTTTCTGGTAGTCTTAAAATAAACTTTAAATTATTTTAGGTCCAGGGACAAAATCACTGGAAGTTCATCTAAAAACTCAATTTTGTAGGGAGCTGCGATGGTGGCACAGTGGCAGAGTTCTTGCCTGCCATGCCAGAGATCTGGGTTCAATTACTGCTGCCTGTCCATGCAAAAAAAAAAAAAAAAAAAAAAAAGGAGGGAGAGGGAGAGAATTCAATAACTTAAAAGTCTACAGTTCTAAGCCTATAAAAATGTCCAAACTAAGGTATCCAGAAAACTATACCTTAATTCAAGAGAGTCCAGAACACCTCTGTCAGCTGGGAAAACATGTGGTTGGCATTTGCTGGTCCCTTGCTCCTGGGCTCCATTGCTTTCAGCCTTTTTTCCTGTGGGGGTGTCTCACTTTGCTTTTCTGGGGCTAGCTTTCATCTCTTAGCTGCCCTTGGCTCTCTCCAGGTTCTGGCTTGCTTAACATTTCATCAGAAGGCACGCGGCAATGTCTGTTGGGCTCCAAGCATCTCCAGACATCATGTCTCTGTTCTGTTGGCTCTAAACTTTGTCTAAACTGTTTCTTTTTTTAAAAAGGATTCAAGCAAACTAATCAAGACCCCTCCCCCTTGAATTGGTGGAGTGACATCTCATTTAATTAAAAGGTGACACCCACAATTGTGTGTGGAGATACTCCAATCAAACATTTCTGCCCTACGATGTTGAATCAGGACTAAAAGATACAGTTGCCCCCAAAGATTGGATCAGAATTAAAACATGGCTTTTCTGGGGTACACAATATTTTCAAACCAGTACAATTTTCACCAAATATATTATGCAAAATGTAATGTACCTATTAGGAAGAGGTAAGACCTGGGGTGTTGGGATGGGAATATCTGTAAAATTTGACAAAGAGAGACTCTCATCTCTAAGTCTCTCTGGGCTACCTGTATGAGAAGATAGCTATGTGAAGTATAACCATAGATAATGTTTTAAATAATGTCTTATGAAAATATGGTTCTCATATGGCTGGGATATGTTTTCTCAATAATAGCAGGTTGACTTCTGTTTGCTGAAACCTTGATAAAAGGCAGAAAGTTTTAAGAGCATATAGTATATATTGTAGAAAAACTCAATGATAGAAAATTTGTGAATTTCAAATTGTTTAAAAATTAACCACTTTTTACTTATTGTTGCATATTTTCTGTATAATTTGAAGAAAGCGAAGGCCATATGGGTTCTTTTTTCTGGCCTTATGCATTAAGGTCAAACTTTTTCTTCTTTTAAAACTACTCTTATATTTGACATTAGCGCTTAAAAATACATTCTATTGTTCTATTGTTTGTAGCTATATGAAATAGTTCACAAATAATCAGTTAATAATCAGGAGAAGAAGCAAATAACTTGGAGAACCTAATTTACCAAATGATTTATGATAAGGCATAATAGAGTGGCAAACAGGGGTCTGAAAATTCAGGATTTCAGATTTTCATTTTGTATCCCTTAGTCATAAATTCCACAAAAAATAGAATATTCAATTTTATGACAGGCCTTTAGGCTTAAAAATTCAAAGTTCTCTGAGACTAGGATCTTGTTTTCTTGTCCTCTTCCATAGCTGCTTCCCCAAGTTCCCTATAACTATCATTTCTAGTATTCTTCGTTCACATGTTTAGAATCATGTTTCCATCTGATATAATATTTTTTCTTCCTAAAGGACACCCATTAAACTTTACTGCAGCACAAATCTACTGGTGATAAATTATTTCAGCTTATGTTGGTCTGAAATAGTTTGTGGGTTTTTTGTTTTGTTTTGTTTTTCAACGTTTTGGTTGGAAGATATTTTTGCTGGATATAGAATTTTACATGGACAATTTTCTGTCTTTTCTCTCAGTACTGTAAAGAGGTTCTCTACATTTTTTATACCCACATTGTTTTCAATGATAATTTGGATGTCATCCTTATCTTTATTTCTCTGTACATAATTTTGTCTTTTTCTTCTGATTTCTTTTAAGATTTTCTATCACTAGTTTTCAGCAATTTAGTTTATTTGCCTCAGCATGTTTTTGTGTTTTTTAACGTTTTGTTTTGACTTCACTGAGTTTCTTGTACCTCTTGGTTTATAATATTCATTAAATTTGAAATATTTTGACTATTTCCCCAAATATTTTTACGCCACCTCCTCTTTCAGTTATCCCCTTTACACATATAATAAGCCTGTTGAAAGAGAAATTTATTTAAACTTTTGAATATATGGATTGCAGTTTTAATAACTTTTAGTATCCTTCCTGTTATTCTAACACATATCAGTTCTCAATAAGTTTTGATTAATTTCTTTTTCTCCTTACTATAGGTCAACATTTCCAGCATCTCTGCATGCCTGGTAGTTTTCTATTAAATACCAGAGACTGGAATTTGAGTTTTATTTTGTCAATGCTGGACATTTCTATCTGTCAAGACATATTCTTGAGCTTTTTCCTATAACTTGTAGTTTAGTTAATTAAAAATTTGCTTAGTTAATCTAGTTAATTAGAAACCTATTCAAGTCTTGATTTTTTTAGGGGGAATCAGAGTGGTGCTCCCTCTAGAGCTAAAAATTCTCTTCTACTAAGGCAAGACTCTCTGTCTACTCTCCCCAATTCTGGGTGAATCATAAGGAGTGGCTGGTGTGAACAGGATTATGGGTGCCCCTTTGTAAATGTTGGACATTATTATCTCCAACCTTTTTGGGTGGCTCTTCCCCAACCATGGCAGTCATTCGCACACATGCACTGATCATTATTCAGCTGAGTAGTCAAGGAGACCTGCTGCAGATCCCTGGAGCTCTCTTTATGCTGCCACTCTGCCACGTAAACCCCAGCTGCCGGGGTCTTCCTGAAAGCTTAACAGTATCTCAGCTCAGCCTGGAGTTCTGATCCTTAATCTGTGTTCTGGAGCCCGGAAACCCACTAAAGACAGAAAACAGAGATCCCCTCATTGGATTCCCATCTTTCAGGGACCACTGTCCTTTGTTCCCGATATCCAACATCTTGAAAACATATTTCATACGCTTTGCCCACTTTTTGACGTGTAGGGGGGGAAGACAAATTTTTGTTTGTTACTCCATCGTCGCAAGAAATTGAAGTCTAATCAGAATATTTTATCTGAAAGAAGTGGCTAATTGATTATGGTGTCTCTAATTTAAAAAAAATTAACACTGTATAACTTGATAAATATAAGAAAGTGTCTAAATCTGGTGACCAAAAAACCTGGATCTTAACTTAAGCTGTCACAGAGTAGAGTCATGGCTTCTTACAATTACTAGGCCAATTCCTAGTACAAGGCTCCTGCTTGAAGTGTAGGCCAGAGCCCTTTGTGTAAGTAATTAATACTACTGAATTATACACTTGAATGTGGTTAAAAAGGGAAATTTTGAATGGTATATTTGTTACTACAGTAAAAAGTTGAAAAGGTAAAAGAAGTTAAAAAAATTTTAAAAAAGACATGCTAGAATCCATTTGAGACGGTTTTTAAGACCTAATCAGAAGGATCTCCAGTCCCCCCAAAAATCATGTGACATTCCCTAAGTATATACTATAAATATTTCTTTAAATATTCCTCAAAAGAGGCACATATAAATTTAGTCAGGGAGCAGATAAATACCTGGGCCTTTCAGAGATTTTATTAGACAGTAGCCCTCAAATAATGCTGGTTCCTGATAAACCAAAGCACCACTGTGTTCCAACATCAAAGTAGAGGGCATGGTAAACAGGTAATAAGTGGACATTTGACAGAAGTTTGAATCAAAGCAGTTAGTTCCTCAGCTCCTAAAATATTTAATCTGAATAGACATACTTGGCAGTTGTCAGTACCCCTATGCTGGTATCCTGACTCACGGAGTGTGGACTTTTACAGTAGGGAAAGTAAAACCAAAGCCACTGGAACTTTGCTGCCTTGCAAGACAGTGCACAGAAAACAGTACTGTGTCTCTGAAAGAAAGGTAGAGATTAAGACTATAATCAAAGACACAGCCATAGGATTAGGGAGTTCTCTCACAACTCTATTTAACTCGTATATTTTGTCTCTGCAGTAAATGACAGATTTTAGAGAATAAATTCAGGCTACTACAAATTTAGTCAGTTGTTATTTCTGGTGTAGGTTTTGTTTCAGATGTGGTATCATTTTTAATGTAATTTCACTGACATATATATTCACAGACCATATAATCATCCAATTTGTGCAATCAGCGGTTCATAGTATCATCACATAGCTGTGCATTCATCATCACAATCAAACTTTGAACATTTTCATTACTCCAAAAGACAAAAAATAAAAGTAAAAGAGGACACCAAAACCATCCGATATCCCCCAATATTTATTAATTTTGTCTTTTCTTTTCCTTACTCGTGTGTCCATACACTGGATAAAGGGAATGTCAGTCATAAGGTTTGCACAATAACCTGGTCACACCTTAAAAGCCCTATAGTTATTCAGTCATCTTCAAGAATCACAGCTATTGGATTATAGTTCAACAGTTTCAGATATTTTTCTCTAGCTATTCCAATACACCAAAAACTGAAAAGGGATATTTATATACTACATAAGAATAACCTCCAGAATGACATCTCAACTCTATTTAAAATCTCTCAGCCACTAAAACTTTATTTTGTTTCATTCTCTTCCCTCTTTTGGTCAAAAAGTCTTCCTGAGGCCCACAACAGAAGAGCCAAGTTCATCTCCGGGAGTCATGTCCCACGTTGCCACGAAGATTTACACCCCTGGAATTCATGTCCCATGTAGGGGGTTGGGCAGTGAGTTCACCTGCAGAGTTGGATTAGCAAGAGAGGTATCTTAATGGACAAATAAGCACAGATCATGGTAACTTTCCTCTGATATGGAAAATATACTCTTCCTTCTACCAATTGGCAAGAACAACAGAAACAGCCATAACTTTATTTGTAAAATTTTTCATTAAAAAATATCTCACTGCTGTACTACATTGTCACTATCATGCTAATTGAAACTGATGAGCAGGAAGTAGTGGAAAAAAACTAAAATGACTCAAGAGCAAGCAAGAATACCAGAGTGTGGGGAATAAATGCACTGGGAATTCTCAAGCCCACCAGCTCATAGAGACACTTGAGTGTCCAGAGATCTGAAGCATATTGATCTATGACTCCAAAGTGGAAGGCAAGACACTGCATGTTTAGTGATATTCTATCACTAAAATATGGCACATTGCGTATGAGTCGTTTGGGGTTTTGTAGGCAATATATAACATATGTAGGGTTTAATACATATCCCAGTGAGAACCAATGTTGTCTGAAGCCTAGAAAAAGAGAACTCTGCATCAGACCCAGATTGGTGAAACTACTCTGATATTTGGGCCTTAAAACAGAAAATATTCCATAATAGTTCAAGTGTTCATGGCAAACAGATATGCTCCTTGAAACATCTGGCAAGATCTAATAAAGTCAGAGTGGTAAAGACATGGAGAGATTTGGAGGAGAAAATTTATATCCTATTGTACATAGTTCTTATTCTCCTTTAAGGAGAAGACTCTTCCTGGCTTGTTCCTAAACCCAAGGAGAGACTGAATATATGTCCCAGAGGACTTTAAATAACTGTTGCACAACATGAACTGATGATATTTGACCATCCACATCATAAGACTGGGTTGCTCGGCAACAATCCATGATAATGTAAGAAATGGTAACTAAGTGATCAGATTTGAGCAGGCTTGAAATGTACAAATGAGTTCTCATGAATTGGTGACTCCAATGAGTTTCTTTTCTCTTTCAATCTACAGCTTGCTCTTATGGAGATTTCCATAGGGCCCACTGACTGAGGAATAAAGATATGGGCTTCTACAGAACAGCTAACACAAATTTAAAATGGTATTACTGGATTATTACAGTCCTCCCCAGAATGTGCCTGAGAGGTAGTGGTGAGAAAATCTTAGTAAGCAGAATATCTAGCCACATATCCAGCTCGTCACTTTGTGTGGATTGAGAAATGGCAACAGTTATGTTCCCACATTGATTCAAGAGCAGTGTTTAATATTTCGAGTGGAAATAGAGAAATTTGGGAAGAACAGGATTATAAAATAATGACAGGGAGGTCCGGGGAGGCATAAACAGACCTGTTAGATGAAGTACAGAGTGTGAAGATACCTGAATTCTCATCAAAGGGCATTTGCTACAGAAGAAGTTTTTAATCAGGTGGTTATGAGAAAATGTCCAGGAGAATTGAGACACCTTCTTTCCCCAGCTACTCCAGTTTTTTCCTCAGGAGGTCTATGGAATAATAAGTCTATGATCGCAGAAATGGGGATGATTCATGAACTCCACAGCATTGAATTACCAAGGGTGTTCTAAGCATTCACTGCTGAAGGTTTAACTGGCAAACTTAAGAGACTATTCCTTAGCCATCCATATGATACCATTTCCCAAAGGGGCTAGCAATTTCCTTCTTAGTGGTTGATTATTTTCAACAGGTTCCATCACTAAGGAGGCAGCAGTTTTTCTCTCATAGGTATAGACCTGCATTTTAGACAGTACCAATCAATTTTCTACCATTAGTCCTGACAAAATTCCCAGTCTAGCAGGTTTGAAGTACTAAACTCCGTCTTTTTCCTCCTGCAATTTAGTTAGCTTTAAATAATCATGTTAATGAATTCCGCCTAGATTGGTGTCTCAGCACAAACTAGTTTACAAAAATCTTTAAATTCTTTTATGCGTTTTGTGAATATAATTAGTATGTCTCCACATTGTTCATAGGACACACAGACACTGCTAGATGATGTACTAATATAGACAATGGACAGAAACACTTTAAGGACAGTGAGGAAAGAAATTCCACCATTGAATAGTTTACATTACTGGTTGGAAAATGACAATAGACCATTCCAGATTTCATAGGTAACCTTGTGACCCTTACAGAATAACAGAAGTCTATGGGTCATATGCTCATATTATGTCTCATTGTTGCCACTAAACTGTTGGTGTGTGGCTTAATGGTCTTTTCTTGCTATCTTAGTGATGAATTTTCAACCAATCTATCATTGGTCTTAGAGTGTTTTCCAGTTCTGTGCTTTAATAAATATAGTTGTTGCAAAATAGAACTCTATAAATAAAACTGAGTCTGAAAGGTAAAGAATGGCTATACATCACAGAAGGATAGGATTGTTGCTTGCTGTTTTCTGTGCAGAAGCACATATGCAAATATTTGTGACTATAAAATTGGAATGTGAAAGTTAGTATTATCTAGAAAGGCCCACAATTCTGAAGATAAATTAGGGAGCACTCAGCCTACTGCAAGCACTGCAGTTTGTAAATTTTGTTCACAATCACAGAGAACAGGAGCACACTATTCAAACACTGTTTTGCAGGTGTCATTAGTCTAAAGGGCAAGAGTATATCGCCTGCTATTAGTTTACAAAGAAAGCAGAGCTTTGAGAGATTGAAATATTTACCTTATGGAGTTCCTGATGTGCAGGTTCTATAACAGAGGAAAAGAAAAATGTGAAAAAGCATAGAAATTCTGAAATAAAAAATTCTTATTTTCTTGTACAACAATGTAATCTCTAGTGAATCATGGAAACTTTAAATATTTGTCATATCTATGTTAAATCTATTGAGACATAATATCTTAAAATTTTGTAAGTTGAATGAAATCTAATTTTAAAGTTTCACTTTGTCAAAGACTGCATCCAACTATGAAATTTTATTTCGAACATTTGAAGAACAGATTGCTGCAGACATGAGGTTGAAATCTTAAGGAGTGAAGTCTGGACTTAAAAAGACTTCTAAGGTCTTAATTTAGAGGCTAGTATAAGGCAAGTTGCTGATAAGGCTAAATTTCCATCTAAATTAAATCCTTTTCGCAACAGCAATAACAACAAAGCTTCAATTAGTGCAAAAGGGAACAATAGTTTGATTACAAAGTCTTTGGGGAAACTATTTTGGAAGTGCCATCTACAGCCAATATCTGACATGCAGTACCCACCCCCGATTCAGCTGTTCAGTGCTGTTCATAAAATCCACTGCACTAGAATGAAAGTTAACCCTTAGGTTTATTTTTTTAATCAGTGGGCTGCCATATACTATGAACATCTGGTGGTCCCCAAAAGACAACGTCTCACAAGAATTTCTTACTCAAGCCAGTCCACACTCTGTCTCCAGTAATTCAGCAAAATTACTAAGTATTCCTATCAGTTTATGGATCTAGTGGCCTCAGCTCAGGAAACCTGATGTCAGCTGTGAGTCTCTGTATTCACCTGTCGTTTCAAATTTCAGTGTGGCAGTTTGTCCTGCGACCTAAATTTTCAGGTGGATTCAAGAAAAGTCATTGATATTCAGTTGATTAATCATTTTTCCAGTTGTAAGCATGAGAGTTAACAGTTTCCAAGCTCATTACATGTTGGACCTGAAACGAGAACTGTCATCAGTATTCTTTTTATTTCTTTCTATAAGAACCAATTATAGCAACAATGAATAATGATGCAATTTTCTTACAATATTTTTCATATTCATTTATTTTTATTGTCTTCATTGATCAAGATCTACAGGGCAGTGTATTGAATGCAAGAGGTGACAGCAGGCTGCCTTGTCTAATTTCTACATTTAAAGACAAAATGTTTAATATCTGCCATTTAGCATGCTAATTACTATGGGTATTCTTGTAAATTTCTTTCTCAGTTTAAGGAACATCCATATATTCATTTTTTGCTAGGTGTGATTATCATAACTGACGTTTTACTTTATCAAGTGCTTGTTCTGAATTTATTGAAATAATTATGTTAGGACATTTGAAAAATACATATTTTAATGTTGATCTAATGTGGCGTATTAGAAAGTAATCCAATTGTGTATTTTTTTATTCACAGCTGAATTCAATGTGCTATTATTTTGTTTAATATTTGCCTCTATAGCTTGAAATTGGCCTGTAACTTTTTTATTATTATTCTCTTTTATAGATTTTGATATCAAACTTACACCAACCTAATATCTTTGATAGTGACCCCTCTTTGAATATTTTTAAGAACCACATGTGCAGGATGGCCCAATGGTAGCGGAGTGGCAGAGTTCTTGCCTGCCATGCCAGAGAACCAGGTTCGATTCCTAATGCCTGCCCATGCAAAACAAAAACAAATAAAAACATTAGAGCTATGTTTTCCTTACATTTTGGTAGAAATTGGTTACAAACTTTTCTAGTACACATATATATATATATTTTTTTTTTAATGGAAAGATTTTAAACTAGTGATGCAATTTTTCTGAAGGACCCAAAGGACAATTCTTCTTTCCTCTTGGTTCTCTCTCTCTTTTTTTTTTTTTGCATGAGCTGTCACCGGGTTGGTTCTCTTTTTGACACGCTCTTTTTTCTAAGACATTTTCTATTTTATCTTGTTTTCAGACAAATAATAATAAAGTTGTGCCTCCTAATATTTCTTATTATCTGTTTAAATTATTCAGAATCTATAACTTTTGTTTCTTTTTATATTTCTGACATTTCTTATTTATGCCTTCTATTTTACTTTTTTCCTGATTATTCTTACAAGAAATTTCAATTTTAATTGTCTTTTGAAAGATGATGCTTTATGCCTTATTGGTCCTCCATTATTTTTTCTTGTATTTTATTTTTTATATAAGTAATCACATTTCTTTTAATAATTATACCTTACCTTTTTCTTTCTTTGCCTGCTTCCTGGAATTGTTTTCCTAAAATGCTATGCTCTTGGTAGATCAGTAATTTTCAAACTTTTCTTATTTTCTAAAAAAAAACAATATTTCTTTAAGATAAAGATATATCTTATATTTACAATCCATGAATTTGTTGTTTGATAATTTTGTGGCTATATGCAACATCTTTTAAAATACTCATATGCTTTCTTTCTTTTAGGACTTTTTAATTACAAACAAATGGGATTTAAAAAACATACTTTATTAATAATCTATCTTCACTTAATTTTGGCATGTGAATATATATATTATTGTAGATCATTTGAAATTTTTTGAGACTTGATTGATAGCTTAGCATATAGTCATTTTCTTCAGTGTTTCTTTTCATGATTGCCATTTTTTATGAGCACTCATAAGAAAGTTTATTCTCCAGTTTTTAATGTTATTTAATAATTTAATCAGTGTTTTACTGATTTTTTTATCTACTTTATCAATTAAGATAAAGTGAGTCAAAGACATGAGTCAAAATCTCCAAGTAAGATGATCGATTTGACAATTTATCTTTATTTTGTTTTCTAGAGCCAATTTTTGCTTCTTGGACCACTTTTCTTCTTTCTAAAACATATTCTTCAGCAATTTCCTTAGTGACAGTCTTTTGGTAGTTAAAATTTTATTTTTCTGATAGTGTCTTTATTTCTTTTAGTCTTGAAATATAGTTTTCATAGGTATATAATTCCAGGATAATAGTTGTTTTACTTTGAAATTATGATTTTACTCTCTGAGCTGGCTTCCATTGTTACTTTGAAAAGTCTGTATTTATTTGTAGCTCATGTTCTTTCAGATAAGTAAGGATGTCTGACTGGTCCACAAAAGATATCCATGCCTTCGTCTCTGGAACTTTTGAATATTAAATGTTACTAACCAGTCAACCTTGAGATGGGGAGATTATCCTGGATTCTCCAGGGAAACACAAGCATTCTTATAAGTAAAAGAGAGAGGTAGAATAGTCAGTGTCAGAATCAGAGAGAATGTGAAGATGCTACACTGATGGGTTTGAAGACGGAGAAAGGGATCATGAGGTAAGGAACACAGGCAGCTTCTTGAACCTGGAAAAAGCAAGGAAATAGATTCTTACCTGAGAGCTTCCAGAAACCATGCAGCCCTGCTTACACTTTTAATTTAGCCCAAGGAAGCCCATTTGGGACCTCTGACCTTCAGAACTAAAAGGGAATAAATTCAAATTGTTTTAGTTGCCAAGTTTGTGGAAAGTTTTTATAGCCATAAGAGGAAATTGTTTTTGATCTGTTCTGAAATATCTCAACTATTTTCTCTGAAAATTTTTTTTCTGTTCACTCTGTTCTGTACTATTCTTGAAGTCTAGTTAAATGAATGCATATCTTCAACTTTATCTTCTAGATCTCTAAAATTTTCTATTATATTTTCCATATTTTTCATTGTTCTCCATTTTAAGCAATTTCTTCAGATATAATTTTATCAATTTTCATTTCATTTTTATCTAATCTGACATTAAAAATTTCCGTTCAAAGTTCAATTTCAATTATTGTATGTTTACATTTCCAAAGTTCTGCTTTTTTCATTTTTATTCAGAGCCACCTGATCATTTTCATAGTCCCTCATTTTTTTTGTAATACTACATACCCGCATGTTTAAAGTTCTTTCAAGCATTAAACATTTAATTCAAATGATAACTTTAATATTGTAGTCTTTGAAGATCTAACTTTGTACTTGTTTCAGATAATTTTCAGTCATGATCTTATTCACTCTTTTTGTTAATGAGAGCGTATGTATTTTTGTTTAAGGCGGTATGCTCCTTGGAACTTTGGAGCAATGCTTTGAAATCTGGGCTTCAATTCTACTATTTTTCACAGGAATTGCATTTGTGTCTTTTAGATATTTGTAAACAAAGATAAACCCAGGAATACTTTAAATTTTAGTTTGGCTTATTTTTTTGGAGAAGATCCACACATATATGTCAAATCAGAACCCCAAAACTAAAACCCTTGGACTATAGTTAGGAATTTGGGGAGATTATTTCCACCTTTGGCAGAACAATAATTGGAACGGTAGGTATACGCACCTCCTACAAAGAGTGCTTCATTGTTCTTACTGCTGTTGGTTACACCACGTTTTGTGGGTCACAGCTTTCTGTGAGAATATTTCATCAAGTTGTCCAGCCTGCACTGTCCTTAGACTTTAACATGTTTCACACAGAATCCCATCAGATCAAAGGCTCTGGGTCATTAGATGAGAAGCTGCTACCAGAGAATACTCCAATTTCAGTGCCTGGTTGCCTTATTGAGTTCATACTTCCATGTTGCTTCCAACCCCAGGAAATGTCTTTAGATCACTAACATTTAGCATCGCATTAAAAAGCCTGCTATAAAATATTTTACCTGGCATGTTTATTGTTCTGCAACAGGAAGACTATCTGGAATGCAGTCCACTATGATCCCAGAAACAAAACTCACAAGTTCGTTTGCTTCAAACCAAAGTGAAATGAGAAATAAGCCATAGTAGCTTTTTGAGTTCTCTTATTTATTTTTTACATTGTGATTGTACATGCTAGATCAATGTTTAAATGTTTACCATCACCCCTAGCCCCAGATCTAAAATGTTTAAATAGATAAAATAATGTGAATCCTGGGATTTGCTTTAAAATTATCGTGGGAGAGGAGGAAGCTGGGAGACTATAGATAAAACAGATTGACCATGAATTAAAAATTGCTGAAAGTGGATGATAAGTGCATGGGGATTCATTGTACTACGCATTCTTATTTTTGAAATAAATTTGAAATTTTCAATAATTATGAGTTACAAATAAAATTATACTCCTGAAATCCTTCTACAAGTACTAGTTTTGCTAGCTTTGGGAAAAAAAGGGAGATTTAAGTTTGTTTCCTACCATATCTGTTTTGAGTTAGTAAATAGAATGAATCATGTTCATGTTAAACATTGTATAACATAGTACCTGGAAGAGTGCTTAGTGAATGTTTATTGATTAAAATAAAGGATATTCTGAACAGCTAAAAACTTTTAATACAATTTGACTTTTTATATGCAAAATATAAAAGTGCTTGGGCAGAAAACATATAAGAAAATAAAATGAATTGCATTACACAAGATAGATATCTGAAAAATAGAGCCAGTGTGTGTGTTTGCTTTTAAATTTTAAAATCTTTTGATTTTGTACTACATTAAAGATTATAAGATATGATGTTATACCAGTTAAATATAGGGTTTTAGTGGAAATGCCATCTATGTGAGTTAGACATAAAGATAAAAAATCACCTTTTCTCCTGGTGGCCACTATTTTTCCTTAAACGTAGCAGAAAAAGAAGGATAGATAGATTATGACCAATTTTCTGACTGTTGTTCAGAGGACGTTCTGTTCTAAGTAGGAACCTGAGGATTCTTTCCCTGCACAGGCTGAGCTGCTAAGAACAATCAGAGTCAAGTGTATCTTAATAAAGTCCAGTGAATGATTCTTTATTGTCTTATTTCCAGGGTACACTTTGACTTGTAATGTTGTTCAATAGAAACCATCACACTGGTTTTCCTATAATTATGTTTTATGTCTTGCTCTTTATTCCTAAGTCTTTGTTTATTTAAACAAGCAGAATAAAGCATTTTACTCTAAAAAAAATATATTTGGCACCTTCTATATTTCTTTCAGCATTGTTAAAGTCTTCATTATGATAAATTATTATTCATGTGATGATTAATATTCCCTTAAATAATTCATTCTTTAGCATTGTTGAAGTAAACAAACTCGTTACAGATAGATAGGCAGAAAAATTCATTTAAAAATTTAAGAAATGAATCCAGCCTTTCTTCTGATCAGGCAAATAATTAATTACATATCAAATCTGGTTTAAAGTTTATTCTCATCTAATATTGTCAGTTTTGATCAGTTGCTTGTGGGTGAAGATCCTTAGTCTTCTGATTGTCTCCCACATGATGGTGTCTTGTTGGAAGAAAGGTGGTGGGAGTGGCTGACATAGCTGTGACCCCAACTTTTAGGAGCCCTTGTCCCCCTGGGAGTAGCTTGCCTGGGGGTCATTGTCGCCTGACATCTGTAGCAGGTGCAGCTCATCATGTTTTTAATGCCCCAGTTGCTACACCTCAGCTCACATAAGCGTGATGCACTTCTCTGAATTCTGACTGTGACCCCCATTTTGTCACTGTCCAGGTTCCACAGTCCCCTTACTCTGCTAAAATGGCTCCCTTTGACAGCTGCCCCTCCAGGGCATAACTTCTTTATATCAATCAGGAGGCAGGGACCCTATGGGAAAGATACATCCAACCCCTCTCCTTAACTATGCTGCAGTGCCTTACATATTTTAAAGAGACTGTCTCCAAGTTATTTGGTAGCCTCCAAGGAAGATGGTAAATGAGGAGCTTTTTGGTTGCCCTCAATTACTGAACATATTTCCCCCCTTTGTGCTTCGGGAAATTGGACTGCCTCTCTGGTTCCTTTCCATAGCACCATAATCTTTTCTTTTTCTTTTTCTTTTTTTTTTTGCGTGGGCACATACTGAAAATAATCTTTTCTTTTATATACACTTCTACAGATGCTTCTGCGGCACAGCATCATCATACCTTTAACATCTCACACTATGGGAGAATTCTAAGAGCATACATCTCTAGGCTTGGTTGTTGATAGACAAAACTGATGAAGAAAGTAAAGAAATCTGGCACTCTTTATAATCACAATTAATGGGCTTGCACAGCTAATTGTCTTGCTGTTAAATTCTGTTTTGCACAGCAGAAACTTTTTGTATTCCTTCTGTAACAGTGCTAATCCCTTTAGGCAAATGAACCACTTGGGGCAACTAAAGTCATCTATTCGTAAAGACATGGCACAAAGAGAAGTTAAAGCTTTTCATTTTCTCCATGTTGATTAACTTCTAATGAGAATCTCTGTCTCTGGTCATTATTATGTAGGAAAGTTCGCATTAAAGGTGAAGAGAAAATATGTGGGTGGAATAAAGGACTAGACCCAAGATGAACAGTAAAACAGCAGAAATTTCTGCAAAATTAAGGGACTGAACTATAAAGTAAAATTCATCAAAAAAAGCAGTCCTTAGATTATTATTACCTCAGAATCATTGGGGGAGCATTTTAAAAAATACAGAACCTCTTAGGCATACTTCTTCACTGGGAATTCTAATTCAGTGAGTATGGATTGGGCCTAGATTCTGCAATTAAAGAAGGAAAACTTTTCTCCAGTTGATTGTAATGCAGTGCTTGGTTAAAGGAGGAATCTCTCAGTCTAAAACCACACAGACACAAATGCACATTTCTCCATCCCATCCTCACTTCTTAACATACAATCTGTTGGAGAGAATTTTACTGACACTAAGGAAAATTATCCCCATATATTCTCAAGAAAGAAATGGTTTATAAAACATTGGGCAACTTTTCACTTCTAGGAATGCTATGTGTTATTTATATGTAATGTGCCAATGAAAAGAAAAAAATAGATAGATTTATATTACTCTAAATTTTGTGGGCAAATTTTTTTACTATAGCAACTTGTTTTAAAAAGTCATGTTATAAAAGTTGGCTAGTACTGCTCTATCCTATACAGTAGCCACTATCCACATGTGGCTACTTTGCACTAGAAATATGGCAAGTCCAATTGAAATGCACTGAAAGTAAAAATACCCACTGATTTTCAAAGGCTTAGTATGAAAAAGAAAATGAAGAATATCTCAATAATTTTTATATTAACTGCATGTTGATATGATAAAGTTTGGGATATGTTGACTTAGATAAAATATCTCACTGAAATAAATTTCATCTGTTTCTTTTTAGTTTTTAAATGCAGCTATTGGAACTTTTAGAATTACATATGTTTCTCTGATATATGGCCTGCATTATATTTCTGTAGACAGCCCTGCTTTAGTATTTTAAAATTCTTCTAATCATGGTTACTTGAATAAAATTATTGTTTGTGGAGATGTGTTAGTTAAAACTTTATGTAAACAAGTAGAAACATAGCTAGCACCTAAATAAAGCAATTAAACCATATGCTGCTAGAAAAATTTTATTTGAGAGCTTTGAAAAACAAGTGTGCATTACAGTTTTGATTAGGGAAAATGAACTCTGGATAAATTTAGTTTTCCTTGGATTTGTAAAGCATGGATTTTCTGTTTTAATTATTTTAATGTATTTACACATATAATCATGCATAATTGTATATGATTGTATGAATAATCAAATCATACATTTTTTAAGTGCTTTTGTGCTTAACTCTTCCTTTCTGCCATCTCTACCTACCAGCATGCAAGCAAAGTGAATAATCTCAAATGAAGTCCCCCTGTCTTTCCATGCTCAGGTAATCATATACATGTACATGCAACATTTTTTTTTTGCAAAAAATGGGTTCACATAATGCATAATTTTTCTGAACCTTTCATTTTTCACTCACAACTCCTTGTGGCTGTCACTCTAAGTCAACTTCCAATATTTTAAGTTACTGTTTTTGATGGCTGCACAGTATTTGAAGATGTGGGTATAATGTAATATATTCAGCTGCTCCTCTATTGACAGGAAATTATTTTGTTTCTAGTTTTTTTGCTTTTTGGGGGGAGGAATTTTATCTCCATCACAAACAAGATTTCCATAAACACCTTGGAACATACGCTATTTTGTACTTGGACTTTTGTTTCTGTGTGAGAAATATTACTTTCAAAAGATTTATATATAATATATACATGTACATGCTATAAATATGTTATTAAAAATATTGTTTGGTTTTTAAAAATTGCATAAAGACTCATAGTTCTTGATAATGGTGAGAATATGCTAATCTCAGTTAGAAAGAATACTCTTGATTTTCAAGTTTTGATAGTGAGGTGAGTGTAACGTGACATTATTACTGTTCTCATCATTTCCCAGACTATTAATCAATTTGGGTATCTGTGTGTTTTGCTTGTTGGTCATTTGTATTTGCTTTTCCAAAATTTAACAATTTATGAAAGAGCACTCATCAAGCATTTTTAGAAAAAAATGTATATATTCACTTGAAATGTGGAAACAATGACTAAAAAACTGAATTTTTAATTTTCTTGAATATTAGTCTAAATTAATCACATATAGCAGCTAGTGTAGATTTAGCTCTTTATCCAATTTTCTATCTATATTTTTGCCTTTTCTTGTAGTTTACAAAGAGCTCTTTCTATATTATAGAAATTTACAGTTTATCATCTATATATCTCTGAATTTAACTTTTGATTGTTTGTCATATTTTCTCTTTTGAAAGGGGTTGGAGTGATATTGCCGAGAGTTGTGCCACGTGAGCCTCCTTTTAAATAAGTGAAACTATTTGTGCCAGTTCGAAAGGATGCATGTATCCTAGAAAAGCCATGTTTTAATCCTAATCCCATTTTGTAAAGGCAGCCATTTCTTCTAATCCCTATTCAGAACTGAATGTTTGAATCTGTGATTAGATCATCTCCCTGGATATGCGTCTCCACCCGTTCGGGTGGGTCTTGATTAGTTTACTGGAATCCTATAAAAGAGGAAACATTTTGGAGAAAGCTGGAGATTCAGAGAGTGCACCATGAAGCAGAGAGTCCACCAGCCAGCGACCTTTGAGATGAAGAAGGAAAACGCCTCCCGGGGAGCTTCATGAAACAGGAAGCCAGGAAAGAAAGCTAGCAGATGACGCCATGTTCACCATGTGCCCTTCCAGCTGAGAGAGAAACCCTGAACTTCATCGGCCTTCTTGAACCAAGGTATCTTTCCCTGGATGCCTTAGATTGGACATTTCTATAGATTTGTTTTAATTGGGATATTTTCTTGGCCTTAGAAGTGTAAACTAACAACTTATTAAGTTCCCCTTTTTAAAAGCCATTCTGTTTCTGGTGTATTGCATTCCAGCAGCTAGCAAACTAGAATACTATTTTTTTCAATGAAATATCAAATATTTTACTTTCTTTTGAGATTTTTAAAAAATTTTTCAATAAATGTTGATAATGTTAACAAATAGGATGTCAGAAAAAGAGAACTTGTCTTGAATAATGCTTCATTCTTTTTTTGTTAGTCATACAAAGCATATTTTAAATTTTGGCTTTGTTTATATTTTAATATTTCCTATTTAATAAATATTCATGGGTTTTAGATATTTTATTTCCTTCTTTTTTTTATCATTATCCTCATTTTCCTGCTTCAATGGTTTGCATTTGTGTTCTTTTCTTGCAATATAAACACTAATAACCTGTTAGGTTTTAGCTGAACCAACATAACTGTGATATTGATATTCAATGTTTATTTATTCCCTCTGATGTTTTGTGGTAATTGATCATTAATTAGGATATATTGGATATAAAAAATGCCTTGTGGTTTTATTTTTCTGCAAATTAAACATCGTAACTTGTTGGTGAGTACTAAATTGAAGTTATATGGCATAATACAGAGATATTTTCAAACAAATGTTTGGAAATCTTTCCTAAGAAAGCAAAATAATTGCTTGGAAGTATATAAGGTAAAAGTGGATTATGATTTAATCTCTTTTTCTAATACATAGTGATTTATGTGTTTTAGCCAATTAGAGAAAATGTAAATTTTTATTGCACAGAAGAACAACAAAAAAAAATAGAGTAGTTGTAATTTCTTTTCACAACAAGAATATTGTGAATGCCTTCACATATGTCACCAAGATTTTACTTGTGCAGAAGGAAATTTAATTTCTCTAATACTGAAATTTGTCTTTGAGGGTGAGTTCACTGTCATTGGGACAGATATTTTACCTGTCCTGTTTCATTAGAATAATTTGTCTTTATTTATTTTGAGTTAATGGATTTTGACATTTAGCCCACCTTTCACTGCTGTCTCAATAATTTAAATGATTATTTTATTTATAGTGAAGAAAATTTAGAAGATATGAAAAAATAAAATAACAAAATTAAAAACTACAAAACAAAAATGTAAAAAAATATAAAGAATGAAATAAAACTCAACACTTATCTCAAATTTCAGAAACAGTTTTTACTTATTGAACTTGGTGTAAATCATTTTGAAAATGTTTTTAGTTTAACAAATAATTACATTATTGTCATTGTTGGCAGTATAGTTTTGTTTTGTTTTGTTTCATATTTATTACTATGTGGTGTGGTGTGTAGGCCACGTTATGGTATGACAATCCAGAAATGCCAATTCACCATTTCATTTATGCCTCACTTGAAGCAGGACATTAACCAATTCAATTTATTAATTCTTAGTGTCAGGCATCCTAGAGCAACTGTGTACATAGTTAAGTAAAGATGTCATTTATCTATTGGTAAAGATGCCTAGACTATGGCTATGTCTAGGGCCTTTACTATTAAACTCAATATTTTTTGTAAAAAGACTCCTGCTAGAATAAAACTTAATCTCAATAATTTTGATGTGTGTAAATTGTCAGAAGTTAATGCATTTAATCTCCATACTTCTTCAGTTAGCAGCCAGAGATTTTCGCAAAGAAATTGAAAGGATCATGTTGAAATAATACTCCACACTAGTTAAAATGGACCGTGTGCATCGATACAGTTCTCTGACCTTATGAAATTGTTTTATAACTCATTTACAAGCAAGGAGATAAAGTGACCACCTTACTGCAATGAAAGTTTGAACTTTTGGAGCTGCTTTATTACCCAGAAATTTAAACCTATGCACCCACACATAATGGTGGAAAGTTTCACGGAGAAGTAAGTAGACTAGAAGGCCATGTATATCTTTGCTCCTCCATAAATACAGCATTGCAAAAAAAGACTAACCCGTTGTTCTGCTATAGACTTAAACCTGAGCAAGTTACTTTACTTCCATTAATTTAATTTCTTATCTCTAAAATAGTGATGATAATTTCAACTTCATCAGCCACTTAGTTTTCATCTACTCCTTGGAAACCAGGTAGGAAGTTAAGATGTTGTCTCCAGCACCACTTCTTTGTATCTATTTGTCTATCTTCAAGGTGTTACTGTTGGTTTACAATAGACTACTCTCCAAATTACCATCTCCTACTAGACATTCCTTCTCCCCTAGAAGAACTTTTATCCTTCTCTAAGCCACGTAGATTCCCCTCTCTGTTTGTCTAGGATATTGGGGAGGCTGTATTTTTGGTAAACTTTCTAAGTGCCTACCATTATTATATGATCAATAATAATAACAATAGGTATATTGCCATGTTATCATTCATATTTGTATTTGTTTTAATAGATATTTCCTCAGTATAAGTTGGTTTAAATCTATATATTATCACCAATTACGAAGAGCAAAAGGCAATAGAGTTTTAGGATTGTATTGAAATCACAAATTCTTTTTCCTGTCTTGAAATTATTGCAGTTCTGGCAGGATGTGCAAATGGTAATTTTATTCAAACACTGAGAAGCTCAGAGATAAATCCCTTTCCCTTCTCCCGCAATGTGTGTCAGCATCTATAGAAACCAATCATGATGAGAAAAGGCAAGACTAATCATACCACAAATAGATAAATATTTATATAATCGCTCACTCTGAATTTCAGTTCTTCTAAGATGGAATAAAATGTTAATACCTATAAATTGCAGAATGAACACATTTGTTTTAAATATTTACCTTCTAAATATCATTTTCTCATGGAAAATTTTAAGAAAACAGGAATAAAGTAGATGACAAAGCCAAATACTACATTTGATGGGTTATTTCTTTTATATAACAAATGGACTCCTAGAAAAAATGTATTTGCCCATTTAACATTGTTTATATATAACTTAGATATTATAGACAAGTCCCATGTTCACATTCATATGTTCATTCATTTATTAATTATGGTCATCTATGCTATGTGAAGTGCAGTACTAGACCTAGTCTCTGCCAGTTTATCTACTAAATTATGTGTCCCATTTGAGGGATCAGAAAATCCCCTTCTCCTATCCATATTAAGCCTAAACAGATTTACCGAAATTTGTGCATGATTCTTTTCTCTGTTTAGAGGCCCTTAAATATTCCTTTACTAATTTTTTCCTCCATAAGCATGAGTTCAATCTCAAAATTGAGTAACTCACATTAAACCAAGCTGTAAATTACAAGTGCTTTTCTATGTTATAAGGAAATGAGATTGAAAAAGAATGGAAAATAAAAGTTGATTTGTGGCAACTAGGGATGGCCAGTTTATGCCCTCATTCATTTATCCAGCCAATCAATAACCAAAAGACTCTAATATGTAAGAGCCTGGGCTTTAATATTAGATGAGGGTCAAAATCCTGGCTTCATCAGTAATTTAAAATTGATCCAGGGTAAATTAATGTCTCTGAGCTGAATTGCCACATCTGCAAAATAAACACATAGGGGTTGTGTTATTAAATAATTTGGGGGGTTCTGCATGATAGGGCTTTCTAAGTAAATTTGAATGAAATTTCGGGCCTCATCTGAAAGCAAGCCCTGTAAGTTAATTTACAGCATGTTGAGAACTTGGGAGAGATTTACCTAACTCCTAGGTATATATTTACATTTGAAGGAGGAATGAGGCCTGAGACCAGAGAAGGTAAAACTAGGGGATGTGGGCCTATCATTTCTCTGGAGATATTTATTAATACTCCAAGGGATAAGACATTTCTTAAGAGACTCAGAAAAGGCAGGAGAGGTAGATGCCTCCTACTCATTTATAAGCAGAAAAAATTCTCTTTTTTTGGGTGGGCTACGGTGGCTCAGCAGAGTCCTTGCCTGCCATGCCAGAGACCTGGGTTCGATTTCCAGGGCCTGCCCATGCAAAAAATAAATAAATAAAAATCATTTTTGCTCATTCTTCACCTATAATATAGACTTTCTATGCATAGGATAGTTGACTGGCTTTCATCACAATCTTCTGAGGCTAAGAACTGTTACACAGGGAAATACACAATTGTTATATGTTGTAAGTTAAATAAAAAATATATCTCTAATCCAAAATCATGTGGGGGCATTTAGGACAAAATAAATAAAGATAAATATTAAAAACTTAACAGTTTATTGTAAAGATTAAATATACATTAAAATAAATATACACAAACATACTTATCAGTCTCCAGTGCTTAATAAGTACTTAATTATTTTTAGCTACCACTATAACCTGCTTTTGTTAAAGTTCCAATCAGTAAGAGGAGCTTGGGAATCCAATTTCTTTTATATATCCCATAGAAAAGAGAGGAAAAAGATGGGATTGTTAAAAGCTGCCTGTATACTTTTATACAATTGAACAATGCATTATGATGGCTCATAGAGAAAGTCTGTAGATCTAGAAAGTTGTTTACATACATTTATTTTTACAAAACTGGTCTTTATGAATTTGGGGCAGTAATTTGTCACCTTCAAATATTTATTTATATGGAAAAACTGGTACTAGGTTGACTTAGTTTCAAAACTTCACCTTACAATTGTTTCCATCAATTACAAATACCAGCATACAAACATTTTTTTAGGATGCATTTCAAATCATTAAAATACAAAAGAAAAATGTGAGACATTAGTGCCCAGCTGTTGTTTAAACACAGCAGGAAATCACATTAGCAGTTAGAACATTGTAATAACTAAAAATGGTTCCAAGATAAATTTAGGCATTTCTTTAAATATTTCATGCATATGTAAGTGATAAAGATAGCTTAAACAAATGAAGAATTAAAAGAATCTGGGGTCTTAATATAGACACTTACAGAGACACCAAAAACCCAACAACTCAATTTTCATTTGAAAATAAAATATTCAGTAAAGTTTTAAATTAAGCATATGTAGTAAAATAAAACTGCAGTTCTACAAATTAATTTCTAAATGTAGTCTGAATCATATGGGAATTAACTGCCCCCCACCAAGGATTGAATCTAAGCTGGATATTTTCCATTATCAAGGTAAGAAAGAGATAGAAGGAGGTGGTAGTTTCTTGTCCTTAATGCTATATGACCCTGTTGGCATTTGTTGAAATACGTATTGTACTCTTTAAGTCCTTGATCATTTATCATCTAGGATTCATCTGCAGGACCCTTTGAGAATCCACAACTCATTTTGCTTCTGAGGATAGAAGGATGGTTTAATACTTCTATGCCACACAACAAACCAGGGAATTTTGTCAATCTCCCATTGACCATTAATTTATTCAGTTCTATTTTAGCACCATGAAAATTATTCTATTGTCTTTTCCATTACTGGAATGAGGTGGAACTTTCCAGGACGCCTTCAGACCCATCCTTCTAGACCTAACCCACAGCCATTCCTTTGTGTACTTTTAGTCTCCTCCCAAGGCCTCTGGACCATTGAACATACAATCCTTCAGCTCCACAAGCCTTTCTGCCCATTCCAGCTTCCCTTACTTGCCTCCCATTTCAAGTTAAAGGACACAGATGCTTCCTTTATCATAACTCCACCAGGTCCGCACCCTTCCCATTTGCTGCTGATTCTCTATCTTCTGTCAACCCAGAGAATCTTTAAGTGGGTTGAGGTTAGGGCGATGAAGAAAATGTGCACATATTCTCTCCAAGCTATGAATCTACACTTTTTTCTTGTGTTCTACTAGTTCAAACCTTTCTCCAAGAAGAAGGAAAAGACAAAAAAATCATGATACCACATAGATTTACTGTGACACAATAAACTTTAGCATTCAGCCTAATGCAATCCCAGCCTTCAGAATATGACTTGAGAAAGAGGATGAACTTCTCTAGGGTTCCATTTGTTAAAAAAGTGGAATATGTTCCCATATTTTAAAGAAGGTTTATATAAATATTTACTGTGTAAAATGTTTTTCAAAACTATTTCAGGGTGGTGCAATGGTGGTGCAGTGTCAGAATTCTTGCCTGTCGTGCAGGAGACCTGGGTTTGATTCCCAGAGCCTGCCCATGCAAATAATAATAATAATACTATAATAAAATAATTAATAATTAATGATGATAATGTGCCAGTATTGGTTCAATTGTGACAAAGGTAGCATGCTAATATAAGATATTAAAAATTGGGGAAATTGAGTGTAGGGTACATGAAAACCCTCTGTAATATCTTTGTGATTTTTCTGTAAGTTTAAATTTGTTCTAAAATAAATTTTAAAAAATAGTTGTTCAATGTTTATTTTGCAGGGGAAAGTGAAGTGCCACTTGCTGGGTATGTCACAGACACACACTCAGAGGCTACCTCCCAGACCTTGCTTACCCCCGTCTCCTTTTCAATCATGGGCAGATGTTTCAGTCTGCTTCCATTCCAAATCTCAGGAGAGATGTTAGGTCTAATGAAAAGGCCTAGCCATACCTTGAATCAAGAAACTGGGAACAGGCAGCCCCAGATGCTTATCAGGGCAGGAGCTCTCAATGGCAGGACCCCTCCCCCTGGGGTGGATAAATATTTAACATGCAAACAGCACAGTGTCTCTCCTCTTCATTGCAAAGTTGGGTGTGCAGACCTGCCATCCGCTGACCCTGGCCCACGCTGTTAGCCTCCCCGGGGGACTGTTCATGATGGGAACTCTTCCCTGCTCTTTTGGATCCTTTGTGCTGCATAAGTAATAAAGGGATCATTTGCTGAAAGTTTCTGTGGTGCCTGAACCTGTGTTCCCACAACCCCACAATGTACCATGCAGGAACTCAATAGTATTTATATGAGAATAATTTATTTCAAATTCAAAACTTAAAAATTGTGTATCTGACAGTGCTCAAGCTGAACTTCTCCACAACTGAATGAGTAACTAAAAATATGGCCACCACCATTTAAAAGTCATGATCTCATGCAGATTTAAAATCATAGTTACATGCGTGTATGAAATGAAATGATAAATAAAGGTCCCTTTTTTTTTTGGATGGGTAGGCACTGGGAATAGAACCTGGGTCTCTGGCATGGCAAGCAAGAACTCTGCCTGCTGAGCCACCATGTCCGCCCAAAAGGTCCCTTTTAATACATACTAGGTATCTATTTTTATTTCATTCATCACAACTTAAACAAGAACAGAAAATGTAATTGCCTTATTTTTACATAGGTTAGCATGCATCTTTTATCCATTTTTCACATATATTAAAATAGAGGGGCTTTTAAATATGAAAAGAACTCGAGCAAAATACAATTTATGCCAAAAATTAGCTTCCCAAATTATGCATCAAGCATCAGACAGCTGCTGTTTCCTCTGGATTTAAGGGGTTAGTACCTTGAGGTCTCTTTCATTTCGCGGTTTTCTGATATTTTCCCAAAAAGCATTCATTATTTTCCCCAGCCACTTGGAAATACTAATTTTAAGTCTTTGAATTAAACATAACTGATCTTTCCTTTTAGAAAATAGAAAATTCTGCAAAAAAAGTCTGCTATTTTTCATCTAGTAGGTTTTGATAGAATCAAGTCCTGGGAAGTGAAATTAATTAACAAAGTTTAGTAAAATGGCATTCACTTTAGAATCTCTTATTTACTATAGTTAATAGAGTTTTTTTCCTGATTAAATTGGATTTATAAAAAGTAGATCTTAAAAAAATGTGTTTCCAGAGTTGATTGCTTTAGACAAACTGAAAATAAAATAGCCGCCTATGAGCTAAGGTTTTACTAAGGAAAATGCATACAGGTAGCTGAGTTCCTTTTCTGTTCTTAAAATTACTGTTGGATCACCCATTAATTTTCCTCATTAATAACGTAATTAATAAATTCAACTTTGTTATTATTCTGAACTGTCTTCAAGCATTAACTAGAAATGCTGAAAAATAGCAGACTTTGAGAGATAAACTGATATGGCAAAAAGACAAATTTATATAGCAAATTGTTTTTTCCATCAGCTTCATGGCATTTATATGTACCAGAGAAATACTTCTAGGGATTGTGTTGTAGGGGCAGAATCCTCAGTTGTTTGGAAATATTTGGTATGTCCAGCATTGGCTGATAAATAAATAAAATAAAATAAGAAAAGAAGTACAAATGACTCTAAAAATTCAAACCGTAACTACCAGGCAAGTCTCACTCTACCTGGAGTTAGGCCTGACCCCATAGGTAAAGGAAAATCTTCTACAGGATTACTCTTTAAACAGGGTTCCTGACCAACCTGCTACAAATTTGGGTGTTCCCACCACCTCCTCAGGTTTAGCAAATTGCTAAAACAATTCACAGACCTCAGGGAAATGCTATTATTATGATTATAGTTTTATTATAAGTAAAAAAGATACAAATAATAAGAGATATATAGAGCACTGTCTGAGGGAGACTCAATCACAAGCTTCCATATTATCTCCATGTACATGCAGAATGCATCACTCTCCTGGCACAATGATGCATTGTATTAATCATGAGAAATTCTCTGGAGTTTCAATGCCCAAGAGTTTTTATTGGGATTTCTTTACATAGGCAGGGTTGATGGAATCAATGCCCATATGGCTGAACTTAATATTCAGTCCCCTTCTGATTCCCAGAGATTGGGGAGGGCAAGCTGATGTGATGTGCCTCAAACCCTGAGCTCTGAGTCATCTCATAGCAGTGTGTAAAGACAGGAAAGATATAAAAATACCCCATCCAAATTTCAAAGCATGAAAACTATAATGTCTGAGATTCAAAATACATGGTTGCACAATGCTTTATAAGCAAAAGGATAAGAGAATTTAAAAGCTAACAACAAAAAACGATTCAAAATTAAATACAAAAAGAAAAGACAACTAAAAAGGAGTGAACAGAGAATCAAGGAGCTGAAGGAAAACTTTGTGGAGTCTAAGCTAGATATATGTAGGTAAGAAGGTAGGTAGGTAGACAGATAGGCAGACAGAGATAATTCCTGTACCAGTTTGAAACTGTTGGGTATCCCACAAAATCTCTTTAATCCCAGGTCAATACTGTTGGGTGAGATCTTTTTAAGTTGTTTCCATGGAGGTGTGACCCACCCAATTGTGTGTAGGACCTTTTGATTAAGTGGTTTCCATAGAGGTGTGTTTCCACCCATTCAAGATGGGTCATTTACTGGAGTCCTTTATGAGGCAACTATTTTGGAAAATGTTTTAGAGCTGACAAAGAGAAAGACCTTTGGAGATCTGGAAAGAAAAACTCACTGGGGAAGCCATTTGAAATGAGAAATTGGGAAAGAAAACTAGCAGATGTCGCCATGTGTCTTACCAGCTGAAAGAGAAACCCCAAATATCATCAGACCTTTCTGAGTTAAGGTATCTTTATCTGGATGCCTTAGTTTGGACATTTTTATAGCTTTAGAACTGTGAACTAGTAACTTAATGAGTTCTTGTTATAAAAGCCAACCAATTTCTGGTGTATTGTATTTCTGACAGCATTAACAAACTAAAACAGATTCTGGTACCAGAGAAGTGGGGTGCTACAGTTTGCAAATACCAAACATGTTAAAATGGCTTTTTCAAATGAATAAGGAGAATATTTAAGAGTGGTGAGGAACTTGATAGAGAAGGCCTAGAATGCTTTGAAGAGACTGTTGGTAGAAATGTGGACTCTAGAGATACCTCTGATGGGGCTTTAGTCAGAAATAAGGAATATGTCATTGCAAACTTGAAGGACGGTGACCCTTATTTTAAAATGGGGGAAAATTTGGCCAAGTTGAGTACTAGTGTTGGATGGAAGTTAGAATTTAAAGGCACTGACTTGGGATACCTAGTTGAGAAAATTTCCAAACTAAATGTGAAAAATGCAGCCCGGCTGCCTCTCGCCAGCTTATAGTAAAATGTAACTGGAAAGAGATAAGTTGAGAACTCAACTCTTGGGTACAAAGGAAACAGAATATGATGGCCTGGAAAATTCTGGGCTTCCAGAAAGTGAAGCCCAACATGAGGATTTAACTAAACATGGAAGCAGTCAGCACTACAGGACAAGTGATGATTGGAGATGGAGTTATTCAGAAAGGATTTGTGGGAAGTCCCATTGTCTAATGGTTATGATCCCTGCATACTGCATAGAAAACCAACAAGAGTGTTGTAGGATCTGTATGGAACCAAAGCTGTTCTGGACTAAAAGGGAGAAAAAAGGTACAATTGAAAGGAAAAATGACTTCAGAGACAGAACCATGGAAATTAAAGTCTGGAGCCAGGAAATCTCAGTCCAAGAAAGCAGATAAACTCATACATATGGAGAGGGTGGATTTGCCCAGGAAGCAGAGGGTGAGCCTTCCAATTCATTATTCAGGAAGAGTTTCGGTACCTTAGGCCTTGGAGAAGGTGGAGTGCATAAACTGGGGATGGAGGGGAGAAGCCTGGAAACTGCCCCATTGTTCTGAGGAGACTGAGCATGTGCCCAGAGTTAGCAGAGAGCTCAGGTACTGCCCCAGTGTTTGAAGATGATGGTCCCCCACAATCCCCAGTGTTGCAACCCTCACCCAAGAATTTGTAGAGAGCAGAGCCATTGTGTAGGCCCTTGGAAAAGACAAGACTGCTGCTTTCTACAAGGATAAATGACTCTCAGATATTGAAAGCCAATGGAGTGTGCCCTACAGGTTTTTGGAACTGTTTAGGTCGGGTGACCCTTGTCTTCCTTTATTGTTCTCCCTATGACAATGGGAATATATATCCTATGACTTTCCCTCCTTTGTATATTTGCAGCAGATAATTTGTTCTACATTTTGCAGGTACACAGCCAGCAGAAAATTTTGCCTTAGGACAGCCCATATCTGAAAATGCCTTTGATGAGAATTTGTACTATTTCTGTCTTTATATTATATTTGTATTGTTAGTGAAATCGTTTAAGGTTTTATGATATTGTAATGGAATAAATGTACTTTATATATATATTATATATTGTGGAGATGCAGGAAAAAAAGCCCCCCATGGGAGCGCTTTGAAATGAAAATCTAGGAGAGAAAGCTAGCAAATAATCATATGCCTTCCCAGTTGACAGAGAAAACCCCAAACATCATAGGCCCTTTCCTAAGTCAAGATACGTTTTTTGGATGCCTTAGTTTGGACATTTTGGGCCTAGAAACATAAACTTATAACTTAATAAATTCCCTTTATAAAAGCCAACTCATTTCTGGTATATTACATTATTGGTAGCATTAACAAACTAAAACTTCCCCAGAAAATATGAATGAGAGGGGTACACAGGAAACATCTGAAGAAATGCTGCTAAATTTTCCTACATTTAATGGAAACTTTAAACCAACAAATGCAAATGCAAAAAATTCCATGAACTCCAAGCACAAGAAACAAAGGAAACTACTCCAAGGTACATTACAATCAAACTGTTCAAACCAGTAAATGGGACAGTGTGACCGTGGCTCAGTGACAGAATTCTCACCTGCCATGCCAGAGACCTGAGTTTGATTCCCAGTACCTGCCCTTGCAAAAACAAAAAACAAAAAACAAAAAACAAAAAACAAAAACAAACAATAACAACAACAACAACAAAAACAGTAAATGAAAAAAAATCTTAAAAGCAGTCTGGGGAAAAAGACAGATGTACAGAGAACATTGATAAGGATGACAGGCTACTTGCTAACAATGCAAGTGATAAAAACTGTAGAAAAATAACTTAAAAATATATTTTTAAAACCTTTCCTTATAAAATTTACATCCAGCAAAAATATATTTCAACAATGCAGGTGAAGGAAGGATTTTCTCAGACATATAATAGCTCACGGGATGGTGGGTCATGGTGGCTCAGTGGCAGAGTTCTTGCCTGCATGCTAGAGATCTGGGATCAATTCCCTGTGCCTGCCCATGAAAAAAGTAAATAAATAAACAAACAAACAAACAAATAAATAAAGCTCATGGGAAAAAAAGTTTATGGAAAGGAAGTCATTCAGGAAGAAGAAAATGATACTTATCAGAAGGAAATATAGATCTACATAAAATACTGAAAAGCATGGGAAATAGTAACTATATGGATAAATATGTGAGATATTTTCTTAGTATTTAAATCTCATTGAAGATGGTTGTTTGAACAAAGACATCAATGTAGTGTGGGGCTTATTACATGTGTAATACTAAAGCTATGTCTGGAGGGTGACTTCCAGGAAGTCAGCAGAATAGGATAGGCCAAGTTCACCCCTGCTCCAAGGAACAGCTAGAGAGTAACAGAAAAATGACAAGAACAGCAGTTCCACAGTGCAAATAATCTGAGGATCTTCTACACTACATAGGGAGCTTCTGGATGAAAAAGCTGTGAATGGAGATCAACCAGCTAGTACAAAGAGCCTAACACGTCCATTTCCAAATAGATGCCTGGAACCCTCCGCAGTACATGGACAGGTAGGTGGGAATGAGGAAGTAAGCCAAGCTGTGCTCCTTGAAAATGCCACACACATGCGCCCATGCATGCCAACCCCCTCACACCCTGTGCCCCAGCCCCCCATGTTTCACGCGCTTGAACCTAACCCTCTGCACCCCAAGTACACACACCTGGCACCCCCACTCCCTCAAACCTGCCACCCATACTCTGCACAGATGTGCACCAGTACCCTGCCCCACACATGCACTCACCTGTGCATCTGTACTCCATGCCCCCCAGCTCCACGCATGCATGCACCCATACCCTGCTACCTCATCCTATGCCATGAACCCCCTCACAACCTGTGCTCTGCCCCCCTGACCCCAGAACTCTGCCCCCCCATGCCCCATGCAGGCACACATCCACTCCATGTACCCCGAATCCAGTGCCACTGCCCCACACCCGGAAAATGCATGCATCTATGCCCTGCTCCTCTGTGCCCCTGCACTCCAAATCCCAGGCCAAGAGCCCCATGATCGCTATGCCCTCAGACCCCACCTCTTGCTCCCCTGCACACTCACATGCCATGCACTACAGAACCCCTGAAATCTGCATCCCACTGCACCCTGCGTCTGTGTTCCCTGTGCCATGCCAGTACTGCCCCTTGCAATCCCTCATGCTGCACCCCACACTCTTGGACATCTGCATAGTGCCACTGCCCCATGTCTAACCCTGAGCCATGTCCCACCACTGTGCTGTTGTACCCCTCACTATACCCCATGTCCTACCCCATCCCACAGATATAAAACCTTACATGACTGAAGGAAATCAACTACCAAAGTAACTCTATCAAGATAATTAAATGCCTTTAAAGCAACAGAAAATTACAAAGCATATGAAGATGCAGACAGATATAGCCCAGCCTAGTGACCAAATTAAAATACCAGTGGAGACACAGACTTTGGAACAACTAATCGAAGATGTTCAGACAACTCTTCTAAATAAATTCAGTAGGTTGGCTAATGACATAATGGAGATCACGAAGACACTAGAAGAGTATAAATAAGAATTTGAAAGAATAAATGGAAAAATAGCAGATATCACAGAAATGAAATATCATATAAATGAAATCCAAAATATACTGGAGACACACAACAGCAAATTTGAAGAGACAGATGAAAGAATAAATGAACTAGAGGATAGTGCAGTTGATTTTGAATGCACAAAAGAAGAAATGGCCAAAAAGATGGAAACATTTGAATGGGATCTCAATGGACACAAAGCATTGTAGAATGTAGAATCACTGGTGTCCCAGAAGGAGAATTGAAGAGTAAAGGTCTAGGAAGATAAGTTGAAGATATAATAAGGGAAAACTTCCCAACACTTATAAAAGATACAAATATGCAAATCAAAGAAGCCCAATGAAGCCCAAATAGAATAAATCTAAATAGGCCCACTCCAAGATACATACTAATCACCCTGTCGAATGTTGAAAAGAAGCAGAAAATCCTGAAAGCAGCAAGAGGAAAGTGATCTACTACATACACAGGAAACCACAGAAGACTGAGTTTGGACTGCAAAATAAGCACCACGGAGGCGAGAAGGTATGATACATTTAAGAACTTCAAAGAGGAGAAATTCCAGCCAAGAATTCTGTACCCAGCCAAACTGCCCTTCAAAAGTGAGGGAGAGATTACAATTTTCACAGACAAAGGCTGAGAGAATTTGTCGATAGGAGACTGCCCCTAAAAGAAGTACTAAAGGGAGATCGATCAGCTGGGAAAAAAAAAAAAAAAGACAGGAGAGGGCAATCTGAATGAGGGCACAGGATTGAAAGGTACCAATAAGGGTAACTTAAAGGATAAAAAGAGAAAGAGGGAAAAGAATACATACAGATCGGACAAATAAAATCCAAAGGATAAGAGGGTAAATTCAAGAAATGCCTTTACAGTAATAACTTTTTGAATGTTACTGAACTAAACTCATCAAGTAAAAGATATAGACTGGCAGAATTTATTAAAAATATGATTTATCTATATGCTGCTTACAAAAGATTCATAGTAGACCCAAGGATACAGATAGATTGAAAGTGAAAGGATGGAAAAAGATATTCCATGCATGCTGCAACCAAAAGAAAGCAGGAGTAGCTATACTAATATCAGACAAAATAGACTTTAAAGATAAAGGCATCATAGGAGACAAAGAAGGACACTATATATTAATTAAAATGACAATTTACCAAGAAGAAATAACCATCATAAATGTTTATGCTCCCAATCAAGGAGCTCCAAAATATATGAGGCAAACATTGCAAAACAGAAGGGAGCAATAGATGTTTCAACAATGATAGTGGAAGACTTCAATACACTACTCTCCTCTATAGACAGGACAAACCAGACAGAGGACCAATAAGCAAATCAAGAATATAAAAAATTTGATAAATGAATTATTGGTAGGATATTTGCAGGTCAACAGATGGAAGATGATTCCATCCAAAATACAGGTGCCCTTCACCTCAGTGAAATTTCTAGGTGTCCATTGGTGTGGGGCATGTCAAGATATTCCTTTTAAGGTGAAGGTTAAGCTGTTGCATCTGATGCTTTCTATAACCAAAAATGAGACACAATGCCTAGGATGCCTCTTTGGATTTTGGAGACAACATATTTCTCATTTGCATATGCTCCTCTGGCCCATTTACCTTGTGACCAGAAAAGTTGCTAGTTTTGAGTGGAGACTGAAACAAGAGGAGGCTCTGTGACAGGTTCAGACTGCTCTACAAGCTGCTCTGCCACTTGGGTCATATGATCTAGCAGATCCAATGGTGCTGGAAGTGGCAGTGGCAAGTAGGAATGCTGTCTGGAACCTTTGGCAGGCCCCTAGAGGAAAATTGCAACACAGACCCTTAGAATTTTGAAAAAACCCTCACGATCTGCTGCAAAAAACTATCTTCTTTTGAGAAACAGTTTTTGGCCTGCTACTGGACCTTAGTAGAGACTGAACACTTAACCATGGGCCACCATGTTACCATGAAATCTGAATTGCCTATCATAAGCTAGGTGTTGTCTAACCCACCAAGCCATAAAGTTGGATGTGCACAGCAGTACTCCATCATAAAATGGAAATGGTAAATTAGAGATAGGGCTTGATCAGGCCCTAAAGGCACAAGTAAGTTACATGAGAAAGTGGCCCAAATGCCCACAGCCCCCACTCCTGCCACATTACCTTCTCTTTCCCAGATCAGAGCTATGGCCTCTTGGTGAGTTCCATACAGTCAGTTGACTGAGAAGGAGAAAACCTGGGCCTTGTTTAGACATAATTTTGCATGGTATGCAGGGACCACATGGAAGTGGAGAGCTGAAGCATGACAACCCCATTCTGGGGTTTACTTAAAAGAGAGTGGTGAGGGGAAATATTCCCAGTGGGCAGAACTTCAAACTGTACACCTGGTTGACCATTTTGCTTGGAAGGAGAACTGACCAGAAGCACACTTGTATAAGGCTTCATGTGCTGTTGCTAATGATTTGGCTGGATGGTCAGGGACTTGGAAAAAGTATAGTTGGAAAACTGGTGACAGAGGAGTCTGGGTAGAAGGTACATGGATAGACCTTCTTGAGCGGACAAAGTACTTGAAGATATTTGTGTTCCCTATGAATGCTCACCAGAGGGTGACTTCAGCAGAGAAGGTTTTAATAATCAACTGGATAAAATGACCCATCCTGTGGATACAAGTCATCCTCTTTCCTCAGCAACTCCTGCAATTGCCCAGTGAGCTCATGAACAAAGTGTACATGGTGGTGAGTAGGGATAGAGTTTATGCATGGGTTCAGCAACATGGACTTCCACTCACCAAGGCCGACCTGGCTATGGTCACTGCTGAGTGTCCAATCTTCCAGCAGCAGAGACCTACAATAAGTCCCTGATATGGCACCATTCCCTGAGGTGATCAGCCTGCTACCTGGTGGCAGGTTGATTGCATTGGAATGCTACCTAGTGGCAGGTTGATTATATTGGGGCACTTCCATCATGGAAGGGGCAGCAGTTTGTTTTAATTGGAATAGACACATAGTCTTGATATAGGTTTTCATTCCCTGCATACAAAAGCTTCTGCAAAAGCTACCATATATGGACTTAATGAATGTATTATCCACTGTCATGGTATTCCTCACAGCATTGCATATGATCAAAGAACCCACTTCACAGTAAATTGAAGTGTGGGAATGGGCACATGCTCAAGGAATTCTTTGGTCTAAACACGTTCTCCATCATCCAGAGGCAGCTGGGTTGATAGAACGGTAGAATGGTCTTTTGAAAACTCATTTCTGGTCCCAACTATGAGGCAATAGCTTGCAGAGCTGGGGTGATGTTCTCAAGGAGGCTGTGTATGCTCTGAATCAGTGTCCAGTCTACGGTGCTGCTTCTCTCATAGCCAGGATTCACAGTCCAGGAGCCAAGGGATGGAAATGAGAGTTGCACAACTTGTTTTCATGCCTAGTGATCCACTAGGAAAATTTATGCTTCCTGTCCCTGAAACGTTAAGCTCTGCTGGACTACAGGTCTTAGTTCCAAAAGAAGGAGTCCTCCTTCCAGGGGACATAACAATGATTCCATTGAACTGGAAATTAAAATTGCCACCTGCTCACTTTGTGCTTCTCATGCCACTGAACCAATAGGCATGAAAACGGATTACTTTTTTGTCTGGGGTGATTGATCCTGACTATCAAGGGGAAATAGGACTGCAACTATACAATGGAGGTAAAGAAGACTTTTTCTGGAATACAGGAGATTCCCTAAGGCATCTCTTAATACCTCCATGCTCTGTGATTAAAGCCAATGGAAAACTGCAATGACCCAAACCAGTAGGACTACCAATGACCCAGAAACTTTAGGAATGAAGGTCTGGGTCTCTCCAAGTGGGAAAGAAGCATAGCCAGCTGAAGTGCTTATTGAGGGTAAGGGGTACATGAAATGGGAAGTAGAAGAAGGTAGTGATAAATATGAGCTATGACCACATGACCAGTTACAGACATGAGGACTGTAATTGCATGAATATTTCCTCCCTGTTTTGTTATGAGTATGTTTGCATTTGAATATAAGCAAATATCTTGCTTTCCTTTTGTTGTATGACATAAGTTGTATTGTTCGTGTTATAGTATTTAAGTAATAGGATATGAAGTTTAAGATTGAATGTTACCTAAGTACTTTCACCCTATTCTGGAGAGATGTAGTGCCTTTCTGGTTGAATACAGGACAGTTCAGTACTATTAAGTGAAACATATTTCTGTTGTGTGTTCTATTTGAAAATTAAGCAAGTTTCAAGGTGATGTGTATAGCTGCAAAACTGACAAGGGGGGTACTGTGATGGCTAGATTCTTATGCCAACTTGGCCAAATGATTATGCCCAGTTGTCTGGTCAGGCAAGCACTGGCCTGACCATTGCTGCAAGGATATTTTGAGGCTGGTTGATAAATGGAATCATAAAATGTATGCAATCAATGTAGAAGAATTTTTAAAAGTATGAAAAGGGAACAAATGACAGATGGTACAAATGGCAAGATGTTAGATTTAAAATTAAATTTATTACTAATCATGTAAAAAATATATAGCATAATCACATGGATTAAAAAGCAGAGATTGTCAGATTGAATTAAAAAATCAAGAAATAACTATATGCTGCCAAAAAAAGATGCACACGAAAATAAAAACACAAATAGGTCAAAAGTAAAAGGATGGAAAATATGTTATTTTATTACCAACAAAAAAGACAGTTGGAGTGACTATATTAAGAGGAGAAAAAGTAAATTTCAGAATTATGTCAATAAGCCTCGATGAATAAGTTCATTTCTTAATGAGAAAGGGATCAACTGCTTGAAAGCACATAAAAAACTCAGTCACTTATGAAACAAATAACAAAGATCCAAAATACAAGAAGGGAAATCTCATAGAACCAAAAGGGGAAATAGACAAATACACAGTTATTTTCATACCTTTCTCAATACTCATAGAACAAATAGACTGAAAATGAGTAAGCCTATAGAAGAGATGACCTAATTGATTTCAACATACGCTTCACCCAAAAGCAGCAAAATATACATTTTTAAGTGCACATAGAATATTTATCAAGATAGATCATAGTTTAGGCAACAAAATGATATAAATTTAAAATACTCCAAGTCATATAAAGTAAAACTGATCATAATAAACTAAAATAAAAAATCTATAACAAAAAAATCTCCAAAAGGAGTGCAGCCCTCTGACACCTTGACTTTAGACTGATGAGTCCTGTATCACACTTCCAACTTATAGCACCCAATGAACTTAAGCTTCTGGTATTTGTTATGGCAGCAATAGAAAATTAATACATAATATAAAGCAGCAGTCACACATCTGCATGTCTATTTGGCCAAGAGACATGTAACATTATTTTCACAAAATAACCTGTACATGAATGCTTCTAGTGACTTTATATATAAATGTGACTACCGGGTAAAAATATTTTGCTCAAATGTCCTTCAGCTAAGAAATGGATAAACAACCAGAGAAGACACAAACAATAGAATACTATTCAGCAATATCAAGGGGCGAAGATGTAAACTACAGATACAAGCAATGACATGAATGCATCTCCAGTGAATTATACTAGCTGGAAAAAAGATAGAGGTAAGAGGTACATACTGGGTGATTTCATTATATTTCATTTTATTGTATGATATCTTGAAAAAGGCAACTCTATAGGGACAGAAAACAGCCTAGTGCTTGTCAGAGGTGGTGGTAAGGAGAAGGAACAGCTGTAAGTGGTGGGAGGGAATTGTTTGGGATGATATCATGGTTCTCTGCCTTGATTGTGGTGGAAGTTACACTAACTATACGCATTTGTCCCATGCCATAGAATTGTATAAGCATAAGAAAAAACGAAACTGCATGTAAATTATGTCACCATTTTAAACATTGGATTATGTCAAAAAAATTATAGTACTATCGAATTTCCTGACAGAAAACTATGACGAGATTTCTTTCATCATTTCATTTGATCCTATAATTCTTTTCTCTTGGATCTTGGTTCAGCACTCTGGTTTCATGAAGTACATCTTCTCCTGAGCTGAAAAGAATCCTAGAAATTCTTTGTCAGTCCACTGGTACAATCTGAAAGTTGTCTAAGCCATGTCATCTTGGAAGCTTCTACCTAATATTCTACTCTGAAAATGGTTCAGAGAATCTGAAACGATTATTTCCACTGGGCTCTGAAACAGTCTCTACTTGAAGACAAAAAATTCTACCTTGTAATTAATATCAAGAGCCTTTGGGCAATAATGAGAAGTAATCAGAAACCTATTTGAAAATGGTATTGAATTGCTAGCATTAATTTTTTGTAACAATCAATAATTGTAGAAGGAAGGAAAGTAAAACTTCTCAATTGGGGTACAGTACATAGAGTTTCAAGAGGATTATCAATGGCTTCCCTGTGTTAAGAACATATATCTGGTATAACTCTTTTCCTAGGGAAAAACAAAATATCTTTGTGATTTTCCAGGTCCTGTTGGAAAAATTTTACAGATAGTTTTAAGTGTGAATGATATCAAGAAATTTCTAGTCTCTTTTTTCTAAATTAAAGAGGTAACGCTGGGATAATTAAATCTTAAAATAGAATGATGTAAGCCTTTGTTTCTTATTTAAGCAATGTGGCAATAGAATAGATATACTAGAAAGTAACATGATTGTAATGTGCCTTAGCTCATTCAAAAGTGAAAAGCTATTGTATTTTTTTCCTTTTTAATAACCAGTGATATGATAAAGTCAATGGTAAGCAGATAATTTATTCTGATGAGATAGAATCTTTGTTATCTAGGAAGATTACACAGAAAGAAACTAATAACCTTTTATTATCCATTGCTAAGAGTTCTAAGACCAGCTTATCATTTTAACTTAGAGAAAACTAAATTCTGGTTTTGCATTAATACAATAATTGATAGTAAATCTTCATAAGTATTTTCTGTTTCATGAATAAATCTATCAAAACTGAGCCAACTTTAACAAAATTTTAACACTCTCCAATTGTTGTTTTCAGACTCATTTACCAATAATACAAATTAAAGCAAACAAAAATTCCTTTTCTTCACACCGTCTACAACTTTCTCTCTGTACTTTTTGTCTATCTTTCTTTACAGTCTCCCTTTATTCTTCATCTGCTTTCCATCATTAGATGACTAAGTAATATCGCCCAATTTTTGTCCTTGAGTCTTGATTATTTCAATGATCGTGATGTTTTCAAGTTTCTTCCATGTTGCAGTATGTCTCACAAGTTTATGTTTTCTTACAGTCTAATAATATTCCGTTGTGCGTATGTAACACATTTTGTTTATCCGTTCATTTGTTGATGGATACTTCAATAGATGTTGACAAAACTAGGGTTGTTTCTAGCTTTGGGCCATCATGAATAATATTGCTATATATATTGGTATACAATAATACGTTCATGACCTGATTTTTATATCGTTAGGGTGTATACGTAGGAGTGAGATTGGTGGGTGAAATGGAAATTCTATATTTAACACTTTGAGTAAAGGTCATGCTGCTTTACACAGTGGCTGCACCATTTTACATTCCATCAACAGTGTTCTGGAGTTCCAACTTTGGTACATCCTCTACAACAGTTGTTATTTTTCTCTTTTTAAATAATAGCCATCAATATGGGTGCAAAGTGATATTTCATTGTGGTTTTAATTTGCATTTTTCTAAAGGTTAATGACATTGTGCATCTTTTCATGTGCCTGTTGGCCATTTGACTATTTCCTTTCTTCTTTGGAGAAATGTCTTTTCAAGTTCTTTGCCCGTTAGTTGATTAGATAATAACTACAATAACAATAAATCCACTTCAGTCAGTGGTTACAAACCCCCTTATTTTATTCATTTGGGACAGTGACCACTCTGGCTGCTTCAAGTTAAGGAGGAATGGATATATTATGGGGCAGAGGGGTGGGATTATTTGCTTACTGTTGAAGATCCTCCATGCTTTTGGGATGGGGCTGTTCCCTCCTTACCTTTCTGTTAGTAAGGAATTGGAAGCTCCTTATTGTCTGTGAACTTTGGGACTGTTAGATTTATAAGAGCACTTAAAGAAATCTCTTTAAACAAGTTAGTAGAAATTATATTTAATTGAAGAAATTTTGCATCGAATTTATTCATATTCTGTGGAGTTAGGAAAACAGTTCCCATTCATATGAGAGGGAAATGCCTTTCTGAATTACTGACATGAAGACCACAGATGCTAGAGAGCTTATAGCTTCAGAGTCACAACCCCAGCTGCAAGTGAATAGTAAAACTCAGAAACACAATTTCACCAGATCGCAAAATGCTATTCTACCTTTCATTGGGTACAAAAATCTTAACTGATTTTCGCTCACAATTAGACAAACAGGAAGAAAAGACCAACAAACTAAATCCTCTGCCATCTCTTACCAAAATAAAGAATAGATTTTAATGATTCATCCAATGAAAATCACTAAGTGGTCATATCATTAGACCAAATTCCTCATCATTGCTATCACCAATGGAAATAACTAACCAGAAAACAAAATACCAGAAGAGAGAAAAAAAAGAAGAGTCAAATTCTCTTGCTGCTTGGAATTCACTCTGGGAGGCGAGAAATGTTGTATTTGAATTTAAACAGCCTACATGGCACACTTCAGCACAGTACTTGGTTCCAGCATGTGACTCCAACTGGGCAACTGGTTGAACTTCTAAAACTGCATATAATGTTCAAAGAGGCTTTTATAAAAAGATAAGTATAAAAATGAGTCCAAGATTTTATTTAAGTCATTAATTGATGCAGAAACAAATAACGTATTATGACCAGTTCAAAAGGCCCTTGAGAAATTAGGTATCAATAGGCAATGAGATACGATTGCTGGATTATACACAAAACTGATTAATGTTGGAAACAGTCATCAACATAACCTTCAGGGTTATCTCTAGACAAAAATCATTTACAACTCTGCCAAACAAAATTTTACAAGTTATCAAACATCTTTATTTAATCTTGGACCTTTAATCAACAAAATACAGTGTATCAAATAATGACCATTCCTGCCACCTTCAACCCTTTTTTATATTAAAAGGATGCACAAGGTTTTTTGTCATATTTCAACACTTAGTGTAACTTCTCTGCATATTCATTTCATTGCCTAAGCAGCTTTCCCAAATTCACTGTCTTTGGAACGCTAACAGAATTTATAAATATTTAAGTAGCATAATCAAGAGATGCCCAACCCTGTGAATTGCACTAGTTCCATCCCATGTCTCACCCCTATTCCACCACCCACACACAAAGGTCTAGATGTCCATAACAGCTTCCAGAATTCTACTCTTCCAGGGAAATGCATCCTAGAACATTGATAAGCATTGAATTGGGAGACCCTCCTTTATTCAAGTCTAGATTCACCACCTACGAATCTTATAGTCCTTGGCAAGGTTTGCCCTCTCCATTTCAATTTCCTTCTTTATGGTATGAAGACAATAAGCCCTAATAAAGGAAAAGCCCTAGTAAATATTGTGTGAGAATGAAAAAATGCACAATTGCTGTCTTTCCACATGGTTATGCTCTTCCCCCAGGTTTTCATGACTGACCTCTCATCATTCTGCCCACATAATTTCTTGGATAGGTTAGATCAATGTTGTCTCGCAGGGTTTTCTGAATGATGGAAATGTTCTATATCTGCAGTGTCCAATGCTATATCCACTAGACCCAAGGGGCCACTGAGCTCTCCTGCAAATGTGAATAATGAAACAGAGGAACTCGTTTAAAAATTGTACTTCCTTTTACTTAATTTAAATTTAAATAACCACAAGAGGCTAGTGGCTAATATATGGACAGTGTGGGGTTAGGTAACAATAGCAGTTGAGAAGAGCAAAAGAGTATAATGGCTTAGATATTAGGCTGAAAAACGAATACTTAATTGGTGGAGTTCGGAGTTGAAGAACTGAAATGGCAGAAAAGGGCATTAGGGCTCCTGAAGTACAAAATTGAATATATGTAGTATATAAGGCCTTCTTACATGTTGAATGAAGAAACAATTAAGCCAAGCTTTAAAGTTGGGGAGGAGGTGCTCCTGGTTCCTGGGAATTTAATAAATTCAATCTCTCAAAAGACTAGTCTATATTTATGATTTTATCCTTTTTTTTTTTTAGTTTCTTTTAAACATTTTTAAAAGAAATGTTTAGTCCCAAAATAACTTAAATAAATTCTCTGGCTTTTTGTTTTGTTTTGACATTCTCATTTTGCAGCTGCTGCATATTAAATTTTTTTTAGCTCTGGAGGATTTCTAAACTGTACGTTAGAGACAGTATTATTCAACTAGACTTTGTTAATTATTCGGCTAAGATATTAACTTTACCTGAGGTAATAGTTAACATGCACACACAAGAAGAGAAGCTACCTAGGAATATGACAGATAAAAATCCTGGTTTTCAGAAGTACACTTTTTCCCCCCAAATATTCTGTTTCATTTTCCCCAAAGCACATATAAATGTCAATCAAGAATTTTAACCCTGAATTCTTGTTTTAGAAAAAACACAAACAAGTTATCTATAGATAGAGTGTTATTGTCAATTTATCCTATCAGTGAAGTATAAGATTTTAAATTAATGCTATTCCAGGCTTTTATACATCTCTGGAAATAGAATATGGAAATTCAAATGACCAAAACCCCCAAATTTCAAGGTAAATATATACAGGCAATCTCTACATGAATCTAAGAGACTTGATAAAAAAGAAAGAAAAGAAAAATTCCATTTTTGCTCATTTAAGAAATCATTACATCATGTACACACAGGCTAAAATGGGTTTCTTTTAAATATGTGTTACTGACTCAGAGTTTATCAGGTGTCAGAGATTCAATTATGTGTTGGGAATTTAGCAAAGGACAAAATAGCATTGATTATTAATCACTGCACATCTTATTTTTATTTTTAAATTATCTGGGATGACTAGATGATTCATGCCACTTAGAAACAAGCTTTACAGTCTATTTGCAGACATAGCTGGTGAAGTATTTGCTAGTTTGCAGTAGATGACAACTACCTACAGAACGTTATATCTCTAATATAGTCTAACTTCGCTAACAACACAGGCAAGAACCTAACTTACCCAAAATGTTTATTAATATGTAGGCCTGGTGTTTTCTTTGAAACCTCTTATATTCTATCAATAAAACTTAGGATTGTTTCATTTTATCAGACAATTCAAACACAAGTATTTTCAGCTTTCAAGATTTTAGTTTCTACAGCCCTAAATAAAACTTGCTTTTATCCCCCCAGAATTTTATTCTCCTATTTTCGCTCATATAATAGGCATTTCTGCCAATCAAATATTTCTAGATTTTGCAGAAGACAAAAAATTATTGGTTTGTCTGAAATGAAAATAGAAGAGGCCAAAAGACCAAAAAGAGCTGGAATAATAAAATGTTCAAAAAATAGCAATTAAATATGATCTTTCAGAAGACTAATGCTAGAAAATAAATTTTTGCAAATAAAGTATATAAAAGGAAAAGAGTTGAATAATTATAAAAATGTGAGCTGTACAATTTTTTTTTTTTTTTTTTTTTTTGCATGGGCAGGCATCAGGAATCGAACCCGGGTCTCTGGCATGGCAGGCAAGAAGTCTGCCTGCCGAGCCACCATGGCCCGCCCTGTACAATTTTATTTTTGAACATCACCAAATGAAATATGCATGCTCATGCATTGATTTAATACTAGGTACTAAGTAAATACTGTTTTTTTATTCTTGAAGGATTAAAAATCATTACATAAAACTTTATTCCTAGCAACTGTAATATATGTGCATTTTATTTTTCAGCTACTTCTGCCATGAATCAGAAATCTTCATATGTTCCCAAATATTAGTTATATTTACTCATATCCAAATCGTAAGTATAAAATTGCTTGCAGAAAAGACAGCTGGCACTTTCTTTGTCATTACATAAGCAGACTGATATTTCTGAGTCACTGGTAGGCATTGAGGAAGGGAAAAAAATGTTTCGGTATCCATTCCAAATGCTTGATAACTATATAACGATAGAGATTTAAGTGTTTTACCGCTACATCAGATGGATGTATCAATTGTCTATGGGAGAAAAAAAGTAAAAAAAAAAGAGGAATAGAGAAGTAATGAACAACATCTTCAATGTCACTACCCAATTCTAAAAACTTTCCCCACTTTGGTGTCTCTCCTGTGTACTGGTGTGCAGAGTGAGAGAAGAGGCAGACATAGGGTACTCCTTAGGTTTTCCTATTAGAAGCAACACTGTGCAAAATACCTGTACTAAATTTACCTACAAGTGGACTCCTCGGTAAATAATGTAAACTTTTTCTCTGATTAACATTATTGTCAAAATATTTTCATTTTACTCTATGTGTAAAATACACAGAAAGCAAAAGTGAAATAATAAAAACCATTCATAATCTTATCCCATTCTCAGTTTTTAAATTTATTCAAACTGTGACTTTAATCAAATGGGATCCAAATTGCCTAAGATAAGAAACATTCTTATTTTTGTTCCAGATCCATATTGCCAAATTGCTTTCCAAACAGATTTCATTGCTATACATTCTTAACAACTGTTGTGTACCTGTAAATAAAAGTAAATCTGTTTTTATTACAAAATCTATACATGTTCATGCTAGAAACATTTTTTAAATGCCTATAATAAAAATATAGGATTTAAAAAAAACAACCAAAATTCCACTAATATGATGTAATAATTGCTAATATCTTGGCATATCTCATTCAAGGCAGATGAAAAATAGTTGCTAAAAGGAAGAACATTGGAGCCAGATTGTTTAGGTTCAAAGTCTCGCTCCATCTGTGGGAGCGAGAAAAGGTACTTATCTGTGCCTTAGTATACTTGGGGGTGAAATGGGGATAATAATAGTCTCTAACTCACTGAGCTGTTGTGAGGCTAGAGTGGTTAAGATGTGTGAATGGTTTAAACGAGTTCAGGATGCAGAGGGTCAGGCAGTGGTAAATGCCATAGCATGAAGTTTTTAGAAGAAAAGAGGCAAGCCTTTTTTGTGAGCTCTACTGGGGTGTGTCTAGAGTGGCCTTGACTTAGGGAACATTGGATGTCTTGGGTGTTCAGTGAAAATTGTCACATTGGCTCTTGAAAGGTTGAAGATTTCCTGTCAGTCGAGGGCTCGGGGAATTATCCCCCTACAGCAGAACAACAGTGGTTGTCATTTACCCAAACTCATAGACTTCACCCACATAGGGATAGCTTAATATTCAGGCAAAGACTTATAAGAATCCTTATGTAAACTTCTGGGGCTCTTTTTCAGTGTAGCCTCCTCCTCCCTGATAATGCTACATCACAAATCCTTTCTACTTGCTCTCCCCAAAACTCAGATCCCTCATCCCTCCGCTTAGCAGGTCTGCTGTGCTCTGCATTAATTTCTCTTTGTTAAATAACCCTTAGGGTTTCTGTTTTCTTGACTTGATCTAGACTGATGCAGGTGTCAATCTCTCAATTCAAAAGCTTATTAGTTAGAGCAATCTCCAAAAATAAACTTATCACAGTTGTACCAAACTTTCCCTGTTGACGTGAAAAAAAGGCACTTTATGTTTTAGTAGTGTCTTTGGAAACAAGAACGAAGGTACTAACTACTCCTTGAGCAAATATACTAGTAGAAGTGATAATAGTGGTAGATGGACTTTTCCTTATGTTGTGAAAACAGAGCTGGATACTTCTTTACCTTAGCATCAAATTCATTTGTTTTGAAACATAATGTCAAACTTTAGTGCCCATTTATCTATGGAGGGGGAGAAACCTACACAATGGAAGAAAAATATTTTTAAAGATTTAAAGTTTTAAAACTGCTTTAGAATTTCCAGACCACCTAATTTGCTTTTCTTCTTCCTGAGGCAATCTTTTAGTATTCTACTCTTTGCATGAAAATAATAAGTGTATCATCTTAAGTTAGTTTCTTGCTGAAAGAGGTGACTAGACATGGCACCAGGGCAGCTTGTTTATTTCACATCTTCTTTGCACTTTACGAGGTCCCCATTGCCACGGACTGTCTCCTGACTCTGTCCTTATGCAAACAGGTTTCCTGTGAATGCCCCAGTGGAGCACTGGGTGAGCAGATGGTGGGCAATTGGACAAACCCCCTTGCCATCTCTTCTCTTTATTTTCTAGAATTGATTCTGTTTAGTGGTGTTTTTCTTTTTCTTTTTTCTTTCACCTAAACCTTTTTCATCAGCTATAGGCAAATGTTTTCTCCTACCCCACATAACCCCTGCCAGAACCTGTCCTGAAAATTTAAAGTAAAGACAGAATTTCAGTGTTGTGAAACCTCAAGCACCCTGCTGCCACTCCCCCCACTGGTGTGTCCTTTCCCAGTGATTTAACAGAATGGTTTTGACACCATGTAAACCAAACAGGGAAATCTAGTGCTCTTTGAAAAGCTGTTGATTTTCTCCTGGACAGAGATTCAGAAGTGTTATACAAATTAAATAACAAATACCTACTTCCTTAGAACTTTACATCATAGTGTGCATTTATATGCAAACATGAATTTCATTTAAGACTTAAGATAGCAGCAATATACTTAGGCTAAGGATGATGAAGCTTAGTTCTGACGTATTTATATTTTGAAATAAGTTTTAATAATGTAACCAAAATGCAGGTTGAGATTCTTAATATCCATCACTTGATAAACTAATAGGTTGCATTTTCAGTGTGCTCTAGGCTAACTATATTCCATTTTAAATGCCATATAAATGCAGAATATCATGATCATGATTTTAGAACCATTCTGTATTATGCTAAGGAAATTACTGTTACTGTGTCTACGAATATTACTAAATCAATCACAACAGTACAAACAGTGAGAGACAAAAGCCAAGAATCTTCACATGCAAGATAAAATAAAATGAACATTTTAATATTCGTAAAAATTATAGGACATGTTGTCATGGAAGAGAGTATGTGCCAAGAAATATTTCTGACTACTTTGTGTTAATGCAACGTTTTCTTATATTTTACTAAATATCAATGACAATTTTAAATATCTACTTACATATATGCAAAGCACTCTTTTATAATATGTTATATAGAAATAAAGTGTACAATAAAAGTCCATAGCACCTGCTTTAATTTCAGATCTGAAGAATCATTTTTCTGAAATGATTGAGACAATTTCAAAGTCATTTTTTCAGGTTTCAAATACTCAATAATGTCTATCCTGCCTACAGTACACATTGATTATGTGCATAGAAAATGCCCAAATGAAAATTTTCCCAGCGTGTTTTTATTTGACTAGCTATCCAATAAAGTTGCAAATATAAAAATGTCACAACCTTAATCATTTATGAAATTTCTAAATTTCAAAGGCATATTCTTAAAAAACATAAATAGTCCAGACAAAAATAGCATTAGCGGTCCTAATAACAATAGTTTACTCAACAAATATCCTTGTAACAGTCTTAGTGCAGCTCTTCTGTAACCTCCTCCAAACACATGTGCAAAAAGTCCTGCAGCAATCAAAAAGTAATTAAAAACATTTCAATCTTTTATTCAACGTGATCTATAAAGACCACCAGAGAAGAAAGAGTATATTCTTTCTGTTGGGAAATATTGAAAAATATAGAAATATCTTTTCAATAGATATTGAAAAGAAAAAATATCTTCTTTTTGCAGTCCAGTTTATTATCATGCCAGGGATGGCAGCTGACCCTGAAACCCTGAACCTTCACATTCATTTCTCAAGCCTCCAAAATTCTTCTAACTCTCATTTTAACCTTCCTAACTTCTTATGTGCTCAGATACCCACCTGGACCCTCCCCAACAACATGTAGCCCTAAATCAGAAGGATCTGTAAGCTTGATATGGGGGGAGGGATTTGCAAATGCTTCATATCTTATGTTTGTGTTTCCTAATTATATGGGTATACTAATAATTTTTTGGCTGTGTGTCAAATATACATATACCACTTCACTGTTATATTTCCTTTCCCCTAGTTAACTCACTGTAGTGAATGCAAATAAAATAGGGGCTCTCCCCACTTCATGCAGCCTCAGCATATCTGACCCTGTCATTAATAATAGATAGGGACTTTTGCAATGTCATAATGCCTCAACATTTTAGACCCTGTTGTCAGGTCCCTCAGTGGCCAGTGCTTCTCCTCTCCATATCCTATCCAGATTTGCACCCCCATGAAAGTCAAATAAATTCTCCAATCCCCATTCTTGCTTGACCAACTGCTTCAGTTCCACCCATATAACATTATAAAGGCATAGCTCCAGGTACCTCCTTCTGTAACCTTTGCCCCCACTTACTCTGCTTGATCCCATGCTCCTGACATATTTCCCCATGTGATCCCACAAGGTATATTAGTCCTCTTTGTTCCAGGACTTGGAAGCATTTCTTTCACATACTTGCCCTTCCTGTACCTGGCTATCTATATGAAGATCCTCACAACATATGACCCACTCCTCAGAAACCTAGACTGGTGCATGCATTACCACCACATAATTTGCTGGTTTTAATACCTTTTGTAGAGGCTCAGGGCCTGAGCTCCCCTTCCATATTGAGAATTAGTTACTGCACGTAGCTGCCTACATGGCCAGGACAAAAGTCCAAGGTCAACAGACTTCCTAAGGAGGAAAGAATGTTCAGATGGAATTGTAAACCACTTTTCTTGTAAAACATTAAAACTCCTCTCCCCTGATATGTTATTAATAAAGCTCCCAACCACTGTTTCATGAGTCCCTTCTGAAACTGTCCTCATAACCTATGGAATGTCCTTGTCCTAAACCCTCATAAGCTGTCCCTTTTACCACCTGCCTTGTGGAGCACTGACTTCCATTTTCCAGACGGCCACTCCTGGGAAAGATTTCCTGCTCATAAGTCCTAATAAAATTCAGGTCTAGCCCTGTACCAGATGTATTCTTTGGTCTTTGGGCTACACTGACCCAAGCCCTTCAAGGGCTGAGTTGGAACACATTTTGTGACAATAAATCTCAACTGGCAATGGCATTGCTCCCAAAGGGCATATAGAAATCTTTGTGTACTCTTTTTTTTAAATGTTTTGTTTTTTTCATTTTTATTGTAACAGTGGTTGGGGAGTAAAATTGGCATCTAGTGGTGCAAAGAATTATCCCATCCATGTCAAGCATCTCCTTTTTAGAAACACCCTGAGCATTTTATCCTTTGGAATATTCTACCATATTCCAAATATGGTATGGTATGGAGAGAGAATTGGAGAAGTTATTTGATTCTTTACCTTACATTTAAGCAGGAATCACTATAACTTTAAAAACAAAACGATGACCCCAGAAGAGGAAACAGTGGGGGTATTGGAATTTCAAAAAATTCCTTAAAGATGAATAGCATGAAAAGTATCTGAGGGCTGAGAGAGGAAGAGTACGAAAGTTTCCCACATGTCATGGGGAAATTTTCTAGAAAGGTAAATAATAGGATTATAGCTAACCCTTAGCCTAGCACAACTAATATGTTTTATTCTTGGTATGTTTGAGGAAGGGAGAATTAATAACACTTTTTCTAGCAGCACTGAACAAATCAGACCTCTCTCCGGAAGGGAAAAAAGACCCTGAGCCTATGAAACTACTCATTTATTTAGAAGAAAAGGACTTTGTTTTTATTACAAATAATTGGTGAATGAGGTACTTAAATCAATCCTCATTCTAAGAAAGAAAGTCAAATTTATTAGTGCAAGAGATGAGGTAAACTTGGGAATCCAGAGTGGTATAAACTGAGCACAGCAACTGGCATTTGCCATTTGCAAAATGTGGACACTTGTGTTAAAAGTTTTACAGATTCACCACGTGCTGGGGTCAGGAGATTAAGCCCAGAGCTGCCAAGGTAGGAAGTCTGAAGAGATCATTCTCCCATAAAGTTGGGACCCCAGTGGGCTACTTTCCAGTGCAAGTACAAATAAACATTACCATCCATCACACTTCCATTCTGGGAGTGCCAAGAAAATTGTCTGGAGCTATGCTGAGGGGGAGAAATTACATCTTAGAATATAAAAATCACATAGCTTTCCTGTGGGTTTGTATTCTACACCCATACTACATAAGCTTAGAAAGCAATTTAGAGAGATCCTGGCCTGGCTTGTCCTGCAGATGCAAATGCATATTGTCCCCAGAAGAATGCAGCCTCATTACTGGCTCCAAATACTCCACTACAATGAAGTAAATGAAGAAGGGGAAATAGGGTGAGAAAGGAGAACAGGAAAAGGAGGTAGTGAGAAAGAGAAATGAGGATATAAATGTGAGATGAATATTGACCAAAAAAAACCTGCTGAAGATGTGTAGAACACCACAGGGGAAAAATACTTTACAGGAAGAACTAAAAGAAAATACTCTGGCTCTAAGTTACCTTTCCAATATTCTAAATGTGGTCATTTTTGAGTCAAGGGAATGCCACCCCTGCAGATAATATAAACGCATAAAATCAACTTGTAACTAAAACACTACCTAAAGAATTTCCCAAAAAAATCTAAATTGTCACCTTTACTTTTTTATCTTAAGAGTATTTTTAAATGGAAACTCTCTATGGTTTAATTGAGATTTTAAATTATTTTTCCTGTTATTACAAGTTTAGTAGCTTTTCAGAGTTTTCAGAACCAAAGTTTTTACAGTATTTTTTTGTCTTACTTTAACCTTATTGTATACCAGGATGGAGGGATATCTTTATAAAAGAAAAACCAAAAACTACACAAGCAAAACATCATATTTCAACTATTAAAATGTTGTCTCAGAAGGAGATGTATGCCTAACAGTATAAGAACAGCTTTTTTTTAAAAAGATGATTAAAAGACAAAGATAAAAGATTATTTTAACAAAGTTTCTGGGGGTTGTTTGCATGTTGTTCAATAAGAAGCAGAAATTAAAACAAATTTTAAAAAGAGAGTAAATACATCAGAAAATGGATCTGAATAAATTATTCACCATTCAGAACAGATTGGCAAAGAAATAAAAAATATAAAAGAGGCATTAGGAGACATGGAGGAATAAGTCAGAACATCCAACCACTATCAAACTAAAATTCCAAAAGGAGGTGAAAAAGGCAAATGAGTCAGTGAAAATATTTGAAGAGATAAAAATTGAAAAATTTCAAGAACTGTGAAAGACGTCAATCCACTGATTCAAGAAGCCTTACGAGTTACAAGCAAGATAGTAGAAATAAGTACACACAAATAGAGCACAAAGCCAGAAACGAACTTACACACGTTATCTTGCTTATCCAACTGTTTATCTAATTGATTTTATTTTTAAATATATTATCTTCTGTTTGCTAATTGAAGGTCCACATCATATTTTCATCTCTACTAATATTAACCTGATTTAAACTGTTCAAAATGTGTAAACCATAATGTATATTCTGACAAATCTGGTATATCTGCTTCATAGAGGATGAATTGTCTTCTTTAGCTACATTCCCTAATCCTGCATCTAAAACTCAAGTTGTTGATTTGAATCGTTAAAATTCAAGTTGCTGATTTTATCTAGGATTGAAAACAATATCATTTTTGATATTGCAAGTGAATTTTTCAAAGATTGTTATTCTTTAGCATAAAGAATATTTATATATAGCATAAAGTAATCATATGGACAACAAAACTGAATTTTATATGACTACCATGGTCATGACTGTACTTTCTCCTATTACTGTATTAATATTTTGATGAATTTTTCAGTGGCTTGAACCTCAAGTAATTTTTTCATTAACTGCATATGGGAGCTAAGTTTTATACATCTTAAATATCTCTGATAGGCATTGACAAATTGGTTCTAAAATTTTTCCACTCAGCATTTGTCAAAATCACCTCATAATATTTCTGGTATAATAAAGAACTATGAATTGGGATCACTTTAATTTGTACCACTTTGTAAATAATCTATTAATTTCATTTTGAAAATTATGAATGCCAATAAAATTGTGACCCAATTCTGGCCAGGTTTGAATTTTTATCTATTTAATCTTTAACCTTGGTATGCCATTTTCTTTTACAAATTTAGATGGCAGTATTTTTCTCATCATAAAATCTTTTTTATCCCTTTTGTTTGGTTTATCAACTTCTTCAGTTGTTATATTTTTCCCTTAATAGTATATAACTGTTACGAGTCCAATATCTTTTATCTCATTTTTATTTACTTGTCTTTTTTCTCTCCTCTCTGTGATTGGTTCACAAATTTGTTCTTTACAATTCCAATTCAACTTCTGATATATAAGACCTGCTCTCTATAGCATTTCATTTGTCTATTTGCTGCTTTTGTACTAATATCTTCCATGCCAACTATTTCCAATTTTATTTTTTCTGTCCTTATAATGGCCTATGTTTTTGTCATAGATAATTTTCCTTATTGAGAACATGAAGAAGCAACATTTAAAATTGGTTTTGCAAAAAAAATCTATTCCAAGAATATGCATTTTCCTGTGCTTTTGGCATATGCTCTCATTTCTTTTTGTGGCAATATTTTTCCATATGTCTCAATTGGATTTTTTGTCATATTTAAGCAACTATTCAAAAAAGAGATCTATTCTGTTGTTTGTCATTCTTACCCTGTTCCCTAGAGCTTCTTCTCATGTAACAGAAGCATGCTATAGAGAGAACAGAAAAGCTGAAATAATGCACATTTAAAAAAAAATTTAAACTGTTGTCTTTGCTGGAACCATGGAGCAAGAGAATGACCAGCACGAGCAGTGCCCGAGAAACTCTTGAGAAATCTTCAAACTCAATATCTTCCTGTTTATCCACCATATAAACCATTTTCTTCCTTTTCAGGTATTTTCCTCTGCATGAATCCTCCCAAACTGTATCTCAATTATTCTCTCTTGTGGTTGCAAAGCATAAAAGTTGTACAGTTTATTCCTTCTGTCAATGCAGTATCATTTGTGTATCTTGCTGAATGAGTCTTTTCATCCACTTAAGAGTCAGTATATTCTGTTTTACAGACAAAGCAAATCTATATTTCTAAACATGCAAGACCAAATGGCAAGAAAAAAGAAAATGATAGGAGATGTTTTTGTTGTCCTTTTTGGTAAATATGACTACCTTAGTTTTCCAGCTCTTCTACGACAATTACCACACAACACGTTGGTTTAAACAATAAGCATTTATTTTTCCATTGTTTTGAAGGCTAGATGTCCAAATTAACATGTTGACAAGACCATGCTGACCCCCTCTTGTTGGTAGCATTCTGTTATGGCAGTGTGTGGCATGGTCACCTCCTGTTCTCCCCTCTGACTTCCTTTGATTTCTAGCTTCTTCTATTTCTACTTCTCCTATGTCAGAGTTTCCTCTCTTTTCAAGGCATCTAATCAAATGGAGTAATACCTCCTGATTCAGTTCAGACTCACTCTAACTAATAATAATGTTTTTAATGTTCCCATTTACAAATGGGTTCACACTCAAAGGAATGTGAATTAAGATATGAACATGTCTTTTGGGGGAAACATGACTTATTCCCCAAAAATGATCTGTCAGTATAATAACCATCTGGAAAAATAAGGGAGTGACTGGACTAGGGAAATGAAATATAATTGCTTGATGGTCCTAGGAATTTCCCCTGAGATTAATTGTCATGAATTTGTAGAATGTAAATTTAAGCATTTTCTTCTTGCTATCCACAGCCAAGTATGGAAATGCTTCTGTGTATTATATGAAATCATAACATTTAAGCAGAGTTCAGATTTTACCAGGTAAAGAATAAGTGATGAAGGGTTTCTCGTGCACAGGAGAATATCTGTGCTCAGTGAGGAGAGAAGTCAGAGCATAAAGGCGGGGGTAGGGGGGGGGGAGGGCAGGAGTCCCAATGGAAGGATCGCAGATCCTGCAGGAGAGGATTGTTGGGGTTGTGATCTAAGACTAAGTTAAGTGGCAGGGCTGATTAGAGAGTAAAATGCTTGAAATTAAAATTAACAAATGGGGAACATTATTGGCAACATCACTATCTAAGCTATGACCATTTGAAATGATTATTTTCATGTGTCAGCTTGGCAAGGTTAGGGGGTCTGGTTGTTTGATCAATCACTGGTCTGCTTGTTAAGGCAAGAGTATTTCAAGATGGGATTCACATCTAGAATCAGTTAATTATATTAAAAAAGAAGTTGCCTCCAGCAATGTGGGGACTCTCTTCACCCAATAAGTTGGAAATCTTAAAAATCAGAACTGAGGATTTCAGAGATTGCAAGAGAGATTCAGACTCAAATTCAGTTCTTGGCAGAATATCCAGCCAGCCAGCCACCTTTGGGGAATTCAGACCAAGGACTTGAACACATTTATTGGAGTTTCCAGCTTGCCAGTTACCCTAAAGAGTTTGGACTTGCCAACCCTAAAGGTGTTGGTGGCATCAGGCAATTCCTTCTTGCATGTCTTTGGTGCTGTTGGTTCTGTTTCTCTGGAGAACTGTGATTAAAAGAGCATTGAAATAGGAAGGAGGACAAGAAAATAAGAAGCTAGGATGTTATGAGGACAATCTACATGGACTGAAATCGCCATGGATATTATAATATGGGAGGGAGTAATAATAAGTGAAGCACTAAAATCTTTATGTGATGAGAAGGAGTAAACCACAAGTTTGTAAATGATCCTTACTAACCCCGTTTTGCAAATGAAGAAATTAAAGCACTGAGACATTAAGTAGCTAGCCCTAATAAAAAGCAGAGCTGGGATTTGAACCCAGTAATCCGGTTTCTGAACCTTTAGCTCTCCAAGCTTGAGAGGACACAGTATGGTACCATCCGGGCCACCATTTTCATTCAAGAGTAGTTTTGTAAAACCGTGAATAGCGTCATCATGACCTATAATTCTGTGATATGGTCTTGATACCTGGTTCCACTTAGGTTGAATTTTCAATCCTTTTTTTCAATTATTTTTTGCTGTTGCAGCACCATCTTTACATTCTAGAGTATCAATGCCATCCAGACTATTTTTGGTTACTTAACAGATGATCCCAGTGTCAGTAACACCGTTTCCTCACAGTCATGCAAAATTGATTTTATTGTAAACTGAACCACATAAATGATTGCCCACCATCTACATATAAGTGGTTGTATTTATGTTTATAGGTGTATGTATCTACATCAAAATATACAGATTCATACACACAGCAAAAATGTTTGGTTGGCTAGTGCTATCTGTATCAGGACCAATAAGAGGGAAGGGTAGCCTGGCTGGGGGCCTGAATGCACTCCTGATGGTGTGGGGAACACCACCTCCCTATAGGTAATTTTTTATATGGAATTTTTTCTTATGTTGAGTTAGATTCTCCTTACATTTGCTTGCTTCACAGTAAACACACAAACACATAAATAAAATTTAAAGAGAGCAAAGTAAAACCTGACTGCAAGTATAATTTTTATGTTTGTGAATAAATTTATATGAGTATTTATAATTAAGTTTAATCAAAATAACAAAATCACCTTCCCTTACAACAGTTAGCTGTTGAAAGTCCTGCCATTTCTCTAATGCACTTTTTTAAGAATAAGAAGTTTGTTGAATGAATGCTTTTTGTTGCAAGTCAAAAAGATAGTATAAAACACAGAACCCATCTCACCTGATGGAAGGTTGTATGTTTCCCTGGAAAACTTTTTTGGGACTACCACATCTTTTTCATGGTACTTCTCTAACAGTTGAAATCAAAGGATTGCAAAACCTTATATTCACATCCAATTTTAGAGCAAATAAGGTCAAGTAGACTTGACAACATAAGATTCCAAAAACATATGCTGTTTTTCATATTGATCTCTTTTTTTTTGGCTAACACAATTAAAAGCATCTTGCTTTCTTCACAGTAATCAGAACATGAAATATTACCTGGTGTTCCAAACGTGACCCAGGGGGTTCCTTAGCATGTCTCTGCGAGCCTCTCAGGAATTCTGCACAAATGTTGGAAAATCACATGCTGACAATGTCATTAAAAAGGAAGAAAACAGATGGTTCTTCAGCTTGAATTTACGTAGGCAATTCTATGTGTTCAGGACAAGTTCAATTAAATAATATTTTCAGCACACTTTTTTGCTAGCAAATAACTTCCCAGTAATTTGCTGTTATAGAGTAAATAATTCTGTTTTTTACCTCCCTTCCTCCACCGCTGCTCTTCCACACATACTATGCCTTTGTCCCACCCTCCAGCCAAGTAAAAATATTTGATATTTTCAGTCTTAAGATACCAAAACTTGAAAATAGCATACACTCTGCATTCACTACCTTGCCATAATGTTAAAATTTCTAATTACCTTTGACAAGAGAATGCAGCATAGAATGGCAATTATGAGTTTGGGCTTTGGAGTAGATATGTTGAGTTCAAATCCTTGGACAATTACTTAACTGATTTCCATATCATTCAACATGGGGTTAATAACAGTATTTACTTTATAGAACTTTTGTGATAAGGCAATACTTGGAAAATGGTGCCTGAGTACTAGAAAGCACTCAATCAAATAAACTTTGATGAGTTTATGAAAATATATGTGTTTGGACATATAGGCAAAAAGCAGGCACTACATTTTTACTGTATTTATGGTCTTCAGAGAATCTGTTTATACTATATGGAAGACTGGTTTAGCCTTATTTATTTGAATTGTTCACTTCAATAGCTCTGTTCTGATACTCAAGGTCTTGCCTGCAACTAAAGATAAATGTGTCCATTAAAAAAAGTGGGTCGATAACCAGTCAAATTTTTCCATCAGGAATGAGATTTCTAGGTATTTTCTTAGCACATTGGGGCCTCAATACAGTTTTTGTCTCATTATTGTGTTTGGGAGGGAGAAAAATAATGGCATTAACATTTCATTAATTTTGAATAAGGTGATGTGTTTTGTCCTATCCCCACACAGTGCTATCAGTGAAAATCTTTGTATGTATATGTTAGAAATAAGACTTGGAATTAGTTGCTGTATCAAAAATGTCACTAACAACAGAAATCACAACAGGATATTTTTTGTGTTATTTTTCCCTATTTTTCATACAAGTGCAACCGAGAATCATCCTGGAAAACGTGACTGTACCTGCTCTGTCCTTAACCTGCTCTAATTAGAAGGATAAAGGAGATTATCTGTAGTTTATTCAAAGGACTGGGACTTTGTGCGTCTCCCCTGAATAAGGTTTGGTGAAAAGCCTGTGTGTTATGTAGGACACACACACACACACATGTGCACGCGCACATCGAAAGCCTTTTCTATTATCTGTAGTAATTACCGAGGATGTGTTATATTTCATCTTTCTATTTTCTAAAAAGCTAGGAGGAATTCAGCAGCCGATCAGTGAAAAGCATGTTTTATATAGTGCGTCAACTCCACTAAATATGAAGCCCATTCGTAGAGCTGTTATCATCTTTCATACTTATGTTTTTGAAGTGGAAACATACAAACAAATTCTAGCTTCCAGCATATCAAAATAAGAGATACATTTGAAGAGCTTGCCAAAATGTTTAAGCCCTGAATCCCTTTTAAAAATTATGATTCTTGCCAGAATACTGGGTAGCCTTGCCAATAACTCTTTTGTATGCATGACTCACGACTTCCTCACACAGTTCCCTACACAGGGACCAGAGTGGTACAAAGAATTTATGTTGTGTCTAGACATAAAGAAAAAAGTCCCCATTTTCTTTTATGAAGTAGTCCAAAGTTGAACTGTATATATTTCTAGTACTATTTCTAAAACTCAAAGTAGCTCTAAAAATTGGTGATAAAATCTGATAAACCAATAAGTTTTCAGAGGTATTTAAAATAACATGAAATGCAAATAATAACTTTAGGACTATAATCATATAGCACCTAATATTTGCAGTGATTTACAGTTTTCAAAATGCTTCAAACACGTTGTAATAAGCACATTTTTTGGAACAGTTTATATAAGAATGTTAGAGTAAGTTTTTTTATCAAACTGTTTAATTGAAAGTTGGGTACAACTAATATCTTCAGAGATATCATTAGAAATTGCTAAATTATTAAGCCAGTACTTAGATGTAACTGTACATTTAAAATCCAGATTGGTTAATCACTTGTTTTTCAGAGCCATTAAAATGCATCCTTTGATATGGTTGAAGTATGGTTCCAATTTCAGTTTGCTGACTCATCCTGCAGCCCCCTCAAATAGATTTGGATGCATCAACAGCACAGAACTTCCCAAATGTTCTCCTATTGAGACTCACTTTCTAAGGTTATTCTGAAAATTATCTATAAGGAAGTTTCAAAAATATCTTTAGTTTCTCCTCCTAGTTTTTAAAAAAAAAAATCTTTCTTTTCGGTTGAAAACAATTCTGGTAATTTTCCTTCAAAATTTGCATGATTTTTAGCCTTTGCAAAGGCAAAGGTTTCCTTGGGTTTTCTGGCACAAGAGAGAATGATAAGGCATATTTGCATTTTCATGAAAATAAAATAGACACATTCATTTAAACTGAATGCTGTTGTTTACCCTAGTCAGGACTTACCTGGATAGGTTGTAACACTTGAAGAGACTCTTAAATTAAAATCAAATGATGGCATCAGGGCATTAACAATTATTTCCCTGTGTTACATATTGCAATGATTTTCTTCTTACATTGCAAATGTCTTTTAAACTTAAATATGTACGTACTTGAAATATAATAATTTTTTTTTGTATTTCATAGATTGAAGTGAAAATGTTTCTATAACTATACCTTCTCTCCCCCCAAAATATCTCTCTGGATTTTTTGTGGCTGCCCTTTTAAGTAGCCATGTTGAATTGATTTGTGGGAAACTGAATTAAGTAAATCCTAAGCAAAAGGAACAATCGCTATATGAGATGAGTACATTTAAAAAAGAGAAAGAAAGGTAAAGAAACTGCATTTGTGGGTTTCAAAATCCTTACATAGAAATAAAATTTTCCATCCTCTCCTTTTTTTCCTCCCCTTGATTTTATCTAACATAACATGTATTTTATATTTCTCCCTCTTTTTCTGAGACGTCTTTCCTGGAATGCTAATCTTCCCAATCCCAAACTAGATTAAGATTTCCTGCTGCGTGCTCAACAGCTCCATGTGTCCTCTCATTACACGCATATAGAATGAGAAAGCATGTCCTTTGTCTACTTTGCTCATCAGTGTCCCCTGGATTTCAGAAGAGTACCCAACATATAGCAGACACTTTATCTGTATTTGTTGAATGGAACAGGTTTTGATGTTTAGGATGGGTGGTAGAGAGAATGGGCCTTGAAGCTGTAATAATACATGTATAATACTTTCTCAAGGGAGGAAGAGTGGAGGGGAAGCTGACTGAGAAATATAAAGAGTTGGTTTAAAGGGGCTCATGGTTTAAAGGACATTGAGTGATTCCCTACAGCAAGATATGAATTTTAGGAGAAATATCTGGGCTAAACTTATGTTCAACTTAGGTTTGTAGGTATTCTTGAGGGTGAATGACATTATTCAGAGAATCTACCCTTGGGTTAAATTCAAGATCTGGCCAAAGCAGCAATTACGGGGTCAGCAGAATAAGAAGAGATTAAATTTCAAATTCAATTAGAGCATATTACGTTTCTGGGGATGGTGGTTGTGCTGATTTGAGAGTATGGTGTACTCCAGAAAAGCCATGTTTTAATCCTGATTCAATCTTATAGGAGCAGCTAGTTCTTTTAATCCTAACTCAATATTGTAGGTTGGAATCTTTTGATTAGATTATCACCACGCTAATGTGACATGCCCAATTGTGGGTGTGAAATTTTGATTAGGTGGAGATGTGACTCCACCCACTCCAGGTGGGTCTTGATTAGTTTACTGGAATCTTTTAAAAGAGGAAATGTTTTAGAGAGAGCCAAAAATCACAGAAATGAGAGTCAACAAAATCTTCAAAGCAAAGTTGATGCAGATGTCAACAGTTGGAGAACAGAGACAAGGATGTTTGGAGATACTTGGAGCCCATCAAATGTCACCATGAGATGTTAAATAAGCCAGAACCTGCAGGAAGTCAAGGAAAAGAACTCCCACAGGAAAAGAGGCTAAAAGCAACAGAGCCCGGGAGCAAGGGACCAGCAGATACCATCCACATGACTTCCCAGATGATAGAGGTGTTCCTGACCCATCAGCCTTTCTTAAGTGAAGGTAATATCTTGTTGGTGCCTTAATTTGGGCCCTTTCACTTCCTTAGAACTGTAAACTTGTAACTTATAAATTCCCCCTTTCAAAGGCCATTCCAGTTCTGAAATATTGCAATCTGGCACCTTCCAAACTAATACAGTGGGGTTAGAGTGGGATTCTCCTTAGATTCAATCTAACTGCTTTATGAAATTCTCAAACCTTTACTTCACAAAAAGAAAGTTTCCAGCCACTGTAACTCCTGATGATGGTTCTTAACTATCAAGCTAACTACTGTTTACACTACTTTCGCTAGTTTTAATGCACACATATACTGTTTACCTCAAAATAGGTACATTTTCTCAAATTACATTCGCCTATTGAGTCTTTGCATTATTTCCCCAAAATACAGAAACCTCTTTTTGTGGACTTCTCATTGCCCCCTATAGTCTATCTTTACTGCAATCAAAATAGCTCCTTCTACTACTCTGAATCCATTCTAAATCAAAAGAAAAATCTATTGTGGTACTTTGAAGTTTTTGGAAGAGTTAGAAATTGTTTCTGTTTACTTGTCTCCACTGATATCTCAATTTGCCTCTTCTAATTATTTCAGTGAAATTCATTATAGTTCTGTTTTACCTAATCATCCTACACTTAATGCTGTTTTATGCTGGTATCACCTGTGGGAAATGCCTTGACAACCCTGGTCTTAGAAAGGCCATCTTTGTACAATTGCTCAGAAGTGGTAAGAAAAAAAAAAGCTGATTAGCTTCCCAGTGGTACTACCTCACCACAAGAAAAAAAATATTTACAAGTTTGAAAGACAACAAACACAATCAAATTTAAAAGGAAAAGAAAAAACTTGGTAATCAAATAAATAAATAAATAAGAAGATAAATTCTCTATAACAAGTATGTGGCCTAACTTCAAGGAGAAAATAATTTCTCAAGTGACTAGGATAGGGCTTTTACTGGTCATTTGTATTGGGATATAATCGAAGGTTAAAAAAGAGCTGCAAAAAATCCATAAATGCCTAGTGCCTACCCTCCACAATTGGTACAAGCTGTGGTGGGCATCAGGTTTTGGGGGTGACAGGACCAGAGCCAAGAACAACCTGAATAACAAGAGCTGAAAAATTCTGACCAGTTAAATAGAAATTATGCTAGAGATCTAGAAGAACTTGAACTGAATGCCAAAGAACAGATAGAGAACAAAGCCAACAAAACAGAAAACCCTAAGTAAAACAATGAAAACAACATCCAGAATAAACTAATCAGGGAAATCAGATGCATACACACCAGAAAAAATTAGGAGTCCTACTAGGAAAAATGAAGACATGGCACAGTCAAAGGAACAAACTGACACTTTAAAGGAGATATAGGAGTTGAAACAATGAATTAAAGATTTTTGAACAAGTATGCTAAATCAATTCAAAAATCAAACTAAAAAGTTGAGGGAAGATATGTCAAAAGAGGTGAAGGTTATAAAGAAAACATTGGGCAACCATAAAAAAGAACTCCAAAGCTTGAAATTAGGGCAGAAATTATGGGAACGAAAAGCACAATGGAAGAGAAAACACAAAACACAATGGCGCCTTACAACAGCATATTTTAAGAGGCAAAAGAAAGGATTAGTGAACTAGAGGACAGGACATCTAAAATCCTACACACAAAAGAACATAAGGGAAAAATACAAGTAGGATCTCAGGGAATTGAAGGACAACATGAAGCACATGAATGGTTATGGGTGTCCCAGAAAGAGAGGATAAGGGAAAGGGAGCAGAGAGAATAATGGAGGAAATAACCATGAAAATTTTCCATCACTTATGATTGAAGTTACAGATCCAAGAAGTGTGGTATATCCCAAACAAAACAGATCCAAATAGACCTACTCAAAGACTTACTAATCAGACTGTCAATGTCAAAGACAAAGTGAGAATTCTGAAAGCAGCAAGAGAAAAATGATCTAATTCATACAAAGGAAACTCAATAATACTATATGTGGATTTCTCAGCAGAAACTCTGGAAGTGAGAAGGCAGTGGTATGATACATTTAAGATACCAAAAGAGAAAAACTGCCAACCAAGAATTCCATACCTGACAAAACTGTCCTTCAAAAATGAAGGCAGAGCGGGCCATGGTGGCTCAGCAGGCAGAATACTCGCCTACCATGCCAGAGACCTAGGTTCGAGTCACAGTGCCTGCCATACCAAAAAATAAAAATGGAGAGTAAAATATTTTCAGACAGACACTGAGAGAACTTGTGAACAATGACCTGCTGTGGTAGTTAGCTTCAGGCGTCAACTTGGCCAGGTGAAGGTGCCTAGTTCTATTGCTGTGGACATGAGCCAATGGCATGCAAACCTCATCTGTTGCTGATTACATCTCAGTTGGCTAGGAGGCATGTCTGCTGCAATGAATAATGTTTGATTTAATTGGCTGGTGCTTAAATGAGAGAGCTCAACATAGCACAGCCAAAGCAGCTCAGCATACCTGATCTCGGCACTCACAGCACAGCCCAGGCCTTTGGAGATGCAGAAAGGAATCACCCTGGGGAAAGATGTTGGAAACTAGAGGCCTGAAGAGAAGGCCAGCATAGACCACCCTGTGCCTTCCCATGTAGGAAAGAACCTCATTTGAAAGTTAGCTGCCTTTCCTTTGAAGAACTATGCATTAACTAAATAAATCCCCTTTTATTGAAAGCCAGTCTGTCTCTGGTGTGTTGCATTCCAGCAACTAGCAAACTAGAACACCTGCTCTACAAAAAAATACTGAAGGGAGCACTACTAGCAGATAGGAAAATAAAGGAGAGAGAGGTCTGGAGAAAAGTGTAGAAATGAAGACTACCAGTGAGGATAAAAAGAGAGAGAAAATAATAAAAAATGATATATTAGAATAAAGCTATGATGCATGCAACAACATGAAGGAACCTTGAGGACATTAGCCAGGGAAATTAGCCAGAAACAAAGGGCAAATATTATATGGCCTCACTAATATGAACTAATATTAATGAGAAAATCCTGAGAGTTTAAGTAGAGAACACAGGTTATCAGGGGATAAAAAGAGGGTACACACTTATTCACTGTTGGTGGGAATGTCAAATGGTGCAACCACTGTGGAAGGCAGTTTGGCGGTTCCTCAAAAAGCTGAATATAGAATTGCCATACGACCCTGCAATACCATTCTTAGGTATCTACTCAGGACTTAAGGGCAAAGACACAAACGTACATTTGCACACCAGTGTTTATAGCAGCATTATGTACAATTGCAAAGAGATGGAAACAGCCAAAATGTCCATCAACAGACGAGTGGCTAAACAAGCTGTGGTATATACATACGATGGAATATTATGCAGCTTTAAGACAGAATAAACTTACGCAGCATGTAATAACATGGATGGACCTAGAGAACATTATGCTGAGTGAGACTAGCCAAAAACTGAAGGACAAATACTGTATGGTCCCACTGATGTGAACCGACATTAGAGAATAAAATTGGAATATGTCATTCATAACAGAGACCATCAGGAGACAGAAATAGGGCAAGATAATGGGTAATTGGAGCTGAAGGGATACAGACTGTGCAACAAGACTGGATACAAAAACTCAGAAATGGACAGCACAATACTACGTAATTGTAATGTGATTATGTTAAAACACTGAATGAAACTGCATCTGAGGTAGTTTTTTTAATTTTTTATATATTTTTTTATTTTTTATTTTTTTCTCTCTATTATCGTTTTATTTTTTTCTGTTGTCTTTCTATTTCTTTTTCTAAATCGATGCAAATGTACTAAGAAATGATGAATATGCATCTATGTGATGATATTAAGAATTACTGATTGTATATGTAGAATGGAATGATTTCTAAATGTTGTGTTAGTTAATTTTTTAATTAATAAAAAAAAAGAGGGTACAGATTGGGCATTTGATGCTGAAGAAGTACAGAATGTTCAACAGGACTGAGTACAAAGATTCAGAAATGGATAACACAATGCTGTGTGATGGTAGCACAATATGTTAAGTAAAATGAACAAAGCTAAATGTATGTATGGTAGAAAGTGGAAGGATAGGGAGATGTGTGACGCCAGAAGGAAAGGTAGAAGATAGAAACTGGGGTGCATAACTTAGCAAGACCTAGATTGGACAATGATGGTGATTAAAAGTACAAATATAAGAATGTTTTTACATGAGGGAGAACAAATGAATGTCAACAGTAAAAGGTATTGAAAATGTGATAGCATATGGGGTGACAGTGATGGCTCAGTAGCAAAATTCTTGCCTGCCATGTCAGAGAGTGGGGTTTGATTCCCAGTGCCTGCCCATGCAAAAAAATTTTTTAAAAAATTAAAAAAAAGGGACAGCATATTGAAAAAATACAATCAATGCAAAGTAGGGTACATAGATAATAGTAACACTGTAATATGCCTCCACTAACTGTAACAAAGGCAATATACCAAAGCTAAATATCAATTAGAGGGGTCTGGCTATAAAGGAGGGGTATGGGATTCTTGGTGATGGTATTATTTCTCCTTTTAATTTTATTTTACTTTATTTTATTTTTTATTCTTCATTTTTTTCACCATCTTTCTTTGCAGAAGAAACCAAATATCCTCATACAGATTGTGATAGTGAATGCATTAACTATGTGATTATATCAGAAATCATTGATTGTTTACTCAGTATGGATTCTATAGTGGGTGAATAAGCTGTTTTAAAAATAAATAGAAAGATACAATGCTGGAGAAAATGTGGAGAAAGAGATGTACCTATTTGCTATTGGTAGGGAGGTAGAATGGTGCAGCCTCTCTGGAGGGCAGTGTGGTGGTTCCATGGGAGGCCAAGTATAGGAAGGCCACATGATCCTGCAACCCCATTAGTAGGTATATACTTCAGACACAAATGGACGTTTGCACACTGGTGTTTATGGTGACAGTATTCACGATATATTATAGCTAAATATGAAAGACTTTGCATTCATTCTACTTATGTCACTTAAATTCAAATAATGTTTAAAGGAAAATGATAGTTTATTGTTTATAAAATGTAGTTTATTGTTTATAACATAGGTACAGGTTCAATATGTGACAGCCATAGAACAAAGGGCAAAAGTCAGTAGAAATTATTTTTTTTAATGTTGTAAGATTCTTAGATTGCATGGGAAATATTTTAATTAAATGTAGATTTTTACAGGAGGAAAATGGATATATTTTTCTGTAATGCAACAACTAAAGAAAAATAGCACAGCTAAAAAACCACAAACAAGAAATGGAAAATGGTATTTTAAAATATACTTGATTAGTTCAAAAGAAGATAGAAATGGAGAAAAAAGGAAATAAAATATCGAGGAACCAAATAGTAAATAAATGGTAAGACAGTAGACTTTAACTCAAATATATCAACACATTAAAAGTAAATTCATTAAACACTCCAAATAAGTCAGATTATCTGAATACAATAAAATCCCATGAGTGTTTTCTAAAAGAAACACACTTTATATGTAAAGACATAAACAGGCTAAAAGTAAAAGGATGAAAAAAGATCAAGCAAGCACTAAGCATAAAAAACTGGTCTGGCAATACATTATCAGACAAAGAAGAGTTCAATAAAAGGAATATTACTAGAGATAGAAGTTATGGTGTGATGAGAAAAAAGTTTATTCATCAAGAGGTCACAAGAAATGTACATGTGTATGAAACTAATAGTGTATCAACATACATAAAGAAAAATTGACAGAAACAAATGGACAAATGGACAAATAGGCAATATAGTTACATATTCAAAAGCCATCAATCAGTAATTGCTAGAACAAGAAGACTAAAATAATTATCTAGAAGATTTGAACAACACTACCAACAAATCTGAACTTATAATGGCAGACTATACGTCAATTTCAAGTACACATGGACTCTCCCCCAAGACGGACAAATTTCAGAGCTAAAATTAGTCTTAATAAATTTCACAGGATTTGAAATAATATGAGCATGTACTTCAATCAATATGGATTTAAATAGAAACCAATGAATAGCAAGATATGTATAAAATGCAGTACTTGTAAATTGAGAAACACATTTTAAAGAACAAGTCACAAGGGAAATTATAAAATATTCTGGAATAAATTATCATGAAAACACATGCCAAAATTTGTCAGATGCATCTAAAGTAATCCCAAGGAAAAATGTACAGTTTTAAAGCATATTAAAAAAAATAGAAATATCTATTTGAATGTCTTATTATGTGAACATCTACAAAAAGAAGCTAGAAAAAGAAAAAAAAATTAAGCCAAATATAAGAAGGGCACAAGAAATAATAAATGAGTGGAAATTAATGAAATAGAAAACAGATGAAAATGCAGAACTATGATAAAGTCAATATTGCTTTATGTTATATTGATAAAACTGATAAATTGACCACACAATGTGAATGTCAAATACCACACAATGGGTTGGTTTAAATAAAGGGAATTTATTGGCTTACAAGTTTGGAAGCTAGGAGAAGTCCAAAATCAAGGCATCATCAAAGCGATGCTTTTCCGCAAGGTCTATAACATCCTGACACGGACTGCCAGTGATCCTTGGGGTTCCTAGGTTTGTGTCCCTGTCTCCCATCACATGGCAATATCCTCTTTTTCTTCCGGGTCCTCTTGACTCTGGCTTCTAGCTCCTCCCTATAGCTTGTAGATAAACAGACAGACACACAGTTAGATAGAGAAAAACCACATACCTATGTATTTGACAAACTAGATGAAATGGACAAATTCCCTGAAAGGCATAATTTACAAAATGAAGACAAGAAACAGAATATTTTTATAGCTCTTTACCTTTTAAAGTACCTAGATTTGGGATTAAAATCCTTCCACTAAGAGTGAACGAGACAAAGTGTCAATGGCTGAGAGACTCCAAACAGAGTCGAGAGGTTATCCTGGAGGTTATTCTTACACATTAAGTAGATATCACCTTATTATTCAAGATGTAATGGAGAGGCTGGAGGGGACTGCCTGAAAATGTAGAGCTGTATTCCAGTAGCCATGTTTCTTGATGACTGAATGATATAGCTCTCACAGTGTGACTATGTGATTGTGAAAACCTTGTGTCTGATGCTCCTTTTATCTACCTTGTCAACAGATGAGTAGAACATATGGAATAAAAATAAATAATAGGGGGAAAAATGTTAAAATAAATTTAGTTTGAAATGCTAGTGATCAATGAAAGGGAGGGGTAAGGGGTATGGTATGTATAATTTTTTCTTCTGTTTTCATTTTATTTCTTTTTCTGAATAGATGCAATGTTCCAAGAAATGATTATGATGATGAATGTGCAACTATGTGATGATATCGTGAATTACTGATTATATGTGCAGAGTGGAATGATCAAAATAGGAATGTTTGCATTTTCTTTGTGTTTTTTGGTATTTAAAAAATAAAATAAAAAGATTAAAAAAGAAAATAATCACATTCACTTGAAAAAAAAAAAAGAGTCATCCTCCAGAAAGTCTCTTTTGTTGCTCAGATGCGGCCTCTCTCGCTAAGCCAGTTTGGCAGGTGAACTCCCTGCCTTCCCCACTATGTGGGACATGGCTCCCAGGGCTGTGAATCTCTCTGGCAACACAGGACAGGATTCCTGAGATGAGCCAGAAATTGGCATCATGGAATTGAGAGGTTATCCTGGAGTGATTCTAATGAATTATATAGATATTCCTTTTTTAGTTTATTGTGCTTTGGAGTGGCTAGTGGGAAATACCTAAAACTGTTGAACGGTGTTCTAGTAGCCTTGATTCTTGAAGAAGACCATATAACTATACAGCTTTTACAATCTGACCATGTGATTGTAAAAACAAGAAAAAAACCTTCCATTGTCCCTACCATACCCACCCACCCAAATTTCAGGCATGCATGATTTTAATGACAAATTGTATCAAAAAATTCATTAAGAAATAATACCAGTCTTACCTAAACTTGTTCAGAAAATAGAAGAGAAGGGACCTCTTCCTACTTACTTATGAGACCCACATAATTTCTGACAAGGATGTTGTAACAAAGAAAAGTATGCATTTATATCCTTCATGGTTATAGTTGCAAAAATCCTTTCTTAAAAAAGCAAATAAAATCTAGCAATATATAAAAATGATATTACATTATGATCAGGTGAAGTTTGTCCCAGGAATTCAATATTTTAAATAGACTTTATTTTTAGAGCAGTTTTAGCTGTATAGAAAAATTGGGAAGATAGTAAAGAGAACTCCCATATAATCCAGAGCTCTCATTTTTCCAGTTTTGAACAGGTCTCCTGATTCTCTCTATAGTGTCTTTTACAGAGCAGGAGATTTTAATTTTAATAAAATCTAATTTATCAATTTTTTTCATGGACCATGGTTTGATACAATTTTTAAAACTTCAACAAACTCAAGGTTACATAGATATTCTCCCTACTTTATTTTAGAAGTTTTATAGTTTCATACTTTATTTTTACATCTATGATCCACTTTGGATTAATTTTTAAAGAATAGTTTTTTCTTCTTTTTTTCTCCTCTTCCTCCATCTTCTCTTCCTCCTCCTCCTCTTCTTCATCCTTCCTCTCTCTCTCTCAACCTTTATCCATTTAATTGCTCCTTGTTCCTCTGTGAATTCTCTCTTCTGTTTCATTAATCTACATGTCTATTATTCCACCAGACCAACACGTCTTTACTACTATAGCTTCACAGTAAATCTTGAAGTTGAGGGGTGTTTGTTCTCCTTTCCTCCCCCTCCTCCTCCTTCAGTATTTTGTTGGACATTCTGGGTCTTTTGCCTTTAGAATCCATTTGTCAATATATACAAGATAACTTGCTGGGATTTTTATTGGAGTTGCACTGAATCTATTGATCAGGATGTGAAGAATTGATATATTAACAACTTCAAGTCTTTCTATACATGAACAGAAACTGTATTTCCATTTATTTTGATCTTTGATTTCTTACAATAGAATTTTATACTTTTCTTCATAGAGATCTTATACATATTTTGTTAGACATATTTCAGGATTTAATTTTTGTGCTGTTTTAAATTGTATGTATTTATTTTAACTTCTATTCAGTAGCGGAACTAGATAAAATGAGAAAGAAAATTTAATTGCCAAGAACTTTGGAGGAAGAAAAACCTTCCTTCTCTTCCTGCAAACTTGTGAATTTTATTACAAATGTTTCTGTGTAGACTTATTTTTGTAAATGTGCTAAATAAATTCAGAGTTAAAATAAGCCATGTAAATCTTCCTTAAAAAATGAAATTTAACATCACCGATCACTCTAGTAGTGCATACATTTCACTAATGTCTCCTAAATGGACAAGACAGCAGAGAGAGAATTAAGGAGAGAGCAAAAGTGTTCCATAAGGAGGGAAGATTGTATAATTAATTGGTCTACAAATTTTCAAATATCTTCAATGGAGTGTCTCCATAATTTTCATAAAAGACATAACCATCAAATCTATGGGTATATTTTATTCTGTATTCATTCATAAGTACTTATACCATTCAAGAGCATAAGTATAAGGCAAAACATTATTACTCAATAAAGTAATTAAATTAATGGTGAAATAATTCTTGGTATTTAATAAACAGTGATGGCTCGATAACATTAATATTTTTAGTACTTCCAAGAACTTAGGGATATTTCTGGGTGGAATAGTTGAGCCAAAGCTTGGTTAGCAAGAAACCACCACAGATATTGTCAGATTATTCTGAGCTAGGCTCTTTCAGATGTATTATTTCATTTTATGCTCATAGTAATCCTTTGGTGTAGATATTATCTCACACATTTTATAAGTTAGAAAATTGATTTCCACAGAGTTAGATATTTATGAGAGGTCACATTGAAGAAAAAACACATAAGTTCTTGTCTTAGTTTGCCAGAGCTGCTGGCAAACAAATGCCATGCACTGGTGGCTTAACAAAAGGAATTTATTGTCTTATGCTTTCAGAGGCCAGAGGTCCAACAGCAAGATATTGGCAGGATTTGCTTTCTTAGCAAACTTGATTGTTAATAAATATTATATACAGATAATAAGGCATTTCCTTCTACTTATTTGGTTCATACACCCAACAAAAGACTAAGTAGATCAAGATCATTATAGGGATGTTTTCTTTCTTATAAGCCTGAGTATTTAAAAGAATATCACACATATTGCCCTCTGAAATAATTATTATATTTATTCCTTGATATGTGAAGAGAATGTTATTCCAAGGGAAAAAAATAATAATATATGAGATATGTACTATTGACCAAGGAATTCAGTGTTGGGGTAAATGGGAAATAAAGTTGGTGAAATGAGTAGAGGTGAATTTGAGAATATTGTACAGAGTTTCAAAATTTACTTCATATATTCTGATAAAATATTGTTTGCTATGTCTTTAGGTAATATTAACCAAATAAGAATACTCTTTACAAATCATGATACGTGCGTTTTATGGTGTATGTGTGTGTGCATGTAAATGTTTCTTTAGATTGCATAAACTTAAATAATAGGCATTTTGCATTAAGTTTGTAAATTTTTTACCATAGCTTCCTTGAACAGTTGTGTGTGTATATTTTTAATATGCTAAATATGTATATAAATATATATATATATTTCTACAAGTGTATATAATTTTGGCAATGGAAGGTATTGTAGAGGAAAACTGGGAGAATCTTCACTTTCATTGTTAAAAAAAAAATAAGGGCTAATTTAATTTAAACTTATCGAGAGTCCTGAGGTCAACTGGCCAAAATCTAAGCAGATACGTGTCCCATCAGGGAGAGACGTAGACATGAGTACTTTCTTTCCTGAGACAGAAACAACCAGGAATCAGTTTAAAAAAAGAGTTTAGCCAAGCAAAGACTTTGTTCCAAAGCAGATAATACAGAATTATTGCTTTCTCCTCCCCACTAAAGGTAAAAAAAAAAAAAGGAAATTACAAAGGGAGGAACTGTTGAGCATCAAGAAGAAAGAACAATAGACATTTTAGAAATATGGTTAAATATAACAGACTATACTTTCCTTCATTACTTTTCTAAATCATATGTGGTGATAGAAAATAAAAATTATAACACCTTCTGGTACCCAAGACAATGATATTTAAAAGGGGGGCCAGTAAAGGAACTTAAATAGAAGGAAGCTTTTGTACTTCACTAGATCTGGTGAACACTGACACCAGTTGACTAATACATGACATGCATCGAGCAATCCTTAAGAAAATCATACATGGTTATACGCTCAAAAGTCTTCTACATCAGTCAAAATATAATGCTAAAAAATGTTCAAGTAAATTGCAGGAAAGAATGAAAGAAGAACAGAAAAATGAGGTAGAAAGAAAACAAAGAGAAAACATAATACAATGGCAGACAAGCCCTAGCATATCAATTATTACCTTATATTTAAATGATCTAAAACAACTAAATGCCAAAGATTTTTTAGGGGTTAAAAAAAAGCACGATCCAACAATATGCTATCTATACAAAAAATCCACTTTAAATACAATGATATAAATAGGCTGAAAGTAAAAGGATGGGAAAGTTATACAATGTAAGAACTAATTTTTTAAAAAACATGAGTGACTATATTAATATTAAATGGAGTAGACTTTAGAGAAAAAAATTAGTACAAAGAAGACATTACATAACAATAAAATAATTAATCCACCAAGAAGACATAATGATCCTAAATGTGTACACATCAAACAAAAGAACATCAAAATGCATGAAATAAAAACTAATAGTAAGTGGTAGAATGCTCACCTTCCATGCATGAGACCCAGGTTCGATTCCTAAATCATGCAACCTCCCTATCCCCCCACCCCCCCAAAAAACTAATAGCACTGAAAATAGGAGAAGACAATTACAAAATTATGGTTAGGTACTTTAACACCCACCTCTCAGGAATTTATAGAACTACAAGACAGAAAATCAGCAAAGCAACAAACTAATAGAACCTAATAACCTTTATTAAAAAAAAAGCTATACGCAACAGCAACAAAATATACAATTCCTATATAACAATATAACAAACTTCAACAAATTAAAAGAATGTGAAATCATTTAGCACATGTTCTCTGACCATAATGGAATCTAACTAGAAATCAATCGCAGGAAGACATCAAGAAAAAGTTTAAACATTTGAGAATGAAATGACAGGCGTCTAAACAATCCATGGTTCGGAGAGGAAGTCTCAAAGTAAGTTAATAAATGTACACTACAGAATGAAAATATGTGGTATGCAGCTAAAGCAGTGCTGAAAGGGAAAGTTATAACACTAATTACTTACATTGAAATAGAAGAAGAGGCTCAAATCATTATCCCAATTCTTTACCCCAAGAAAACGCAAGAAGGAAGTAAAATAAGTACAAAGTAAGAAGAAGGAAGAAAATAAACTAACAATTAAGCATGGAACATTGAAGGGAAAAGGAAAGGATAGACACAAGAGCATAGAAAAGAATCTCTTGGATGTGTGGCAAAAAGGAAAAATCTAAAGCTGAGAGAAGAGGAAGGATGAGAAAAAAACCTTTGCAAATAAACCCCCATTTGAAATGCAAAAAGTATCACTAAATGAAGATAAAGTCTGTGTGCTTTCAGGGTGGCCAAAGCAACAACAAACTTCAATTCCATGCAAACTCTTAAATAGACTCATCAAAACCCCACTCTAAAGGCATGGAAGAAATAAATGTGGGTCCATTTCCAGATACAATAAAACTATTTCTTCAATATCTACTTATCTCTACTATCCTAAAGATACTAACTTTCAGCAAGAAATTGAGGCATGCAATTTAAAAAAAAGGCCAACAAATTGTTATGAAAGAAAGGAATAATTAAATCCACCCCAGATATGAAACAGATGTTGAAACCATCTGACAAGGAATTTAAAAGTGTCTATTATTAACATGTTAAAGGCTCAATTGGAAAATGTAGACAACATGAAGAAAACAGGTAATTTTAGCAGGGAGTTGTAAACTATAAAGAAGAACCAAATATAAAGCCTAGAGGGGAAAACACAGTATCAAATATGGAAAATCTCTTTGAAGGTCTCCAACATATCTGACAGAGCCAATCAAAGAAATATCACTTGACTTAAAGATAGGTCCATAGAAATTACTGTGGTGTTTGAAGCAGTCGTGCACCCCTCAAAAAAAAGCCATGTTCTTTTATTCCATTCCTCTGGATATGGACCTGTTCTAGCTAGGTGGGACCTTGTGGTTAGGTTGCTTCACTCGAGGTATGACCCAGCCCATTCAGGGTGGGTCTTAATCCTCTTACTGGAGTCTTTTGTGAGAGGATAAAAGACAGAAAACACCCAGACTGCTTAGAGAAAAGCCCTGGAGAAGCTAAGAGAGACGAAGCACACCACCAGAGGCGGAAAGAGAGCCACTGAAGCCAGAAGCCGAAAGCAAGGAAACCCAGGAGAAAAGGACTAGCAGACTCTGGCCATGTGTCTTCCCATGTGACAGATGTGTGTCAGATGCCAGCAGTCTTTCTTCAGAGAAGGTATCATCCTGCTGATGCCTTAATTTGGACATTTTTATGTCTTTAGATTTATAATGTGTAAGCCAATAAATCCCCATTGTTAAAAGCCAGTCTGTTTCAGGCATATTGCATTTCAGCAACCTTAGCAAACCAAAGCAATTACCCAAACTGAACAGAAAGAAATAAAGAGTAAAACAACAACAACTAAAAAAAAAAAAAACAGAGAATCCAACTGATGCAACAGTTCACAGACAACTTTAAATTGTCTAATACATTTGCAATTGGATTTTTTGTAGAAGAGGGAGAGAATGGGATAGGAAAATAGAAGAAGAAATAATGGCCAAGAATATTCCAAAATCAATGATACAAACACAGATCGGAGGAACTAAGAGAACATCTAGCAAATAAGGACCAAATACATACACAGACAGAAACCAAAATTGCTGAAATCAAAAGACAAAGAGAAAACATTAAGGCAATCAGAAATGAGATCCCATTACATAGAATGGGGAAAAAAATAAGAATTATAGCAGACTTCTTGTCATAATCTATTCAAACCAGAAGACAATAAAATGAAGTTTTTAAAGTGCTGAAAGAAAAATTCTGGTTTTAATTTTCCTCAAGATCTAAGTTGGCACCAAGAATATAATAGATGTTCAATAAATGTTTAAGCTATTAAAATTGTCTGAAATACTTTCTCCCTATTTACAGAATTGCCTTTATTTAATCCCCTGCCCAAACTCTGACCAGTTTTTGAGCTATCGTAGATCCTTTTTTAACTTCTACTCCACACGAATGTATATTGGTCCATTCAAAAGCACACAGACACAGTGCCTGGCCTCAACGACAAGAGTTGATTTTCATGCCAGACTCTCTATCCCTAACAGAAGGCATCTTTAACGAAAAGCAGTGGCAAAGCCCAATTTATTCTTGTATACTTCAGCAATGTTTGCTTATACACATTTTTCAAGTCAAATAATGATAACAAAAATGAGATATAATGAGCCAATAACTTAAAACACATGTGGAAAAGAGGAAAACTAAGCTGAAGGACAATTAGAAATATGAATATGTGTCATAGAAAAAAATCAATAAGTAGTATGTAAATGTCATTGTTTTCACAGTAAAAAAGAAATAGTAATATGGACATGTGAATTCTAATAAAATTTTAGCATTACATGAAAAGTTAGTGTGCAATTAGTGACAGAAATATTCAGCTAAAAACAGCAAGAATTATAAATATTTAACTTTAAAATTAAATTTTCTGTATAAACATAAATTGATGTTATCTTTATCTTTTCAATGTGAAAATCAGTCAGATGGATCCTCATTGAATACCAATTCTACACTTTATTTTTCTAACATTTAAAGAAATCAATACATCCTTCATACTCACACTAAAGAGAAAACTGATACTCAATGTTTGCAAGTTGCTGGAATGCAATATACCAGAACAGGAATGGCTTTTATAAAATGGAATTTAATAAGTTACAAGTTTACAGCTCTAAGGAAGTGAAAGCGTCCAAACTAAGGCATCCAGGGAAATACATGTTAATTCAAGGAAGGCTGATGCATCTGCAACACCCCTGTGAGCTGGGAAGATGCACTGTTCCGTTGCTTCATTGCTTTCAGCCTCTATTCCTGCAGAGGTTCCTTACTTTATTTCTCCAAGGCTGGCTTTAATCTCTTGGCTTCCCTTGGCTCTCTCCAGGTTCTGGCTTGCTCAACATCTCATGCAAAGTCTGCTGGGCTCCAAGCATCTCTAAACAACTATGTCTCTATTCCCCACGTGTCCACGTCTATGTCAGCTCTGTTATGAAGTTTCTGTTGGCTCTGAAATTTCTGTCATTTCTCCTCCTTCTGTTGCTTCTGACTCTCTCTAAAATGTTTCCTCTTTTAAAGGATTCCAATAAGCTAATTAAGACCCACCTGGAATGGGTGGAATTGCATCTCCATTTAATCAAAAGTTAATACCCACAATTGGGTATGTCACATCTCCATGGAGACAATCTAATCAAAAGAGTCCAGCCTATATTATTGAATCAGTATTAAAAGAAACAGCTGCCTCCACAAGATTAAGTCAAGATTAAAACATGTTTTTTCTGGGGTACATAATAATTTTAAATCGGCACAAATTCATTGAAATGAATGAATGAACATGACAGTAATAATAAAATATATTTTCTAAGAGTTATATAGTAAAAACTGATTAAAATGAAAAGTGATTATTTCTATTTCAATGACACAGATTAAAATATAAATTCTTTTCATTTAGCATACTTAAAAAACTCCTCAACCAGAGATCTATGTTATCTGAAGCAGAGACAACTCAATATCTGTGGCATATGTAGAAATCATGAAACATTCATAAGCTAACGCCACACAGGGAAGAAGCACAGAAATCCATCTTCAATCTAATTCCCTATGGTATTCAATCTTATAGAAACTGAAACTCAAATCAGAATCTTGAGAGGCATTTTATAATTATACACTATGAACAAGTACAGCACAGCATGGAGAGAACCTCCAATCTAAAATAACAAAGCTGAATTTTAAAAATTAAATATGCCAAGCTAGTGTTTCTTGAAATGTTGAGAGGTAGTGAAAACATAAGGTGGCCAAAATTTGAGAAAGTTGTACTGCAGGTTCTTACCATCAAGGAGAATGAGCAGTGGGTGAGAAGCATCCTTTCCAGCATGCCAAAGAACAGCAGAAATTATGAGGAGGCCTCCTTTCACTTGCAATCTGTTTCCACCACCCTCCACAGACAAATTTAAAGTTATGCTTTCTGATAAGGAAACATTTTTAGAAGGCCCATGTTCTAGTTTGCTAGCTGCCGGAATGCATCACACCAGAGATGGATTGGCTTTTAATAAAAGGGGATTTATTTTGTTGGTTCTTCAGAGGAAAGGCAGCTAACTTTCCACTGAGGTTATTTCTTATGTGGCAGGCACAGGGTGGTCTCTGCTGGTCTTCTCTCCAGGCCCCTGGGTTCCAACAACTTTCCCCGGGGTGACATCTTTCTGCATCTCCAAAGGCCTGGGCTGAGCTGCAAGTGCTGAGATGAGGAATGCCGAGCTGCTTAGCTGTGCTACATTGCTTTCTCTCATTTAGGCACCAGCCAATTAAGTCAAACCGTCACTCATTGCAGCAGACACGCCTCCTAGCTGACTGCAGATGTAATTGGCAACAGATGTGGTTCACGTACTGTTGGCTTATGTCCGCAGCAACAAGATTAGGTATGCTCACCTGGCCAAGTTGACAACTGAATCTAACCAACACAGCCCAGATCCATTTTCACAGATTAGGCAACACGGTGGGTTTGAAGCTGTGATGCTCTAATGGATGGCTGGGAAACAGGAGTTATCCCATAGACCTCCTGCATGGCTATTATGCTTGAATATGTTTAAGTACACTTCTTCCTTAGTTCACCTGCTTTTGGAGTTCTGTGTTATTCTCTTTCCTGGATTTTTTTTCCCCTTGAAAGTGTGATGTTTTAAGTAATTCTGCAGAATGGATGCTTGGGAAGTAAAATGTATGAGTCCGTGAAAACCTAGAAATTTTGAAATATCTTTAGTTATACCTTCACACTTGACTAAAATTTTGAGTATACAATTCTAGGGTTTTAGGTTCATAATCACTTCTTTGTAAATTCAAAGTTATTGCTTCATTGTATTCCAGACTCCTGTGTTCCTGATGAAAGTTTTGTTGTAGATTTGATTTACAAATTATGTAGGTGACTTTTGTTTCCGTCTCAAAATATTTTAATTGTTTAATTATCCTTACCTCTTTCCAATTATGAAAAAAAATTAACTCTGAAATTAGGGACACACTAACTCATCCAGGAAATCAACTTCCATTCTGTATCTTTGGTCTTTAAGTATTGTGGGCTCTAGCACTTCTAAATGTTTTATACTTTTATAAACTTGCGTACCTCTTCAGTTTTCAAAAATAATCCCTTTCTCATTTTTTTTTTTGCCACAATTTGCTTTGTAATTATTTATTGCCACCTCATTGGGATCTTGGGAGTGTGGGAAAGCAAACACATTGAAAAGTATCACTGTTTCAGTTTGATAATCTGCCTGAATGCAATATACCAGAAATGGATTGGCTTTTACAAAGAGGAATTATTAGGTAACAAATTCATAGTTCTAAATCCATGAAAATGTCAAAATTAAGGCATCAAAAAGAGAATACCTTCTTGAATGAAAGATTGCTGGGATCCAGGTTGTCTGTGTCACATGGAAAGGCACAGGGCAGCATCTGCTGATTCCTCTCTCCTCGGCTATGATTTCAATGGCTCACTCTCTCTCCAGAGGCTTTTCTCTGGATTTCGTGTCTGAGTTTCTCTTCAGCTCTGTCCAGGTTCTGGCTCTTTCAGTTATGTGGACCTTGCTTAGCATCTCCTGGGGCATGTCTATCTCCAAGCATCTATGCTTTTTCCAAAATGTTTCACCCTTAATCCACTCATATAAATGAATGGGTGGGGTCACATCTCCATGGAAACAACCTAATCTGCCTACACAAGCTTGGATTAAAAGAACATGGCTTTTCTGGGGGCACATAACACTTCAAACTACCACAATCACACATAATAAATTTTGATTTCCTAACTCTTTAAGTTGTTTTTCTTTTCCACTGGTCAAGAATCTTTTATCCAAAATCAACACTCTCTTATTTTCTACTATGGCTACTCCAGGCTTTTATTTCTGTCTTCAAGCTCTCAAAACATAAATCATTCTCGGACTTCTAGTCAAACAAGGACAGCAGTGTGAGATGTTCCAAGTAGACATTTCCCTACAGAATCTTTGAACCAGCAAAAATTGACAAAATCAAACTCTCTCAAAACTCTAGAAAACAACTGAAGGACTGCAGTAATTGGGTGAGTGCCTAAAAAAAGGGACAAATGCTGCAGTTTTAAAAATGATAGGAGAGTAGGAGTTCTGCAGCTCTGAAAGCCAGCATAGCCATATACAACAACTGTTCAAGAAACTGAAAAAGAGATCAGGTTTCAATTAGAGTTAAGGATGAAGTCAATCAGATTGGGACTAAGATAAATCAGAATACAGGGGTATGGAAGACATTGTCTGTACTTTAGAACTTCACCTACCTTATGAGACCAAAGGAAGAGAGGTTTATTTACCCAGAATCCAAATTTTCTGTAGCACATAATCTAACTCAACCTGAATGGATAGATCATTTAAACAATCCAAACACAGGGATCCCAGAATGGGAATAAGAGCTTTTAATTCTGTATAGCTTAATGTAAAGCTGGATACATCCCAGAGTATGCTGAGTAGACAGTTAAAAAATATTGGCTAAGTCCTCTGAGGGATGGGAGAAAAAAATATGGAATTATCAAACTTTGCCACCAGGGAAACCCTTGATACTGTCTAAAATATTAGGGACCCCAAGTCAATAGGCCAAGCCTTTGATCTTGAGGCTTGCTCCTGTGAAGCTTATTTATGTAGTGGAGAAGCTTAGCCTACCCATAGTTATGCCTAAGAATTACTTCCAGAAGACCTTTGTTTCTTAGATGTGGCCTCTAAGCCCAACTCTGCAGGTGAAATCACTACCCTCTGCCCTACATGGGACATGACACCCAGGGTAAAACTCTCTCTGGTAATGTGGGATCTGACTCCCAGGAATTAGCCTGGCCCTAGCACCATGAGATTGACAATACCTTCCTGACCAAAATGGGGAAAATATTTGTAACAAATAAGGTATCAGTGACTGAGAGAGTGCAAACAGAGTCAAGAGCCTACTCTGGAAGCTATTCTAATGCAAGCTTTAGCTTGACATTGCTGCTTACATGATTTACCAAACCCCAACCAAAACCATCCCTGCTAAACCTAAAGAACACCTAGGGCTTTATGGGAGCTTCTACAAAGGTCCTTTGCACTATGATTACTTTCCAGAAACCTACAACCTCCAATTGGGTTCCCAGGCCAGATAAATCCTGAAACCCAGAACATCTCCCAGTTCTGTTCACCAACCCATATTATTGAAAGCCCTTTCCAACATGAAAAAGGAATAATGGGCATAATCCAAATAGGAAAAAGATCAAAGAAGGTGGAGTTATAACAGAGAAGAATAAGTATGACTGCTGAATCATCATATTGATATTTCTCTTAGTCTCCAGTGTCTTGGAGCAACTAGACATAAAAATCTAAAATTGTGGAATTATAACCCATAGCAAATCCTGAAATATGCTCTACAACAAATCGTTAAAGTATGCTTTGAAATACATTGCATTTTTGCATATATGTTAGTTTTCACAATAAAGAAAAAATTGAAAAAATGGTAGGAGAAGCTGATGGCATCCTTGTTGACACCTCTCTTAACCCCTTACTGGTGGGGCAGGGAACAGGCCTGCATTCCCATTATGAATTCCTTGCTCTATTTCATAGGGAGTGCAGCAGATCTTATGTGCAAATTGGGGGGGCTGTATATTGTTACCAGTCTATCAGGTGACAGCCTGAAAAGCTGGACAAGGAAATTCATCTCTGCCTCACCCTCTCAGAACTTGCCTTGAAGGCAGAAGAAACTTGGGGACAACTAAAGCAGTTTAAGAAACATACCAAAGGCTAAAGATTACTGGATTTAAGACATATGATAGAGTTCCCTGGAAAGGTAGAAAGTCTATTTCAAAGGGAGTAGAGGGAACATTCAGATTCCTGTAAATGAGGAAATACTAAGGCCATGAGCTAGCACAACTCAAGGACAAAACACAGATAAAATACAGAGGACACTACAGTTCACCTTTACCTTGGTCTGATGTTCTTGATAGGAAGGCTAGACTCTGAATGAATGCACCAACCAAAGCAGAGCTAAATTGTAAAAACTGTGAAAGGTATTTATTTATGAATTTGTTTTTGTTTTTTTATGTAGATCCTGTTCTCAAGGAAAGCTCTGTCATAAAATTGCCTGTATAAAAACTTTAGATACAGAGAGCTCAGGGACTAAAGACAAACAAAGAAATAGGAAATGACAGCCCATTCAAAGGAACAAGATAAAACTTCAGAAACTGTCAATGAAGAATAATAAATTTTGAACACACCAGAAAAGACTTCAAAAAAAGATCTTCAATATGCTCAAAGAGATAAATGATGATGTGGAGAAATAACTAAAAGATACCAGAAAGACTAAGAAAGAACAATATGAGAATTTCAATAAAGACATAGAAAGTCCTTTGAAGGAACCAAACAGAAATACTGGAGTTGAAGACTACAACATCTGAAATGAAAAATTCCCTAGAGCTGTCAGAAGAAAGCATCAGTGAATGTAAAGATAAGAAAATTGAAATGATTGTGGCTAAGAAACAGAAAGAAAAATTATTTTAAAAATTGAACAGAGGTTAAGAGTCTATGGAACACCATCAAGCATACCAATGTGCACATTGGAGAAGAAAGAGAGAAAGAGGCAGAAGGAATATTCCAAAGAATAATGACAGAGAACTTCCCAAATTTAATGAAAGACATGAATATATGCATTCAAGAACCTCAAAGAAGCCCAAAACAATAACTCAATGAGAGTCACAAACATTATCAACAAACTGTCAAATGCCAAGGACAAATACACCTATGAAAGCTGTAAAAGAAAAGCAGTGTGCTGTGCACAAGGGAGCCCAAAAAAGATTAAATGTTGATTTCTTGTCAGGAACCATGGCAGCAAGAAGACAATGAGATGAAATATTTAAGTGCTTAAAGAAGACAATTGCCTACCAAGAATTTTATAGCTGGTGAACTGTCTTTCAAAAATGAGGGAGAGAAAGGTGGGGCAAGATGGCAGTATAATGAGGTGTGGAATTTAGTTCATCTACCAGAGCAGCTAGTAAATAGCTAGGAATAGTACAGAACAACTGCTGGGGGAACATCAGTGACTGGACACACTATAAACACCAGCCTAGACCAAAAGGAATGACTGACATGCCACACAGAACTGTAAGTCCGCCAAGCCATGGAGGCCAGTGCCCCTCCCCCATGGGCATAGCAGACTGATTCTCCCAGGGGAAAGGAAACAGACTACTAGTAGCAAGGGCTTAGCTCAATTAAGTTCCAATTGCAGAATTAATTAATAAATTCTGACTACTGGAAAAGGCCCCAGCACAGATTATCCTGGAGTAAGCACTAAAGGTAGTAGGATCTTTTGCCAAAGTAGAGACAGGGGTGGAGCTGACAGAAAAAAAAAAAGGAGACTTTTTGAGTTGGACAGCACAAAATACTGAAAAAAGGTTGGACCCCAAGGATAGGGGACACATTGAGCCTGGAGATACATAGAGTCGCGTACCAGCTTAAGCTCTTGATTGACAAACCTGAGGAGCAAAAGTCCAGCTCTGAAAAGGGGTTTTTTCCTTGCATTTTTCTACTCCTTCACAGCTCATTAGATAGAATTGGAAACACTCTCAGGCTCCAGCATTGCCCCAGGAAGGAAATTAAGCCTGTCTGAGAGACAAAGTAATTAGTCAGGTGAAAACAGTTAATTCCCTAAAGGGAATTCCCCAAGAGAAAGGCAGGGCCCACCTCAATTGGAATCCCACCTTCAAGGAATTCAGGGACCAAAGACAGGAAAACTGAAACAATTAAATCCAGTTTACAACCCCACCTTGCTTCAACCACACCCCTGGCAGGAAAGTCTGCTGAAATTAAAGGCGCCATAATACTTCAAGATTGTGGGAAGCTGTGGGCAGACAAGTGCCACATGGCAGGCAGGATAGGAAAAGCAAAGAATCTAGAGACTTCATAGGAAAGTCTGACAACATGTTGGATCTCACCCTCAGGGAAAACTGATGCTGGCTACACTTTCCTCCTGAGACATGGGTCTATCAGGTCTGGAAGAAAATCTGACTAGGTCTATTATATTGGAGGAGACTCTCCTCAAATAAAAAAAAAAAAAAAATTAAAAAAAAGCTTTGTATACACAGGGCAAACAACAGAAATACAGAACTTAAAAATTTTGATCAGTTAAAAAGAAACTATGCTACAGGTCTAGAATAAGTTGAACTGAATGCCAAAAAAACCAGATAGAGAACAAAGCCATCCAGCAACAAAATCCTAGGTAAAAGAGTGAAAACAACCTCCAGAATAAACTAATTAAGGAAATCAAATGCCTAGATGCCAGCAAAAAATAAAGACTCATACTAGGAAAACTGAAGAAATGGCCCAGTCAAACGAACAAACCAACACTTTAAATGAGATACAGGAGTTGAAACAACTAATTCGGGATGTTTGAACAGAAAAGAAAATCACATCAAATATAGATCAGTGAGTTCAGGGAGGATACAAAGAAGACATTGCATGAACAAAAAGAACTTGAATGTTTGAAAAGAGACACAGAACTTATGGGAATGAAAGGCACAGTAGAAGGATGAAGAAATCAATCGAAATCTAAACAATAAATTTGAAGATGGAGAAGAAAGGAAAATTTCCCATCTCTTATGAGAGACATAAAATTACAGATCCAAGAAGTTCAGTGTACTGCAAAATAGATCCAAATAGACATACTCAAAGACATTTACAAATCAGATGGTCAAATATCATAGATAAAGAGAATTTTGAAATCAGCAAGAGAAAAGCAACCCATCACATACAAAGGAAGCGCAATAAGATTATGTGTGGATTTTTCTCAGCAGAAATCAGAGAAATGAGAAGGCAGTGGAATGATATATTTAAGATTGTGAAAGAGAAAAACTGCCAAACAACAATTTTATATCCAGAAAACATGTTCTTCAAAAAGAGGGTGAGGGCAGGCAACAGTGGCTCAGTGGCAGAGTTCTTGCCTGCTGTGCTGGAGACCCAGGTTCGATTCCCAGAGTTTACTCATGCAAAAATAAACAAAAACAAAAAGAAAACTGAGGGCGAGATGAAAATATATTCAGCAAACAGTCATTGAAGAAATTTGTGACAAAGAGACCAGCTCTTTGAGAAATAATAAAGAGAGTACTGTAGGCAGATAGGAAAAGGCAGGAGAGAGAGGTCTGGAGAAGAGTGTAGAAATAGACTATCTGTAAAGGTAAAAAGAGAAAAAAAATTAGATATGAGACATAAAATCCAAAAGACAAAAAGGTGGAAGAAAGTACTGCCTTTGCAGAAATAACATTAAATGTTAATAGATTAAACTCCCCAATAAAAAGTGATAGACTGGGCAGTGCAATGGTGCTCAGCAAGCAGAATTCTCACCTTCCATGCTGGATACCTGGGTTCAATTCCTGGAGCATGCCCATGCAAAAAAACACACAAACAAACAAACAAACAAACAAAAAGACATAGTCTGGCAAAATAGATCTAAAAACAGAACAAGTTTGTATATCCTCTACAGGAGACTCATTTTAGACCCAAGGGCAAAAATAGGTTGGAATGTAAAAAGTTGGGAGCACATATTGCATGCAAACAACAATTAGAAAAGAACATGAGTAGCTATACTAATATCCGACAATTTAGACTTCAAATTTAAAAACAATCAAAAGAGAGAAAGAAGGATATTATGTGTTAATAAAAGGAACTACTCACCAAAAAGACATAACAATCATAAATATTTATGCACTGAGCCAGAGTACTCCAAAGTACATGAGGCAAATACTGACAATAATGAAGAGATAAACACCTCTACCATAAGTTGCAGATATCAATTCCCCACTCTCATCAATGGATAGATCATCTAGACAGAGGATCAATAAAGAAACAGAATTTGAATACAATAAATGAACTAGACTTAACATTTATAGGACAGTACATCCCACAACACAAAAGGATACACATTTTTCTCAATTGCTCATGGATCATTCTCAAGGATAAACCATATACTGGGTCACAAAGCAAGTCTCAATAAATTTTAGAAGATTGAAATTATGTAAAACACCTTCTCACATCATAATGGAATAAAGTTGGAAATCAATAACAGGCAAAGGGCCAGAAAATTCAAAATATATGGAGGCTAAACAACACACTCTAAAAGAACCAGTGAGTCGGGTGCACAGGTGGTTAGGTGGTAGAATGCTCACCTTTCATGTGCGAAACCCAGGTTCAATTCCCAGGCAATGATTCTGCCCCCCTGCCCCCCAAGAAAGAACCAGTGGGTCAAGGAAGAAATTACAAGAGAAATCAGTAAATATCTTGAAGCAAATGAAAATAAAACACAACATACCCAAATTTAGAGGTCACAGCAAAGACAGCAATAAAAGGGAAATTTATTACCTTAAATGCTTGTATTAAAAAAGAAGAAAGAGCAAAAATCAAGGAATTAACTGTTCACTTGAAAGAACTAGAGAAAGAACAGCAAACTAGCCACAAAGCAAACAAGAGCAAATAAATGATGAGGATTAGAGCAGAAATAAATGAAATTGAGAACATGAAAATATCCAGAAAATCAACAAAACCAGAAGTTGGTAATATGAGAAAATCAATGGACCTTTAGCTAGATTGAAAACAAAAAAGAGAGAGAGGATGTAAACATAACCAACTGACCCCACAGAAATAAAGGAGGTAATGAGAGCATATTATGAAGAACCATATGCTAATAAACTAGACAATGTGGATTAAATAGACAACTTCCTAGAAAGGCATGAACAACCAACATTGACTTGAGAAGAAATAGATGATCTCAACAAACCAATCACAAGTAAAGAGGATGAATGTATAATCAAGAAGCTTCCAAAAATGAAAAGTCCAGGACCAGATGGCTTCACATGTGTTCTTTACCATGCATTCAAGAAAGAATTAATACCACTTGTCATGGTCAGGGTCATGTGTCAACTTGGCCAGTGGTGGTACCTGTTTGGTTTTGCAAGTGCTGGACTGTCTGTTGCTATGAGGACATTTCATAGAATTAAATCATCATCACATTGGCTGCATCCACAGATGATTCCATTTCTAATCAGCCAAGGGGAGTGTCTTCTGCAATGAGTGATGCTTACTCTTATCACTGGAAGCCTTTTAAGGAGGATTCAGAAGAGACAGGCTCTCTTCCTGCTTCAGTCGGCGAGCCTCTCCTGTGGAGTTCATCCAGACCCTCCATCAGAATCATCAGCTTCACATTCTGCCCTACAGATTTTGGACTCTATGTCCCCACTGTTAAGTAAGACACTTTTATAAGTTTTATATTTATGCATATTTCCTGTTGATTCTGTTTCTCTAGACAACCATAACTAATACACCACTCATGCTCAAACTCTTTAAAAATTGAAGAGGAGGGAAAGCAACTAACTTATTCTATGAAGTCAATAACACCATAATACCAAAGCCAAACAAAGAGACTACAAGAAAGGAAAATTACAAACCAACCACTGTAATGAATATAGATGCAAAACTCCTCAACAAAATACTTGCAGACAGAATCCAGCAGCATATTAAGAACATTATACACTATGACCAAGTAGGACTTATTCCAGGTATGCAAGGCTAGTTCAACATAAGAAAATCAATTAAGTGTAATATGCTATATCAACAAATCAATGTGGAAAATCCACATGGTCATCTCGATTTGTAGAAAAGGTATTTGACAAAATTCAACATACTTTCTTGATGAAAACTCTTTAAAGGATAGGAATGGAAGGGAACTTAACTTCTTCAGCATATTAAAGGGAATCTATAAAAAAAAAAAAAAACCTAAAGCTAAAATTGTCCTCAAAGGGAAAAGACTGAAGGCTTTCCCTCTAAGATCAGGAACGAGATAAGGATGCCCACTGTCACCATTGTTATTCAGCATTGTGCTGGAAGTTCTAGCCTGAGCAATTAGACAAGAAAAAGAAATAAAATGCATCCAAATTGCAATGGAAGAAGTAAAACTTTCACTGTTTGTAGATGAAAAATCTACAGCAAAGCTATTACAGCTAATAAATGAGCACAGACAAAGTGGCAGGGTACACGATCAACACCCCAGAATAAGTAGTGTTCCTATACACTAATAATGAGCAATCTGAGGAGGAAATCAAGAAAAAAATCCATTTAAATTAGCAACTAAAACAATCAAATATTTAGGAAAAAATTTAACTAAGGATACAAAGGATCTATGCACAGAAAATGAAAGAAATTGCTAAAATGAATCATGAAAGACCTAAACAAATGCAAAGGCATGCCACGTTCATGGATTGGAAAACTAAATATAGTTAGATGTCAATTCTACCCAAATTGATTCATAGATTCAATGCAATATGAATTAAAATCCTAAAAACTTACTTTGCAGATATAGAAAAACCAATAACAAAATTTATTTGGAAGGACAGGGTGCCCCAAATAGCTAAAAATATCTTGAGAAAGAAAAATGAAGGAAAGGTCTCACCTACCTGACTTTATAATATATTAAAAAACTATTGTGGTCAAAACAGAATGTTATTGCCATGAAGATAGATATGCTGACCAATGAAGCTGAATTGAGTGCTCAGAAGTAGAACTTCTCATCTATGGACAATTGATCTTTGATTGGGACAGAGAAGCCTCTTTAATAAATGGTGCTTGAAGAACTGGATATCCATATGCAAAAGAATGAAAGAGGATACATATGTCACACACTATATGAAGATTAACTCAAAATGGATCAAAGACCTAAATATTAGAGCTAAGACCATAAAACTCTTAGAAGAGCATGTACGGAAATACTTTATTAATCTTGTAATAGGAGGCAGTGTCTAAGCCTTACTCCCAAATCGCAAGCATTGAAAAAAGAAATAGGTAAATGGAAATCCTCAAAATTAAGCACTTTTTTGCTCAAAGAACTTTGTCAAGAAAGTAAAAAGGCAGCCTGTGAAATGGAGACAATATTAGGAAACCACATATCAGATCATAGTTTAGTATCCAGAATATATTAAGAGATTCTTCAGCACAACAACGTAAAGACAAATAACCCAATTTAAAAATGGGCAAAAGACATGAATAGAAACCTCTCAAAAGAGGATATACAAATGGCTAAAAGGTACCTGAAAAGATACTAAACTTCACTGGCTTTTAGGGAAATGCAAATCAAAGCCACAATAAAAGATTATTGGACACATATTAGAATGGTCATTACCAAAAATTAAAGAAAACAATAAGTGCTGGGGAGGATGTGGATTAGGATGCAAACTTATCCACTGTTGGTGGGAATGTAAAATGGTACAACCAGTCCGAAATGCAATTTGGCAGTTCCTCAGGAAGCTGAGTATAGAATTACCATATGACTTAGCATTCCCATTACTAGGTATATATTCAGAGGACCTGAGAGCAAGGACACAAGTGGACATTTGCACATCAATGTTTATAGCAGCCTTATTTACAATTGCCAAGTGATGGAAATGGCCCAAATGTCCATCAATGAATGAATGAATGGCTAAGCAATTATGGTATATACATATAATGGAATATTACACAGCCCTAAGACAGACTAAAGTCATGAAGCATGTAACAATGTGGAGAATTTGGAGGATATTATGATGAGTAAAATAAGCCAGAAACAAATGGACAAATACTGTGTAGTCTCACTAATATGAACTTACATTAATGAGTGAACTTGGAGAGTTGGAGTTAGTAACACAGGTTATCAGGAGATAGAAATAGGGTAGAGATTGAGCATTTGGTGCTGAGGGAATATGGATTGTGTAATAGGACTGATTGTAAAATTCAGAAATGGGGAGTGCAATATTACCTGATTGTAGCACAATAATATAAGTAGACTGGATGAAGCTGAATGTCAGTATGGTTGAGGGAGAAGGGCTGAGGGCATGTGTGAAAACAGAAGGAAAGATAGAGGATGAAAACAGAGATGTTATAATTTAGATGCGGGTTTGCAATAGGATCCTGCAACTCCGTTGCTCAAAATATACCTAGAGGAACCGAGTGTGGGGACATGAAAGGACATTTGCACACTGGTGTTTTCTGGTGGCAGTGTTCATGACTCACAATGGATGGAGGTGGCCTAACTGTACAACTGAATAATGGAGAAAGGAACTGTGGTGTATACATGCAATGGACTACTAAGCAGATGCAAGAAGGAATGAAGTTGCAAGGAATGCAAAAAGGTGCGTGAATTTTAAGAAGTGTATGTTGAATAAAATGTCAAGAAAAAGACAAATATTTATCATGCATCAATCACATGGACTAACTGTAATATAAAAAACTCAGCAAACTGGTCAAGAGCATGGGTTATCAGATTGGGGCCTATTGTAAAGGGTCCTAGATTTCAAGCTTACACAGCAATCACATATTTTCAGGAGTTGCATCTGTTATTTCTAAATTCTGAGATACTGAGCTGTTGTATATAACCTGATCATTTCCAGAAACTTCAAGTATTTATGTGACATCTGAAACTCAGTGTTAGAGCTCTGAAGCTATGAAAGTCAGTACTACCCCATACAGGAACTCTTTAAAAAGTTGAAAAAGGGATCAGAATTCAAGGAGAGATATGAAGGAAGCTGATCTGAATAGGACTAAAGTAGATCAGAATGCAGAGTAGAGAATGATATTGTCTATATTTTAAACATCAACTTCTGTGTAAGACCAAATGGAGAGAGGTTTATTTGGCACAAAATTTATGTTTTGGGTAGTGTATTACCTAATTTAACTTTTATGGTCAGTTTAGTTGAACACTATAAGTACATGGAATCTTGAATAGGGCATGAGATCTTGATTAGTCCAGGTTAGTGTGATGATGCAATATATCCCAGAATAATTTGGGCAGTGAATATAGAAGTATTTGCAAAGTCCCCTTGGAGAAACAGAGAGAGAGGAGGAAATATTCAATTTCCCCACTTGGAGAATTCCTGATGTTCTTGCAACCACTGGGGACAATGAAATCAATAAGCTAATGTCTCGATCTTGGGGTTCACCCCTATGAAACTTATTTCTGCAAAGGATAAGCTAAGCCTACTTAAAATTAGGCCTAAGAGTCACCCCAGAAAACCTTTTGTGTTGCTCAGATGTGGCTTCTCTCTCTCTAAGGCAACTCATTAGGTGAACTCACTGCCCTCCCCCGTACATGGGACATGACTCCCAGGGGTGTAAATCTCCCTAGCAACATGGGACAGAACTCCCAGGATAAGCCAGGACCCAGCATAATGGGATTGAGAAAAAGCCTTCTTGACCAAAAGAGGGAAGAGAGAAATGACACAAAATAAAGTTTCAGTGGCTGAGAGAGTTCAGAGTCAAGAGATTATCATGTAGGTTATTCTTATGCATTATATAGATATCCCTTTTTAGTTTATGGTGTTTTGGAGTGACTGGAGGAAAGTACCTGAAACTGTTGAGCTGTGTTCCAGTAGCCTTGATTCTTGAACATGATTTAAATTTTACAATATGACTATGTGATTGTGAAAACCTTGGGTCTGATGCTCCTTTTACCCATGGTATGGAAAAGTGAGTAAAAAAATAAAAATAAATGTATAATAGGAGGGATAAGGGGTAAAATAAAATGGGTTAATGGAAATACTAGTTGGTTTTCTGGTAATGGGTATGGGATGTATGAGTTTTTTTCTTTTTTCACTTTATTTCTTTTTCTGGAGTGATGTAAATGTCCTAAAAAAAAAAGATCATAGTGATGAATACACACCTTTGTGATGATATTGTGAGCTATTGATTGTACACCATGGATGCACTGTATGTGTGTGAAGATTTGTCAACAAAATATTTTGGAAAAAAGAGGGAGATGAAGACATTCCTAGATAATTAAAAGCTAAGGCAATTCATCCCCACAGACCAGCCCTATAAGTAATGCTAAAGAGAGTATTTCTCACTGAAAGAAGAGGCACTAGACAGTGGACTGAAGGAAGATCATGAAATAAAGACCTCTGGGAAAGGTAACCATGTGGCTAATTAAAAATGACAGCATTATTGTCTTGTATTATATTGAATTGCATTTTTTGTTAGATGAAACTCCACCTTCACTTCTTATGGGTTCTCAAGTGCAAATACATAAAAAGTAGATAAGTCGATTGATTTGGGGCATATAATGTATAAAGAAATTATTTGTAACAACTATATTAGGTGTTATAATATATATAACACCTTTATTAGGTGGGAGGTGGAGGACTATAGAAAGAGTCTTTTGGTATGCTATTGAAGTTATATTGGTATCAAATCAAACTTGATATAGATTTAGGATATTAACTTTAAGCCCCATGGTAACCAAAAAGAAAATGTTTGAAAAATACATACAGAAGGAAATGAAAAGGAACTATAAATGGACTATTATTTAAAAATCAAACAAATATGAAAGTAGGCATAAGTGAAAGAGTTGAGAGACAAAAAATGATATGACTTAAAAAGACCAAATAGCAGAATGGCAAAAAAAACTTGTATATCATTAGCAATTTCAAATGTAAGTGGATTAAACTCTCCAGTTTAAAGTCAGAAATTGGTAGAATGGATCAAAACACCACGTTCCAAAAATATGCTGTTTTCAAGAGACTCACCTTAAATTCAGCAACACAGCCATGTTGAAAGTAAAGGGATGGAAAAATACAATCTGACAATAGTAACCAAAAGATATCTGGCGTAACTACACTAATCTCACGGAAAAAAACATTCTAAGTCAGAAACAAACCCTCAAATCTATGGCTAATTTACTTTATTTTTTTTTTTGCCAACATACTTTTGATAAAGATTCTATGCCAATTCCACTTAATAGGAAGAGAATAATGTCTTCAACAAACAGTGCTGAGAAAACTGGATGGTCACCTGCAAAAGAGTGAAATTGGACCCCTAATTTATACCATATACAAAAACTTAACTTATTCTGGCATTTGATTCTATTCTGGGTTAAAGATATAAAAATAAGAAGCCAAACAATAAAACTTCTAGAAGGAAACATAAAAATATCTTCAAGAACCTGTGTTAGGGAATGGCTTCTTAGAATGTACACCAAAAAATGAGAAACAAACTTAAATATATATATGTGGGACTTGACCAACATTAAAAGCTTTTCGACATTGTGGTAGTTAGATTCAGTTGTCAACTTGGCCAGGTGAAGGCACCTAATTCTGTTGCTGTGGACATGAGCCAATGGTACCTGAACCTCATCTGTTGCTGATTTACATCTGCAGTCGGCTAGCAGGCGTGCCTGCTGCAATGAATGACGTTTGACTTAATTGACTGGTGCTCAAATGAGAGAACGCAAGGTAGCACAGCCCAAGCAGCTCAGCATACCTCATCTCAGCACTTGCAGCTCAGCCCAGGCTTTTGGAGATGCAGAAAGGAATCACCCCGGGGAAAGTTGTTGCCACCCAGAAGCCTGGAGAGAAGTCCAGCAGAGACCATCCTGTACCCTCCCACATAAGAAAGAACTTCAGTGGAAAGTTAGCTGCCTTTCCTCTGAAGAACTAACAAAATAAATCCCCTTTTATTAAAAGCCAATGCATCTCTGGTGTGTTGCATTCCGGCAGCTAGCAAACTAGAACAGACATCAAAGAACATCATCATGAAATTAAAAAGATTTTCTACAGAATGGAAGAAAATATTTGGAAACCACATATCTGATAAGGGTTTAATATCCAAAATCTATTTTAAAAATTCTACTACTTAACAGCAAAATGGCAATTAATCCAATTTAGAAATAGACAGAAGATTTGAATAGCCATTTATCCAAAGAAAATATACAAATAGCCAATAAATACATGAAAAAGATGCTCATCATCCTTAGCCATTAGGGAAATGCAGAGTTTCAATCCAGGGTGATGATGGTAGAACTTCATTGTAATTGCAATTATCACCACTAAATTATATATGTGAAAGTGGTTAAAATAGGAAATTTTAGAGATGTATATATAACACTAGAATAAATCTTTTTAAAAACCATGGAACTATACGACCCAAACAGTGAACCCAATATAAACTATTGACTATTATTAATAGCATTATTATTATAATATTGTTTAATCTAAATTAATGCAAAGTGTTAATAATAGGGAAAATTGCATGTGCAATGGGCACTTTGTACTTTCTACATTGTAAACTTACAAGGTGCCTAATAAAAATAAAATAAATTTTGACAAAAAAACAAAACAATACCATTGTTCTCTCTACATCAATACTACAACCACCGTGGTCACACCACCATCTTCTCTCTATCTCGGGGTATGGCAATAACTTTTTTTTTTTTTTTAGTTTGTGATTTGGGAATCGAACCTGGATCTCCGGCATGGAAGAAGAACATTCTACCACCGAATCACCCATGCACCCAGCAATAGCATTTTAAAATTTAATCCTAGTCCTTTTGTATACAATGAAGACAAAGCTATCTGTGAATAAAAGTTGTTCATGTTACACCCCCACTGAAAAGTTTCATTCACTTTTGAAGCTCAGCTTGGCCTTGTCTTTCCCTGGTTATGTAAAATTCCCCAGAACTTTCAAAAAAAGCCCACTTTTATCTAAGTAAACTCAGTTGGATTATTGTATTTTGGAATTCATACAATTCTGTTAAATATAGTCTCTACATTTTGCTGCCATAGCCTTCAATGCACCTGTGATCTTGTTGGTCATTTTAGTGCATTGTGTTGTGCCTGGTGATTAGTTGGTTCTGAATAGTATATGTTAAATGTTATCAGTTATATGTTCAGGTGTCCCATAGTTTACTCATGTTCAACATAGTTTGAACTGAATTTAGTTTTTCTTCTCAAAGCTTGTTTCTGCACCCACTTATCCTATTTAACCTTATTATTATCCTCCTAGAGACTGAGGTAAAAATTTCTAATCAATCTTACTTCATACTTACTTTGTTCACTTAATCCTTTAATTCTATAAACTTGTTTCTAGGAACTGAAACGTGTTGGTGACACAGTATCACATAAAACACAGCCTCTGCATTGAAAGCCAGTAAATCCAGATGTATAGCACAATGTGAATAGTGCAAGGGAAGGATACAGAAGTAATATTAACTCAGATTGGAAGAGTTAGGAAAATCTTTATGGAGTAGGGATGCTCAGCCAGAATTTGTAAGAATGAATGGGATCAAACTAAGTGAAATAGGGGAAAAGGGCAGAGGAAATATTATAAGCAAAAGCAGAGAGATTCAATGTTGTGTGCACTTCTGTAAGTAATTTGGAATGGCTGGAGTAGAAACAGATCATCAGGGAGTAGGATGTTAGGCTAGTGGCCAGAGTAGTCTCCCATATGCCGTACTTTATTCCCCTAATAAAATTAGAGTATGTTCTTATAATGTGGTGTACTGCCACAAAAATGACATTATTAACTCAGTAAGGAAATCAAACATTTCATACAAGTATGATAGGCTCCTATCCTTTTAAGAATAGTATCAAAATACAGCTCCATTCGATCTCTCCATTCCATACATGTACTAAGACTACAGTTTCTCAAGCACAGAGAAAAGCAGATTCTGGCATCAGAACACTACAAATTTTGAAAAAGGAAGAGTTTGAATTTCTAATCTTTTTATTGCAGCCAGTGTTTTAATTCATTTTACAATAAGACTGAGGGAAACTGATCTTAGTAATTTCTGTGGAATATTGCTTGGGGATCTGAAAAACATGCTTAAAATTGTGCTGAAGAAATGAGAAATCCACTCAAATTGCAAGAATAGAAGTGTGTAAGAAGCTATAGGAAAATTTTAGTTGTAATTTAACAAACAGAATTTAAACAAATTCAAACAATCTAAACAAACGAATTAATTGAGAAGCATGGTTGGAAATTAAAATTAAAACTTTAAACAAGATTTAGTGATAAAGGTATTAGCAAGGCAGGGCAAGATGGCACCGTAGTGAGATATGGAATTTAATTCATCCCCTAGGGCAGCTAGTAAATAGCCAGGAACTGTTTGGAACACTGTTTGGGGGACTTCAGTGACTGGACACACATCATATACCAGTCTGAAATGGATGGAATGGCTGAGATCCCACACAGAACTATAAGTCTCCCAAGCTGTGGACTCTGGCACCCCCCAGCCCCCATCATGGCCACAGCAGGTTGTTTCCCTGAGAGAAAAAGAAACAGATTCTACTAGGAGCAAAGAAGTTAGAACAAAACAAGCTCCAATTGTGAAATTAATTAACAAATTTGGGCTGCTGAAAACAAGCCCCAAGCACAGACAAACCTGGAGTAAGCACTAAAGGAACCCTGGCAGAGAAAAGTCATGGCTAATGAAACAAACAAACAAACAAAAAGGCAGAGGTTTTTTTTTTTTTGGTGGGGGTGGGGGTGGGGTGGGTGGTGGGCAGGACTGATGAAAAAAATAAACAAAAGAAAGCAGAAGCTTTTTTGGGGGTGTGTGGGGGGGTGCATGGTCCAGGAATTGAACCCAGATCTCCCGCATGGAAGGTGAACATTGTACCACTGACCACCCATACACCCAAAGCAGAGGATTTTTGAGTTGCATGAGCACAAAACACTGGAAAAGGGTTGGGCTCCAAGAAAAGGGGGGCACATAAAGCCTGGGGTACATAAAGCCATGTACCAATTCTGGCTCTTAATTGGCAAACCCAGGGGGCTAGGGGTTGGGGACTGGCTCTGAAAATGCTTTTTTCTTTCTCATTTTTATTTTTAACTTCTTTAGAACTTATTTTATAGCTCTAAAGGCATTCTCAGGCTTCAGCACTGCCTCAGGCAAGGGCAGAATTAAGGCATGTCTTAGAGACAAAGTAACTAGTCAGGTGAATGAGATTATTCCCTAAAGGGTTATCTTTAAGTAGTTCGGAAGATAGTGAAACCAAGCTCCAACTGAAGTTTTAATTCCAACAGAGAGGGAGTAGGGCTGACAGAAAACAAAACAAAACAAAAAAAAAGTGAAATAGAATGTAGATGGAGGATTTTGGAGTCAACTGGGCTCAGAGCACTGGAACCTTGGGGACTAGGAATTGACTCTGAAAAGAGATTTCTTTTATTCTTTTATTTAAAACTATTCCATGTAGCTCATTAGAGAAAGCCCCAGGCATTCTCAATTGCCAGTGAAACCCAGGCAAAGGCTGAGTTAAAATAGGTGTGAGAGACAAACTAATTAGTCAACTGGGAGAGATAATTACCTAACAGGTATATCTTCCCAACAAAATGAGGATGGGGACCAGCTCAAGCAGAGACAATCAATCGGAGAATTCAGAACCCAGAAGCTAAACCCTAAACCTGCCTTCTACCTCAGCCTCTGTCTCAACGATGCCCGTGGCAGGGAGGGTCTGCTCAGAATTAAAGGCACCACACCAGTTTATACTGGTGGGAAGCTGCAGGCTGACAAGCATCACCTGCCAGGCAGGATAGGAAAAACACAATATCTAGAGACTTCATAAGAAAGTCTGACAACCTGCTGGATCTCAACCTCAGGAAAACTTGGTACTAATTACACCATTCTCCTGAGATATGGGCCTGTCTGTCCTGGGAAGATCTGACTGTGGAAAACAATTATATCTAAGGAGACCCTCCTCAAAAAAAGGTTCCATATAGGAAGGGCAAGAATCAGGAAAATAAGAGCTGAAAAATTCTGATTAGTTAAACAGAAGCTATGCTACAGATCTAGAATAAGTTGAACTGAATGCCAAAAAAATAGAGAACAAAGTCAAGCAACAAGAAAACCATAGGTAAAAGAGTGAAAACAACATGCACAATAAAGGAAAATTGAATGCCTTGACACCAGCAAAAAATAATGAGGCATATTAGGAAAATCAAAGATCTGTCCCAGTCAAGGAACAATCCAACATTTCAAATGAGACACATGAATGGAAACAACTAATTAAGATGTTCAAACAGAAATGTAAAACCACATAAAAAATATAATTAATGGATTGAGGGAAGATATTACAAAAAGAGATGAAGAATATAAAGAAAATACTGGGCAAACATAAAGAGCTCAAAAGTTTGTAAAAACAAATAGAACTATGAGAATGAAAGGCACAATAGAACACATGAAAACAAGAACAATGAAGATTTACAACAGCAGATTTGAAGACACAGAAGAAAGAATTAGTGAACTGGAGGACAGGATATCTGAAATCCCCCCCACAAAAAAACAGATAGGGGAAAGAAAGGAAAAACTAAGAGCAGAGTCTCAGAGAATTGAATGACAGCATGAAGCACATGGATATATGTATTATGGGTGTCCCAGAAGGAGAAGAGGAGAGAAAATGGGCAGAAAAGATAATGGAGGAAAGAATTGCTGAAAATTTCCCATCTCTAATGAAAGACATACAATTACAGATACAAGTGCACTGAACCCCAAACAGAATAGATGTAAATAGACCTACTGCATGACACTTACTATTAAGATTGTCAAAGACGAAGTCTACAGAGACTTCCGGAGAAGATGGCGGCTTAGTAAGACGCGCGGATCTTAGTTTCTTCTCCAGGACAGCTACTAGGGGAGTAGAAACAACACAGAACAGCTCCCAAAGCCACAACAGAGATAAAAAAGACAGCGTACCCCATTCTGGAATGGCTGGCTGGCTGAGAGAAGCCGCTCAGGTGAGATCGCCGGGCGCACGGGCTTCACTGGGCGGGGCGGCAAGCACCCAGAGTCACTCCCTTCCCCCTTCCCGGGCCGGCTGGGAGAATTGGAGAGGCGGTCCCCTGAAACCACGGTGGCTGGTGCCCACACCACGCGCGGTCCCCTGGACCAACTGAGAGAATTGGATCGGAAATCCCCAGGCCGCGGAGAACGGTGATGGGTCGGGGAGGCCCCTTCCAAACCCGTGACTCCCCGGGAACGTGAACTCTCCAGGGCGGGCCGCTGCCGCTGGCGTCCTCCCGCCACGCTTGTCGCCCCGGGCCGACTAGGAAATTTGGACGGGCGCTTTCCCGGACTGCGGTGGCCAACAACCCTCCCCGTGTTCGGACCCCGGGCCGGCTCAAGCCGCTTTGGCTAGCAAACCTCCCGGATGGCGAGAGTTTTCCAAAGTTAAAGGTCCCACAGCACCTTTTAGTGGTGGGACCCGCAGACAAATGTGTGCCACGAGCGCCACCTACTGGGCAGGATAAAAAAAAACAGAACCCAGAGATTTCACAGAAAAATCTTCCAAACTTTTGGATCCAATACCCAGGGAAATCTGTCTAAATGTGCAGACGCCAACAGAAGATAACGGATCACGCTCAAATAATTGAAAATATGGCTCAGTCAAAGGAACAAACCAATAGTTCAAATGAGATACAGGAGCTGAGACAACTAATGCTGAATATACGAACAGAAATGGAAAACCTCTTCAAAAACGAAATCGATAAATTGAGGGAGGACATGAAGAAGACATGGGCTGAACATAAAGAAGAAATAGAAAAACTGAAAAAACAAATCACGGAACTTACGGAAGTGAAGGACAAAGTAGGAAAGATAGAAAAAACAATGGATACCTACAATGATAGATTCAAAGAGACAGAAGATAGAATTAGTGATTTGGAGGATGGAACATCTGAATTCCAAAAAGAAACAGAAACTATCGGGAAAAGAATGGAAAAATTTGAACAGGGTATCAGGGAACTCAAGGACAATATGAAGCGCACAAATATACGTGTTGTGGGTGTCCCAGAAGGAGAAGAGAAGGGAAAAGGAGGAGAAAAACTAATGGAAGAAATTTTCACTGAAAATTTCCCAACTCTTATGAAAGACCTAAAATTACAGATCCAAGAAGTGCAGCGCACCCCAAAGAGATTAGACCCAAATAGGCGTTCTCCAAGACACTTACTAGTTAGAATGTCAGAGGTCAAAGAGAAAGTGAGGCTCTTGAAAGCAGCAAGAGAAAAACAATCCATCACATACAAGGGAAACCCAATAAGACTATGTGTAGATTTCTCAGCAGAAACCATGGAAGCTAGAAGACAGTGGGATGATATATTTAAATTACTAAAAGAGAAAAACTGCCAACCAAGACTCCTATATCCAGCAAAATTGTCCTTCAAAAAAGAGGGAGAAATTAAAACATTCTCAGACAAAAAGTCACTGAGAGAATTTGTGACCAAGAGACCAGCTCTGCAAGAAATACTAAAGGGAACACTAGAGTCAGAACCGAAAAGACAGAAGAGAGAGGTATGGCGAAGAGTGTAGAAAGAAGGAAAATCAGATATGATGTATATAATACAAAAGGCAAAATGGTAGAGGAAAATATTATCCAAACAGTAATAACACTAAATGTTAATGGACTGAATTCCCCAATCAAAAGACATAGAATGGCAGAATGGATTAAAAAACAGGATCCTTCTATATGCTGTCTACAGGAAACACATCTTAGACCCAAAGATAAACATAGGTTGAAAGTGAGAGGTTGGGAAAAGATATTTCATGCAAATAACAACCAGAAAAGAGCAGGAGTGGCTACACTAATATCCAACAAATTAGACTTCAAATGTAAAGCAGTTAAAAGAGACAAAGAAGGACACTATATACTAATAAAAGGAACAATTAAACAAGAAGACATAACAATCATAAATATTTACGCACCGAACCAGAATGCCCCAAAATACGTGAGGAATACACTGCAAACACTGAAAAGGGAAATAGACACAAATACCATAATAGTTGGAGACTTCAATTCCCCACTCTCATCAATGGACAGAACATCTAGACAGAGGATCAATAAAGAAATAGAGAATCTGAATATTACTATAAAGGAGCTAGACTTAACAGACATTTATAGGACATTACCCCCCACAACAGCAGGATACACCTTTTTCTCAAGTGCTCATGGATCATTCTCAAAGATAGACCATATGCTGGGTCACAAAGCAAGTCTTAACAAATTTAAAAAGATTGAAATCATACACAACACTTTCTCGGATCATAAAGGAATGAAGTTGGAAATCAATAATAGGCAGAGTGCCAGAAAATTCACAAATACGTGGAGGCTCAAGAAGACACTCCCAAACAACGAGTGGGTCAAAGAAGAAATTGCTAGAGAAATTAGCAAATACCTCAAGGCGAATGAAAATGAAAACACAACATATCAAAACTTATGGGATGCAGCAAAGGCAGTGCTAAGAGGGAAATTTATTGCCCTAAATGTCTATATCAGAAAAGAAGAAAAGGCAAAAATGCAGGAATTAACTGTCCATTGGGAAGAACTGGAGAAAGAACAGCAAACTAATCCCAAAGCAAGCAAAAGGAAAGAAATAACAAACATTAGAGCAGAAATAAATGAAATTGAAAACATGAAAACAATAGAGAAAATCAATAAGGCCAGAAGTTGGTTCTATGAGAAAATCAATAAGATTGATGGGCCCTTAGCAAGATTGACAAAAAGAAGAAGAGAGAGGATGCAAATAAATAAGATCAGAAATGGAAGAGGAGACATAACTACTGACCTCACGGAAATAAAGGAGGTAATAACAGGATACTATGAACAACTTTACGCTAATAAATACAACAATTTAGAGGAAATGGACGGGTTCCTGGAAAGACATGAACAACCAACTTTGACTCAAGAAGACATAGATGACCTCAACAAACCAATCACAAGTAAAGAAATTGAATTACTCATTCAAAAGCTTCCTAAAAAGAAAAGTCCAGGACCAGACGGCTTCACATCTGTATTCTATCAAACATTCCAGAGAGAATTAGTACAACTCTCCTCAAACTCTTCAAAAAAATTGAAGTGGAGGGAAAACTACCTAATTCATTCTATGAAGCCAACATCACCCTCATACCAAAACCAGGCAAAGATATTTCAAAAAAAGAAAACTACAGGCCAATCTCTCTAATGAATATAGATGCAAAAATCCTCAATAAAATTCTAGCAAATCGTATCCAACAACACATTAAAAGAATTATACATCATGACCAAGTAGGATTCATCCCAGGTATGCAAGGACAGCTCAACATAAGAAAATCAATTAATGTAAAACACCATATCAACAAATCAAAGCAGAAAAATCACATGATCATCTCAATTGATGCAGAGAAGGCATTTGACAAGATTCAACATCCTTTCCTGTTGAAAACACTTCAAAGGATAGGAATACAAGGGAACTTCCTTAAAATGATAGAGGGAATATATGAAAAACCCACAGCTAATATCATCCTCAATGGGGAAAAATTGAAAACTTTCCCCCTAAGATCAGGAACAAGACAAGGATTCCACTATCACCACTATTATTCAACATTGTGTTGGAGGTTCTAGCCAGAGCAATTAGGCAAGAAAAAGAAATACAAGGCATCAAAATTGGAAAGGAAGAAGTAAAACTATCACTGTTTGCAGACGATATGATACTATACGTCGAAAACCCGGAAAAATCCACAACAAAACTACTAGAGCTAATAAATGTGTACAGCAAAGTAGCAGGTTACAAGATCAACATTCAAAAATCTGTAGCATTTCTATACACTAGCAATGAACAAACTGAGGGGGAAATCAAGAAACGAATCCCATTTACAATTGCAACTAAAAGAATAAAATACCTAGGAATAAATTTAACTAAAAAGACAAAAAACCTATACAAAGAAAACTACAAAAAACTGCTAAAAGAAATCACAGAAGACCTAAATAGATGGAAGGGCATACCGTGTTCATGGATTGGAAGACTAAATATAGTTAAGATGTCAATCCTACCTAAATTGATTTACAGATTCATTGCAATACCAATCAAAATCCCAACAACTTATTTTTCAGAAATAGAAAAACCAATAAGCAAATTTATCTGGAAGGACAGGGTGCCCCGAATTGCTAAAAACATCTTGAGGAAAAAAAACGAAGCTGGAGGTCTTGCACTGCCTGACTTTAAGGCATATTATGAAGCCACAGTGGTCAAAACAGCATGGTATTGGCATAAAGATAGATATATCGACCAACGGAATCGAATAGAGTGCTCAGATATAGACCCTCTCATCTATGGACATTTGATCTTTGATAAGGCAGTCAAGCCAACTCACCTGGGACAGAACAGTCTCTTCAATAAATGGTGCCTAGAGAACTGGATATCCATATGCAAAAGAATGAAAGAAGACCCGTATCTCACACCCTACACAAAAGTTAACTCAAAATGGATCAAAGATCTAAACATTAGGTCTAAGACCATAAAACAGTTAGAGGAAAATGTAGGGAGATATCTTATGAATCTTACAATTGGAGGCAGTTTTATGGACCTTAAACCTAAAGCAAGAGCACTGAAGAAGGAAATAAATAAATGGGAACTCCTCAAAATTAAACACTTTTGTGCATCAAAGAACTTCATCAAGAAAGTAGAAAGACAGCCTACACAATGGGAATCAATATTTGGAAACGACATATCAGATAAAGGTCTAGTATCCAGAATTTATAATGAGATCGTTCAACTCAACAACAAAAGACAGCCAACCCAATTACAAAATGGGAAAAAGACTTGAATAGACACCTCTCAGAGAAGGAAATACAAATGGCCAAAAGGCACATGAAGAGATGCTCAATGTCCCTGGCCATTAGAGAAATGCAAATCAAAACCACAATGAGATATCATCTCACACCCACCAGAATGGCCATTATCAACAAAACAGAAAATGACAAGTGCTGGAGAGGATGCGGTGAAAGAGGCACACTTATCCACTGTTGGTGGGAATGTCAAATGGTGCAACCACTGTGGAAGGCAGTTTGGCGGTTCCTCAAAAAGCTGAATATAGAATTGCCATACGATTCAGCAATACCATTGCTGGGAATCTACTCAAAGGAATTAAGGGCAAAAACTCAAACGGACATTTGCACACCAATGTTTATAGCAGCGTTATTTACAATTGCAAAGAGATGGAAACAGCCAAAATGTCCATCAACAGACGAGTGGCTAAACAAACTGTGGTATATACATACGATGGAATATTATGCAGCTTTAAGACAGGATAAACTTATGAAGCATGTAATAACATGGATGGACCTAGAGAACATTATGCTGAGTGAGTCTAGCCAAAAACTAAAGGACAAATACTGTATGGTCCCAATGATGTGAATCGACACTCGAGAATAAACTTGGAATATGTCATTGGTAACAGAGTTCAGCAGGAGTTAGAAACAGGGTAAGATAATGGGTAATTGGAGCTGATGGGATACAGACTGTGCAATAGGACTAGATACAAAAACTCAAAAATGGACAGCACAATAATACCTAATTGTAAAGTAATCATGTTAAAACACTGAATGAAGCTGCATCCGAGCTATAGGTTTTTGTTTTGTTTTGTTTTTTTTGTTTTGTTTTGTTTTGTTTTGCTCTTACTATTATTACTTTTATTTTTTTCTCTATATTAACATTCTATATCTTTTTCGGTTATATTGCTAGTTCTTCTAAACCGATGTAAATGTACTAAGACACGATGATCATGCATCTATGTGATGATGTTAAGAATTACTGATTGCATATGTAGAATGGTATGATTTCAAAAAAAAAAAATGGACAGCACAATACTACCTAATTGTAATGTAATTATGTTAAAACACTGAATGAAGCTGCATCTGAGCTATAGTTTTTTTTCTTATATATTTTTGTATCTTTTATTTTTATTTTTATTTTTTCTCTATATTATCATTTTATTTCTTTTTCTGTTGTCTTGCTATTTCTTTTTCTAAATCGACGCATATGTACTAAGAAATGATGATCATACATCTATGTGATGATATTAAGAATACTGATTGCACATGTAGAATGGAATGATTTCTAAATGTTGTGTTAGTTAATTTTTTTAATTAATAAAAAAACACACACACACACACACACAGACTAGCAGAATGAATTAAAAAGAAGGACCCATCTTTATGCTGTCCACAAGAGACTTACTTTAGAGCCAAGGACAAAAATGTATCGAAACTGAAAGGTTGGAAAAAAGATATTTCATGCAAACAACAAACAGAGAAAAACAAGGGTGGCTATACTTTTATCCAACAAATTAGCCTTCAAATGTAGAACAAATGAAAGAAGCAAAGAAGGAGACTATATCTTAATAAAAGGAACAATTCATCAAGAAGACATAACAATCATAAATATTTATGCATGGAGACAGACTGCACCAAGATACCTGAGATGAACTGACAACACTGAAGGGAGCAGTAGACACCTCTAAAATAAAAGTTGGAGACTTCAATACAGCCCTGTCATCAATGGATAGAACATCTAGACAGAGGATCAATAAGGAAACAGAGAATTTTAATAATATGATAAATGAACTAAACTTAACACATATTTACAGAACATTACATCTAACAGCAGGATACACATTTTTCTCAAATGCTCATGGGTCATTCCCTAGGACAGATCATATGTTAGGTCACAAAGCAAGTCTCAAAAAAATGAAAATAATTGAAATTATACAAAACACTTTCTCAGATCACAATGAAATGTAGTTGGAAATCAATAACAATAACAGGCAGAGGGATGGAAAATTCACAAATATATGGAAGCTAAATAACACACTCTTAAATAACCAGTGGGTCAAAGAAGAAATTACAAGAGAAATCAATAATATCTTGAGGCAAATGAAAACGCAACATATCAAAACTTATGGGATCAGGCACAGGCGGTGCTGAGAGGGAAATTTATTGCCCTAAGTTCCTATATTCAAAAAGAAGAAAGAGCAAAAATCGAGGAATTAACTGTTCACCTGGAGGAAGTAGAGAAAGAACAGCAAACTAACACCAAAGCAAACAAAGGGAAAGAGATAACGAAGATTGGAGCAGAAATAAATGGAATTGCAAACATGAAAACCATGGAGAGAACCAACAAAACCAGAAGTTGGTTCTTTCAGAAAATAAAATCAGGTATCAGTTAAGTGATTTGCTAGTTAGTCCTCACGAAGGACTGAGATAGAATAACCAGTATCCTCTCAGTGGCACAAACATAGATGTCTCTTTGTCTGCACACACACACAATCACACACACCCGAAACACACCACTAATCCTTTCCTCCTTTTACCAGCAAACTTCTACATCTTGATTCCAAAATGTGCATCATGCATGCTTTCTATGCATGTTCTTTCCTGAGAGAAGCAGCTCAGGTGTGAGAAAGAAGAGACTGGGCTTCTATGGCTGAGTCTACCATCTGGAATACAGCCTCTCCAATCCTGTCTTCTCAGCTGTAATATGGCAGGGAAGGGATTGGTTAAGTGAGAGCCATGATTCCACGGACACTGCATGATCCTAATGTGAAAGTTTAAAGAATTATGGGTAACCTACACTTTTAACAAAATGAATCAATAGCCAGAGCCAGGCACAAACACTGGCATCTTGAATTTCCTCAATTTTATGTCAGAATACAATGTTATGGAATTCAAACTGCTTTGCAAAATTTATCATTTTAAGTGCTTTCACTTTTAAAAATGAAGGGTAAAAAAAATAAAGGATCACAAGTACCTAAGAAATTGGGAAAAGAGGAAACTTAAATCATTTTTAGTTTTTCCATTAGTCCTGGTAACTGCGATAAAGCTGACAGTGACCAAAGCTCCTCTCATTTCCTGTTCCTCCCCTTCTGTGCACAGCACGTGGAAGCAGCACCTGTCACCCTTCTGGCCTCATTCTAAGAAAAGCGCTCACAGGAAAGACCAGAAATGTACAAGTACCACTCAGAGGTCAATTGTAAGCCAGGCAGGGAAAGAAGAGCCTCAACTGTGGGACTTAGGCTCAGGGAAGACCAAATCCTCTCAGGAGTCTCCCACCCACCCACCACCCAGAAGCACCTGTCATTCAGGAGCGGTGACTACGCAGCAAAACAAAGGCCCCATTTGATGTCACTACGTATGCATTTGTTTCTTGCTTGCTGCTTCAAAAGAAGAAGGTGGATACTATGTCTTTTTCACCACTAATTTTTACTGACTGCTTGGTGCAGTGCCTGTCACTTGACAGGTTCTTAATAAATACTTGATCACTGAAAAAAAAAATGTAATGATATAAAGTGAAATTTATGAAGAAATAGAGCTGTCATAAACCTGCATGCACCAAATAACATATCAGTGAAACATTTACAAAGCTGATAGCAATTCAAGTAGAATATCATAAAACATATAATGATAGAGTTTTACTTTCATTACTAGAATGATCTAGTAGAAACAATATGAGATACCATAGAAATCGAATAACAATTTGTTATATAATTAATGAGATTTTTTTAAATAGAAATTTTGTAGGTCATTTCTCTGATCACAATCCAATAAAGCTAGAGACAAACAGTAAAAAGTAATAAGAATCTTGTATTTGTGAAAATTTGGAAAATACCACCTAAATAATATATGAATCAGAGAGGAATTGTAAGAGAAATTATAAACTAATTAGAAAGCTATAAAAAGAAAACAAATGTATGACTATAAACAGTAATGTACATGTGTTAATTTAATACAAATTTTTAAGCCTTTTAATGGTAAAGATACAATGAGTAAATGGATTGGACAAGAGCGGATTTAGAATTAAAACATTTTTAAGGCAATGCAAGTAACATACCATTAATTTATATTCTAAAGAGAGATTTCAGTGATAGAAGTTGTATTTTCATGCTTCATAGTTGAAAAGGCATGTTGATAAAACTGTATTATGGATTATATGTTTTAAAATAAGTATTTTTACTATATTTTCAATTGCTTCTATATTCTTTAGAAAAATATTGTATGTGTGTATATATATTTTTGTATATATGGATATGAATGTGGTATATGTATGTGTGTGTGTGTGTGAATCTTTGTATGTGCTGTGAGTGTTTGTGAGAGAGTGATTTGCAAGAAGCATTTGAAACCAGTATTAAAAAGATCAACTACATGGTCGGGGGAAATAAAAGGTTGACAATGACATGTCAACTTAGATAGTAATGGAATTCAATGAGAAAATAAAAACGACAGCATAATGGATAAGCATGTTTGAAATTCTTGCCACAATTCTGTATGTTGCATGCTTTTACAGATACTGTTGAGTAAGTGCCAGGTGCTGGGCAGAGGGTTTTTTTACTTATTAATTATCACATTTAATAGGGTGAAAAAGTTTGAAAAATAACACAAGAAATTCATGAAACTTCTGGGTTTATTTTTAAGTGCCTTATTGACAGTTTGTTTAAATAAGTAACCATGGAATGTCTCAGACACCCATGGATCTGCTGAAATTTCCTCTGACTTTTCTTTTAATTTTTGACTTCCCAACTATAGAAAATATCCTAAAATGGAAAAATTCTAAATATTCATAAAACGTAATCTTCAGGACATCTTTTAAACCTAAATCTAGGTCTGAATTTTGTCAGAGGGTGCCAGTATAATCATAAAGATTGTTCTTTCATTTTAAGAACACGGAGGTGCAAAATATAATTAGGTTTACTAAGGAGTTGCATGGGAGAAATTGACAAATCAGAAGATATGCTCAGACTGTATAGGAAACATGTCATTACTGTAAAATTTTGAGAAATTCTATGCTCTATCAGAAGTTCCTAGATACTTGTCATTAAACTCACTGTTTATAATGTTTCTACTTATCATCAGTACAAATCTACTGGCGATCTCCCTGATGACATTGGAGAACAGCAGTAAAGTGTTATCCCTCATAGGTTTTGTAATTAATTAATCTTTAATTTAAGTTGAATCTGTTGTCTTCTAGGCCACAGGTTCTCAGGCATGGAAGCATATCAGACCTATCCATATCAGGCTCTACTCAAGACTCACTGAATCTCTTAACTTGGCATATTTTGTATATTGTGTGTATTATGTCTCAGAATTATCACATGCTATATCTCAAGGTTTTCATCATTAAAAATTATATTTATCTATTTTTATATATCATATGTAGCATTCACTAACTTCTTTGAAAAGAGCCTTCATACTTATGCTTATATTCATTTTGTCTAATTTTTTGGAGCAGTTTTATTATTTTGTCACAGTGTTGTGTGTGTTTAATTTCATGAAATTAAAGTTAGTCCTTTTAGCCTCCACTACTAGTTTACTTTATTTTATCCTTTTTTTTTAACCCTGTAATGGGCCTGAATACAGTAGAGACAGGAACTGGTAGAAAGAAATGGGGCACTTGCTTAGCAGAAACCACTGGACACAACCTGATTTGGTAAGAAATTTATACCAGAAATTTTAAACCAACTGCTAAAGGCTGAATTTGGGTTAATGTGAGAGTGTGAAGCCCCTTGGGGCTACAGCCATAAAGGGATTCTCCTGCTAGCCTTTCCTCCAGGAAACTCACCAGATTTTCATAAGGAAGTTTAGAGAAGATCTAGAGAAAGCTCCCTTTCCATCCCAGCCCACTGCAAAAATCTGTCTCTACCCATCCCATCCTTCTCCAGTAGAGAAAAAGCAACTGAATCTGCTAGAAAGTGCACTGATGGAATTCTACTGCAGTTGGAAGAGGGAAGCGGAGGCCAATACTTAAACTGAGCATAGATCCATTCTTCTTATCTCTCCTAAGTATAAGAAGGCTAAACTGTAGGGGAGAGATAACAAAAACAGAGACTGAGGATACGGAAGCTCAGGAGGAGGAGAATATTGAGTTAGTACTTAAATATCTTAGAGGCACATATTTGGAGTTGGGCAGGAACTCTTGTGAAAACAACACATGATCCACCTTCTCACTACTTCCTACAGTTGGATCTAATCAGAATTTCAGAATGAACTCCTCTCTCTCCCAACCATAATGTTAACAAGTTTTAAATAAAAAATAGCAGAGAAATATAGCTGGAGAATTACAAAAGACAGACTTCCTCAAGGAGGCAATACAAATTGAAGGCACAAAAGCCAAACAGGGAAACAAAAATAAGTTATCACTAGAGGTATTAGAAGTCTCAGATACTGATGATAAACAAATTTGAATGAACTTCAAATCCAGGCCAACTCCTATACAACCTGTCCTTCCTTCTCCCTTCACAGTCATCTGAGCTACATTGTAATCTGAAGTCTTTTTCGGCCTGTCCCCTCCCCTTTTTCTTCATGGGCATTTCCCCCAATAAAATTCTTGAACATCTAATCCCATCATGGCATCTGCTTTTTGGGCAGTACAAGATAATACACTAACTTTATGTTAAACATTTGACATTTATTAAAGTTAACCATTACAAGTAACTATTACTATCCCCATTCTAGAGTGAAAAAGTTTATTCAACCTAGAAATATAGTCAGAAATTGAACTCTATCCTGCTTGGTTCCAAATTTCATACTCTTTTCACCCTACAACACTACCTTTATAGATAAAAATTATCCCTCAAAAATGACGCTGAAAAAAAAATGACGCGGGCAGACTTGATCATGATTTTAGGCCAATTAATATCAAATATATTCATGTAGCTTCCCAAATGAAGTTCCAGCCCAATTCTACTTTGATCAATTATCTATGTATGATATATTATTTTAAAAATTCTGTCTCAAAAAAAAATTCTGTCTCAAGCTTGATTAAATGCCTAAATACTTCTACTAGAGCTTTTAGAACAAAATCATAGAAATATGAACAATTCCATAAAGTACACGTCAGCTGTACACACTTATAAATTAAATCCCTGCTTCATCATTTCTTAGGGATTTTAAATTCTATACAACAGGCTAGATATAAAAAATACTAAAACATTTTTGGTACCTACCCAAGATAGACTTGTAATAACAATTCAAATAACTGAATTTAAATCCTGAATCAAATGAGATTGTAATCCAAAAAGAAGTTTTCAAAGTTAGGAAGCAAAAGAAAATCTATAAATGTAAGTTATGTTAAAGAGGTGACATTTTTATACCTGGATTCACTGTGCAAGAATAGAGCAAATTTTTCCATCCTATGAAATCTGGCTAATGTCTTAAAAGATGAATGACAATGCCTTTGCTTCCAAATTCAACTGAGTTTGTGATATTTGGTGACAATATCAAAAGTGTAAAATATATCAACCATGAATTACTCAACAAATTAACAGGCTAAGCTTCCTCAAGTGTCAGATTAGAATGCTGGGATTTTTTTACAAATGAGAAACTACTCTACATTTGTTGTAACAAATTATAAGCTATGATTAATATGAATTAATACTATTATTAACTCTGTATAAGAATGCCAAGGTTTCTGGAAAGAGCCTTGAGCTGCTGTTCAAATCTGAACACAATCAGAGCTCATATTTAATATCCTACTAGGTAAAAGAAAATGCGTAATGTATCAGCAATAGTTACATAAGATTTTTGTTATGTCAAGCAAAAATGTTAAAAGCATGATTAAAATGGAAAGGAAAAATCAAAGTAGGATTAAAAATATGATGGCTCAGGAAGAGTGTTGATTTGGAGTGTTGGATGAGTCAAAGCATGGAAACACCGAGTATTTAATTTGCATACAGAAAAAAAATTGTTATTCAATAAATAAAAAATAAAATGTTCCTATTCAAGAAGGTACTCAATTCACTTTTTCATTCTAATTTTATTGGATATTTACTTACTAGAGAAGTTGTGGGTTTACTGAACAACCATGCATAAAATACAGGATCGCCAAATACCACTCCACCACCCACCTCGCACTGGTGTGGAACATTTGTTACAATGGATGATAGCACATTTTGATAATTGTACTATTAATTATAGTTCACAGTTCAACCTAAGGTCCACTGTGTAGTGTGCTTCCATGAATTTTAATTTTTTATTCTGTTGCCATATATACAATCTACTATTTCCCTTAATTACATTCATATAGATGTCAGTGCTGTCAATTGTGTTCACAATGTTGTAGTACTGCCCACCACTATGCATTGCTAAAACACCTCCATCACTCTAAACCAGAACCCTATATATTTTAAGACTTTACCTCCTGTTCCCTATCTCCATTCCATCCCCTCGTAACCTGTATTCTACATTCTGACTCTATGAGTTTGCTTTTTCTAATTGTTTCAAATCACTGAGTCCATACTATATTTGCCCTTTTGTATCTGGCTTATTTCACTCAACACCAGGTCTTCAAGGTTCATCCATGTTGTTGTGTGCATTAGAACTTCATTCCATTTTACTGCTGAATGATTTTCTATTATAAGTACACACCACATTTGTTTATCCATCCATTGGTTGATGGACACTTAGGTTACTTCCATCCTTTGGCAAATTTGAATAATGCTGCCAGGAACATCGGTATGCAAATATCTGTCTCAGTCCGTGCTTTCAATTCTTTTGGGTATATCCCTGGAAGTGGGATTTTCAGACCATATGGCAGTTCTATCCTTAGCTTTCTGAGACACCGCCAAACTGTCTTCCATAGTGGCTGCATCATTTTGCATTGCCAACAGCAATGAGTGAGTGTTCCTATTTCCAATATTTGTTATTTCCTATCTTTTAACAGCAGCCATTCTAATGAGTGTGAAATGGCCTTTCATTGTGGTTTTGATTTGCATTTCCCTGATGGCTAATGATGTTGAGTATCTTTTCATGTGTTTTCTGGACATTTTTTTCAAGTCATTTTGTTGTTACATTTAAGGATCTCTTTATATATTCTGGATATTAAACCTTTTTCAGATAAGTGGTTTCAAATTTTTTCTCTGATTGTGTAGGTTGTCACTTTAACACTAACATCCTTTGAGAAAAAAAAGGTTTCCATTTGGTTGAGGTCCCATGTATCTATATTTTTCTTTTGCTGCTTGTGCTTTGGGTGTAAAGTCTAAGAAACCGCATGGTGACATCTGCTGGTCTCTCCCTTCTCCCCTGGGTTTTATAACTACCAGCTTCTAGATTCAGAGGCTTCTTCTCTCTGTTTCTCTGGGGTTTTTTTCTGTGTCTTTTCTCTCTTTTATCCTCTTATAAAGAACTCCAATAACAGAATTAAGACCCACACCTCACCTGAAATAACCTAATCAAAAGGCCCCACCACAATAGATCTATACCCACAGAAATGGATTAAAAGTCTTTTCTGGGGTACTTACAACTTCAAGCCATCACACTTGTAATCCCACCTTTCCATATAATCACTCTTATGGATTGAATTGTATCTGTAAACCACCCCCTCCAAAATATTCAATTCCAACCTCCAGACCTGTGCATGTGAACTCATTTGTAAATAGGATTTTTGAAGATATTAAGACAAAGCCAAATGGAATCAGAATGGGCCTAAACCAACATGACTAGTGTCCTCATAAGGGAAGGAAATTTGAACAGAGAGATAGACAACTTATGCAGAGATGGAAAGAGAAGGTCATTTGACAGAGTCAGTGATTGATTGCAGCAAGCCACCACCAGAATTCTACAGACTTCAGGGGAAGCGTGGCCCTGCCAATACCGTGTTTTTTTGGACTTCCACTTTCACAACTAAGACAATAATTTCTTGTTGTTTCAGATAATTTCCTACGGTACTTTGTTACAGCAGTACTGGAAAACTGAGACAACAACTATGCCAGGGTCGTCATAACCGGGACTGTTTTAGTACTGAAAGAAGATTTAGAGATCTTCTTTTGCTATCTCATTTTACCTATGTGATGTAACATTATTTGCCTAAGCTGGTTGTCATGGTCAAATAGGCAGTTCTTCTGCCTCTGAAGTTAATAATCTTCTCCCTACCAAATATAATCAAAAAGTACAAATTACTCTCAAGTATCCATTCCTAGGAATTATACATTGTAGCACTTAGGAGTAAAAGAGCACTGTCTCTGAAATTTGCTCTGAATGGTTCAGAGAAACATAAAACAAATATAACCAAATAATATTTGGGGATTCTTGGTAAAAGACATGTAGAAATTCTTGTGAATTTTCTTAAGTTTGAAGTCATAGCAAATTTTTCGACCTTTAAAGGCTAATTTTGAAACATTGTACCAGGGGACAGAATTTAGTAAGTCAAATTCCAATAAGGAGGAGTTTTCTCCAATGATTAAGAAAGTTCCCCATATCCTGTAGAACCTTTCCTCAGTGCTATTGTGACTATCAATGATCAGCATACAGAAATGCAAATAATATGCAAGAAATGAAGAAACATTATGTTTATTAAAGATTTTTAAATAGCAAGTATATTTGGTTATTTCACTTTCTTAAAAAATTAACAATAAAATCTGTAAAAGAATAATAATATCACTTTTCCATACACTAATATTCTAATATGTGCAAGTAGACAGAGAAGAGAAACAAAAGTGTAATAAATTTCTGCCAGATATTGTGTTTGATATTTTTAATACTTTTAAATGTAATCTTCCCAAGAATATCCACAAGACATTTGTTGCTCATACCAATTTCCAGATAAGAACATTAACTCTACATTTATGGTGGCAATTTATGAATGGCAGAACCTTTTATTAATTGTTACTTGAATTTCAAAAGACCCCAGGACAGTGAGTAGCAGATTAACATTGTGTATATCGCATTTTCAAGCCACAGAACATTTTTCACGGGGCTGGTTAGCAGGTAGAAAACCAAAATTAAATGAAAGGGGTCTTTTATTGGTGCACCAACTTCCTTAAGGAAAACTCAATTTCAAAAGAGTTGGACATTTGTAAATGTCAATTTAAGTGTTCCATAAGTGCTAAGTACCAAAAACGCAAAAAAAAAAAAAAGGGGGGGGGGGGGGAAGACAGACCGCAAGATGGAAAGAAGAAAAAATGTCCATTAAGTTAAAGGTATTTGGCAATGCCAATAAAGTAGCATGGCTTCCTCTATGACGAGGGTGGTTCTTGAGAACTAAAGGGACTATGGCAGTTTAGTCCCTCCAATTAGTGTTGTTATTTTGTTGAACTGCAAATATGCAACAATTGTGTCATCTCTACAAAATAATTATTTATTTTATTAATTACATATTAATTAAAATAATATATTTTAATCTTAAACATTTCTTTCTGTGTTAGAATTATCATTAGGGACTTAAGTAATTTCCCATAAGAAATTATGCAATTACCTATGCCCAAGGTGATATTTTGAATGCCTCTAGTTTTACATTCATTCTGTTTGTCTAAAACTGAAAACAAAGAGTTAGAAGAAATCAAAGCATCCATAAGAGGCTTGTTATTCATTTGTCTCATGACCTTGAATTGGCTAGGCTCATATAAACCCCGTGAATGATTGTCGAAGGCTTTTCATCGTTGTCAGAGGAATGCAGTGAAGCCCTCTGGGAGTCCCTCTAGGCACTGTAAGACCCGCCAGTGCTGGACTACGCATTCTAAGAGCAGAGTTTCTCCTATCAGCACTGAGCACTCCTTAAAATAGAGGGCAAGAGAAGCTGCAAATCCAGATTAAAAAAAAAAAACTTTCACAATATTGAAATGTTGGTTCAGGGTGTTCTTTAAACAATGTGTGGGAATTTGTGTTGCGTGTGATAAAAGTCTGCCTAAGAGTGTATGTCTATCCTCTCAATTGCATCTCAGATGTTTTGGGAACAGAGGCTACGTATTACTGAAGCAGGTATGATGTAACTAGTACAATGCCTTGGGCAAAGTGCCCAGTTGTATTTGTAGAATTGACTTTGCCAAAGAGAACAAGAAACAAAAAAAGTACCAATACAACTTTTCCCTCCCTTTAGAATCTCTAATCATAGTAGAGTCTTAATTAAGCCCTGAGGGTTTCACACAGATTCACCATAAATATTACACAGAATTAATGAGCTATATAATCTGTCCAGCCAACCATGTCCTTGGATAGGGACTAGGGAGAGTGACTGGGAACAATTATGCAAAGGGCCTGATGATTGGCAAACAATTAGTTGCAAGCCTGTGGTAGATAGAATAAGCCAGAAGAAAATGCTACAGTGTAGCTCATTGACCAGGCTTCATCAAAGGTTTGGTTTAATTCAGTTCTGTGACATCTTTCAAGGGGTTATTTTTGGCATTGGATGGCTTTGTTCTACACTATACCACATTTTTCACAAAGTTGTGTCATCTGTTATTTTATGATTCTAAAATTAGAAAAGACTTAACTACACCTGAAGTGAAACTGTAATCTTGTATTCTCATGGACTCACATTTTGATTATTATACTCATCTTTTTAAAGATATCCCAGCCTGAAGTCAACCTTTAAGTTTGTTGAAAATGCAGGTCTATTTTTACGACTTCATACTTATTGTAACCCTTTATTTTAAAACATTTTTATATACTTTTGAAGCTGAGTAAAGTTGATATTTTCTGCTTAAATAGCATACTTGCAATTAAGTAAGCTTTTATAATATAGTGTCATGTTGCTTTCCTTGATTTTTCTTTGTTAATGTTATTAATGATACATGTATATATTCTTGAACAAATGTCAGGGATTTAGTAGCATAAATGCCATGTACTGCTAGGTAACCAAGAGCTATTTTATGATCAATTCTGTCTTTATGTGGTGGTCGAAATGGACGCATGAATTCCTGCTTCATAGGTAACATGCCCAGAGAAATAAAAATCACATCATTTCTGATTTCTCCATGTTGTTACGGTAAAATAAACAGCATCATGTAGTTTCAGACAATTTTTTTTAAGTTAAGAAGATTCAAGATAATTGGTATACAGATTTAGATATAAAATATAGGGCAGAGTCAATGTTTATATCATAGCCAGACAATTGGAGTAAATCAACTCATCATCAAAACTAATATCAAGCTAATTTAAGAAGACAAAGTTGCATAGATTGTACGAGGTAAAAGTGAGTATCAGTGCTATGAATTCAGTCTGAATAATTGCTCTTATTTTCTGCATCAGGATTCCTTCATTTTCCGATAACAACACAGATTATCCAAGCAAAATAAAAGAAATGTATTGGCATACAGCTAGGCAGTTCTAGATCTGTTGCATCTAGAAGTTAAAATCATCTTATTCTCTGGCAGGCTGTCTTTATGTGATGAACAAAATGGGCACATGAGTTCCTCCTTCATTGTTTTCATAGGTAATATCCCCAGAGAAATAAATCATTCCTGGTTTTTTAGCAAATGAGATTGGACGATTCTAATTAGCTCCACTTGGATCAAATGGTAATCTGTTTGCTAATTACTGTGCATTAGGTGGATACATAGGTACAGGACTTTTTTTTTTTTCCCATGAAACAATTAGCATTTTATTGCTAGTGCATATAATGTCACATTTGATACAATTTTCATACAAGTGAAAAAATACACTGTGGCTAACATTAAAAAGCTGCATTCACATTTATATATCATATATATATTTCTTTACAGACGGCCAGTAGTTTAAGATAATAGAGAAAGGTACCCTACTGACATTATATGGCTCAACTTCAAATATATGAATTGTTCGACTATAAATATATTCTGAAATACATTTGTTTTCTAAAGAAAGGTAAAAAAAATGTGCACAAAAATATATATATATATATATAAAAAATGCCTTGAAAAAAGTTACAAATACCACCAGGACCATCTGTGGATCAAACATATGCCTGGAAATTTCCTCCCGCCAATATTTCTGATTGGAATCTAAAATCCCTATTGTGGTTATAGCAGGGAACTAATGTTTTTATTTCTGATTTCAGAAATGCAGAGTTGGTAGAGCCTCTTTAGGTTCCTATCAGAGGCAATCACAGAAACCAAACTCCTCGAAGCAAGTGCTCCAATTTAAAATTGCACTTGATTCTGCTAAGATTTGTCTTTGGTGGGGAGGTGGGGTGTGATGGAATGTCCCCCAGGTGAACAGATCTGTTATAGGCCAACATAAGGTCCTGAAGAACAGTGATAATCAAAAGCAGGCAGGTATGTTCGCTACTCAAGCCTTTTGTTTTAGTACCCTAAACCTATTCTTCATTTTTGCTAACTGCAGTTTATATCAGCTATATTTATTTCTTTTTACTGTGCTCTGTCATACTGATCCTAGCTTCACAATCTTATCTCAATGATTCCTTTCTAGTTTCTCAGCAGAAGTGGTCAGAGTCCCTTATACTTACATATTTTGATAACTCTTGCATTGTTTATTGGTTTTAATTTTCTCGTCTGTAAATATTGTTTAGTCAGTCTCTTAAAGATAGATGTAATGGCATATATAGTTTGACCACAGCTCTGTGCACCATAGAACCACTGTATCATTCAGTATTCTTTCCTGCAAAAGCTTTTAAGTAAAGATAGCTAAGACTTCATGGTCAGTTCAGGTAATCAATACACTACTCAATCTTAGTGGTCTAAATTACTCATCTGATTTCCAAAACTGTAATGTATTATTCTACATAGGATTCCTACAGTTTATTCTTTGTATATACCAGTCCTTCTGCTAAATAGTTTGGATCTGCCCTACAGAGATCAATGACTCCTCCCAGTTTGAAGAGAACATCATCCTTAGACTTTTGTCTTCCTAGGTCCTTGATTTACTCTGGTAGCAGGACTGGCATTCTAGAAGAATGGTTTAAGTCTTAGGATGGTAATAATTAACTATTATAAATTTGCTAGGGATTTCAGATGGTCTCAGAAGATACTCAAGAATTCTCTCAAAGTTATTTGTTTTACTTAGAGAGTTGAGATAACCTATAGTGGATGTCTTTCAGTTTTAAGTTTTATGGCTTTTTGTTACTCCCTTTGGCATCACAAGTGCCAACTTTTTCCAAGTGAGATCTTGATAGGTGAGATAGCGTCTTGGAAACTAGTCTTTATTTCTGGACATAAATAATCAAGAACAGAGCCAGTATAATGCAAAGAGAAGAATGTTTAAAATTGACTCTTGGTGGGTGACCCTCTTAGGTGCCTGGAATTAGAGCTAGATAATTTTTTAGAATACTTTCTGGATCTAAAATTTCATTCTATAAGGAAGATATAGTATATATTTCTAAAAGTTTTAAATTCGATAATTTATATGATACAGCACAATTGACAGAAGGCCTCAGTCATTTCATGAATAGGCACCTATATTAAGAAATAATCTGGTTACATGAAAGGCCATTGTTGGAGAAGTGAAGTAGATGTACCATGTGCCAAGATGTCTTGAGAAGAGAGTGAATACTCAAGAGGGAAAATCTATTCAATTACTTGCTTAAATTATAGCCATTAAGAGGTCCTTGAATCAAACCTCTGAACCTAAAAATTTCATATATAAAATAGCCCACACTGTTCACTGTCATATGAGTGAATTAGTTAGGAGCATTTTGAGTTTCACATAAGAAGAATTATATAAGTGATTTTGTGGGCACAAAGAAGGAATAATTTTCTTGAAGTTAAAGAAGTTAGTTCCCTCATGGGTCAAGTAAATTGTCAAAAGAAATACTCTCATGTTTTCTGTACTGACCTGAGAATATTGAGAAACATACAGTCATCTACATCAGCAACTTTCACAAATGTTAAATTTACTTTAAGTGATTTTAAGTTTTGAAATGTACAATTTCATGCCAATATGACAATACCTTATGAAACATATATTCCATAACTGTTTTAACTTTATAAGAGCTACATTACAATTTAAGGTTGACTTACTTCTGTTAAAAAATTATAGAAGAGAGAAGACGTTGTTATGCTGACCCATAAATGCCTCCAGGACTCTACATTCACCAAAATTCCTTATAGTGAAAGGAGAACACAATAGCTAAAAAAGAATTTGACCTCAGCATCTTCCTAAACTCTATATCCTCTTATTCTCCCATATTATTCTCTGTAGGAAACTGAATCGTTGACGGTTTATTTAACATAACTTCTCTAGAAAGTACAATATATTTTTTTAACATTTTAAAATATGCCTCTGAGTTATAGATGTAGTATAGAAGTATATATAGTGGCAAAACTGGTAAAACCTAATGTAATTATCTCACACAGTGTAATGATGGGCTTCATGTCATCCTAAATGTTGACTCCAGAAGTCAAATACATAGAGAACAGCAGTGTCTTTTAACTCCCCATGAGCAATTATAACTGCCACTTGAAATTTCCACTGAAAATGTCTAGTTTTGTATTAAAAAGTAAATAACTTGTGCATACTGGTTAAAAACTCCTTTTCAACTGCTACCTTTTAGAATTTTTTTCTTATTCCTTGTCGAAGCACAATTTTTTCCCACAATGTTTTCGTACAAATGCTGGCACATCTTGTGATGGGTTGAAGTGTGACTCCCAAAAGATAGGTCTACCTAGAACCTCAGAATGTGATCATATTTGAATGAAGATCTTTGCAGATGTAATTCAGGTAAGGAACTTCAGCTGAGATTGTCCTGGATTAGAAAAGGCTCTAAATCTGATGACAAGTGTCCTTATAAGAGACAGAAAAGAAGAACTACAGAGACAAAAGGGAGATGGCCATGTGAAAATTGAGGAAGAGATTGGGAATCATGCCGCCCCAAGACTTGAAATGTCTGAAAACACCAGAAGCTGGAAGAGGCAAGAATTCTCTCCCATATCCTTGGAGGAAGTGCAGTCCTGCTGACACTTTGATTTTGAATGTCTAGCCACCAGAACTTTGAGAGAATAAATTCCTATTATTTTATGGTATCCAGTTTGAGGTGATTTGTTTCTGCAGCTCTGGAAAACTAATACACATCTTTAAGTATTTGATAAATTCCTAAAAGGAGAAACAATATAAAACTATGAATTCATTTTCTGCAGGGACTGGTGTTTACAGGAATCAAGAATTACTGCAAATTGGATTCACTGAGTAATATTACCCATGTGATTAAGCATATTTTTGGTTAAATTTTAGGAGATGTATAGAAAGGCCATTCTAGGTAAGTCTTTTGAAATGAAGACATTTGAGTACTAGAATCATTAATGGACAGTCAGTACTGAGGACATTCTAAGCCAAATTGAGCATTATCACTGAGGTGTGGACAGAAAATCACCCAAGATTTAAACTCTATGAAAATGTCTTTCAAGAACAAGGGTGAAATTAAGACAAATAAGTACTAATTATATAAACTACTTTACAATATCTTAACACCCTTTCAATATTAACTAAAGTTATGTGGGGAGGGAGGATTATTTCAAAGTAAAAACTATCTTATAATAATGCATTATTAATGTTAGGATGCATATTTTCTTGAATGTGATTGAAGCCCAAACCATTTTAATAGTAAACAATATTAAGACTAAGTTTGTTTAACATAATTCTAGGGCCGAGAGAGAGTTAAACCTTCCTTCTTTAATTCCTCTTGGACAGATGATGTGAGGGAAAGAAGAAAATGATTAAAATTAATATTTCTAAGCAATGGTATCTCCTATAAAGTTTTATTTAAATACCATATTCTCCAAACTATAGGTAAACATAAAAACTATTTGAAAGAAATATAGACAAGCCATCTGGCCAATGCCAATTGAAAAAATGATACAGATATTTCATGTTAGAACAGAGAAATCAAGGATAAATCACTACCTCTTTTCACATTTTATGGAATAATTTTATGAAGATTTAATGAATTATAAATGGCAGGTTTTGAATTTTATAGTTAGTTTTCTCTTGCATAATGAAATCATTAGGAAAGCTTGGTAAAACATAACTATTCTCATAACAGAAATATAGATTCTTACAGTTACTATTTTAACAAAGAAAATTATTTGTTCATCAATAAATGGTTTCACTGGTTATCCATGGAAAGGCCATAAATAATAGCCTGTCAAATTGATTTGGTTAATTAGAAGAACTTTAGCAATAGGAATCATTCTATATCTGGAAATGTGTAATTAATAAAAGATATATGTTTAACTTATTTCATTCTCATACACAAAGAAAATGACAAATATTCTTCAGCGTTAATCAAAATCGAATCACACTTGTATATTAGTGATCAGCAAACTATGGCTTGGGTGGTTATTATTCAAAAGGCCTGACTGTTTCCTATAACCTTTATGAATCAAACTTAATACAAGTCTAATCATGTCTTTCACATATAAAGTTGTAGAATTTATTTTTCAAGTTGATTTTAATCAATTCTAATACATGATTTTCATATTTTAACATCTCTGATAAGCAGATACACCCAACAATTTATGACACATCATAATTTAGTTGGCAGTGCATTTTCTGTCTTAATGGTATATATATGATATGATTTTAAATAATTCTGCTGAAATGGTTGCTTCCAACAGCTATGGTTATCTGTGTGAGTCTCAGTGTATCTCCATCATCTAGGTTTTTCTCCTAGTTCTCCAGACTCATTTCAGGGTTGAGTCCCCATTGTGGTAAAATGATAAGTTCCTCTTCTCTTGGACATGTGTTTTTGCTGAAGCTTTCTGAAAACAGTACTCTCTTACTCTCCTTTTTTCTTCCTCTTCTAGTGCTTTTCCACGTGGCTTCCACACTAATATAGGTGCTTTTAGCAGTTGTAAACATGTTTCAGAATCTGTGGTCTTGACAGAAATAGAGTTCTGTTTTCATTATTCTCCTTTTTGTTCTTATATTAGACAATCAGGAGAGATACCTAAAAGGTGTCAACCCCCTTCAGTATGGTGTCAGAGTCACCAATAGATGCATGACTCACACAGCACTAGATGGAATAACGCTTTATTCACATAAAGAAGAGACCAAGCGAGGTCACTTCAGTAGTGGGTGGGAGCTCTCCATAGCCAGAGGATCTCAAACTGTGGCCACTGCAGGGAGATGTTTTACATGCAGCACCCCTCTCTCTGGTGTGTTTGTGTGTGTGTGTGAGCAGGATAGAATAGAACATCAAGGCTGTGATCCCCGGTTTTCTGTTGAGCTCTGAAAGAGTTAACAGACAACTGCAAGTTCCTCGTTTCTTATCCAGCTCCAAAGGAACTAATACAAACTTCCTGGGACCCGAAAAATCTCCCTAAAACCCCCAAACCATTGAAACCTTCCCAAACCATAAAAGCTTATAGAATTCTGGGCCCAAAGCAAACTCCTCATTAATGATAGAAAGCATAGAAAGACTGCTAGCCATTTGCCCAAAGACAAATTTCAGGTATGTAGCAGCAAGCAATTTTGCTAACTATATCATCCTAAAAAACAAAATGCCTGTATGGTGCCCAAAGCCCACCCTGGCAACCTGCACAAAGAAGACACCTAGTACTCAAGTGGAAACCTGCTACCTACAAGAATTCCTATAAAGCAAATGAAACCCAACCCACTCAGCACATGCCCCTCCCTTGGGCATGCCCGCAGTAACCTCTGTAACATGCACTCTCTTTTTACTAAACTTCTCTTTTAATGAACTTTACTAGTTACGCCTACAGGCCCTGTTGTTTCTACATTCTTTTAGTTTAAAGACCATTGAACCTGGATCAGGATGCAGCGGTTACATGTATGTGTGTGCTCTAGTGGAGGAATCTACTACAGGGGCAGATATACAACTCAGGTGTGAGCTGGATGTCATAAAACAAGCCTACCAGAGTCAGACTGTCTCCAGCAACTATTTATGTATGCTCAGAACAAGAGGGGAAGGAATGTACCAGCAGTTCCCTTATCTACTAAGGGATTGTGTTTTATCCTACCAGAAAAACACACCTTGTTCCATGCATGGGATGTATTTGTGGGTCCAGAGAAAGGCAACAGGCCACACTGGGACTGTCTTCTACCACGATACTGTTTTCAGAAGCAGAAAAGACAAAATCTGACTTAAGCAGCTATATTTCTTCTGGAACTTACCTTTAACCAAACATTAATTTAAAGGATCACGTTTATAGTGAATCTGCTATGTTTCCTCTGCAGAGTTTTTTGATGATTAAATCTGCTATGAGTCCTCAAGAATACTTTAGTATAAACAAGGATGAATATGAAACAGTGCCATAGCAATTATGTAGTAGACAGTGTAACATTGGACACAAGAAAAAAGAAATTCAGTAAAGAAAGGGGCCAGTTTGGCTAGAGAAGTCAGGGAGTGCTTTATGGAAGATGTTGAAGTTTAAACTTTCTATAAATATACATATATGGAATAGAGAGAATGGGTTAATAACAGAATGACCCTACTTTGAAAATGCACATTAAAATGATTGCCTGAAAAATAACTGAATTTTCACTGTTGTAATTATAGAAATAATAATTTGCATTAATACAATACTTCAGAGGTTTCAGATCACTTTCCCATGCAGTAATCTATTTGAACAACTCTATTAGATTCCCACTGGACAATTATACAAGATTTCAAGGTTTATTTTTGTAACCAATATATTAGAAGATATGGACAAAGCTCATTTATATATAAAAGCCAAATCAGTTTGCCTAATAAAATGTTTGGATTATGGCTAAGGAAATTGACTGAAGACAATTATTCCACAGGATGGAAAAGGTTGGTTATAACTGGACCCTTGCTTTAATTTTTCCTTGCAGCTAATATCTATTTTAGCAATTAAGCATATTTTTCCTTAAATATCAAAGCCTATAGTTTTATTAACCTAAAAAAAAATTCAGAATCACTAGGGTTGAAACAAATTTTCTGTTTCTCATATAGAAATCAATTGCCCTAATTAGGATGCAATTTCCAGCCCAGTGAAGGAAGGTTGGGCTGTGCATGAAAGGAGAAAACTTGTAGACACCTATCTGTTACTTTAATCCCAGTATTTTATTTGAATCTTGCTCCAAAACTCATATTCGCCGCTAGGGGTTTCTGGAAGGCCTCCACAAAGGAAACAAATCAAGGCTTCATGATCAGATAGAGACTTTTCTTTTCCTGTAGTTTATCATTATTGCATGGGAGGAAAATCTAGAGACTGAAATAAAAGGAAGTAAAAATTTTGTTTTCTTTGCTCCACAGTGATCTCCAGATATGCTCCTGAAATTCATTTCCTAATTTTCATAAACTTGAACTAAAGCATCAAAAGAAATAAACACACACACACACACACACACATCTTTTCTGGGGGTTGTGAAGATTATATGGCATTAGAGCTAAGATTTTCAGTCTTCATTGAGCAATGAAACAAATTAATATTTGGGAATTAAACATAATGACCCTAATCTGTATTAAATTGTTGTGATGGTGCTTTATGTCATTAGAGGGCAGCTTATTTTATTTATATGTAAATGTATTGAAACCAAATTTAAAGAAAAACATTCTGTATAAACCAAGGTTTCAAACATGTCAACAAAATGTTTGTTTTTTTAATTATAGTTTTATTTTGTGTATGATCATATGTATAATCTAACCTTTTGCTGAGAGAAAAACACTTCAGGTTTAATTTTCTCCCTGTCAAGAAGAAGTAAGAATTGTTAGATTAAAATAAGGCATTATTATTATGAAAAGCAAATGCGCTGAGTAGCAGTATGGCATGATTTATTTCATACAGAACTGAGTTCAAGCCTGTTTCCAACAGTCCGTAAATGATAAGTTTGAGCAAGGTACTTAACATCCTAAAGACTTGTGCTGGTTTGAAAGGATGTATGTACCCTAGAAAAGTCATGTTTTAATCCTAATCCTATTTTGTAATGGCAGCCGTTCCTTCTAATCCCTATTCAGTACTGTATGTTTGAGACTATAATTACATCATCTCCCTGGAGATGTGACTCAATCAAGAGTGTTAAACTAGATTTGGTGGAGACATGTCTCCACCCATTTGGGTGGGTCTTTATGAGTTTATTGGAATCGTATAAAAGATGAAACATTTTGGAGAAAGTGAGAGAATCTGAGAGAGCAGAGAATGCCACAGCACCACAAAGCAGAGAGTCCACCTGCCAGCGACCTTTGGAGATGAAGAAGGAAAATGCCTCCCAGGGAGCTTCATGAAACAGGAAGACAGGAGAGAAAGCTAGCAGATGACGCTGTGTTCTCCATGTGCCCTTTCAGCTGAGGGAGAGAGAAGCCCTGACTACGTTCTCCATGTAACTTCTCACTTGAGAGAGAAACCCTGAACTTTCATCAGCCTTCTTGAACCAAGGTATCTTTCCCTGGATGCCTTTGATTGGATATTTCTATAGACTTGCTTTAATTGGGACATTTTCTTGTCCTTAGAACTGTAAACTAGCAATTTATTAAATCCCCCCTTTTAAAAGCCATTCCATTTCTGGTACATTGCATTCCAGTAACTAGCAAACTAGAACAGATTTTGGTACCAGGAGTTGGGTGCTGCTGTGGTTTGCAAATATCAAACATGTTAGAATGGCTTTTTAAATGGATAACGGGAAGATTTTGGAGGAGTTGTGAGGAGCTTGATAGAGAAGACCTAGAATGCTTTGAAGAGACTATTGGTAGAAATGTGGACTTTAAAGATATTATTCATAAGTTCTTAGACAGAAACGAGGCATGTGTTATTACAAACTGGAAGGAAGGCGATCCTTGTTTTAAAATAGCAGATAATCTGGTGAAATTTACCAGTGACTTTGGCTGGAAGGCAGATTTTAAAAGCCATGAACTTGGATATTTAGCAGAAGAGATCTCCAAATTAAACGTGGAAAATGCAGTCTTGTTTCTCCTCACAGCTTATAGTGGAATGCAACAGGAAAGAGATAATCTGAGAATGGAACTCTTGGGTATAAAGAAAGCAGAAATTGATGTTCTGAAAAATTCTGGGCTTCCAGGAAGGGAGACCCCAAAGAATGGTGCCCCATGTGAGGATTTGGCCAAATGTGAAATCAGACAATCATTTCAGAGAAAGCCAGGATTAGACTTGGAGTCATCCAGGAAGGATTTGTGGGAACTCCTTATGTCTAATGGGCATGATTCAAGGCTACTGCATAGGAAGCCAATGACAGTGCTGTGGGACCTGTATAAACAGAACCACTGCCAGTCTGTACTGGGGGGTTCAGAGAAGGGACACTGTAAAGGTAAAATAACTTCAGAGGCAAAGCCATGGATGCTGAGGTCTGAAGTCAAGAAGCCTCAGGCCAGGAGAGTGGACCCACCAAGCATGTGTAGAGGGTGAGTTTGCCCCGAATGCAGAGGATGGGCCTTCCACCTCATGGCAGTGGCAAAGTCATACCACCTCAGGTCTTGGAGAGGGCTGAGCACATTCTTTGGGGTTTGTGGAGAGCCTGGCTGTCACCACAGGGAGGGGTTGAGCATGTGCCCTGGAGAAGGCAGAGAACCTGGATGCAGCCCCAGTGCTTGGAGAGGGGAGAGCCGAGAAAGATGTGGTCTCCACAATGTCCCCCAAGGCTGTGTTTGAAGAGGGCCATGCCTCTGCATAGACTACTGCCTTCTAAAGCCCCGAATATAAAGGACCCTCAGACATTGAAATCTAATGGTTTTTGCCCTGCAGCTTTTCGAGACTATGTGGGCCCAGTGACTCCTGTTTTCCTCCCTCCCTATGGAAATGGATATATGTAGCCTATGAATGTTCCTCCTTTGTATGTTGTCAGCAAATAACTTGTTTTGAGTTTTCATAAGTCCAAGGCCAGAGGAGAGTTTTGCCTCAGAACAAACCATGCCTGTAACTGAGTTTGATAGGAGTTTGTACTGTTTCTAACTTTGTATTGCTACTGAAATGGTCTAAGGATTTCTGATATCATGATGGAATGAATGTATTTTGCACATGGGAAAACCATGTCTTTTTTAGGGTCCAGAGGGTAGAATGTGTTGGTTTAACAGGATGTATGTACCTCAGAAAAATCATGTTTTAATCCTAATCCCATTTTGTAAAAGCAGCCATTCCTTCTAATTCCTATTCAGTACTGTATGTTTGAGACTATAATTATATCATCTCCCTGGAGATGTGACTCAATCAAGAGTGTTAAACTAGATTAGGTGGAGACATGTCTCTACACATTTGGGTGGGTCTTTATTAGTTTATTGAAATCCTATAAAAAAGGAAACATTTTGGAGAAAGTGAGAGATTCTGAGAGAACAGAGAATGCCACAGCATCACAAAGCAGAAAGTCCACCAGGCAGTGACCTTTGGAGATGAAGAAGGAAAATGCCTCCCAGGGAACTTCATGAAACAGGAAGCCAGAAGAAGCTAGCAGATGATGCTGTGTTCACCATGTGGCCTTTCAGATGAGGGAGAGAGAAGCCCTAACTATGATCACCATGTGCCTTCTCACTTGAGAGAGAGACCCTGAACTTCATCAGCCTTCTTGAACCAAGGTATCTTTCCCTGGATGCCTTTGATTGGACATTTGTATAGTCTTGCTTTAATTGGAACATTTTCTTGGCCTTAGAACAGTAAACTAGCAATTTATTAAATTCCCCTTTTTAAAAGCCATTCCGTTTCTGGTATATTGCATTCCAGCAGCTAGCAGACTAGAATAGGACTCAATTTCCTTATACATCAGATAGAGACTGATAAGAACACCTACCTTGTGGGATGCTTGTGAATATTAAATGAAATAATATATACATAAGCTTCCTGGTACTATATGTGTACTTTTAATTTAATAAATGATAATTGTTGGGCTCTTCTTCCCCTTTTTTTTAATAAGCCAGGGCCTCAACACTTTTTCTCAGGGGAAAATTGCTAAGACAGTGAAATATCACAGAATCTAGGGATTGAAATCTGAGTGTGGAGAAAGGGGCAGGGCCTTTTATTGAGAGTTCCCCATATGATTCTAATGTGAAGCCTGGCATAAGAACTACTACCTTATGGCATTGTTATCAGAGAAAAAATATCAAGACCTTTATGGGTCTTCACAAAAGAATCAGATTCCTATATAAGAAAATCATCTTACTTAGCATGGGTAATGCCTCTATTCCTGGTATCAGACTCCCACTGACTACATTTGGAGAGGAAAGACCTGTTTCCTAAAGAAAGTGAAGCCAGAAACACCAAAATCCACATAAACACTACAGGACCAAAATACTAATTAGAGTATGACATTTTGGGATTCTCTGAGTGAACTTTAAATGGTGATGGAAATGTTCTGCATCTTGTTTGGAGTAATGGTTATATAGGTAAAAGCTCATCAAACTAAATGCTTAAGGTCTTTTAAACATATAAACTCCAAATAAATAAACTAAGGAACCATTTCGTGGAAATACCTCAATGACTCAATTAAACTGTGTATAACACCAGAGATGCAATTTATAATCAGTCCTTCAATAGTTTCTATACCACAACCTAACATTCAATAATGAAAGAGAATTGGTCAATTTGAAGGAAGTGGCATACACATTAGTTTCTTTTGATATATTTTATTTTATTCAAGTTAATAGGGAAAGGGTTAAGAATTCCATGAATAAATTCACTTATTAAAATAATGTATCTGCCAAAGTTAAGTAGTTGCTTCAGTTTTTGTTATTCACTATAACTAGGTACAGTTCTGCTAGGTACTTTATAAGATTGTTTTAATATTAATACAGTGAAAATGATTATACAGATCCTCATTTAAAATTCTGACCTCATGTATATAATTTAAGAATATTTGATCCTTAGAATAGCATTATTATACTCATTCCCAGTTGAGAAAGCAAAGTAACATTAAATGGCTTAATAAAGAATCTAATGCAGTTTTGGGGTGGGGCAAGATTTCAACATAGTGAGGTATGGAATTTAATTCAGCCTCCAGAGCAGCTAGTAAACAGCCTGAAACTGTATAGAACAACCACTGGGGGGACATCAGTGACTGGACACACAATGTACACCAGCCTGGACCAGGTGGAAGAGCTGAAACCCCATACAGAACTGTAAGTCCCCCAAGCCATGCAGGCCAGTACCCCTCTTCCACAAGCCTGGCAGGCAGGTTCCCTGACGGAACAGGCTTTACTAGCAGCAAGCGCTTAGCTCAATTAATTTAAAAATTTGGACGACTGAAAATAGGCCTCAGTACAGATAAACCTGGAATAAGCACTGAAGGAACTCGGAGTTTTCACCCTGGCAGAGAACAGGTGAGGCTGATAAAAAGAAAAACAAAACAAAATAGGCTATTTTCAGGGCTGGTCCCCAAGAAAAGGAGGCATACAGAGTCTAGAGATACATAGAGCCATGTATCAATTCAAGTTCTTGATTGACAAACCTGAGGAGCTAGGGCCTAGCTCTGAAAAGCATTTTTGCTTCTTTTTGCTCCTTAAATAGTTCATTAGATAGAACTGGAAGCACTCTCTGGTTCCTGCACTGCTCCAGGTAAAGGCAAAATTAAGCTTGTCTGAGAGACAAAGGAACTAGTCAGGTGAAAAGGGTTAATTCTTGAAAGAGCATATATTCCCCCAAGAAAAGGGGTATAGCCCAGCTCAAGTGAAATCCCTCCTTCAAGGAATTCAGGCCCCAGGAGTTGGAAAAGAGAAGCGCTCAAAGCTATTATACTACCTCACAGCTGTCTCAACAATGCCCCTGGCAGGGAGAGTCGGCTAAAATTAAAGGCTCTGGATTACTTTAAGCTGGTGGGAAGCAGTGGGAAGACAATACCACATGCTGGGCAGGATAGGAAAAGCAAAGTCTAGAGTTTATGGGAAAGTTTGACAACCTGCAGGGTCTCACACTCAGGGAAAGCTGATGCTAGCTACTCTTTCCTCCTGAGATATGGGGCTGTCTGGTCTGAGAAAATCTGACTGTGATCTATAATATCTGAGATGACCCTCCTCAAAAAAAAAAAAAAAAAAAAAAAAGCTTCATATAAGCAAGGCAAGAAACAGAAACAAGAACTGAAAAATCCTGTTCAGTTAAACAGAATCTATGTTAGAGGTTTAGAATAAGCTGAACTGAACGTCAAAGAACAGATAGAGAACAAAGCCATATGGCAAGAAAACCCTAAGTAAAAGAGTGAAATCAATCTCCAGAATAAACTGATTAAGAAAATAAAATGTCTAGATGCTAGAAAAATGTAATGAGTCCTACTAGGAAAATTGAAGCTCTGGCCCAGTCAAAGAAACAACCAACATTTCAAATGAGATACTGTGGTTAAAGCAACTAATTCAGGATATTCAAACAGACGTGGAAAATTTAATAAAAAATCAAATCAGTGATTTGAGGGAGATTATAAAGAAGACGTTAGGGGAACAAAAGAACTTGAAAGTTTGAAAAAAGTCACAAAATTTAGGGAATGAAAGACACAATAGAAGGGATGAAAAAAACAATGGAAACCTATAATAGATTTGAAGAGGCAGAATAAAGGATTAATGAACTACAAGTTTTCACATCTGAAATCCAACACACAAAGCAAAATATAGGGAAAATAATGGGAAAATATGAGCGGGTCTCAGGGAATTGAATGACAACATGAAGTTCATGAATATATGTGTTGTGGGTGGCCCAAAAGGAGAAGAGAAGGGAAAAAGGGGGAGAAAGACTAATGGAAGAAATAATCACTGAAAATTTCTCATCTTTTATGAAAGATATAAAATTATAGATCCAAGATGTTCAGCATACTCCAAACAGAATAGATCCAAATAGACATATTCCAAGATACTTACTAATCAGATTGTCAAAGGACAAAGACAAAGAGAGTTTGGAAAGCAGCAAGAGAAAAGCAATTCATTACATACAAAGGAAGCTCAATAGAATTTCTCGGCAGAAACCATGAAGGCGAGGAGGCAGTGGTATGATATATTTAAGATTCTAAAAGAGAAAAACTATTGACCAAGAATTCTATCAGCAGCAAAACTGTCATTAAAAAATGATGGGAGGGTGGTGTGACGGTGGCTCAGTGACAGAATTCTTGCCTGCCATGCAGAAGACCCAGGTTTGATTCCCAGTGTCTGCCCATTGTAAAAGAAAAAAAAATTTTAAATGAGAGAGAAGAACTTGAAAGTTTGAAAAAAGTCACAAAATTTAGGGAATGAAAGACACAATAGAAGAGATGAAAAAAACAATGGAAACCTACAATAGATTTGAAGAGGCAGAATAAAAGATTAATGAACTACAAGTTTTCACATCTGAAATCCAACGCACAAAGCAAAATATAGGGAAAAGAATGGGAAAATGGGAGATTAAAATATTTTCAGACAACAATCACTGAGAGAATCTGTGATTAAGAGACTGACTCTGCAATAAATAATAAAGGGAGTACTACAGCCAGATAGGAAAAGGCAAGAGAGAGAAGTCTGGAGAAGAGTTTAGAAATAAAGATTATCAGTAAAGGTAAAAAGAGGGAAAAAATTAGATATGACATATAAAATCCAAAAGACAAAAAGGTGTGAGAAAGTACTGCCTTTACAATAATGACATTAAATATTAATGGATTAAAGTTCACAATTATAAGACATAGACAGCCAGAACGGATTGAAAAACAGGACACATCTGAATACTCTCTACAAGAGACTCATTTTAGACCTAAGGACAAAAATAGGTTGGAAAGTGAAAGGTTGGGAAAAGCTATCTCATGCAAGTAACAATCAGAAAAGAGCAGGAGTAGCTAAACTAATATCTGACAAATAAGACTTCAAATGTAAAGCAATTAAAAGAGACAAAGAAGGAGACTACGTATTAATAAAAGGAACAATTCATCAAGAAGACATAACAATTAGAAATATTTATGCACTGAGCCAGAGTGCACCAAAACGCATGAGGCAAACATAAACAACACTGAAGGGAGATGTAGATGTCTGTACCATAACAGCTGGAGACTTCAATTCCCCACTCTCATCAAAGGATAGAACATCTAGACAGAGGATCAATAAGGAAACAGAAATTTTGAATACAATAAATGAACTGGACTTAACAGACATTTGCAGGACATTATATCCTACAACAGCAGGATATACATTTTTTTCAAGTGCTCATGGAACATCCTTAAGGATAGACCATATGCTGGTTCACAAAACAAGTCTCAAAAAATTTAAAGAGATTGAAATCACACAAACCACTTTCTTGGATCATAATGGAATGAAATTGGGAATCAGTAACAAGTTGAGGGCTGGAAAATTCACAAATATATGGAGGCTAAGCAGCACACTCTTAAACAACCAATGGGTCAAGAAAGAAATTGCAAGAGAAATCAATAAATATCTCAAGGCAAATGAAAATGAAAACACAAATGATCAAAATTTATGGGAAGCAGCAAAGGCAGTGTTGAAAGGAAATTTTATTGCCTTAAATGCCTATATTAAAAGAACAAGAAAGAGCAAAAATTGAGGAATTAATTTTCACTTGGAAGAACTAGAGGAAGAACAGCAAACTAACACCAAGGCAAAGAAAGGGAAAAAAGTAACAAAGATTAGAGCAAAAATAAATAAAATTGGGAATATGAAAAAAATCAAGAAAATCAACAAAACGAGAAGTTGGCTCTTTGAGAAACTCAGTTAAATCGGTGGACCCTTAGCTAGGTTCACACAAAAAAAGAGAGAAGATATAAATAAATATAATCCAAAATGGGAGAGGAGACATAAACCTTGACCCACAGAAATAAATGAGGCAATGAGAGAATACTGTGAGCAATGATACACTAATAAGCTAGACAATGTAGATGAAATGGAAAACTTCCTAAAAAGACATGAACAACCGACATTGACTTGAGAAGAAATAGACAACCTCAACAAACCAGTCACAAGTAAAGAGATTGAATCAATCATCAAGAAGCTCCCCAAAAAGAAAAGTCCAGGACCGGATGGCTTCACATGTAAATTCTACCAAGCATCCAAGAAAGAATTAGTTTCAATTCTACTCAAACTCTTCAAAAAACTGAAGAGGAGGGAAAGTTATCTAATTCATTCTGTGAAGTCAACATCACCCTAATGCCAAAGCCAGACCGATACTACAAGAAAAGAAAATTACAGAACAATCTCTTTAATGAATATATATGCAAAAACCCTCAATAAAATACTTGCAAACTGAATCCAGCAGCACAGTAAAAGAAATGTATACCATGACCAAGTGGGATTTATTCCAGGGGTGCAAGCCTGGTTCAACATAAGAAAATCAATTAATGTAGTATACATATCAACAAATCAAAGCAGAAAAACCACACGATCATCTCGATTGATACAGCAAAGGCATCTGACAAAATTCAACATCCTTTCATGATGAAAACACTTCAAAGGAAAGGAATAGAAGGGAACTTCCTCAACATGATAAAGGGAATCTACCAAAATACCCCCAATGTCTTTTCCTAATGTCATCCTCAATGGGAAAAGACTGAAAGCTTCCCCTCTAAGATCAAGAACAAGACAAGGATACTCAGTGACACCATTGTTATTCAACATTGTGCTGGAAGTTCTAGACTGAGCAATTAGACAAAAAAAGAACTAAAACACATGAAAGTTGGAAAGAAAGAAGTAAAACTCTCACTGTTTGTGGATGACATGATACTATATGTCAAAAATCCTGAAAAGTCTGGCGGGCCATGGTGGCTCAGCAGGCAAGAATGCTCGCCAGCCATGCCAGAGGGCCCGGGTTTGATTCCCGGTGCCTGCCCATGTTAAAAAAAAAAAAAATCCTGCAAAATCTACTCAGAACTTCTAAAGCCTAATGAATGAGTACAGCAAAGTGTCAGGGCATAAGATCAATGCCCCCAAATCAGTTGTATTTCTACACACTAGCAATGAGCAATTTGTGGAGAAAATCAAGAAAAAAAGTTCTATATACGATAACAACCAAAACAATCAAATATTTAGGAATAAATTTAAGTAAGGATACAAAAGATTTATACATTGAAAACTATAAGAAATTGCTAAAAAGAGATCATGGAAGACCTAAATAAATGGAAAGGCATACTGTGTTCATGGATTGGAAAACTAATATAGTTAAGATGTCAATTCTATCCAAATTGATTTGTAGATACAATGCATACCAATTAAAATCCTAAAAACTTACTTTGCAGAAATAGAAAAAACAATAACTGAATTTATTTGGAAGGGCAGTGTGCCTCAAATAACTAAAAACATTTTGAGAAAGAAAAATTAAGTGGCAGTCTCACATTATCTCACTTTAAAGAATATTATGAAGCTATAAGTGTTCAAAACAATATGGTACTGGCATAAGCATAGATATACTGACCAATAAAATCAAATTGAGTGTTCAGAAATAGACCCTCTTGTCTATCAACAATTGATCTTTCATAAAACAGTCAAGTCAACCCACCTGGGACGGAGAAGCCTCTTCAATAAGTGGTATTTGGGTTGCTGAATATCCATATGCAAAAGAATGAAAGAGGATCCATATCTCACACCCTATAGAAATATTAACCCAAAATGGATAAAAACCTAGACATTATAATTAAGACCATAAAACTTTTAGAAGAAAATGTTAGTGTCCAGAATATATTAAGAGATTCTTCAACTCAACAACAAAAAGACAACAACCCAATTTAAAAATGGGCAAAAGACATGAAGAGACACTTCTTAGAAGAGGAAAGACAAATGACTAAAAGGCACAATGAAAGATCCTCAATTTCACTAGCTATTAAGGAAATATAAATCAAAACCAGAAAGTGATATCATCTGACACCCACTAGAATGGCCATTATCAAAACAAAACAGAAATTGTCAATTGCTGGAGAGGATGTGGAGAAAGCGGCACATTTATCCACTGTTGGTTGGAATGTAGAATGGTAAAACCACTCTGAAAGGCAGTTTGGCGGTTCCTCAGGAAGCAAAGTATAAAATTGCCATATGATCCAGCAATCCCATTGACAGGTTTATCTTCTGAGGAACTGAAGGCAAGGACATAAATGGACATTTGCACACTAATGTTTATAGCAGCATTATTTAAAATTGTGAAGTAATGGAAATGACCCAAATGTCCAACAATGGACAAGTGGCTAAACAAACTATGACATATACATGTGATGGAATATTGTACAGCTGTAAGACAGAATAAAGTCATGAAGCATGTAACAACACAGATAAACCTTGAGGACATTATGTTGAGTGAAATTAGCCAGAAACCAAAGGGCATACACTGTATGGTCTCACTAATATAAACTAACATTAATGAGTGAAACTTGAAAGCTGAAGTTAATAACACAAGTTATCAGAAGATAGAAATAGAGTAAAGATTGGGCATTTGATGCTGAAGAAATACAGATTGTGAAGTAGGGCTGACTGTAAAAATTCAGAAACAGAGAGCACAATTCTTCCTAATTGTAGTACAATAACATGAGTGCGCTGAATGAAGCTGAAGGCGAATATGATTGAAGGAGAAGGGCCAGGGGCACATATGCAGCTTGAAGGAGATAGAGGATAGACTGAGATGGTATAACTTAGGAATGCCTAGAGTGGACAATGATGGTGATTAAATGTACAAATAAAAACATTTTTTGCATGTGGAAGAACAAATGAATGTCAACATTGCAAGCTGTTGAAAATGGATGGTACGCAGGAAAAAATACATGCAAGCCAAGCTAGGGTCTATAGTCAACAGTAATACTGTAATATACTTCCACTGAATGTAACAAAGGCATTATGCCAAAGCTAAATGTCAACAGGCCAGGGACATAGGAGAGGGATATGAGTCTACAAAAGAAAAGAAAATGTCTTCATATGGATTATGGTGGTGAAGACATGTCTATTTACTTAGATTGGATTGTATGATGTGTGAATAAAACTGTTTAAAAATGAACAGAATGAAAGACGTGTCAGAAAAATGTGGAGAAAGAGATGTACCTATTCGCTGTTGGTAGAGAAACAGAGAGGTGCAGCCTTTTGGAGGGCAGTGTGGTGATTCCACAGGAAGCTTCCGCAGGAGGCTAGAGGTGGTGTTGCCATAGAACCCTGCAACCCTGATGCTCAGTGCATACCTGGAACTGAGTGTGGAGAGACGAATGGATATTTGCACACTAGTGTTTATGTTGGCAGTATTCATGATTTACAATGGACGAAGGTGGCCTAAGAGTACAATGACTGAGGAATGGAAGGGGGGACTGTAGTAAATACACACAATGGACTACTGAGTGACCACAAGAAGGAGTAAAGTTGTGAGGCATACAACAAGGTATATGACCCTTAAGGACTGCATGTTGAATGAAATGTTAGAAACAAAAAGACAAATATTATGCCTCATTCATATGAACTAACTATAATATAAAAACTCAGTGAACAGAAGTTGAGAGCATGGGTTATCAGGTTGGGGCCTATTGTAAAGCATTCTAGACTGTATGCTCTCACAGCAGTCACACATATTCAGGATTGTGACTGTTATTTCTAAATTCTGAGATACTGAGCTGTTTGTATATAAGCTGGTCATTTCCAGAAACTTTGGGTATTTATGCGACACCTGAGACTAGAGCTCTGAAGTTATGAAAGTCAGCACTACCCCATATAGGAAATATTTTAAAAGTTAGAAAGGATCAGACTTCAAGAAGAGATATGAAGGAAGCTGATCTGGATAGGAATAAGGTAGCTCAGAATACAGGGTAAAGGATGACATAATCCATGTTTTAAAACTTCAACTTCTATGTAAGACCAAAGGGAGAGATATTTATTTAGTGTAAAATTTATATTTAGGTTAGTGCATTACCTAATTTAGTTTGTATGGTCAGTTCAATTGAGCAACATAAGTACTTGGAATTTTGAATAAGGCTTGAGACTTTGTTGATTTGTCCAAGTTAGTGTGACACTGTGATATATCCCAGAGTAATTTGAGCAGTGAACAAAGAATGTCCTCTTTGGGAACTGGGGATAAAAGAGAAAATATTCAACTTTCCCATTTGCAAAATTTCTGAGATGCTCACAAGCAATGGGGACAACCAAATCAATAGGCTGAGCCCTCTATCTTGGGGCTTGCCCCTATAAAACTTATTCTTACACAGGATAGGCTAAGCCTACTCATAATTATATCTAAGAATCACCCCAAGGAAACCTCTTTTGTTGCTCAGACGTGGTCTCTCTAAGTTAACTTGACAGGTGAACTCACTGTCCTCTCCCCTATGTGGGACATGACTCCCAGAAATGTAAATCTCCCAGACACTGTGAGACAGAACTCCTAGGATGAACCAGGACCTAGCAACATGGAATTGGGAAAGACCTCTTGATGAAAAGGGGAAAGAGAGAAATGAGACAAAAAAAAGGTTTGTGGCTGAGAGATTTCAAACAGAGTGGAGAGGTTACCCTGGAGGCTATTCTTGTACATTATATAAATATCCCTTTTTAGTTACCGTGTATTGGAATGGCTGAAGGGAAGTACTTGAAACCATTGAGCTGTGTTCCAGTAATCTTGATTGTTTAAGATGATGGTATAACTATATAGCTTATACAATGTGACGATGTGATTGTGAAACTTGTGCATGATGCTCCTTTCATCTAGGGTATTGACATATGAGCAAAAAACTAATGGATAAAAAATAAATAATTAATAGGAGGGATAAGGGGTAAAATTAATTGGGTAGATTGAAATACTGGAGGTCAATGTGAGGGAGGGGAAAGGTGTATGGGATGAATGAGTTTTTCTTTTTATTTCTTCTTCTGGAGTGATGCAAATGTTCTAAAAATGATCATGGTGTTGAATACACAACTATGTGATGATGTTGTGAATCACTGATTATACACCATGTAATGGACTGCATGTGTGTGAAGATTTGTCAACAAAAATATTTTTTTAAAAAAAGAGTATAATATAATAGATTTTGTTGGGCTATTAATTGTGGCATGAAACATGTTTCTATAAGTGCAGTGATCGAGAAGTTTGTAGATACCATTGTTTCCTGTTTTGAATAGATAAAAGAAATAGGTTAGAAATAAAGTACTTTGAAAAGACTTTATTTGCCTTTCAGGCTATCCTTTGATTTACCTATGTAATAAAAAGTCCTATTTAATTTGTGCATTCTGTATTAATCTTTTGAAATCCCATATGTTTGGGTTTTGCAGTATTATTTTTATAATTAACAACCATCCATATGTATACTTACAGCTCTATGCATCTATCTCATGCCCATATATCTTGTAATGTATAAACCAAAAATAACTGTGATTGTCTAATTTATATAATCTTTTATCCAACAAATACTTACAAAATACCTACTATGAGATAAGTGCTGTTCTTTAACATATAAAGACACCATAACCTCACAGGAATCATAGACTAGAAAACTCTGTATTTAATTTGAATAACAGGTGAAAAAATCTCTAAGGTAAAAGCATACTAATGGAAATTATGAGGGAAAAAATGAAAGGAATTTGGATGAAGGATACTGGAGAGATAATTGATGAGCAATGAAAATCCAGAAGCAAAACAACACAAAACAAAATCACCAAATAATAGAGAACATGAGTCTAAGGTGTAAAGCACATTATAGCTGAAATTTGAAAGGTATCCCCAAGTTCCAGGAATAATTTTAAGAAGTTACACACCTGTCTTGTGAAATTCATGCATTCCAAGAAAAAAGAAAAGGTAATACAACATTTTTATGGGAAAAATAAAATGAGAGAATAAAAATTAAAAAATATATTATGCTTTATGAAAAAGCCTGGTAGCTAGATGACAGTGGGAAAATATTACTGACTTCAGAGAGACAGAAATGGAATTGAGACTATTATGCCAAGCCAAGATAGCATTCATCTCTTAGTGAAAATAAAGATATTCTTGGACTTGCAAGGTTCAGAAAGTACACTGCCTAGGCCACCTCTGCCTGCTGGCTCTTACTCCCACTCCCCTCTCTCCCCTGAGTCTGCTCTCTGAAAACTATGTTTCCCAGGCTTCTTGTTACCTGACTTCTGTATAGGTTCCTATAATGGGAGACGCTGGAAGAAATAAGAGGGAGGTAGAAACCAAGATTTATCTTCCTCCCACTTTCTGCTTTAGTCTTATCTTTGGCTGGTTGTGGGTTTTGTCCTCCTGGTTCCATCTCCAGAGTCTGGCAATCTGGAGATTATGATTGACTAATCTATACAATGTTTTATCCACAAATATTTACAAAATACCTACTATGAGATAAGTGTTGTGCTTTAACATATAAAGAAACCATCACCTAACAGAAATCATAGACTAGAAAACCATATTACTTATTTTGAAAAAAGGTGGAAAAGATCTCTAAGGTAAAAACATAGTAATGGAATTTGTGAGGAAAATTTTCTCCAGAGTCTGGCAATACCACCTCCTCACCTTATCCTTCTAGCCTTAGAGGAAATAGCTTGTTTCAGTTTCATAGGCTGCTCCAAGCAAATACTATGAAATGGATTGACTTAAACAAAGGGAATTAGCTTACAGTCGTGAGGCCATGAAAATGCCCAAACCAAGGCATCATCAAAGTGGTGCTTTCTAGTAAACACTGGCTGCTAATGATCCTGGGTTCCTCTCCCACATGGGAAGGCACATGGTGGCATCTGCTGACCTCTCCCTGCTCTAGGTTTCTTTGATCTCAGCTTCTTATTTCAATAGCTATTTTTGTCTTTGAATTTTTTTTTTCTTATAAAAGACTCCAGTAATAGGATCAAGACCCATCCCAAATGAGGTGGGTCATACATTAACTGAATTAGCCTCAGGAAATGGTCTTGCTTACAATGAATCCACACCCACAGGAATGGATAAAATTAAGAACATGTTTTTCTAGGGTACATACAGCTTCAAACTACCCCTAGCTCTTCTTGCTTTTTCGCTAATCAATGGGCTGCCTCGGTGTTGGAAGTTTTCCCTTTCATGTCTTCCAGCACCTTTGTTGCTAATTTCCTGAGACTTGTTTCCCAATTACTGAACTACCTCACAGGAGGTCTATTTCACTGACAAGACCCTGATATACTATTTGTACACATATAAATATCATCAAATAAGCGTTTCAAATAAATGATCCTTGAATCTGAACAATTATCTCAGGGAACACCAAGAGGAAAAAAGAAGGGGAAAGCAAATAGGTATTGCAATATATGATTGAATATTAATGGATGATGACAGTAGAAATGGGAATTTGAAAAACGATTGTTATATAAAGATTCTTAAAATAAGAGAGATGCATAATAAGGGTAAAAATAATATTCTAGAAATAAATAATTCTATACATCCTTGGAAAAAAGAGAGGAGGAAATCCAAACCATCCTTAAGATTATTTGGGAGCAGGATGATGATGGCAAGTAAATGTGGATGGGGGAGTGCTCTAGTTTGCTAGCTGCCAGAATGTGATATAAGAAACAGAACAGTTTTTAAAAGGGGGAATAAAGTTGAAAATTTATTTCTAAGCCTGTGATAATGTCCAAATTAAAGCAAGTCTATAGAAATTTCCAATCTAAGACATCCAGGGGATGGTATCTTGGCTCAAGAAGGCCGATGAAGTACAGGGTTTCTCTCTCATTTGGAAAGACACATGGTGAACATGGCAATCTCTGCTAGCTTTCTCTCCAGGCTTCTTATTTCATGAAGCTCCCCCAGGGGCATTTTCCTTCTTCATCTCCAGAGGTCTCTGGCTGCCTGGGCTCTCATGGCTCTCAAGCTTTCTCCAAAATATTTCCTCTTTTAAAGAATTCCAGTAAACTAATCAAGACCCACACGGAATGGGTGGAGTCACATCTCCCTCTATTCAAAAATTAATACCCACACTTGGGTGTGTCACATCTCTTTGGAGATAAACTAATCAAGTTTCCAACCTACAGTGCTGAATAGGGATTAAAATAAATGCCTACACAAAATGTATCAAGATTAAAACATGCATCGCTCTTCTAGTGTACATAGTCCTTTTAAACTGGTACAGGGAGGTATGCAGAGATTATTTAATATTGATATATTCTTACAAAACATAAAATAGCTTTTAAAAGCATATAATAGAACCTCCAAATTCACAGGAGGAAAAGAAAAAGAAATGAAATTCAACCCAGCCATGAAAACAAAGAAAGTAGAAAGGAAGATAAATTAACACTATAGAACAATTATTAAATATAAGTACAATATAAATATTTTAAGCAAGTTTGTCACTTATGCTACAAAATGTGAATAGCTAAATCTCTTACCAAAGACAAGGAGTGTCAGATCCTATTTAAAACAACATTATTTTTATATTATTTACAAAAATACCACAAAATAAGGTGACAGAGAAAAGCTTATAATAAGTGGATGACAAAGATACACTAAATAAATTCACAATATCAAACATCAGATAATGTAGAAATCTAGGCTAAACCTTAAAGAAAGCAAAGAGGTACCACCTGTAATTTAAAAAATTTATCACTGAAAAAAAAATGATCACCATATACTTTATTCCCCAACTTTCATAGCAGTAAAAGGTTTTGCTAGTCTATGTCTCAATTACTGGACACTAGTGGCCATATATTTGGATTTCCCAAACATATTAAATTTTGGTTCATGATAGGGAAGTGCTTAGTACATATCTTCTCAGTTAAATGTCGGTGTGATCTGCTCTTTGTGGGGTCCTGGGTAATATCACGGGTTCTCAAGGTGCCCACAGGGAGGGGGGGGTGAACATCCATCTCTATGCGCTCTTGCTCTTTTCCTTCAGTCCAGCTCTACTCTTTTCCATTTGCTTATCTGTAACTCTGCCAACTGAACACGGTATTTGCATGTAAGATCAAAACCTTTCATTCAAAAGTAACTTCTTAGGGCAATGCAATGGTGGTTCGGTGGCAGAGTTCTCACCTGCCATGCCGGAGACCTGGGTCCAATTCCCGGTGCCTGCCCATGCAAAATAAAAAAAAAAAAAAGGTACTTTCTTAAACACAATAAATCTTCTTAACATGCAAAACCATTCTAGCGGCCTAGATATCTATACCTTTCCTTCCACTATCTCCCTACTTGCTGGGGTGAAGAACAATAGCAGATTAGCTTCAGAATAAAGACGAGGATATGTATTTCCTTGTGATACTAATGGCCTGGACTCCCTCCTCAAAGGGAACGAGTGCCAGACTTTTGTAAACAAAAACTGAGGCATACTGTTTACCAAAACAGAAACCAAACTATATGAGAGAGAAAGCTTGACAAGGTGGGTGGCAAAGGCCTACAAAGCAAATGAAAATGAAGAGAAAGCCACAGAAGCAATGTCACCATCAAATAATGCGGAAGTAAGGCTAAAAGCATTAAACAGGGCAAAGAGAGATAGCATATGTGATTTTAGAAGCTTATAATTTTTGAAGATATAATAGTCACAAAATTTTATGACTTCATTGTAGTTCCCACACTCACACATGAAGAGAGGAGCAATGTAAATGTTTTAACAGCATTTGGTTGCAGGCCTGACTCTGCCAAAACCACTGACTGTGGCAACAGACAGGTAGAATCAGGCAGCAGGTGTATTGACAAGGGATATGACTTTCTGAGCTGAGGCATCAGAGTAATGGAGCACGTTTCTGTCTGTCTCATTTCTCTGTAAATTTATTAAATAAACATAGAATTTTCCCCAAAGTCACAAGTCTCCTGTGAGCCATTGCTGGGCAGTTTGGAAACTTAATCTGGTAGCAGAAAATCTTCAAGGTGTGGAGTTGTGCTCACAACAGCTGTTAGTCAGCACAGATTTAAGAAATGTCTCCCTCTTGTCTGCTAAGAGAAAGTTCTAAGGATTTCTAAAGATTTGTTATAAGTTACAGCTAATTTCCAGCAAAATATCTCCCAAAATGCATTAACAGCTACATGTCTGGAACTTCAGAAGTATTGTCCAGAAGATCAAATAAAAGTTAGTCAAGTTTCCATTCTACATCACAAAATCAAAACATACAAAACTTTCTCATGCACAAGGGAATCACAACCAAAATCTGTTTCAATGATATTTTCTTATATATCTCTTCACCTAAAAATTTCTTCTTAGGGTCACAGTACAAATTTACCTCTTGGCTCATTTTACATATAACAATGAAAGGTTTCGAAGGAAGAATCAGCAGTTTCTGGTGATGGGTTGAATACAAGAAATAAGAGTGAAAGATGAGTTAAAATGATTTCATGTCTTTAAACTTGAATGAGTACAAGAATGTTATAGCATCCAAAGAAACAAAGAAGAAAGGACAGTTTAATTTTCAGGAAATTTGTTATATTCTTGGGGGTAGTCTAGTGGGAAATGTTCATTAGCCTTCTGGATAAGTGAGGGTCATGCTCAAAAAATGGTTCAAAGTTTGAGATTTGGATATAGGAATAACTTGCACATAGGGGCTGGTTGGCTTCATGAGCTGTCAGTTCAAGGAGAATAGAGCAGAGATTTAAAGGCAACAACTTGGAGAAAGCTAAAGAAAGAGGGAAATCAAATAAGCAATCAGTGTTTCTGTGTGTGGAGTATAAATTGTATTAAAGAATATATTATAATCAATTCAAGCAGTCTGGGTAGAGAAAACTGAGGTGCTTTGCAAAAGAATAACTGAAATTCTAACAGGCCAAAACAGTGATCAATAAGAATAGTGAAACTCTGGGTTTACTAATAAATTCTGAGTAAATTAATGGTGAAAACAAAATTTTACTCATTTTAGTGAGCCACAGATGAAAGAATATTTTCATTATAGAATCAAAATGTGATGCAGATAAAACCTTGCACCTCTATGCATAAACTGTTAATCATGACCGACTTCATGTACTACTGTTTCTTCCATGTATTCTCACAGTATAGACCATGTTATGGTAATAACTGTGGGATAAAAGTTCTTTCCTAGAAAAGACAAATGAGCACAATGCTATTAACCATTTGAATTTTCTGTTAAATAACAAATGCAATAATTGCCTCTCATGGGTGAGAAATCATCTAACTGTTCAGTTCTTGAGTTATGTCAATGACCGTTTCTGTTAAAGGAGAACAATATTGTTTTACCTGCCTACTACATTAGGAGAATTGATTTTTGCTAAGCTTGATCTGCATGGATTGATTACACCAACAACTGTTTATTTACATGGGCATGCACCGGGAATCGAACCCAGGTCCTCTGGCATGGCAGGCAAGCATCCTTGCCTGCTGAGCCACCAAGGCCCGCCCAACAACTGTTTATTAATGTAAATGGTGACCTACTTTTAAAGCAATACGTGTTTTGTTATCAGGAATGGGTCCTTTGACCTTTTAACATTTATAGCCTTTAACTTCTCCCAGAATCCACATCTTTTATCCCTCCTCAATCTTGGCATCTTGGGAAGCCTTTGTCATCACTTACATATTCCAGTTGGCTCTAAATCTTGTGTTCTACTCAATGAAAGGCAATATATCTTTAATTTAGGACTCTGCCCAATGCTGTTCAACTCTAACCTAAGAGCAGTGCCACTCCATTGTAACTATACTTGTCCAAATTCAGAACCTCAGGTTACATAAATTAACTGACAGTTGATCACTTCTGGTGTAATGAGGCATCTATTGTAAAAAAAAAAAAAAAAAAGAAAAGGAAATCAGTTGTTAATCCCCACATAAATAATCTTCACACCCAGTAATGTTTGCATTTCTGGGATTAAAATCATTCAGTGTACTTTTGGAAAATGAAGACCTGGTTGAAAAAAATAAAAAAGTATTATACTCAGAAAGCTGCATTTTACCCAAACTTCCTGTGCTTAAACATAAAACACTCATGCATTTAAAAATAATGGGGAAATATTTTCATATGAAAAACTAAAGGGATAAAAGCTCATAAAACAAAATAAATGGAGTCAGTTGGTAAATCATGCTCTACATTAGAGAGAGCAAATGCAGGAAAGGAAAAACAAAAAAAGTCCCACACATAATCAGCACCAGCAGCAGCATAATTATTTTCAACAGTTGAAAGGTATTCATATGAAAATACTCGACTAAATTTACCCACACAAATATATTTTTCTTCAAACTTCTAAGACCTTTATAAAATAAATGCATAACTATATATTCCATTTCCAAATTCACGTTTTCCTTCATTCAAACACACACACACACAAACACACACACAAAACCATATGTGAATATGAGCCCAAAGGACTTCAATAGTTAAACCACAACACGGCTTTGGTTTGTTATCTACTTTGTTTACTTGGTTTTTGTTAGAAATTAATCGTTTCCTCTGAATGTTAACTCCATTTTTTTCATCATGGTATCCTCTATGTCTAAGATAGTTCCTTGAACATTGAAGGTTTTATACATATATAATATGTGCGTGTATGTATGCATATGTGCTGGCTTGGAATGGTGTATGAACCCTAGAAAAGCCATGTTTTAATCCTAATCCCATTTTGTAAAGGCAGCCACTTCTATTCCCCATTCATCACTGTATGTTTGAAACTGTAATCAGATCATCTCCCTGGAGATGTGATTTAATCAAGAGTGGTTATTAAATTGGATTAGGTGATGACATGTCTCCACCCATTTGGGAGGGTCTTGATAAGTTTCTGAAGCCCTATAAAAGAGGACACATTTTGGAGAATGGGAGATTCAGAGAGAGCAGAGCAGAACAACATAGCCACGAGAAGCAGAGTCCACCAGCCAGCAACATCTGGAGATGAAAAAGGAAAGTGCCTCTTGGGGAGCTTCATGAAACAGGAAGCCAGGAGAAGAAGCTAGCAGATGATGCTGTATTTGCCATGTGCCCTTCCAGTGAGACAGGAACCCTGACCATGTTCACCATGTGCCTTTCCAGATGAGAGAGAAGCTCTGACTGTGTTCACCATGTGCCTTCTCACTTAAAAGAGAAACCCTGAACTTCATCGGCCTTCTTCAACCAAGGTATCTTTCCCTGGATGCCTTAGATTAGACATTTCTATAGACCTGTTTTATTTGGGACATTTTCTCAGCCTTAGAACTGAAAACCAGCAATTTATTAAATTCCCCTTTTTAAAAGTCATTCTGTTTCTGGTATATTTCATTCTGGCAGCTAGCAAACTAGAATAGCATATATATAAAACATATGTACATATTCAGCACATATGCACATACATATACATATTCACATATATATAAAACTTGAACAAATGCATATAAATCTCAATAATATTATGTTATTAATATTAAAAACGTTGAAGACCTTGGATCAATAATACATAAAATTTTAAACAAATTGAAAATAAAATGACAGGACCATTTTAGTGTCAATCATACAGACATTAAGATTCTGAACCACTCCATGTGGTCTACTTTGAATGCACCAGGAAAACATAATCTACTAGAGAAGACAAGTTTAGGAAGGACCATAAAATTGTTATAACATGAGAGTGGAAGTTTGAAGCTATGGAAGGAGATCTTGGTTCTTCCACAACGTGGCCACACTGTGACTTTAATTCTCTGGGGTTCCCTTTCTAATTTTTATAAACAAAAAATGTGGACAAGAACTCAAAGATCACATCTACAACTGAAAATGTCTGTTGTTAAAACCATGCAGCAATTAAGATGAGGCTTTGTGTGAAGTCAGAATCAATAAATTATTATTTCAGTGCCAAAAGAAGACACAGGAAGCAGGGTGTAATCCAATATTTGAAATTCAAAACTGTAGTCAGGAAAGTTCAGATCAATGCTGGAATTTAATCTAAACTCCCCACACAATTCCCCTGGTTAGCTTTTTTGTAATCTTTCTAAAAAAAATCTGATAAATATTTCATTTATGCCATAAGCAGCATTAATGATGGAGAGAAAGAGGTCTAACATGGAACTCCTCACAGAAAGATGCAAAATATATTCCTTTTTAATACCCTACCCTTAGTATGGCAAAAGTTAAACACTCAATGTCTCAGTGAAATACAATGAATCCTGAATTGATAGGAATTAGTTACCAATTGACCAGTTGATTTTTATCAACCTGGGGACAAAGACCTTAGGTATCTTTTGGGAATCTGAAATTTCCAAACATCTACTCTAACTGGTGTTGGATACTGAGAACCATGTGGTTTTGGACTACCCAGCAGCCCTCCATAAGGTCAGGTGGAACTGTGACTCAAGAACCCAGGGGCAAAAACATAACCCAAACTAAGCTAATAAGATTCTGTTAAATGGAAAGGGACTCTTACTTGAAGACATATAAGGAGTAAAGGTCCAGTGGAGATTTTTTATTCTGATCAAATTGCCATAAACTATTAGCCATGACTGTACATTAAGATCATCTAGGAGCTCTTCAAAAAAATAAGAAAGAAGTGAAGCAAGGGAGAGAGAAAGAGATGGGTGAAGAGTAGGGAAAAGAGAGAAAGAGCAAAAGAAATGAGGGAGGAAGCAAGGGCAGGGGAAGAAGGGAAGGAAACCAGGAAGAAGGAAGAAAGGAAGAGATGTAGGAAAAGAAAAGGAAATGATACTGTCCTCAGAAATTCTGATATAATTGGTAAGGGGCAAGAGGTGGGGAGTACAATCATCATTTTTTGAAAATTTTATACATTTGTATTTCTGTTTTACACTCCCATTCTCTTTCCCCACCTCATTAAATGAATCTGTTCAGTTAACATATTCTTCAAAAGTCTATTTTCTTTTAGTCTGTATGAATGTATTTTAAATTCTCCCCTGATATTGTTCTAAATATGTTACACTGTTTCTTCACTAAGAAAATGTTTTAAGATCCATCCATGTGTCTATGTATGTTATACCTAATACATTGCTTCTAGCTGCTGTGTACTACTCCTTGGTGCATATCCGCTAAATTTAACCATCCTCTTTCCCAAGGAGGGACAGCCAACTTGAATTCAACTCACTGCAGTACAAATAATGCTGCCATGAATATTCTTGAATATGTTCCCATAGGGACCTCTGTGAAAATTTCTTTTGGTTGTATAGCTAAAAATGGAATTACTGTTGTATGTGCAAAATAATGACAGATTGCTCTTCTAAATACCAGGCCACACTCTCAATAGCAAGACATGAAGTTTTATGTATGTTCACATCCTCTCTAACCCTTGGCAAAAATCAGCTTGCTAATTTTTGCCATCCCCAAATTGCAGAAAGGATATTTTTGTTTTACTTCGCATTTCTATAAATGATTCTGGTTATCGCTTCATGAATCTGTTAGTGTTAGGGTTCATTTCTTATAGAAATTGCACCTTTATATCCTTTACTTATTTTTACATCAAGGTTAATTTTAATTTATTGTTGATTTCCAGTTCTTTAACATTCTAAATAGTGCTTGACAGATTTAAAATTGAAAATGTATTCTTTGTATTGTTAATTGCTAATTCATTTCATTCCCTAGACCCTTCATTTGATGCCCTGAGCTTTTGCCTTACTTTTTATAATAGTGCTTTAAAAAATTTTTATACTAGTGCTTTCTTAAAGTTCTGCAGGTAATTCTTGAGGGTAGCCAGGGTTCTTTCATGATTCAGAACCAATGCTCAGGAGTTTTTGCTGCTGCTACCTGAACTGTTGGGTCCTTCCCAAGATTTGGTTGTCAGTTTGCCCTTCCATGCTTAGGCCAAATTACTATCCTTACAGTAAATATATTTTATTTCTTAAGTTAATCGGAGTTGTTTCTCTGGATTGCAAGCAAATAAAACTTACAGGGACTTTTCCATCAGAGAGTGGACTACAGGTTAAACAAAACCACAGGGGATTTGAAAGAACCATTCTACCAAAATCTTGGAGGAGGAGAGAATTGGGACTATTTGGTGATCAGTATTAAGGTCAATTCCAAAGGGCCTCCCTTATTGTACCTGGCAAGAAGTCACGACCTATCATCCAATTCTCAATCTGAGTCATAGTCCCTGGAATGAAAGCAATGCCAGATATTCTTTAGGAAAAACCATGCCATAACATTACACTCATTGACTCTGAACCTTCCATTTATCAGATTAAATAGGAAATGGAAAAAAGAAAAGAAATACTCCAACTTTTAAAAGTCCTTTGGACTAAGTCCTAGGGACTTAGAAATCTACTGGCAGTTTATCAGCAAGAACAGGGCTTAGAGAGAACTGAGGTAAATACAGTTCTGATATTTGCATCAAAATCCTTAAGGCACCCTAAGCCTACCTTAAAATTGTTTTTCCAGTGATAGAATATATAAATAGCATGAATATCTTCAATAATTTGTAAAATTCAGATTTTGATTTATTTGTCATCATAGTTGGAAAGGTCAGTGGAAGATCAGGAAGCTTGCCCTTCCTATCAAAATAATAAAACATGGTCTTTGATTAATAAAGAATCATAGTTCGTTTTGTATGGCTAACCTAAAGGCAATATAAATTTTGTTAATATTCTCTTGTCTCTCCTACTCTATAAATAAACTCAATTGTCAGCCTTCTCAACTAACTTCAAAATGACTTGTTTTATCAATGTAACTGAAATCCAGAATGAAGGAGGTCACTATAATTTCCTTGATTCCTGTGTAAGTCACTGAGCTTTACCTTGGCTAGTGTGTAAGTTTAGAAAGATACCACAGTGACATAAAAACAGACTGGACTTGGTCATAGAAAATGCAGGTTCTGCCACTAACCATGTATGTACACTAGATTCTTAGCACCTAGGAGTAATTGCTCAGAAGTATTTTACGATTGGGTGATCAAACTTGCTATATGACCTTAGACAAAGATTTTATTACTTCAATCTAGATTTTACGTAGATGAGGAGTAATTAGGTAACACTAGATATTATCTAAGTCTTCCAATTCTGTGATTCTAATATACTGAAAACTTTCTACCAAGTAGTTACCACTTACAAAGCACATGATTTTATTTATATGTATATAAATACATATATAAACAATGTATAGTCTCCTTTTACAGGTGATAAAATTCCCTGCCATTTTGATTAGAGAGTAATCTAATCTCTAGATTTGATTTTGTATAACCTGGTAAAAATTCCTTACTCTTAACAGTCTTACTTACCTATAAAATCTAAAGAAATTATCAATGAAAATGAAGCTAGAAAAATACACTTATCTCAAATCAATAATATTTATCCCAAATAAGTTGTTTTGTTATAATTAAATTATGAAAGATAGCTTAATAATAAAAAGTATATTTAATAATAAAGAAGATTCAGCACAAATCTATTTCTATTTTAATATTTTCTGATGTTGACTTAAATGTACTACTATAGAAAATACCTATTTGCATTGGTATGTTTTATAAAATAGTAATAACTTCAAGATTTGTCTACTTGAATTAATACTACTCATTTTAATGAAATTCTGAAATCACTACTCATTTTTGTTTTAGTTTTCATTTCTATATTTAAGAATGATTCAGGCTATCTCAACATGAATTTGTGCATGGTAGGGTTTATTTCTTGGAGAAATTGCTCCTTTCTATCTGTACCATTGTCTTCTCTAATATAAAGCTTGTATAGCTATATTGCTGAATTCCTCATTTCAAGAGTACGTTTTACAATCATTGCCACAATCAGGAATGGGAAAAGCCTTCATTGACAATAAACAGTTGCAAATTTATAACTACACAAAAGGAATCAGGTATGGAAGAGTGAGTCATGGCTCCCATAAAAAGTCATGTCCTAACTCTGGGTCCTTCAGGCATGGAATAATTTGTGAATAGGATCTGCAAAGACCTATTTAAATGAAGCCAAATTGAATCGAGGTTGGCCTCAATCCATATGACTGGAGTCCTTAGAAGCAGAGGAAATTCACATGCAGTCAGTGAGTCAGTAGAAGCTGGAAGTGCAAGCCAGAAGATGACACATTCATCACCATGTGATGCAGCGCATCAGAATGCTAGACTCCAGGAGAAAGCATATCCCAGCAGTGCCTTGATGAGTCCATAGCATCAAAAACTATCTGACAATAAGTTCCTGTTGTTTAAACCAACCCAGTTTGGGATATTTTGCTGTAGCCTCCCTGGCAAACTAAGACACCAGGTAATAAATCTGCTCTCAGTATGAACATGGCATATTGAACTACCCAGCCTATACCAGTGACAGTAACACTGGGGCTTAATTCTACCACCATTTTTCTCAAATTCCTGCAAAACTCTGATTCCTGAAATATATCACATATGTTTATATTTGGTATTTACATAGAGTGATGCTAAACACTAAAGTAAGTATTAAAGCAGGAATAAAGAACCAGGGTCCAGTTATAAGGCAGCAATGCAAATGATTCAGAAAATATTTTGCATTGAATGTTCAAATTAAAGACAAAATTGAAGACTTAATTTAAAGCCCTCTGTGAATATTTCTGTAAGAGATTCTGGACCAGTTTGAGAAATACTTGATTCTAAGCATAACAGCTAATAAAAATATTAAGATTTGTCATAAGTTTAATACTCATAATACATTTCTGTCTCAAGGAATTTAAAATTAGAATATGAGTTGGAAAAACCGCTAACTTTATCAGATTCTAAGCAATTCTATTATCAATTCCTACACTCTAATTTTCATATAGAAAATAAAACCTACAGGCAAGAAAGACAAATACTTATTTCTGCATTGATATAGATGAAGAATGGTGTAAGTACATAGAAACATCAGATACTTGCACAGATCCTTGTTCACTTAGCTTATTTATCCACTCAGCCCTTTTGAAACAGGCATGAACAAATGGTATTTCTCAATTCTGCCCTTACCTAGTGTACAGTGGTGATGCTAATAAGCACAATATCTTCAAAGAGAAGGGAATAAGAAGGAGGCAGAGGAACACCAGGGAATGGAAAATGAACCAAACAGATAAACCGCTCCCCTGCACAGGCATTTGTCCCTCTAAAATAACAAGGTGGCAGAACATTTTTAAACTTTTACATTTCTGTTATGTTTAAAAGATCAATGTTTGTCATCATCAGACATGCATAATTTAAAGGAAAATTATAGTTGTACTATCCTTTCAATTAAAAACAATGGGCAAATGAAAAGGGTGCAACTTGGAAGTTAGTCCCATTTCAGTATTCATTGTCCTCTATGTGATAACCAAAAAGATCTATGGATAATTTGGAGAGTTCTAAAATTGCATGCAGTTTTGAAACCAGTTCACTGTCATTTGTAAAAGAAAAAAAAACTTTCTAAGAATAGGGATCTGTAATTTAATTATTGTTAGTCAATAATTGCTTTTTAATTGTACTTGTAATCGAATTATTGATTATTGAAATCATAAAGAATATTAGAAATGGGATAATTTAAACTATTTATATCATAGTCAAACCTAATTCAGGGAGCACAGCTTAGTTGTTAGGGCCATGGGATATGTTAGCAGGCAAAATTTGGATTATGGTGTCAGTTCCATGATTGATTATAGCAAGATCATGAACTTTCCTGAGCCTCATTGTCCTTAACCTTTATGTGGATGCTAGTATCTACCAAATGAGGTTGCTATGAAGACTAAGCCATGTGTAACCCAACATAAAAAAGGGCCTAATAAATGGCACCTATGATTATTAATGCTTGAAGCTGTGTGGCTCATTATTACTCCATGACAGTGTAGCCCACAAAAAACATATCCTACTGGTTATTACTCCTACGTAACACTAACCAACACAAACTATTGTGGAAATTTTCGAAGCCCAACCAACAAACAGTATTACTGAAATTCCTAAAGAATACCCAGGGTTCTATCTAAGGCTCTGTAAAAGTTAGTTTCATTCACTAAGTTTATTTTTCAAAAACTTAAAACCTACAGGTTGTTCCTATGTCAGATAAGCCTGGAAACTTACAGGTACCAGTCTCTTCCAGAACCAGTTGCATTCCCTTACCCCATAATGTCAACACTCCTTTGCAACATGAAGAAATTAGAATGGTCATCACCCAGATATTCCTGAAGACTGAGAGAATGATCAAATGAGAGGGAGGAGTGGTAACAGAGAAGTTAGGATTTAATAAAGGATTGTGAATACTGAATCATTATAGAGATTTTTTTTTTTTTTTAGTTTCTAGTGTATTAAAAGGAAATACCTGAAATTGTGGAACTGTGACCCATACTATATTTTGAAATGTGCTATATAACTACTTGTTAAACTACACTTTGAAATCATCACTTATCTGTATATATGTTATATCTCATATAAAAATGCTAAAAAATTATCATGGGACAGTTATGATGAGGTACGTTGATGGGTCCTAACAGAGATGCAAATTTGAGGAGCTGAAACATTTACACAAAAAGAAAACTACTTCATTCAAGTTTCTGGCAAACATGAGGTACTAAATTCATGTTGAATATATGAATAAAAGAAGAATCTGAATATCAATTGCTTTCAACATGGGTAAGACTCAAAAAAGAAGATGCCATCTAGGGAAAAGTAAACATTTCTTGTCTTTCTACTCTATATTATATTTAGTTTATAGACACTTTATTCTTTTATTTTACAGCCCCTATCACTGTAGCTTTTTTTATTCATTCCATAACTCAGGCAGCTTTAAAAAGTAAAAAACAGCCAAAGAGGAAGACTAAAAAATACAACTAGTAGAAAGAAGGTTTTTCTTTCTATTTTCCTTAAACCTTTGGTTTCCTATTCCTCTGGGTTCCTGAGTAGAGTCAGCTGGGACACAACCAGGATACAAAGTTCATCCCATGGGTGCCACGAGGAGTGTAAGACTAGGACCTGGTGTCCCGACCAGGCCGTCTTCATGGACAAGACTAAGAAGACTTAGATTCTGTCAGTCCTAGACATGGTTGTGTGAGACTCCATAGTCATGGAGTGTTCCAGGACTATGCTGGCTACACCTGCTCCTCTGCAGTCAGTGGGCAGACTGTAGACTGTTTTTCTGGGAGGGGCCACCAACACGTCTCCTGAGTCTACCATGTACCTGAAAACAGGGCAGGACCTCTGCAGGCTGGAAAATCTGAAACCTGACATGTCAGCTGGGACCCCCACCCCTGCCCCCAGGGTAGCAGGGCTACTGAGATCACAAGCTCTTCCACCCGGGCTCAAGGGGTGAAGACGCTGCCAGCACTCTCACAGAACAGGTTGCCTTGGGCTACCAGCACTCCTTGGTGACAGCAAGAGAGCAAAGTGAAACCCAGAAGGAGAAGATCTATAAACTACCAGAGTATAACCCCTGAGCCCTCAGAACATAACCCCTGAGTCTTCCTCCAACTCCACACCTCCCAGCAGCTGTCATTTCCACGCGCACTGGGACAGGAAGTCAGATGAGGACTTTTTCAAAAAAGCAAATGTTGGCCAAAGGTACATTTTTATTAGACTCCCTCAGGTTCTGATTTTATAAGTGATTCAGTATAAATTACCTTCTTCTATGTGCTTTCCAAAGTGTTTTTTTCCCTGCTTAATGTTTAATTAAAATATTTTCTCACTAAAAAAAGAAAAGAAAAAGCCTAGTGGGGGAAACAAGAAACACACAATTAGGACGCCTTTAGGCATTTCAGGACCTCTCGCATCCCTGGCCCTGAGAAAACAAATGTTGATCTCTCTCCACATTGTCATAGTCAAAAATGCCTGAAAACATTTCTAAATACCCTCTGAGCGATACTGCTTCCATTTCTAGATCTAGTCCCATGCTGTTATTGTTGTTTTTCGTATGTTTTTTACATTACACTTATCTTGTTCCGATTTGTTTTCCCTCTGGTAACTTTATGGAAGAATTAAGTTTTTCCTATTGTGGCATGTGTGTGTGTGCGCGCGCGCATGCACGCACACTATTGGCATCATGTGAGTTCTATGTTCAACGAATATCTCCCCAGAGAGATATATATCCCCAGAGAGAGATATAATTAGCTTATTATTTCAGGTGCCCTGGGAGTTCTATGAACACAAAACTTTTTCAAGTTAATTTAGTCCTCCAAGGCTCTTTAACAGCACAGGAGGTAAAGCATACAAATTCTGACCTAGAAGATGCCTAGGCCCTTCTCAGGCCTCCAGGCATTGCCCACGTGACTGCCATTACATGCCTTGCATCACCGAGAGTAGAATTTGACTATGAGTTAGTTACTGTTTTAAGCACCATATGTGAATTATTCCCTCAATCCTCCCAGTTTACATAGGTACCTGGTTGCTGGATTCAACTGATAGAGGAGAACTGTAGGGATGCATTCTATCACCTGTCTTCCCAAAGATTTTCATTAAGATGCTCCATAAAGAATACCCAAACTGAATTTTTCACTCCTTTAAAACACTGTGTTGCCTATTGAGAGAACAATTCCTAGGTATCATGGGGTTCCTGTAGCAATGTTCCCAATACACTCTGTCCTTTTGGAACACTGACTGGGATTTTTTTAAATATGGGAAAGTCTAGCAGGTGGCAGGTCTTCTCGATGGAAAACTGTTAGACTTCTCTGACAGTCTGGGAAGTGAGGAAGGGAGTGCTGATTTTATGCCAGCTGACATGCAGGGAGATACACTTTTCTTAGGAATAGTTCTGAAAACAAATACTTGGAGACTGTCTTTTATATGGCCATCCAAATCCACTCTCCACTGTTCTCCAGCTGCATTGTGCCACAGCAAATGTAAACTTATGGTGGGGCTTAGCCCATGGGAAGCAGCAACAAGGAGATCCTAAGGTGGAAGAAAACCCTGACCTGGCTGCTTCCCCCTAAATGGAACACAACTCTCCTGGCACGCAGCCCTCTCCCATAGCCACTGCTACTCTCTCTGCATTCCAGAAACTTCTCAAAGCCTTTGCCCCTGCATGCTTGAAATGGTAATCATCTCTACTATTTCTAACCCTGGGGTATTTCAACAGTGCTTGTTGGTTTCCTTTAATCTACATGCATGATGTAAATAGGGCTTTTATTAAATTTTTCTTAACCATATCATATAAACGTTACATTTATTTTATTAAATATCTCATAATCAAGTGAAGTACATATTGTTGGTGGCAAGATCTTCTTTATAGAGCCAGTTGAGAGAGTTAGTTATTTATCAAGTGGACCCTTCTCTTAAGATTTGTCCTGAGCTAAAGTGAGTTGCCTTACGATGAAATGCCTGGAGTCGCAGCATCCCCTGGGGAAGGGCACAGCCCATGGCCGACTGAAAGGGGCTCAGAAGGTAGGCTCTTTGTCTATCATGAGGTCCTGAAGACATTTCCCTATGTTTTCTTGTAAGAGTTTTATAGTATTAGCTCTTATATTTAAGTCATTGATCCATTTAAAATTATTTTTTTGTATATAGTGAGAGATATAGGTCCACATTTTAGGACGCAATTGATTTTTAATTTTACACCAAAAGCACAAGTAACAAAGAAAAAAAAAGATAAAATGTACTTCTTGAAAATTAAAAATGTTTGTGTATCAAATGATATTATCAAGAAAGTGAAAAGATGAACTACAAAATGAGAGAAAATATTAGGAAAACTTATATCTGATAAGGGTTTAATATCCAGAGTATACAAAGAACTCTAATAACTCAACAACAAAAAAATAAGCAACCCAATTAAAAAATGGTTCAAGGATTTGAATAGACATTTATCCAAAGAAGAAATTAATAGCTAATAATTATAAAAAGATGTTCAATATCACTAGCCATTAAAGAAGTGCAAATTAAAGCCACAATGACATACCACTTTGTACTCACTGGGATTGCCATTATTTTAATAAAACTGAAAATAATAAGTGTTGACAAGGAGGTGAAGAAATAGGAACCCTTGCACATTTCAGTAGGAATATAAAATGGTGCAGGTACTATTGAAAACGGTTTGGTGGTTCCTCAGAAAATTAAACATACAATTAACATATCACCCAGCAATTTGACTCCTAGGTATACACCCAAAAGCATTGAATGCAGGGGCTCAGACAGATATTTGTACACGAGTGCTCAATGTAACATTATTCACAATAGCCAAAAGGTGGAGGCAACCCAAGTGTCATCAATAAGTGAGTAGATAAACAAACTGTGGTATATCCATACTGGAAGATTATTTGACCTTAAAAAGAAATGGAGTACTGGCACATGCTAAAACATAGAGGAATCTTAAAGACATCATGTTTAATGAAATAAACCAACACCAAAAGACAACTACTGTATGGTTTCTCTTATATGAAATACTCAGAATAAGCAAATGCATAGAAACAGAAAGCAGAATAGTGTTTACCAGGGGCAGGAGACGGGGGATTTGAGAGTTATTGTCAAATGAGCCTGGGCTTTGGTTTGAGATGATGAAAAGAGCCTGGAAACAGATAGTATTTCTATCTATCTGAAATATACACAGTATTATCACTACTTATGTCATTGTACAAAGAATTGTCCACTTAAAATGCCACAATTAAAAATAGATATATATATTTTTTAAAGCAAAGCTTTTGGCTTCAGATAGGGGCACCTCTGTGCAATTATTCACGCTCCAGAGCATCCCTTAAGGTCAGGCAGAGGCTGGACTTCAAGTGTGCCCACATCTTTACATAACTTCTTCTACTGCCCTAACATGCTTCTCTCGCTCTTTTATAGGATACACGTAAGAACATTTTTTCAATAAATTACTTTCACAAAAATTCTCATGTAAGACTCCACTTCCAGGGAACCCAAGCTAAAACTCAAAAAGTATTTAATAATATCAACTTAGAGCAGGTCAGGACTCAAAACACTGCTTTTTAGCTAAATCATATAAGTCTAATATCAGTGCACTACTGTCAGATAACTGGGAAACAGGGAAAAAGTTTTTAATATCAGATTGAAAACTAAGGAAAAGTTATCCAAACTAATAGTGGCTTTAATCACTTCATAATTTTTCAAGAAACCATGGGTATCCTTATAATATAACTTTAGAATTTAGGCAGAAGTGCTTTTAGTAAAAGAAGTTTGGGATATTTCTAGAAAAGGTATTAGAAACTATATTAGAAAATTAGAATGACTTATACTTTTTTTGCCTTATTTGCCTAAATAAGGAAATTTAGCAATTCTGGTGAATTCTCATTCATCCTAAGTATTTAACCAGCAAAGTACATTTAAGTCAAAAGAAGGGTTATGTTAGAGTCATTTCAAAGCTGTCAGGGGCATGCCTCAAATTCTAAGCTTTGCAAAATACTCATTAAAACCAGTTTTATTGATTTTTCTTCTAAAATACATGATTATAGACATTTTGGCTAATAAAGAAAGAGGTAAGGGTAAAATTACAGTGTTGCAACTGAAAACATTTGGCATTTTGAAATAGAACTTTTTTTTCCTATGTACACACACACATACATCTATTTTGAAACCAGGTTAAATATACATACTGTTTTTAACTTTAAAAAGTAAATATGAGGGGTGCAAGGTTAGTTCTGTGGTGGAATTCTCACATGCCGTGAGGGGAACCTGGGTTTGATTTCTGACCTGTGCACTTCTGAAAAAAAATAAAAATCAATATAAACGGTGTTGCAATAAAGGGACAGTCACGTGGAAAATGAATGAAATATGACCCCCCACCATACAGCATACAAAAAAGTAAATATGATATGAATATTTACCTATAAAAAATTGATATGCTGCTTAGGGGCTCAATCTGACACTGAAAGAGGTCCCTGCAGACTTCTGACTGTGTAAAATGTATTAACTTTTCTAACTGTCCCATGCCACTTTTTAAATTATTGCCTCTGCCTATTTCTCCATGGAAAAAAAAGCAGTAAAAGCTTTATACAGACAGAGGCCTGGTGTTTGCTTTCTAGGGCAGCAATGCGGTCTGGGAAGACAGGGATCTTCATTTGACATGAAGGAGTTGTTTCTTTAATCAAAGAGTAAGTATAAGGTGCTATCTCCTGAAGGATAGCCAAGTGTCTGAGTTTCCCGGAGTCTGCTGGGAAGAAAAAAGAAAAATATTGGAGAGTAATTACTGAATGAGAAAAAGTTGAGTAACTCCTTCCTTTCTCTCTGCTTGGAGGGAGAGTCTGTAATAAAGAAAGAAAGAAATTCCAGCTCTGATGATGAGTCTGCAAAGTTTAACAACTTGACCAACACCCTCGCTAGAAACCAAATCAATGATTCCTGCAAAAACTTTACCTAAATTGCATAGACATTAAGCTGATCTCTACATTGGGCTTCTGCTGAATTGCCTGAGTACAACACCTTAAATTTCCTGGAAGTCCAATTGCTGGCTTGAGAGGATTTGTCAGATATGCCCTGAATTCTTTAGAGGGACTTTCGTCTGACAAAAGAAATCTCTATAGCACCAAACCATTTTAAAGTAACATTATCATCTTCAACTTTAAGCCCTGCATTCCTGATAGTGCCCCGGATTGGATATTTGCTCATCACCCTTTGTTTTTGTTTGTTTTTGTTTTTGTTTAAGCATCAGTTGGCATCTGGAGAGGTTGAGAAACTTCCAAAGCAGCAAGTTATGATTTATTTTTCTTTGACTGGCCTTCCTTTACTTATTATTGTCCTCACATTCTAGGATAAGCAACAAGGAGACACCTGGTTAGAAATCATCTCAGCTAAATCACCCAGCAAATGAAGTATTTATTCTGCCTTCTAGCTAGCTAAGCAGTGAGTGCTGTCCTCTGGATCACTAAAAGAACAAACCCACATCTTGTTTAAAATCATTCGCCCACTAGATTCTGTCTCTAAATCCCACATTAAATTTCATCAGATAATACTCCTCAATTAATAGCGCAACTGAGAGCAAAACCCAATAGCAGCACAGGAAACAGAAATGGAGATGAGAGATGGGAGGAGATGGCAAAACAATAGTAGACTAGGAAGACAGACAAGGATAAATAGAGAAGAAAATTCACACAGAAACCCAAACCTATACGTGTTGTAACTGAGACGTTAGGATTTAAGGGATGATTGTGACTACTGACTCAATATATAGACATTCTCTTTTACTTTCTGGTATATTAGAGTAGACAGAGGAGAATCTCTGAACTCTAATCCAGCTGCCTTGATCCCCAATAATGATAGTATCACCTTTTATCTTGTGCCCCTGTGATTGTAAAACCTAGTGACTAACCTTCACTCGCATCCATTTTATTTGGTATTTCAACTTTCGAGTCTTACAAACACTAAAGACAGCCCCTAGTATTTATTAATGAAGGGCCCTAGACCAGCCCAGAACTAACCCACCCATGTCAAAATTATCATGATAAGCGATGCTGGATCTGACCAAAATGGGCCCACCTGACATGCACAATAGCTTAGTTTTTAACCTATAAGTGACCAATACCTCATTATAATGCAAAAATCACACCCATCATCATATCAAGGCTGCCATTTTCTTAAATATGTTCTGTGACTAACATGTATTCAATCTGCACATGCTCAATAATTAGATCACCCCTAATTATATCATCTGGAGCCACTGTGCTCATTATCCTAAAACCTGCCCATCTTTTAATACTATATAACTATCAGAATTCTTACAGTTTTGGGGAACAGATTCTGGGGCTAATAGTCCATCCAATCTCCTGCTTCATGCCTAGCAATAAACTCTTTCTCTCTTTAAAACCTCGGTGTCTCAAGAACTGGTCATTGAGCACATCCGGCAGAGAACTCACTGCCTTTGTCTGGTAACACTGTCATAATGTTTACTAGAGCCAATTCAAAATCTAGAATAAATATGTGATCTTTATAGGAGTGGTAGTTAACCAGAAGATAGTCATATTTTGCCTATACATTTCCATCTGTGGACCTATTTGGTAAAACTTTTCAAGGTAAAATATGCTTATAAAATTATTTTCCCAATAATAGCTTTGAAACAATTATGAGCATATGATTGAACTGTTACAACCCTTCAACTCCTATGGATGAATATAAAGATTCATTGAATAATGTTAAGATACTCTGATGAAAAGAACATTATACCAGAGCTAAGGTACCTGTTTTTGTTTGTTTGTTTCATCCCTAGTTCTGGTTTTACCTAACTGTATGCCTTTGAAAATGTCAGTTTATCTCTAAATCTCAAATTTCTCTTCTCTGAAATGAAGAGTTATATGGTCACTTTGGTTCTAAAGTTCTGCATTGATTATTCCTTTGGAATAATTTCACAGAGGATATACTACACACTCCTCATTATCCTCAATGTTCAAACAAATTTTCCTGAGAGAAAACCATCCTGAGTAAAGTTATATGATCATTGGATTCTTCTGAGAGCCCAATGAGAGAAAACCAGAAAGGTTTTCTCCATGCCCACATTTGGGCAGACAAGATTGACGGGTGCTCTCACTGCTTTTTTTTAAGTTTTGCCATCAGAGCAAATTGTTCAAATTGAGATCATTAATTTTAAGTATCCATTGTCACTCATCTGCCTAGCTATTGTGCCCTGCTTATAAATAACATATTGCTTAGTTTTGAACATATATTCTAACACTTGGATGACAAAAGGAAATTACTTATTGTGCTTCACATCTTGTGCCACACATCTCGCTAGAGTCCAATGTTATTGAATTTTTTAAAGAAACATAAATGCCATATTATAAATACTACTTTTATCTCTGAGGAAAAGAAACATTGATAATGTAAAACAGTGAAACGAAAATCCTTGAAAACCAGAACAAAAAGTCCATTTCATGAATTGTAGCATCTCAGAGATGGAAAGAAGACAACAGATTATGAGGTAAGCATGCAAAAGATTGTTTCTGAACTCCTAAAAGCAATAAATATCTTTATGTAGGTATTGGAGAAGCTTAATTACTTCTGGAGGACCTCTTTTGTTGTTCAGAAGTGGCCTCACTCTCTCTAAGCCCAACTCTGCAAGTGAAATCATTGCTGTACGTGGGACATAACATCCAGGGGTGAAAGTCTCCCTGGAGACGTGGAAAATGACTCCCGGGGATGAATCCAGACCTGGCACCGTGGATCAACAATTCCATCCTGACCAAAAGGGGGAAAAGAAGTGTAACTAATACATTATCAGTGGCAGAGAGAGTTCAAATCGAATCGAGAGGTTACTCTGGAGGTTGCTCGTATGCAAGCTTCAGTTAGACCTTGTTACCTAACCTGCCAACCCCCAACCAGAACCATTCCAGCCAATCTTAAAGAACACCAATATATGTGATTCCACAAGGGTTCCATGCACTAGAGTAACTTTCTACTAAAAACCTCCAGATGGGTCACGGGTCCAAATGAGTACTGAAACCTAGAGGGCCCAGTCTCTCCAGAACATCAGATAGTTCCATCTCCCTACCCGTTATTAGTGACAGACCCTTCCAATATGAAAAATTTAGAATTGCCATAGCCCAAATACTCCTTAAAAGAGGGATGGAAAGATCAAAGGTGATGGTGAAGTTATACAGAGAAGATAGGATTTAACAAATGAATATGAATGCTGAATCATTAAATTGATATCTCTCTTAGTCTCTAGTATCTTAGAGTAGCTAGAAGTAAAAACCTAAAATTGTGGAATTGTAACCCACATCAAACTCTGAAATATATGCTATAACTAATTGTGGTGCTGTGCTTTGAAATGTATTGCTTTTTTGTATATATGCTATTTTTCACAAAAACAAAGGAAAAAAAAGTCGATTGTGATAATAAGAAAATATTTAAGCCTTCTCACCTCCTATATTGTGGAGCAGCCAAAAGGAAAAGAACCTGAGAGAATCGTGTGGTAGCCCATGACAAACTAGGATCTTTCTAGTAACTACTTGTTGAAGAGTGCTTTGAAAACTATTGCTTTTCTATTTCTTTGCTTTGTATATATGCTATACAATACAATAAAATTAAGTAAATAAAAACAAATAAAAGCTATAAGCTTCTTGAAATTAGAAGCTTATTAATTAATTCTCATTCAATTGGAATTTATCTCAAATGTATTTATATCGTTAGATTTATGCTGATGTATCTTATTTATCCAAGTACATTGTAAGTTTCTTATGCATGGTGCCACATTTTATATTTCTTTAAAATATCTTGAGGTTCTCAATCCATATGCACTTCTTTGATGATTATTAGTAAAGTTTGTGAAGCACTATGCGATTTGTAGTGTAGGAATCAAAAATAAATTTTCAGGTTTCTAATTTCAAGAAACTTCCAGCTTACTGGGGAATGGGATCATGTGAATATGAGGCAAAGAGTAAGAAGCTCCACCACTGAACGTGGGTCCTGAGAAAATCACTGGCCTCTTGCTGAGTGGGTTTCATCAACTGTAAAATGGGGCTTACAATACTTACCTCAGGGATGTGAAGATTGCCTATATTATACACATGTAGTGTAAATAGAATATACTTAGCACTTAATAAACATGAGATTCCATTTGGACTACTGAAAGCACAAAACTTGTCTGTTTGACAAGCCTTTATATAAAAATTACTCTCTACTAGTCAATCTTATGAAAGGTTTGTAAAGAACTCAATCTTAAAAGCTGCCCTATGAAGAAAGCACTCTTATCCCCCACTTTATAGATGAGGAAATTGAGGTCTAGAGAAGTTAAATAACTTGCTCATGCTCACACAACATGTTGCCAGGTTGACACCTTTAGCTAGGTGGTATGGTTTCACAGTCTCTGTCCTTAAACTCAATATGTGTGACCATAGTTTACCAAGCTGAGTATTTCTGAGAGGATAATTTCCACGTGTAGTCCGATTTATACTTTGTAAACAAAAATTGTAATTCACTGATTTTTTTTTACTTTTAATTTATTATAATATTAAATGTTTTTTAAATTTACTTTCCATTTGTACTTCTTTAGAAAATCTCTAAATGTTCTTTCCTAATAATTTAATCATCCATTATTGATTTGTTGTTCATATATGTTATACATTTATTAAAGACAATACATTTTGACTTTCATATTTGCAAATGGGTACACCGTTTCAGTCATTCCTACTTACTTGGTAAGTCATGCTTACCAACTGTTTATTATTTGCAAACTCCTGTGCTAAGGACTTGGAATATAAGGAAAAGACAAACTTTCTTGTCTGCTGAGCAATTAAAGTCTACTGAAAAGGAAAGAAATTTAAACAAACATGTAAGAAAGATAATTACTTTGTTCATTTGAATTTGTCTTCACTAGTTAGCCATTTGACCTTGGCAAAATAACTTCTATTTGTTTCAGTTTCTTTATACAATAGCAGTACTAATATCGCCCACCTCATAGAGTCATATTGAAGATTAGGTGAGCAATCCAAGTAAAGTCACAACAAAAAAGTAAGTTGTGTAGTAAATGTTCTCTACAGTTTAATAAGTGAGCTTTATAAGTTAATATAAGATGCAGATAAACAGTTATCAGGGCTATCAATAAAGACCTAAGGAATAAAAGGACACATAGCTTTATATGGTTTCCACAGAAAGGGAAGATTTAATGTAGGAAATTTAATGAGTGCTGGGACCTATAGATTGAATAAGCACTCATTAGCTAGAAATTCACGTGAGAAAGGGATTCTAGGCTGAAAAAATAGGACAACAGAGAGGAAATAGTCATTTCAGTAAGTTATTTGAAATACAAGAGATTCAAAATGGTAAGACAGGGCAAAACATCAAAATACACTATAATATTAGGTTGATAAATAGATAAAATATATTTTATGTTTATACATTTTCTTATGTTTTTCAACAAACTTAAGTATCAGCCTCTGAGAAGTACAGATTTTTTCTGTTGATAATTCTGTTAGTGTGAGTTAAAAACTGGCACATTCTTTAATTTTTATAATGCTCATAGTTTATTTGCAAATAACAAGAATGATATAGTTATAACTTCATGAAAAGCATCACCTGAAATCATAACACATATTAAAATGTGTCAATGGCTGTGAAAATGATGAGAGATAAATAATATCAATATCACTGCACTGATATTCCATACCTGTTTTAATGCGCTCAGGAGACAATAAACCTACAAAAGCTGCAACAGCTTAAGTCTATGTCAAGGCTATAAACTCTAAGGGAATTTGCTTCTTTTCATTACTACTTTTTTTTAGTACTTGTAAAACATTTATATTTTCAGCAAGGTAGGACATGGTATGAAATTCAAAAGGCATATAATGCTCACAGTGAAAAGGTTTTATACAGTTTTTATTGTGATAACATACAAAATAAAATTACCCATTTTTACTACTTTCAAGTATACAATTCAGTGGTGTCAATTATATTCACAATGTGCACTATCATCACCACCATCAATTATCATTACTACCTTTATAGTGAAAGTAATAATATCATCTGAACCTCTTAAATATTGAATGTTAAGGATCTTTTTAAAATTTCTTTATACATATTTTCAGAAGAAGAATTTAAGATACAGAAATATTAAGTGTTTTACCCAAGGACACACAACTAGTAAGTGATGGAGGTAGTACTCTAGCTCTTTCCACTATAATATGATGCTTAAGTGCGCGCGCGCACACACACACACACACACACACACACACACACACACACATGCTTGAATAAGGATGAAACAAACAATACAACAAGGAAGGCTTTGGATATCAGCAATCCATGTAGGATAGCACACTAATAATAACATAAATTCTTACCCCCCCAAAACGAGGCAGGACTTTTACTGACACCTACTTCCTTGATTTCTTCTATGCCTGCCAAATATCTGAAATTAACTGACCTATAAGCTATAATTTATTTTAGCCCAATTGTAGTATAGAATTTTATCTGCAATAGAGTAAGAAACACTTCAACTTTTAAATTTTTTTCAAAACATAGCTCTGAAATATAAAATAAAATTCCAATAACTTAGAAGAATGATAGTTTCTTATGTACAACTTTGTCAATGAATTAGCTTTATAAGGCTTAAATTGATGTGCAATCAGAATCAACTATGTAAAGTGCATAATTTCATGATAGTTTCAAATGTGCATAGTCATATAACTATCACCAGAATCATGATATTAAACATGATTAATATATTAATCATGATATTAATCATGATATTAAACTTCTTTGCTCCAAAAAGTTTCTTCATGCCACTTTGCAGTCAGTCAATCACTTTCTTCATTCCAACCGCCAGGAATGTGCTTTTTCACTATAATTTTGGCTTTTCTTGAATGTGTATACATGGAATTTTACAGTAAATGGTCTTTTGTGTCTGGTCAATTAATAGCATCTGAATGTTTATTCAGTTTAGGATCTAGGTAAGTGAGAAATACTAAGGGCTTATCTAACAGAATCACTAACTTTGCTTCCACCAAGAAGCAGTTCATGGTGATGATTGTCTTTTTGTGTGTTTATTTTCAATATTCTATGTAAAATATAGCCTGGCTTTAAAAAATAATTTTCCTGAAATGCTGAAAGGGAATTCAGCATTTCAGAAAATGAAATGAAGGGAAGATAACTGTGAACAGAGAACACAAAATCTCACCAGAGCCTCAAGATACCGTATAAATATTGTCTCTACATTTTAATGCAAAAGAAGCCAAGGATTGTTGAAGTAGACAAATAATAAAGACCATTTTTCTCTTATTTGAGAAACTTAAGTAAATCATATTACACAAAAACTTAGAGAGTTGCTCCAATTTTAATATATTGAAATGTCATGCCCAATTATTGCTTCAAAAATTGTGCCATCTGTGTACAAATCTTTGTTTTATCAAGTATTTGGCTTTATTTATTGTCATCTGTTTAATTTGTGGTTCTTGTTCTTTGTTCATAATTTAACAAACATCTAACTTAATGGCATCCTGCTCTAGACTGTGATCATCACACTAAAATGGTATTTTTGGCATGGACCATCCAAGCTTCTGGCCTCCACCACCAACTTGGCTGAGAAAAATGACCCAGGAGTGAACACATTGAAAGCAAGGGTTGATTTTCTCTGTGCCTAAGTCCATTCCCCTCCACAACTTAGTACAAACCAAAAGCTCTCTATTCACTGCCACCCAGCCCAACGCCAGAGTTGAGGAGCCCAGACTGAGGTTCCTCTCCTTTAAAGCTTGGAATTGGGAGGACAGCAGTCTGAGGGAGTTAAATCACAACCTCAGGATCTCCCAGTCAAAGCAGCCAACAACTGAAAGGTTGCAACTAATAAAATAATTAACAAATAGAGCTTTTCCACTTGCAAATCTGACTTAACTTTCTTCAGCTGTCACTTTATTTAAGCATCATGGTAACAACTGGGAAGTCAATAGGTACACCACATGATTTCTACCTTAGAGAGCCTAACAGAGTAGAGACAAATGAAATGCTAACTCTTGTGTTAAATTATAAGTGCGATAATGGATGTGTGTATAGGCATGAATAGGAAGCCTTGGGTAATTGTAGTCGCTGGGTAGACTGAAAAATGATCCATACTAGATGGGACATTTGAGCCGAAATTTGAAGGAAAATAATTTCGGACAGCAGGAACAACCCGTACAAGAGCAGAGATGGAGAAATTCATCATGGATTTGGCGGGGGTGGGGTGGGGGGTGGGGCGTGTGACTGACTTCACCATCGTGAGCACCCCACAATACTGAGAAATAAAATTTTCATTACATTCCCACAGTTTAAAAATATGGCAAAGTTAAAAATGATTCATTCCATGTGGCTGGAAAAAGAAATTCTTACCATACTTAATATTATTCTAAATCCCTTGATTATCCCTGGTTAAATGTACTTTCATTTACATTGACATTCATTTGGTGGAACCTGAGCGCACTAAATTAATCAGCGCATTCGGGAAGGCAGCTGAAGTCCAGGCCCATTTTTCATGGGCTGACCTTTCTCCTGCTGAGGGCCCTCTTTCCTGTGTCCCTTTACTCAATATGCCTCTCACATTCATTTTCACGGACTTTCTCATCCTATATCCCATAGTTTGCTACTTAATTGAATTCATTTTGCTTCTATTCTTTCTAATAAGGACGGTCTAGGCCCTCTGTTCCATCTAGCTAATGCTAACATGCGGCTGCAGGTAGGTTTCTGATTAAGGGCCATTCATAATTACATAAAAATTTCCTTCTCAGTTTTTCCCTAACCATCATTTTAACACATAATACCATTAAAATCTAGCTGAACTCTGTCTCTCTCTCCTGTAGCTCAGTTCAGCAGCTAAGCTTGTAAGTGTCCCCAGATATTAATTTAAAGAACAAGTTTTTGTCTAAGGTAATCTCTGACTGGATCTAAAAAAAAAAAAACTGTACAGTTATAGCTTCTAAAACGATAAATAGGGCAAAACAAAACTCTTGCTGACCTTTCGTCACCATCTTTTACAAAGATTTATGGAATCTTATTTGCATTTCAACATGGTGGCAAAGAAAAGGAAATAAAAAAACAAGGCTCATGGACTCGAAGTAGTTAAAAATCCAGGTGTAGAAACAAACATTAAAACACAAATCTTAATAATGAATTATATGAGCAGTTAAAGTTAATAGTATTAGATATGACTTGCTGCTTAAGGAATTTTTAGAGTAGTAATTGTTATAGTCATCTACAAAAGGAAAAAAATATCATTCTGGCTGACATGAGGCATTAAATTACTAAGCCCTTTCCTAAAATGTACATTATTAAATGTTCTGCTTGCTTGTCCCTTGAAGACACTTTTGCTTTAGTTTTTCAGCTAACAAATGTTCTTTTCTCAAACCACATTTGGGTAGAGGATGAGGTAGAAACATTTAGTGAGAAACTCCCTCAGGTTTGTTATTTTGTTAATAGCAATGATCTCTGAAATTCTAATTAAATTGACTTTAAACCCATCTCAAAGCTCTAAGTTCCTTCTTGAAATCCTACTGGGAATCAGGGTGGTGTGAGGTAAGGGAGGAGAGAAGGGATTTACAGCTTTAGAAGGTCTTCTCACTGTGATCATTTATTCCCAACATTATAGATCATTTTATAAATTGAGTGTTCTGTCCTTTAACCCAGGGGAATTCAGTCCCTTTTCTTTCATTTTCTTATTTTTAAGGGAACTTTCAGCTAAAGGTCAGGGGAGACTTCCTGCTATTTGCCAGGATACAAATTAATTAATTGGCTCATTTTATAATGCAGTGAGAGCATATTTAGAGCTCTAAGAGACCAGTATCATTCAACAATTATTTTAAGTTTATTTTCTATTCACCAGAAATACTAAGTAGTAATCTGACATCACTTCGAGGTTTCTCTGTCCAATTTATGAAGGACTGCCACCCCTAATCCACTATGTCCCATGCTAAGTAAGAGCAAATTGAAAGATCCATCCAAGACATGAAAGAGAAAACCAGCCCCTGGCAGCCAGGAGCTGGCCTGGCAGTTAAGACTCAAAGAGAAACAAGAAAATTTTCCAAATCACAGAAACTATAAATTATCCATCCCCCAGTCCAAGTAATTTGAAAAACTGCTCCTTCTTTACCAATTTGAACCTTAACCTTCTTTTGTGCCTTCTGCTTTCTGGATAATAATTTTTTAGATACCCAATCATAGAGTCAGGATCATCTGCTGACAGCATCCAATCCAGAGTGAAATCCCACTTCCATGAACTCTCCCCAAAGTCACCCAACACAAGCCCAAATATTAGAAGTCCTTTCTAACACTCTTATTAATAAGCCCTGTGGTTATCCACGAGCAGACCATGGTGTTCAGTCTTATTTGTTGCAATGGGTCAATAAACTCAACTTCAATGCACTACATGCAGGTTCCTGGTTGTCTTTGCTTGGCAGATATTTAAAAAGCGAATGTCTGTGAGTTCAAACTAGTCTCTGTTCCAGCGCAGTGGTTCTTCACTCTGGCTGCACTGTAGAATCACCTGCAGGGTTTTTAAACTATGTGTATGCCTGGGCCCTACCCCAAAATAATTGAATCTGAATCTCTAGAAATGAGACCCAGGGTCATATTTTTTAAAAACAGACCAAAATGTAAAACAGTTTTCAGACCCTATCATTCCCTTTCCTTGTTTTCACATATAAATACATTCATCATCTAGTAGGAAGGGAATGACAGCTCAAGTCTGAGTACCATTCTCATCCTTTTACAAACAGCAGAATACTCGTCCTGTATCTGAAAGCCAGAAGCCTTGGCTTTCCAAACATAACTTTTAAGAATTTCTTGGCAAACTAATTCAGAACAATTCAATTCTCCCCTTCCAGATACTTTCTGAAGACCATTTTACTACAAGAAGCCCATTAAGGCATTTTCTTCAATAAAGTAGAGCTCCCCCTTTGCCGTCCTGTATTTTGGTATTAAGTAATGTTTATCTCACTTTATGATGAAAATATTAAAGATGATGAGAATAATGGTACTAGTTCTATTTCCAACTAACCATTTTGAATTTCCCTTAAGTGGTAATTCTCAAAACAACCCCAAGACTATTATTATAATTATTCCATATTATGTATGGGGAAATTAAATCAGAGAGATAAAGGAATTAATCTCAGGACAACAGATAAAATATCAAATATTAAACCTCTCCCCAAATCTATTATTCTCAACCATATGCTACGATGTTCCTGATTAGCATAGCTAAGGGTAAGAACTATGGGCAGGCATCTTTGAGCTTCTACCCTGGATCATCTCCATCTTTTTTTTATATCAGTGCATTCACCTGAAAAGCCAGCACATTGTCATCTAATAAAATCTCCCTCATCTCTCAAAATCTATTTCACACAATAGATACCCCATAAATTTGTAAAGATATGTCAATTATCATGTAATATTTGGTTGGTTGTTTAAGTACATGTGTTAGGTCTCTAACTAGACTCACAGTTCCTAGAGATCATTATCAATTTCCTTTTGTTCATACTATCATACTTTGTTCACAATGAATGTTCAGTAAATGTTATGATGAATAATTAGTATAGAATTATACCTAGGATTTTTAAATATAGCATTTGCATCTTTATTTCTATAGGTAAGTGAAAACTTTTATTAATGGAAAGAGTAGCAGTAAATATTTGTCTAATTTCTGGAGCAATCTAGTCTCAAAACAATTCCTTCTTCCTGAGTAGTAACTGAGCTTTTGTTTCTGCTGAGATTAATATGAAAGCACTAAGAATAAGGGTTAGTGCTAAATACAGGAAAAACAAAAATTTTAAATTTATCTAAGGTTGAAACCTGACTTCCCTGTAGAAAAATTAAATCTCAGTCCAAGCAATATATGCAGGCTTTGGTGATCACACTTGTTAGTTTGTATGCTGAATGAAAATGTGTTCAGTATGGTAATGGAAGGAAAATAATGGTGCCTATGAATCTGAAGAAGAAACAGCTCCCAGTTTGCAGTGTCAGGATGATTTCTATAAGCCAGCATCTGAAATAAAAATAGATGGCAAGGAATTTGCATGATATGATGTCCTTGAACCTATTAACATGAAAAGAAATTATTTATTTGCCATTTCTCACTGGATAAAAAGTCCCCCAAATTTGCTGATTTCAAGTGACATGAGAAATGCTGAGGAATTTCTCATTTTCATCACTTTATAATTTATAATTATAAGCTCCATTGACATTATAAAGAATAGAGGCAGGAATAAAAGACATGGCTCTATGAACTGCCAGATCCAGCAGGATACATGATATAAATGTAATGCCAAATGTATTAGATCATACATAGATTTATTAGATCAAATGTATTAGATCAAAGATTTACAAAATAAAAGTTTCTGAAAATACAAAAATTAGATGCATCTGAATCATGTCTGAAATAGATTAGGAAAGTCTAAAAGGACATGGTCAGGAATTTTATCCTTAATACACTATTTACTTTGGTATTAATTTTAACAGCTCTACTTTCATGACTAAAGGTTTCTACAATGCTTGAAACAATAAACTTTTATCCATTTTTTACAGCTAGAAGAGTATCTTAATGCATTAGTTTCACTCTAAAGAACCCATCAGCACAGCAAAACAGTGTTGCCTAAGGAAATGGTTCTACAAAATCCTTTTTAAATTTCTGCAATAGCGGTAGCAACAGGGGAGAGAGCCCAGATTGGAAATATCAAGAATATACTTTAGTATGTATTGGACATTTGTCTAATACTGCTCGTTCACTATGATATTTATGTTAGGACTTCTAAGGCTGAGCTTTTATTGTTAATATGATCAACATTCAGTAAATTCACATCTACTAAATGATTACTAAAATGAAGTATAATAGCCAAGTTTTTAACAAAAAAACATTGGCTAGATACACACGTCTGTTACTTTCAAGGTATAAATTAATGCTGAAGACTTAAATTATAGTCTCTAACTAACAGATATTTAATTAAAAATCACATTTTTACCAGCCCTGAGTTTATATATATATATACACACACTCACACACACACACGATGCTTTATAAATACAAGGTGCTTTATAAATAAAAAATGATGGCACAAAATAGGCATTAATTGAAGCAGAAATCAAATGTATATATAAGATTATATATATAATAGAATTCATATATATAATAGAATATATAAAAGAGATATATGTATATAATAGAATATAAAAGAATGCACTCAAACTCTTAACTGAGTTAATGTTTTAAAACAACTTTGTGAGGGAGGCATGATTATTGCAACTGGTTTTTATTTTATGCTTTGCTTAAGTTCTAAAGTTAGGGTGTAAGACAGAAATCACATATAGAAGAAATTACACTGTAAAATTATTTAAGGAGATGTTATACTAGTGAAAGCCATATTTAAAAAGTTCTATATAAAGGGAATACATTGAAGTCAAGCCCACCCAATGTTTAATTTTCATGAATTCTAAGTATATACATTGACAGGGAGTGTGTGTGTGTGTGTGTGTGTGTGTGTGTGTGTGTGTGTGTGCTGGGGGGAGGGAGGTCAGGTAGGCAGTGTAACAAGTGTGGATGATTCTGTCGAGGGGGCACTTCTCTGAGTGAGGGTAGGAAGAGTCCTTTACTTCACCAGCCCTGGGTTCCTCTTGCTCCTTAAAATGGAAGCATTTCACTACCTGACTGGGGGTCACCGATTTAGAGATACATAGCATTTTTCCATACAAACAGTGTTTTATTTGTCTACAGGAAAGGCTAGCTCTGTTGTATTTACTTCTAAGGAGTCAGTTTGAATTAAAATGAAAATCATCAAAAGTCAGACCTTTGCTGATGATTGCAAATGAAGTTATCAAAAATGGAATCTCTTACTTCATGCCATAAAATGACTAAAAATTGATCACTGAAAGGAAATAAATTGAAAGTATATATGCTTACAAACATTTATCTACTAAAATCTCTAATATAATAGTTCCTTTTTTGTGGTAAGGGTAAATTAGCTAAGGTGCCATTAACCACGAATCCAGTTAAATTTTAAACTGTTCTTGTCTATCTTCTGGAAGTACTTTTTCATATTTTACCCTGTATATTATGTTCAAAATTAGGATTTTTATTGCAATTTGATGCATAAATGTCTCTGAAAAATCTTTGAAAAGTAGATACAGTTTCCATTTTGACTTCATTTTCTTCCTTACCGATTTGTCTTTTCCTCCTTGTTTTATTGATCTAAATATATGCTTTGAATAGTAAGCTTCTCCTTCAAGGATTTTAGGTAACATTTTTTCAAACATCTTCTATGCTTCTACATCAGCACTTACAGTTTCCCCAGAACTCTGCTTTGCCAAAATTTCCTTTCATAGTCAATTTGTTTTTCCTTCATGAAAAATATTCTTCCCTTTCTTTCTCCCTCCCTCCATCCTCTCCTTCTTCCTTCCTTCCTCCCTTCCTTTCTCTCCCTCTTTCCCTGTCTCTCCCTTTCCTTCTTTCCTTCCTTTCTGTTTTTTTGTTTTGTTTTGTTTTGTTTTGTTTTTGGTGTCCTAGTAAGTCTATTCTTAGGTAAAACATGAAAAACTGGAGACTCCCAGGCCAATGTTTGCTTGCAGATTTTTTAATCTCAGCTTTTAAAAATTGACCCATAATTTTAAAATTCAGACATTTTAACATAAAAACTAAGTTTGTCTCTGCTTGGTTTATCAGAGGAGAAATAATTGTATCATTTTAGAGGGGGCTTCTCACACATGCCTTGCATGTGCATTTAGGTCCTCTGCTTTACTCTTTAAATTATATCACCTATTGCAGATCATTCGATTTTGCAGAATGTTGTATCTCAGAAGGAGACAAATAACCCCTCCAGTAACATGAAGGGAGTTGAAACTTCTCTAGGGAACCGGAAATGAGTTTTATAAAAGAAAAAGTTACAGCTTCCCTCCAGTATTCTTCCCTAGCAAATGAAAATGGCTACGAGCTCTTTTCACTTTGGGTAAGGAAAAGGTATGTTCATTACCAAGTGTAATAAAAGTGCTCCATCAAATATGAATTAAATGGAACTTTAATTAAATGGAGAATTAAATATAGCTTTCTAAAATGTTTTGTTCTGCCAGAAGGTAACTATCCACTTCAATTTACATTGTTTATAACATTAAACAAACAAAAAGTCAAACCAAGCTAAGCTGCCAAGCTACTCAGCAAAATAAATCCTAAACAAGCAAATAGATCCAAGTAGAAAATAGCAGAACGAAAGAAATTTGGGCGATACATATATGACACTTTTTTTAAGTTCTTTCTCCTTGTGCAATAATATGCTGGTTACCAGGGGTTTCTAGTCACAGTTCTGCAAACTTGAATAACCATTTATTAGTATAATAAAATTCCATTGAGGGTGCATGGGTGGTTCAGTGGTAGAATGCTCCCCTTTCATGGGAGAGACCCAGGTTCAATTCCCAGACCATGCACCCCCCAAAAAAAATTCTATTGTTACAAACAAGTTAAAGGTCCCACAAATTTTACTGTAATGACATTTTTGCTACTTTTCTGTTTCACTTGAAATTACAACAAAAAAATTCTCATCATTTGAATTTCTGATAAAGTAAGGTTACTTATTATATTTAAAATGTATTATGATTTACAAATGCATGCATATATTTTTACGCATGTAAGAATTTTCACATAGTGGCATCGCCCTTAAATTATTATTTTCATAGACATTGAAAATAATGACTTATTAAACAGTAAGTCTACTCTTTAAACCTCCTAATACAACAAAATCAAAAGATGTATAAAATTATGTGTTTTTCCATCAATCAAACTTTGTAAAATATCAGAGATGACAAACTTAGTTATTACTGTGACTATCTGGGTATTCTTTAATGTACTGGTGGTGCTTAGATGAGTAATAAAGTATGTATACCTAAAATTATTATATTTATTCCATCGGATTTGTTTTTCTTGCCTTCATTTTTCAAATGATATGTTCCATTGATAGTAACATCAAATTAGGTAACTTTTCTTGATTCACTGAATTTCTTTTAGGATTTATTAATTTCAATTTGAAGAATGTTTGCTATGCTGAGGCAGTAGCAACTAGAATTGTCAATTATTAAAGCAATACCATATTAGTAGCAGTTCTATGAATTTTGCATATTGTGCTCATCATATGATATATATATATCATTATCACAGAAAATATTCCAAAATATTTTAACTTCATTAATTAAATTGCTATCATTATCATAGAAAATAGTCTAAAATATTTTAACTTTATTAATTAAATTGCTATCATTTATATGGTGATTTTTACCACCTTTCAAAGCAATATACAAATCCATTCAATATCTTGAAATTTTCTACTTTTAAATTTATTAGGGCAAGCTAACACCATATTGTAGCCTTGCTCTCAGCAAAATTTTAATCAGTTTTTCACTTAAGTCAACGTTTGTACATTTTACAACAGGTACAAAGTACGTGGCAAAGGCATGGACCCTCTTGCCTTTTCATAATTTCATGCTAATTGTTAAAAAAAGTATATATTATTAAATGTATTAATCATCATTATTAATATGGGTTCAGTCAATTTATAAACAGCCTTTATAAATTACCAAACACAAATAAAATTATTAATTATGGGGGAAAAAAAGGAAAGGAAAAGGAATCTTATAAGAGAGGAAGAGTACCGCATCAGAATCTTATAAATTTTAACTAAGGAGACTCTAAATGCTGTCTCCAGATTGCCATGGACTTTTACTAATGAAGCTTGAAATGCTGTTTCTGCAACTCTCCAGCACTTCTCTTCAGGGTTGGTGCCATCTTATCTGGGATATAACTATGCTTTATTTTTTAAAGCTCTTTTAATTACTATCTTTTAAATATTTTCTTTAATTAGTTTCCTAATCAAACCTGTTTTCATATCACTGAAGTCTGTGTTGTCCGCGAATCTGAACCCATAAATTATGTGACTACAAATATTACATTGCCTTTTGTGTGACAAAATTGGCACTATGAGCATGATTCGCATTTCAGCACGGCTTCATAGTGGTGAGGGTCAATAAAGCAAACTTTTAAAAAATCTGTGTAGAAAATATGGATTGTACTCTTCTGAATATTGTAATGTTTTATTAGGACCATTCTTGATAAATTTAAAGTTGCCAGTTTTCTGTCCTTTTTGCATGTGAAATGTTATTTCAGATTTAAATGTTTTATAACATTTTTGGGAATTTATAAGTCAATAACTCCTCATGCTTATAATAGCAACAGTGCCTCTTAAAAATCTATAAAACATCATCTGCTTGGCCATCAGAATGATTTAAGTTTAAACATCTCCTGATTACAAGCCGCACTGTCGAACATTCAACATGCTCAATTACAACTACTTCCTAATTCCCAAACCATAACAGGAGTCGCAAATGGATTACAATCTTTAAACCCTATAACCTGGATAAAAGGTTGGGGAGGGTGTCTCTTAAGGGGGGTTTTAATTATTTATCTTTGTCTTCTTTGTTTATGCTTAGTTTTCAGGTGCACGCAACAAGCTCTCCTGGGTATAATGCAATTAGAAATCACCAGACCTGCCTTCATAATCCTTCAAAAACAAAAAGGGGAAAATGAAGGGAAAAATAAGAGAAGTCAAAGCAACAGCTTTGCAAAACATCTGCAGACTCAGAACACAGACCTGTGGGTTATGATGGAATGTTAACTTTAGAACACTAAAGTCAGCCAAAGTTGAGAAACATCTGCTTGACTAACATTCCAGAAAAGATAGAGCAAAAACATGCTCTGGGTCCCATAATCATTACCCTGATATGGAAGGAACAGGCATTCTCTGTCTGGCATGCTGTTAGAGAATAAACACAAACAAAAAGTTATTTCTGAGCAGTCCCTGCTTTACTGAGAAAATAAATATGGTGCTGAGCAAGCATTAAGGGCTCTTATTCTTTGAGACATGAGTCCCCTACTCTCATCTTAAAAGATTCTTGTGTGTGAGTATCTTTATTTTTCAGATTTGTGGTGTCTTCCTTGAGCCCCTTGTGCTGAGCTGGTCTCTGCATGTAATGTGATATAATCAGAGAAATCGATCTAAAATGCAAATCTGATGGTGGTAAACATTCATTTCAATTCATATGATACTCACCAATATTTGGTTGCATTTTTTCTTAGACACAGAATATTCATAGAGCAATAAGCATTCCCAGCCCCTGCTATTAGTTGTGGTCATATTATATGTTGTTCTGGCCCATGATATGTGAATAGAAGTTATGTGTGTCACATTCAGGATAAGATGTCCTAATTTATTCTCTAGTTTCCCTAGTCCATCACTATGGCAACTGTGCTGGCTTGAAACTATTATGTACCCCAGAAAAGTCATATTCTTTTAATCCTAATCCAATCTTGTAGAGGCAGACCTATTGTCTGGGTGGGATCTTTTTGATTAAGTTGTTACCACACAGAAGTTTCTCTCTGACCCTTCAAGGTGGGTCTTAATCCACTTACTGGAGTCCTTTAAGAAGGAGCCATTTTGGAAAAGCTCAGAGTAGACACAGACAGAGACATTTGGAGATGCAGAAAGAAAACACCCCTGGGGAAGCTGTTTAAAACCAGAAGCCAAAGAACCAGCAGACACTAGCCATATGTCTTCCCAGCTGACAGAGGTGTTCCAATCACCATCAGCCTTTCTTGCATCAAGGTGTCTTTCTCTGGGTACCTTAGTTTGGGCACTTTTATGGCCTTAGAACTATAAAATTTTAATTTAATAAATTCCCTTTATAAAAGCCAACCCATTTCAGGTGGGCAATAGTGGCTCAGCAGGCAGAGTTCTCACCTGTCATGCCAGAGACCCAGGTTTTATTCCTGGTGCCTGCCCCTGAAAAAAAACAGCCAACCCATTTCTGGTATATTGCATTCTGGCAGCTCCAGCAAACTAAAAAAGCAACCAAGAAGGCCTTGGGCTAAGATGGCACAACCACAGATCAGAGAAGTCTAGATTGTACTATGATCACATGAAGGGCAATAGCGCTGGTGAACTGCCTAAATATATAGTAGACTTTTGTTGATCAATAAATCAACTTATGTTGATTTATTGTTACATTAAGTAACCAAAGTTTGGAAATTGTTACCACAGAAAATCCTAGCCCATCTTCTCACTCATTTAAATGAATTATTCTAAATTCAGTGATGAATGCACATAAGGGAATCCTAGTCCTAGTTAGTAGTCAGCTTTCCAACCTCATCTACAATTCTATTCTCCTCCTGCTATATCAAACAATTTGAGCTCCATATCCATATACCATGATACCATGCTCTATCCACCTTGTTGACACAGTTTCTGTACCCTGAGAGCATTCCAAACTATCATCGCTTATACAAACTCTATCCCAAGACTCACATACAACATCACCTTGATCAGTGATGTCTCCCTAGAGACTAGAATAAACTGAGTGCTGTTCGCCTGCCATTCCATACCACCTGTGCAGGTTATCAACTGAGAAAAAAAACATATAAGAATGAAGCGATATATTATTACGTCGGTTTCTTCCATTAGATTTTAAAACTCTCCATATCATTTTGGAGTTTTGAAATATATAATTATATTTCAGAGGGTAAACTTTCAGCTGCTATATATGTGGATATATTAAAAATCCCAAAATCTCTCTCTCAAAGCCAATTCAACAGGCAACTCACTGCCTTCCCTCCCTATATGGAACATGACTCCCAGGGGTGTAAATCTCCCTAGCAATGTGGGACATGACTACCAGGGATGAGCCTAGACCCAGCATTATAAGATTCAGAAAGACTTCTTGACCAAAAGGATTAAGAGAAAGGAAACAATAAAATGTCAGTGGCTAAGAGATTTCAAATAGAGTTGAGAGGTCATTCTGGAAATTATTCTTATACATTATAGAGATATCCCTTTGTAGTTTTTAGTGTATTAGAATGCCTAGAAGGAAATATCTGAAACTGTTGAACTGTTTTCCAGTAGCCTTGATTCTTGAAGATGATTGTATAACTATACAGCTTTTACAGTATGACCATGTGATTATGAAAATCTTGCAGCTGATACTTCCTTTATTCAGTATATGGACAGATGAGAAAAAAATGAGGACAAAAATAATATTAGGGAGGGAGAAGGGGCATGGAATGTTTGGTGTTATTTTCTTCATTTTTATTGTTTATATCTATTTTTTGGAGTAATGAAAATGCTCAAAAATTATGGTGATGAATGCACAACTATATGATGATACTGTGAACCCACTGATTGAGCACTTTGGGTGATAATGATGTAGTATGTGAACATATCACAATAGAATTGCATTTTTAAAAAATCCCAGAGAATGTGACTCTGTCTTTTGATATGAATTTATGTCCCCAAAGTTTTGTACAATTCCAGTGGAAATGGGCACTTCATATATACTAGCAGACTTGACTTGAATAATGAGCTATGTTATAATAGGGTTGTATTGTATCAATAATTAAAGTTTCAGTCAAATCTTGTGATAGGAAGCAAGATGAATTCATCTTAGAAAGGGCACAAAACTCTTGATAATGACAAGATTAAAGACCTATTAATAATGCAGGAAAAAGTATGATCAGGAACATTTATCTGTTATGCCTCTTCTTTTTCAAACAATGCCACAGTTAGGACTTTACCTACTAGTTCTATGAAATTCAGTCTTCCATTTATTTGATGTTTATTGTTGAATGGTTACTGGATATAAATAACAATGAATTTTTAGCTTTGGGACAGACAAATTTGGAGATATTACTCCTTCTGTGAAATAGTACAATCCTATGGAGAAAGAATGAAGATAAACTACAGAACATCTATAAAATGATTAAAATGTGCACTTGACAGGAAAACACTGAGTTAAGGAATGGCATTCAAAGTAAATTTAACAGCAATAATCACATAGTCGGAAAAAATGTCTATTAAATAGAAACATCCAAAATAATGATAATCATGGATGAAATGATGAATGGGATCATAAAAATAATAGATGTTAGGGGATGCAAGTGTAGTTTAGTGGTAGAATTCTTGCCTGCCGTGCAGGAGACCCGGGTTTGATTCCTAGTCCATGCACTTCCCCAAAAAACCAAACAAACAAACAAACAAAAACCACCCACCCAAACAAACAAAAAATTCAACAAATGGTGCTGTAATAATGGGATACTCACATGGAAAAATAATGAAATGTGACCCCACCATACAGCATAGAAAAAAATAAAAATAATATATGATTAGAAATAAGTCACTAAAACAGATTACCTATATTATGACATGTATTTCATATAATGGAATACTATCTAATTTCATATAACAGAATACTATCTAATTTTATCTAATTTAGGAGGGAATAAATAATAAATTATAGAACCCAAAATTCATTTGCAGAATATCCACTATTAGATTGTAATTTTATCAAGAACAAAGTGACAATTAAATTATTAAGCAAGTATATAGGGCAACTCCCTCACTATAATTTTACTTACCTCGCTCTTTAAGGACAAGTATTTCCTAGCAGCTGCCAAGTGGCAGATCCCCTACTCAAATGCATCTTTTAAAGGTCTAATATAAGCTTATAGAAGAAAATCCTACTTGTGCAAAAGAAAGCATAAATTAAGTATAACGTTTTGTTAAAATTCCTCATCAGTTTGGTTTCCCAACTACAAAGGCACTTATTAAATTGGAAGACCAAAAATAACTAGTTTTTGGTAAAGATCCCTTCACATCTAAAATGCTCAGAAATGATTTTACCTTTTACTTCTATGCTTTAAGTGGAATCTATATAATAGAGAGCATTCTTGCACAGTAGCCATCCATTAGTTTCTTATTCAGTGGGCATCTATAATTTCTACTAGAAAGCAAACTAGGTTCTGTTTTTGACATTTGCACATCTATAGTGGATTAGTTTGAAATATTACCACAATCAAGTGAAAGAAGTAGTGCCCAGTAGAGCAGGCTGGAAATTGCTAATTTAGTAAAGCCATTAACATCATCTCTGAAAGGCTTCTCAGAGTGTGACCCTGGCCTAGGTGCTCTACATCTGTGTTTCCTGACAAAGTCTTCAATATCCTGTAACCAGGTAGCCATAAGGTCTAAGAAAATGGCAATTAAAGTCACCAAATTACCCAGGCAAAGACAGAACACCTTGTTGAAGATACAAGGAATAGACATGTATGTAAATAAACACCGAACTAATTGAACCATTAAGATAAAAATAATTGATTCATATTATATAGTAGATTAAATAAGGAAGTTTAAATATTGTTTTGTTATTTAAACTATATAAATATTTTAGATACATTTTGCTAATTTATCACTCTAAAAGTTCAATAAATCAAGTGCCATACAAATAACTTCTTGATGAGATTTGTTGACCTATCTTTACATGACCCGAGTCCATTCTCTTTTCAGAGAGTCTATTATTTGGTTATTATGCTAATTCAAATAGAACTTTGCTCACATTCATAGGGATATGTGAAATTTTACTGTTCAAAGACATGGTGGCAATGAAATAGGGTAATTAAGATCAGAAACTTTGGAATCAGAAGACCTAAGTGAGAGTAAACCCTTCAGTGTTGTGTGAATCTTGGAAAATATATTCAACTTTCTCCGAACCTCTGTTCCTCATCTGTACAATGGCCCTAACGGTATTTATAGAATGTTTGAAAATTAAGTAAAATTACAGAAGTAAAATATCTCAAAAGCATAATGATTATGGTTATTATGGAGCATTTCTTAAATCCGGATGTTAAGAAGTAATTAGATTGTTAGTTTTATAACTTAGGCTCTAATTCATAGTCTAATTCCTAGAAAAGAAAAAGTTTACATTTTCCATACAAAAGAAAATGGAAAGATCAGTGATAATCTACCCCAGTGGTGGTGCGACCCCTGGCCAATCTTTTCCAAGGAATGACCACTCTGCCTATCTACTTCAACTATCTGGTTGTACCTTCAGGACCTCACACGAGATTACTGCACTTCTTCATCCTCACCCATTCAGCTGGAGCTTCACTTTTCCCTGAACGCACAATAAACTTTCTGACTCTACTAAGTTGATGCTTCTGGATATGATGCTGAGTCCAGGAAAAAGTGAATAAGGAGAGAGAGAGTTCAAATAGAAGTTCATCGAAAGAAAAGTAATAAAGTAAATAATTTAAATAGTTACACAAGAACGGCTTAGCAAATAAAAATTAAATGTTACATAATTTATGTCACATGCATAAAACCATATAACTGGTACCAACTATAAGGAATAAAACTGATTTTTACTTGCTGCTCTGGAAACAGCTTCCAGATATTGACTAAAAATATCACCATGAAGAACACTGTACAGGTTCACTGCTTCCTTGTGTATTTTTCTATATTTGAGTGAATACATGCATTAAACATTTCTGGAAGGATATATAATAAACTATTATCTTTGAGGAATGGAATGGAAAGGGTAGTTTTGCCATAGAAGCGAGATTATATCTTATACACCATCGATGAAAAGTCACTATGCAAATATATTGAATTTATATTAAAAAGAAAAATAAGTTCATGAATAAAAAGGAATGTTTTACTGCTCAGCAAAATTTTATTTATGACAAAAGAATAGCCAATAAATAAATGAAGCAAAACAGATATGTAAGAAGACATATCTATATATCAGTGGAAATAGCACAACACAAAAGAAAAAGAAAAGTTCTTCAATAAGTGGCATTTTAGTTTCCTAGGTTGCTCCAAGAAAATACCATGAAATGGGTTGGCTTAAACAATGATACTTTATTAGCATACAGTTATGAGGTTGTGAAGATGTCCAAATCAAGCATCATAAAGGTGAAGCTTTCTTCCAAAAGACTGGTTGTAGATGGTTCATGGCTCCTTTGCCACATCATCTGCTGGTCTCTTCTCTCTCTTCTGGTTTCATTACTCTCTCCCTCTCTCGCTCGCTCGCTGTCTTTCTTTCTCTCTCTCTTTTCATTACATTTATAAAGGATTCCAGTAAAAAGATTAAGATCTATCCTGAGTGAGGTGGGTCACACCTTAACTGAAGTAGTCTCATCAAAAGTTCCTACTTACCACAGGTCCACACCCACAAGAATGGATTAAATTGATGAACATGTTTTTCTGAGTGCATAGAGCTTTACACTACCACTGATGGTGAAGAGAACTTAAAACAATTTGGCCACACACACACACACACACACACACACACACAAAATGCTTGCTTGGTCCTCACTTCACATCATGCCAAAACATATTCCACACAAATTCTACACTCAACTAAACAAAGTACTAAGTTATACAAAATTCACCCATAAAATACCTTGAAGAAAATATATGTCGATGTGTATTAAATGCACCAGAGAAGGAGCCAATAAACTTGGATGTAATTCATAAATAAATCCCAAAGACAATTGAACCTAATGGTAAAATCAACTGAGTTTAAGATTGGTTGTTTCCAAAAGAAACCACCAAGCCAATCACAAAGACAAGTTAAAATGAAATTTTCAGGGAGCACACACACATCATATTCTAATACAGTTCTTTAGGAAATCACTATGGCCATTTGGGTAGGACTGAGCCGACTTCAGCTGCAAATGCAACCCTAATTGCCTTAGAGCAGTCAAAGAAGCCCATTCTCTGTTCACAGTGGTTGGTTCAGGGAATATCCAGTAATCAAATTAAAGCAATGAGATGTGAGATATCTGCTAAGACCTTCTGGGAGAGAGAAATTTTCTCTTGTTTCCATAGTAGGTATTTGGAAGAGACCCTTTCTCCTGCTCTGAACAGTGTGATATAAGTATTGAGGTCTCGAAACGTTAAAGCCATTTTGTTGCAACATGAGGAGAGGCTGGAAGGCGTGGAGAGAGGTAGTGTAACACCATGGTCCTAGGATAAAATCAACATTGAGTGAGGCAGAGTGAAGAGTAGGAATTAAACAAGGCCCTTAATGTATTGTTTGAGTTGCTACAGAAAGCCTCTCCTGATGCCAGATTTTCAGTTATAAAACCAGTAAATTATCTTTGTAGTTTAAAAGAGCATGAGTTGGATTTCCCATAATTTGACACACAAAACATCCCAAATAATCCATATTTAAGTAGACCTATTTTGTTGGATTTCAAATAGGGCTTAGTGTCATCCACCGGCAACCCCCCAAAATATGGAAATCTATAGTGCTATAATAAGAAGTAATTGATCACTATAAATCATTCATGATGGAACTCTTCTGAATCTAATACACCCTGGTGCACTTAAGAAGGAAACTGACATATAAACGATTCATAGTCTTCGAACATAAAAGTAATAGTCTTCATCTTTTAGGATTTTACAATTTGTAAAGCTGTTTTATGTGCATTATCTCATCCAATCTAGGGAACAAAAAACTTACCTTGGCCAGGATCCTAGCAGTATGCCTTTAGTAAGACTCAACATCCATCTCAATTCATCTGATATTAATACTGATTTACATCACAGTCCTCCATAATCATGCTGGTGCCATAAATTCAGAATAACTGTACCCCATCATTCATGTGTCCCCCCATATCTCACAAAGTGAACCCACAACATTTTCTGCTTAATGGTTGCTGGTTCAGTAGCTCCACCACCAAGTGGAAAGCCTTTGGGCTTCTTAGGATGACAGCTTGTGTTTGAAACTGCCCACATTCACTCGCTGTGAAACATCTAGAGATATTAAACACTCTGAGCCTCCAATTCATCATGTGAAAGTGGAAATAATAAACATCCACCACAGAGTTTTGAGGTGGATCTTATCTTACCAAGCAAGATAATTCCCTGTAGGTTCTTTTATTCTCTTTTTTGATTCCTGCCTCTTATTTCATACTCTTCCAGTATTTCAAAAAATGCATATTTTCATAATTGTGTAATTTTTAAATTTTATCATTTCATTTCCATGTTTAAAATCTTTCAGTAAATAATTCGTTTCTAAAAAATAAAGCCTGAACTCCTTATCTAGACTTTGACGATTATCTATGATCTGGTCTGAACCACCTTCCTGCTCTCTGTCACTCAGCTATATGAATCCTCAAAGGCGACAGGTGGGTATGCTACTGCCTGCCTTAACCAGTGTTGTTCCATCAACTTGGAACAACTGTATCTCTTTTATCCGCAACTATTTATACTTTCTTATCATGAAGGATTTCCCATGCTGTTGATGGTACTTGTTTCAACTCTCCTGCCCTTTGGTCTAAAGGCCTGTGAAGTCAGCAACTTGTTTCCCACCAATTTGTGATCCCAGAGGTAAGCCCAGCAGCCATGGTCAGTGTATCTGCAACAAATGCTTTGAATCTATCAGGGAGAATAAATAATCTCTCTTACCCTGCCACACGGATTTTGAGCTGCCTATTCTATTTAACCTTAACAACTAGCAAATTAGAGTAAAAAAGATGGTTGCGGGTCAGCAAGGAAATATCTTAAAGAAGCAAGAGACAAAATTCTAATATTGCTGCTCTACAATGACAATTAGAAAACTAAAATCTTATGATCATTACCCCGAAGAACTTAATTTAGAGTCTGACTCTAGAGTCTATTATCTTACCTACCATGTTCTATTGAAGCAACATGTCACTAATATATAAACTCAAAAGCTTTAATTCAAATAATAATTTAAATATTACTTGGATAAGCATTTATATATTGTAATGAGTTTTATAGAAAACAATCACCTCTTGCTATTTCTCAAAAATAATCATTAGTTTTGTAACCAAACACAAAGTTTTGGGGAGAGGATTGTGGATAAATTGTTCCCATGCTGCCTACACCCAGCCTGGGAAACACAAATGTTCAAAGAAAAATAAAAGCTGATTAGATGTATCTTAAACCAAAGTTATCAGCACTTCACTGCCATGTGCCCTAAAAATCTTCAAAACTGAAAAAGTAGAAATACAATTGAATATTATTTTCTTACATAAGGCACTTTCAATTTGTATTAAAAATATATTTTCGTATCAGGCAAAATAGAATATTTTCCCTCCGATGGACTATAAGTATGTGGACTATTAACAGCAAAGAAAGTCCTATTCCCTACAAAAAAAAAAGGTAATTTTACTTGTATAGATTCCAACCTGATTGGAGGGCGATGAAATTCTCAGAGAAAATTATTGCTTTATTGTAGGGTGCTCTGGCATCTTAAATTGCTTAGCACTTTTGTAATAAAATACTCAGGTGGTGCGATGACAGCTCAGTGGCAGAATTCTCACCTGCCAAGCCAGACACCTGGGTTGGATTCCCAGTGCCTGCCCATGCAAAAAATAAATAAATGAATAAATAAAGAAAGAAATAACATTCAGAGGTCTCGTTGGTCATTGTTTACTAACACACATGGAGCCAGCAAGGGAATTGACAACTGAAAAGTGATTTCAGAGGGTAAAGGTATTCATTTAGAGGTTTAATAAGAATAACCCAAAAAGTTTAACAAGAAAATACTCAAATTTACTACAATTTTTATTTTTTATTTTCTGCAAAGATAGGTAGAGAAGCACTTAAGATGGGAAATAAATTAATATTTTCCTACTTTAGAGATTTCATCTTTAGAAGTACACCAGTTTGAAATGATTATGCACCCCAGAAAAGCCATGTTTTATCCTGATCTAATTTTATTGGGCCAGACCTATCGCTATTGATTGGATTGTTTCCATGGAGATGTGACACACCCAATTGTGGGTGTGACCTTTTGATTAGATGGAGATGTGATTCCTCCCATTCAAGGTTGGTCTTGATTAGTTTACTGGAGTTCTTATAAAAAGGAAACATTTTGAAGAAGCAACAAAGCTGACAGAGCCAACACGAGACCCAGATATTTGGAAATGCAGAGTCCAGCAGACATCTCCATATGCCTTCCCATGAGATGCTAAGTAAACCAGAACCTGGAAAGAGCCAAGGGAAACCAAGAGATGAAACCCATCCCCAGAGAAGCCAAATGATCAACCCCCACAGGAAACAGAGGCTGAAAGCAATAGAGCCCAGGAGCAAGGAACCAGCAGATGCCAGCCATGGGCTTCTCTGCTGACAGAGGTGCTCTGGACAGCATCAGCCTTTCTTGAGTGAAGGTAACCTCTTGTTGGTGCCTTGATTTGGACATTTTCATGGCCTTAAACTGCAAACTTTTAATGTAATAAATTTATAAAACCCATTCCATTTCTGGTTATTGCGTTCCACCAGCTTTAGCAAACCAAAACAAGAAGGCACTTTGATTATATCTATTTTGGAATGAGAGAAGGTAAGAAGTTAAAAGTGAGGAGTAAAGCAGGGAAAAATAAACTGACTGACACCCCAAATCCTTAATAATTTTACTTTGGAGCATGTACTAGTGAATCTGGGATCACATAAATAACTTTTTTGATATTACGTGATTAATTACTCTTTCCGTGTAGACAGAAGTCAGTTTACTTTTCAGTAAATTACCCCCTAGATAATACTCTTCTGAATAAATATATTGGACATCTTCCAGGCATCTTTTAAAAATGAATTTTACAACAATGTTAACTTTGGCAAGGACTTGTGTTTCTGACTTTATTGTACCATGAATTTGTTAAATTGAATGTTGATATTTTATCCTTATATTATCCGATTTTCTTTGGAATTTGAAACTATCTAATGCTCTCCTTGAAAACAGTGTATTCCCAATCTAAATATACATATATTTAAATGCTAGGTCAACAAATCTCAAACTCTAAATAACCTAATTGTCTTCTCCTGTTTTATTTCTAATTCAGCATTAAATTTGTACCACCACCACCATCCAATACAAGCCATACAAGATTGAAGTCATTTTATTCGCCATCTCTCTCATTTTCTATATCTAACTTTTTGCCAAGCCTGGCAAAAAGATTTACTTTGTAAATCTCACAACTGTTCTCTCCCCTACTTTCCCATTGCCAGCCATTGTCTTAGTTCAGCCTCTATGATGGTTAATTTCATGTGTCAACTTGGCCAGCTTATGGTACCCATCATTTGGTTAAGGAAGCACTAGTCTGATTGTTACTGTGAAGACATTTCATGTACCTAAATCATCAGTAAGTTTTGATTGTACCTATGTATGATTACATCTACAATCAACTGAAGAGATCATCTTCATCAATGAGAGAAGTCTAATCCAAACATCTAAGGACTTTAAAAGATAAGTGATTTCAGCAGTGAGAAGAGAGAATTTCCGTCTCTACTTCAGCCAGCCAGTTTCTCCTGAGAAATTCATCAGATTCTCAGATTGTGACCTTCTCTACATAATTTGAGCTTGTTCATCCCTACAGTTATATGAGACAATTCTTATAAAGATCTCACAATATTTACAGATATCTCATGTTGGCTCTTTTCCCCTAGAAAATCCTAACTAATATAGCCTCTCATCATATATTTTTCAAAGGTCACCCTGCTTCTATTCCTGCTCATGCATCCATCTGCAATGCTACTACCTAAACAAACCTTCTAATATTCCATTCTGATTATGGTGCTATTCCATGTAAAAATCTTCAGTAGTCTAACGTAAGTCATATGATAAAATGAGATATTTTCTAAGTTCCTTAGTAATACCACTCAAGATCTATTACTGTCAAGTTCTAAATTTTCTTTCCTCTTCATCTGCAATTGATGCAATAGTCATACTAGGCTATTTACCATTTCACAAATAAGTCTTTCCTTCCCTTTCTGCTATGTTTTGTCATATTCAGTTCCCTCTGACTTGAAAGATAGATCTGTACTCTATCCTTCCTTCATTATTCCATTTTCCCAGCACATCTGCATTCAACCAACCTAGACTTCACCTCCTGTGAAACCTTCCTCATCCCCTCTTCCACTACCATATATTTAAATGTCCGCAATCAGAAGCTATATCTTATTCATCTTGGCACATCTGTCAAATTGCATAGCATCTGTTATAAAACAGGCACTTAATGATATTTCTTAAATTGATTACAATATAGAAATTGGGTTTTCTTAAAGATTTTTAAAATTATTTTCGTTAATTTGTACTTTACTTTTTAAAGAATCATGAAATGTTCACAGAAAATCTAAAATAGCATTTTAGAATTCCAGTTTTAAATACAAAGACATGACAACCTCACACTATTGCCCAAATTATTAAATGGATTGAAAAAAAAATTCTTAAATAGACCATAATCATATTAGAAAGAGTAAATGGATTTTTTGATGGATCAGAAATTAAGGAACATTTGAAAAATCAAAAGTATATAGGATCGGGGTGTGGAAAGGTAGTCCCACAGTAGAATTCTCGCCTGTCATGCAGGAGACCCAGGTTCGATTCCCAGCCCATGCGCTTTCCCCACTACCAAAAAATGAAAAAGAAGAAATCAACAAGTGGTGCTCCAATAATGGGATACTCACATGAAAAAAGAACAAAATTTGACCATTAACATACAGTACACAAAAAACAAAAGTATATAGGATTAGCTTGAAGAGTGAAACTGATCAAAATGCGTACAGGAAATTATTGCTGGTAAAAGTTGGTTGGCACTAAGAACTATTAACTGACAGATTGGTTGTTGCCTCATAGCAAAAGTCACTAGTTAGATTCAGACTTTTATACACACCACCCCATTTCAGAAGCAAACACTTCTCTTGAGTGAGAAACAATGATGGGGAGCTGGTGTCCAGGTAAAAGCAATGGGCATAAGAGCTTAGGTAAGAGAGATAGACTTGTACCCTGGATTGATAACAATATCCACACAGAACAAAGAATATTCATCTAGCAAGTTAAGAACCTTGTCCATTACAAAGTCCCAAACTTGCCTCATTTTAAGTAAACATAGGTCAGACTAAAGGTTTCAGCACTACTCTTCACTCCAAATAAGCTGTGCAATCAAACACAGCACACCACCTAGCAAGAAATCTAGATGAAAACAGAGCAAAGCACAAAACAGTTGAGAAAAATGAATACAATGAAAGAGAGATAATATATTGCAACTGCAAAACCATTTATTGGCAGAATGAAAATTTAGTGAAGGATTTTAATATTTCCAGTGAGATGTAAGACAATATTGCATAAATAAAATGTAAACAACTAAATACTATCAAAATAAAATGTTTGATTGTTGTAATACATGCTTCAGTAGGTATCCTGAAATGTTTACAGTTAAAAGACAATTTAGTGAAATGAAAAAATGAGTTCATGAATCTTCCAGAAAGCAGCAGGAGTAATGAGATAGAAAATGTAAAAGTGGAATTATAAAGACATGGATGGGATTCCAGCAAACTACTAATACAGTGGTTCGCGACCATGACTGCATGTTGAGATTAATTTCTGAACTTTAATGATGCATAAATGAATCAAATAGGTACTTCACAAATGAAGATATCCAAATGGCCAATAAATATTTTAAAAAGTTCTCAACATCATTACGTATCATGGCAATGCAAACTGAAACCATAATGAGGTATCATTACACACCCATCAGAAAATCTAAAATTAAAAAGACTGAAAATAAGTGCTGGCAAGGATACGGAGCAACTGGAATCCTTATTCTTTGCTGAAGAGAGTATAAAATGGGACCACTTTGGCAATTTCCTAAAAAATTAAACATACACACTGTACATGCCAACAATTCTACTGAAATAAATATACCTAAGATGAGTTAGTAAATATATCCACAAAAAAGAAATGTACAAGAGTGTTTATAGCAGTCTTAGTCATATAGGCCAAACTAAAAACAACCCAAATGCCCATAAGTGGTAAAATGAATAACTAAACTGTGGTACTTTTAAACAATGGAATGCTACACAGATTAGAAAAAAAGCACAAATATTTTAAAATATGCAAAAATATTCACAAGCTTCATAGATATTTTGGTGATTAAACAAAGTCAGATGCAAAAAAGTACATTTATAAGAAGTTTAAGAACAAGAAAAGTAATGTATTATAACAAAAGTCAGACTATTGGTTTGTATAGTGTGGTAGTTAGATTCAGTTGTCAACTTGGCCAGGTGAAGGCACCTAGTTCTGTCGCTGTGGACATGAGCAAATGGTACGTGAACCTCATGTGTTGTTGATTACATCTGCAGTCGGCTAGGAGGCATGTCTGCTGCAATGAATGACGTTTGACTTAATTGGCTGGTGCTTAAATGAGAGAGCTCAATGTAACACAGCCCAAGCAGCTCAGCATATCTCATCTCAGCACTCACAGCTCAGCCCAGGCCTTTGGAGATGCAGAAAGGAATCAGCCCGGGGAAAGTTGTTGGAACCCAGAGGCCAGGAGAGAAGGCCAGCAGAGATTACCCTGAGCCTTCCCACATAAGAAAGAATCTCAGATGAAAATTAGCTGCCTTTCCTCTGAAGAACTAACAGAATAAGTCCCCTTTTATTAAAAACCAATCCATCGCAGGTGGGCCACGGTGGCTCAGCAGGCAAGAATGCTTGCCTGCCATGTCAGAGAACCCGGGTTCGATTCCCAGTGCCTGCCCATGTAAAAAAAAAAAAAAAAAAAAAAAAGCCAATCCATCTCTGGTGTGTTGCATTCCGGCAGGTAGCAAACTAGAACAGATTGCTAGGTTAAGGATAGACTGGGAAAGTGCAACAGAAACAGAGACCTGTATGGATTTATGGAAAGGCATTCTACTGTGATATGGGCCATGGCTATATAGTCATACAGTATGTGTGTTTTTGTATGTGGGTATGCATAAAAATCATTAAGCAATAAATTTAAGATTAGCATACTTTATCATCTTCATGTATGTTATATATTAATTCAAATAAAAGAAAAAAAGCTGACATCTGGATCCCACTTCTAGATATTCTGATATAATTTTGATGGGGTGGGGCCTCTGCATTAGCATTTTTTAAATAGCTCCTTCAATGATTCTACTGTTCAGACAAGGTTGGGACCACCACGCCAAGAGGTGCTCCAGAATAATTAATAGAGAATTTCCAGGAACTAAAGAAACTTGACTTAGTGCACAGCAGAATTAACTGCAAAAATAAAAAACAATGAAAATAAGATCTTCAAACCTTGACACAGGATACAGAAACTTCACCTCAACAGGATAGTAGAAAGAAAAAAAGATTAGCTATGAAGTCCACATTAACATCAGATACATGAGAAATGTGAGGATTCAGAAAGCTTCACTCGCAAATCAATTCTGAAAAAATTATTAAGGACATACTTCAAAAGAGAAAAATGAATACTGAAAAGAGTAGCAGAAAGCAAATATTAAAAAGTAAACTTTTGAAAGTGAATCTTCCCCAAAACCGAGTGACAAGTTTTACCAAATCTAAATGAAAAATGAAAGGGATGTATATTACATGTTCATCAAAAAGGCAATTATAACAATTTTGGAATAACTAAAAACAAAAATGCATAATTTAAAAAAATTACAAAAGGGAAATGCAACTTAAAACCATAATAGATATCACTACACATCTTTTTAAATTATGCAATAACAGCAAAAACATAAAAGCAAACCAAACAACCCTATTAGTGGATCTGTGAGAGAACTAGAATTCTCACACATTGCTGCTGCAAAGTGTAAAGCTATTTTGAGAAAAAGTTTGGCAGTTTCTTTTAAAGTGATACATAGGGTTAGCATATGAAAATATTATGCACCCCAGAAAAGCCACATTTTAATCCTGATCCAATCTTGTGGGGCTAAACCTATTGTTTAGGATGGGAAACTCTGATTGGCTTGTTTCCATGGAGATAGGACACACCAAGTTGTGGGTGTGGCCTTCTGATTAGATGGAAATGTGGCTCCACTCATTCAGGGTGGGTCTTGACTAGTTTACTGGATTCCCTGTAAAAAGGAAACAGTTTGGACAAGCGACAGAGCCAACGCAGCCAACACTAGACCCAGACTTTTGAAGATGCAGAAAAATGTCCCCAGAGAATTTGTTTGAAACCAGAAGCCAAAGACCCCATGCCGACCACGCGCCTTCCCAACTGACAAGAGACGCCTCACACACCATCTGCCTTTCTTGGGTAAAGGTATCTTTCTCTGGATGCCTTGGATTGGATATTTTTTATGGCCTTAGAACTATAAAATTGTAACTTAATTCCCTTTATAAAAGTCGTTCCATTTCTGGGATATTGCATTCTAGCAGCTTGAGCAAACAAAATAGCATAAGACCCAGATTTCTTGGTATTTATTTAAGATAAAAGAAAATACATTTCCAAACAAAAATCTACAGCAAATGCTTATAGCACCTTTATTCATAAATGCTGGAAACAACACAAATGTGGAGTAAGTGGTCATTAGAAAACAAATTGTGGTATATCCATATAATGAAACACTTCTCAGCAATAAAAAAAAAAAAACACTGCTGATACGTGCAACAACATGAGAGAATACCAAAGTCATTATACTAAGTTAAAGAAGCATGCTCAAAGGCTTTATCTTGTAAAATTCTATTTAAATGATATCTGTAAAAAAGGCAAGACCATTGTGACAGAAAGCAGATTAGCAGTTGTCAAGGGCTGGAAATGGGAGTGGAGACTGCTTTATAAAGAGACATGAGGAAATTGTTTTTGATTTTGGATTGGCTGCATGACTATAAATTTATCAAAACCCTTAGAACTATATGCCTTAAAGGATTGAATTTTACTATATATAAATCATAACAATAAATCAAAGATACAATAGTTATATTCAGATATAGAGTTAAACACAATTATTATTTTTAAAAAAATAAAACATAAAGGGAACCAAGTATTAACCTTTAGCAAATAGAAAAGGACAATAAAATAAACCCCCAAAAAAACTTCAAAGGGGAAATTTGTAATGATAATAGGAATAATTAAGCTAAAAACAAAAATATGAATGAAGAAATAAATCCAAGAACTGGCTCTTTGAAAAGCCCAATTAAATAAACTCCTCAGAGAAGTGAGGAGTGAGTTATCAATTAATAGTCAATTACCTCCAAATCTACCCTTCTTTTCCTGCTTTGATAATGGAGCTGAGACCTAAGAACATTTCTCCTTTGCTGGCTGGCACAGTGCTAGTTCTCCTCCGCAGAGGGGGCTGGAGGAATATTGCAAATATAGTTTCCATCCTATCTCTTCAAATATTGCTTTGTCCTCCCCTAGGGTTCTTCAATTATCTGTGAGAATGTTTCCTCACATCTCATATCTCTTAGGTGCTTTTTCTTTATTTTATATCTTTTTTTCCTGGTTATTACTACTGATAAATCTTCCAGGGAGTTGCACATAATCTGCAATTAAACCAATCTATTTCAGTTATGGTATTTTTCACTTGAAGATGTTCCCTGAATTATTTAATAGATGCCACTCCATGGTGAAATTTTCCATGTCGTCATATGCATTTTTGAACCTAATAGTCACAGTTATTACAAGGACTGTCTAATAAGTCCAAAATTCAAATCACCTATAATTCTGTTTCGATTGTTTATTTTTTGCTTTGTCCTGTCTCTTGACATACCTGGGAATTAGTGATTAAATTTTGAATACTATGTTTAAATGGCATAATATCTGTGTGAACACAGAATATAAAATCATCTTTGCAATGCAATCAAGGACTGCGTTCTGCAACACATGGATATATCTCTCTCAAGTGGGTATGTTTTTTTGTTTGTTTGTTTTTTCTTACTAGTTCATGGATAAAAGAGGCTGGTTTGAACATGATTTAAAGGCATGTTCAATTTCTGGTTTGTGCTTTTCCTTAAAATGTAGTCCTTCAGACCTTGCAGCCTCCCAGCTAGGAATGTGGACTGTGTATCAGTGCTCCTACTTGGAGGTCCTAAACTCCTGATTTTATTTCTCAAACTCTGTGAAATTTACAAAATCCCTGCTTACTCTTCAGCCCCTTAGCCTATTTTCTTGAGTTTTCCTCTCTCAACCTCTTAGTAATCAGTGAATTTCTCAAGTAAAAAGTGATTCCGACTGCCACACTCACTTTTCTACATTTCTTTACCTTTCAGAGTTGGCCTCCAAATCCTAGCTGATTTGGTGGCCTGAATTTCAATTTTAGTCTCCAATGTACTGTGAGATAGCCTAAAATTCTGCCTAGCCACTGCTTTTGGCTTAGCTTTCTCCTTGGGTTTTCAGCCTCTTGTCCAGCATTATTTAAAAAAGGAAAATGCAGCATGGAATGTCAGTTTCAGCTTATGATTTTCTCTTCTCTCAATGATCTTGGATTCTCACATTTTGGCTTCCTTAAATTTAGCTGCTGGAATTTGGCTTCTTTCCGATGGCTCTGAAGAGGTTGGTGGTTGTTTGTTTCTTTGTTTTGTCTTTTTGTTTTTTGTTTTTTTAAGAGAGACATTTCTGATTTTGGAGTATAGGAGGGTTTCTTTGTTGGCAGCAAGCAACAGAACAATCTGCTGTATTATTTTAAAACAAATTGCAGCTACTATATGATTTTGTCTGTAAGTCTTCATAATTTTTATTAATGGTGGTAAGATTCTTTTCTCAGTGTAACACAAATCTATTATTATAAAAATACTAATAATTACTTAATATACTCAATTATATTGAGCTGGATTATACTTAACTTCAACATTTTGATAAGAATACTTCTGAATTTGTGCTGTGTACCACATATTTTCTGAATGTATCACTTTTAATTATGATATTTATTGATAAACAGGTCCAGGTATTTTTAGCACAATATATTTTAAGTGAAAAAAAGACTCATCAAAGACATATACTCTGATCAATTTTTTAACTCTTATATAATAACTGTGACTATCTTTAGGTGATATAATGGTGGGTGGCTTCTATTCTTTTTGCTTAGTGTATTTTACTTTTAGTCATAATTGCAATTTTATTCCAAGAGTTTTATTATTTTTTATTTTTATTATTATTTTGGGGGGGCATGGGCAGGCTCCAGGAATCGAACCTGGGTCTCCCACATGGCAGGCAAGAATTCTGCCACTGAGCCACCATTGCACTGCCCCCAAGAGTTTTAAATGACATAAAATTCATTTCAGAAAATTACAGTATTGTTATAGAAACAGTGGTTTCCCTCTAAGTAATCACTCATAGAAAAAAAAGAATAAGGCAAAATTATACCTGGTAGAGTAAAAGAACTGTCAGCAAGTTGTTTAACCCTGACATAATAAATTTAAGGCAGTGGTTCTCAAAGGGGTGATATGACACATTCAGATTATATTGAAATTGTAGAGTTGTTTTTGTCAAAATATGTAGAGTTACTACTGATATTTCATGGACAGGCATCAAGAGTGTCAGGAGTCCTGCATCATGTTAGAAACTGTGCAAATAGCTGGGCACTTCATTGTGTCTTCAAGTATAGCTGTTCTCAAGCATTTGCATGTTAAAACGGATGCTACCTTATCATACATTACCTTTCTGTTCTTCTGTCTTCAAAATACAGTCAAGACATACTGATTTTTAAAATCACATATGTAAGTAGGTCACCTTATCTTTAAACTTCATTTCATTCACGATAGAAAGCATGTGTAATTAACAGTGGGCACTGAATTTACCAAGGTTGAGAATCATTTATTTAGTAACACATATTTCCAGTTTATGGTTAAAGTAATGTACCTCCTTGTATTGATAATGATCTACATAGCATACCTGTGCTTATTCTTTATCATATAAACCATGATTTATTAACCACCTGGCTATTCTGTTCATGGAGATATTTTTTTTTTTTTTTTTTTTTTTTTTTTTTTTTTTAAAGGAAAGACAGAGAGAAGGAAGGAAGGATAGAAGGAAGGAAGGAAGGAAGAAAGGGAAACATTTTTAAACATTTTCTTGTTTTATTGTATTCTGTTTCTCCGTTTTTGTTACATGGGCTGGGGCCGGGAATCGAACCGAGGTCCTCCGGCATAGCAGGCAAGCACTTTGCCCGCTGAGCCACCGCGGCCCACCCTCATGGAGATATTTTGAAGCTGTTTACTTTCTCACCAAAATTAGAAAAAGGATCTCTGTTTAGTTTTAGCTTGTGAGCCTCCCTGTTGGTCCCACGGCTACTTACAAACCATTGTACCTGGTGCTCATGTGCAGCTAAGAAAAGACAGGTGCCGTTTTAGGTGGACTTTGCACCCCTGTGTCCTCTACTATAATCCACTGAATTCCTATTGAGTGCAAAGTACTGTGTTGTGTTAGTAGATAAATTTTGTAAGGGTATAAAGTTAAATAATACAAGGCCTCATCTCTCAAAAGAATTTACAATCTAGTTGAGAAAATAACTGTTACACCAGGGGCTTAACAATGATAAGTGAAGGCTTTTTATTGCAGTTTCCCATCTCAAGATCTCATGGGAATATTGGTTTTAAAACATGGGTTGCTATTTATTCCAGTCTTTCTAACATTCTCCTGCCCCTGTTTCTTTCATCCTTACATATTGCCTTTGCTTTGGTCAACATTGACACTAGTCCAATAGCTGCTACTGAAAGGGAGGGGCTCCCTCCAGGTGTATAAAACAAAATAAATACATAGAAATGCAAAGGTAAGGGATGTGTTCAGAGAATAGCAGTATTCCAGGCTGAGAGTAAGGTTTCAGGGAACGAGGACATGAAAAGATGTGTTGTTACAGTGCCTGGCTTTCACATTAAATAAAAGGCTGTGTTTAAATTGGTATATTTATGCCTCCTAATGTTCACACAGAAAAAAGGGGTACAAATATCCTGGAAGTGCTGTCATAGTCCTCAATTGTGGAGTTATGTAATCTAATTACAGACCCAGATAGAGTTAAGATGAAGAAATATCTTGGAATTAGATGGAGTCAGAGAAGCACAGGGACACAATAAGCACACAATAAGGATTGATTCCCTTAATAATGTTCCCAGATGGAATGCCTTCTCTACGGTCACAGTGTGCTCCTTTGATATTTTGTGTGCTCATGCTAATTTCTCTTATTTCTCCTGCCCTTACATACTGCCTTTTCTTAGGCTATATGAAGCTTCTCTGAGTCATGCCATAATTCTGAATCCCTTGCATTGAAATCCCATTTTCTCTCTTTCTTGAATGACTTCTAGTTTGGCTCATTAATTTATTTCTTATTGGAGGACTCTTTAATGGCCCAGTCATTTTTCCACAGTTTTACAATTATCTTTAATATGCAGATCTCTAATCTGAGCTCATCATTTTTTCCCAAATACTTTTCATTTCATTCAGTTATTGCATTTCCAATACTGAAGGAACGTGGAGTAGTAATTAAAAGCTGACCTCCGGAATCAGACTGCCTGATTTTATATGCTATCTCCTCTGATTAATTGCTGTGCAAACTTAAGCAAGGTCTCTGCCTCATTTTCTTGTTCTGTAAAATGGACACCGTCAATAATAACGCAACCGTAAAGGTCCTTGTGAGAAGTAACTAAGAAAATACATGGTAAGTGAAAGACGTAGGTTTTGTAAGATATGCAGCTCCAAACTGAAAAGATATTTCCTCCTCAATATAGAAATAAATGTTATTCTCAGAGAGGGGAGGGAGAGATGCGGTCACATTAAACAGAGAAAGTACTGCATTGTTGGTGCTTAGAATTTTTTCAAGTGCTCTTCCGAGCTTTTGCGTTTCAAATGCTGCCACCTGCTGGATCGATCAGTAATTATTCCTGTAGCATGAGGTGGTGATTGATACTGCCGTGTTTTTCAACATAATTTTACGTTAAAAATAAATAAAGTAAAATATATTACTAACAGCATTAACTAATATTCATCTGAATAAGTGCTGCCTTTGGGTGTCTCTATTAATAGCTAAATGGGATCTTAAAAACCTTGGAAAAGCTGCCTAAGCTGCTAAAAGACAACCACAACGATGATGAATGTCATCAAATTTAAGGTAATAAATAGAAAGACCCTTTTAGCTATAAAATCCACACTTCAGAATGTATTGTAATAACAAATAGAATGTGAGATAAATATGGCATTTAAAAGATTGGTTTTCTTTTCAATTAAAAAACGTGTGAGTTATGGAAATCGTAAAAGAGTGTTCCTTTTGTTTTTTAGAAATACTTCAAGTATAAAATGAAAAAAATATGAAAAAGATAGATGGCAGTGAGATTTAAAAATCGATAATTCCTACTCAGAATACTAAGGAAAATATAAAATATATTTTTAAAATCCTTCACTTGGTTCTTCCTAGTTATCAGATTTTTGTTGCATAGCCCCGGTTTTCTAGTGGGACCCATACCATTGCTCAACTTGGATCCAAAATAAAAGAGAAATCCTTTAAAAACTCAAAATATATTATGACATATATTCAGAAATAACAATTTTTTGAAAATATAATACCTTTACGATTGAAAACTACTGAGCCCAAAACAGAATCTTACAACAAATAGGACATCTCATAATATGGGTACTAAAAGACAATGCAATCCCCATTCCCCAAAGGAGACAAATGCCAAGTAGTGGATTATTTGGACATGTCCTCAAGAGTTATTTACGTAATAGTGAATTAGCAAATATCCCATAATAACCAACTGGTCATTAAATACTTGATCATCTATCTAGAAGGAAATACAGTTTGGGGCAAAAATAACAAGTGACAGTTCCATTCCTAAAGAACTCTGTGCAACTGGACACACGGCTACCCCCCTCAAGGCCCCAAAAGATATTCTATGGATATTGACTAATGTATTGGTATTAAGTATCCAATTGAGAATCACAGGAAAACTATGCGGCTCTTCCCAGAAAAATTCTCATATCCATCTCACACCTGCACACACAAACTCTAACACATACACACACAGGCAATTGCCAATCGCTTAAAGCCCTTTCTTGAACTCCTTAGGGATAAAAAAAATCCATGAACCATATAATATCTTAGGAAATTTCCAATACTAAACTCTAAGTAGTAAATTTATCCTTAGGTCAAAACAGTTGTCACATTAATATATGTGATATAATGTTTTACGTTTTGGATAAAATTGCAATTCAGTTAATCAACAAATCAATTTGGTGAGGTGATTTATCAAGTCTTGAAACCCAAGCAAAAAAGTTTGAACTTCAACTGAGAAGTATGAAGAAGCACAGCAGGTTCCTACATGCAGTAATGGTATAAAGAAAAAAATATTTCAGATGATTTTTCTGGTGGCCGCATGCACACTGGCAGGTGCCTGGAGTGGCTCTTTTAGAACTCCTACTCTTGGCTTGAGGAGGTGCGAGTCCTTGAGAGGATGCTAGGAGCAGTGACAGTGGGAAAAGAAAGGCAAGAATGAAAATGACAGGATTTGCTACTGGGCTGTAGCAAGGAGTGGAGAGCATAAAAGGAAGGCTGGCAATTTCCTGCCAGGAGGCTGGAAGCATAACCTAACAAATAGCCGAGTGTATCTCTCACGACACAGGACAAAGGTCCCACTAGAACGAGGACATCTCAGGTGAGAGGGGGTCCTGGAATGACCACATTTCCTTAACAATTCAAAAATACAAGGCTTCTAGTGCACAGAACAGGGATCATATACAACCAAATGTGTTGGAAGGCAAATTAGGATGCTAAGGCTCTACCATCTTTTAAAAAGTAACAGCCTGCCTCAGAGCACAGAACAGTATCTGTCCTGCAATGTGGATTTCTGTGGGAGGCTGACCTCACACTCCATAGTCATCTCCCTAGGGAATTATTGGTTTCATACAATTGAACCTGGAACCAGGCCACTCAGAACCCGGCATTCTCCCCTCACAGCCATTATGCCATATAGTTTGACTCTTGCCTCCACTCTTATATACTTGGGTGAGTTACTTCTAAGCCTTAATTTTCAGCATTCGTAAAAATGGGGGCAGAAACCTCAGGGGGCTATTGTAAGGATTAAATATGAAAATATAAGTGGAACACTTGGCCACTGAAGAAACTGGGGCTCAAACAAATGACTTTAGATGCTTAGGGTTGCACAGCAAGTCAATGATAGAATCAGTTCTGGAAATTAGGTTCCCTGACACCTAAAGGACACCTTTCACTGAGAAAGGAGAAGGAAAGAGAGAGACAAAATGAGGTAATGAATATAAAGAATTGGACATACAGAATCGAGCTGGGAAGGACTTAGAAGTCACACTATACCAAAGAAAACAATTCTGTTTTTTTTAGAGATGAAAGAACTCACTGGATAAAGCCAAGTTATTTTCCCAAGGAACTACAACGCATGCCTTTGGAATTACAACCCAGGTTCTTCCCACTGAAAGGGAAGAACAAAGTGAGGTAAGGAAGACCTAAGACAGAGGAGAAGAATAAGCAAAAGTAGCCTTGATTATGATTCTATTTATATCTTTTATATTAAAACTCTAGCATGGAAACCACACCAAAATATTTCATCAGAACATTTTCCTTAATAGACATGGGAATGGAGCTAAGAGAAGGCAGCAGACTATTTTGGCCTTGGGTATTTTAGCAACTTTTATGAAGATGTTGACAAATCTTTCTCTTTACTTTTCCCCCATATGTACTTTCCCAACTCTTATACTTACTTGCATAGCTTCTTTGGCTCTGTTTTCCTAGAATTGTAGGCAAATAGAAAACCAGTTTCCTTGAATAAATAAGGAAGAGTAATGGGATTGGCAGAAATGCAGATTTAATCACCCCCCCCCGCCCCCGGCCCAGCACACACACGCACACACACACACACACATTTTGTTTCCTCTACAGATGCTGCTCTGTAATAGCAGGCACCCACACTGAAAGACATTCTTTAAAGCTATTAGGAAGCTTCAGAACTTCAACCCAAGGGGTGGGAGTGTAGCACCTGTGTTCACACACACAACTGTGGTGGTTGAAATATAGAGAGCACACTGCATGTCAAAAATCAGTCTATCCAGTTCATGGTTCAGTTTTTCCCTGAATCATCAAGGAATGGTTTTATGCTTCTTTTCCTTAAAAGCCATATTCTAAAGGAAATGACCCTGATTTACTCCTAACTCCCCTTTTGTGGTCTACTATAAATCTGTAATGCAACTGTTTATTTTGGGGCCTTTTGGGTCTACTTTCAAAGCTATAAAAGTAAAATCCTTAATCTCAAATTCTACCGTTAAACTATTTCACCTTCATTTTATTTGGCCACACTCAGGTCGAGATCCACGTGCATTCTCATATGTCTCGCATGAGCTGAGAGGTCAAAGAAAAGCAGCCTAAGGGCAGGTAGCTGATTTTATCAGAAAGTATTTATCCTGAGCAGTCAGGAAGTATATTTCACAAATTTGTGCGAAATATGAACAAACCTATTATTTTAATAATTTTGTCCCGTTCATTTAGAGAGGAACTTGTGTAAGACATATTGTACATAGATTCAACACACATTTTAATTTTAAATATGGCAACACCTAAGGGAGGTATTATACATGAGGAAACAGCTATGCTGTGTGGAGAGTTCAAGTATCCTTCCTATTCAGAGTTACATAATGTTTTAGTTTCCTAGGCTGCTTAAAGCAAATACCATGAAATGGATTGGCTTAAACAATGGGAATTTAATCACTTACAGTTTTGAGGCTGGGGAAATGTTCAAATCCAGCTGTCATTAAGACGATGCTTTCTTTCCAAAGACCAGCCGCTGGCAATTCTGGGCTTCTCTGCCTCACAGCAAGGATATAGTGGCATCTGCTCATCTATCTATCTATCTATCTATCTGTCTGTCTGTCTGTCTGTCTGTCTGTCTATCTATCTATCTATCTATCTATCTATCTATCTATCTATCTATCTATCTATCTATCTATCTATCTTCATTCCATTTATAAAGGACTCCAATATTAAGATTAAGACCTATCCTGAATGAGATGGGTCATGCGTTAACTGAAGTGGCCTCATCAAAAGGTCCTACTTAATGGGTTTATATCCAGAGGGATGGATTAGATTTAAGAACATGTTTTTCTGTGGTACATACAGCTTCAAACCATCCCACATAATTTGCAAATTGTTGGGCCAGGACTCTGTTCTGAGTATGTCTAACACCAAAAGTCTCCAACATTATGTGCATCCTCACAGCTGCATGGCTAAAGCCACTGAGAGTAGAAACAAACTTTTTTCCCAGGTTTATCCATTAATATGTTAAGGCCACTGAAAATAGCACCAATTTGTATTCCTCAGTGTAAAGATGTTATAAAAATACCAGAAAGCATAACTTTTCCCAATATATTTGATTGATTTATTGCTTTTTCTTTCAAACACTGTATCCTTGCTTTGATACAAATACTGTATCCTTACTTTCCATTTTTTAGTACTTTTTTTGGGAGAAAATATCTGCTAAAACATGAAATGCCTTAATTTCTTTTTCTAACTTATTAATGCTAATATTCAAAGTTCTCAGCAACTATAGTTTCATAATTGATTCCCAATTTCAAATTCCTGAATAACTTTTGCCTCAGTTACTTCTTTGGAATAGGCTTTGATAATACAGAAGACTATTATTTTCCTGGGATCTTTTTCTCAATGTCCCTTAGCTCCCCACATACTGGCCAGTCTTCTAACTTTTGCCATCATCATAACTACAAATCAAAACAGAACCATACATTCATGCATTTATTTCGCCTGCCTCAAAGAATACAATCCATGAGATGACACAACTTTAGTAGTCAGATAAAGGAAAGAGGATTGTGAAATCCAAAATGCCTTCATGCTAGCACGTTTGGCATTTTATTATCCTGAGGCCCTCTGCCCTTAAAGTCTTGATCATAAACAACCGGTTCCTGTTTATTGACAAAAATCTTGCTTTCAGTTTGTTACGTGAGTATTAATAGCATCACTTTTTCAAGACGGAAGAAAATAAAACCTATTGGTGATGTTCTAGGTTGATCCTAACACAAGGGTATTGCAAAGATGTTATTTTCTCACGATAGATTCAGCAAAGACTTTGTGCTCAACTTTAACTGAATCATGTTCTAACATCATCAAGGACTTACTCCTTCCTTTTGGAGTTAAACAATCCTTGGCAATGACAGTTTCACAATGTTCTCTTATTTCTCACGTAAAAAGAAATTGATCAATTTGCAAGCAAAGCCTCTAGAAGAGAAATGTATTTTTTTACTAAGTCAACATGTTTTCTTATCCATGAAAATGTTATAATTAAATGAATAACAATATGAAATTAGATTAACATATGGAATAGATTCAACATTATAGTCTAGTAGTTATTTGAAAAGTGAAATTCATTGTTCTCCTAATTTCTATTGTGAAGCTGGGAGACACAACTCAAAGAGAAAAAACATTTGAGGTCAAGTTCTAGCTCTAATGCAAATTGTTCTGTAACCTTGGGAAAATCATTGAGCCTTTCTGGGTTTTACTTTTTTATCTGAAAATTTAGTTTTCTTTCTGTGTCTCCCTCCTCTTTCCATCTCCTCAATGTTGGCGTGCCTTCAGGGTCCAATCCCTGAACTCTTTTTTTCTTTCGATACTCTTTTCCTATGGGCTCTTATCCAAACTTATAATTTTAAATACTACATATGTTGCCAACTCACAAATTCACATCTCCCGCCCCAATCTCACCTCAAACTCAAAATTCATATGATCATCTCCTCATTCAATATCTATATTTAGGTATCCAATGGATATTTAAAACATGTCTAAAGCAGAACTTTTGATTCCCACTACCCAACAAAACTACTCTTTCTGAGTTGCTACTGGCAAACCTTGGCATTCCTTGACTTGTAGCAGCACAATTCCAAACTCTGCCTCTATCTTCCCTGCACCATCTCTGTTGGCATCTGTGCATTCTGCCTGTGTGTCTCTGTATCTCTTCTCATCTTCTCATAAGGACACCAATCATGTTGGGTTCAGGACCTAACTTACTCTATTGTGTCCGCTTTTTAACTATTTCAAAATAAGGTCATATGCTGAGGTACTGAGGTTTCAGAGTTCAACATATCTTTTGAGGAGGACATAATTCAAACCATACTCCATTCCTTAGATAATCATATCAGCAATACCTTTGAAATATATCCTAAATCCCCTACCTCTGCTGATACCACCTTTTAAAGGCACGATCATCTCCACCTGGATTTCTGAAATAGTATCTGATGAATTTCCCTTTTGCACTCTTGCTCCCCTAGTGTCTGTTCTTCATACAGCAGCCATAGTGATATTTACAAATATAAATATCCTTCTCTCATAAAAATTTTCCTCCCCAATCAAAATTTTCCCATAATTTTACATTATACACAGAACATAATTGAAAATAAAATACAAGTCTGTACAATGCCCTTAAGACCCTGGTATAACAAGCACTTAATCACCTCTCTGATTTTGTTTTTTTACTTTCCTTACACTCACTTCTCCAGCCACTCCAGACTTTTCAAAGTCTCTTTTTTTCTCTGTCATTACCCAGCCATGTATATCAGCCTTTTTTTGTTTGTTTATATATTCTTAGGCTTGAACTCAAGATTTCCACAATGACGCATGCCCCCACACCCTATGCCCTTTAGCCTCTGCATTTATGTTTATTACAGTAAGTGTCCCCAAATCAGAATTTGCAATGAGTTGACCTTGAATAGAAGCTAAATTGACAGTTTCCTTAGTTTTAAATTTCAGTCTTTATTACCTAATTCATCATCTCTGAGGTAGTCACTAGGTCAGGTTTACCCTTAAAGTGTCAGTCTTGCCTTGAATTTTTAATAAAACACTTCTAAATTCATAATTAATAACATACAATAAAGCTTTCACCTTCAGGTATGTTGCTACTTTGTATTCCTTTGATTTATCTCCAATTTCTTCCAATTTATTCTCCAATTGGGCTTTTTTGCAAGCCCAATTACCCTTCTACATTCTCATGCACATGTAGATAAGCATAAAAAGAAATAGAGTAAATTGAGTTAATTAATATTCTTATAAATTCCTGACCATTATAATGAAGCCTGCATTTTATTAATACTGGATTCAAATCATTTTGTGGTGAGATATCCAATTTTATATAATAGTACCACCACAGAATCTTATTTGAGAAAGCTTAATCTTTTTTTAATTTATCACTTAAGATCCCAAAGAATAGACCTTTAGATAGAATTTTTGTTAGACAATAATTCTTTAGAAAGTAATTGGAATGTCAGTGAATTCTCTAAAATTATGTTAGGCAGCTGACTTCCACTCATGCATAATGACATCTTGCTAGATCCTCAGAAATCTAGTATGAATCATGACAAACAGATGTTTAGGCAGTATAGTTTTAAGGATAATAGAAGATGTATGCTAATAAAATCCATCACATTGAATATCATGAATTTCATTTCTCTGCATTCCTGTTATTTATTTACTTCTATTGGCTAAAAGTATGGAAAAGATAACCCACAGGCATGGACTTGTCCTTCTTTCAATGTCACACTGAAAGTCTCAACATTAATCTATACACGACTGTCTCTTTCTTCTGTACCGTCTACCTTTAATTTTCAATTTATAGAACAATTTTAAGTATTTTTTAATCTGAATAGTCTAAGTTTATCCATTCGTTGCAAATATTTTTATGGTTAAGAAAAATATCCTCAATCATAAAACTATCTGATTTATTAATCCTAAGCACTGAAATTTGGCATTTGGTGAATTATTCCCTATACCTCAAGCAGAACCATGGTCTTTTCTAGACTTTCACAGGCACTTCTATTATAGTACTTATCACATACTTTGTGATACTATGTTTTAGCCCATCTTTTTTCCCCTTTTTCAAGTCCTATGGCCTTAGACTTGATCATAAGTTTCTTGCAGGTAAGGAGCTAGACTTATTCTTGTGGCATTCTTCCAGGAGCATATATCGAACTAGCACATAGTCAATACTCAGTAAATATTTTATTACTGAATAAATAGATAAATAAGTAGATTTATTTACTATTTTCATTTTGGACCCAAAAATGACAAACATAAAATAAGTCTTATGACAATTACTTGAACTGAAGACCAGCCTCAAATAAATATGTGAAAGTTAGGGAGGTCTACCTTTTGTTGTCTCACGTGTACCTGTCCCACCAAGTGTGGTACCTCCCCTGTCGTTTTTTTATTTCTTTCCAATTCATTCTCCCTATTTTAATTAAGATAGGCTAAACTGTGATAAGAAATAAACCCAAAAGGATAATGCTCAGCACTATAGGAGTTTATTTCTCAATCAAAAAATGACCCAAGATTGGTGTCCCCAATCAGCAAGTATCTTTCCTCCTTATAGTAATTCAGGTTACAGATTCCTTCCATCCAGTAGCTCCTCTGGACAGCAGAAGGGGAAAGGCAGTGGAGGAAGAGTGCTTGCTTCTAAAATGTCTTGGTACAGAAATGCTACACATCCCTTTAAGTCACATTCCATTGAAGAGCTAGTCACATGGTCACACCTTCATGCAAAGGGGCTGGGGATTGTATACTAAGGATGGGCAGCTTCCAACACCAAACTATGGAACTGGAATGTGAGTCATGGTACACCTGGCTATGTCTGCCACACTATCCAGGTGTACCATTGAGGAAAAAAGTAATCGTAAACTTTAATCCTCAATAAGGTAGAGATGTCTCCTAAACCTTACTGCTTTGCCAACTATAGTTGTTTGAAGTTGTAATTGTTCCCCAGAAAAGGTCATGTTCTTTTAATTAATTTCTGTGGGTGCAGACCTGTTGTAGGTGGGACCTTTTGATTAGGTTATCTCAATCGACATGTGACCCACCTCTTTCAAGGTGGGTCTTAATCCTCTTACTGGAGTCCTTTTTAAGAGGGTAAAAGACAGAAAAAAATGTCCCAGAGAAATGAAGAGAGACAGAAGCTAAGCTCAGAGAGGGACCCACTGAAGCTAGAAGCTGGGAGCAACAAAACCCAGGAAAGAAGGACAAGCAGATATCCCTATGTACCTTGCTATTTGACAGAGGAGACCAACCTCACTGGTGACCAGTATTCAAAGAAGGTATCCTCCTGTTATGACTTAATTTGGACATTTTCATGGCCTTAGGGTTATAAACTTGTAGGCTAATAAATCCCCATTGTTAAAAGCCAGCCCATTTGTAGTATATTGCATTTCATCAGCTTTAGCAAACCAAAACACTGACCTGCTGATAGTTTCATTTTCATCTGAAATTATACCATGAACCCAGAAGTTTTTAATTGTGGAATTGGAGGTTTTACTAAGCAGGCAGAAAGGGGTGGTGATAATAATGTCAGAGAACTCTCTGAAGTTATGCAAGATTAGCAGCTGAATTCCAGCTATGCATCAAATCATCTGGCTGAAATACTGGATTTTTAAAATTTTATATAAAACTTTACAAACAGATGTATACACTACAAGTTTGGGCATAAGAGAATGAGCATGCTAATAAAACCTAAGATGGATTGCCATCTAAATTATTCTCTATAGTAGAATTGTTTTAGTTTTCTATGAGAACAACTACCATATCCACAATATAATACTAAAGTTTAAAATATTAGCACAGATACTTCATATGCCAAAGAAAATATCCCTTTTATTATAGTTATGGTCCAAATCAAAAGGCAATAATTCCCTGTGGTGCAAGTGGGAGGGCGACTACCATTATGACAGTCTAATGCGAAAGAAATGTGACCCTCAGATTTTGCTACCACTCAGAATCACATGCAAACAACCCAGTTCAGGAAATCAAAGCATCTTGGCCTACATTATTCAAAAGGCAACAGAATAATGATTTCATATTGAAATATTCATCTTTGAAGCTAACAAGCAAGAACACATTTCATTTACTTTTGTGATTTTTTTTACTTACTTTGATTTGTTGATGTGAAAAACAGCAGATGTGATGATTCAATAGAAATGGAAATTTTTAAAACACTGCTTTTCCATAATTTGAATTTAGTATCTGCATATTATGAAACACCATGATAAGTACCTTAAAAAATCAGGCACACTGTGGATTTCAATAGCCATCAGAAATTTCTATTATTTTATATGGATAACTGCAAGTTCTAAAGATCAAGTAAATAATTTAAAGATTAAAATAGTTATTACAAGATAGAACATATGTATGCAATATATAGTCCTTGAGAAATTTTAGGATTTTCTTAAGTATTTGCAAAATATTCTTAACATCATATTTTAATTAAACAAAATATATTCAAAAGTAAAATGCGACCTAATTATATGACATTTCAATTCCAAATACCTCTGTGAGAAAGACAATTTAATTGTTACATAAATAATAATGTAGAAACTAAAGCAACATTGTAGTTTCCCCTAACCATTTATATTAGGGGTTGAAATATAGTTGATTATCATAATTGCATGGAGAACTTTTATAAAATACAGAATTCTAGGTCTTATGTCCAAAGTTTCCCATTCAGTATGTCTATTGTAGAGTTTGAGAATTTGTGCTTTATTTAACCAAGAGTTTTATGAATCAGTATTAAAGGTTTTGAAAGATTTAGAACAGTGTTTATCAAACTTTAATGTGTAAATCACCTGGGATCTTGCTATAAATAATATTTTGGTTTAGAAGGTCTGAGCAGGGGTCGGAGATTGTGTATTTTTAACAAGCTGCCAGCTGATGTCAATTAAGCTGGCCCATGGACCACATTTTGAGCAGCAAGGATTTAGATTACATAAGAAAATAAGGTATGATTAAGTTGTAATGGGTGTGAATATAATGGTTTTCAAATTATGAACCAATGTGCTATGGTGGGTTTGGACACCAGCAAAGAAGTCATAAACTCTAAATCACCATTATTTAAGAGATAGTGTAGATGCTCCCTTAGCAAAAAGCTCTGTCAAAAAACCTGGTTCTCATCACTTCACCACAAAATTTTAAGGTACTTCCAGAATGGAGTAGGAGTAAGCATTTACTGTTCTGTGAAATTAAGGAAAATTTCCTTTTCACACTTTCCTTAGCACTTTTTAGTCCACCCAACATAGTTTTGTATCTCTCTTCATCCTCATAATTCCCAAGTCTACCAAGGGAAGCTTATTTTTTAAATCATAATTTGTTGGGTAAGAATATGGACTATAAAGCTTGAGAGACCTGAGTGCATGTATCTCATTACCAAGTGAGATTATTTAAGTTACTTTTACTACTCTAAGCCACAGACATCCCATCTGAAACATGGAGAGAGTACCTAATTGAAAAGGCAGTTATTAATATAATTTAAATGAGAACACAATATCTAGCACAGTGTGTGCTCAACAAACTTTAGACATTTCTATTTTCACTAAAGCCAATGAAGAGTTAGAAAAACAGGAAAAATTTTCAACCATTGCATTAATCAAGTTGAAAGAAAACAGTGATACTGTGAGGGAAATAAACACTAATTAAAATGAAGGTGGTTCTTAAAACCAAGTTTTGAAGGTAATAGCCTTGCCCATTTCAATTTCTGAAAGACAGACAACAAATAGCCTTCAAACAGGTAACTTGGCTTTCATCTTTTCTCCTTTCCAGTGTATTTTCTACTCTAAAGTCAGATCGAATTTTTTAGCCTGCTAGATTGAATGTATCCTCCCTTTTTAAAAATCCTCCTAGAGTTACCATTTCCCCTAGAATAAAAATAGAAATTCCTATATGTTTTCTGTTCATGCTGGTCTCTCTGCCTGGAATCTTCTTTCTCCAGCTGTAGCCCCATCCTCCCTCATCCTTGCAAATCACTCTTGTCCAACTTAAATATCATTTCCTCTAGAAAGCCTTTTAGCAATTCCTATATTTTCCCAAACCAAACACTTTCCTGCTTTATTGCAATCTCCTGGTTTATTTCTCTGTGGTCTACTAGTTTGTAAGCCCAATAAAGGCAAGCACTCTCACTGGTCTTAGTCATTATTTAATCCACAGCAGCTACACAGTGCCTGGAAAATAGTAAGTGCTTAGTAATTATTTCTGAACAATATAAGTTTATCACCTTTTATTAATTCCTGTGAAGAAAGACATCTGTGATTTACAATGAAACCACTTCCCTCACATGCTTCCTACAAACCATAATATTGTTTAATCAATAGATTTAGACCTCTATACAATTTGTACAAGTGTTGATTTTACAGGCTTCAATTATCTTTCCTCTCTGAATTTCTTTTTATATGCACACAAGAACTAATTTTTCAGCCATCAACTCATGGAAATAGAGCAAATAGTAAAATCCACTCCTTATAAACTACTGTGTATTCATGGAGATGGGGGCACCTAAGTTGGGCTTACAGAAAGGGATACAACAAAATTATTCATTTCAGGTGAATACAGATGTTGCTATCAAATAAAACCACAATCCCTTCATAAGGAAGGGACTTAAATTGTAACTTGGGCTTCATCAGGTCATAGCAGCCCTGTAAGAACAATCCAAGGATCCTCCTTACCATTGGAAAACAAACCAAGATGACCAATAGATCCTGACATAAAGCCAATAGATCCTTTATGTCAGCAATTAAAAATATTCTTTTCTCTTCATAGGTGCCAATCTCTACCTGGCCTTGGACAGCTCTCCTTATTGCAATATTACTACTAGTATTATAGCTATTCTTACTTTTTGGTTTTACTTGATTGCTAGTCTGTGATCTAGTTCCAGGTTTCAATTTCCTTATTTTTTGTTACGTTCTATTCCTCCTGTCACTCATTTAGTCAACATTTATTGAGCATCTCTCTGTGCCAGTCACCAGGCTGGCCATTGGGAATACAGAGTGAGGAAAGGGAGTGGGTTCCCTATTCTTATGGAACCTAGTATGTAGCAGAGAGAACACCCTGCTTTCATTAAGGTAAGCATCACCTTGTCCCCACAACATTAAAATTCTGTTATTGGTGCCACACAAAGTGACCTTTATTATACAGTTTCTGACAGTCTTTTCTCATAAAGAGCTTTAAGTAGCCCAGGCTGAGTCAGAGTAATTTCTAACAGACTTGCCAGAAGCATTTCCCCATAGCTGGAGAACACCTTGTACCCAAGTCCATTTCAACTTTATTACCTCTCTCCTCCCTCTCTCAGGGTGAGTTTACTACCCACCAGGAAACTGCATAATAGGGTCAAGGTTGCTTTTATTCTCAACTCTGTTCAAGGGATTTAACTTTGCATTCCAGCTGTTATTTCTCATGGGGCTCATTTTTCCCAGTGAGCTCACTGAGTATTCATGCTAAAGGTCTCACCTAAAATATGAGTGCTACCTGTGTGTGAAGTTGCAACATTTCTCTCGAACTCTCATGACTAGGATTCAAACTCCATAGCAGTTTTTAAAGATGGACATATTACTTCCACAGAGAAAACTAACTTAAAGCAAAGCTTCTAATAATTCTCCATCTACCATCTCCAACCTCATTCCCTAAGTCTGAGATTGAATAAGCAGAAAGTCTCAAAGCTGCAATAGACTTGTTTCCAAATGAAATTACTAACATTGGAAAAAACAGGAATATTCATTCATATTTTAATTATCCTCTGGTAATTAGGAAAATGTCATGAAAACAAAGAAGGGCTCTCCTTAAAACTAGTAGTTCACCCAGGAATCAACAACCTAATAGGGCTAGATGGCTTCTAAGCAATAAAGATAAATGAGTATTTTTAATAGGCTAACAGGTAATACATAAATTGAAGTCTACAGCTATGCAGAAAAGTTGGAGATATATAGTATGCTGAGAGAACACAAACATTTAAAGAAATTGGGAGCAATTTAGAGAGTGCACAGATTAGGAATTGGAACACAAATGATAAAGCCAATCCTAAACTAGAAGGACTATACCAGGCAATATGTAGATAGATTTTTTTTTTACAATAATAATCACCCTAAGCCTAATAATGTTTTTTTTACTCTTAATACTGCAGAATGTATGAAGCAATACAATAGCCATTTATTTGAAAATAATAAAAGAGTTTGTCCCTTTAAATAAAATATCTGTTATACTAACGTTCCTCTCGAGCCGTTGAGCAAAGTGTGATGGAACCAGACGAAAGAGAAGGATTGATCAGGGAGTTACTCAGGACAGCTTCCAGAGCACTGAGCTGTCCAGACTTTGGATAACCTGAAGGGAAACCAGAGTGAGTTAAGAAAAAGATCCTCTACTTTAGGAAGAAAGGAAACAGAGAGATACATTTAGGCTTTTCACAAAGGTTGGGGAAACAAAACAAAACAAAGCAAAATCCTGTTCTCCTAAAGACCTGATTTAGAAGAGGAATAAGCTGATTTGACTTTGGAAAAACAGGGAAAGATGGCCAGATGAACTAATGCTTCAACCCCAAAGCCGTGTGTCTAGGATGTACTGAATCGGCTTTAACATGCCTTCATGGTGTAGCAGAACTGGTGGGTATTCTCAAATTGCTGACCATTTTTGTGCTCTGAGCCCAGGAAGATAACTATTGAATAAGGATAACATTTAACACTTTTTTTTATTACTTAATACTGACCAGGCACTATTCTATGCCCTATGTTTTTAATTATATTTTATTTCTTCTTCTCACAGCAGCCCTATGAGGTAGACATTGTTAATAGTCTACTAATGAGGAAATTGAGTCAGAAAGAGGTTAAGCCCTTTTCCCCCAAATAGCAAGGGAAGATTCCATCCTAGGCAGTCTGCCTCCAGGACCCAAAATCTGAACCATTTCTTTGTGCTGCTTTTTGAGAATTCTCCCCTGATCTTCCAAGGCTGGAGTAGAGGGAGCAGATGTCTCTCCTATGTGCTCCTTTTCATATTGTATCTCACAATACCCCTAAGTTGTCATGATCTGATTTTGTATTTCGTTTTGATAAAACTATGAATTCTTTAAAGCCAGGACCATGTCTTATTGTTTTATTACTAGTGCCTATCATTTAATAGGCCCACAATATATATCTGATGAATTACTGAATGTTAAAACATACAAATCAATGAATATGAAAGTATTAAGGTGAGTAAAAGGAATTTCACTTTTAACTATTGGGTGGTGATGATGGAAAGATGTCAAAGGAATGACCTCCAGAAATTCGACCAGGAGGCCTCTGGAATGGGGGATGCAATTGGGCTACCACTTTTGCCCGGGTAAAAGTTATCTACTTGTGTTGATGAATTTAGGTGCTGTTTCTCTAGATGCTTTCCAATCTTCCTACACCTTTTTCCAGTTCCAGAAACCAGAACTGTTTCATTTTTCCATGTGTAATACCTCTGTTGAATCTATTTTCCCACTAGTCTAATGTGTAAAATATTCATTTTCAAAGAACTGAGTCAAAAGTTTATATATTTTATTCATATAATTAAGGTATAATTTAAGTAGATATATAGTGCATCCCAATTTGAAAGTTGACTTCCCTATTCTTGAACATTTATACTTTGAAGACATTCTGCTTATAACAAACCAATTTTGGAGAAAACAAAGTTCCCAAACTAGAAGCCATTACTAATGATGAAGGCAGAGTAAAAGAAATATGAACAATTTTCCTTTTAGATTTAATCACCATCCAACATCCTTGAAAAGGAAGCATTCTACAGTCACATTAATAAATATTGTTTCTTCTCCATTTATTTACATAATCCCCCATGCCTTCTAATAGAAACTAACTAGCATAGTGTTTATCAGTGGTCACAGTGCATATGAATCATCCAGGAATCTTGTTAAAACAAAGTTTCCTGATTTAGTGGGCCTGGGGTGGGACCACAGACCCTGCATTTCTAACAAGCTCCCAGGTGAGGCCAATGATGCTGGACCAAATGTTAGCAGCAAGGACCAAGAAAACAATTACTTCCAGAACTTTAAAACAAAAATAACCTGCGTCTGTGGGAGTGAATAGGAGATGGCCTTTGCTTTCAGGATATGAGTGTTTCTTAATTATATTTTGACTTATTTCAATATACTTACCTTAGTAGAACGTTGATTATTTTTTATAAAAATAATCATTTCTTGAAACTAATGTTACTTTCCTAAATTAATCCAAAGTATAGTTTTCCAGTTATCTATTGTTTCATAACAAACTCTCCCAAAACTTAATGGCTTTAAACAACAATAATTTTAATATATTTCAAAATTTTGAAGGTTAGGAATTCAGAATATGCTTGCTGTCCCCCAGGCATATTCTGTTAGCAGATAGTCTGGGCTAAAAGTTACATTTGCCTGACTGGTGCTTTCACAACAGCTGCAAGGCTGAGCTCAGCTGCACCCCTCTTCCATTCCACGCAGACTCAGTACCTCTAGACGTTCTCTTCTGCAGGGCATTTGGATCTTACTTGGCTCAAGGCTCCAAGAGACCAAGGTGGAAGCTTCATCTCTCTTTGTTCTTCTTGGCCATTGTACTCAGAAGATGGTTTGCAAATGTGATTGCTACTGTTAATAACTTCATATAATCTCTCTAGGTCTCAGTTTTCTTATTTGTTAAATTAATAGTGAGAATTTACATGATTATTGGACCTCTTTAGAATCCCATGATCTTAAGATATTTATTCTATCCCGTTATCTCATGTATGATCTACTTGTAGTTCTTTAAATATATAGTGTCTCAAAGGCATACTAAGCCATAGAAAAAAGTATATATAATCTTACCATCTATTTATACACCAACTCCCTGCCTCATATCTATTTCTGACAAGTTCTTCAAGAGCTTCTGCATAATTTAGCTACTGCTTATTTAAAGATTTACCACTTTAATTATAGATATTCTCCCTCTTTAAAAATCCTTTAGATGTTTAAGGAACTCTTATAGCTCATTCATGCCTATATAATTTATTCATATAAAAATTTTAAAGCTTAACTAAAACATTCCTCAGTTCAAATTATTATTGCCTGTTTTAAATCCTTTGACCTTTATATATTTCCTATAAACATTCTCTTGCATCTATAACTTCCAAAAAGATAGGGCATAAGAAAATATCACCCAACATTTACCTCTAGTCACTTCTAAAAATGGGTGATAGTGAATCTTTGGATAAGCATTCAAGACCTAATATAAGTGAGGTCAAGGAAGATTTGCATTACCATAAAAATGTAATGGTAATTTCTAGAGTTTTTCTTCTTCTTTTTTTAATGCTAGTACATTCTGGCTCTTAAAGTGTTATTTTAAAAAATATGGTTGCAACTAAACTTTAGAGGCCTCGAACAGAAATGGGTTGGAATTAGGAGAAAATGACATCTTCAGATACATTAGAAGCTGGCAAGGACTGGACATGAGATAAGAGCAAAATAACAAATGAGAAAGAAATGGACATGGAGCCAAAAGACCTGCATGGAAAACAAAAGGAAAGAGAGAGAAAACATGCCGGTCTGAGCAGCCAATCCCAGGCACTGGCTCAGGTGTTTTAAAGAGAATGAGAAATTAATGAAAAATCAGGACTTGCAGATCCAAAAAAAAATTTCACACAATTAAATCTTTCGAAATGATTGTCCATACCTTTTTAATGAAAACTGGAATCATACTTATGATAATTCTTAAATATACAAGGCTTTTTTCCCAAATTCAGAAAGCACTTTTGTATAATGCAAAAAGGGTAAGTCAGAATCTCAATTTTCCTATCTCATCTATTATCTATGTTCTCTAAGGCAGCTTTTTTAAAATAAACTTTTAAGTTTAGAATAGTTATTGACTTAACAGAAAAGGTGCAAAGATAGTATAGAGTTCCCCTATGTCTCACACCCAGGTTTCCCTATTATTAGCATCTTATATTAGTATAGTATATTAGTCACACTAAAAGAACCAATATTAATGCACATTTTTCACTAACTAAATCTATACTTTATTCATATTGCCTTAGTTTTTACCTAATATCCTCTTTCTGTCCCGGGATCCCATCTAAAATAATATATTACATTTAGTTGCCAAGGGCTCTTGGGTCTGACAGTGTCTGAGACTTTTGTTGCTTTTGAAGATCTTGAAAGTTTGGAGAAGTCTTGTTCAGGTGTTTTGGAGAACGTTCTTCCGTTTGTCTCTTTTCTTATGGTTAGACTTGGGTTATGGGTTTGGGGAGGAAGAGCACAGAGATAAAATGCTCTTCTCATCACATCATACCAAGGGTACATAATATCAACTTAACGCTCTCGATGCTACATTGAACTGAGGTAGTTGGCTTATTCATAGCATAATTACCCTTCCTTCTCTTTCCATACAGTAAGACAAGATCTCAGCCTCCCTGAACTTCCATTTCTTCTTCTTATAAAAGATGGATAATAAATAACTCAAAACAGTTGAAGAACAAGTCTATAAAATAATGTTTTGTTACACCAGTGAACTTGGAGCAGCATCTATTCTCTTTCTACAACTAATTTGAATCAGTCTCAGACCATCACCATGAAAAGAAAAATGGAAGGAAGAAAGGGTGAGGAAGGGAGGAAAGAAGGAAAGATAGAGAAAAGGAAGGGAGGAAAGTAGGAAGAAAGAAAAAGACTGAGAAAGGGAAGGAAGGCAGGGAGAGAGGGAGGAAGGGTGGAAGGAAATAGTTACACCTAATTAAACCCTAGTGAGTGAAATAAATTTGACTAAAATTTTCACAGAATGAGAGGGGAAGAGGGAGAGAGACAGGGCACGCTGCATATTCGGCATATATTTCACACCTATTCACATGACACCCCAGTTCCATGGCAACACGTGCCTCAAAAAGTTCTCTTCTCTGTCCTATTCTCCATGAGTTTCAAGCCTCCATATTTTGCATCCATCGCCTTTGATATCTTCTCATTTTCTTCAACAAAGAAATTTTTACAAAAATGTCAACCAATATAGTTTGTATATAAATTATATATAAAAAGCATCAATCACTTAGTACAGTCTTCAATATAGCAAAAGACTATACTAATTTCTCCCGCAAATCTTTAGCAACTTCTACTTAAAAGACTGGAAAAAATAAATAACCAATAATTTTAATCATACTTTGATTTCCTGTTTTACTTGTGTAAAACTTAACATACCTAGAACATAGTGACATACTCAGTAAATGTAGTCCACCTTTTCCCTTCAATATTTCATCTTTCTGACATATCTTTGAGTGCCAGGATTCTGTTGATACAGCCAAAGGAAAAAGCACTTAGAAAGAATCCAAGGTAGTAGAGGATGAAGTTGGAACCTAGAAGAGTGTTTTATTTTAAAAGTCTCCTCTTATGAGTTATGGCTTTAAAAAGAGATCATCTAAATTCTTCCAGCAAATCATTTTAGTGTACTGGTTTAGGGAGAATTCTCAGCCTCTCAATTAGCACATCTACTGAAAAGAATATTAATTTGATTAACACATTTAAAAAATAAATAAATCTGTCATATCCTAGGTTAAACCAACAATCTTCAACTTGGAAAAATATTCTTCCATGATATGCTATCCATCATTCCTTTCTCTCTTTGTTCTCTAAGGTGATTGTTTAATAAGATAATTCTTAAAAGTTAAAAATATATTGATATATCCTTAGGTACATTCTGTCCTATCACTAAAGATGCTGTGGCTTATAAACATGTCATTTGATTTCTCATAACAAAAGTCTTAGTATTTGGTAATGAAATTATGTAACTTTTAGCTATTGAACTTAATTGGCTCATTCTAGGGAATTATTTACACAGCATATCAGCATATCTCATTTTTCACATTCTTAAATTTTTGAACTTCAGGTAGTCAGTGATAGGAACTGGAGAAATGTAGAAATTGAAGCACTTGAACATATGTCAAATAACCTCCGATGATGATTTGTTTGGGCCAAGATTTGATTGCTCAGTGCAAGCTGCCTGATTTCCAGACACACACACACACACACACACACACACACACACACATCAGAGTCCTTGTCCTGCTACTTCAGTGAGCTTTACTCATTCCTTTTAGACCAAAATATAGGCAAAAATTCATTCTATAAAATGCAAATTAATTGCTTTTCCCCAGAATTGTGGAGAAAGCGATCCACACTGGTTTTATCTTTGCTAAACACTTTTTAATAATAAGAATATAAACACATTTAGATATTTGCCAACAAGATACCAGTTTACTACAAAGTTCGTGGAATTTGTCTCAAGGTCCCTCATTTGCAGAGCCTGGGAAGGATCCTAATCATGGGTTCACTCAGACTATTTTATTATTTGCAGAAGAAAATTATACTAATTTCAATTGATTGACCCACTGTCTCTTTGCACTGTGACATCCCATTTGACCTGCCTGTTGGTAATGTTACAGTGGCCTTGGCATTTTGCAGATTCAGCAAAGAAGAAATTGAGTTGGGGATATATTTAATTTATATTTACTAATTGCAATTGATTGACCCACTGTCTCTTTGCACTGTGACATCCCACTCACCTGCATGTTCATAATGTGACAGTGGCCTTTGTAATGTGCCGTTGGTATTGGCATTTTTGGGATTCAGCTAAGAAGAAGTTGAGTTGGGGATATATATATATATATATATATATATATATATATATATATATATATATATATACACACGCACGTGTGTGTGTGTGTGCGTGTGTGTGTGTGTGGTAAGTAGTCATTTCTCTGCAGTTATTAGTAGTTGTACTGGCATAGAAATGGTGTCCAGGAATATTCCTGCCTTGCTGCTCTACCAGCTCTTCTGGAGACATGACATGAAAGTAAGATCTCCACTGTGGTAATACTGTATCCTCTGCCCAGCATGGGGTATATGTAGGAGGGAAGGGGAACAAGGTGGAGCCCAAAGCAAGTTAGTGGAAGTTTCATTCAATCATCAGAGTGTAAAATACAGGCAGGCGAGTTTTCATTCATTGGCAAAAATAAAATGGATAATTCAGCATATACAATAATAAGCACAATGTCAATTTATTTTCTTTTTGATGAAATAAAATTACATTTATCAGAATCCCTATGTAAACTTAGAGTTACTTATTTATGCTCATATCTGAAAACTTTATTAATTCCCCAAAAATTTTACAAAAAATTAAGAATCTACATGAATTCCTAATAATCAGTTGTGACACTGGAAGAATAAATTGAAATTTTTAATTTGATCAATGATACAAAATGGAAAGCAAATATATTTTTCTGCAATCTCTGTAGAAAATATCTCCATAGAAAAGTATATTCATATAAACAGGCAAACAAATTACAGCCAAAAATACAGAGAAAAGGTGTTACAGAGGTCTGATCAGCAGTTAATAAAGTAAAATGCCATTTTTGAATTTTATAATGCCTATGGCATTTGTAAGCATTTCCAAATTTTTAATTTATTGTGATTTTCTTATTCTAAATAGTATTCACATCTGTATCTATTTTTTTCTATTATTATAGTCTTAGCCTCCGGTGAGATTGAAGTTCAAAGCAGGATTCCTTTGAAATATATATACTTTTGAAAAATATATATAACTCACATACAATTCGCCCTTTTAAAGTAAAGTATTTAGCAATTTTTAGTATTTTCATCAACTTGTACAACTGTCACCACTAATTCCAGAACATTTACCACATCCCATAAAAAAAATTAAAGCCTACACTTTTAGCAGTCACTCTCCATCCCCTCCTAGCTCCTGAAAACCACTAATCTACTTTCTGTCTGTATGGGTTTGCCTATTCTAGACATTTTATATAAATGGAATCATACAATATGTAGCTTTTATGCCTGGCTTCTTGCACTTCGCATAATGTTTTCAAGGTCCATCATTTACATTGTAGTTCGAATTACTGTTTCATGTGAATGATATTTCATTGTATGGATATTCCACATTTTGTTTTATTATTATTTGGTGGCCTTCGGGTGATTTCCACTTTTGGGCTATTACCAATACTGCTGCTATATACATTCATGTACATATGTTTTCAAGTCCCCTGTGTATATACCAATTGCCAGGTCATAAGATAACACTATGTTTAACACTTTGTGGAACTGCAAAATTCCTCAGAATGAAACACACCAGCAATGTATGATGGCTACAATTTTTCCATTTTCTCACCAAAACCTGTTCTCTGCCTTTTTACATGATATCTGTTGTAGTAGGTATAAAGTGTTATCTCATTGTGGTTTCTTTTTGCGTTCGCTAATAACTACAGATGTTGAGCATCTTTTTCTGTACTTGCTCTTTTTTAGGGAGTGTCCATTCAAGTCCTTTGCCAATTTTTAAAACTGGGTTATTCAGGTTTTTTGTTTGTTTGTTTGTTTTTTTGAGTTGTAAGAGTAGTTTATATATTCTGGATAACAGACCTTTATCAGATATGTAATTTTGATCAATTTTAATTTATCTGGTTTTTGTTCTTGTTGCTTGTGCTTTTGTTGTCATATCTAAGAAATGATTGTCTAATCCAAAGTAATGATGATTTATGTCATGTTTCCTTTTAAAAGTTTCATGGTTTTGGTTCTTGCATTTAGATCTCTGCTCGATTCTGAATTAATTTAGTATATAGGGAGAGGTAGGGACCCACCTTCATTCTTTTGGATGTGGATATCCATTTGTCAAAAAGACCATTTTTCCCATTGAATTGTCTTGGCACCCTTATTGAAAATAAATTGACCATAAATGTAAGGGTTTATTTCTGGACTTTCAGTTCTGTTTCATTGATCTTTATTTTTATCCTTATGCACGTGGTTACTCTAGCTTTGTAGTAAATTTTTGGCAAAATCTTACTGGGATATTGATATAGATTGTGCTGAACATATAGATCAACTTGGGAGTACTGCCATCTTAACAATATTCAGCCTTCTGTTCTGGGTTGAATTGTTAGGGGTTGAACAAAAGATATGTCTAAGTTCTAACTCCCAGTCCTATGAGCTGGTTTAGAAATAGAGTATCTGCAGATGTGAATAAAGGAAGGCCAAACTGAATTATGATAGGCTCTAATGCAATATGACTGGCGTCCTTAAAAGAAAAGGAAACTTAGACACAGACAAGACAGACGCTGGGAAGAAGGCCATGTGGACACGGGGTAGGCAGAGATTGCAGTCATTTCATTACAAGCAAAGGAATGCCAAAGTTTGCTTGCAAACACCAGAAGCAAGAAGAGGCAAGGAAGCATTCTCCCCTGCAGGTTTCAGAGGGAGAATGGTCCTGCTGACACCTTGTCTAATTCAAAGTCACGAAGATTTATGCTTATGTTTCCTTGATGTTAGACTTCCAACAGTTGGAACTGTGGAACAATAAATTTCTGTTGTTTTACAACGGTCCTAGCTAGCCAGATATCTACTATTCCATGAATACAGAATGTCTTTTCATATATTTAAATCTTTAATTTCTTTCAACAATGTTTTATAATTTTCAGTGTGAAAGACTTGCACTTTTTGTTCAATTTATCCCTTTGTTTTATTCTTTTTGATGCTATTATAAATGGAACTATTTTCTAAATATCATTTTTATATAGCCCACTGCTAGTGTAGAAATACAATTTATTTTGTAAATGAGCTTTCTGGATATCTTGCCAAACTCCTTTAGTTACAATAATAGATTTTTGTAGATTCTTTAGGATTTTCTATGTAAAATATCATGTCATTTATAACTAGAGATAGTTTTGCTTATTCCTTTCCAATCTTAATGCATTTAAGATTCTAGACAAATTGCAGGGGCTAGAGCCTCCAACACAGTGTTGAATAGAAGTGGCAAGAAGGGATATCCTTATCTTGTTCCTGATCTTTGTGGCAAAGTTTGTAATCTTTCACTAACTAAACATGATGGTAGCTGTAGGTTTTTTCTACATGCCTTTTATAAGGTTGAAGAAGTATCCTCTATTCCTAGTTTGTTGAGACTTTTTATTATTAAAGGGTATTGGGTGTTGCCAAATTCATTTGCTGAGGATACTCAGAGATTTGTGTTTATATCATCTGTTCTATTAATATGATGCATTACACTGAATAATTTTCATAACTGGTACTAACTTTATATTCCCAAGATAAATCATACTGTTCATGACATATATTCCCTTTTCATATGAGTTTGTATTTTGTCTGCTAATATTTTGTTGAGAATTTTGTGTCTACATTCATAAGGAATATTGAGCTGTAGTGTTTTTTTTTTTTCTTTTGATCTTTGCCTAGCTTTGGTATCTGGGTAATTTTGGTGTTATCTTATGAGCTGGTGCCGCTGATAGCTTCAGCCGGGCCGCGCGACCGGTACACTGGGTGGGTTTGGGGCGAGCTCGCGGGAATTAACCTGGGTAAGCTGAAGCCGGCGCTTTCCCCAGCCGGCGGTCGCGAGAAGTCGTCACTCAGGCCAGATGCGGGTTTTAAGCTTTATTGATACACACCGGGATGGGCCACCCGGGAACCCGAGGAGTGAGACGTCTAGGGTCCGAAGACCCCGGGGCTCGGACGACCCAGAGCGGGGTAAGCGTGGGGCTTAAGTACTCTCGGGGAGGGGTGGAGTCTTGGGCACACACGTCAGGAAGGGACAGCCAATCACACAAGGCAGGAGGCAGTTGCTAGGCTGAGGGCTTAGGTTAGGTATAGAGGAGTGAAAAGAATAACAGGAAGGCTTGCGGTTTAGTGGTGAGCTACGGAAATGGGCGGTCTACAACAAGAGGGGGAAGGGGGGAACAGAGAGGGGGGTTACAGGTACTGAGGGCAGAGAGTGAATGTAGAGAGGGAGAGAAGGATTAAAAATTTTAAGCATGGCTAGGCTCCAGTCCCTGAGAAATATGCCACAAGCTGGGGATTGTTCCCATCACTTCTATTTTTGGAAGAGTTTGTGAAGGATTGGTGTTAATTTTTCTTCAACATTTGGTAGAATTCACCTGTGAAGCCATTTGGACCTGGTCTTTTCTTTGTGGGAAAATTTTGTATTACTATTTCAGTCTCTTTTCTTGTTGTAGGTCTATTCATATTTTGTATTTTTTCTTAAGACAGTTTCATTCGTGTGTCTAGGAATTCATCCATTTCACCTGTGTTATCTAATTAATTGTCATGCAATTGTTCAAACTCTTCCCTTTATAATTCCTTTTATTTATTTAAGGTCTGTAGTCAAGTCCCTTCTTTCATTCTTAATCTTATTCACTTCAATCTTCTTTCTTTTTCATCATCAATCTAGCTTAAAGTTCATCAATTTTGTTGATGTTTTAAAGTTTTTTTTTAAGTTTTGTTTCGTTATTCTCTATTTCATTTATTTTCACTCCAACGTTTCTTATGTCCTTTCTTCTGCTTTCTATAGGCTTAGTTTGCTCTTCTTTTTCCATTTTATTTAAGTGGAAGGTTAAATTATTGACCTGACACATTCTTTTTTTTGAATGTGGGCATTTGCAGTTATAAATTTCTCTTTGGCTAATTCCACAGGTTTGTGAATTTTCCAAATTTCTTTCTGTTATTGATTTTTAAATTCATCCCATTATGATTGGACACAATGCTTTGTATTGTTTTAATCCTTTTAAATTTATTAACATTAGTTATATGGCTGAACAACTAGCCTCTCCTGGAGAATATTCTATGCATACTTGAGAAGAATATATGTTCAATTCCTGCATGAAGTATTCTATAAACAACTGCAGGGTCTAGTTGCTTTATAATATTCTTCAAGTCTTCTATTTCCTTGTTGTTCTAATGTCTAGCTTTATATCTAGTATTGAACGTAGGGTAATTAGGTCTATAATCATTATTGTTGAATTGTCTTTTTCACTCCAGTTTTGTCAGTTTTTGCTGAATGTGTTTGAAGCTCTTTTTCAGGAGTATATATGTTTATAACTGTTAAATGTTTTTTAATTGACATTTTAATAATTATAAAATATATTTGTTCTAGTAACAATTTATGTATTAAATCTATTTTGTCTTATAATAATATAGATACAGTTCTTTTACAGCTACCTTTTATGATGCATGATATGATCCTTAGCATGGTATGATCCTTTTATGATCAAAATATTTCTGTTTTTAATCTAAAGTGTGTCCCTTATAGATACTATACAGTTAAATCATGTTTTTTGCTTTTGTTTTTGTTTTTGTTTTACCCATTCTACCAAACTTTGCTGTTTGGTTGGAGTGTTTAATTAATTTACATATAATGTAATTATTGATAAGATAGATTTACATCTGCCACTTTGCTGCTTGTTTTCTGTATGTTTCATTGTTTTTTGTTCTTTTGTCCCTCTACTATTACCTTCTTTTGTGTTCAGTAGATAATTACTTCACTCTAATATATGATTGTAATTCATTTGCCACTTCTGTTAGTATATATATATATTTACTTATTTTCTTAGCAGTTGCCCTGGTGATGTAATTAACATCTTAATTGATTGCAATCAACTTACCTACTTCATTTTAATAGCATACAAAAACTTTGCTCCTATATATTTTATTGTAATTATCAACCCCAGAATTTCCATTTGATTCTTTTTCCTAAATTCCATCTCTTTGTTGATACTTTATTTGGTGAGACATCATTCTCATACTTTCCTGAAGTTCTTCAGATACAACTTCCTTAAGATACATTAAACATGTTTAAAAGTAGCTTAAAGTATTGATTTAATAAGCCTAACATCTGGGCTTCCCTAGAGACAGTTTCTACTGGTTGCTTTCTTCTCTCTGAATGGGCCATACTTTGTTTCTTTGTACACATGCCTCAATTTTTTTTGGTTGAAAACTGGACATATTAGATAATATAATACAATAACTATGTCAGTGAGATTCCCGTGTCCCCAGGGATTGTTGTTGCTACTATTTGTTCTTACTCTTGTTACTGCTGCTAGTTAAAGAATGACTTTCCTAAATTTATTATATAAAGTCTGTATTCTTTGTCATGTGTCGCCACTGAAGTCTCTGCTCAGTCAGCTTTGTAGTTAACTAGTGATTTGACAGGGATTTTTTTAGATGGCTTGAACCAATAAGTTTCCCAGTCTTTTCCAAGTTATTCTGTGTATATGTTGAGGGACAACTAAAATACCCAGCCAGGCATGTAACGACTCTGACTTAGCCTTCATTTTCTGCTTGTGCAGAGACCTAAGGTCCAGAGATGAGAGGTGAGGACTTTCTCAGGTCTTTCCTGTACATTTTGCACAGTTTTGACTATGGATTTGGCTTTCTTGACTATCAGAAATATGTTAGAGCTTTTCAAAGACTCCTATGCACATTGAATTTCCATGATTTTCTCTTTAAGTGTTTTTTATCATATTATTTGCCCCAACTATTAGCACAAGTTCAAAAGCTATGATGTTAAGCAATTTCTGCTGATTATTTTTTATTAACATCTCTGAGGAAAAGACTGGTTTTCCTTGTTGAGCTCTGAGTATGGAAAATTAAAGCCAAAATTGGCTTTATGGGTTGTTTTTGTCCAGGGAATTGCTAGGCAGGTAAAATAATGACAATTCACTGAAAATGGAGCTTCAGAAGACCTCTGTTGTAGTTTGCTAGCTGCCAGAATGCAATATACCAGAAACGGAATTGCTTTTAAAAAGGGGAATTTAATCAGTTACTAGTTTTCAGTTCCAAGGCTGATAAAACGCCCCAATTAAAACAAGTCTATAGAGATGTCCAATCTAAAGCATCCAGGGAAAGATACCTTGGTTCAAGAAGGCCGATGAAGTTCAGGCTTTCTCTCTCAAGTGAGAAGGCACATGGCGAACACAGTCAGAGTTCCTCTCTCATCTGGAAGGGCACATGGTGAACATGGCATCATCTGCTAACTTTTTCTCATGGCTTCTGGTTTCATAAAGGTCCCCAGGAGATGTTTTCCTTCTTCATCTCTAAAGATCACTGGCGGGTTCTCTCTGCTTCTCGTGACTGTATCATTCTGCTCTGCTCTCTCTGAATTACTGCTTTCTTCAAAATGTTTCCTCTTTTATAGGACTCCAGAAACTAATCAAGACCCACCCAAATGGATGGAAACACACCTCCAGCTAATCTAGCTTAAGAATCACTCTTGATTATATCTCATCTTTAGGGAGAGGATCTAATTACAGTTTCAAACATACAATACTGAATAGGGATTAGAAGAAATGTCTGCCTTTATAAAATGGGATTAGGATTAAAACATGGCTTTTCTAGGGTACATACATCATTTCAAACCAATATCCCAATTTGACCCCTTCCAATTTGACCCCTTCAGTGACTACTACTCTGCTGTTTTTCACTGTTATTGTAGGCAGTTTTCCAAGGCTACCATAGAATTAGGGAGAGGTGGATGGGAATAGTGCAAATTAAAAACCACAGAGCTCATTGTTCTGAGATTTAACCATTTTTCTTAAATTAACATCCTGAATTGTTTAAGCCTTTATTTAACTACCAGATTTATGAAAAAATAAATTGATTTGAGAATTTTTGCAGTGTTCTTATTACTTTTACGGAGGAGAATATTTTCAATGTCTTCACCTAATGTCCTAATGACCACATGTATCTCATCTAATTTTGCATTCTCAACTTCTCAGTTTTTTTACTTTTAGAGGGAATAGAAAATTTCATATACTTCAGGGTCTACAAAAAATTAAATATCTTTAGTGCAAAGTAATTTTTTTAGTTGCTTTATGGCCATTAGCTTATTTAATCTTTGAAATAACCCCATGAAGTAGGCCCTGTTGTAATCATGATTTTTTTTTTCTAGATATGACTTTGACTCATAGCTACTGAGTTAAGAGATTTCTTTAGTATATTATACAGAATTTTAGCAAACTTACTGTCACCCAGCCAGACATTCTGGCTCCAATGTCCATGCACTTAACCATTCTACCTTAATACCCTAAAATTGTTAGCAGGGGCGTTCTGCTATTCAAAATCTCCAGGCCACATCCCAAACATTGTAAAACCATGGAGGCCTGCAATTTAGTTTCTGGATATTTTTTAGAGTTGGGTACAATTCCTTGTTCAGCCTATTCCTTGTTTAAGCCTGGATATTTTTTTCTTTAAAATTAGACTGTATTGCCCACCATGGAACCTCTCCTTTCTCTAAATATCTATCATGAATTATCCATGAATAATTCAATGGCACAAGATTTACCTACCAACCTTTCAGTACTGGAAGATAAAGTACTGTGGGTCAAAGCTGCTCAAGCTATGAACACAGGCAATTGTATAAAGGATAACACGCACACACACATACACTATATATATTTTTTTCCAGAAACAATTTATGATAGATTTATGAGAATATTTGGAAAGCCTGATTATTAGAGCAGAAATATAATGTTGAGAAATTGAAGCATAATTTGGGTGATGAAAGAGGAGGTGGCATGGATAAGTAATAGAGATTATTAATGAAGAGTAGGGCTTCTTTCATCATCTGGAAATCAGGTTCTATGTTTCCTCAGCTCCAAGCTATTATTTTTTCTAATTTCACACTATCTGACTTTCTGTCTCTCTCTCTCTTCAGATTTCTATTTGTTATCCTCAGTAGGCACCAACTGAATAAGATTCATAACTTACTGTTCTATTTTGTTAGCTGCCGGAATACAATACACCAGAAATGGATTGGCTTTTAATAAAAGGGGATTTATTTTGTTAGTTCTTCAGAAGAAAGGCAGCTAGCTTCCAACTGAGGTTCTTTGTTACGTGGGAAGGCACAGGATGGTCTCTGCTGGCCTTCTCTCCTGGCCTCTGGGTCCCAACAACTTTCCCCAGGCTGATCCTTTCTGCATCTCCAAAGGCCTGGGCTGAGCTGCAAGTGCTGAGATGAGGTATGCTGAGCTGCTTGGGCTGTGCTACATTGTGCTCTCTCATTTAAGCACCAGCCAATTAAGTCAAACAGCATTCATTGCAGCAGGCATGCCTCCTAGCCGACTGCAGATGTAAATCAGCAACAGATGAGGTTCACGTACCATTGCCTCATGTCCACAGCAACAGAACTAGGTGCCTTCACCTCGCCAAGTTGACAACTGAATCTAACTACCACACTTACATAGGGGCTAGGAATGCTCAACTATGCCTAATCGTTTAGTTCATTCTAAAAGTTCCTGAGAAAGTACTGAAGAAACGAAGAATCATAAAGTTCTGTTACAGTACATTTGATATATGTTTCCACCATCATAATTTATAGTGTCTGTCATTTACCCAAAAGATACCTGGTGAATTGTGATTTCCTATCTTACTTATTCTGATACATATTACTATAACATTAATTCATATTTCAAAGAAAATAGGAAAAATATGCATATGTAAAGCTCACTCTCATATTATCTGTGATGGTTTGGTTCAGCTGTCAACTTGGTCAGGTGATGGCGCCCAGTTGTTTAGTCAGGCAAGCACTAGCCTAACCATCACTGCAAAGATATTTCATGGCTGGTTGATAAACCGGTAGGCTGGCTTATTAAATAATCAGTCAGTTGATTGCATCTGTGACTGATTGCATATATGATCAACTAAGGGTGTATCTTCATAAACAAGAGAATCTGATCATTTAGAGTTGATCCAATCAGTTAAAGATTTGTAACAGAAAAGAGAATTTTCAGTTTCTTCAGCTAGCGAGCTTCTCCTGGAGTTTGTCTAGACCCTTCATCAAAGTTGCCAACCTCATAACCTGCTCTACAAATTTTGGACTCTTGTATGTCCATGGCTGTGTGAGACACTTTTATAAATCTCACAAATACAGATATCCCCTGTGGATTCTGTTTTTCTAGAGAACTCTTACTAATACAGCTTGTTACTGGAAGGGTTAGTAAGAGACAGAACCTTAAAATGTTTTTTACAGTTGGCTTTCTACTCTGATTAGATTCAAAGGCACTAATGACTTTATTTCCAATAATCAAGGTGGCATTGGGAGTCCATGGCATGAGTTGGCAATAGAGATACACAAAATATCACCATTTGTTTATGCTAATTGCATGCTTATATGAGGCAAGGCTCTGGGTGAGGTTTTTGGGTAAGGTTTTTGACACCTTAATAGAGTTTTGTGGAGTTAAAAGATATAATGATGTTAGGTTGTTCCTACCTGCACTGGATACTGTTATGAGGGGGAAAGATGAGCTGTGGGCTTCAAATTTGCAACTTAAATACCATTTGAAAGATGTAAAAGTTTCTATGTGTGCCCTGAAAGAAAATCTTATTTCCTATGATAACAGACTTGAGCTTTCTGAAAACCAGACACAGAGTCCTGTTGTGTGAGTAACAGATTTACAACATAAACTAAATTCTCAACCTTGAATGATGTTTGCTGCTGAAGTAAGGGCTTTAATGGGAAAAGATTGATATCCTGAAACTTGGCATGGGGATATATGGGTTGATAATGATGGCAGTGGGAACATGGAAACTCTAGATTCTGCTTTGAAATGATCTGTCCTGAGAAAACAGCTACCCAGCCTGCCTTGAGGAAACAGCTTCCTGACCTGCAGTCCACCCTGATGAGTCTTTATGAAACCTCTATCTAAAGATATTAATCCTTCAGTATCTGCAAAACCTGTAACCACCTCCACTGGGGAAAGAGCCCTCACTCCTCTATCTGGAGCAATTAATCCTGTTTCACCAGATGAAACTGCAATGGAATGCCCTGAGGTAATTGTCTTGAAAGACACTTCTAATTCTCACTTTTCTCCAAGACCTATAACTTAAGTCTCAACAGGCTCCTAAAGGTGAAGTACAAAGTGTGACCCATGAGGATGTACACTATACTCCAAAAGAACTGCATGAGTTCTCCAATTTATATAGATAAAATCTGGGGACTATATATGGGAATGGATAGTAAGTATGTGGGATAATGGTGGAAGGAATATAAAGTTGGATAAGGCTGAATTTATTGATATATGCCCACTAAGCAGAGATTCTGCATTCAATGTTATAGCTTGAGGGTATTAGAAAGGGTATTAACAACTTGGGTGGTTGGCTGAAACATGGAACAAAACGTGGCTGACATTATCTGAGGTTGAAATGCTGATGTATAATGTAGATGGGGGAGGGGGTCCAAAGGCTTAGAGAGACAGAAGATTAGAGTGGATTTATCATAGAAAACCTGCTTACACCACAAAGAATGTCCAGAGGCCACACCTTTTACCAGGACTTGGAGGAATAAATTTGTGAGACTAGCTCTATCATCTCTGAAGAGCTCTGTAGCCACCCTTCTCTATTGATCAGATATTATTGTGATAACTGCTGTCACTGAGCTATAATCCTTAAACACAATGAGTATGATTGGATCCCAAGTTGGCAGAAGCCAAGTGACAGCTGTTAATTACCACAGACAAGGTGGGAGTAGCCACCATGATGGATAGCAGACTCAAAGCAGAAGTCAACATACTCTGGCTCACAGAGACCTACGGTGTTGGTTAGTAGATCATGGGATACTTGGAATTAAAATAGATAGGCAGTCTACTGGTTTGAGCTGCATAAGCAGAAGCTCCTAGGTCAAGTGCACAGAAATCTAACTTGAATTACTGAAACAGAGTCACAGCCCTTTAATTAATTCCCATGCATGAGACAGTTTACAGACTTAGAGCCCCTTGAATGAGGGGAGGTACCCTTGGGAAGGACGCTGCTACAATGGCCAAAATATACACTGTTTAACCTGACCCCCGGCCTTCCCCAAGGAGACCTACAGCCTTCTATCAGGGTAACTGTGCACTGGAGAAAAAGAAATGAACAGATGTTTCATAGATTACTAGACACTGGCTCAGAAATAACACTAATTCTAGGAGACTCAAAACATCACTCTAGACCAACATTCAGAGCAGGAGCTTATGAAGGTCAGGTGATGGATGAAGTTTTAGCACAGTTTCATCTCACATTGAGTTCGGTGGGTCCCCAGACCCATTCTGTGGTCATTTTTCCCAGTTCCAGAATGCATAATTAGAATTTACATATTTAGCAACTGGCAGAATCCCTATGTTGGTTCTCTGACTCATGGAGTGAGGATTATTATGGTAGGAAAGGCCAAGTGGAAGCCACTAGAACTGCCTCTACCCAGAAAATCAGAAGTAAATTCCTGGGAGGGTTGCAGAGATTTGTGCTACTCTTAAGGACTTAAAGAATGCAGGAGTGAATATTCTCACTACATCCCCATTTGACTCTATTTGGTCTGTACATAAAATAATGGGTATTGGAGGATGACAGTGGATTATCATAAACTTAACCAAATGGCAACTCTAATTGCAGCTACTGTTCCAGATGTGTTATCATTGCTTGGGCAAATCAACAGATCTCCTGGTACCTGGTATGCAGCTATCAATCTGGTAAATGCTTTTTTACTCAATAGCTGTTAGTAAGGACCACCAAAAACAGTTTGCATTCAGCTGACAAGGCCAGCAATATACCTTCACTGTCCATGAAACTGCAATGGAATGCCCCGATAAATGCTACCTCTGGGGTTTATCAATTCTCCCAGTCTTATGTCATAATCTTGTCTGCAGGGACCTTGATAATTTCTCCCTCCCACAATACATCACACTGGCCCATTATATTGATGATATCATGTTTATTGAACCTAGTGAGCAAGAAGTAGCAACTACTCTAGACTTATTGGTATGGCAGTTGTGTGTCAGGGGATGGCAGATAAATCCCACAAAAATTCAGGGGCCTTCCATCTCAGATAAATTTTTATGTGTCCAGTGGTATGTCAAGATATCCCTTCTAAAGTGAAGGATAAGCTGTTGCATCTGGCCCCAACTTACAACAAAAAAAGAGGCACAATGCCCAATTGGCTTCTTTGTATTTTGGGAGACAATATATTCCTCATTTGGGTATGCTACTCCAACCTATTTACCAAGTGACCAGAAAGGCTGCTAGTTTTGAGTGGGAACCAGAAAAAATAGGAGGTTCTGCAGCAGGTCTAGGCCACTGTGCTAGCTAGTCTGCTACTTGGGCCATATGAACCAGCAGATCCAATGGTGCTGGAAGTGTCAGTGGCAGATAGAGATGCTGTCTGGAGCCTCTGACAGGCCCCTATAGGAGAATCACAATGCATGCCCTTAGGATTTTAAAGTAAAGCTTTACCATTTTCTGCAGATAACTACTATCCTTTTGAGAAACAGCTTTTAGACTGCTACTGGGCCTTAGTAGAGACTGGACACTTAACCATGGGCCACAAGTCGCCATGAGAACTGAGTTGCCTATCATGAGGTGGGTGTTGTCTGACCCAGCACACCATAAATTTAGGCATGCACAGCAGCACTCCATAATAAAATGGACATGGTATATAAGAGATAGGGCTCAAAGAGGTCCTGAAGGCACAAGTAAGTTATACGAGGAAGTGGCACAAATGTCCATGGCCCTCAAACCTGCCACATTACTTTCTCTTTCACAGCCTGGAGCTATGGCCTCTTGGGGTGTTCCTTACACTCAGTTGACTGCATTCAGTGCTTCTGCCAAAACTACTGTCTGTGGACTTAGAGAATGCCTTATCCACCATCATGGTATTCCACACAGTATCACTTATGTTCAAGGAACCCACTTCACAGCAAATGAAGTACAGGTACAGGCACATGCTCATGGTATTCTCTGGTCTTACAATGTTCCTCATCATCCAGAGGCAGCTTGGTTGATAGAGTGGTGGAATTGCCTTTTGAAGACCCAAATATGGTTCCAACCAAGTAGCAATACTTTGCAGGGCTGGTGCAATGTTCTCCAGGAGGCTGTGCAAACTCTGAATCAGTGTCCACTCTATGGTGCTGTTTTTCCTATAGCCAGGATTCACAGGTCCAGGAATCAAGGGGTGGAAATGGGAGTGGCACTACTCACTATCACCCCTACTGATCCACTAGAAAAAGTGTTGCTTCCTGTCCCAGAAACCTTAAGTTCTGATGCTTTATCAGTCTTAGTTCCAAAAGGAGGAATGCTTCTTATCAGAAGAAACAACAATGATTCCATTGAGCTGGAATTAAGACTGCCACCTGGCCATTTCGGGCTTCTCCTGCCTCTGAATCAACAGGCTCAGGTGTTTGATCCTAACTGTCAAGGGAAAATAGGACTGCAACTACACAACAGAGATAAAAAAGGGTTTTCCTGGAATGGAGGAGATCCCCTAGAGCGTCTCTTAGTGCTACCAGGCCCTGTGATTAAAGTCAATGGACGTAAATGCAATAACTCAATCCAGGCAGAATTACCAATGGCCCAGAAACTTCAGGAATGAAGGTTTGTGTCATGCCACCAGGCAAAGAACCACAGCCATCTGAAGTGCTTGCTGAGGGTAGAGGGAATATGGAATAGGTAGTGGAAGAAGGTAGTGATAAATGTGATCTATGACCTTGTGACCAGTTACAGAAATGATGACTTTGATGATATGAATATTTCCTACTTTTTTTGTTATAAGTATGTTTAAAGTGTTGCATATTCAATTCCTGGTGCTTGCTCATGCCAAAAAAAAAAAAAAAATTAAAAATAAGGTGGTTGTATAGCTGCCCAATTGACAAGAGGGTCCAAGTATCATCTCGGCCAGGTGATGGTACACAGCTATCTGTTAAGGAAAGTACTTGCCTAACCATTACAGCAACAATATTTCATGGTTGGTTGTTAAACCAGAAAGCTGACATTAAATAATTAGTAAGTTGATTGCATCTGTGACCGATTACATCTAAGATCAACTAAGGGTGTGTCTTCCACAAACAAGAGAACCCAGTCAGTTGGATTTGATCCAATCATTTGAAGACTTTTAAGGGAAAAGAGAGAATTGTCCCTGTTTCTTCATCCAATGAGCCTCTACTGTGAAGTTCATCTAGGCTCTTCATTGGAGTTGCCAGCCTCATACTTGCAGTATGGATTTTGGACTATTCTGCCTCCATTGTTGTATGAGACATTTTTATGAATCTCATTTTTATAGTTACCTCCTGTTGGTTCTGTTTCTCTTGAGAACTCTAATACACTATTCTATTCAATAGATTGGTCCTGGTCATCATTTTGACATGAGACGTCATACCAGGAAGGATTGAGCATAGGCCTATTATGTTCTAGTCCCTTATAAAACTATCAATGAATTTGAACTAAATTATACTCAACAATTAAAAATTAAATTAAAACATATCTCTAGTTTTCATATTAGTGAAAATTTTTGAAATAAGTGAAGAAATCATTAGAAAAGAATAAATATCTGAAAAATTAAAACTTGCCTCAACAGAGAGCCAATTCTCTCTGAAGAAACCCTAATAATTGCCTGGGGTTCTACTCCTCATTGCTCTTGAAGGGCAGGAGGGAACATGAATGCTCCACCCTTTCTTCAGGGCCCTGTTAAGCCTGGAAGGACTGTTTCCCTAAACTGATAAAGGCAATACTCTCCCAATTAAACATGTTCTTGAATGCCAAGGAGGCAATGGAAGAGCTGGTGGATGAGTGGCTGGTGAAAGCCATTGGGATCTCCAACTTCAACCACTTCCAGGTTGAAAGGCTGTTGACCAAATGTGGACTGAAACATAAACCTGTGACTAACCAGATCCCATGTCACCCATACCACATGCAGGAGAAACTGATCCAGTACTGCCATCCAAAGGCATCACAGTCATGGCCTACAGCCCCCTGGGTTCTCCAGATAAAACTTGGACCAAGCCAGAGGAACCTTCACTACTGGAGTATTCCAACATGAAGGAGATTGCTGCAAAGCACAAAGACTGCAACCCAGGTTCTGATCTGGTTCCATATCCAGAGGATTGTGTCTATGATCCCCAAGTCTGTGGCACCTCAACACATTGCTGAAAATTATAAGGTCTTTGACTTTAAACTGAGTGATGAGGAGAAAGCAACTATACTCAGCTTCAACAGAAATTGGAGGGCCTGCACCAAAGAGCCTGTCTCTCATTTGGAAGATTATCCATTCTCAATCTCCAGATGAGATTATCTAGTGAAATCTCTCTCCTCACTATACTGGTGTGGACTTTCTTCTATCCATAACCAATTTTAACCAGGCTTTTCTGAAATCATACTGAATGTGGACCTGCTGTATGTCTGAATCCAGTGTTTATCAGAACCAGTATGTTCAATTAAGAATACCTCATCATTGGAAAATAAGACCCAGAAAGAAAGAAGCAGTTTTCACTTATTTGATCATATGCTTATTAAATACTGTGAACTCTGCTACCATTGAGAATACAAAGGTAAAAAGCAATTACTGAGAATGTACCATGCTACCAATACTATGAAGTGCTTTTTGTATGTGTTAACTATTCTGGTTTGAGACTGTTATGTACCCCAGAAAGACCATGTTCTTCTAATTCAGTCTTGGGGGGGCAGACCTACTGTTGGGTGGGACATTTGGAATGGGTTGTTTCCATGGAGATATGACCCACCCAATTTTGGATAAGACTTTTTGAGTAGTTATTTCCTTGGACATGTGACCCCTACCATTCAAGGTGGGTCTTAATTAGTTTACTAGAGTCCAAATAAAAGCAAACAAACAGATTAAACCAAGACACACATATTTGGAGATGCTAAGCTAAGAGATGAAACCCAGAATCTTCCCCAGAGAAGCTAAGTGAGGAACCACAGATGCTTAGCATGAAAGACACCAGAAATAGGAGCTGAGAGAGCTGTCTGAAACCAAGCACCAGGAGTGAAGGATAGCAGACACTGCCATGTGCTTTCCCGTGTGACAGAGAAATCCAGGAGAAGATTGGCCTTTCTTGAGTGAAGGTATCCTCTTGTTGGTGCCTTAATTTGGACATATTCATATTTTTAGAATGGTAAACTTGTAACTTAATAAATCCCCTCTTTAAATGCCAAAATAAATTTGGTTCAATGGAAAAAATATTTTGTAAATTCCACTTGGTTAGTAAAAAAAGAGTTCTCATTTTACTGTTGAATTAAATCAGATATTGACTCACATTCTCGTTCATACCAATCCCTTTTTCCCTCCAATATAAGAACAGTGAAAAACCTCAGAAAACCACAAAGGAAAAAACAGCACCCATGATTATTCCATGTTCATATCATGAACTAAAAGGTTTTGTTTTTTTCCTATGCATTTAAAATATACTTTCAAAAAGTCATACTGTATATATTATATTGTATTTACCACATATGGTAGTTCAGAGCTGTTATTGTACCCCAGAAAAGGCCATGTCCTTTTAATACATTTTTGTGGGTACAAACCTGTTCTGGGTGGGATCTTTTGATAAGGTTGTTTCAACTGAGCTCTGACCCAGACCATTCAACGTGGATCTTAGTCCTTTACTGGAGTCCTTTTTAAGAAGATAAAAGGTAGAAAAACCCAGAGAAATAGAGAGACACATTTGGAGAGAGCTTAGAGAGAGAAACACTCTGGGCGTGCTAAGAAAGAAGCCAAAGGAGCTGAGAGAAAAAGTCACTGAAACTTGAAGCTAAACCCAGGAAAGAAGGACCAGCAGACTCCAGCTGTGTGCCTTCCCATGTGACAAAGGAGCCCAGGAGAGAAGGATCAGCAGATGCTGACCCTGTGCCTTCCCATTGTAACGGAGGAACCCCAGATGCCATTAGCCTTTCTTCAGAGAAGGTATCATCCTGTTGTGGCCTTAATTGGTACATTTTCATGGATTTAGAACTGTAAATTTGTAAACCAATAAATTCCCATTGTAAAAAACAATCCATTTCTGATATATTGCATTCCAGCAGCTTTAGCAATCCAAAACACCAGATATCACTAAATCTTTTTCAATAGTATATTGGCTGTCTATCATACCAGTGTATAAATACTCTATTTTACTTATCCATTTAAATAATACCCAATTTTCCCTATTACAAATAATACTCTGATGAACATCTGGCACATACTTCTTTAGACACACATATACATGCACACACATATGTATATAATATCATGTTAAAGAGTGATGCTAAACAACAAGTAGATTATTGGATGATGATGGCCGTATATCCCTGATTGTCACTATGCTCAAATAATTGACTATCGCTTAAATTATGCATTCATTTCCACCTTTCCCATCAGGTATCTGATTATAACTGATAATTAGCAAGTGTTCCTACAGTGATCTCACTTATACAAATTAACAAAATCAAACAAGATTGAAATTTATTGTCCTGTTCAGTGAATCATAAGTCTGGCATCTGTTACCACCAATGTAGACTTTTATACCTGGCTGTAAAAGATTGTCTGAAAAAAGCATTTTCTGATTATCTTCTAATGAAATTATTCTTAGAAGACAATATTATAAGAAACACATCACTATACTTCTCTATTGAAAAAAAGTTCAAACTAATTTTACATTTAGGTTGCCCATACAACAAGGAAACTCCTTCAGCTCATAAATTTATATTAAAGGAAAATCAGAATACTTTGGAGAATATCCATTTTGAAATAGACTAGGGAGGACAAAACTGTATCTTCCTCAAGGATTTGCTCTAGTGATGACAGACAGAGAAAAACAACATTGCTGAATAAAGTAAAGGGTGAATCAATTTGGCAAAACTTGTGCTCTTCAATTTTCCATCAAATAAATCTGGAGGTCCACTTTGGAAAGGCCACATCTTATTTTTCTTTGTATTTACATTGTCACTATAAAGACCAATGTCTGATTTTGTTCATTATTACTGTGATAATAAGTAGGAATCAACATTTTAAAAGTAGCTTATTATTAGATATTTAAAAACTGATGGATTGCTCTTTTAAATAGACTACTTCTAATAATTATTCCTTATTCTTGAAAAACTACCATAAAAATAGTTTTAATTTACTTTGGCTCTCATACCAAACATGAGTGCAAGGTAAATTTAATCTTTATAAAAATCTGTCAAGAAAATAGCTGAATTGTGCAATGTCCCATAACTCCAACAGAATTACCATGTGATTAAAATGGCATTGTTCATTTGCTTTATTATCAGTAAACAAAAACATTTTAAATTAAAAGTTTCTTTGTGTCTAGATATTGAATACCCAAATTTAATATAATTTTTCAATACAAAACTAATGCTTAAAATTTGCTACCAAAAATATGGCCATTATATATATTCACAGACAATAACTTTTTCTACATCCCTAATGAGCAATTTGTCCTAAATACTGGAAAATAATAAGAAGCAGGGTGTATGATATTATTATTTCCATAAGTATTCAATTTTTGATCCTTCTTTATTTCAGTAGATAATACAAAAACATGATATGAAATTTAAGAGCTAAAAATGTATGTCGAGCTCTCTTCCTACGGCAGACCGAGTAGACGCGGGCCTGGAGGCAGCGGTCAAGATCGTCATGTCCTCTCGCTTCCGTCACCCTCTGCCCAGTCAAGATGGGTTTTATATTTTCAAAATCTATGAATGAAAACTTGAAAACTCAACAGGAGTTCATGCTTATGAATTCACGACTTCAGTTCCTCCTCCAGAACAGCTACTAGAGAAGTAGAAACGATTCAGAACAGCTCCCGGAGCCACAACAGAGACCAAGAAGACAGCGTACCCCATTCTGGAATGTCTGACTGGCTGGGAGAACCCGCTCCGGTGAGATCGCCGAGGGGGGCGGGCTTCCCCGGGCCGGGGCGGCAGGCGGCCGGAGTCCCTCCCTCCCTCCTTCCCGGGCCGACTGGGAGAATTGGACAGGTGGTCCCGTCAAGCCACGGCGGCTGGTGCCACGCCCCCATGCGCGGCCCCCCGGACCAGCTTGGAGAATTGGATCAGAGATCCCCAAGCCGCGGAGACATGGGGACAGGGGTCCCTTCCAAACACGTGGCTTCCCGGTCCAGCTGGGAACGGTGGATAGACACTTCCCCAAGCTGCGGCAGCTGACGCCCCCCCACCACACTTGGCGCACCGGGCCGGCTGGGAAATTCGGATTGGCACTCCCCCAAGCCGCTTCGGCTGGCGACCCCCCCCCCCCACAGCAAGAGTTTTCCAAAGTTAAAGGACCCACAGCACCTTTTACTGGTGGGACGCTCAGACAGATGAGCACAACGAGCGCCACCTACTGGGCAGGATAAGAAAAATAGAGCCCAGAGATTTCACAGAAAAATCTTTCAGCCTGCGGGGTCTTACACCCAGGGAAATCTTATTAAATGCCCAGACGCCAGCAGAAGATAATGGATCACACTCAGAAAATTGAACATGTGGCCCAGTCAAAGGAACAAACCAATAGTTCAAATGAGATACAGGAGCTGAGACAACTAATGCTGAATATACGAACAGAAATGGAAAACCTCTTCAAAAACCAAATTGATAAATTGATGGAGGAAATGAAGAAGACATGGGCTGAACAAAAAGAAGAAATAGAAAAACTGAAAAAACAAATTACAGAACTTATGGGAGTGAAGGACAAAGTAGAAAAGCTGGAAAAAACAATGGATACCTACAACGGTAGATTTAAAGAGATAGAAGCTAGAATTAGTGAATTGGAGGATGGAACATCAGAATTCCAAAAAGAAACAGAAACTATAGGGAAAAGAATGGAAAAATTTGAACAGGGGATCAGGGAACTGAATGACAATATGAAGTGCACAAATAGATGTGTTGTGGGTGTCCCAGAAGGAGAAGAGAAGGGAAAAGGAGGAGGAAAACTAATGGAAGAAATTATCACTGAAAATTTCCCAACTCTTATGAAAGACCTAAAATTACAGATCCAAGAAGTGCAGCGCACCCCAAAGAGAATAGACCCAAATAGGCGTTCCCCAAGACACTTACTAGTTAGAATGTCAGAGGTCAAAGAGAAAGAGAGAATCTTGAAAGCATCAAGAGAAAAACAATCCATCACATACAAGGGAAACCCAATAAGACTATGTGTAGATTTCTCAGTAGAAACCATGGAAGCTAGAACATAGTGGGATGATATATTTAAATTACTAAAAGAGAAAAACTGCCAACCAAGACTCCTATATCCAGCAAAATTGTCCTTCAAAAATGAGGGAGAAATTAAAACATTCTCAGACAAAAAGTCACTGAGAGAATTTGTGACCAAGAGACCAGCTCTGCAAGAAATACTAAAGGGAGCACTAGAGTCAGATACAAAAAGACAGAAGAGAGAGGGATGGAGAAGAGTGTAGAAAGAAGGAAAACAGCTATGATATATATAATACAAAAGGCAAAATGGTAGAGGAAAATATTATCCAAACAGTAATAACACTAAATGTTAATGGACTGAATTCCCCAATCAAAAGACATAGACTGGCAGAATGGATTAAAAAACAGGATCCTTCTATATGCTGTCTACAGGAAACACATCTTAGACACAAAGATAAACATAGGTTGAAAGTGAAAGGTTGGGAAAAGATATTTCATGCAAATAGTAACCAGAAAAGAGCAGGAGTAGCTATACTAGTATCCAACAAATTAGACTTCAAATGTAAAACAGTTAAAAGAGACAAAGAAGGACACTATATACTAATAAAACGAACAATTAAACAAGAAGACATAATAATCATAAATATTTATGTACCAAACCAGAATGCCCCAAAATACGTGAGGAAAACACTGCAAACACTGAAAAGGGAAATAGACACATATACCATAATAGTTGGAGACTTCAATTCCCCACTCTCATCAATGGACAGAACATCTAAACAGAGGATCAATAAAGAAATAGAGAATCTGAATATTACTATAAAGGAGCTAGACTTAACAGACATTTATAGGACATTACATCCCACAACAGCAGGATACACCTTTTTCTCAAGTGCTCATGGATCATTCTCAAAGATAGACCATATGCTGGGTCACAAAGCAAGTCTTAACAAATTTAAAAAGACTGAAATCTTACACAACACTTTCTCGGATCTTAAAGGAATGAAGTTGGAGATCAATAATAGACGGAGTGCCAGAAAATTCACAAATACGTGGAGGCTCAACAACACACTCTTAAACAATGAGTGGGTCAAAGAAGAAATTGCAAGAGAAATTAGTAAATACCTCGAGGCGAATGAAAACGAAAACACAACATATCAAAACCTATGGGAAACAGCAAAGGCAGTGCTGAGAGGGAAATTTATTGCCCTAAATGCCTATATTAGAAAAGAAGAAAAGGCAAAAATTCAGGAATTAACTGTCCACTTGGAAGAACTGGAGAAAGAACAGCAAACTAACCCCAAAGCAAGCAAAAGGAAAGAAATAACAAAGATTAGAACAGAAATAAATGAAATTGAAAACATGAAAACAATAGAGAAAATCAATAAGACCAGAAGTTGGTTCTATGAGAAAATCAATAAGATTGATGGGCCCTTAGCAAGATTGACAAAAAGAAGAAGAGAGAGGATGCAAATAAATAAGATCAGAAATGGAAGAGGAAACATAACCACTGATCTCACAGAAATAAAGGAGGTAATAACACGATACTATGAACAATTTTACGCTAATAAATACAACAATTTAGATGAAATGGACGGGTTCCTGGAAAGACATGAACAACCAACTTTGACTCAAGAAGAAATAGATGACCTCAACAAACCAATCACAAGTAAAGAAATTGAATCAGTCATTCAAAAGCTTCCTAAAAAGAAAAGTCCAGGACCAGACGGCTTCACATGTGAATTCTACCAAAGATTCCAGAAAGAATTAGTACCAACTCTCCTCAAACTCTTCAAAAAAATTGAAGTGGAGGGAAAGCTACCTAATTCATTCTATGAAGCCAACATCACCCTCATACCAAAATCAGGCAAAGATATTACAAAAAAAGAAAACTACAGACCAATCTCTCTAATGAATATAGATGCAAAAATCCTCAACAAAATTCTAGCAAATCGAATCCAACAACACATTAAAAGAATTATACATCATGACCAAGTAGGATTCATCCCAGGTATGCAAGGATGGTTCAACATAAGAAAATCAATTAATGTGATACACCATATCAACAAATCAAAGCAGAAAAATCACATGATCATCTCAATTGATGCAGAGAAGGCATTTGACAAGATTCAATATCCTTTCCTGTTGAAAACACTTCAAAAGATAGGAATACAAAGGAACTTCCTTAAAATGATAGAGGGAATATATGAAAAACCCACAGCTAATATCATCCTCAATGGGGAAAAATTGAAAACTTTCCCCCTAAGATCAGGAACAAGAGAAGGATGTGCATTATCACCACTATTATTCAACATCGTGTTGGAGGTTGTAGCCAGAGCAATTAGACAAGAAAAAGAAATACAAGGCATCAAAATTGGAAAGGAAGAAGTAAAACTATCACTGTTTGCAGACAATATGATACTATACGTCGAAAACCCGGAAAAATCCACAACAAAACTACTAGAGCTAATAAATGAGTACAGCAAAGTAGCAGGTTACAAGATCAACATTCAAAAATCTGTAGCATTTCTATACACTAGTAATGAACAAGCTGAGGGGGAAATCAAGAAACGAATCCCATTTACAATTGCAACTAAAAGAATTAAATACCTAGGAATAAATTTAACTAAAGAGACAAAAAACCTATACAAAGAAAACTACAAAAAACTGCTAAAAGAAATCACAGAAGACCTAAATAGATGGAAGGGCATACCGTGTTCATGGATTGGAAGACTAAATATAGTTAAGATGTCAATCCTACCTAAATTGATTTACAGATTCAATGCAAAACCAATCAAAATCCCAACAACTTACTTTCAGAAATAGAAAAACCAATAAGCAAATTTATCTGGAAGGGCAGGGTGCCCCGAATTGCTAAAAGTATCTTGAGGAAAAAAAATGAAGCTGGAGGTCTCACGCTGCTGGACTTTAAGGCATATTATGAAGCCACAGTGGTCAAAACAGCATGGTATTGGCATAAAGATAGATTATCGACCAATGGAATCGAACAGAGTGCTCAGATATAGACCCTCTCATCTATGGACATTTGATCTTTGATAAGGCAGTCAAGCCAACTCACCTGGGACAGAACAGTCTCTTCAATAAATGGTGCCTAGAGAACTGGATATCCATATGCAAAAGAATGAAAGAAGACCCGTATCTCACACCCTATACAAAAGTTAACTCAAAATGGATCAAAGATCTAAACTGTTATGTTTATGGTCTAAGACCATAAAACAGTTAAAGGAAAATGTAGGGAGATATCTTATGAAACTTACAATTGGAGGCGGTTTTATGGACCTTAAACCTAAAGCAAGAGCACTGAAGAAGGAAATAAATAAATGGAAGCTCCTCAAAATTAAACACTTTTGTGGATCAAAGAACTTCATCAAGAAAGTAGATAGACAGCCTACACAATGGGAGACAATATTTGGAAACAACACATCAGATAAAGGTTTAGTATCCAGAATTTATAGAGATTTTCCAACTCAACAACAAAAAGACAGCCAGCCCAATTACAAAATGGGAAAAAGACTTGAAGAGACACCTCTCAGAAGAGGAAATACAAATGGCCAAAAGGCACATGAAGAGATGCTCAATGTCCCTGGCCATTAGAGAAATGCAAATCAAAACCACAATGAGATATCATCTCACACCCACCAGAATGGCCATTATCAACAAAACAGAAAATGACAAGTGCTGGAGAGGATGCGGAGAAAGAGGCACACTTATCCACTGTTGGTGGGAATGTCAAAGGGTGCAACCACTGTGGAAGGCAGTTTGGCGGTTCCTCAAAAAGCTGAATATAGAATTGCCATACGACCCAGCAATACCATTGCTAGGTATCTACTCAAAGGACTTAAGGGCAAAGACACAAACGGACATTTGCACACCAATGTTTATAGTAGCGTTATTTACAATTGCAAAGAGATGGAAACAGCCAAAATGTCCATCAACAGACGAGTGGCTAAACAAACTGTGGTATATACATGCGATGGAATATTATGCAGCTTTAAGACAGAATAAACTTATGAAGCATGTAATAACATGGATGGACCTAGAGAACATTATGCTGAGTGAGTCTAGCCAAAAACTAAAGGACAAATACTGTATGGTCCCACTGATGTGAACCGACATTCAAGAATAAACTTGGAATATGTCATTGGTAACAGAGACCAGCAGGAATTAGAAACAGGGTAAGATAATGGGTAATTGGAGCTGAAGGGATACAGACTGTGCAACAGGACTAGATACAAAAACTCAAAAATGGACAGCACAATAATACCTAATTGTAAAGTAATCATGTTAAAACACTGAATGAAGCGGCATCTGAGCTATAGGTTTTTTGTTTGTTTGTTTGTGTCTTTTTTTTTACTACTATTATTATTTTTATTTTTTTCTCTATATTAACATTCTGTATCTTTTTCTGTTGTTTGGCTAGTTCTTTTCCTAAATCGATGCAAATGTACTAAGAAATGATGATCATGCATCTATGTGATGATGTTAAGAATTACTGATTGCATATGTAGAATGGAATGATTTCTAACTGTTGAGTTAATTTCTTTTTTTTCTTTAATTAATAAAAAAAATGCTTATTAAAAAAATGTATGTAAAGAAAAGCAGTAAATCTCCTTCTCACCCCTACTAGACACTCAGTTTCCTTTTCCAGAGGAATCACTAAGAGAGTTTCTGAGTAGTTTTGAAGATATATAACATGTATAAGTATACTTTATACATATATATATATATGTATATACATATACAATTATATACATATACAATTTTTTATATATATACATATACAATTCTCCCTTTAAAAAACATACATATATAAAAATGATAAAAGACTCAACAAAGAGTGCTGCACCTTTCTTTTTCCATAGTTTATTTTAAAAATCCTTCTATATTTTTACACATAGAAATGCCTTGTCATTTTTTAATAGTTGCATGTTATAATGAGCTGATGTATAATACTTTATTTAACCAATCTTCTTTTGAACACTTAACAACTTAACATTTAAGTTATTACCTCTCCTTTAATGTTATAATTTTGTAGTTATTATCCTTGCAAATAAATCTTTTGTACAGGTGTAACTATCTGTAAGATAAATCCCTACAAATTAAATAACATGATCAAAGTGTAAATGCATTTTAAATTTTGATAGATACTGCCATTTACTCTCATGGAAGATCAAAATGCACATGATATAAATTTAAATACTATTTTATTTATTTTCTCACATCTTTACCAACAAAAGCATTACTGAAATTTTGGTTTGCAAATTGGTAACAAAAAGGAAAAATATAACTTCAGTTATATTTATATAATTCCACATTATATAGCATTCATTGTATTATTATTCATTATATTATTATGGCAGATATATTTTAATAAATTTAATAGACATCTGTTTAATTTGACGTAAGTTCCATATTTTGAACTTTTTTTATACTGTTGTATGTATGTATGTATGTACGTACGTACGTATTTGGTATGCTGTATGGTAGGGGTCACATTTCATTCATTTCCCATGTGAGTATCCTGTTATCGCAGCACAAGTTGTTGAATTTTTGCTTGTTTGTGTTTTGGGGGGAAGTGCATGGGCTGGGAATCAAACCCAGGTCTCCCTCACTGCAGGCAAAACTTATACCACCGAACTACCCTCACACCCCCACTTGTATTTATTTTGTTTATCCAGTTGAAAGCCTTTTTTTCGGGAGTTCTTCGTATAATAGCAAAAAAAGAAAAAATCATTTCTTCTTTATTGCAAATTTTTTTTCTGGCCTGCCACCTCATTTAATTTGCTTTTGGATTTTACTGCAGAGCATTTTTTTAATTTTATAGATTATTTTTAGCCATTTTTTCCTTGTCTGGCTTCTGTTTGTTTCCATGCTTAAAACTACCTTCTCCTAAATTTATATTATCTTTATGATTTCTATTATTTATAATGGTTTATTTTGTTACTTTTAAATATCTTGTTTTTCTGAAATATATTTTAGTTTAAGCAATGAGAGAGGGCTCTAACTTTATTCTTTCCACATAAATGTACATTTGTGCCAAACTCCTCATTAAACCTTGTTTTCCTTATTGATCTGAAATATTTACTTTATTATATACTAAAGTTCACATATAATTAGGTCTATTTAGGTGGAGGAGTGTATAAGATAGGATTTTTTTTTTTTTTTTTTTTTACAAGGGCAGGCATCAGGAATCGAACCTGGGTCCTCTGGCATGGCAGGCGAGCATTTTCACCTGCTGAGCCACCGTGGCCCACCCTAAGATATGATCTTTGTCATCCAGGAGCATCTAATGAAATGAAATAAGCACAAACCAATTTAAACATCATTTGGAGAAACTCAAGTAATAATTTGCCTAAAGTATTTGTAGTATATCCAGAGAAATACATCTAGTATATTATCACACAGTCAGGCATTAAAGGGGACTCTTGCATAGTTTTGCTTACTGTAATAGTCAATTTGTGTGTCAAGTTAGCCAGATTATGGTGTCCAGTAATTTGGCAAGCAAGCCCTGGCCTGATTGCTATTGTGATGGTATTTCTTAGATGGATTTAAATCATAAATCAGTTGATTGTATCTATAGCTGATTACATCTACAATCAGCAAAGGAAATTGCCTTCCAGGAGTAAGAGGAATCCCCTCATCCAGTCAGTTAGAGGCCTTAAAGCAAAGATTGGGGATTTCAACAGTAAGAAAAAATATGTGTATCTGTTTCTACATAAGCCAGTCCTCATCTCTTAGGTAATTCATCAACTTTACTGGAGTTTCCAATTTGAAGCGCTATAGATTTCAGACTTTCTAAACCCTTGGTCACATGAGCTAATTTCTATAATTCTTATTATAGTTAACTGAATTATTTATTTGATCATGAAAACACAACCTGGAATATGACTTATGTATTCTTTAATGTATAGAAATAATTTGAAAATTGGAACAATTTTTAAGGATATTACACAATAAGATTCTGCTAATCATAGTTTTTCTCTTTAAAGATCTGGAGCCAACCTCTAGTGTGTGGCTAAAAAAATTATCACTGCTTCAGTTTTGTTTGTATTTCTTTTCTTTTAATTTTTGCTAATCTTTCTCTCTTCCATGACTGTACATTTAAATGGCATCTTTAGATACTTGTTTCAGTGTAATCAACATGCGGTAGTGTTTAACTATGACCAAGGTAAGCGATGCAGATTTAATTTACATTTCAGAAAGCTTAAAAAAAAAGGCAAAATTTACTAAAAATAATGAGGGACAAATATATTAGAAGAACTACAGGTTTAACTTTTTGCATACAAAATAGATGAAATCAGGTATGGGACAAGGCAAAAATGGATGAGTGGAAAACAGTAATGATCCATAGAGATAAAGAGGTAGATGCATGAATTAAAATCCTGGATCCAGACATTGCCATTTTCTGACATAAGGCAAGTTATTTCAATCAACTGTGTTTCTATTTTCCCTCTGTAAAATGGAGGTAATAACATTTACTTTGACTTCGTTGTGAAAATTAAATGAACAATGGAAATATTTCTAAAGCACTTAGGACAGTATTTGACATACAATAAACTCTCAATGATAATAGCTATTTATAAGGATCATATATGCCACATTAACATTTTTGGACTAAATTTCATAGATAATACAGATATTTGTACTTTAAAAATAAAAATATGATGGCAGTATGAAAAATTATTTGGAAGGAAGGAGGACTGGTTAGGAATTCTGTAGTTTATTAGATGCTTGACTATCAGGTTACTCCTTAAAAGGGAAATATAATACCTATCTCTCATGATTATTATGAGAATGAAATTGGATAATATACATTCAAGTGCTTGATAAACTGAGATAATGAAAAACACTGATTGTTAGTATAGTTAATTTGAGTAAGAAACACTAATACTATCGATTGATCTGAATGGTGACTTCCAAAGAGAGAGGATGTCAAAGGAGGCAACAATAGGGACTTTTAAAGGCAAAAAAAGTTCCTTTCTCTTTATATTCCTATTTGTCCAGTGGTTAACCCAAAATCTGATTATATTCTCATGAGTGAAAGAAATCTTTTATCTCCCAATCTGTTGTTTGATATTAAAAATTGGCTGTTTTGATTCATTCAATACATTTGAAATCGTTTCCTGTGGAACATTTTTAAAATTAAAGATCAAATAAGCCTACCTCCCCCATTTGCTCAGGGTTGCTGGTATCAGAAGAAACCTAATCATTTTGCAAATATAGCAATCAGCAAACAAGAACAAATTTTCATATAGGAAAATAACTAAAACCACATGGGTGCTTTAAGACACACAGTTAACTGTTTATTATTTGTGGTTACTAGACATTAAAACTTTGATAGAATAGGGAGAAAATAAAGGAAGCCAGATTCTATCCATCTCACACCTGCTTCGTTTCCCCTAGATCTGTTAAAATACAAAGAACTAATGTGCAATTGGTATTCCTAAATGGTTCAATACTCCTGAAAGCAAGATTTAGTATGTAAAAACGAAGAGGACATCTCATCAATATTTCTGTAATTATAATAAAATATTCCCATATTAGAAATTGATCTCATACAGTATAATTATGGGCTAAGGACTATTTAAATTTAGAGCTTTGCAAACATTTTAAAAGAATGGAAATAGTTTATTGGTTAAAACCCTTTGGAAATATACAACTATTAAATATTTTTCCAGTAAGTAATTAATTTTCAACTCAAGAGAAAATTTTAATTTAGAAACATCAGGGAACTAACCTGTCAAAGGTAAGAATTCAAACTCTTTCTTGGAAATATAAGATACAAGCAACAACAGAAGAGCCATAGGGTTTTTTTTGTTTTTTTTTTGTTTGTTTGTTTTTTTCTTGTCTTAACTCCTCCATAACGCAAACAGAAACCAAGAAAACAAACAAACAAAGAACATTTTCAACAAAACTAGAGGGGATGGGTCTCTGTTAACCCCTAATTGTGAGTGGATGGGGTTGAACCAATTACAACAGCAAAAGCTGTGTGGAAATAGCAGCTACACTGGACAAAGAAGAGAGAAGACACAGGACACTTATTATGGTTCTAATAGCTGGGAAATAAGAAATGACCATCAATTACTTGAGGATTCTTCACTCAGAGTGCAGGACTAGAAAACGTTTGAAGTTGGAGGAGAATTTAAAAACGTTAAAGTCTGTGGAGCACAAGGGAACTGAGTTCTGGAGGCCTAGACCTTTAGGGATCTCTGCATTGCTCTATAAACAACAGAGCCTCATAGTAAGAAGGAGCTGTGGAAATATATTTCACATTTATCTGGACAGAAATGCTGACAGTAAAGGAAAGAGAAAATTGAGATATTAGTGATGGAAGGGCCAAGAGGAAGCAAAAAGCATAAAGTATTAAAGATGGCTACATGAAAAGGCCGTAAGTTTAGTTTTTACAGAAATGATAAATGATGGAAGTCCACAACTGTGAGGCTAGCCAAGTAATGTTGGCCTACCTCTGTCTCCTAAACAGGAACTTTCTCCTAAAAGTACAGGAAAAACAATTTTATTGAAATGCTGGCAACATCAAAGGCCTGCAATCAAAGCATATGCAAAGGTATTATAAGAAAAATGAGATCTGAATAACAATCTACAGGAAATGAAGACACACTGATAGTGTATGGTCCCAAAAGAGAGAAAACCCATAATCTAATATTTCAAAACATGCTATAATAAATTAAGAATACAATAGAATCTTGGGGAGGGGACAACGTGTACATCAAAATTAGAAAACATCAGTACTGGGATGTTTAAATGGCAGGAAAACCTACAAGAGAGAGCTGAACATGCTCAGGAAGAATATCAAATAAAAGAAAATGTTATTTCAGTAACTAAACCTCAACTAAAATTAATTGCATTAGTTTCTAGGACTCCCATTACAAAATGCCACAAACTAGGTGGTTTGAAGTAACAAAAATGTCTTGTCCTACAGTTCTGGAGGCTAGAAGTCTGAAACCAAGGTGTCAGCAGGACCCTGCTCCCTCTGAAACATGTAGAGAAGAACTGTCTCTTGCCTCTTTTAGATTCTCGTATTTGCTGCAATCCTTGGAAGTCTTTGACTTATCGGTGCATCACCCAATTTCTACCTCCATCTCAAAATAGTCTTCTCCCCTGTGCATCTGGGTCTCTTCATCAGTCATATTTGAATTAAAGCTTCACCTTATTTCAGTATGACCTCATCTTAACTAATTACAACAGGCCAGAGTCTATGATGCTGAAGATTAAGACTAAAACATATCATTTGGGGGATATATTTCAACACATCATAGGAACATAAAAGTGAATAGAAAGCACAGAAATTATTGTAAGGAAAAAAGGAGGATAGAAAGGAAATTTTTGAAAGAATAACCATGCAGAAATGAAGGAAGATAGGAAGGATTCCAGAGAAAATGAGAGCAATTGACGACAAAGCATCCTAATGTGTACATTACAGAAGTGTCAAAGAAGAAAATTCAACAAATGAACAAGTACTTAAGAATATAATAGCAGACAAAGATTTGAAATTATATTTTGAAAATGCATACTGTGCCCGTGAAAGAAGTACCCCAGAGTGCTCAAAAACAAAAACATTCAAATCAAATACCTGAAATCTTTAAAAAATAATTCCGTTTAGCATCCAGGCAAAGTCAGTTAAAAGAAAAAGATAATCTAATGGGCATCATGCTTTACTATAGCAATGCTTTATGGCAAACAATGGATTAATACACTCAAGACACTTTTGGAAATAAAATGTGAGCCTATAGGTTTCATTTCCACTTGCCTACATTTTAAATATAAAGGTCACGGATGAGCTATTAAAAAAATGAAGGAATTTGGGAATATTGTTTCTGTAAGTCCTTTCTGAGGAATATATAAAGACCATGTATCCAACCACCAACAAATGATTGTAGAAGCTTTGACACTATAGTGATTATTGAAAAGTTTTAAAGTACAGAGATAAGAAAGACATAATAATAGATAATGGTAGAAAATAAATAGAAGGAGAAAAGGACAAATATATGAAAAGTAGAACAGACTCCTTATTGATTTTCAGGTATTAACTGGAAGCAAAAAATATTATTTTATATCAAAATATAAGCTGGGAGAGAGACAAAGTTCGAGTAGTAGCTAATTTCAATATAGCTCCAATAGAGAATGAAATAGTACATATACAGAGGAAGAGAAAAAAAGGATTAAGTTTATGTTCAATTCATTAAAGTTAACATTAGGACAAAAATACAAATTTTTCCAATTTCCAAAACAAAAACAAACAAACAAACAAAAAAAAAAACAAGGAAATGAGAACACACAAAGAAAAATATTAATTTCTTTCTATAGGGCTTTTATGACCCTAGATGAAAATCCTTACATGCTCTGACACTGCAGTCAGAGGCCTGTCTCTGCCCTTTCTTTTCAAATCCTTAAAGCACCAGCTCAAATGCCACTTCTTTTCCTAAATCAACTGAATTAAGACATATTTCTTCCAAATATGAATACTTGTCACATTTTATTTCACTCTGATTAGTTTAATACACAGCCTATTTTTGTGATTCTATTCCCTTACTATTATTATAAGCTCCTTATGGATAGGAACTTTTCATTATTTGAACCCCCACTACATTAACCATCATGCTTTTACACATAGAAGATGTAAATCAAGCCCATTCTGAATTATTACGTGAATGAAAGAATATCCCACCGCACACTGAATCAATGCAAAGGAGCTAAGGTGATGCTGGAGTCAGAAAGTAAAAATCTCTTGGACAGATGAGCCCTTAAAGGTCACATATTTCAACTTCCCATTGATTGCTGATAGCTTCTATAGTATCCAGCAAACAGGGTCACTTTGGCGAGGCTTCCAATGCAACAGAGAACACAGCTCATTCCATATTTATTCTGCAATTCCTAGCTCCTATTGAGGAAAATTCAACTACCTTCAGAATCCTATATTCCTGTTCTGTTCGTGAAGCCATTATGAGAGAAAGTATTCTTATTTCCATATCATTTTTTCAGGATTAGAATCCTGAAAAGAATTTGAAGTTTCTCAGTCAAACTTCAAAACTTCCCTTATAATTCTCCCATCATTACTCTCTATTTTTCAATTTTACTCCCAAAATGAGGTACCCAGGAATGAATATAGTCAATATGGATGTGAAGCTGCTTCACAAATGCAGAAATGTTTAATCAGAATACAAAGCCGTGATTTTTGCTTCAACAAGGACACCCAGTCCAGATTTACCCCAGCGTGTCACCAGTTAATACTTTCTCCAGGTTGATGCAGTGTTTAGAATAATACAATATAAGTATTCTATAAATCTAAAGGACAGACTCTGTGCCCTAGCAGGAAAATATGAGATTAAAATTCATATCAAAATTTACATAAATATATACTGACAAAGTATAATATCAGCAAAGTATAAAATTATATTATATTTAAATCAGGAGAATACAAAAATTATATGATACACGTATTTTGTATTTTACTAGGTTTCTGCAAATCATTTTATTGTCCTCATCATATCAGTCACGGTCCAAATAATACAATGACTCATTGGCCAGAAAAAGTAATATACAAATGTAAATAATAAAAATGTATTTCTATAAATTATTTTTGGTTCTTCATAATCATTTAAAGTTGTATGATAGATTCTAACCTTCCTATACACATAGTGTTGCAAAATTGGAAGAAAATTACTTCAATTTAGAAAATGTCCCAAAGTAAAACCCATAGTTTTCTTGATCTTAATGAACCTATTTATATACAGTCAGATCCTACTTATTTAAAATTGGCTTAGATCCCCTGATGCCTATCTTTCTCAACTTATCAAAAAATAATACAATACCACTCAGGTTTTTGAAGCTTGGCTCTGCTAGTGAACTATTAGAGTCACATCACAGGACTCCCAGAATGGAAACTACTAACAAATATTATTTATGTAGGACTTGCATCTTCAAAGAACTTTGAAAACACTAATTAACCCACATATCAACCCTTATAAAGGAGGTAAACAGGTAATTAGCATTTTTTAATGGATGAGAAAGTTTATACAATAAACCTGGGATTATGCATGGTCTAAAGGGGTTACTCACAAGTAATAGAATGTCATTTCCCATTAAATTTCATGTGGTTCTATAATACGGTTCTCAACCTCAGCACTATTGAAATTTGAGTGTCTATAATTCTTAGTTGTGAGGGGAAGTTCTGTGCATGGTAGGATATTTAGTAGCATCCCGCACCTCTCCCCCTAGATGCCAGTAGCACCATCAAGTCTTGACAATCACACAATCTCCATACCTTGCCAAATGTTCCAAATGGGGGTAAGTTCATCCCCCGATGTGACCCACTCTCTAAAAGAAAAGACAAAGAAACATTAAGAATGCTTGTAAGTTTTTTCTTTGCAAATGCTTTTCTTTGTTCCAATACACATTATTACTTTATATCACAGCATCTCTGCATCTATTAATTTTTCCTGCTCACATCATGTGCAAAAATAATAACCGATAACACAGCATTCTAAGAATTGTTTTAATAGATAGATGTACAGATATATATTTAATCTTACACTTCATCCTCAAAATAACAATGAAGTAGGGGGCATTATATTCCTGTTTCATAGGGGAAGAAACTTAAGAAACAGAAAAAGAATATAATTTGTCCAGGAAACTAAGTCAGGCATTTCCCTTGAATTCATGCTCTTAACTACTGAGCTATAAATGTAGGTACTTTTTGCTTTGCTTTGTCTGAAAACCTCCCAGCATAGAAGATTTCAGGAGAAGTAGGAAACTCAGTTGATTTTATATGTGCTGCTAGAAAGTTTCTAAAAAAACAAACAGTTGTTCTATAGGTAAGGAAAAAACTGAAGGGGCGAGGTGACACTGTGTAGCTGCACTTGAAATATATTTAGGACACACAATAAACACAGGACACAGGGAAGCATAAAAATGTTACATAGCATTATTACCAAGCAATGGGCTCAGTGCCTGATATGCACAGAAGCCAATGCCATGATGCCAGGATTTTGACAAAAGAATTTTATAGCACGGTCTGCTGGCAAGGAAAGAGGAGGCAAGCTCAAACCTGTCGCCCTGATTTGAGAATTAACAGAGATTTATGGGATGGGAAAAAAGGGAGGTGTGACAATGACAGGGATTTGGTTTGGAATATTCTGATTGGTTGCTTACAAAATTATTCATATATGGTAGAAATATGCCTGTAGACTGGATTTTCTTTATAAAAGGACTCCTCTCATGTGCTTCTGAAGTCTCTTCAACCTCATAATTTTGCTTCTGAGGGGGATGATTTTTGTTTCTAGTGTCTCAAAGGTCATCAGAGACAAGAGTCTGTTTTCTGCACATGCTCAGATTATATTCTCGCAAACCAGTTTTGGTCTGCCCATTATTTCAGCATTCTTCATATACCCAAAGAGCTAATTGGACAATAATCTGGGATAAATAGATTATGAGGCAAACAATTATAAGAAGCACAAAAATGTCTAATTGCCTGGGTAGTAGAGAAAAGGGATTCAATCATTAAGGAATTAAGGTAGTTTTTATCAATAAAGATGGCATATGAACTGTGACTTAGATTTAGAAATTTGGGGATTTTTATGGCAGGTGGTATGAGAGGGTATTTCAGATAGAGAAAACAGAATATTCATAGAAATAGGAAGGTTGAAAAGTGGTAAGACAGTTTGTGTGAAGTTGGCTAAACAGAGATAAGATTGAAAAATTAGTTGGATGTCAGATTATAAATGAATGACAAGCAATCAGGATTATTTTCCTAATATGTCTTGCAGATCAAATAAGGAAGGAGAAAGAAGAAGTTGAATTATTTTTTAAGTGTGACTTATGCTATGAATACTGTGAGAACTTTGAAGGGCAATTTATGTCATCATTAAAGGGTTTCAGAAAGAGAAGAGCAATAATAAGAGATGTATGTTAATTATAAATTGTTGTTTTCTCATCTGGTGGCTCAACTGGAAAAGCAGCTATCATGACTGTTGGTAGCATAAGTTCCACATAGCTATATGATCAGTTGCAACTTCCTTCTATAAAAATCAGCAAGGGGAATGACAGAGGAATTTCTGGGGAAGATGGTAGAGTAGGGTGCACCAGGAGTTAGTCCTTCCACCAAAACAGCTATTAAACAGGGAAGGACTGTCTTAAGATGTTCTGGGGCTCTGAATGCCAGAAGAACACTGTACAACATTCACAGAAGAGGAGGAGGAGGAGGATGAGGAGGCACTCCAGGTAAAAGTAGCTAGAGACAATGAAAGGAGTGTAAAAAACTATAGAAGCAAAACAAAAGCAAACAGATCAGAACAAGATTCCCAGAGAAGGAAGAGAGGAAAGAAAACTTTCTCCTAGAGGTGAAACAATTGCCAAAAAGAGTGCAATCTTAAAAATTATACTTCATATCCAGGTCAAAAATGCCATGCAGAAGAGCTGAAAAAATATCAGTTAAACATGGGCTATTCTAAAGGTATAGAATAAGGTAAACTAAGCATCAAAGAAGAGCCTTAACATAAAACCAATGAATGGTAAAACCCTAGACAAGAGAGAGAAACTGCCATTCAGAGTAAACTCATCAAGATAATTAGATGCCTAGACATCAGCAAAAAAATTACAAGCCATACTAAGAAACAGGAATATATGGCCCATTCAAGGGGACAAATTAAAACTTCAGAGTAGAGGTAGAACTTGTGATGACTAATCAAATTTTTAATATGTTCAAACATGTCTTCTAAATCAATTCAAGAAGATGAAGGAAAATAAGGATATACAGCTAAAGCATATTAAAAAGACAATGTGTGAGCATAACAAAGAAATTGAAAATATAAAAAGAAACATAACAGAAATTATGGTAATAAAAAGTACAACAGAAGAGATTAAAAATACACTAGAGGCATAGAATAGAAGATCTGAACAGGCAGAAGAAAGAATCAGTGAACTAGAAGACAGGATGATTGAAATTTTGCAAACAGAATAGCAAAGAATAGAATGGAAATAATTGAACAGTGTCTCAGGGATTTGAATGCCAGCATGAAGTGCACAAATATATGTCATGATGTCCCACAAGGAAAAGAGAAGGGTACAATGACAGAAAGAATATTTGAAGAAATAATGGCCAAGAACTTTCCAACTCGTATGAAAGGTATTGATATCCAGGTCCAAGGAGGTCAATACACTCCAGATAGAATAACTCCTAACAGACCTACTCTGAGACACATGCTAATCTGAATGATAAATGCCAAAGATAAAGATAAAATTCTGAATGCAGCAAGAGAAAAATGATTCACATATACAAGGGATCTGCAATAGGAGTAAGTGCTCATTTCCCATCAGAAACTATGGAGGCTAGAAGGCAGGGGCATGATATATTTAATGCACTGAAAGAGAAAAACTGCAAGCCAAAAATTCTTTATCAGACAAAACTATTGTCAAATGAAGGAGAGCTTAAAATACTTATAGATAAACAGAAAGGAAAAGAGTTTGTCAACAAGAGATCTGTCCTACAAAAACTACTAAAGGGAGTCCTGTAGGCTCTCTTTAAAAGAAAAAGAGAAGTGGCATGGAGTAGTGTGAAGAAGTGAAGATTATCAGTAAGGGTAATTAAAAGTGTTAAAAAAAAAGAAAAGAACTTCAGCCATTTTATCCTTTGGTTTTTACATAAAAACCAAAGGATAAAATGGCTGAAGTACTGCCTTTACAGTAATATCACTGAATGTTAATAGGTTAAACTCCCCAATCAACAGACACAGATTGGAAGAATGGAAAAAAGCATGATCCAACTATATGCTGTTTACAAGAGACACACCTTATATGCAAAGACACAAATAGTTTGAACATGAAAGGTTGGAAAAAGATATTCCATGTAAATAGTAACCAAAAAGAGCTGGGGTAGCTACGCTAATGTCAGAAAAATAGACTTTAAAGGCAAACTGTTATAAGAGACAAAGAAGGAAACTATATATTAATAAAAAGGGGCAATCCACCAAGAAGAAATAACAATAACTATTTATATACTGAACAATGGTGCTGCAAAACACATGAGGCAAACACTGGCAAAACTGAAGGAAGAAATAGGCCTCTCTACTATAATGGTTGGATAATTCAATACACCACTCTCACCAATAGATAGAATATACAGACGGATAGCAATAAGGAAACAGAGATCTTGAATAATAAGAGAATTGAATAAGAACAACAGACATATACAGAACATTGCACCTCAAAACAGCAGGATATATTTCTTCTCAAGTATGCTTGGATCATTCTCCAGGATAGACCACATGAGTCACAAACAGATCTCAATAAGTTTAGAAAGAGTGAAACCATACAAAACACTTTCTCTGACAATAATGGAATGAAACTGGAAATCAACAACAGGTGGAGATCTGGAATATTCAACAAATATACGTAAGTTAAACAAGTAGTGTGTCAAAGAAGAACTTGCAAGGGAAATCAGTAAATATCTCAAGGTGAATGAAAAAGAGAGCAAAACATATCAAAAGTTATGGGATGCAGTGATGGCATGCTGAAAAGGAAATTTACAGTAATAAATGCTTACATTAAAGAAGAAGAAAGAGCTGAAATCAAAGACCTAACTGCAAACTTGGAGAAACTAGAAAAGAACAGCAAACTAATCCAAAACAGGAAGAAGGAAAGAAACAATGAAGACTAGAAGGAGAAATAAATGAAATTGAAAATAAAAAAGAATTAGGAGAGTTAACAAAACCAAAAGGTGGTTTTTGAGATCAATAAAGTTGACAAACTGCCAGCTAGACTGACAAAGGAGAACTTGCAAATATAAAAAAATCAGAAATGAGAGGGAGCACTTTACTAATGACCCTACAGAAACACACCAGAGATGAATTGCCTTTTAATAAAAGGTTTATTTAGTTAAAAACTTATAGTTCTTCAGAGGAAAGGGAGATCATTTTCATTTGAAGTTCTCCCTTACGTGGGAAGGCCCAGAGCAATAGCCCAGCAGCGTTTCCTGGGGTAATTCCTTTCTGCATCTCCAAACATTTGGGCTGAGCTGCAAATGCTGAGATGGTGAGCTGCTTGGGCTGTGCTGCATTGAGCGCTCTTCTGAGCACTCTCTCTTTTAAGCCTCCAGCTCATTAAATTAAACCTCAGTCATTGTGGGAGGCACTCCCTTTAGCCAACTGCAGATGTAATCACCCATAGATGAGTTTCACATGCTAACGATTCAAGACCACAGCAACAGAACTAGGCACCATCACCTGGCCAAGTTGACACCTGAACCTAACTATCACATGTCCACCCCTAGTCAACTTGGCAACTATACACATCACTTAAACTATACTTAAAAGGCAAAAATTATCTTCTGGCTCTGTGAAACTCAAAACAAGTTATCTGCTGCCAATATACAAAAGAGGGACAGTCATAAGATATATGTTTTCATTTCCATAGAGAGAAACTGAAGGAAACATGGGGGTTACCAGACCCAAACAGTTCTGAAATCATGTAGGGTAAACTCCATTGATTTCAAAGTCTTGGAGTCATTTATCCTCGGGGCTTTAGAAAGTGGCAGTCCCATCCATTCCAAGGGCCTATGCCATGGCTTTGCTCTCTCCAAACACTAGGGTGGCTGCAGTCTTGGGGGAAATTGGGGAGACCACCTTTCTCTCAGCTCCATCCTCTCCAAACTTCCAGGCAGCACCTATGATCTCTGCCATCTATGGGGCACACATTCAACCCCTTCAAAACAATGGGGTGATAGCCTGGCTCCCCCCAGTCCCAGGTTAATGCACACCACTGTCTGCAATGCCTGTGGCGGCACAACTCTTCCTGAGCAATGAAGCAGGAGACCTACTCTCTGCTCCTGGAGCAAACTCACCTTTTCACATATATGGGTGGGTCCACTTTCCTGGCCCAAGTTTGCTTAGCTTCAGACCTTAGCTTCCAAGGTTCTCACTCTGCCAACTTTCTGTCCCCCTTTTTGTCCAGACTGGCAGTGGTTCTATTTACACAAATAGTCTCTTCAAAGCACTCCGGGCCATCTCCATCAAGCTCCTCACAGTTCCTCCAAAATCTTCCCCTTAACCATCTAAAAAAAAATTCCAACATGTCCGGTATTTGCAAACTGCAGCAGTACCCCACTCCTCAAGAACCAAGCTGTTTTATAAAGTCTGCCAAAACTGCCAGAATGCAACCTACCAGAAATGGATTGGCTTCTAATAAAAGGAGATTTATTTAGTTAAAAACTTTAGTTATTCAGAGGAAAGGCAATCACTTTCATCTGAGGTTCTCTCTTACACGGAAAGGCACAGGGCAATAGCCTGCTGGTCTTTTCTCCCACCTTCTGAGTTCCCACAGCTTTCCCAGGGGTAATACCTTTCTGTCTCTCCAAACATTGGGCCTGAGCTGTGAGCGCTGAGATGAGGTATGTGCTGTGTTGAGCTCTCTTCTAACTTCTCTTTTAAGCCTCCAGCTCACTAAATTAAACATCACTTATTGTGGAAGGCACTCCCCTTAGCCAACTGCAGATGTAATCATCCATAGGTGAGTTTCATGTGCTAATGACATGCTAATGATTCAAGTCCACAGCAACAGAACTAGGCACCATCACTGGGCCAAGTTGACACCTGAACCTAACTACCACTGACCCTGAGAGAATACTATGAACAACTGTATGCCAAAAATTTTTACAACACAGATGAAATAGATAAATTCCTAGAAACAAACAACTTACACTGACTTGAGAAAAAAATTGAAGACCTCAACTGACTAATCATAAGACATGAATTCAGCAATCAAAAACGCACCAAAGAAAAGCCCAGGACCAAATGGCTTCCAGGTGAATTCTACCAATCATTCCAAGAAGAATTAATACAAATCCTACTCCAACTCTTCCAAAAACTGGAAGAGGAGCAAACACACCTAACTCATTCTATGAGGTCAACATCACCCTAATACCAAAAGGCAGATGAAAGTACTATTAGACAAGAAAATTACAAAACAAATTCTGTTATGAATATAGATGCAGATATCCTCAACAAAATAGTTACAAATCAAATCTAGCCGCATATTAAAATGATTATACAACATGATCAACTGGGTTTTACCCCAGGTATGCAAGGGTGGATTCCCCATAAGAAACAACTAATTTAATACACCATAATAACAAATGAAGGGGAAAAACATGATCTTCTCAATTGACACAGAGAAGGCATTTGAAAAAATCCAGCATCCTTTCTTGATAGAAACAGTTTGAAAATAGGACTAGAAAAAAATTTCTCAACAATAGAAGGCATATATGAAAACCCAATAGCCAATATCATATTCAGTGGTGAAGGATTGAAAGCTTTCCCTCTAAGATCTGGAACAAGACAAGGGTGCCCATTGTCACCACTGTTAACCAACATTTAGCTGGAAGTTCTAGCTAGAGTAGTCAGGCAAGAAAAAGAAATAAAATTCATCCAAATAGAAAAGGAAGAAGTAAAACTTTCACTACTTGCAGATGACAGGATCATATATATAGAAAGTCAAAAAACTACAATAAAGTTTAAAGAGCTAATTACCAAGTTCAACAAAGTGGTGGGATACAAGATCAAAATACAAAAATCAGTAGTGTTCTATACACTAACAATGAGTAATCTGGGTAGGAAATTAAGAAAAAATCCAATTACAGTAGCAACTTAAAGAATCAAATACTTAGGAATAAATTTAACCGAGAATGTAAGGGCTTGTACACAGAAAACTACAAACATTACTAAAAGAAATCAAAGAAGACTAAATGAATGGAAGGGCATTCCTTGTTCATGGATTGGAAGACAAAATATCATTAAAACATCATTTTACTCAAATTTATTTACTGATTCAATGCAATCCCAATCAAATTTCCAACTGCCAAATTTGCAGATAGAAAATCCAATTTGCAAATTTATTTGGAAGTTTAAAGGGTCCTGAATAGCCAAAAACATCTTGCAAAAGAAGAATGAAGTTGGAGGATTCACACTTCCTGACTTTAAAGCTTACTACAAAGCTAATGTGGTCAAAACTATCTATTACTGGCATAATAATAGATATGTTGGCCAGTGGAATCAAATTGAGTCAGAAATAGAACCTCACATCTATGGCAGATTGATTTTGATAAGGTTTCCAAGTCTGCTCAACTGGGTAAAAATAATCTCTTGAAGCAGTTGTGTTGGGAGAACTGGTTATCCATAGGCAAAAGAAGGAGAGGAATCCTATCTTACACCGTATACAAAAATTTATTCAAAATTAATCAAAGACGTAAATACAAGAACCAGGAATCCTAGAAGAAACTGTAGGAAAGCATCTTCAATATCTTGTGGTAGGCAATGATTTCTTAAACTTTACACCCAACATGCAAACAATGAAAAGAAAAATAAATGGAGTCCCGCAAAATTAAAAACTTTTGTGCGTGAAAGGAATTTGTTATAGAAAAGTCAACCTTCTCAATGGGAGAGAATATTTGGAAACCTCATACCCACTAAGGTTTTAATTTCTAGAATATATAAAGAAATCCTACAACTCAACACCAAAAGACAAACAACCCAATTTTAAAATTGGCAAAAGACTTGAATAGACATTTCTATTCAAAAAAGAAGAAATCCAAATAGTTAATAAGCACATAAAAAGATGTTCAACATCACTACCTATTAGGAAAGTGCAAATGAAACCACAATAAGATATCATTTCACATCCACTAGAAGAGCCACTATTAGCAAAACAGAAAAGTATAACTGTTGGAGAGGATATGGAGAAATAGGAAAACTCATTCATTGCTGGCAGTAATGTAAAATGGTGCAGCTGCTATGAATAAGTTTGACAAATTCTCAGGCAGCTAAGTGAAAAATGACCATGTGGCCAGGCAATCTCACTACTAGGTATATATCCAGAAGAATTGAAAACAGGGCCTCAAATATTTGCACATTGATAGTCATAGCAGTATTATTCACAAATGCCAAGAGATGAGAAGCAACCCAAGTGTCCATCAACTGATGAATGGGTAAACCATCTGTGGTATATATGTGTGATGAAATATTATTCAGCTGTCAAAAGGATTGAAGTCCTGATGCATGCAACAACATGGATGAAACTTGAAGACATTATGTTGAATGAAATAAATCAAACACAAAAGGACAAATATTGTATCTCACTGTTATAAACTAATTATATTAAGCAAAAGCATAGAGAGTTAGAAGCTAGAATCTAGCTTACCAGTTGGTAAATTGGGATTAGAGAATGGAGAGTTGAAGCTTAACTTGAACAGATTTTCTATTTAGGTTGATTGAAAAGGTATGGAAATGGATGGTGGTGATAGTAGCACATTATTGTGAGTGTAATGAACAGCATGAAATATAGAGGTCAATGTGGCTAAAAAGGGAAATTTTAGGATGTATATATTACTAGAATAAAAATTAAAAGAACATAGGACTGTACAATACATTGAACATTGTTGTAGATGGACTACTGTTAATAGTACAAGTATAAGAATGTTCTTTCATGAATTATGTATGATACTAATACAAGGTGGAAATAATAAGATAGTATAAGGGGTAAATACACGTAATTTAAACTATGGATGATAGATAATAGCATGATTTTAATAATCTTTCATCAAATTTAACAAAGGTAAATAGTGTTAAAAATAGTACAATTATTTTTTAAAATGCTATAATCAATTATAATAAATGTTCCACACCAATGCAAGGTATTGGGGTGGTGTACGGGATGTGGGAACTGTTTTGTAAACCCACAACTTCTCTAATAAAAAAAAAAACCAAAAAAACAGATAATGACAACTAAATTCAATATGTGATCTTAGATAACATCTAATTAATGAAGGAGAAAAGACTGAAAAGGATGTTCTTGGGACATATGAAAAAAATTGGAATATAGACTGAAATTTTTATATCAGTGTTAAATGCCTTGAAATTTAATAACTGTATAATTGTACAGTTACTACCAATTACATACATGAATAGCCTTGTTCTTAGGAAATGTATGTGGAATATTATGTATCTAAGGACCACAAAGTATGCAACCTGCTCTCAAATGTTCTGGGTGTAGACAGATAAATAAATGGATGGATAGATAGATAGCTGAGTAGATAGATAGAGCTAGATAGATGAATATAGATAGATTGATATGGCAAATTTGAAATGTGGAAAACTGTTAAAATTGATGGATCTGGTTATCTGGTATCTGATGGTATGTTGGAGATCTCTGTATGGGTTTTGTATTATTTTTGCAACGTCCTGTAAGTGTGAATATATTCCAAAATAAAAAAATTAAAAGAAAAACACAAAGGCAGCAAGGGGAGGGAAAGAGTAGGGCAAGTTTCCTAGTAAGAAGGAGTCTTTTGTAACAATATAATTACAGTGGTGGTGACCCATCCCCTTTGACATATTCTATTTATAAGAAGCAACTCATAGGTCTTGCCAATAATCACACAGAGGAGATTGTGCAAGGGCATGAACATCAGGAAGCAGGAATAGTGGGGGTCATCTTAAAATCTTCCCACAATATGTTCTCTGACCACCAATGATTAACCTCCCTCCCCTATATATAGTATATTCACCTTCTCCCAGTGCTTCATTCCATTATAGCATCAGCAAAGTAAAACATGCATTGTCTTAACTTGCCTAAGCTATTATCACAAGTACACAAAGTGGTTTGGCTTAAACAATAGGAATTTATTGGCTCATGGTTTTGAGGCTAGAAGTCCAAAATTAAGGCATCAGGAAGGTGGTTTCTCTCTAAAGTCTGTAGCATTCTGTTGCTAGCTGTCAGTAATTCTTGGCATTCTTTGGTTTATTTCTGCCCTCTGTCACTTGGCAAAGTCCTCTTCTTTCTTGCTTCTGTTACTTTCAAGTTCTTTTTATAAGGCCTCCAGTAATCTGCATTAAGAACACCCTCATTCATTTGCAACCCATCTTAACTAAAAATAACATCTTCAAGAAGTTCCTCTTACAAATGGCTTCTTACCCACAGGACAGGACATGGATCAAGATTAAGAACCTGTGCTTCTTGGGGTACATCATTCAATCTAACACACTTATTATATAAATCAGGTCTAGGTGAACACGAGGCACTTGATATAAACTGTCAAGTACAGATCTCCATCTATTGACTTGTGTAGCTGAACAGACAAGTTATCTCTCCCAGTATACCCAATATATAATGGTGGAACAGGCGTAGGGTAACAGCTATAGACATTCCCTTCAAAAGGGAGGAATTGGATGGAAAAGGCGTCTCCGATCCATAGCAGTTCTGAAATCCAGGCAAGCAAATTTTGAGGTAGTTTGATTAGCTTTCAAATCTTGGGGATAATACTCTGTGGCTCTTGGTTCTGTCCTTGGAGTCATCCTTCCTTTTTCATGAAGGATAGCACATATTTTCAGCTGAGTAGTTTTATGAGCCTGCTTCCTTCCTGTAGAATTCTGGCAGTCCTACAGCTTTCATTTTGTACTCTCTCCCTTTCAGTCCACTCTGGCAGAGTTCTTACTGAAATAATTGTCTCTAGAACCTTGTGGGTCTACTGAGGATTTCAGTGGGTTTCACTCCATTAGAAAAAAGCTATGTCAACAAAGCCCTTTTCTACTTTTGCCTCTAACTGAGATAGCTCAGGGACAACACTCTTAACCTTCTTAGAGACCCTATAGTTTGATTGAGAGGATCTGTGAGGTATACATTTCACCCCTTTAAAGCCCTTTGTAAGATTGAACACCCTGAGCTTTAGGTATTCCTGAGGTTATAGCAAAAGGTTACATAAGCACACCTTCAGCTCTTTCTCTGTACTACACTTTGGAAAGTAATTTCTTTGTTTCAGCAGCTTTGTGATTTTAGAAAGGCTGAGAATTTACAAAATAATCAAGTCATTGTTTCTTTTTAACAGGAAAAAACATATTTTGTTTAAATCCTCTATTTAATTTTAATCAGCAAGAAACCAGGCAGCATCATTGATACTTTGCTTTGAAAGCCACTAGTGCTGCCCCTACCTAGAAAAGTAGTAAATCAAATGTTATATCACATTTCTGGAGGGATTGTGGAGATTAGTGTCACCACCAAGGATTTGAAGGATGCAGGGGTGGTGATTCCCACTACCTCCCCATTCAACTCTTCTAATTGACCTGGGTAGAAATAGATGACTCTTTGAATATGACAGTGGATTATAACAAATTAACCAGGTGGTGACTGCAATTGTAGCTGCTGTTCTAGATGTAATATCATTGCTTGTGCAAATTAACACATCCCCGAGTACCTGGTAGGTAGCCATTGATTTGGCAAGTACATTTTTCTCAATACCTGTTAGTAAAGACCATCAGAAACAGTTTGCTTTTGGCTAGTAAGGCCAGCAATATACCTTCACTGTCCTACCTGAAGGGTATATCAATTGTCTAGCCCTATGGCACAATCTAGTCTGCAGGGACTTGATCACCTTTTCCTTCCACAAGATATCACCGTGTTTCATTATATCAATGCCATTAGGATGACTGAATCTAGTGAGCAAGAAGTAGTAAACTACTCTAGACTTACTGGTAAGGATTTGCACGTCACAGGGCAGGAGATAAATCCAGTAAAAATGCAGGGACTTTCCACATTAGTGAAATTTCTAGGCATCTAGGGGTGTGTTAATTCTGTCTGCACACAATAAAAATTTCTTGTTTTGGTTCATTATGTCTGGGGACTCAGCTGGAAGTGTACAAAATCTCAGGCGCTTCACTGACTGGAGACTGACTCCATATGTATATATTTTCACTAACACATCTGGTGGTTAATGTTGTCTGTTGGCTGGAACTCAGCTGGGCTGTAGTTTGGAGTACCTTACATGACTTCTCCAAGGGAAAAGATTAAGTCTCACAAGAGAGAAAATTTTAAGTACATAACATTTTTACTATATTGTCTATGAAATCACATAACATTACTTTCACCATATTCTATTGGTAGAAGCAGTCACAAAAACCCACCCAGTTTCAGGGAGAAGGGAAATGAACTCAATAACTTAATAGGGACTGACAAGTTTCTAAAAGAACACACAGGATAGAAAACACTGTTCTGGCCATCTTGACAAAAACAATTTCCTACACATATTAATAATTTAATTAAGCATTTTTATAAATTGTTTTTAAATAATAGTGACACTTGTTGCTTATAGTCTATTCTATATTATATCTCATTCTCATTATAAAATGTCCTAGATGCACTCAAAAGATTATATTTGTTTAAAAGAGGTTAGTCAAAAAGGGTGGAGGAATGCTAACTTAAAACTAAACTTTGCTTTTATTTTTTATTTTGAAATGGACCATTAAGCATCACTGACGTGAATACTTACGTGTAAAATCCATTTTACAATAACAGAAGTAGAAAAAGTACAAAAAGCCATGTTTCCTTTTATTAAAAAATACTAGTTATGTTGATATAGCTTTCATCATCTTGATTCCTTGAAAAGGCAAAATTCATACTTCATTTCCCATGGTAGGACATTAATAGAGCAGCCAGTACAATCCAGATGCAAACTTTTCATCTTAAAAACAAACACACATGCTTTGCAACTTGCCACTACCAGCCACTTAGCTTCTTTATTAACACATTTTTTTAAAGGTTTAATAGTCTTTCTTAGCTGACTCCCTTTCATTTTATTTCCTTTCTGCTTTGCACTATTTAACCCCTAACAATCTAGTCTGCTTTCTCCAATTCCACTGAAATATCTCTCTTGAAAGTATTTATATAATCAAATACAATCATTGTTCAGGGACCATCTTTTTGGCATTATCCATTACCAATTCTTCATCCATCAGATTATTCAAATTTCTATGGACATATATTCTCTTTGTGAGTATACTCACAACTGAGATCCATTTTGTACCCATTGCTTCAAATCAGTCTTTTCTCTTGACTATTACTTGACTGCTATTCTCACAGTGATCATTACCTAAAGATTCAGATTTCAATCCTTAGTTATATGTAATAGTGAGGGTTTTCCAAGGAAATAGTGCTGGCAGGAAATATTATATGAGTAATCAGCTTAATACAATTTATTAATCTGGTGATTTATTGATTTGTATTTGTAACATTATTACTTAAAAGTTCTCCATTAACAGTTTTACTTTTAGCTAATGTACCTTATTACTCCTTCTTGAACTAAAGATGCATTATGAGAAAAAAGTAAGTTATATATGACTAAGAATAAAAACAATATAAAACTGAATAATGACCCAAACCTCCATGTTAGCATGGGGTGTTCCAATTGTGTTATCATATGATTCAGTAAATGAGTCATAAGCCCACTTAGACTCAACTATTACAAGTGCTTACTTAATTTTCACTCAGAGCCTTTCAAATAACTCCATTTTAAAGGAAACATTAATTATCTCATTTATCAATGCATATAAAAAGCAAATGATATTAAAACAATTACAACTTTATATTGTAGATGGGAACATTATTGTAGACTCTCAATGTCCTCAATCGAGAAATGATGCTCTATCCTAAAGCCAAATGCACTGTAAGTTGCCCATTTCACTTAAAACAAGATTATATGACTCACCATTACACCCTCTGCGGCCATTAACAATACCAAATTTCTGACAGAAATGTAGTAACCTGCATAATGAAATGGGGGGGGGGATAGTAGGTAATACCATGACTCCTACTTTTCTCTTGGGATTTTAGCTTCAAAACTCCCCCAAAATCTTGCTCTAATAATTATAAAGATCATTATTAGTGTTGCAAGGCAAAGGATGTACTTAATTCATTTAAAATAAATAAACCATAACATTTAGACAATGTAATGATTCACATTTTATAAGAATGTGAAGACCTGAATTATTCACTGAAGTCAATTTACTTCTATTTCTTGAAAGAGTATACCTTACATTTTGCAATAAACTATTGGATACTAAATCCACACAATTTCCACTCTACATAGTGCTTTTTCTTTTTTACTTCAGTTTTTCCACTTGTTTTCAGTTTTTCTTTCCTTTGTTTCATTTCTCTTACTTTCTCAACTAATGACCTTTTACATGTTTTCTTTTTCCTGTTTTCTTTTTCTTAATTCAGATTTGAGATTTCCCCTCCAGCCTGTGTCCATTGTACTCATTGGATATAGAGAAGTTTATTTTGTCCTTCTAAACAGCTCCCTTGAACTTTATTAACCTTACTAATGTGGCAAGATTAGATTCATGTGTAACAGAAACTCTTTTTTTTTTCATATCATAACTTTGTATATTTAGCCTCAGTCATTGTTGGTTTCTCATTTTGTATATATGATTAGCTTTCCTGAACTTTTAGGAAAAAAACGTGTGTGCCAGTAGGTTTTCTAATTTCATAGAAATCACACTTCTGTTGCTTTTCAAAATACAGCAGGTTGTTCTCTGAAATTTCTGTTTTCCTCCCTCACCTTCATCTGACTTCCATTTCTTTGTCTCAATTGTCCATACCATGCTCCCTTTTTACTCTTCTCCCGGCAGCTTATTTTTAGTATAGGGCCCTGTCTTGGAAAGGAGTAATGGTGGCTCGGTTTTGAGAATTTACAAGAGCTAGCCTGTTCCAGGTCCCCTTAGGTTTACATTGCCCTGATATTGGATTGGACAAAACCCCTCCCAGTTGCAGTTGCTTTTCTCTGTATGGCCCACTTGTGCTTTCCAATGAATGCGTACTATTTATGGAGATTCTGGTTTTTCTCAGATCCTACAGAGGCCCAGGGTACCTATGTTTCTCCACATGAATAATAATGCCATGTATGTCTTGGAGATCACCTGTTTGTCTTCAGCCATTAGAATTTCGGTTTCATGGTAATACTATCGAAATACTGTACATGTTGTCCATGGGTTGATAGTTGCTACCTACTTACTGCCAGGTTTTATGTGGTCATTTGTAGATATTCAAAAGTATTTTGCTATTCCATAGCAGAATCTTAATAGATATTTTGGCTATTGACTTTTCTGAGACATTTTCACAATTAGGAAATTTCCTATGTTACTGAGTTTTTATTCTTTAAGAAAAAATACTGTTGGATGTAATATACTACTTTTGTTCCCTTTAATCTATAGTTATAGCTATATGTCAAAATATATTTTTAATATAATTCCTGAAAATGAAATACAACTTGTTTCAATATTTTTTGCTCGTCTCCCTACAATATTCATTTTTTTAAAAATATGTTATTGGGATATTTGGTCTCTGTGTAACTATGCAGTCAATAGTTTAATTTCTATTTAAGTAGTTGAGTACAATTTATATTCTGTAAAATGCACAAGTGGTAAATGCAGAGTTCCAGAGCCTTGACAAATGTACAGAGCTGTATAAATAATATTTCAATCAAACATAAAAATGTTTCCATCACTCCAGCCGGCTCCCTTTGCTCCTTTCCAGTCAATACTCCTCCCCAGAGGCACTCTGTTCTGATTCCTATCACCACAGATTAGTGCTGCCTGTTTTTGGACTTTAAATAAATGGAATAGTACAGTATGCACTCACTGGCATCTGACTTCTTTCACTCAATAGAGGCGATCCCCATTATTGTGTGCATCGGTTGTTTATCTGGTGCTTGTTACTGTTGTTGATGGACATTGTTCTATTGCCTAAATATACCACAATTTATTTCTCCATTTTCCTGTTGATGGACACATGTTGTTTCCAGTTTGTGGTTATTATGAATAAAGCTTCTTTGAACATTCTTGTAAAAATGTTTTTGTGGACATAACTTTTCATTTCTCTTGGGTAGATACTGAAAGAGTCCCTCTAACTGGGTCTCTTGGTTCCCAGCTTAGATGATAGGGACACTGTGTTAATCTTTGTAAAAGCCCCCTGTAATTAGGTGTCCTCGTCCTCAGCAGAAGGGGATGTTATTATCTTTACTGTTCTCTTTACTGTTATCTTTAACCTCTCCCAGCTGTGCAGAGCTTTTCTGACACCGGGAGGATTGGTCAACTTGAACAGTAAACAGACTTTCAGGTCTTGATCAAAGTTTCCCTAATCAAATGTTTATCCCTATGAATCTTAGCCATAATTTAGAAAACTCTAGTAGGAAACAAGATTGCCCCCCTACAACTTCTAATTACACTTTAAATTTTCTCAATTCACAAAGAATCCATAAATGTCATCTCCCTGATTTTCCTCTGTTCCTACCCAAGTCTCCTTACCCAAACAATGCATGTAAAGCCAGTTCTTGCAGTCCTTCAGGGAGATTTTAGACCATGAGGTCATTGTCTCTGCTGGCCATCAAATCACTTTCCTTTGAAACCAAGCTAGTATGTCCTGTCAATCCTGCTGTGTCAAGCAAGGACTTCAAAGACCTGCAGTCTTCCCTTCAATACCTAAAAGCAAATTTGCTGAACCACTTGAGAATAATGTGGAGATTTTGAGTTTTTTCTGGATATATATCCCTTAAATATTGAGAAGCTGATTATATTTGAAACTTGGGATTTTCTGACTTCTGAAGGTAGTACTGGATTGGACTGAGAGATTTTACACATATTGTAATTATTTGTGTGACTGAGAGATTTTACACATATTGTAATTATTTGTGTTCTGAGCATAAAATATATAGATGCCTGTTTGTGTTCCAAACCCAAGGATAAATTTCTTCCTTTCTCCATTACTTGTATTATATCTGTGTCTTCTCTCTTTCATGAAAACTGTTATTGGAGGGAAGTATGTGGGTTCAAAAAGCTTTGTAAATTTATTATCAAATTTACTTCTGATCATGTGCAGTCTGAATAAATAAAAACTATAGGTGAAATAGATATGGAAGATGTTAGAAAGTTTAATGAAATGAATTTTATTTTAGTCATTGTTGACTACAAGCCGTGAATGGATACAGAAAGTTGTAAAGAGTTGGAAGAGGTGAATTTTGTTTTAGTCATTGTTAACTATAAACTCTGAATGAATATAGAGAGTTGTAAAAAGGGGTTATGAAAGTGAATTCTGTCTGTCATTTAGTCAGTACTGAACAAAATTTAATAAGCCTATTTATCATATATTTTAAAAAAGAAAGCTGTGTCAAGCCAGTATTTGTACAAAATTAAAGTTCAGCTTTATCCCTGTTAAAATAATGTGGATTGTTAGTTTGCTATCAATTAATTTTTTTAATTGTTGTTACTCATCTGAGTACTGTGTCTAAGAAAACAAAGATTTTACATAAGGATAATAGCCTTGTTAATGTTTATGTTGGCCATCATCCTTTATTTCAGAAGACAAGTCTTCTCACTGTTAAGGGAAAAACTGTACACATAATTTGTTCTTTTGCCTTGTATAAGTAAGTTACTAAAATTGTTTAACCTATTGCATAGCAGATGTTTGGGAACTATTACAGTGATTAAAAGGGAATTTCTGTCCTGTTGCTGGTTAAATCTATATAGGTAAAATATTATTCATATATTTAGAGATTCTATAAAATTCATAAAATTTGACAATGTTCTCTCTATGTTTATACATAATCCGTATGATGTTAAACAGTGGCATGGTGTGGTTAGACTTGTTTTTAGTTATTCTTCAAAAACCTACATATCACAGTAACAGCCAAATTGTCAGTTGCACTGTTTTACTCTAATACTTCTCTACCAGTATATGCAGTCAGTTATGGGTCAGAGCTCCCTCTGTAACAAGGAAAGACTTTAAAAGAGAGGTAGGACAAATTTATAAATTATATTTTACCTGTTAGTTAACATAACCCTGATAAATGTGTAAAAGTAAATCAGAGCAAAACCTCTGCTATGGTTTACTAATATTAAACAGCTGTCTAATATATATATATATATATATATTTTTTTTTTTTTTTTTTTTTACATGGGCAGGCACCAGGAATCGAACCTGGGTCCTCTGGCATGGCAGGTAAGCATTCTTGCATTCTTGCCTGCTGAGCCACCGTGGCCTGCCCGTGTCTCATATTTTATTTCTGAAAGCAGCTTCATTTAAAAATGCTTATAAAAATGAGAGCCTAGGTTGTAAGCTTTAATTGTTATCTTTAAATTCTAAAATGCTTTGCTCTTTGTATAATCAGGTAGTTCCCTGGAACTTTAACTGTGACACCTAAGACTTAGATTTAATTCTCCAGTTCTGAAAGTCAGCATAAGTCTATACAGTAACTGTTAAAAAAGTGAAAAAGTTTAAACTCTGATTAGAGATCTGATGAAACGGATCTGGTTGAAATTACAGTAAATCAACATAAGGGAAAAAAATAACAATATTGTATTTTAAAGCTATAACTTTTGTGTGAAACAAAAAGAAATGTTTTGTCCAAAATTTAAGCTTCTGAAGCACACTATCTAATGTAATCTGTCTAGTAAGTTAATTTAAAAAGCTAATTCAGCTTTATTTGATATAGAACCTGGAATAAGGAATAAAATCTTAATATTCTGTACAAGTTACCGTTATGCCATGATGCATTTCAAAGCATTTTTGGTAGAAAATGAAGTGTTTGCAAAGTCCCTTGAGGGACTGGGAAAAATAAAACAATTAATTTTCCCCACCTGGGAAATGCTTGACATTTTCCTAAGTTAGAAGGGCTCCCAGTTTAATAAGCCAAGGCCTCAGTTTTGAGGCTAGTCCTTATGAAACTTATTTCTCTAATAGTAATTGAACCTACTTATGATTAGTGCCTAGGAGTCATCTCTAGAAAAGCTCTGCTGTTGCTCAAATGTGGTCTCTCTGTAAGCCAAATTCTGACTTTACCCCCTACGTGTGACATTATTTGCAGTGGCATAAGCCTGGCCCTGGTATCACGGGACATTACTGGTCCTGGCAGCGTGGGACTTAGGCCTTGGCACTGTGAGCCTGGGCCTGGAATCATGGATTAACTGACCAAAGAGGGAAAGGAAATAGAGTTTCAATGGCTAAGAGATTTCAAATCAAATTGGGAGGTCATTCTGGAGGTTACTCTATGCAAGTTTCAGCCAGATATTGCAAACTGCCACAATATGGCAAACCTCAACCAACAGTGTTCCTGGAAACCCTGAAAGATATCCTGTGCTCAGTAAATTTTACTTAAGTTTATTTTTCAGAGACTTGACACCTCCAGATTGTTCCAATGTCAGAGAAACTCTGAAACCCAGATACTGGACTCTCCAAGAACAACCAGTTTCATTGTATCATCCCTTTGCCCCCTAATAACAATTTTCCTTTTCAGCTTTGAAGCAGTTAGAGACTTGTCACCCAGATATCTCTCAAGATTGAGAGACATTTATCAAATGAGAGGGAGGAATTGTAGCTGAGAAATCAGGATTTAAGAGATGATTTTGACTATTGAATCATTACATAGATAAATTCCTTTTTGCTTTCTGGTATATTGGAAGCATAAGAGGGAAATTCCTGAAATCTCTAAATTAAAATACAGTTGCCTTGATCTCTTATAATGATTGTATAGCCCTTATCTTCTGCCCCTGTGATTGAAAAAGCCTTGTGACTAACCTTCATTTATATCCATTTTTCCAGTTGCTCAACTTTAAAGTCTTATAATCACTGAGCACAGCCCTAATGCTTATTAATGAAGGATCTCGAGTCCACCCAGAACTAACCCACCCCAAGACCAAAGTTATCTTCATGACCAAGACTGGAACTAACCTAAGTAGCTCCACTTGACATGCACAGTAACTTAGAATTTAACCTGCAAGTCACCTGTACCTCATTATAATACTCCCCCATTTTCTTACCTGTGACCAAGCATGTAATCAATCTTCACATGCTCAATAATCAGGTCACCTCTAATTACATCATCTGGGGCCAATGTGCTCATTATCCTAAACTCTACGCATCTTTTTTCTAATAAAACTATCAGAATTACTGCAGTTCTGAGATAGATTTTGGGTCACTAGGCCATCTGCTCTCCTACTACATGCCTAGTAATAAACTCTGTCTTTGAAACCCCGATTTCTCAGGTATTGGTTATTAAGTGCGTCTGGCAAAAGAATCCACGGCCATTGTCCAGTAACAAAACTTCTCTTAAAAACTCCAGTTTTCCAAAGCAGCACCATTTTACATTCCCACTAGCAATGTATGAATGTTACAGTTACTACAAATTCTATGCTATTTTTATTAAATATTTGTATTAAGGTTTTGAAATTCCATGAAACGATTTACGATGTCCATGTTTTTTCTATGACCCCAAATATTTTAAATATCAGAGGAATTATCTGCTCCCTTCAAGGCATTCTCCCCATAATATCTATCACTCAGGAATCATCAAAGTTGATTTAGTTAATCTGGTTAAATAGGTGGGTATTCCTTCTTCCCTCAATGTTCCAGGGGCATCCCTTCAGAAGATGACTCTTGCTCTTGTTGAAAGTTTGTCTGTGCTTTCTTGCTAGAATCTCCAAATTCTTCACATTTATGGGATTTAGCAAGAGAGGTCAAACACTTAAGAAAGTTGTATATGAAAAGTTAAGGTTTCAAAGCAAAAAAAAATGGAATGAGAAATTTAGACAAGTCTTTTATAATACTTAGTGTAAAAAACTACTTAGTGTATCATGTGAAATAATTAAAATGTGCAAATTCATGGTCAGAATTTAGAATGCATGTGATCAAGGGTAAGGGTGGGGGTGGGAATGGGGAGTTAATGCCTAATCATTAACAGTACAGTTTTTGTTTGGGGTGATGAAAATGTTTTGGTAATGGATGATGGCGATGATAGCACAACATTGTGGATATATTTAAGACTAATGAATTGTATACTTGAAAGTGATCACAATGGGAAATTTTAAGTTGTATATATGTTACCAGTATTTAAAAGCAAAAAAAAAAACAAAAAACAAAACGCTTATGTGTAAAAAGAATCAAGAGAATACAGATTTGTTTGAACGATAAAGGACATAGCCTCTAAAGTGGGAGAAGGAATCAGATTTGTTTTCCTTCCCTTTCTGCCCACCAAAATGTGAACCCATGAAGGCAGGATTTTTTGTCCATTTGGTTACTGTTGTTTGCCCAGGAACTAAAACAGTGCCTAGTGTATAAGAAATCACTCAATATTTGAGAATGATTAGATAAAAGGCAAGAGGGGAATTAAGAAATTAGCCTTAGAAAGGCGGCTAAATGTCTTGCTTAAAAATCTTCAATACCATTTAACTGTATTCTTGGAAGTAGTTAAAAAAGGAAATTCTATGTTGTATATATGTTACCAAAATTAAAAATTTTTAATAACCCATAAAACTATAAAACATGGTGGACCCTAATGGACGCTATGCACTAAAATTAATGACGTAATTATTAAAATATTGGTTCATCAGTTGAAACAAAGTTACCACACTATTTGCAAAATGTTAACAGGGAGAACTGTGCATGTGTGTGGGGGGGATGCATTTGGGAACTCTGCACTTTCTATACGGTACTTCTGTAAACCTATTAACTATGCTAATAAAAAATAATAAAATTTAAAAATCCCCAATATACTTCAGTACCAGGTGCACTCCATATGCTGTAGTATGGCATTTCAGATCAAGCAAAACTTACCCTAACCTATTTATCTATATTTCTCCCTCACACTTAAAACTGAATATTTTGCAAATACCCCCAAACACTTTTGTACCATCCATGTCATTATGATTTTCCCTCTACAAGGAAAATTCTTCCATACCACTATGCCTGATGAAAGTCTACTTATCTTTCCAGAATTCACTTATTAACCCCCATTGCAAAGACCTCCTGCACCTCTGGGTTAAGAGCAGAAGATAAAAGCTGGAAAGGGAATATGTATCCATGTGGGTGCTGTAATTCAGTCCTCAAAACATTCTGGTGAGATGGGTGTGTTCACATTTGAAGTTTAGGAACAGAGGCTGAGAGATTGTGATTTGCTAAAAATAACATAGATAATGGTGGCAGAGTTGGAATAGAGCCCCGGATGACTTGATTCTCAAGCTTGTACTCTTTTCACTACAACAAATGGCTTTCCAGAGCCATCAATCATTCTTTTACCTGTGATTCCTTGGTATTTATTCCACTAGGAAAACACTTAACCTTTTGTATCCCAATTATAATACTCTTTCAATACACTGTGTGTTCCTTGAGAACAGAGATTGCTTTATTCATCTTTGTTACCCAAGCAATTAGCAAAGAGAGTAAGGGCTTAAATATATGTTGGTTGAAAGTGACTTGTAGCTGTTGTTTACAGAATCATGCTAATGCTGAATGAACTTCATATTAAGCGTGTTAAAACCAGACGCAACTCATTTATGAACAAAGCTTTCTCACTCCTTTCCCAGGCAAAACACATGTATGGGCAGCTCCTCCACCCATCTCATTTTTCAAAGAAAGTACTATCAATCTGATGAAATGAATGAAGTCTTTTGGGACAGTTCTAAGTCATCAGGGCTGCAAACAAGGATGGAGTTCTTAGTAAATCTCTAGGCCTGCTTTGTCAAAAAACAAACAAACAAAAAAAGGCACAGCCTTAACAAATAAAAGCAAAGTATATTTTCTAACCTGTTTCAGAAGATTCACTTCATAAATATTTATTGAGTGATCGACTAAGATAGTGAACAAAACAGGCATGGAATTTATATTCCAGTGAGGGGAAGAGGTAAGAAAAAAGTAAAGAAGGGTAAAAGAAGAGTGCATGATGGGAGTGTGAGTGAGGTACCATATGAGGAGAACTGAATGAAGTTCAAAGGAAAAGCAAACAGGCCAGCATGGCTAGTGTAGTGAGCAAGAGGAGTATTAGTAGGAAATAAAGTCAGAGAGCCAACAGAAGCTAGGTGATGCAGAGCCACGTTAAAGATTTAGGAATTTAACAGTATTGAACAGTATGATCTGAATTGATTTTTAGTAGTAAAAATGTTGCTCTGCAGAACAGAAAGTAGTCGGGTAACAGTACAAGAAGGAAGGTCAGTTAAGAGGCTACTGAAGTAGTCTAGCGAGAATAGTGGCTCAGACTACGGTTGTTGGTGAGAATGGTGAGAGGTCATATTCTGAAGTTATTTTGAAGGACTTTCTAACAAGATTTGCAATGCATTGAGAGCTATGAAAGGAAATGGAATCCAGAATAACTCATTTTCAGCCTGAGCAGCTGGGTGAATAGATAAACCCCTTAGTAAAGGGGGGAAACACTGAGAGGAAACATAAATACGTTTGAAAAATCAAGAGTTTTATTTATGGAATATTTGTACAAGAAATTATATAATCTAAAAGTTACTTCAGAATTATCTGGAAGGGTGTATAATTATGAAACAAATCAATCATTGACAACTGTTGAAACTGCGTGATATGCACAGGCAGGCTCATCATACTAGTCCTCTTTTGTATGTTTCAATTTTTCTATATTAATGCTTTTAGAAGCATAGTTATAGTTTGACATATTAAGCTTGAATGGCCCATTAGACTTTATGCAGAGATGTTAGATAGTTAGATACATGTATTGGAGTTCAGATAGACAAATATATGTATATGTATTGGAGCTCAGCAAAGCAATCAGAGATTAAAGAAATGTAGAAATTGTCAGTATATTTAAAACCATCGAACAAGACAAAAACATCTACGGAGTGAATAAAAGCAGAGAACAAGGTCCAGCACTGGGCGACAGAACTTTCCAACATGTAGTGAAAAGAAGGTGAAAGGAATCAAGAAAAACTATTTGCCAGGAGTTCTGCAATTCATATCAAACACCACTGAAAAATACATAACTTTGCCAGTAATCCCTCTCTAAGAAAGTATCCTAAGAAACTAACAGGACTAGTATGTAAAGACTATGTAAAATACTTATCACAGTGCTTAATAGGAAAAGAAAAATAAAGAGTAGTGACATGGTGAAATAACCTGAGTTGAACAATAATGGGCTACCTAAATACATTACAATTTATTGAATGGAATATGTACAGCAATTAAAAATGATATATTTGGGGGATCTGTAAATATACTCATAATTCATTCAATGGAAAAAATGCTGATTAAATATAGCATTATAGTATGACTTATAATGACTGGTTATACTGTAAATATGGATTTACCACTGATACCTAAAATGGTAAATATTATCATCTTTGGTGTTAAAATTATGGACATTTTCTTTTACTACACTTATCTGTATTTTATAACTGTTCTCAACACAATAAAAAATACAAGTTCAAAATTTTAATAAGGCTCATTCAGTAATATAAAATACAAAGGACCTTAAAAAGGAATCTGTAAAAGTAATAAAAAATTATATTGATACAATAACATCTATGTGGCTGAAATAATATAACTTATGAATTACATAAAAATAATGTAATACATCATAAAGAATTATTTTAATAGTATGTTGAATATTTCATTTATGTTAAGAATAGCATAATCAAAAATTTGATCTATTGCTCAGATAAAGTTTCTATTTACTTACAAATAATCTACACACAGTAAAGTACCAAATTCCAATACTGTCATAAGACATTTTTTTAAATGTATAGATTTTATTCCAAAATTTGCTATGTAAAATCAAACACCACATAGACTATACACATTTTAAATACATATACTTTAAATAACTTAAGAATAAAAATTATTCTAAAAAAAAATCATTATAAAAGTCAAAGCAATTTACTTCTAATGAAATACAACATGAACATCATTTTAATACCTATGTACTAGATTATATCTAGGAAAATCACTCTTTGTGAATACAATTTGTACAAGCACAATTTCATAAAAATACTTTCTTTAAAACGTTCTATTTTTGAAAAAAATTAAACATGGGCCAGGGACTTTTAAAAATTGCAAGTTTTTTTTTTTAATCAGACTAATCCAACTTTATTTTTTAGACCATTCTCATTTGACTGCCCTTAATCTAGCTAATGATATCACTGACATGGTTTTATTAATGATCTTAAGTTTTAAAAAAAAGTGTGTAAAGGATTTCACTTTTAAAAGAGACATTTTAGTCTTCAAATTAAAAGATATTTTTCCAAAGTCCAATTGTAACAATTCTACTGTTTTTACTTGCCATGCTACCCTTCATTAGATAAAAACTATTATTAAAATTTCAACTTCAGAAAATCCTTTTTAAAAGGTAAAGATTTTATTCTGTAACCTTCTAAATGTATTAATATTTGAGTCAAAATTCTAAAATTCTACAGAGATATCAAACACCTGTTCTTTAAACTGTTGATTTCATCTTGGTTATAAAAATCACCACATAATATACTGCTAAAAGTATCTCTTCCTGGGCTTTGGGCCATTTAGTGTCTTTTCAATCTCAAAACTTAAAATTATTGTTTTCCTATATCTAATAATGCTGTGTAGGAGAGCTGTTAAGGGAAATAAAATTAAGTGAGGTTTAATATTTTATGATTACCAAATATGAGTCTGCCAGAGTGAATTAGAGGCTTTGCTCACTAGGAGAGCTAGCTTTAAATCAAATAGTGATTTTCCTCCTGTAATTCACACTTGTCTATTGAGTTAGTTACCCAGCCTTCTTGTAGGATTTTAAATTTTCTCTTAAGAGTTCTCCGAAAAGCTTTTAAATCTGCAACACGACTATGATCTTCCCCAATGATTACATGAGATACTCCCTCAGCTAAACAATAAACTACTTTTGCTCCATGAAATCGAAGCTCCAAGGCTTTAATAGCTAATCTTGTTCCTTCAATTTTGGTACTCAAATCATTAATAACAGCATACATGTCCAAATAAATGGTGTAGTGCCGAAACATACTAAGAGGAGAGCTGTCCCAGGAATATCGATATTCCAAATCAGCAATCACAGAAGACATGTCTTCAAAAGTCTGCTCCTGAGAATCTTTAATTCCTAAGAACACTTCCTTCAGTTGGTTCAAATCAGTATCAACAAAATAACTATCACCATAGCAATCATACTCACGAGCAAAATGTTGTTTTGTTGATGGACACATATGAATCATAAAGCGAGGCTGCCATGGCACACAGCTTTTGGTCTTAAAACACTCTAAAAGCCAATCAGGCTTTACAACATCATGTTCATTTGAAGAAATTATATTTTTCACTCTGATGTTCTCAGACCCTGCAATTACACAGTACGTGTCTGGGCCTGGATTTTGTACTATGTCACCACCAAGTTCTGCAACTCTGTTCTCCAGATCAGACTTTGGATGGTTGTCTGTTCCATTCATAACACAAAACTCCACATCTTCAAATATATTGGAAACTTTGTTTACATTAGAAAGATTAGGTGCTTTTAAGTGCTCAATAATTCCAATAACTTTCTTAATCTTTGGAGCAACTTTCCGCTTTTTTTCTTGTGGTTCATCATCACCACCTACACAAAGGTGCTTAGATGCAAGCTTTCCAGATGCTTTTCCCCTAAGTTGTTCTAATTCATCCACAGTCATGCATTCATGCCATTCTTTGTCTTCTCTTATCTTTTCAATACGTGGAAAACGCAAGGTACAGTCAGTTTTATACATATCACTAGGGACAATCTCCGCTGCCTTAATCTGAACAATGACAGAATTACAAGGTTCAATGTACACTTCTGGTTTCTCTGTTCCACATAAAATGCTACTTGGTGGAGCTCTTTTATGAAAAGGCTTCCAATGTTTGGCCAATTTCAAGCCCAGATCATACAGTTCTTTCATGGTGTAACCTGAGCCAACACGACAGAGAGTACGAAACACAGTTGGTTTTTCACCAGGAGGGGGTTTCTCTGCAACTGCACACAAAAAGTGTGACATCATTCCACCACGTGAACCTTTACCCCAATAACCTCCAACAATTAAGATGTCCAGTTCATCCATTAGTCCATTTACATACTCTGGTTTAATTTTTAGCCATCCTTCACCTCTTTTGTCTGGCTTGTAAATGGAAAGAGGATGTTTTACCATAATTCCTTCTTCTCTTTTATCTATGGCTTCATTCAAAGCATCAATGACTTCTTTCTTAGTATGAGCCTCTGTTTTCTCTACTATTTCTATTCTACCTGGTACTGGTGTAAAAATACCACTAAGAATTTCATACCTCTTTTTCAGGGTCTCATGTCCTAGCTTTTTATTATTAACCATTAATATGTCAAAAACACAATAACAAGTTTGGAGATCAGAATCTTCTACCATCCTTTTAATATCAAACTTATTCCCTTTTTGCATAAAAGTTTGGGTATTAGGGTTATAGGCCATCATCTCACCATCAAGTATACAGATTTGTATATCTATTTTGAATGCATCATGAATGAATGGTGTTAAAGAACCTTCACATGGAGATGCACCAAAATGATCAGTATAGTGCTCGTACCCATTTCGGGAGAAGAACTTATACACATCCCCATCTTTGTGCATTTGTATACGCTCACCATCTAGCTTGGTTTCGATGTAGAAACTCTGCTGTTTCATGTCCTTCTCAATGTGCTGAATATCTGCAATAGCAGCTAGCATTGGTTTAAAGGCAGAAAATAAAGTGATAGAAATATCACTGAGCCCTACTGAAGGATCATGAAGTTGCCTACAGACTTTTTCAAGATCTGTGGTGACGTTAAACAACTCAGAAGCATCACTATGAAAAATGGAAAATATAGTTTGCTGACTAAAACCAAGCTTTAAGTCCTTTACAATCATTCGTATGAGCCACTTTTGTTCAAGCGCTGAACTTTGAGTTATAAGCTTTAGAAGACTCTTCTTTACCAGGTCCTTTCTTTTGGCAGAATTATTGCTGGCAACTGAGTCTAAAATATCATTTACCTGCTGTATGGTTAAACTTCCTTTCTGTAAACATCTTGGCTTCAAAACGAAGTATGCAATCATTGCAAAGTCTCCAGCATCTCCACGAGTTCCAGTAGGTGTTCTATAATTTAAGAGTTTAAGGGCATCTTTTCCTTCTCTTGGTAAATTAAGCAATTCAATATAAAGCTTAGCAAGCATAGTTTCTTTGATTCCATAGGCCATTCTCTCTCTTTCGAGTTGAGGAAGAATAAGTCTCATCGCTGGATAAAAAGAGTCTGTGACATCATTTTGGTTCTTATGAAGGGCATCATGAAATTTTCTCCAAGAATCTAAAAATTCGCTGAAATTTCTGATTTTTTCTGCACGTCCTTTACTTTTCTGTATTCGTTCTAAAGTTGAACATAAATCTCCAAAAGGAACGTGTGCTGCAACGATTTTTGAAGTTTGTGAGGCAGCCATAGACGCTCCAGGGATTCCTCTGGTTTACTAATGAAGCAAAGAAAATAACTTTAAGTAAAAAATAAAATTCAACCAAGTATTTAATATAAGACCTTACAGACAGTGCTGGTAAAACAGATATTTATTCACGTGTATGAATGGAAATAGATCAATAAATGATACCTCTTTTCAAACCTCTACATTAAAGAATAATCAATTATTTATGTCAATTCTAATTAGTAATTGTTATCAAAAGTATCACCAGTCCCATTTCTTATATTAACAATCTAAAAATTATTCATTTTAATTATATTTCTCTCTGAATCCCAACTTCCATTGAATTTATTATTCCATTGCTTAATTATATAGCACATAATGCAAATGAGTATTGTTAATAATGATGATGTAAAACCAAAACAAGGCTCAATTCACTTCATTTCTGGGCTACTGAGACAAAGTCCTTGCCTATATGCCTCCTATTTCTCTGTCAGACTACCACATACCACCAGAAACAAATTTCTTAAAATGGACATTTTTATCTAATCACTCTCTTACTCATTGAATTGAAATTAAGCTTTGCAGAAAATCTAAACTGCTTGGCACAGATAGGGTCCTTCACAAAAAAAATTAGGTATCCTCTTTTTTGTTACTTTTTAGAAAAAGTTCTGTACTGCCAAATAAGGCCTACATCCACATTTGCTTCTTCACTGATAACTGTTAAATCATTCCAATATTAAGAAACCAACTCAAGATAGCTTCCCCACAACTCTCTTCCTCTTTTAGCTCTATTGTATAGTAGTTCCTTACCATTTTATATAATATTAAATCGTTGAAACAATTTTTTTGTTAATATTCCTATGCCATTTATTTTCCCAAGCATACACAAAGTAAACGAACCAGGCATTGTGCTATAGGTAGATACAATATATTTCTACCTTAAAAGGGCATGCAGTCTAGAAAGAAATAGAGGCATAATGGAACCTAATTTCAATAAAGTGCTAAGTTCTTCAATAAAAATAAAACAAAAGTAAAATGTCAAAATAGAGCTTTTCATTTAAGTATCTTCTAGAGTCAAAGAGGAACTAATAGGTAACTTGCCAGACTGGGGTCTAGAATATTTCCTAAAGTGATTACCAGGAGTGTGAAATCTCTTTAAAGTTTTATAATATTCATGTGAGTTTTATTGGAATCTATATCAGCTATTTTAATATGGTTTAAATTATGTATATGAAAACGAACTTTTTCAAAAAAAGACTTCAAGTAAAAGTTGTGCTCCAGGAATAAAATATGCCTTATCTTCTGGTTTTAAATACCTTCTGGCTCAGACACTATCATGTTCCTGAGGTGGTGGGGAGTCAGAGAATCTTTGCCATAGGGGATTAGGTTGGGGCTCTGTGATAGAATATAGAGACTGTGACATTCCCCACCTCCAACCTCCTGACTCCAGCAAACAAAATGGAAACACATACCACATACACAAAATAAGCATAAGGCTACCAGAAAATGGAAAGGAATGGCTGACTGTAGTAGAACATTAACTAGACTGTCAGTCTCTAGAGGTAGGAAATCATGTAGCATTTTGCGCCTCTGGTGTCTGACACATAGTAGGTTTGTTTGCTGAATGAATTACTGAATACCTAGAGCCATGTTTCTGGGGAAGCCTGCTAGGGAAGGCCATGGACTATGAAACATACAAGCACATACATGCGCAATGGGGAATATTGTGGTTGGTGGTGGCATTATGGTATACAGAAGCCATTTGGTGGTCTATGGAGAAAAAAAACTACACTTCTCACCTAATTCCTAACAAAGGGAATCTCCAACTCCTACTGAGTTAGATTAAGAGATTAAACCATAAGGATATCCACCATTCACAGACTTTTATATTTGAATATAGAAACTGCTTCCTCTCACTGGGTCTGGTTTGCATAAAACCACACCACCTGGTTATGTATGTACAGTATCTTATCTCTAAAAACATATTCCCTCTAGCAGTTACGGTATATTGTTATATTTTATGTGTACATTATAATGTATATAAAATGAAGTATATTAATAAATACTTCTTTGACTGTTCAAATATTGGTATATTGTCTCTGATACAACTGTGGACACTATATGGTCTCAAAGTAAAAACTGCCCTCAGCAAGTTCCAGGAAAAGATTCAAAGTATTTTATAACAGTGTTGGCATTTGGGTAATGGTGTGGATACTCACATTTCCTAAAAACTTATTGATAAAAATGATTCCAAATCATTTTTCATATAAAATGAATAGACCTAAATATTTTCACAATTAAAGTGAAAGTCAACAATTAGGATTTCAGTTGCCTTTTACATACTCTAATTTTGCATTTTTAGACTTTGCAGTTTTTAACTGATGTTTTCTGTTTGGTTAGGACTCAGTTGCTGCAGTCCAAAAGATCTGCGTTCAAATGTGGACTTTAACAATAGCTATGTGATATAAGGTAATTACTTAATTTTTCTTAACTTTGATTTCCTTAAGTATAAAAGCAGGTTAATGATTACCTAGTATCTAAGATGAGGACAGAATGAGATAATCTATATAAGGTGCTTAACACAGTACCCGGCATTTAGTAAGTCCTTGATAAATGTTAGTTAGCTGATTAAAGCAAAATTTAAAATACAGATATTACAAAAAAATGCGTACACTTAAGATGTGGAGGGGACAAGACACTTCAATTTTTGACAATGATAAGCAAATCTTTCAAGAGAATGAATACAAGTAATTAGTACATAGTGATTTATCATCCATTTATCTGCTGCCTATGTTCTGAAGTGACACAAAAAACAAATTAGTAGTTTTTTATTCAGTGAATATGGGCGATGCTTCAGTGTTATTTTATTGGTGAGAAAGTGACTAATACGATTAAAGTTTCATTCGTGCAATCCTTGAAGAGATGTGTTTTCCCATGAGAAAAAGGTCTACAGTAGCCTATCCTCCATAGCACTTTATGACATGAGGAGAATCTTGGAAGAAATTCGTTGTAAGAAAAAGACAGAGGGGCTCTGGAATCCAAGAAATTAATGACAGGCAGCGTAAGAAGAGAAAAGTAATTTTCTACAAACTTACAGTTTCTCTCACTCCAATTCTACCAACACACTCCTGCAAAATTACACCTCTGAAGGTCCATATTACTCCTTTGCCTCCCCAAACTCTCAAGATTCTCTAAGAATACTGGGCCTTTGGTATATCACGTTTACCTCTCTGAGACAGAGGGTCCTCGTCTGCAAAATAGTATTAAAATGCTTCTTGCCGGGTTGCTGTCAAAATCACAACACACACAATTAAAGTACTGAGGTAATTCTTAATAATATAATAAAAAAGGGAGAAATGATAATCTCCTCGCCCCCAAGAGCCAACGACACGGTGGCTATCCACTACGAAAATTTGGCCACGCTCTACTAACTGGTGATTCGTGCCCCTTATCTGTAAAACCGGGTAAGGCGGATGAATTAAAGGATTTTGGCCATCCCACCCAGAAAGAAGGGGGAGTGGGCATAAAGGTTTATGCCTTCGTTGGGCCGTCTCCCAAGCTCATTACTGCCAAGTACACTGTCAATAAACATTTGCTGGACTGAGAAAAGAGAGGCGAGAGCATGGCCATCTCCTGCATTCATCATCATTGCCCCAGCCTCCACCTGCCCAAACTTCACCTCTTGCTTGTTCCGTCGAATACAAGGTCACTCCTGTCCACGGTCGCTGAACGAACTTCCCTCCTAAAAGTGGGTAAACCCCACCAAACCGGAATCCGAAGCTAAAATTGGCCAGTCTCGCCAGCTGGTTCCCGCGCAGGCGCAGCCGCAGCGGGGGCTGGGTTCGGGGCGGGAGCTGTGACGTAATGGGCTAATTGCGCAAGCGCGAAGAAGCTCGCGCAGGGCGGGTGGGAGGAGCCGGGGCCCCTTGAGGCCGTGGGCGGCCTAGAAGGAACCTCGAGTAGGAGGAACCGGGGGTTCTCCGGTAGTTCTCTTCTGTTTGATCCTGACAGATGACAGTTGTGGCAACAAACACAACATCCTCTAACCTCAGCAGCAGGTGCTGTCTGCACAGCTGTTGACCTGCATGAGTAGATTTCGTCGCGGAGCGACATCTAAGATCACTTTGTGCACTGACCTGTTTCTTGGACTTCGGATTCAGACTCCTAGTTTGAACTGGGTGCTTGACCTACTGTTCGGAGTTCTTGTTCTGTCTGTCAAAAAAAAAAAAAATAAGTGGTAACACTTTTTTCGCTGATTGGTTTGAAACCGCCCAGAAGAGAAGATGGAATCGTGCCTCCCCAAACATCCGCTGTTTCATCAGATTTAAAAATATGTTTTTACAAAATTATCTAATCCCGCCGTTTCCTATGTGTTTTTCATGATTATGTGACCTTGAGCTGAGTTGTCTCTAACCATAATACAAAAATAAAGAATTACATACTCATAAATCAACTACGAATTTTTCTAATATCTGTTCCAGGATTAAAAACAAAGCTATTCAAAAAGCTTTTATCGAGATCCTACTCTGATACAGTAATTGTATTAGGTACTCGGGATTGAGAGATGAAACAAAACAAAACAAAACCCAGTTCCTACGTTCCAGAAGTTGTTGATTTCAAACAATATTTTGTCATGGTCTGTCCTCTTCCACCATGGAGAACTGAGAAAACACCCATAAGAGACGGATGTTTTAAAATCATTTTAAAATCATTTCCTTTTGGTGTAAAATACTGTTGCTTTTGATGATAGTGAAATTTTGCTGCAATGAGCTCTGAGTAAACATTTTAGAGCCATTAAGCGCCCATTAGGGGTTGTCTAAGGTACAAAACCTCATTTTATAAAACTGGCAGTTATTTAGATTCACAGCGCTAGTTTGTAGTAGAGCTGTAACCCAGCGTTCCTTAATCTCTGGAGTTGTGAATTCACTTGAGAAAGCTTTGTGGTTAATTTCTCTACCTACTATTCAATTTAATTATCAGTTAATTTGCTTTTGAGGCACATCCAACAGTGTGAGAGGCCCCTTCACTTGCCCATCTTAGAAGAGGCCACTTGTTTATGGAAACATTTGTGTCCACCATCAGTATCAACTGAGCCTCTAAAATATGTATTAGTGATATAAGTGAAAAAGCATGGATTATAAAAGCAGACAAATTCTAAATTGATTCAAATGTCCCATCCCATTGCGGTCATTTTAGCCTTCCTAATATTTAGTTGAAATAGAAAAAGGGAATTTTGGTATCTTCTAGTGTTACTTGATTTTTTATGTAAATCCTCTACCTTAGTGTCCTGCACTTATTATAAAAAAGGGAAACTATTGCCAAGAGCCTCTTTGGCTTCCAGGAATTCTCCATCTGGTAGTAAGATACATATCTTACAAGAAAAACCAAAGTCTGAAATAATCCTCTGCTTTATATAAACAAAGATAACATAGAACAGGGACCAAAGGAGGGAAGCAGACTTCAACAAACAATTCAGTATAATGTGGTGGATAAAGGGAATTGATAGTGAAGCTCAGAGCACTATTTATATTGCCACTTCCGAGGCCCCTGGGGGGGGGGGGGGGGGCTAGCAATGTTCACAAAGTTTTGTGCTTTTGTAAAATTTGCAAAAATAAGATAACTTTTCTATTCCTTTCCTTTAAAAGCGATCTCCAAATTGTATAAGGTTCAGGTCCCACGAAACCTACTTCTGCCCCTGATGATCCTCCCTGATAGAAGTTGGAAAGGATTGGGTTAGAAGATAACAATAGTTATGGAAGTGCTTTAAATACTGTAACTTGTTCTGATCCCCCTAAAATCCCTATCAGGCAGACACAATTTCTTCCGTAAAGACTGCGTGGCAAAGACCGAGTGGCCTTTCCAAGGTCACCGACTGGGAAGTGGGCCGTACCCCAGGCCAGCCTTCTCCTCCACTCCTTAAGTTCTCTCCAAGGAGTGCGTGAGACCAAGAGCAGCGAGCCAAGGAGTAGCAAGCACCTCCACGGCGAGGACTCGCCGGACTGCTGCCTCTGAAGGATGCAGCCGCAACCGACAGCGCGGAGAGACTCTCGCAGCACACCCGCCCCGAATCGCGCAGTTGTTGGCGCCGAGGTATCTTTTCCATCCGAGCCACCGTCGCGCCTGGGTTCGGGACGCCCCGTAACTGCGGTTTCTGCGCACGCCTGAGAGGGCGAGCTGGTTTCCCAGACTGGGAGGGAAGACGGAGAACAGGTTGTGTGGGACCGGGCGGGGGCATTTGTGGGAGACACCCCAGCGTAGGCCGGAAGTGGAAGAGCTGAGAGCGGCGCCGCAGGAGGTTCGGAGTAGACCTTGGAGACGGTGGCGGTCCCTGGGCAGAAGGAGGAGGATGAAGAGCTACGGAAGAGGCGCGGGTGGAAGCTGCTTCGCGGTATCCGCTTCACTGCTCGTGGCCGAGTGCGCAGCCTGCGAGCAAGTCTAAGTAAGTGGGATCCCTGGGGAAGCCGGGAGCTGCGAGGCCAGCTCCTGAGCCAACCGGCCGGCCGAGGTCGGCTCTTCAGAGGAGGGTCGCCGTGGGAGCCTCCGGCGTCCTCTCGGGTGCTCAGCTGAGGGCGATCGCTGCCGGCTGCCTGCCTCTCGCCTTGATGAGCGGCGAAACCCCCTCAGAAAGGCGGGGATGAGGGAGCCCCCGGAACCCTAAATAAAAGTAGTAAACACACGCTTCCACTTTTCAGGTGTGGTAAGGAGCCAGATGTCTCCGGGCTTTGGGCTCATCCCGTAGGACTCTGTAACGAAAATCCTGGTTCCCGATGTTCCGTGTCTTTTCAGGGCAGCAGCCGCCGGTCTGTCACCCCCAGAAAGTGTTCATTCCGTAACCTCGTAAGCAGAAAATACCCGTTTTGGAAACTAAGGTGTGTTTATTTCCAGTGGCTCATCTGGTGTCTTGTAAATGGAACCACGTCCTTATTTTAGGTTTACATATCACTTGCCTTTACAGTAACGTGTGCAACTCAGTACTTAGAAATCATCCCTCCTCCCCCCATCCTCCCACACAGATGAAAAGTAAAGTACAAAATCCTAGCTACTAGGTTTCAGGAATGGAGTAGTCCTGATCTGTTCATGTAACAGGTTTAGACCTGCGAACATCATAGTAGGAATTTTGGGGTTTTTTAGCAGTGACAAAAGAGAGCAACCCATACAATTGAAGTCAATATTCCTGCACAATTTGTCAAAATCCATTTTAGTAATTTACTGGCATTATTGCCTAATGTGTCATAACCAAAAATAAGTTCTTTATTTTGACAAGTATTTTCACCTTTGCTGCGTAATGATAACTGAGTAGAAAGATACAAGAGTATATTGGTTTTAAATTTTGATGTTTAGTTTCATTAGTCGTCTTCTAGTTTCTTTTGGCATGGATGTAATACTTATTTTCGTTCAGGTTTAAATAAATCACATATCTTTTACTGAAATATTAAGTTTTGTTACTAACTAAGAATTTGGGATTGTCTATTTAATCTAGTGTTATGTCATAATTACCCTACCCAAAACCTAAATTGCTCAACTTAGTAATTATTAATTTGTGCCAGGCATTTCTGCAGATTGAAAATATAGAATTTAATAAATGTAGTCACTGGTACCAAGGAACTCATATTTGGGAGAGACAGGTAGGTAGGAGAGGCAGATGTGTAAGCAAATAAATTGCACTAAAATATATTAAGTGCCACCAGAGAAGTTTGTGCCAAGTACAGAATACAGAATGACTGGCAGTTGGAGTCCAAGGAAGACTTCCTAGAGGAGCTACTTAAATCCAACTCAAGAGTTGGGTTTTCACTAAAAAAATAAGGCATTTACTTTATAACTTCCCCTGTGCAAATACAATAGAGTCCATTGAATTATATACATTATTTAATCCAAGTCCAGTAGACCTTTATAGTTGTACTTAGTTATTCTGCTCTAAAAGTAGCTATATTTACTATTATTAGGACATGTACAGAGTACATTGGGCTCTATGTTACATTTGATCTCAGTAGTTTTTCCAGTTAATATTTTTCGACCTGTTTTACATCTGAGGAAATACATAGTTCGAAAAGCAAAATGAGTTGGCAAAAGCTACCTGACTATAAACAAACGTACCAAGCCAGAAAATACTGTCTCCACAGAATACAGTTGGGACACTGCCTCTCTTCTCAGGCACACCTCTTATCTTTATGCTGTCTGAACCATGAACTGACCATGTTGTCCTGGACCAACCCTGTGACTTAGTGATCAGTACAGGAAAGTATTGAACTTAACATTTTTCAATGAGGCTCCCTCTTGTCATTTACCTCAGGGGAATCTATTTCTGTTTTCATTAATTTAGAACTCAATTATTACTCTCAGATTGTAAAATCTTTCTAATTCTTGTTTATTCACCTCAGGAAAGTCAAAGGTTTTTTTGACTAGAGTGGACCTAGAAGGTCTGATTTTTCTAAATAAGCTTGATTTTTCTTCAAATGACAGACTTGATAATACATTATTAAATTTTCTATGAACTTTTCACATAGTTCTTAGTCCTACACCAGTACATTCTCCTCGAATCCCTTACAAAGGTGAAGTATATCCAGGATATGAACTGTGTGAATTTATAAATTAGCCTGGGAATCTAACTACTTCTGTAACATTGATTTTATGACAAAATAAGTTCCATCCATCTAGTTTACAAGGTTTTTGAACCTTTGCCCTTCATAATTTGGAAACTTCCTGATTTGAGAGTCTTAATTCTAACATCGTTATTTACATTTTTTTAGCCTTGTGAATCCATTTTTTTTCTATTTTCTTTCTCACATTTATATATTTTTGAAACAAATTGCTATTGGCCTACATAATAATAATAACCTGTCATCTTTGTTCTCTCAGAATTAACTATATTTGCCAAGTTTATAATATTTCAAGTGAGGGAGAAAGTACAAAAATGCTGTGTCGCTGCATAGTATAATCTATTTTAAGTATTTGCTCAAACAGTTTTAAATACTAGTTTAAAATCCTCTGTACTACTCATTCACTATCCACCATCTCTGTAGGCAGTTATTGTTCATCTATCCCAGAGGACTATTAATACACACTTTTTCTTTATTGATGACATGTGGGTAGCCATTAGGGAAATTGACAATTCATTCTGTGGTGTCTTCAGCACATTGATAGAAGCTATTTGTGTTTCCATTTCAGCTGTGCAGCTGGCATGGTTTCTTAACTTCCCAACATTTAGCAGAAAAAGAGAGATAGTGATGCAAGAATGCTGAATGTGAATTCTATGCTACTTGAAATATGATTTGGAAGAGAAATGTTTGGAAGCTATGACTTCTCCCAGAGTAATTAATGAGTACCAAGGGATACTAATTATTTTCTTATGATATAGATATTATCAATAGCACATGAATTTGCTTTCCACTTTTCACAGTATTTACTAGAACCACACGTTGTTCTAGTATATGTTCTAGTAAGTATGCTTTTTAATTATAAGCAGTGTTTACTTTTAAACAGGCTGTTCCTAAAATTATCAGCGTAAAATATACTTTAAGGACCTTTAAAAAATAGTCCATTTATGACTTAGTATGTTTGTTTTAAAATTGTATTTAGGCTATTTAGCCTGTAGCCAAACTGTGTTGCTTCGTTCATATTTAATTCATGTGTAGGTAAAAGCATCTTTAGTAATTTTCAAAGACCTTTTACTATTGACTATTTACTGATATAAATCAATATACACTGTGCAATCCATGTAAACTTTTTCAATTAAAATTAATTGGAACAATTAGACATTTAATTATGTTATAGGGCAATTTTCACCATCATTGAAGTATAATTTTGTGTATAAGTGAAGGAATGATAGCTTTGTTTGATTTGCCATGCTAGTTGTGGACATTAATAAATTTATCTACTCCCATGGTTTATTTCAATGCTTGATATGAAGTTGTTATTCTTTAAAAAAAAATTTCTTTGGGATAAAATATTACTAAGTAAAGAACCGACTTGAGTGATCGCCAACTTCAGTGAGAGAGCTTTTAATATTCTTTGGTAGGGGAAAGTGTTGAGAGTGGTTATATTCTAGAATTTGAATTAATATTTATATACTGCTTGCCATCATTTTCATTCCTTTTTTGAGAGAATAAACCTTAAGTTCTATTAACAAAGCAAAGAAAAAAGTTGCACAGTTCATAGAAACTCATTATGATAGTTCCATATGAATTTTTTCTCCAGCTTTTCCTTTCCCTCCCCATAATTACGGACTCCTAAAACTATGTCTTTTTTGTCTTTTTAAATGTATGTTGGTTAGCCAATCATCTTCTATAGCTTCTATAACTTTTAACTCTATACTCTTTAAAAGTGTGTTACCTTGATAAGTGGTCTGGTAAAGAGGCCGAAAATGTATGATTTGATTAAAATATTCTACACACCTCAGTTAACTCTAGTGGCTTGAAAATGTGTAAAGGAGCACCACGTGGATAAATTGGACTCACTCAGCAGCTACAGATTCAACCCTCATTTTGTGGGAAATACAGAGCCCTAGCCCAAGTTGAACTGTCACCTTTCTAAGCCTTGCCATCTGTCTTATATTTATGATCTCCAGCAACCTGAAGAATGTTAGATATTTTTATTTAAAGTATTTTTCTTCTACTACATAATAAAGATCTAGTAACCTGTATATATTATAATACACAAAGGATTTAAGTAGTTGTAGTGTATGATTCTTATATTTAGAAATAGGCCAGTTTCAGGGAAGAAAAGCAATAACATTACATGTTTAGACAGTATAGGATGGTGGTTCTCAAAACCCATTTATACTTTAAAAAATCATTGGGCACCCCAAAGAGTTTTTGCGTATGTGGATTGTATCTATAGATATTTATTGCATTAGAAGTTATAGCTTGGAAATGTTTGAATATGTGTTTAATAATTCATTTTTAAATGGCAACAGTGGCTCCATTGCATATTAACACATGACATTTTTATGTGAAATATCCATATTTGCAAGAAATTAATAGCTATGGTAGTTTATGTTTTTTGTAAATATCTTTAATGTCTGCTTAATAGAAAGGGACACATTTCTATCAAATCTGCTACTGAATTCAATCTCTTATGATACTTTGTTTTCCATGAAGTATTTGGAGAAAATCGGGGCTCCCAAATTTTGTACCTGGAAAAGGAGAAGTATTTTGTTCTTTTCAGAAAATTGTAGATATTTTTTGATACTACTATACCACTTGACAGGTGATAGTTTCTTAAAGGTTAGTTATATTGTGGAATCTGAAACCAATATCAAAAACATTTCATCTCTGTTACATTGAAATCCATTGGCTTATATTTTAGTTTCAGTGAATCTTTTACTCATCACTGATTTTGTGATATTGTTCATTTGTCGTTTGGAAAATAATAGGTTTTACTGAATTATGCAGATTCTTCAAATGTTGGCACATCCTGGTTTATCAGAAATTATATTACCTAATATCACTACCCTTATGATGTTATCGGAAAGTCTCATGAATTGAGAAGCTATCTGGAAAGGTCATTTAATTTATCTTCCAAAAAATGTCTTCCAAACACCTAAATCTGAATAACCAGTTTGTCAGTTGGTCTCTTAAGGAAAAATAGTGTCACCTGAAAAAAGTGGCTAGTTGAGCTCACAACTCAGATGTATTTCAGTGCACTGCAGGTGTGCTTTAAATGTACTACCCCTTTTGTTACACAAAGTATTTAAAATGTTGGTACTTAATATTTGAGATTAAATTACAGATTTTTGTTGCTTCAAGGATATTAAATGAAACTGTATGTTCAAGGTGACAAAAGAATATAACTCCTATGGTTTGATGTCACACTACCTTGATTCTTCCTCAAGGCACAATTTTATGTATTATGTATTATGCTTTTGGATAATGTCTTAGTATTATTAAGACGACAGTATTAATTTTGCAGATGTTTTGAAAAATCCCCAGAAGTCTGAGGCCACATTTTGAGAACCACTTAGCGTCGAACAATCTCAGGTTTAATAGGGACCTTAAAATTCATCCAGTTCAACAGTTCTAATTTCCTCTTCAGTATCCTTGCCAAGTGTTTATTTAGATTAGTCCTGAATACATGTAGTTCCTGTGACTAATTGTGCTAAATGAATAAAAATAAACAGCATAAATGGCAGTTTGATGGAAAGTAAATAACTCCATGACTGGAATTGTGCTTTGTCCTGTTTTTAAAAAGTTCGCACAAGTTTCCGTTTGGTTTCTGTAAATAATAAGCATGTTGAAATCCAGAGATTACTAAAATTATGTTGTGAATAACATAGAGTTAAGGTTTTTTCTCTTGCTGTGTTTAAGGACAATTAATAATCATTCTTTGCTTTTGTTTCCTCTTCAGTTAAATGAACTTATGTTAGATTTGTGCAATTTCATATGTCCATGTCTGCTACTGAGTAGATCATGAGCTGCTTGAGAACAAGGACTGTGTATTTATCATTTTTTTATATTGCCTACAGTGCCTAAGCACTATGATTCACATAACAGTTGTCAGTACTTATTTGCACATTGTTTTTAATCTCTAAAAAGTATGGTGAGATGCATTGGAATTTGATTACCTTATTTTTATTTTATTTTTTTAATTTTTTGATTACCATATCTTTTGGAAAAGAGGTTAGGAAACCCGCTGTGGCATTGTTTCATTAGTCCAAGCTAGGTTTGGAAGCCCCCCAGGAATTTGGGAGTAGTATTCTAGAAACTCATCTTAAAGGCTGTCACAATATCAATATTGATTTCTTTTTTTAACATCACTTTATAAAATACTTATTTAAATATTTTTCCCTTAAAAATGGGGAAAAAGATCTTCCAAAGACATATATGAGTGAGTATATGAAATGGTTAATGGAGATCAGATGAACATGCCCATAACTCATTGAGTTGACATCACTCAGCTAATACTTCTAGCAAAAACAGTGGTCTTGATAGCTTACGGTTTTCAGTTGTTATTCTTAGTATTAAATTGGTTATTGCATACTGATAATGGACAAATAGTTAAGGACAGGAAGCGTAAGGAACACTGAAAGTGAAGAAAAAAAAAAAAGCAAGTTAATGAGGACCATAGTTTATCTCAAGATGATCATCACCAAATCTGTAAGTTGCATGCGAATGATCAGAAGTGTTCCTATATAGTATATCAAGATTTCATTAATAATTTAAAACCATTCTTTAAAGAAGAAACTTAACCATAATTGTATCTAATTTGTGTTTTATAATAAAGGTTAGTAATGCTTTCAATGGATTTCTAGAAATATACTTGCTCATAACAATATGAAACCCCTAAGTACTTTATTTAGAAAGATAACACAAAAATATTTCCAAGATTAATCTTTCATTCAGGTGCAAAACTTAAACATGTTATAATAGGAAGTCTATTTTTGATGCTGTAACATAATTAAATTTTATAGTGTACATTTTATTATATATTGAGTCCCAGAATAAAACATGTTTTTAAAAATTGTGTTTATTTTACATAATTCTTTTTTAAATTTAATTAGCTTAAAGCATTAAGTAAGGTAGGTGGGCAGGAGGATGCGTTTAGTTTTGGGTGAGTTTGAGATATAAGGAATCATTGAGTACTGGTGAAATAGACAGATTGAGATTGGAGATGAAGAGTACACATACAGATTGGGAACATTACCATACAAAGATGATAGTTGAAGCCATGAGAAATAAATTGCCAAGGCAAAGAATGTGTTAACCTAAAGACAGATCTTAGAAAACACTTAGATTTAGGTGATAGGTCAGAGAGCAAGAAAAACACTGAAAACTGGAGGGGAGGAGTCAATGGTTTTATCCCCACTGAGAAGGAGGGGTATCGTAGGGTGGATTGAGAAAAAATCCATTGGATTTATTGTTAACTGAGTTTGCTTTTTAAGATAGCTCCTTATGAGGGCCGGATTATCAAAGATTCTTAAATAGTAAGTTGTTGAAAATGTACAGGGGTGGGTGGTAAATGCTAAAAATTGACAAGTTTTAGAGAAGTTTGACATGCTGATGAGAGCCAGTGGGATAACATGGCAGAGGTAGAATTGAGAAATGTAAGTCAAGGGTTTATTTTTTTAAAGATGTGGTTATAAGGTTAAAAATGCATAATACTAATATAGAAGAAGCATGGAAGTTGTGAGGTTACTGGTTGACTAAGTTTCTGTGCCCTGCATGTCTAATGTTCTTTCCCATCAACACCTCTTCTAATTAGTATAAAGTTGATTTCATGTTGGAGTTTATTATACTCACTGTAGCATAATAAAAAACTTGGTTGGTATTTTCCCCCAAGTACTGGGGAGGTAACCTCTACATCCTTAGATTTCCCTATGATTGGAGTCTTTTTTGTTATTCATGATGACCCCAGGTCCACACCTGGATAGTTCATACACTAATTAATTAGATGACAGGATGGGGCCAGCCACACCCCTAGTCTTAGGATGGGGGACTGGCCGTACCTCAGAAACCAATAATTTAATTAAAGGGGTTGGGACTTTGAGCCATATCGTGTCAACCCAGTCTTCCTGACCTATGGGAGAAAAGGGGAGTTCAACCACATTTGACTCCATCAGTCATGCCTGTGTAATGAAACCCATAAAAACTTAGGATACACAAAGCCCAAGCTGAGCTTCCATTCTTGATAAGATATGTTGACTCTGCCAGCAAGGTGGAAAGTACACAGAAGCTTGCATTTGAGACCCTCCCAGACTTTGCCCTGTAAGTCTCTACTTTTACTAAAACTATATAATCTTAAATAGAACACTTTCAGAGAGTTTTTTGAGTCCTAGCAATTTACCAAACCCATGGGAGTGGTAAAACCCCTGAATTTGTAGCCAGTCAGAATTGCAGATACCCTTGACCCCCAAATTTGTGACTACTGCCTGAACCTTGAGGAGGATTGCCATTAATCTGTGGAGTCTGGCCTGACTTCAGTAGTTAGTCTGCATGAAATAGGATAGAGTTGCTGCAGTATTTGTAGTTAGTGTCGGAAGCTGATTGGTGTTTGCAACTTTTGTACTCATCATTTCGTTTGCTTCTTTATGATGCTTTGATCTTACCAGCAAACTCATTTCAGCATGCAGAGCCTGACACTCCATCTCTGCTAATGACATTTCAAAAGTATTCTAGGGCATACTTTCACAAATAATTGTCTTGCTTATTCTGCCTGCCAGCCAGTGCTCTTGAATTCAGCTGGACATTTATCCTCAAGACCCAATACATTATATCTGATGCTAGCCTGTCTCAGCTTTTTTGGAAGACATGGTATCTTAGTTTGTAAACTGACGAAATGTGATATTACAGAACAGGAATGGCCTTTAAAAAGGAGAATTTAATATGTTACAAGTTTACAGTTCCAAGGAAGTGAAAATATCCAAATTAAGGCACCAATAAGAGGTTACCTTCACTCAAGAAAGAGCAGTGGGTCAGGAACACCTCAGTCAGCTGGGAAGTTGCTTGGCTGCCATCTGCTGGTCCCTTGCTCCTGGGTGCCATTGCTTTCAGCCTCTGTTCTTGTGGGGATTCCTCACTTTGTTCTCTGTGGTTGGCTTTCATCTCTTGGCTTCCCATGGCCCTCTCAAGGTTCTGGCTGGCTTGACATCTCTTGATGATGTCCGATGGGCTCTGAGCATCTCCAAACATCTGTGTCTGTTTTCTGAAGCAACTGTTCTCCAAGTGTCTACATCTGCTCTCTCTGTCACCTCTGAGGCTTCTGTCATTCTGGCTCTCCAAAATGTTTCCTCTTTTAAAGGATCCCCATAGACTAATGAGGACCTGCTTGGAATGGGTGGACTCAGATCTCCATTAATCAGAAGCCACAGCTGCAATTAGGTGTATCACATCTCTGTGGAAACAATCCAATCCAAAGTTTCTGCACTACCGTAAGCTGCTGTAATGCAATATACCGGAAATGGAATGGCTTTTAAAAGGGGAATTTATTAAGTTGCAAGTTTACAGTTCTAAGGCTGTTAAAATGTTCAAATTAAGGCAAGTCTATAAAAATGTCCAAATTAAGGCATCCGGGGAAAGACAGCTTGGTTCAAGAAGGCTAATGATGTTCAGGGCTTCTCTCTCAGTTGGTAAGGCACATGGTGACATCTGCTAGCTTTCTCTCCAGGAATCTTCAGCGACTTTCCCGGGGACATTTTCTTTCTTCATCTCCAGTGGTCTCTGGCTGTGTGAGCTCTGGTGGCTCTAAAACTTTTTCCAAAATGGTTCCCTCTTAAAGGACTCCCCTATAAGCAACCCCATCTTGAATGAGTAGAGACACATCTCTATGGAAACCATCTAATCAGAAGTTACTACCCACCCACAGTTGGGTGGGTCACATCTCTGGAAATAATTAGAAAGCTCCCACCCGGCAATGTTGAATAAGGATTAAAAGACATGACTTTTTTGGGGTACATGATAGCTTCAAAGTGGCACACATGGGATAGAAAACACGGCATGTCAGCATCAGGTGTATTGTTCCCCAAGTGATTGCTCAGGAGTAATAGAAATATGACATACAGGTGGAAGCAGGAGCCTTCTAGTTTAGAGACTTCATTCTCCACCAGAAACAGTTTTTTTTTATTTTATGGCCAGAGCTTCCAGAACATACTAGTTAGAAATCACAGCTTATAAATAGAAGCTTCTATTTTTACTCTGTACTAAGCATGTATAGCTTTGCTGATCCTCTTCTAAATCCAGATTAGTTCACCAATAGGGGTCATTTTCACCACAGTGTTTCTTATAAATATAGCTGATAGACCGCCTTTATCAGGTTCCAGGGAAATAGTGCCAGAAGGTTAGCCAGAGGTCATTTTTCCAGGGAGAAGAAGGGGTTTTGTTAACCCTTTACACAGAGGATTTTATTAGGGAAATAAATGGAAAATGCCTAATGCTGGCTATAGGATTTGTGCAGTTAACCTTATTTGAGGCAGGGTTCATTTGCATTGACTATCATAATATTTGGGTCTATTATGAGGTTGTTTTTAAATCTCAGCAAATGATCCATAGTAATTGTGCTTTGTTTATAGTTTTAACAAATTTAGTAAATAAAGGATCTTTTCTATTAGTACGTTCATTTGTCTGGCCCCGTTAAGAGTATCTTTGCAGTGGAGGTGTGATAGAGACTAGAGAACAGAGATAATTGGAAAATTGGGTTAAGTAAACATAAGGCAGTCTTCAAACTGAGATTTCATTCTAAACCACCAATATGCCAGACCTTATTAGAAAGAACATGCATATGCATGCACATCCCAGAGTAGTTTTCATAACCTATTCTTAAAATTGACTTCCATTTGATGTCCTTTGAAATGAATTAGATTTTATTCTGACTTCTACAGTGTAAAAGTCAATTGCAAGATTTCATTTGTTTATCACAGAGTAATTTAGTTATGGTGATGTCAGGAATGTTTTGTGGAAAACTGCGTGGGATATTATTCCTAAACAGTAATTGACTCAGTAAATTTACATCAGTAAATTATCTGATATTAAGTCCTGAATATACAAATACACTTGTATTTTCTTAGAATCCTAGAAATCTAGTTATTCAGACACTATTACTGGGTATTCATTCATAAAACAATTGTCTTGAGTATATGCAAATCCTGTACTAGCCACTAGGAATACAACAATGAAAAAGAAAATCATAAGGTGCTGGCCTTACAGATTTAAATTCAGTATTAAGTGCTGAAATTAGAAATTTAACAGTCTCCTAAAACAAAAAAAAGATAGCTTTTCAAAGTTATAATGTTTGAAAATTTTATCTATATAGATTTGCTCTGTATGGATGTGAATATCAGGTGTGAATTTCACAATACTCCTTATCCATCATGTATTAGCAACTTTATATCGTACCTGCTGTTATTATAATTCTTTTTAAGAACTTTATTTCATTTTAAGGTTGAGTCAGTTAATACTTGGTTATATGCTTTCCCTCACTCTAAATAGAGATGTAGGCAAAGCATATAAGATCATCAAATGTCTAAATTTTTTGTTGTTGTTGTGTGGTTATTTTGATATTGATATTAATTTACTTGAAGCCCCTATTTGTCATAAATGATGGAATGACTAACAAAAACAGTAAAATGTTGATAGTTTTTCCCTAAAAAGAATCTAAATGGAGTCTTCTTTGCCAAATATTATGCCTCTCTGGTTGTAGAATACATGTATTTCTAGATAACCCAAACCTAGGTAATCCTAATTGTCACATTTGATAAATAAAGTTAATGCCAGTGTCTTTTCAGAGTTTCCCAGTATAATTTAAGGCCACAAACCAAAATAATTCAGATAACAACTGTAGTTAAAATTTCAAAATTTTAATATTAGATGAGAAGTTTAAGTGATCAGTGTGTTGTTGAGATTTATCTACCACAAGTGGATATAAATTAACTCCATCTAATTTAAGAAGTTGAGATTATAAAAGTCATTGATTATTGACTTCAGAATTGGCCAGTATAATAGAGAAGAATAACTTATGTTAGCCTACTTTTTAGGCAGGCTTAACACCTTACAGTATTCAAGGGTTTAAAGTAGTATTTTTGTTTTACCTTACATGTTTTTTTTAGATTACCTGCAGTACTAACTCTAATAATACATACTAAAACTGAGTAACAGTGTAGATTTCTGCGAAACCAAAATAATAATAATAATAATGTTTTGCTGTTGGTTTATGTTCAGTGAGAGTCATTTTGAAAAAGAATTTAAATATAAAGTCAGTTGATATGTCCCTATGATAATGAAAACATAAATGTTCATCCAATTCATGGTCTTCATGACCAGTCTAGTTTAATTTGATTTTATAAATGTCTTCCAGTGTTTAAATCTTTCTTCATAAATACTAAAATTTATTTTAGCGTTGATACAGTGACATTTTTAAAATCAGTCATTAACAGTTATTTACTAAATCTTTACTATGAATAAGAATAACTTTTATTTATGGTAGTATTTTTTATGAGTAGAAGAATTTAAATTTAGCTTTCAAAAAAACTTGAAGTAGTTGAATACCACATAACATCTTGTAACATAACATAACTTGTAACATCTCAGCTTTTTAAGACATGCATAAACTTTTTAGGTATGATTCATTTTTAAAAATTAAACAACAAGGAAAATTGGTTTTTGATCTTTTCTTTTCTTCTTTATATCAGTTACATTTTTTTAGTAATTAAAAAGAAATTTTCTCCAGTAAATCATTTTGTTTTATTTGTCCCTTGTTCCCTTATAAAATTTCTGTCTGTCTCTTTCACATTTATCCTTTCAAGTATTTATTGCCTTATCAGTGTATCATAACAATCTGTATTGACCCCATGGTGTGAAACTTCCAAAAAGATTTTTATATAGAAGGTGTTGAATATTCCATGATACTAACAGTCTGAAATTTCTTTTTAATCAGATATGAAAGGCAAATCCTTAAACTTTCTCTGAAAAATAAAAAAAAATACATTAAAATCTAATGTTTTTTAGTAAATTAATTAAGTTTAGATATGAAAGCTTTCAGATACAGGGGGACATATTTTTACTCCTTCTTACCATAGTTTAAACTTTTTCTATAATATGAAAAGGAAAATGGACAAGTTATATAGGATTCCTCTTGATAGGTTAGAATCTGTTAACTTTTTTTATTTAGGAAAATTGTGATTTATTTTTTTAAAGCAGTTTTATTGGGATAAATTCACATCCTATACAACCCATCAGGTTTTCCTTTGATTTGTTAATGTGGTATGTTATATTGAATTTCTTGTGTCTAACCACCCTTGCAAACCTGCGTGAAACCCACTTGATGTGAAAATGGATTGATTTGCAAGTCTTTTGTTGAGAATTTTTGCATTTATATTCTTTAGAGAGGTTGGTCTGTAATTTATCTTTCTTGTAGTGTCTTTATTTGGTTTTGGTACTAGGGTGATATTGGCTTCATAGAATGGATTCAGTTTTCTGGAAGAGTTTGAGCAAGATTGATATTTTTGGAATGATTGGTAGAATTTACCTGTGAAGCCGTCTGGTCCTAGGCTTTTCTTTGCTGGGCAGTTTTTGATGACGGTTTCAATCTCTTTCCTTTTCATTGGTTTGTTGAAATCTTCTGTTTCTTCTTGAGTCAGGTTGGGATGTTTGTGTGTTTCTAGAAAATTATCCATTTTTATCTAAGTTATCTGGTTAGTTGCTGTACAGTTGTTCATAGTATCCTCTTAGGATCCTTTTTATTTCTGTGGGGTCAAAAATAAATGCTACCCCTCTCATTTCTGATTTTGTTTACTTGCATCTTTTCTATTTTTTTCTTAATCAGTCTAGTTAAAGGCTCGTCAGTTTGCATCTTCTCTTTTTTTCTTTATCAGTCTAGCTAAAGGCTTGTCTCTTAGTCTCAAAGAAACACATTTTAGTTTTGTTGACTCTGTTATGTCTTGTTCTCACTTTCATTTATTTCTGCTCTAATATTTCTTTCTTTCTGTTTGCTTGAGGATTAGTTTGCTGTTCTTTTTCTAGTTCCTCTAAGTGTATAGGTAGACCTTTGGTTTAGTTCTTTTTTGCTTTTTAATTCAGGCATTTAGGGCTATAAATTTCCCCCTCAACACAGCCTTCACTGCAGCCCATAAGTTTTGATATGTCATGTTCTCATTTTTATTCATCTCAAGATACTGATTTTTCTTGCAACTTCTTCTTTAAGAGTATGTTGTTTAACCTCCATAAATTCATGCATTTTATTTTTCTCTGTCTGTTGTTGACTTCCAGCTTCATTCTATTATGATCAGAGAAAGTGCTTCTTATAATTTCTATCTTTTAAAATTTGTTAAGAACTGTTTTGGGACCCATTTTGTGGTTTATCCTGTAGAGTGTTCCACAAGTACTTGCAAAGCTTGTCTTGGGGTGCAGTGTTCTGTATGTGTCTGCTAGGTCTATTTCATTTATCTGTATTTCCTTATTGATTCTCTGTTTAGATGTTTTGTCTGTTGAAGACAAGAGTGTGTTGAAGTCTCCCACTGTTATTGTAGAGATATCTTATTACTCCTTTCAGTTTTACCAGTGCTTGCCTCATGTATTTGGGGGGCACCTTGATTAGGTGCATAAGTATTTATGATTGTTATTTCTTCTTGTTGGGTTGCCCCTTTCATTAATATATAATGTCCTTCTTTGTGTTTTATAACAGCTTTGCATTTAAAGTCTATTTGTCTGATATTAATATTGCTACCCCAGCTTTTTTTGGATACTGTATATGTGGAATATCTTTCCATACTTCACTTTCACTCTTTTTTAATCCTTGAGTATGGTGAGTCTCTTATAAACAGCATTTAAATGGCTCATATTTTCTTAGCCATTCTACTAGTCTGTATCTTTTGATTGGAGGGTTTCATCCATTAACATCCAGTGTTGTTATTGTAAAGGCAGTATTTGCTTCAGCCATTTTATCCACTGGTTTTTTATATGTTATATTTTATTTTTTCTCTCTCTTTTTACCCTTATCTGTAAGGTTAACTAAAAGGATTACCCTTCATTTCTACACTCTTCTCCAAATCTCCTTCTCCTGTCCTTTCCTTTCAGCCTGCAGGGCTCCCTTTATTTTTTCTTGTAGGGTAGATCACATGTAAATGACCTCTCTCACTTTCTGCTTATTTGTGAGTATCTTAAACTCTCCCTCATTTTTGAAGGACAGTTTTGCTGGATAGAGAATTCTTGGTTGGCAGTTTTTCTGTTTCAGTATCTTAAATATATTGTGGTTGTATAAGCATGGGCTTCTTGCTTCCATGGTTTCTGAGGAGAAATTGGCACTTTATCTTATTAGGCTTACTTTGTATGTGATGAACTGCTTTTCACTTGCTGCTTTCAGAATTCTCTCTTATCTTTGGCATTTGACATTCTTATTAGTATGTGTCTTAGAGTAGATATGTTGCACTTCTTGGACCTGGATATCAGTGCCTTTATAAGAGTTGAGAAGTTTTCAGCTGTTAATGTCCTCAAATATCCTTTCTGCCCATTTTCCCTTCTCTCTTTCTGGGACTTCTATGACGTGAATGTTTGTGCACTTCATGTTTTCATCCAGTTTCCCGAGATCCTTCTCAGTTTTTCCCATTCTCTATCTTATTAGCATCTTGCTGAATTTGTTTAGGAGATTGAACATCTTTGATTAGTTCCAGATTCTGTATCTCCTCTTTCTGATTTGCTCTTTTGACTGGGCCATATCTCCTGTTTCTTAATATGGCCTGTTATTATTATTATTATTATTTTTTGTCAGTGTCTGGGCATTTGATTATCTTCTTGCTAAATTTACTCTGAAGTTCAGATTCTCTTGTCAAAGCTGTTGTTGATTGAGTTTGTGTAATGATCTTCTTCAACACTTAGTTTGTCAGTATTACTCATCCAGGCCTGGGCCAGGAACCCATGAAGGGAGTATACACCAGCTCCACAGGACCTCAGGGAGGTCAGGTAAAGATGTCTAAAAGCCTTTAATTCCATTCCCAAGGGTGCACTTTCCTGGTCTCACCAGAATATGTCCCTCTTTACCCCAAAACCTTTCATCTTCCCAGAGGTGCGCTTTCCTTCCCTGCCAGCAGATGGCGATCTTTGCCAACCTAATCTTCTCCAGCCCTCAGAAGGCACACAATAGCATAACTGCATGCCCTGGTGGTCCATGCTGTCCAGATATGCTGGCCAAAGCTGGCACAGTGCTAGACCATGTCCTGTTCCTGGGAGAGTGGCCCTCCACTGCCTTTTTTTCATCTGGAGCTGCCCACCCACCAGAGACTGGAGAATCAGATGTTTTTTGCCCCAAGAGTGGGGAATGGGTACCAGGAGCTGGGGTTGAGGGGGGTTACTCACGTTTTCTCCCAGCAGCTAGCTTCTCTATCTCTTCTGTGACGCTTTCCTGAATGTTGTAGAGCACTTCCCCTAATCTCTAGAACCCCAGATCCCATTGTTGCTGATAGTTTCTTTCTGACCCTTAGTTGTTTTTCTGGGAGATAAGTGAGCTCAGTCTCTTCCTAATCAGCCATTGGCTCTAGTAATACATAGCTTAGCAGTAGATGCCCCATGAACTTTAGAATCATGTGTATTTGCCTCTTAGCTCTGTTACCTGCAGATCTGGCACCTCGGCCAATCCTTTTATATCCCTGAGCCTCCATTTCGTCATGTTTAAAAAAGAAAAAAAAAAGTAACATACATCAAGTTATTTTTTCTATAAAATTAATGAAATCATGTGACTGAAAGTACCTGGAAGTAAATAAGTATTTTTAAAAAATAAAAGGAATATAATTCAGTAAATATTTGTGTTTCATAACTACAGCAGTGGAGGGATGGACTAGAAAGGAGACTGTTGAGAACAGAAGAAAGAATGAGGAATTATAACAATTTAGTTTGTGGATGGATGGATGTGGGCTTCCAAGGATTTGCTTATTACTACCATTTATTATATCATGGAGCTTTTAAAATAATATGATTTGAATTATTGATTGACTCTCTTTCTGTTTTTAGGATACCTATGGAATAATAGTTCACGAAAAGCTACAATGGAAAAGTCGTGGATGCTATGGAACTTTGTTGAAAGGTGGCTAATTGCTTTAGCTTCATGGTCTTGGGCTCTCTGCCGTATTTCACTTTTACCTTTAATAGTGACTTTTCATCTGTATGGAGGTATTATCTTACTTTTGTTAATATTTATATCAATAGCAGGTATTCTATATAAATTCCAGGATGTATTGCTTTATTTTCCAGAACAGCCATCATCTTCACGCCTTTATGTCCCCATGCCCACTGGTATTCCACATGAAAATATTTTCATCAGAACCAAAGATGGAGTGTGTCTAAATCTTATTTTGATAAGATACACTGGAGACAATTCACCCTATTCCCCAACTATAATTTATTTTCATGGGAATGCAGGCAACATAGGTCACAGGTTACCAAATGCATTGCTTATGCTAGTTAACCTCAAAGTTAATCTTTTGCTTGTCGATTATCGAGGATACGGAAAAAGTGAAGGAGAAGCAAGTGAAGAAGGACTCTACTTAGATTCTGAAGCTGTACTAGACTATGTGATGACTAGACCTGATCTTGATAAAACAAAAATTTTTCTTTTTGGCCGTTCCTTAGGAGGAGCAGTGGCCATTCATTTGGCTTCTGAAAATTCACATAGGATTTCAGCCATTATGGTGGAGAATACATTTTTGAGCATACCACATATGGCCAGCACTTTATTCTCATTCTTTCCAATGCGTTACCTTCCTTTGTGGTGCTACAAAAATAAATTTTTGTCCTACAGAAAAATTTCTCAGTGCAGAATGCCTTCTCTCTTCATCTCTGGACTTTCTGACCAATTGATTCCACCGGTAATGATGAAACAACTTTATGAACTTTCTCCATCTCGGACTAAGAGATTAGCGATTTTTCCAGATGGAACTCATAATGATACATGGCAGTGCCAAGGCTATTTCACCGCACTTGAACAGTTCATCAAAGAAGTAATAAAGAGTCATTCTCCTGAAGAAATGACAAAAACTTCATCTAATGTGACAATTATATAATGGTTCCTTTTTTGAATAATGCACTGTATTTTAATTTGTGCAGAATGATAATGAATGTTCCTTCCTAGAATTGTGTTATGTCTGTATTTGTCTAAAGAGTGACATTAAATTTTGAAAGGACTTTAATGCTTCTTTATGATGATCCAAATAGTTTTTTACATTTGAAAACTGTAATTCTTGAAATGATTTCATACATCTTCATCAAATGTTTCAAGGGAATTATGTATCCATATCTTTAGTTTAATATGCCAGTATAATAGAGATTATCCAAATGTTTCTTGTTGCTAAAGTGGAATAATCTATGTTATCCTTAGATTACTAACTAGGTATGGAAGAAGATATATAAACAAGAAGCCTTTGGGTATTATTCCTTTAGTAAATATTGGGACAATCATGGTAAACAAACTTAGTTCTGTAACTGCATTTTTTCCCGTTAAAAGTTAATATGAAATGCATGTTGGTATTTTATTCCTTGAAGTATGCAATGCAACATTTTTAATGTAAATAGCACTGGTCATATACTAATGTATATGGCTACCTGGGTTATTCTATTTTTATGTAAATTCTATTTTATTTTTTGGCAAGAAGTGTAATTGAGGCCTATATGCAGATTGCCATTGAATTTTGCTCTGGTAAATGCTGAGATTCAGCTTTTTCTTACAAATAAATGGGACCCCATTTTCCAATATAAACGTACCGTGTTTTTTGTTAGGTACAGTCTGGATCATGGCATGTAAAAATAGAAATTTAGAATTTTACTGCAGCTTTGATGTGCATATTTGAACTTTTTAACATTTGTAATTTTGGTGGCAAAGAAAATTTTAGCTTATGTCAATTTTGTAACTCTACAGTGGAACCACTACTAGCTATCATAATGAAGATTAGAAATTATTTAAGAATTAAATTAGTAAATCGTATTACATCCTTGTATATACTATTTTACAAAAATTCCCACATCGATTTTTTTTTCTCACATTGATTTTTAAGGTCCAATACCTAATTATATTTAACCCACAATTGCAATATAGAATTTATTGAATGAAAGTTTTAAAAACAAAAATTTGTTATTTGTTTTAATATTTCAGTTACTTTGAAATAGAATTCCTCCTGCATCAAAGACAGATTGTTTTGAGAAGTTTATTTATTTTTTACATGTGGGGATGTGGGAATGAAAGAATTCTAGAGATTTTAATGCAGAATTTATTACCACATTTAGCAATTAAATGGCGTAAGTGGGAATTAGCATTTAGATATATAGAAGAGTAAGAAAAATCTTACCTAAAAAAAATTAGCCCCTTAAAACTTGCAGGATTTACCTTAATAAATATATAAGCTATGAGGTATAATTGTGCTAGGTTGTTTCAAGCAGTTCCCCAAATTTAGATATAATTGAGGTTTGTAAATTGTCATGTCAGCTTTACAACATTATATTTTGAAGATTTTAGCCAAATTTATTGGCTTTCTGCAAGCAGCTCTTGCAGAGAAATAATGAGTCAATAATCTTAACCTTAATTTAAAACTCTTTCTATGGAAATAGGGCTAGAAATTCTTTTTGCCAAATAATTCTTTTCATTCACTTCATGTCAGTGTTTAGAAAAAATAAAGTATAGCAAGTATGATTTCTAAAGAGTAATGTTTTTCTATAAATAATTAATTATACAAAGTCTTGCTATTTTACAAAAAAGATTGGTAAAGCATATCATGGAAGATGTATTTTGTATGTATAAATTCACCACAATTAAAGGCTACTTTTCATCTTGTGAAGTTATTGTTAATGTAGAATAGCTATCTTAAATAGTAATTTGTTAAAATGAAAAAAATACAACAAAATGTACTATATTTCAATGTAAGCTTATATGGCACCCCTTATACTTGTACCATTCTTTATAAATTTACCTTCTTATGTTTCCCCATGATCATTTAGTCTACTGTACTATTGGAGGAATTTGTCCACGTTAGTTGTAAATATTTTGCTGATGAAGTATAAAAGCCTTTTCTTCATCGGTGTTTTGTTTTTATGCTACACTTTTTTTTCTCTCTTTTTTTTTAATATTCCAGGTTTATAAACCCTCTTTTTGGTTCTTTTTTTTAATGCCAGGACTTAAAAGTGGCAGAATACTTGTGCATATCCTCTCCCTTCACGTTCTTCGTAGGACTAATAAGCCTTTATTTTTGCAGCAAGGAGAGGAGGTTGAGTCTAGAGTTATGTGTCTTTCTTGACTAGTTTCTGTATTTGAGACTATTCCCTTAGTTAGATGAAAGAGGATGGAAAACAAACTCATTCTTAGGGTTCATGAAGCACATGACATCATTTTTATTCAAAATCTTTCTAATTTCATGGCCAAAGCAGCTGATTTTAAGAAAAGGTGAATTCCTAATGATCCCTTCCTTAATTTTGGACCTATGTCTTGGGAGTCGTGGAAGTGTGTCCACCTTACTATTAATTTCTGACTCATTTATGCAAGAGTGTAGGAGTTTATAAATGAAATTTGTTACTATAAATTTTTTAAAAAGCAGAATGATTGTAAATACAGCAAGAAATAATCCATTTGGAATAAAATCCAAAGTCCATTCTTTAAAAAGAGATTGTTGAAAGAAAACTAGTAGTTTACATGATAAGGATACTACAAAATCATTGGTGACAGGCAAAAAGAAAATTAATGTGATAAAAACAACCAGAAAGGGAAATGTAGCACAGTTAAATTTAGATATAATAATAAACTGATGATTTGAGTGAAAAGAAAACAGTGCAAAACAAAACATTTTTATATAAAGCATTTCTAACAGAGTCAGTGGGACACCTGAAACTGTACTTATGTTCTTGCAATTATTTGGACTGTGAAATTGATACTTCATTAAAATGCCGTTCTATTTTTGTCACAGAACAGCTTAAATTTTTTTTTATGATAAGCTGTAGACATTTGCTAATTACACAGGTTCCGATTTTGGAATTGCAGTAATTATATTATAATACTTCTTGAGAATTCGTATGCTTGCATAGTCATATGAGGAATATTTGTGAGATTTAGTTTGAGGTGGGAATAGGTTTGATGTAAATGAAGAATGAAGGCCATATTCAATTTAATATAAATTATCTTGCAATCTCTGACAACGTCAGTATAGTTTATATTAGTGAGTCCTCATTCCTTGAGGTTAGGAGTTAGTAAGGTAAACTTATAAGGATGTCATAGCAGTCATTTTTTCACTTCAGACATGATTGATACTGAAATCTTTCTGTGATCTCTCCTCTCCCTTTATTATGTTTCACGACAGTTATAAAAGTAAATTTAAAAAAAACTGTGAAAGGAAAAATTAGTCATAAATGCTTTTGGATTATCCACTTAAATTTAGGTATTTTCATATCACTCAGGTAAAATTGGAAATGACAGAGCACAGACATCTATTTTTTAAATTGATAGGGTAGAAAATGAAAAGCACTCTGTTTATTGATATTACCATATATGCACAGCAGCATCTTAGCTATTCAGAAATATATCCATTTATATGGTGAAATAAATGCAGTCATCTTAATTCTACTTAACATGTTGCCAAATGGCGCAAATATACCTCCATTTATATTTTGTATATTAAAAATATAGATTTAAAAATAGGACTATGTATAAGACACTTTTACAAAAAGTGCCATATATACATATGTAACAGGGATGAGTGTTGTCTATAACATAATTTATAAAAGTTTCTGTCAGTACAACATATACTGAAAATTCAAGTTGTTTTCAATATATTCAAGTACATTCAGGATAAAGTAAAATAATCCAACTTCATAGTGTAAATCATGTTTCTGTTATTTGCCATATTTTATTTGAAACTAATAAATTTTTATAACTCAAATTTAAATGTTACAGTAAATTATGTGCAAACCATGGCAAGCAAAATTTACATTTGTTTTTTACAATAAATTTCTTTTAAAATATACTTTATATTTTTCTGTACTGACATGCAATAAATTGATACATTAAAAGATTGAGTGATGTCTTAAGATAGTTTGTATTCAGTCTTTTTTCCTTTTTTATTTCCTGTTAACCTGCATCCTATGGAAGGACGTTTAAGTTTCTTTAATGGTTACAGAAAATGCCTGAATTCGTTCTGAAATTAATAAGTTTTTGTTCTAGTAATGGTATGGATAAACAACTAGAAGTTAGGCTTATAGTCCCTTTCCCCAAGGACATTATCCTCCTATGTACATTTATTTTAGATGATATTAAAAATACTCTGTATAAATGAATCTCTGGTAAATGGGCCTCAAAGCATTTGGTTAGTTAAAGGAACAGAGGGATGAAAAAGTTTTAACTATTCATTGTCATGTTCCTTCAGATTTTATAAAGTGCCTTTCAAAAAAAAATTCTTGATTATTTTTTTTTCTCATTATTATTAAAGTTAATGTTTTTGGATGATTAATAATGGCTTGATGTTAACTCGACCTTTGGGATACTATAATTTATTTCACCTAATAAGAAACGTGGCCAGGCTCGAATAGTGTTAGAAGCAGCTGGATGACAGGGAGTGTATAACAAACCTTACTTAATTGATCAGTTGGAGGTGGAGATGAGGAAGTCATTTATTCTTTCTCATCTCTCCCAACTGCCAGTGGTTGCCAGCAATCCTTGGTGTTCCTTGACCTCATCACTCCAATCTCTGTCCACATTGTCATGGGGTTCTTCCTTTGCATCTCTCTCTTTTCCACATCGTATAAGGGTTAGGACTTCAACATATCTTTTTGGGGAACAAGATCCAACCCATAACTGAGTGGGATTCTTCTCATCTCTTCCTCAGTGCATTAGACATAGAACTGGCACACAATAAATATTTGACAAATTAAAAGTTCTGTGGTATATAACAAGGTACTTCACTATATGATTTTATCAATGGAAAATATATGTGAATACCCTTATATCCCAAAGACATTCTCTGTAGGATTAAAAAGCTCTAAAGCCCTCATTAGTCTCTGCATCACTGTGTCCCACCCTACATGGTTGTAAAGACTACAGTATATATAAAGTTCAAAGTTAATTTCAAGTAGTAAAGTTAAGGTGACTTATCAGTTCCTTAGTCCAGTTTAATTGATATTTCTATCATTAGAACACAATAATTAAAGGTTAGTTTACGTATTTTGTTTATCAGAATATAAGATATTTGGGGTAGGTAATGATACTCTTTTTCATTAAAAAGATTTAAAAAAAAACAGGTAAAATAGATGGGAATTCGAAACATTTTTATACACCCTTGAAGATTTATAAGCTCTAGTCACAACGCCTATACTGCCTAAAAGAAACCTCCTGTAAAGATGCTTTTCTCAGTTTTACCTCATATTTGTATATAACGGTTGCATACTTTCTAAGAAGGGATGGCTAATCTAAACTGTTAGCCATTCATAGTCTAATAGTATAGGATAATTATTGCTTAGGCCTCAAATTCAAGAAGACATGTTAATGAATAATTCATGGCCTGAAATTTGTATTTATATGAGTAAAACTAAAAGAAAAGAAAGGCTTAGGACAACTCCTGAGGAATAGTTAAAAAGATTACTTTAGCAAAGTGATTGCACTTAGGTATGGAAAAGGAAATGCAGGGGAGTAGTAATATTGGAATATGAGACGCATACACCTAGATTATCATGTGGCACAGATAATCGCCGCACTTTAGACCTCTCAGGATTAAACAGCCCCATGGCATATTGTTGAATCTCTCTATTGAACCTCTTCCTCTGGAAATAATGGTTCCCTCAATTCTGTCTCCTTTCCCCTTTGTTATTCTCTACCTGCTCCTTTATTATTTTATTTATTTTTGTTAATCATGCATTTATAAGAAGTTGGACATAAAATAAAATAACTCTTTTTAGTTATTTGAAAGACAATTCCAAAGCTAATGCACATCACCTGAGAACTTCAGTGTGTATTTCTTGGAAACATTCTCCTACATATATAAAATATATATATATTGATTCATTGCTACCATCTAGTTCCCAGATTCCATTCAAGTTTTGCTTATTGTTCCAGTAATGTCCTTCATAGCAGAAGGGTCCTGTTTCAAATCACACCTTCTGTTTGACAAATCTCTTTAGTTTCTGTATAGACTGAAAAGTGGCCACCCAAAGATATTTCTAATACCTGGAACCTGTAAATGTTACCTTTTAAGGAAAAAAGTCATTGCAGAAGTGATTGTTAAGATCTTGAGATGGGGAGATTACCCTGGATGAGCCAGGTAGGCCCTTAATCCAATTACAAGCATCCTTGTAAGAGAGGCAAAGGGAGATTTGACATGTACACAGAAGATGTGAGGGCTGGGGCAGAGAATGGAGTTATGTGGCACAAGCCAAGGACCACCAAAGAATGCCAGCAGCCAGCAGAAGCTAGAAGAGCCGGAAAATGGATTCTCGCCCAGAGCATCCCGAGTGCAATCCTGCTGACACCTTGATTACAGACTTCTATCCTCCACAACTGTGAAAAGATAAGTTTCTGTTGTTTAAAGCCATGTTTATTGTCATTTGTGTGCTAAACTAGTTTCCTTCAGTCTTTCTTTGAGTTTCGCAACTTTGAAATTTGCAGATTAGGGCCAGTTATTTCATAGAATTGTCCTCAATTTGAGTTTGTCTATATGATTAGATTTAGGTTATATGTATATGTCTGGAATATGAGAGAAGTGTTTCTGTACTCTGCAATGTATCCAAGAAGGTGTTACACAATTTCAGTCTACCTGTTTTTAAAGTTCCTTGGGATCGCTCTGAGGAAGTGTGGTTCAAACTTCTCCATTGTAAAGGTACTCTTTTTCTCTTTGTAGGGAGGGACTGTAAACTGTGAAAATAACCTCTTCCTCTGTGTTCATCTTGTGCTTTTCCTGCCTGTCTTAGTTTCCCAGCTGCTGTGAGGAATACCATGCAAGGGGGTCGCTGAAAACAGGAATTTATTGGCTCATGGTTTCAGATGCAAGAAGGCTTATTTCCTTCTGGATTGGTATTGTTCTGGCCTGCCAGCAATCCTTGGGTGTGTTGGCTTTCCCATCATATATCATTGTCCTCTCTTTTCTCTTCTGGGTTCCATTGACTTCTGACTTCCAAGTTCTTCCTGTGGATTTCTTACTATTTCTGAATTTCTTCTGTAAATAAAGAACTCCTGTAATCCATATTAAGACTCAACCTCATTCAGTTGGGCCACAGCTTAATTTAAAAAACATCTTCAAGAGGTCCTACTTAAAGTGGTTCATCATGCCCAAAGGAATGTGGATTAAAACCAAGAACATGCTTTAATTTGGGGTACTAAAGCTCAAGCCACCACACTACCCAAGTTCTGGAATTACCCAAGGAACCCTGCATCTCTAGTTCTTTCTTAGTGTAAAATGATATTTGGAATCCAAGATCTGGGTGTTAGGTGTGCTCAGGTTATTTTTGGGTCTCACTGTTTGCGATGTTATGTGAAAGTTCTTTGGGTGTGATGAGAAGCAAAGACAGATTGTGGACAGTCTCAAGAATGCATGAAAAGACAGCTTTATTAAATCAAAGATCCTGGAAGGGGAGAGAAGAATGAATGCTGTGGAGGGGCCTGGGGCTTACCTAACCAAGATTCCCACAAAGGTCAGTGGAATGAGGGAGTACGAGGTGAGAAAGAGTAGATATGAGTCATTGTCTACTGCCTTTATTGTGACCCAGAGAGGAGAAGTACGGCTCTCCTGTGGATACTGGTGATTGGCAGTCTTAAACTACAGGATGTGAAAAGCAGAAACATAAAGGTTGCAAGGGTCCTTTGGAGAAGCTGAGGGGAGCTCTTATCATCTAAGTTATATGGAAATATGTGCCTTGCTAGTAAATTATCTAACCTGAAAGGACAGAAGTGGCAAGGGCCTTTCAGAGAAGCTAAGGCTGGCTTTTAACATCCAAATGATATGGAGGTATAGAACTTTAGTTGCAGTTATTTCCAAGACAGGACTGACTGAGATGGTTGCTCAAAAGGGAATTTAAGGCTAAGCCAGGCAAGATGATGAAGCACCAAATATAATTTATTATATGCCATTACATTCACTATTTTTAAACCTTTTCTGTGGACAGGTCTTGGGTAATTACCCATATACCAACATGGACATGTACTTATACCTGTATTAATTTCTATATCAGTATAATTTACTCGATATACTATTGCAGATTATAGTTTGTATGCGATTTATATAAAATGTTTCTTCCTTGTCTATGATTGTGGTTTATGTTTCTATCAAAAGTCAGTTTCCTTTCTGGTATTTATGTGACACCTGTGACTCAGAGTTAGAGCTTTGAAGCTGTGAAAATCAGCTTTACCCCATACAGCAACTGGTAAAAAAAAAGTTGAAAAAGCGATCAGACTTCTGTTAGAGATGTGAATGAGGCTGATCTGGATAGGACTAAAGTAAATCAGAATACAAAGTAAAGGTTGATATGGCCCATATTTTAAAACTTAAACTTGTGTGTGAGACCAAAGGAAGAGATGTTTAGTTGTTGCAAAATTTATTTTTGGGTAGTACATTACCTAATTTAACTTGTATGGTCAGTTTATGCAAACACCATAATTACATGGAAGCTTGAATAGGGCATGAGAACTTGTTGATTTGTACAGGTTAGTGTGATGCTACAATACATCCCAGAGTAATTTGGGCAGAGAATAAAAAAGTATTTGCAAAGTTCCCTTGAGTGACTAGGGAGAAAGGCAGATATATTAACTTCTTCATCTGGAGAATTACTGATATTCTTGCAGGTAGTGGGAACAACCAATTTAATATGATTGAGCCCTCAATCTTGGGTTTTTCTTCTATGAAACTTAATCTGCAAAGGAGAAGCTAAGCCTACTTATAATTATGCCTAAGAGTTACCCCCAAAAACCCTATTTTGTTCCTCAGATGTGGCCTCTCTCTCTAAGCCAACTCTGCAGGTGAACTCACTGCCCTCTCCCCTATGTGGGACATGGGTGTAAATCTCCCTGGCAATGTGGGACAGGAATTCTGGTATGAGCTGGGACCTGGCATCATGGGATTGAGAAAGCCTCCTTGACCCAAAGGGAGAAGAGAGAAATGAGGCAAAATAAAGTTTCAGTGGTTAAGATATTATTTTTGGGGGGGTGGGGGCGGGGGGGTGCATGGTCCGGGATCCGAACCCAGGTCTCCCGCATGAAAGGCGAGCATTCTACCACTGAACCACCCATGCACCCCTCAGTGGCTAAGAGATTTCAAACAGAGTCGAGAGATTACTGGAGGTTATTCTTATGCATTGTATAGATATCCCTTTTAAGTTTATGGTGTATTGGAGTGGCTAGAGGGCAGTACCTGAAACTAGTGAACTGTATTCCAGTAGCCTTAATTTTTGAAGATGATTGTGTAATCTATTTTTTTTTTTTGCATGGGCAGGCACCAGGAATCAAACACGGGTCTCTGGCATAGCAGGCGACAACTCTGCTGCTGAGCCACCATGGCCTGCCCTGTAACTATATATATTTTACAGTATAACCATGTATGATTGTGAAAACCTTGTGTCTGATGCTCCTTTTATCTAGGGTATGAACAAGATGAGCAAAAAAAAAAAAAAGAATAAAAGATAAATCAATAATGGGGGGGGAATAAGGGGTGAAAAAATTGGGTAGATTGAAATACTAATGGTCAATGAAGGGGAGGAGTGAGGGGTATGGGATGTATGAGTATTTTCTTTTTATTTCTTTTTCTGGAGTGATGCAAATGTAAAAATGATTATGGTGATGAACAACTGTGGTGATATTTTCAGCCATTGATTGTATACTTTGGATGGAGTGTATATGTGTTAAGATAATGCAATAAAAATATATATTTTTTAAGTGTCAGTATCCTCCTAAAAATGTCTCATTTTATTCAATTGACTTGTAAATATATTTGAACTGCTATGGAAAGTGACCCTTTGTTCTACAATTTAGGGAGTCTTCTGATCTTGGTATGTTTCACCTTTCAAGGCCTTCATGCTTGTTTGGAGCTCTTGTATACCCCAGAAACGTCCATGCTCTTTTAAACCATCCCTGTAGGTGCAGACCTTTTGTGGGTGGGGCCTTTTGGTTCAATTGGATATGACCCATTCAATTTAAGGTGGGTTTTGATGTTTGCTGGAGACCTTCATAAGAGAGAAAAGACAGAAACACAAAAAGAGAGTTTAGAGAGCAATCCCCCTGGAGAAGCAACCCAGGACCCCCAGGAGCTGAGAGAAAAAGCCACTGAAACCAGAAGCCAAAAGCAATGAATTCCAGGAGCAAAGGACCAGCAGACACCAGATATGTGCCTTCTTCCCATATATGAGAGGAATCCCAGATGCCAGCAGTATTTCTTCAGAGAAGATATCATCCAGTTGATGCCTTAATTGAACATTTTCATGGCCTTAAAACTATACATTTGTAAACCAATAAATCCTCATTGTAAAAGCCAACTCATTTATGGTATATTGCATTCTGACAGCTTTACCAAACCAAAACACCCTTGCTTTCCTCATCTACAGAATGGGAGTTAGGACTAGTTGACCCCAGAGGTCTCATCCAGAAAGAGCCTTCCATGGTTCTAAATATGTGGCACTCTATAGTCAGTATATATCGACTCCCATAATGTTGATCAAAATTGCAGGCTGGGACTTCCGGAGAAGATGGCGGCTTAGTAAGACACACAGGTCTTAGTTCCTCCTCCAGAACAGCTACTAGGGAAGTAGAAATGATACAGAACAGCTCCCGGAGCCACGACAGAGACCAAGAAGACAGCGTACCCCATTCTGGAACGGGTGACTGGCTGGGAGAACCCACTCTGGTGAGATCGCCGAGGGGCGCGGGCTTCCCCGGGCCGGGGCGGCAGGCGGCCGGAGTCCCTCCCTCCTTCCCGGGCCGGCTGGGAGAATTGGACAGGCGGTCCCCTCAAGCCGCAGTGGCTGGTGCTCCCCCCCAAGCACGGCCCCCCAGACCAGCTGGGAGAATTGGATCGGAGATCCCCAAGCTGCCGAGAATGGCATCCGGGGTCCCTTCCAAACACGTGGCTTCCCGGTCCAGCTGGGAACGGTGGATAGGCACTCCCCCAAGCCGTGGGGGCTGGCGCCCCCCCGCCACGCTTGGCGCCCCGGGCCAGCTGGGAAATTTGGACAGGCGCTCACCCAAGCCGCGGAGGCTGGCGCCCCCCCCACCACTCTTGGCGCCCCGGGCCGGCTGGGAAATTTGGACAGGCTCTCCGCCAAGCCGCGGAGGCCGGCGACCCTCCCCGCGTGCGGATCCCTGGGCCGGCTGGGAGATTCAGATTGGCACTCCCCCAAGACACTTCGGCTGGCGACCCCCCCCCCCACCACAGCGAGAGTTTTCCAAAGTTAAAGGAGCCACAGCATCTTTTACTGGTGGGATCCGCAGACAGATGAGCGCCATGAGCACCACCTACTGGGCAGGATAAGAAAAACAGAGCCCAGAGATTTCACAGAAAAATCTTTCAACCTGCTGGGTCTCACACCCAGGGAAATCTGATTAAATGCCCAGACACCAGCAGAAGATAATGGATCATGCTCAGAAAATTGAAGAAATGGCCCAGTCAAAGGAACAAACCAATAGTTCAAATGAGATACAGGAACTGAGACAACTAATGCTGAATATATGAACAGAAATGGAAAACCTCTTCAAAAACCAAATCGATAAATTGAGGGAGGACATGAAGAAGACATGGGCTGAACAAAAAGAAGAAATAGAAAAACTGAAAAAACAAATCACAGAACTTATGGGAGTGAAGGACAAAGTAGAAAAGCTGGAAAAAACAATGGATAGCTACAATGGTAGATTTAAAGAGACAGAAGCTAGAATTAGTGAATTGGAGGATGGAACATCTGAATTCCAAAAAGAAACAGAAACTATAGGGAAAAGAATGGAAAAATTTGAACAGGGGATCAGGGAACTGAATGACAATATGAAGCGCACAAATGTACGTGTTGTGGGTGTCCCAGAAGGAGAAGAGAAGGGAAAAGGAGGAGAAAAACTAATGGAAGAAATTATCACTGAAAATTTCCCAACTCATATGAAAGAACTAAAAGTACAGATCCAAGAAGTGCAGCACACCCCAAAGAGAATACACCCAAATAGGCGTTCTCCAAGACACTTACTAGTTAGAATGTCAGAGGTCAAAGAGAAAGAGAGGATCTTGAAAGCAGCAAGAGAAAAACAATCCATCACATACAAGGGAAACCCAATAAGACTATGTGTAGATTTCTCAGCAGAAACCATGGAAGCTAGAAGACAGTGGGATGATATATTTAAATTACTAAAAGAGAAAAACTGCCAACCAAGACTCCTATATCCAGCAAAATTGTCCTTCAAAAATGAGGGAGAAATTAAAACATTCTCAGACAAAAAGTCACTGAGAGAATTTGTGACCAAGAGACCAGCTCTGCAAGAAATACTAAAGAGAGCACTAGAGTCAGATACGAAAAGACAGAAGAGAGAGGTATGGAGAAGAGTGTAGAAAGAAGGAAAATCAGATATGATATATATAATACAAAAGCCAAAATGGTAGAGGAAAATATTATCCAAACAGTAATAACACTAAATGTTAATGGACTGAATTCCCCAATCAAAAGACATAGACTGGCAGAATGGATTAAAAAACAGGATCCATCTATATGCTGTCTACAGGAAACACATCTTAGACCCAAAGATAAGCATAGGTTGAAAGTGAAAGGTTGGGAAAAGATATTTCATGCAAATAACAACCAGAAAAGAGCAGGAGTAGCTATACTAATATCCAACAAATTAGACTTCAAATGTAAAACAGTTAAAAGAGACAAAGAAGAACACTATCTACTAATAAAAGGAACAATTAAACAAGAAGACATAAAAATCATAAATATTTATGCACCGAACCAGAATGCCCCAAAATACGTGAGGAATACACTGCAAACACTGAAAAGGGAAATAGACACATATACCATAATAGTTGGAGACTTCAATTGACCACTCTCATCAATGGACAGAACATCTAGACAGAGGATCAATAAAGAAATAGAGAATCTGAATATTACTATAAATGAGCTAGACTTAACAGACATTTATAGGACACTACATCCCACAACAGCAGGATACACCTTTTTCTCAAGTGCTCATGGATCATTCTCAAAGATAGACCATATGCTGGGTCACAAAGCAAGTCTTAACAAATTTAAAAAGATTGAAATCATACACAACACTTTCTCGGATCATAAAGGAATGAAGTTGGAAATCAATAATAGGCGGAGTGCCAGAAAATTCACAAATACATGGAGGCTCAACAACACACTCTTAAACAACGACAGGGTCAAAGAAGAAATTGCAAGAGAAATTAGTAAATACCTCGAGGCAAATGAAAACGAAAACACAACATATCAAAACCTATGAGACGCAGCAAAGGCAGTGCTAAGAGGGAAATTTATTGCCCTAAATGCCTATATCAGAAAAGAAGAAAAGGCAAAAATGCAGGAATTAACTGTCCACTTGGAAGAACTGGAGAAAGAACAGCAAACTAACCCCAACGCAAGCAAAAGGAAAGAAATAACAAAGATTAGAGCAGAAATAAATGAAATTGAAAACATGAAAACAATAGAGAAAATCAATAAGACCAGAAGTTGGTTCTATGAGAAAATCAATAAGATTGATGGGCCCTTAGCAAGATTGACAAAAGAAGAAGAGAGAGGACGCAAATAAATAAGATCAGAAATGGAAGAGGAGACATAACCACTGACCTCACAGAAATAAAGGAGGTAATAACAGGATACTATGAACAACTTTATGCTAATAAATACAGCAATTTAGATGAAATGGACAGGTTCCTGGAAAGACATGAACAACCAACTTTGACTCAAGAAGACATAGATGACCTCAACAAACCAATCACAAGTAAAGAAATTGAATCAGTCATTCAAAAGCTTCGTAAAAAGGAAAGTCCAGGACCAGACGGCTTCACATGTGAATTCTACCAACATTCCAGAAAGAATTTGTACCAATTCTCCTCAAACTCTTCAAAAAATTGAAGTGGAGGGAAAGCTACCTAATTCATTCTATGAAGCCAACATCACCCTCATACCAAAATCAGGCAAAGATATTACAAAAAAAGAAAACTACAGACCAATCTCTCTAATGAATATACATGCAAAAATCCTCAATAAAATTCTAGCAAATCGTATCCAACAACACATTAAAAGAATTATACATCATGACCAAGTAGGATTCATCCCAGGTATGCAAGGATGGTTCAACATAAGAAAATCAATTAATGTAATACACCATATCAACAAATCAAAGCAGAAAAATCACATGATCATCTCAATTGATGCAGAGAAGGCATTTGACAAGATTCAACATCCTTTCCTGTTGAAAACACTTCAAAAGATAGGAATACAAGGGAACTTCCTTAAAATGATAGAGGGAATATATGAAAAACCCACAGCTAATATCATCCTCAATGGGGAAAAATTGAAAACTTTCCCCCTAAGATCAGGAACAAGACAAGGATGTCCACTATCACCACTATTATTCAACATCGTGTTGGAGGTTCTAGCCAGAGCAATTAGACAAGAAAAAGAAATACAAGGCATCAAAATTGGAAAGGAAGAAGTAAAACTATCACTGTTTGCAGACGATATGATACTATACGTCGAAAACCCGGAAAAATCCACAACAAAACTACTAGAGCTAATAAATGAGTACAGCAAAGTAGCAGGTTACAAGATAAACATTCAAAAATCTGTAGCATTTCTATACACTAGCAATGAACAAGCGGAGGGGGAAATCAAGAAATGAATCCCATTTACAATTGCAACTAAAAGAATAAAATACCTAGGAATAAATTTAACTAAAGAGACAAAAAACCTATATAAAGAAAACTACAAAAAACTGCTAAAAGAAATCACAGAAGACCTAAATAGATGGAAGGGCATACCGTGTTCATGGATTGGAAGACTAAATATAGTTAAGATGTCAATCCTACCTAAATTGATTTACAGATTCAATGCAATACCAATCAAAATCCCAACAACTTATTTTTCAGAATTAGAAAAACCAATAAGCAAATTTATCTGGAAGGGCAGGGTGCCCCGAATTGCTAAAAACATCTTGAGGAAAAAAAACGAAGCTGGAGGTCTCATGCTGCCGGACTTTAAGGCATATTATGAAGCCACAGTGGTCAAAACAGCATGGTATTGGCATAAAGATAGATATATCGACCAATGGAATTGAATAGAGTGCTCAGATATAGACCCTCTCATCTATGGACATTTGATCTTTGATAAGGCAGTCAAGCCAACTCACCTGGGACAGAACAGTCTCTTCAATAAATGGTGCCTAGAGAACTGGATATCCATGTGCAAGAGAATGAAAGAAGACCCATATCTCACACCCTACACAAAAGTTAATTCAAAATGGATCAAAGATCTAAACATTAGGTCTAAGACCATAAAACAGTTAGAGGAAAATGTAGGGAGATATCTTATGAAACTTACAATTGGAGGTGGTTTTATGGACCTTAAACCTAAAGCAAGAGCACTGACGAAGGAAATAAATAAATGGGAGCTCCTCAAAATTAAACACTTTTGTGCATCAAAGAACTTCATCAAGAAAGTAGAAAGACAGCCTACACAATGGGAAACAATATTTGGAAACAACATATCAGATAAAGGTCTAGTATCCAGAATTTATAAAGAGATTGTTCAACTCAACAACAAAAAGACAGCCAACCCAATTACAAAATGGAAAAAAGACTTGAATAGACACCTCTCAGAGGAGGAAACACAAATGGCCAAAAGGCACATGAAGAGATGCTCAATGTCCCTGGCCATTAGAGAAATGCAAATCAAAACCACAATGAGATATCATCTCACACACACCAGAATGGCCATTATCAACAAAACAGAAAATGACAAGTGCTGGAGAGGATGCGGTGAAAGAGGCACACTTATCCACTGTTGGTGGGAATGTCAAATGGTGCAACCACTGTGGAAGGCAGTTTGGTGGTTCCTTAAAAAGCTGAATATAGAATTGCCATACGACACAGCAATACCATTGCTGGGAATCTACTCAAAGGACTTAAGGGCAAAGACACAAACGGACATTTGCACACCAATGTTTATAGCAGCGTTATTTACAATTGCAAAGAGATGGAAACAGCCAAAATGTCCATCAACAGACGAGTGGCTAAACAAACTGTGGTATATACATACGATGAAATATTATGCAGCTTTAAGGCAGGATAAACTTATGAAGCATGTAATAACATGGATGGACCTAGAGAACATTATGCTGAGTGAGTCTAGCCAAAAACTAAAAGACAAATACTGTATGGTCCCAATGATGTGAATCGACATTCGAGAATAAACTTGGAATATGTCATTGGTAACAGAATTCAGCAGGAGTTAGAAACAGGGTAAGATAATGGGTAATTGGAGCTGATGGGATACAGACTGTGCAACAGGACTAGATACAAAAACTCAAAAATGGATAGCACAATAATACCTAATTGTAAAGTAATCATGTTAAAACACTGAATGAAGCTGCATCCGAGCTATAGGTTTTTGTTTTGTTTTGTTTTGTTTTGTTCTTACTATTATTACTTTTATTTTTTTTCTCTATATTAACATTCTATATCTTTTTCGGTTGTGTTGCTAGTTCTTCTAAACCAATGCAAATGTACTAAGAAACGATGATCATGCATCTATGTGATGATGTTAAGAATTACTGATTGCATATGTAGAATGGTATGATTTCTAAATGTTGGGTTAATTTCTTTTTTTCTGTTAATTAATAATAAAAAAAAAACTCTAGAGGTTGATAGAATACTGTACAGCATCCAAAGAAGAGCAGGAGAAAGAGGCTGGTAAATTATTGGAACGATCAGTAAAATTTTCCTTTTAAATGGTAGTTACCAGAACCCATTCCCCACCCTTGTGGCAGGATGCCACAGGGTCCATCCACTGGCTAGCTCACCGGTGACAGGGACATAAAATCTTTCCCAATACCATTTTCCAACCTACCCTGGACAAAGGTGGCAATAGAGGAGACTAAAGGTGCTCTACTCCCTCAGGGATGGGGGACAGTTAGGTGAAGGGTTGCAATTGCTGGGCAGGCCAAGAAAGCTCGGCTTTTGAGGGCCATGAAAAGAGCTCTTGGTGCCCTTCTTGGTCCCCCCACCGCAGGGCACTTTGAAGCTAGTCTGCACCCCCTTCGTGGGTCCCTGACCCTGTTTAATCTGGGAAAGACTGACTTGGGAAACTCCTCTCCAGCATGAACATCCTTCCCAGAATTTTCCCTCCAGGTGAATGTAGCTTGAGAAAATGAAAGGGAGTGTATGGAACTATAGAGGTAAGTATTTGGGAGGAAAGACTTGCATGCTTTTAACACCCAGGAAAGGAAGGTCTGTCTCCTGGGGTATAGAGGGGACATTCAAACTCTGTAAAGAAGGGAACTCAAAAACAACTAATAAGCACAAGCCCAGGACAAGACAGAGGCCTAGAAAAGACAGGGAGGACCTTGCACACTACATTCATCTTGGGCAAACTTTCCTGATAGGATGGCTGAAGATCAAGAAAATCTCTGTCTTATCATCCGCTGGTTACAAACAACAACAACAACAGGAAAAACCCAGACATCTCAGGGAATAAATCCCAAAGTTAACATTTTAAAATATTAAAATATATACTATGCAATAAAAAAGTACAAGACAAGCAAATAAATAGAAGATGATGGCTGATCCAATGAAAGAAGATTACAATCCAGAAATCACCAGTGAAGAAGACTAGAATGTGCACATACCAAAGAATTTTTTAAAATGATATCTTTTAGTTCATCAATTAGATGGAGGAAAATACAGATAAAGGACTAAAGGATATTGGGAAAACAATGAATGAGAAATTAGCATATCTTAGTAAAAATAATTTTTAAAAGAAACCAAACAGAACGAATACAATCCCAATCAAAATTTCAACAACCTTCTTTACAGAAATGGAAAAGCCAACCATCAAATTTATATGGAAGGGTAAAAGTGTCTCTGAATAGCCAAGCCATCTTGAAAAAGAAAATGAAGTCAGAGGCTCTTATTTTCCAAACCTAAATCTAATTACAAAGCCACAGGAATCAAAACAGCATAGTAGTGGCACAAGGAATGGAATTGAGTTGAAAGCTCAGAAATCAATCAAGCTAACTGATTTTGACAAGGAAGCAAAGACGACTCAATTGGGAAAGAATAGTATCTTGAGAAAAATTGTACTCAGAAAACTGGACCTCCATTTGCAAAAAAAAAAAAAATAGAGAGGACCCCCTACCTCACACCTAATACAAAAATCAGCTCAAAATATACCAAAGACCTAAATATGAAAGCCGGAACTATCAACTTGCTGGAAGAAAACATCGGGAATAATCTTCAACCTGTGGGGAGCAATGCTTTCTTAGTCTTTACACCCAAAGCACAAACAATAAAAGCAAAAATAGATGGAACTTTATCAAAATTAAAAACTTTTCTTCCCCAAAGGACTTTATTATGAAATTAAAATAATAACCTACACAATGGGAGAAAATATTTGGAACCACATATCTGAAAAAAGTTTATCATCCAGAATATATAAAGAATTCCTTCAGATTAACAACAAAAAGACAAACAACCTAATTTTTAAAAAAGGCCAAAAAGTCTCAAAAAGGCATCTCCATAGAAAATTTTAAAAACAGCCAAAAGCGCAAGAACATTTGTTCAACATCATTAGCCATCAGTCAAGTGCAAATCAAAACCACTGTTTTGGTGAATGTAGTGGGTCCTGGAGCTCCCTACTCTGCCATCTTCCCACAATTCTCAGGATTGTTTCAATCATCTTTTCAATAAATTAGGAAATTAAAGTATTTTGCATTTATGTAGATATTATATAGATATTTGCTATTTCCAGTGTTTCATTCCATTTTCCTTCAGCCTGAAAAACTTCCTTCAAAATTTCTTGTAACCTATGTCTGCTAGCAACAAATTCTCTTAGCTTCTTTTGTCTGGAAAAATCCTTATTGTGCCTTTATTGTTGGAGAATATGTTCACTTGATTTAGAATTCTAGGTGAGTTATTTTTTTTCCCAGTACTTTAAAGATGTAATTTCATTGTTTTAGGGTCTGCCTTGTAAATGAGAATTAAATGGGCATTTTGTTATCATTCCCTTATTTGCAATATGTATTGTTTTCCTCTAGATGCTTTAAAGGTTCTTGCTTTATCATTAGCTTTCAGCACTTTTAATATGATGCAGCTTATTGTGACTTTCTTCGTGTTTATCACCTGTAGAGTTAATGGGATATTTCGTACTTTTGTTTGTGGTTTTCTTCACATTAGGAAGTTTTTCAGACATTATTTATGTCTATCCTCTCTTCTTCTGATACATCAATTACACATGTAACAGACTACTTGATATTATCCTGCAGGCCACTGTAGCTCTATTCATTTTTATTAGTCTTTTTTCCCTTCTGTCCTTTTGTTTGGTTATTTTATATTTCTGTCTTCAAGCTTGTTAATATTTCCTATTATACCACCTATTCTGTGTTCAGTCAATCAAGTGAATTTTTCATTTCAGTTATTGTATTTTTAATTTCTAGAATTTCCATTGGTTCATTATAAAAATTTTCCTATACTGAGATTTTTTTAATGTTCTTTCATGGTGTTCATACTTTATTTTAAATCATTATAATTTGACTTTTTTCTCTTATTTTTCTTTTGAATAACTAAACACTTTTTTTTCTATTTATCTTCTATACCTCATTACTTTTAGTTTTTTCTTTAGAGATAATAATTTGCATTCTTAACTTAACACATCCACTGTTGTTAGTAGTATACAACTTCCTGTATAATATAAGAACTTTATGGCAAGATTATTCCATTTATACTCCTTCCCATTATTTTACTATCATTGTCAGATATTTTGCATTTAAATATGTTAGAAAACATTTAATACATTGCTATTATTTTGCTTTAAAATTTATTGTGCTGGTTTGAAAGGATGTATGCCCCCTAGAAAAGCCATGTTTTAATCAAAATCCCATTTCATAAAGGCAGAATAATCCCTATTCAATACTGTATGTTTGAAACTGTAATAAGATCATCTTCCTGGATGATGTGATTTAGTCAAGAGTGGTTGTTAAACTGGATTAGGAGATGACATGTCTCTACCCATTTGGGTGAGTCTTGATTGGTTTACTGGAGTCCTATAAAAGAGTAAACATTTTGGAGAATGGGAGATTCAGAGAGAGCAGAGAATGCTGCAGCACCAGAAAGCAGAGTCCACCAGCCAGCAACCCTTAGAGATGAAGAAGGAAAACGCCTCCCGGGGAGCTTCACAAAACTGGAAGCCAGTAGAAAAACCTAGCAGATGATGCCGTGTTCTCACATGCCCTTCCAGCCAAGAGAGAAGCCCTGACTGTGTTCGCCATGTGCCTTCTCACTTGAGAGAGAAACCCTGAACTTCATCGGCCTTCTTGGACCAAGATATCTTTCCCTGGATGGATGCCTTAGATTGGACATTTCTATGGACTTGTTTTAATTGGGACATTTTCTCAGCCCTAGAACTGTAAACTAACAACTTACTAAATTCCCCTTTTTAAAAGCCATTCCGTTTCTGGTATATTGCATTCTAGCAGCTAGCAAACTAGAACATTTATTATGGGGAGGTCTTCCAGGATGGCAATGTGAGTAGCTTGGAAAATCTTATTCCCAAGAGAAACACCTGTTAAACTGGCCAAAATTATTTAAAACTACCATTTAAATCCTCTAGAAATTGATCAAAAAGCATTCTCACAAAACATTGTGAGAAGCATTTATTCAACAAAATCTATTGAAACTTTGAAGAAAAGTGGAAAGTTATGGTATTTTAAGCAGAGGTTGCACCCTCCCTTCCAGATTCATGTTGCAGAAGAAATGTAAGTGGTGGAACCAACAGCCAAAGAAGGTCATCAGCTCCATCCACATCTTTTGTCTCCCACCAGCAACTTATCCACAGAAGATCTTTACAGACAGGAAGGAAGGCTGTCCCGACATTCAGTGCCCATCATCCCCAGATACAGATGATGTATACCAGCCACACAACAGCAGTCAGTGATTGAGGCAGATGGGGGGGACCCATTACCCATCCCATGTCAGTTCATTTTCCATAGAGAGGCTATGATGGGATGGCCAGTAAAGACTGGAGTCCCCTCTTTCCCAAAGATTCTACTTGGGAGGGTCAAAGAAAGTGTGAATGCTGCTGTTCTATAGCCCTACCTGAGAGCACTGACTTTATTTGAAACAGAATTTTTAAAAATCTATGTACTAGGGCATTGTCAAAAAAAAATAGAGATCATAGTGACTAGTAATACCCCAAATAACACTCATCCCATGTGTTGCAGAAGGCTATGGACATGCCCCAAATTGCCAATTCTCGGTAGTGAACACAGAAGGGATTTCCAAGCTACTAAATGTGGCATTGACTGTCAAGTCCCTGAACTTTGGAAACAGTTCCCAATCGCATACAGTTTAACATAAAACTAAAAAACTTTCCTAACTCATGAGCTTAATTAAATGCAATCTTTGTTCAATCAATCACTAGCCACTAAAGTATGCTACACGGGGCAGTTACCTAGAAAAGGGTTTTAAAAAAAGTTTGAGCAGGTACATCAGAGGTTGCATACTGAGGGGGAAATTGACTTCAAAAAATTAGTACAGGCAAGATACTAAACAAACCAATGAACAAACAAAAAAAACAGAAACAATTACTCACCTGTGAAGGACTTTCTTCTCTCTCAAATTTAGTTCATAAAGGCCTCTTTGCATCAACCACTCTTTGGTAACTCTATTAAAAAGCATGATTTTTTTTTTACTTGTTTTTACCATGAAAGCAATACTTTTTCAAAGTTCTGCTACATCCCAACAGAAATAGAGTCTACTGCAAGAGCCCAATAAATTTCTCTTTGGCTTGCTCTGGAACCACATGTCTGAGGTCTCTACTCTCTCTTAAAGGATCAACTAAATATGCTAGGATTTAGCCAATAATGGTGCCCCCAATTATTCTCAGGCACCATTTCTCAATTATTGGCCTGTTCATGGGGCAAGTTGTCCAAGAAGGATGTAGAGAAAGGAGCAGGACACAATGGATACTTTCAGTACAATAATATTTCTTTTGGAGTATATGAGTTCTAAGAGGAGTTCATGATGTATTTTTAAATCACGTCTTTAATTTTTATAAAAAATAATGTTTTGTTCACTTTGAACACAGTTGGAATAACAATTTAATTGGTTTCTATATGAAAAACACTTTTATTTTTCAAGATTAGTAGGAATAAAATTGAAGTGATCGATCTATACAATGCTGTGTTAGTTTGCAAGCTGCTGGAATGTGATATACCAGAAATGGAATGGCCTTTAAGGAGGGAAATTTAATAAGTTACAAGTTTATAATTTTAAGCCTATAAAAATGTCTGACTAAGGTATCCAGGGAAAGATACCTTAATTCAAGAAAGGCTGATGCATCTGGAACACCTCTGTCGGCTGGATAGTCATGTGGCTGGCATCTGCTGGTCCTTTGTTCCTGGACTCCATTGCTTTCAGTTTCTGTTCCTGTGAAGGTTTCTCACTTTGCTTCTTCAAGGCTGGCTTTCATCAATGGGCTTCCCTTGGCTCTCTCCAAGTTCTGGCTTGCTTAACTTCTCATGGATATGGCTGCTAGGCTCCAAGCATCTCCAGTTTCTTTCAGCTCTGAAGCTTCTGTCTTTTCTGTAGGCTCTCCAAAATGTTTTCTCTTTTAAAGGATTCCAGTAAACTAATCAAGACCATCTGCAATGGTGGAATTACATCTCCATCTAATCAAAGGTCACATCCACAATTGAGTGTGTCACCTCTCCATGAAGATAATCAATCAAAAGATTCCAACCTACGGTAATGAATCAAGATTAAAAGAAATGGCTGCTCCCACAAGATTGGATCAGGATTAAAACATGGTTTTTTGGGCAGGCCACTGTGGCTTAGCAGGTAGAGTTCTCGCCTGCCATGCCAGAGACCCGGGTTCGATTACCAGTGCCTGCCCATGCAGAAAAAAACAAAAGAAAAACAAAAAAACATGGCTTTTCTAGGGTACATAAATACTTTCAAACGCTGACAAGGGTATAAGGAAATGTTGCTGATAGAACTGTGAATTGTTACATTTTGGGAGAATAAATTGTATAACTACAAAATTTCAAGATTTATCACCTTTAAGGTTCAATTACCTTGAGTAATGTGCTGGTTTGAAGCTGTTATGTACCCAAGAAAAAGCCATGTTCTTTTAGTCCATTCCTGTGGGTGGGACCGTTTGATTAGGTTGTTTCAATTGAGATGTGACCCAGCCCATTCAAGGTGGGTCCTAATCCTTTCCTGGAGTCCTTTATGAGGAGAAGAGAGAGAGAGTAACACAGAGGCAGCTCAGAGAGATACACCGAGAAAGAGAGACAGAGAGAAAGGCAAAGAGAGACAGGGAGAGAGCTTAGAAAGAAAAGCCTCTGGAGATCAGAGAGAGTCATTAGAACCAGAGCCCAGCAGAGAAGGACTAGCAGATGTCACCATGTCTCTTCTCATGTGACAGAAGTGTCCCAGATGTCAGCAGCTTGTCTTCAGAGTCCAGGTATCTTCCTGTTGATGCCTTAATTGGGACATTTCCATGGCCTTAGAACAGTAAAGTTTAAGTTATTAAATCTCCATTGTGAAAGTCAATCCATTTCTGGTATATTACATTCTGGAAGTTTTAGCAAACCAAAACAGTAGTCTTTCCTAAAATATAATTGAACAAGGGTATATATAAAAGTATATTTTCATGTAGTGTTGGTTCTAGAAAGCACAACAAACAAACAAACAAAAACACCCCAAAACAACTTGAAATTTTAACAATGGGGAATAATTGAGTACTTTATAGAATGAGTTCAATTTCTATTTTCTCTCCTGGAAGGACACACATGATAAATTTTATTGAAGAGAGTCAATTGCAGTGCAATGTGAACAGCTTTAACTCAGAGTATGTGTGTGTATATGTGCATGAAAGGATGAGAGGAAAGACAGAGAGAGAGAGAGAGGGATGGAGAGAGATGGCACTCTGTATAGAATTTCTTTGTATATGTTCTCTGATTTCATATACGTTATTGACATTAAACCGTTAATATTAGTTACATGGTAAAGAGATTGCCAGAGGAGAGATCATTATTTACGTATCTCAAAATTGTTAACTATTTACAGTTAGCATGTATTATATTGAATGAAAGTATAGGTGAAATAAATTTTTAATAAAAAGGGACTTGGGCAAAATATGTTTTTTTCTGAAATTAACATTGAAAAGGTAAATATTCATGATTTTGTTTTAATATTTTTCTCCTTCATAGTGCATAGAAGAAATGCTTTCTAGGGATTTGATATTAGAAATCTGGTATTGTGGAAAAGTTTGTAAATTTGTCTGAGATAAAGAAAACTTTAAAATATTTCAGTTGTACACTGCATTCAAGTAGCAGTCAGCTTAGAAATCATATATATAATGGGAAAAAATATATATATATATCCGTATCCCCACTGATACTTCTTAGATAAATGGTAGCAAACTATATGCAATTTTCTCAACTATGCATTTTTCACTTAATATGTTCAAATGTATTTTAAAAGTTCAAAGGAGTGTTTCCATTTCATTTATTTTTGCCTCTCTTTTTTTGACATTTTTTAATTCAGCATATTAATAGAAAAAAACCATATAGTCATCTCAACACAGGCATAAACACATTCAATAAACGTTTATGATAAAGTCTAAAACAAGCAAAACAAAGAAACTTTCTTAATCTGAAAAGTATATATCCAAAAACTAGCACTAACATCATTCTTACTGCTGACATTTTAGAAGCGTTTTCATTTATAGATAGGAATGAGTCAAGGATCCTCATTGCTTTCTTATGGATATTGAATTGGTTTTCCCAACATTGCTTCTAAGGGTCTGAGTTTACATTTTCTAGGGGGTTTGCTTTAGTGAGGTCATCCACTATCTGTCCTTTTGTGTCTGGCTTATTTCAGTCAGCATTATGTCCTCAAGGCTCATCCATCTTGTCATGTGCTTCAGCACCTCATTTCGTCTTTCTCCTGCATAATGTTCCATCATAAGATATATACGCAGTTTGTTTAACCACTCATCTATTGATGGGCACTTGGATTGTTTCCATCTTTTTGTGCCTCACTGTTTTTTTTTTAATTAATTAAAGAAAAAAAAGAAATTAACACAACACTTAGAAATCATTCCATTCTACATATGCAATCAGTAATTCTTAACATCATCACATAGCATGATCATCATTTCTTAGTACATTTGCATCGATTTAGGAAAAGAACTAGCAAAACAACAGAAAAAGATACAGAATGTTAATATAGAGAAAAAAATAAAAGTAATAATAGTAGTAAAAAAAAAAAGACACAAACAAACAAACAAACAAAAAACCTATAGCTCAGATGCCGCTTCATTCAGTGTTTTAACATGATTACTTTACAATTAGGTATTATTGTGCTGTCCATTTTTGAGTTTTTGTATCTAGTCCTGTTGCACAGTCTGTATCCCTTCAGCTCCAATTACCCATTATCTTACCCTGTTTCTAACTCCTGCTGAACTCTGTTACCAATGACATATTCCAAGTTTATTCTCGAATGTCGGTTCACATCAGTGGGACCATACAGTATTTGTCCTTTAGTTTTTGGCTAGACTCACTCAGCATATTGTTCTCTAGGTCCATCCATGTTATTACATGCCTCATAAGTTTATTCTGTCTTAAAGCTGCATAATATTCCATCGTATGTATATATGACAGTTTGTTTAGCCACTCGTCTGTTGATGGACATTTTGGCTGTTTCCATCTCTTTGCAATTGTAAATAACGCTGCTATAAACATTGGTGTGCAAATGTCCGTTTGTGCCTCACTGCTTTTAAAAAATATTTTTATTGACAAATCTTCACAAACATACAGTCAATACATGGTATATAATCAATGGCTCACAATATCATGACACAGTTATGTATTTTCACCATAATCATTTCTTTTTATGAAACATAACCACATACGAACACAAACATCCTTACCATATGATCATTCCATTCTTGTTATATAATCAATAACTCACAAAATCATCACATAGTTGTATATTCATCATCATGATCATTTCTCAGAACATTTGCTTCAATTCAGAAAAAGAAATAAAAAGAAAACAGAAAAAACATCATACATATGATACCGCTTACCCCTCCTTTTCATTGATCACTAGCATTTCAATCTACTAAATTCATTTTAACATTTGTTCCCCCTATTATTTATTTATTTTTAATCCATATGTTCTACTCATCTGTCGATAAGGTAGATAAAAGGAGCAACAGACACAAGGTTTTCACACCACACAGTCACATTGCAAAAGCTACATCATTATACAATCATCTTCAAGGACATGGCTACTGGAGCACAGTTCTAATATAACTTATGTGGACAGCTTAATACATGGAACCTGGAGTAGGGGCATGAGATTTTGTAGCTTTGTCCAGAGTGATGCCCTGATAAATCCCAGAGTGATTTAAAAAATGAACAAAAAAGTATTTGCAAAGTCCCCTTGGGGGAATGGTGAGAAAGGGTGAAAATTCAACTTCCCCAAGTGGAGAATTCTTGATATTCTCAGAAGCAGTGGGGACAACCAAAGCATTAGGCTAAGCCCCCAATCTTGGGGTTTGTTCACAAGAAACTTAATCCCACATAGGATAGGCTAAGCCTACTTAAAATTAGGCCTAAGAGTTACCCCCAAGGGAACCTCTTCTGTTGCTCAGATGTGGCCTTTCTTTCTCAGCCAATATGACAAACACACTCACTGCCCTCCCCTTGTCTACGTGGGACATGACTCCCAGGGGTGTGGACCTTCCTGGCAATGTGGGACAGAAATCCTAGAATGAGCTGGGACTCAACATCAAGGGATTGAGAAAACCTCAACCTAAAGGGGGAAGGGTGAAATGAGACAAAGTGTCAATGGCTGAGAGATTCCAAACAGATTAGAGAGGTTATCCCGGAGTTTATTCTTACACATTAAATAGATATCATGTTTTTAGTTAAGGTGTAATGGAGAGGCTGGAGGGAACTGCCTGAAAATGTAGAGCTTATACTCCAGTAGTCACTGAAATTTTAAGGATCTAAACTTGATTGGAAACAACAACCACAAAAAACCGTACATTGAACTTCAAATTGTATGTCTTTTTAACAGATCGATGACATTTGTGTGCCAAAATGGCAGTTATAGTAATTATTTACAAATATCCATTTCTTATGAATATCTATGTCTTCTAGATGTTAAAGGCAGATAAATATGACTCACCCACCTGCTCCACCTAACTACCAGGTACTATATAACAATTAGAGTAGTTTTAGACCGAATTCCTCCAAGTGTATAGAATTTAATTAGCAAGCAGGTACAGTCATGTTCTATAGGTGATAAAAATTCATTTTCTCTGCCCTCAGGTACTTGCAACACCTTGTGTTAGTGGGTCACTCTAATATGTTTTTGATAACATTGTTGTAACAGCATCAGTATGTCTTGTGGTTCAGCAGCTCAGACAGCAGGATTTCCCTTGAAAGGAGAGATACAATATTAGCAGGATCCCCACCTTCAGGGCTACACCCTGAACTGTTGGATTTGCCAGTTTCTTATCTTTATATATGCAAAGGCAGTGGATCCTTCCATACCACCTCACGCTGAACACGTATCTTGAAGTTCACTGCTTTGGCCAATAAAAGACAGCCCTATGCTTCCTGGGCAATCTAAGATATACTACAGACAAGGTAACATTTTATAATAATCAGCCAACCCCAACTAATTCAGATTTATTATTTCACATATATCATACTCATACTGAAGTGTAATACATTAAATTATCACAAATCCAATATAAAAACTTAAGAAATCCTGATAAGGTTTTTAAAAAGTTTTTATTTTGATAACATGTTTACAAACTAAATTTCCTCCTTTCAACACATGCAGATATATAATTTGGCTGGGTTAATTGCATTTACAATGTGCATTATTATCACCATCAGCCATTACCAAAATTTTTCCATCACCCCAAACATAAATTCTATACCAATTAAGCATTAGCTGATAAGGTTTTGATGTGGAAGAACATTTGTAGTGGAAAATGTGACAAATATTTTTAAATGTTTCATATAGAGCCACAATAGATAAATGCACATTTAGATAAATTAACTTAAATTCTTTGTTATATAGATATAATAAAATAGAAGCACTTGTAGCATGTATAATGGGAATTACTTACTATATTATTTCTTTCAGTGACTCGAGCATCTACAGTATATCTGGCACTATACCATATTTTGTTATAAAGTAATAAGAGAAACAGACATAGCTTCCACCCCTGTGGTTTAGGAGAGATGGACGATTAAGAGGTAAATATATTCATATATAATACAAATGTTTTAAAAAGTGTTATAATTGGAAAGAATAAATTGATTTGCAAGAGAAATACTCTATTATACTTGATGTAGGAAACATCATGTTTCCTTATTTTTTAAAATCTGGCTCAAATCTCACTGACCTATCTGGCTGAATGTTCAATATTGGTGATTAAGTTAAATATGGCTATGAGGTTGGGGTATCTTTAGCTCTTCTTTGGGCAGTTCCAGAGCCATTTGACTTACATCTAATCTGAGAAAATTGGAGCAGGACTTCTGATTTTCAATCTATCGTGATCACTGCTGAAAGAGCACACAATCATTCCATGCCAGTTTCAGCCATGAGATTATTTTCCATGGCTCCAAAGCACAGGACACTTAACGTTAAATGCCTCCATCAGAGGTCAGGGTCATGTCTCCCCTACTTGGCAGAAGCCACTCCCTTTGTCTTCCTAGTCACAGTCCTGAATACCTTTCTGATTAGAAACTGATTGATGCCATATGATTTTAAAAATCCAGAATCAATATAGTATGTGATGAGTACAGACTCTGAAGGATATGATCTTCCCTCTAGAAGAAAGCAAGAGAAATCTTGGCCAGAAGCAAGAGAAAGTAGCATTAATGTTGGCACAGCTGTTCAACTAGATTAATTCCTCACTGTTTTGGTCTGTTAAAGCTGCTGAAATGCACTATACATGACATGGAATGGCTTTTAAAAAGGGAATTCATTAAGTTGCAAGTTTACAGTTTGAAGATCATAAAATGTATAACCTAAGGCATCCAGAGAAAGATAGCATAACTCAAGAAAGGCTGATGGACCCAGAACATCTCTCTCAACTGGGAACTACACAATTGTTGTCTTCTGGGTTCTTTGGCTTCTGGTTTCAGTTTCCCCGGGGATATTTACTTTCTACATCTTCAAACATCTGTCTCATTTTTGCTCTCAAGCTGCTCCAGGCATCTGAGCTTACTCCAAAATGTTTCCCCTTTTAAAGGACTTCACCTTGAATGGGTGGAGTCATATCTCCATCTAATCAAAAGACCACACCCACAATTGAGTGTGTCATGTCTCCATGGACGCAATCCAGTCGAAAGGTCATGCCCACCACTGGGTGTGTCACATCTCCATGGAAACAATCCAATCAGTGTTTTCTGCTCTAAACAATAGGTTTGCCCTCACAAGATTGGATTAGAAAAGATAACTTGGCTTTTCTGTGGTACATAACATGTTCAAACCAGCACACACACCATAAACTCAATTGCAAATATAGAGCTGTAAACAACAAATAATGCATAAATTTTAAAAAAAGCACACATATTTCAGCCCAATTTTGTGTCATTATTTTATTGTTTAGGAAAAGGATGATATGCCCATTTAAAAGTTTCATGTACCCCAGAAAAGTCATGTTTTAACCCTGATTCAATCTTGTGTTGGCAGCTATTTCTTTTAATCTTGATTCAATACTGTAGATTGGATCTTTTGATTAGATTATCTCCACAGAGATGTGGCGCACCCAGTTGTGAGTGTGACCTTTGATTAGATGGAGATGTGTCTCCACCTATTCCAAGTGGATCTTGATTAGTTTACTGTACTCCTTTAAAAGAATAAACATTTTGGAAAGAAATAGCAATGACAGAGCCAACAAAAGCAGAGCTGACACAGATGTTAACACTTGGAGAACAGAGACACGGATGTTTGGAGATGCTTGGAGCCCAGCAGAAGTTGCCATAAGCAAGCAGTAACCTGGAGAAAGCCAAGGGAAGCCAAGAAATGAAAGCCATCCCTGGAGAAGCAAAGTGAGGAACCCCACAGGAAAAGTCTGAAAGCACAGAGTCCAAGAGCAAGAGACCAGCAGATGCCAGCCACATGACTACCCAGTTGACAAAGGGATTCCTGACCCATGGGCCTTTCTTGAGTGAAGGTAACCTCTTGTTGGTGCCTTAATTTGTACACTTTTACTTCCTTGGAACTGTAAACTTGTAACTTATTAAATTCCCCTTTTTAAAAGCTATTCCATTTCTGGTATATCATATTCTGGCAGCTTGCAAACTCACACAGATGGGATTGTTGTGTACATGGGTGAAAGAGAGAGGAGCCCCCCCAACTTTGATTTTCCACAAGAATTTGTAAATAGGAAAGGTGATTGATCGTTTGTTCCATTTTTTTGAATTATAAAACTTGTAAACACACAGAAAAGTTGAAATAACAGTGTGATAAATAATCATTCACTTATCTCTTAGAGACAGCATTTCTTTATGGGTGTTCTCCTTATTTGCTTCAACTATCTATCTGTCAATCTGTTAAATTTATTATCCATCTAGTCCTTCCCGGTTGAACTATTTTAAACTAAGTTGAAGATATGATGAAACTTTATCCCTAAATACTTCAGTATGCATTGCCTAAGAATAGGATCATTCTTCTCAGAAGCTTCATATCATTATTACACCTAAATTAATTAACAATAAAGTAAAATAAACAATCTATGCTCAACTTCTCCAATTGCCTCTCATGTGTCTGTTGAAGTTATTTTTTTTTGAACCATAATCTTCATCCAGTTCATACACTGCATTTGTATTTTATATTCTATATTATAGAACACACTATTAAATAAAATATTAAATGTTTCGTAAAGAAAGAGAATGATATAGAGGACAAGACTAACAAATCCAAAGGCAAAATAAATGTTTATATTAGAGAGAGGACTTGTCAGTAACAGTGCTTAAAAAGTAAAAGTGAGGTTGGTGGTAAGTATCCAGCATGACCAAGCCAGAGGATGACCCAGAATGTGTGGGTGTCAGGACAGGCATGTCCTTGTGGAAGATGTAGGTTTATCTTGCTAACATGAGTTGCTAATATTAACCATTAAATTAATCCAACTAACCCCCCTAGTCAACTCAGCAAACTTGTGCTTTCAATTTTACTTCACTTGTAAATTTTCACATGAATCAACATATTTGAAAAAATTTGCTGATCTGTGAATAAGAACTGTCTCTCTATAGCCTTATTTCACATTGCAAATAACTTAGCTTTCGTGTTACTTTTTTTAAAGCAATGTTAAGAGAATGTGAAAAAATGTCTGTAGTTAATGATTTAAGAATAGAGTTCTGAAATGGTATACATTTTAATAGTTGCTAGCAGAGTACAGTTTATACTTTATTATTGATTTGGATTGTTCTCCTTGGTTAATTATTGCTAGTTGGGCTGGTTGATAAGCGATAATGAGAATTTCACATGGATTCTGCACTTGTCATGATTGCTTCTCTTGAGTCTGGAAGTAACAACATGGGTCTGGATTGTGTTTAATTTTTGAAACTGTTGGAAGCTCATTATTCACAGCTGTAGCCATGAGATAACAGATTGGACTGTTGGTTAAAATTCTGGAAATCACTCCCTCTTTTTTTTTTCCTAGTGGTAGAACAAAGAGGCATACATTTAAGAGGAATAGTCAAAACGTCAGCAAGTTCATTTAAATTCAGTAAATTCAGAAAGTACAACTTATGAATACTACCTTCTATATTAGATAAGTTTTATTAATATCTGTAATTATCTAATGCAGCTTTTAAAATTTTGCATTAAAACCTGTACTTCTGCTGGGCAGTCAGACTTGGTAATAAAAACCAAGGAAGGAAGGAATTCAAAAACAAGGAAGCACTGAACTCTATATTTTGAATAGCAAGAAAACACAAGAATAAAAGTCTTTTTCATGATACAGGACTAAACAAAATGAAATTTATTTTACGTGAGAACTAATACATATGTTCTTTTATATTGTTTTTCTCCCCATGGATAGATCTTGAGGAATAAGATTGTTGAGTTAAAGAGTGTATATGTTTTCAATGCTAATTCATTTTTCCAGATTGATTCTCAAGGTAACTTTATTATTTTATATTTTTAAAAGAGTATCTCTCACATCTGAAATATCAATACATAATTAAAAATTAATCATCAGTGTTAGCTATCTTTATTAATTTTCTTTTTTCAATATTATTTTGGCTTATTTTATTTTTCTAAATTCTTTAGATGGGTACTTGGTTCTTACGAATACCATTGTACTCTCATTATAGCTTAGGTTTTAGTATGAACTGTTTGTTTTGTTTTGTTTTTTCCCCGTTGCTTTCTAGTTAGTGTCTAACTTAAGTTTTGATACAACTTTGATATTAACTTTAACTGTGAATGAATATGTTTTGAAATTTTCAAGTAAAAAAATGTTTTGCTCAGCCTTTAAAAATGGGCTATTTCTGTCTAAAATTGAGAGTGTTAATGATTGTGCAACTAAGTGAGGGTAACGTGAAACATGTATTGTTTACTTTGGACATTATCCATGACACCCAATGGATAGAGGTGGCTGAAGGATACATTGACTGAGAAGGAGAATGGCGAATGTGAGGTATATATATGATGGAATATTCTGTGACTCAGAAAGGAATGAAGTTGTTTGGCATGCAATGAGGTGAATGAGACTTGGGAACATTATATAGTACAAAATAAGCCATAAAAAAAAGGACAAATATTGTATGGTCTCTTTTAGAAAACACGTATAAGAAAGTTGGGGCCTAGACTGTAAACTCTTATAGCAGTCACATTTAGTCTGCAGCTGTAAATGTTACTTCTAGATTTTGAAATGCTGTGCTATGTATGTGTAACCTGGTATCTCTCTGGAACTTTGGGTACCCATGTGACACCCACGACTCAGAGTTGTGGATTCTGCAGCTCTGAAAGTCAGCATTGCTACCTACAACAACTGTTACAGAAATTGAAAAACGAGATAAGGCTTCAATGAGAGATAAGAATGAAGTCAATCTGGTTGGGACTAAGGTAACTCAGAATACAGGAATAAGGATGACATTGTCTGAACTTTAGAACTTCACCTACTGTATGAGACCAAAAGGAAAGAGCTTTATTTTTATTAAAACCTAAATTTTCTGCAGCACATAATCTAATTCAACCTGTGTGGACAAATCATTTAAACAACCCAAACACATGGACCCCAGGATGGGAATGAGGACTTGTAATTTTGTACAGCTTATTGCAATACCCAGATACATCCCTGAGTACATTGAGCAGATAATTAAATAGTACTAGCAAAGTTCCTTGAGGGACTTAACTTTATAGTAGACCTGAAAGAAGACACATCTTAATAAACGAATGAGTTTTTCTAGTCTATGGATGGCAAACATTTCTCTTGTATCATAGTTTTATAATTGATGAAATTTGGACATTCTAAAAACAACATTCAAAACTGACTTACACAAAGCTTTTGGGTTGTAGGAATATAAACATTCTCAAACTAGTGGAATTAGTTAGCATGCCTTTTACTTTAACATCCAATCTTAGGTGCCTCAAATTGGCTTAAACAATAAGGAAAAAATTACTACCCAATATAATTAAAAGTTCACAAACAGGAAACACAAAGAATTAATTCAGCAGCATGACAAGGTCAATTAAGACCCAGGCAGCACTCTATCCTCCACATTTTAGTTTAGGCATCAGCAATAGGACAGGGTGACTGCTATGGTCTGACTGCTGTGGTACTAGGCTGTCACATACAGACTTGTAACATGCAGCAGAAAACGAACTTTATCTCTTCCTATGTTTCTCTTTTCTTTTTTCTTGGGGTGCATGGTTGGGGAATGGAACCCGTGTCTCCCACATGGAAGGCAAGCATTCTGCCACTGAACCACCCATGCACTCCCTTATGTTTCTCTTTAAAAGTAAGGAACTCTTTCTCAGAAGTCCCCCAAGAGACCATTCTTCACATCTGCTTTCAAAAATAAACTCTGCCGTATACCCACCCTCAGCAATCAGGGGCAATGTGGGTGCAACAATTAGAATTTCCCTTAAGCAAGAGATTGGATCAGTGTCCTGGAAAGATAGAGCTCTAACCAAAGGCAGTTTTCAGATTTGGGGAGACTCTGCTAAAATGGTGACGCCGAACTGGGGATACAGACATGTCTGATTTCAGAGCCAGCACTTTTAATAAGCAAAATTATCAAATAAGTTATTAAAAAGGTTTGTTAACACTGTTTTATTGATATTTGAAGGTAGAGAAGATGTCATAAGTAATATTTCCCTCATGGGTAGAATTTAATGTTGTTGAGCTTGTTTAATCTGAGCAAGTATTGTTCGTGTACACCAGTATGTCAGTGTGTATTCTTTGTGTTCGTGGGCATAAAATATAAAAATTCATTCATGTATATGAAATATCAAAATGAGTGATTCATATTGATATTGATATTAATGACATTTTGTTCTTGTAAACATTGTAAAGAACAGCAAAAAACTTAACTACATTTGAAACTACTATTGACATAGACAAAAATTCCTTAAAAACACATGCTGTAACCTTTTGATTCCAGAGCATTAAATCTGAAAGCAGTTAAACAACAAATTAGTGATGTGTTTACACATGAAACTGAAATATGCATCCCTTGGGTTGTAACTATTACAAAAGCTTTTCTTTCAACAGTAAAAGCAATTAAGCCCCAGTAAATGCATACATACTCATCTTTTTAGTATAACCATTAAGAAGTATAAATCAGTATCATTAGTCACCTAGATTATTTTTGTGCATAAGAAAACACCAGAGTTGTGTTTTTAATAACATATACTTGCTTCAACAATTAAATTATGCAGAGATTTTAGCCTTTAGCTTTCCAAATCAAGTTTTACTATATTAGCAACTGAGCACATATGTATTCTGTGCTGGTTTCAAAGGATGTATGTCCCCTAGAAAAACCATGTTTTAATCTAAATCACATTTCATAAAGATAGAATAATCCCTATTCAATACTGCATGTTTGAAACTGTAATCAGATCATCTCTCTGGAGATGTGATTTAATCAAGAGCAGTTGTTAAACTGGATTAGGTGACGACATGCCTCCACCCAGTTGGGTTGGTCTTGATAAGTATCTGGAGTCCTATAAAAGTAAAAAGTTCTTCATTTTGGAGAATGAAGGCGATTCGGAGAGAGCAGAGAATGCTGCAGCACCACGAAGCAGAGTCCACAGTCAGTGACCTTTGGAGATGAAGAAGGAAAATGTCTCCCGGGGAGCTTCATGAAACAGGAAGCCAGGAGAGAAAGCTAGCCGATGATGCCATGCTCACCATGTGCCCTTCCAGCTGAGAGAGAAACCCTGACTGTGTTCACCATGTGCCTTCTCACTTGAGAGAGAAACTCTGAACTTCATCAGCCTTCTTGAATTAAGGTATCTTTCCCTGGATACCTGTGATTTGGACATTTCTATAGACTCGTTTAATTGGGACTTTTTTTGGCCTTAGAACGATAAACTAGCAACTTATTAAGTTCCCTTTTTAAAAGCCATTCCGTTTCTGGTATATTGCATTCTGGCAGCTAGCAAACTAGAACATATTCTTTCCAGAAAACAACATAATTTTTCTTATATGTAATAATTATGTGCATTAAAATATTTTCCATGCTCTGAACACTTTGGAATGGCAGTTTTACCTAGATATACTTAAGGTACATCCCCATATATAGAAAAACTATGTTTCCATATTTGAGTGGTTCAAATCCTTAAGAAAAACATCTCTTTCCTCAAAGAAAGACATATAGGAGTGTTCCCCCAAACCTGCTAATCCTTCATAGTACTAATTAGCCAGGACTTGTTAATTAAGTTTTTGAATATTTTTTGAAGTTGTCATTGTAAGAAGAAAGTTGTCAAACAGGGAATGTTTGTTTTGTACTACAATTTTGTCCGTCGAATAAACTTCTAATTTATATTCAAGCATATCCTCACATTATCTTATCTTTCTACTTATGAGTGTATGGGACAATTTTATCAATCTCAAGAAACATTGTATCTCTGTAAATTTGGTATTCATGTATTACAACAGAATGTTTTACATTTGAGTTGAGAAAAAGAAATACATTTAAAAAACTATAAATTATTGGGCCACATGACTCAGCAGGCAGGAATGCTCGCCGGCCATGCCAGAGGACCCGGGTTCGATTCCCGGTGCCTGCCCATGTAAAAAACATAAATAAATAACTATCAATTACTGATAGTAATTAAATACTGACAGTAAAAATTGAATATATATAAATTTCACTCTAGTCTCTGTGGCTCAGGTATAACTGCTTTTTTCCTGAGAATAAACCCATAGTGTGGTTATTCAGTGAAAATGAATATGCTAATTATTTAACAGAATTTCAGTTAAATTATTGCCAAACCATTTCTCCTGCAGGAAACAGTTTCTTGATTTATGGAGTAATAACTTTCTTTTGTTTCCCTTGAATAAGAAATTCAAGAGGGCATGAATGCCACTTCATATCTACTTGTCTTAAGAGAAAATTTTTTTTGGGGGGGTTGCATGGTCCAGGAATCGAATCCAGGTCTCCCACATGAAAGGCGAGCGTTCTATCACTGAACCACCTGTGCACCCAATAAATTTAAACTTTATAATCCCTGCAGAGGACATGCAAATCGCTGTGCCTGCTTTTCATGTCAGGGTGAAGCCATGTAGGTGAAGCCCCACAGTTGCCTTTCAGTGGAAGAAGCACAAGCCTATTCTATACATAGGACTGTCCACTATTTGAGCCAAAAATAGGTATTTATTTATTTATTTTTAAACTTTTTTTATTAATTAAAAAAAATTAACAAACAAAACATTAAGATATCATTCCATTCTACATAAGGTATTTATTATTAAGGTCCCTGAATATAGTTTGGCTAGTGACTCTAGAGATGGTCTGGTATGAAGATTTCTGCTCAATAGAGAAGTGCAGGCAGAGGTGATTCCCATTACGATCAAATTAGTTCCCTGTTCTTTTAGGTTTTTTCCTAGAGAATATGAAGAGGATTGGTCAGTCAAAAGAGAAAGAATATTGATGTACACAAAACAAGCAAACCAGTGACTCCAGTTGGTCATAAGTGAGAAGTAGAGAGTACTTGGTTTCTAGCCTAAAATCCTGAATACCTTTCTAGTTTTAGCTCTATATGCATTTAGGTAATATTAATATCTTTAAATATATATGACTTGAATGAATCTTAACTACTTTCACCAGAAGAGTTTAATAAAACCCCACACAGTTATTTTTTATCACAAAATTGTCCGGTATGCACCACCTTGATTGACCTGGAAACAAGGAGAAAGAATGGCATTATGTGATATCTGATCCAAAAGAGTTTGCACACATACTTGTTCATGAGCAAGCAGAGAGCAGCTTATTTGGGGTGCCAAAGTATTATTCTGTCATAAAGTAAGCTCTCTTGAGCTTGCAGAAGCAAAGGAAAAAAAAAATCTCAATAGTTAAGCAAAAACAATTACCTGACCACATCATGTGACAGTAAGATAAGGAAATAGGTACTCATTGGAAAGTAATTTGCTGACACCCAGGAAAGGTAAAGATGTGTCCACTCTAGTTCAGGTGTTTACTTTGGAAACCCTTGTAGATGTTACAAAGAGACATGAACAAAAATGTCTATTGCAGCATTGCTTGTAATAATGAAAAGATGGAAGCATATTAAATGTAGTTCCCACCTACAATAGAATGAAATAGACAGTTTTAAATGAATGCACTAGAACTATGGGTAAATTTCAGAAACATAACCCTGAAAAAGGGAATTCCAATTATAGAACAATAATGTGATTAATTTCTAATATTGTAAAGGCCTTGTCATAAGTACTTTACAAATATTGTGATACAAGCCTCCCTACAATTCTGAAAGATAGTTACTATTATTGTCTTATTTTACAGGTGGGGAAAATGAATCACAGAAAGGTTAAGAAATTTGCTTAAGGCAATTAAGTGGTAGAGCCAGGATTTGAACCCTGGAGGCCTGACCGAAGAGTCCTTATCTTCTCCTTGTACTACTTCTGTAAGTGTCTTTTCTTACAGTTGCTTAGAAACATAGAGATGAGATACAGTTAATGTCCAGTTGTCTGGGGAGTACTGCCTCTGTTCCAGTCCAGCCCAGCCCTGAGACCAAAGGACACGCTAGACAGAGTTTGAGTAGGGGCTTATGGACAGGAGGAAGCTCTTCCTCAAAGGCAGCTGGTTGGGAGATGAAAGTCTGCAGTGTGCCCAAAGCCAAAAGAGAAACAAGAGAAAGAAGGGCGCAATTTATAAGGTTTAACAGTCTCATGAGATTTGGTTACAATGGAGTTTCAGCAGACTCTTAGTGAGGTTTGATTGTTACGAGAGGGGGGTTTGACAATCTGTGACCTTTAAAGGCTGTCCAGGTCATACAGGTAGCTGTGTGACTTTCTCACAAAATGGAGGAGGGGGTGAGGCCCGGGCCCTGAGCCCTTACAGTCCATCTCCACGCAGCTGACCACTTTGACCAAGGTACAGACATTGCGTTCATTGACAGTATAAGGCAATAGAATATAAGGAGTTCCCTCCACAGAGATGACTCCATGAACTGAGGCCAACATGGCTAAGAAAGGGAATTAAGTCATTTTACTGACAATTAATGAAATTATCTGTGGTTTCATCCTAAATGAGAAAATTCTCTTCAGATTTTTCTGATGTGCTGAATTCTGCCAGGCCAGCAGGGTATCTACACAGTCTAGTTCCCAGGGGTCACAGTCCATGGCAGGCCGGTGGCACCTAACAGTGGCAGTTCAGTGCACACTCAGCATTGAGGTCTACTGTGCATGTAGGTCACTGCAGAAGCCTTTTGCAGAGAGGTATTTGCTACGACATTAAGTACCAAAAGAATACAGCTAAATTTCCATTAGTAGACAAATACCACACCATTTCTCCTTGCAATTGCAGGGAGCTTTTTAGAGTCAAATTCACAGTTAGCCTAGGCATAATAAATATCCACAGAGTCATACATACTGTGCTTTGGGGCATGAGGGGTCCTGGGTTGGTTACATGTACAACTGTTGACATTTTGTGTATAAACTGTGCTCTAATACTTATATTTTGGGCAAGCCCTGAACCCCAGGGACATAGGACTCCCAACCAACATGACTGCACTGACCAGGTCCATGGCCAATCAACTTATTTTCCCCAATTTCTAATGCTTGTGGCACAGGCAAGAGCAAGTTATGTTCATTGCCTCATTGTGGCTGTAGTACTTCTGGTTCTTCTATCTAAATTTGCAGCACCTGCATGGGCTCCTCCATTACCAATACAATAGGAGTGGGAGCAGCTGCTCAGGGCCATATTTGAGGCTGGTGAAGACCGGATACAACCTGCATGTCCTCTGCTGCAGAGATTGCCTATCATCTTTTAATTGCTCTTTAAAAAACCCATCATCCTTTCAATTAACCCTGCTACTGTGGGATTGTAAAGCGAATGAAATGTCCATAAGATGTCATGCTCAGTACTCAGGCTTGGGTTAGTTGACCAGGAACGGGAGTCCCCCATCACTGTCCACATGTGTGAGGGACCCCAAATAATGCACTGAGCTTTTCTAAATTTTCTAAAGCTATATATTGTCACTCTTTGCTTAGATTTCCCTACTGGTGAGGCCAACAGTCCAGGGGCTGTATCTATGTCTATGAAGACATATTTTGAACCTTCAGTTAAAGAAAGGGGCCCAATCTGATTTACCTGCCACCTGGTAACTGGAACCCTCCTGTGGCTAATGTGGTGGAGATGATGAAGAAGCAACTTTGGGCATCACAGCGAAGAGGAGGGGCAGGCATCTACCACTTCTTTCTGTTGTTGTCTAAAGATGGGCAGCTGGAATTGCTGTGCCAGTCTCCACAGAGTCTAGTACCTTTGGTGTCCACTCTTTCTATGCAACCATTCAACAGCCTTGTGCGATGTTGGCTTTAGGCTACAAATTTTTGCTAAACTGTCTGCTTCAATATTGCCAGGTAAAGAATCAGTGTTATCGGCAGAGACATAAAACACAGTACTTTTCCCTTATGGCAAGTACTCCAAATATCTTCCCACATTTCTTTTCCCTATAAGGGATGGCAGACGACAGGCCAGTGCTCTTGCTACCATGTGGCTGTCCTCACTGTCAGGCCCTGATACACTGCCCAATTGTCAGCACAGATAGTTCATGCATCTCCTGGCTTGTGAACAATGACTATTCATACAGCCCTTAATTCAGCCACTGGCTGTTTTTCATAGTCCCAGCTTCCCTCCATATGGTATCCATACTAGGTTGCACAGCTACTCCCTCCAGGCAGCAGACCGCCTTTGTGCTGATCCATTAGATTTAGGAATACTGCCATATCCATCAATGGTGGTCATAGAGACAGCCACTTCAGGAGGATCAGCAGGGAGAGGCAAGTGTTGTTCTTCCACATAAGAAACGAACTAGTCTCAGGATATGCATTTCTGCACTTAAGATGCTTTTGTTGAGAATGCTGTGCTGTAGCAGATAGGCTTTTCATTTCATTAGCGTGCTCAACTGTACACTGCTAGAGTGAAACTTAGTGAGAGTGTTCCGTATCCACCCCTATATGAGGATGGCTCTTCTTTATTTCACAGGACATTTCTGAGTTGATCCTTCAATTTACAGAAGGCATTATAGGCAGCACACAGTTGTTTTCTTAAGGGACAGGACCACAGTTCAGTTCTTTAACTCACTTTGCCTGTTACCTTTGCTATAAGTCCCACCCAAAGCTAATATTAGTAGTAGCCATTTCTGATTCACAAGGCATATCTGTGTCCACTCCACACAAAGTCTGAGCCAGTCTGACGGCTCATCTGACTTTTTCAAAAGTGCTGGGAGGTGTCTCATTCCCAAGGATAGCTTTTCCTAATCAAAACAAATACGGGTTTTAACTTTTGTGCTGAGTGAGGAAGAAAGGTTTCCAATATTCCAATAATCCCAAGGAAGCCACTAGTTGTTTTGGCATATGCAGCATATGAAAACATTGTACCTCATCAATTACTACTAAAGGAATAAATTTTGCCTTTTCCAGTTGTACAATACTCAAGATTTTACAGGCAGCCAAGGCATTGCAGAATACCATGATCAATTGTCCATCTCTAACTGTTAAGATGAAATAACAATAAGGCTTTTATTTTAATTCTGGAAAAGAATTACTGGTTAACATGACATCATCACATTATCAATATAATGAAATAGAGTTACATTTTTCCATTTAGCCAAATCCTTTTGCTAAGAGCTCATGGCAGATGGCCAGGCTATGTGAATAGCCATGTGGGACTACAATGACATTCCTTTGTTCTCCTTCCCAGGTGAAGATGAAAATGGATTGACTGACCTTACTTAAGGGAATACTAAAGAATTAAGTCCTAATTCCTTGTAAGTATGAGGCAAACTTTGGAAACACAGCATACAAAGGTGGAGTCACTCCACCCTTTGCCTCCCAAATTTCTTCTTTTTCCTCCTTTTCATTATCAGATAAACAATCTATGGTATCCCAGTCAGGGGAAGTCAGGATATGCCCCCTTACTCTAGCATGCCAAGATGCTAATATTTCTAACTCTTATCTACAAGACATTCAATGAATTGCATTCAATGCATCATCTCAATCTGCTGATTTCTCCAGTCCATTGCCATGGCCCCCACAGACCTGTGGATTTCTCTGACTTCCCCAAGACAGCCTGCCGTAGCTGGCCACACTGCATATGATGATCAACTGACTGCAACACAGTCAAGCAAGTGAATGACTAAAGAAGCAGTCCACTTTGGGATTAACCCCACAGATCCCCCCTTCCCCAGACTCATACTTTCTATGGCTGGCAGCTCTTTAGTCTCCTGGTTGACTCAACAAATGTTTCAGCTCTGAGTTTAATTAGGAACTTACAGACAGGAGGAAGATCTTCCCCAATGGCAAATGGTGGGGAATTGAGAGTCTGCACTCTGCCCAAAGTCAAGAGAGAAAAAGAGAGAGAGGGGTGCCCAGGAATGGCTTATGAAGTTTAACAGTCTTGCAAGATTTGGTTACAATGGAGTTTCAGCAGATGCTCCTGAGATTATATTAGGGGAGGGGTCAGACATCCTTTGACCTTTAAGGTCTGTTTAGGTCATATGGGTGGCTATGTGACTTGCTGTCAAAATAGAGGTGGAGGCAGAACCTGGGCCCTGGGTCTTTACAGCCTAGCTCAGGGCTTGGCAAGCACTCAGTAATATTTGTTGATTGGTAAATCAATATTTTGTTGCTGGGCTGGTTGCAAAGCAGCCAGAGCCCAGGATGTGGCTAAGAGTCAGTGGTCAAAGACAGGTAGGATTAAAATGGGTGGAATAGTCTGGGCAGCAACAATAAAGAGCTCTTGAAACAGAACTAGCTCTTATTTGAGTCAGGACAGGTTCCATAATCTTCAGTTTTGGCAGTCAAACTAATATGTGTGGCTAGTAGGTAAACTACCTGAGGGTAAGAACACTTGATGTGTTCCATGAGGCGTGGAAATAAGGCCAGCTTCTCCTCAACATGGTAGCAGGATGAGTTGGAATTTGAGGCTTCAGAAGCCAAATCAGGAAAGACAGGAAACAGACTCATCAGGAGGGGTTGATTACCTATCCAATGAGTCTGAACAGGAAAAAAGGTTGTGTACATTTCCTTTAGAAATGCATTCGCCCCCAATAGCCTTCCTCATACCTAATCTAAACTTGTCTCTAAAATTTAGTCACTTTCTTTTTAATACGTTGTTAAAATAATAACACCCAGCTGACTTCCATTCCTCCTTTGAGGATTCCTTTTTAAAATTTCATACTTGATAACTGTTAATAAATCACAGCTGCAACTGAGGACAAGTCAATGCTAAGGCACTTAGCTTATCTGACCTTCACATTAATTATTTTTATTACACCAGCAGGAACATTTTATGTTCTCGTTCCACTTCCCTACAAAGTCATTTGGCCTCAACTAGACACTGTTCTCTAATAATGCCTAAGGGTGAGCTCTTAACCATCTACATTATCTTAAAGCTATCTCTTGCACATGCTAATCAAAATTCAAAGTTTAGTCAGTGGATTTAAGGGGCGAATTTGTATATGATTGTTTTGAGATGCCATTAAAATTCTTACAAAAACTGAAAGTGAAATGAGGAAGACTGATTGAGCAATCCAATAGAAGGGCGAATGCCAGTAAAACCTATTGTACAGAGGGGCAGGGATGCAGAAGGGAAGAAATAAGAAAATTCAGGAGATCTCTCCTGACAGAGAGAGCCAAGCTCTGTGATGTGTTAAATGTAGGACATCAACAAACACAGATAACAGGAAATGATCCATTCCTTGTGGTCACTTATTTTAAAGGCCCTAACCTTCAAAGTTCAAGTAGTGAAATGGTTGACTCCACAGAAAAGGAGCAGTTACGACTTTCTTCTTGCCTTAAGAAAAGAGAAGAAATGAAACTTAAGGAGTTGGTGTCTATTCGCCCCCAGAAGAAAAGCTCCTCTGCCTGGTTCTCCAAAGATGGAAAGCTCCTGTCAGTGACCTTGCTTCTGACGCTGCTGTCCCTCTCCCTCACAGTGGTGTCTTTCTACAGAGTGGCCACCCTGCAAGCAGAGCTGGAGAGCCTCCGGGCGGAACTGCGATATTACCAAGCTGAGCAGCTGCCAGTCTCTCCTAAGGCAGAAGCTGGAGCCCCCACGGCAGCTTTACCGGAAACTCCAGCTTTCACCACGGGACTTGAAGTGAGTTATGGGCAGCTGCAGTTCCAGATACAATCCTTCCTAACCTGCTGCTTCTCCCCCATGCCAGCTGTCTTTTCAATAACTTGGGATTTTTCTGCCAACAGGGGATCCTTGCACCACCAGTTCCTGGAGAAAGTAACTCCAGTCAGAGTAGCAGGAGTAAACGTGGTATTCAGAGTCCAGAAGACACAGGTAAGTTTGGGGGACAAGAGCATTCAGAATTTAGCATTCAGTATCAAAGGATTACAGTGTTCACAGGTTTAGAAAATAGCAGCAACTTTAGGGGAATAGAGGTGAAATAATCTCTTGAAACCTCTTAAATAGAGACTATGAAATTTACCATCAAAATCAGACTTGGCTTTTTAGCAAAACCCTAGCAGTGGCAGTGATAAATTCAATGGGCTCCACAGCATGTTTTGGCCTCCAATGAGTTCACTTCATCTCACTACAGAATTAGACTTTGTCTACATGGGTCATAGAAAGTCATTAAAGACAAGTGTTTCCCAAGGGTGAATTTTGTGAAACCAAATGAAGATCCTAGAGTGGGAGGCTATGCTTTGCACACATATGCAGGCTTGTGAATGCGCATGCACACCCATTGATTTTCAAGTTTTTTTTTTTAGTTATGGCTTTCCAGGAATTCCATACGTTTATAATCTTCTAATAGTTTTTTCATGATTTCTGTTTTTCGTCATGTTCCACTTATTCCACAGAATTTCATAAATTCATAAAATTTTAGAGATGATAGGGATTATCAAAATAATCAATTCTAGTTCCTTCATTTCACAGATGAAGAACAGTATTTGTTTTGTATTTATTAATATTATAATCTAGGATGTTGTCCACAAATCCTTGATACTATCTTCCTTTTATATTGAAAGAGCATTTTTGAGCACCATAATATTTCATATTTTCTCTTCTGAGAAAAGATGTGAGACCTATTCAGTGGTAGGGTAGGTGCTTTTCTATAATCCACACGCACATGTGTATACACACACACAAAGTGCTTGGCCTACAAATCCATTTATTTTTCAACTATATACCTTATTTATGAAAAACCTTCTCCCCTATTTTATAAAACCATAACTTTGTTATCTGATTTTCATATCTTTATGCCAATTATCAGAAACACTTAGACTTAATAATTTTTAAACCAGGAAACAGGCATAATATTACTGCTTTAATATATCAGTTATTTTCATCTGTTTTCTACAATAATTAAAAATAGTGCTGCATATCTATTATTTTATATTTTTGTTTTTTCTTATTATACAATCTGTATTTACCCTATTTCTAAGTAATTCTCATACATGTACATTAATCTGCTATTCTACTATTTTCAACACAATTATTTCCATTTTTTGCTACAATACAGTACAATCTTGCTAAAATTTTACAGTGATCTTTTTTGTTTCTGAGTCATTAACTGCTTTATACAAATTCTGTATAGTGGAATTTCTGAATTAAATAAAATGGAAATCCTTATGACCCTTGTTATATACTGCTATGTTGCTTTCAGAATGAGTATAAATATATTTAACAAGCAAGGTGGTGTGTCTGTTTCTCTATAGTCTTACAAGCATTTTAGCTTTTAAAATCTATTTTGGCTAGATTAGTAACAGTGAAATAGTATCTCAATTTTATTTTAATTTGCTGTTTGTTTGCAAATAAAAATGAACTTCTTTCTCCATATTTTACTTCTAATTTTATCATGTTAATTTTTATCTATAACTTCTACCATTTGTCGTCCTAATTATTTATAATTTGGAATAAACTATATATTAGATGTATTAATTTTATCAAAGTTTTCATAATATTTTGCTGCTTTAAAAATTATACAGAGATTTTATATGTCTATACTTTAATGTAATAATATTTTCCTTTTATTTTTCTAATACATCAAAGCTGAAAGAATATTCTTTCAGGATCTCTTAAGTAGTCTATTCTACTTTCTGCTACTTTGAATTTCTTATAATTTAGTATTTTAGTTTAGATTTTAACTCATTAACCCTTCTGGTGCCTATTGTGATGTATCTTGACATGCTTGTTTTAAGTTCTTCATTTCTTCTTTTTTTTTCCTTCCTAAACTGTTGCTAAATAGCTCAACCAAATTTATTAAATAATTTTTAACTCCTTTTGTGTTAGGAAAGCTTACTGTGTTTTTTTAAGTTCCTCAAAATAGTCAAATCTATTTACAGACTCTCTGTTTTTGTTTCATTGATTTACTCTTCTATTTATTTGCATTAAATGAACTATTTGAAGTAATTTGTGTTATAATGGGCTCCAGTATCTCGTAGTCAGGATTCCTAGGTCTTCTTCAACCTTATCTGATACTATCCTCCTACCTCTAAATATTACATTCTAAAGATGATATAAGGCTTATCATGGCAGATTTAATAAGAAAAAAATAGTAGAGTAAGAAAACAAAACTCCCAGAGTCCCTTTTCCTCCAAATCCTCTACTAATATTTTTGTTTCATTCTAACAAATTTATATATTTTTATGTATTTGTGCATTATGGCATATAACAGTTGTATGCTGATGCAAAATTTTCCCCCAATAATTAGCAATTTGTAAAAAGTTTGGACAATGCCAGAAAGCTTTAACAAAATGAAAAAACAAAACACTCTAACTTCCAGAGCCCAGTTACAACCACTATTGTCATTTTCATGGTTTTCCTTAGGTTTTTTACAAAGCCTTTCTTCTATTGTTAACACACATGTATATACATTTATAATGGTGATTTTTAAATGAAATCAATACAGGAATATTCATACATTCAAAGTATTAATAGGTGTTACCTGTCATTCCTTATCAGTGAAAATGACTTGAATGATACTCTCCTTTGTGGGAGAAAATTTTCTGCTTCTTTAGAAGTAATATACTTCTAAAGTATATTTAGAAGTAAATACACAAGAATTTTGTCTGAAACTCAATGATTTTTTTCCCTGCTTATTAGTGTCTTTTTTGAAATTGGGAAATTTCTAAATGTTTTTCTTTTATTTTTGTATCCATTCAAATCCTTATTTATTCTCAAAGACACAAAAAACTTGGGTGGTTGCTATTACCTTCAAAATGTTCTTTTATGTTCTTATGTGGTCATTTTTCCATATATGTTTTAAGGTCATTGGTTTTTTTTAATGAAAACTATAAATAACTGAAGAAAGAAATGAATTTTTACACTATGTAGTTTATATATTCAGAAATATGTTAAGTAATATCTTTATTAAAATCTAATTTTAAATTTCCCAAAAAATTGTTCAGATTTCTTTTTATAGGTTTCCCTGTTCTTTCATTAAACTCATTTAAAAAGTATTTTGACTTTGGTTGCTATTACGGAGTCTTAGCATTTTCAAGTAGCTTAAAAAATTATTAAAAAATTTATAAAACTTTAAATAAATGATATAATATGTTACCTTATGTGTATTTTAAAGCCATGCCAACTTATTTAATGGCTTTATACTTAACAGAATCATAGTATTGTCCTAGACTTTTTTTTCCCTAAAATTCTCTGGTTTCTATAAATAATGGTATCAGTTTATAATTATGTCAACAATTTACATAGCTAAATAAAGCAGAATGTTACTTTTTCAACCCTGCAAATTCAACCCAAATCTCAATTTTATCTTGGGTAAATTAAATTTGTATTTGAATTCTAGCATGTTAAGACAGAAAACCTTTTCCTGACCTCCTAGCACACAGCAAACACTTCTCTCTTTTATTGCACCTATTACATACCACTAAGGAAGGCGACCTCTTCATCTGTAGATGTCCAGTCTGTACAATTAATTACATAGTAGAGAATTCCTGTGGTCTGGGTCCTAATTCTTTTTCTGTTATTTCTCTCCTGAAACAGGCATTCACTAAGCATTCTACAAATGTTTATTGATCAGTTTCAGACTCAATTTGAAGCAAAATAGAATGATTTGTGGGATGATCTAACATCATTTTTATTTTGGATTTTCCCTTATTTCTTCGTTTTCCAGTTTTGATCAGAGGCTATCCTATGAAATATTTTAAGGTGACATTTAAAACAACTAATTAAAAGTGTGACAAAATAAAGTATCAGTGGCTGAGAGTCGAGAGGTTGTCCTGGAGGTTGTTCTTACGCATTATATAGATATCTCCTTTTTAGTGTATGGTGTATTAGAGTGGCTAGAGGGAAGTACCTGAAGCTGTAGAGCTGTGTTCCAGTAGCCATGTTTCTTGAAGATGATTGTATAATAATATAGGTTTTGCAGTGTGACTGTGTGATTGTGAAAACCTTGTGTCTGATGCTCCTTTTAGCTATAGTATGGATAGATGACTAAAAAATATGGATAAGAAATAAACAAATAATAGGAGGAACAAAGGTTAAAATAAATTGAGTAGCTTGAAATACTAGTGATCAATGAGAGGGAGGGGTAAGGGGTATGGCATGTATGAGTGTTTTCTTTTCTCTTATTTCTTTTGCTGGAGAGATGCAAATGCTCAAGAAAATGATCATGGTAATGAATATACAACTATGTGATAATATTGTGAGCACTTGATTGTAACCATTTCAAGAACGTTTGTACGTGTGTTTGTTGTTTACAATAAAAGAATTTTTTTTAAAAAAAAGGTGAGCTGGACCATCAGGTAGGGGGTGCAGGGAGATGGAAGAGTTTGGGGGAGAAATGAGTCACTTGTAGGGTACCTTCCTTCTGGCTCCCTTTGTTCGACAGGTAGAGGCATAATTTGGACACCTGAAATGTCATATAGAAAATCCCATATACAGAAACTTCTTTACCTACAATTCCATGGATTTCTGGTTTTATTTAAAGTTTTAAATTTTAATTGAAGTGCTATTCCTATTTTGAAAAGTGCACATGGCTTAAATCTATGGTTCACTGCGTATTTACAAACTGAACAGTAAATGAAGGGACACATGATGGTCAACCCTTCAAGTCTTACCAAGGGTAAGCGCTGCTTTTATTTAATTTTAAATTTAGCACTTTGGCTCCAGTTCACTTTTTCTGAATAATTTTGTGGTTCAAATTAAAATGCTAGGACACTTGATGTATTTCATAACTTCATTCTGATAATAGTATTACAAACAGAAATGTGGGGAAAACCAGGATCAAAGAACTGCCAAACAGTCCATATTAGATAAAAATTCACTTTTAACTCCTAAGTGTCTTTAAAGATATTCCCAAGTTATTTTTAATAACTTAGGTAATATGCCTTTTAAAGACAGTTTTACATATAAAAATTCCTTTACAAATAAACTTATGATGTATTTTCGAACACTCACTTAAATATTATTCTATTCATTTTATGAACCTAAAGATAGGCATCATTAGTATATCAATAAAGTTAATTCTTTCAAATGGATTTCTATTGAGCTAAAATATTTTATCAATAAAATCATGTGATCTTTTGTAGCTTCCCCTTGCTACTCAATAGGGAAATTTTAAGCTTTTAGAATCCATGTTTTATAGTTTATAGAAAGACAAAACTTACCTTATATTAATATGAATAATTTTAGTATTCATGTCTCAACTTCTATAGCAAAATAAGGGTGAAAACATCAACAATTCAAAGAAATATAAAAGCAGAAGTGAAAAAAATTGCTCATATTTTATCTTCCAAATAATTATTGTAAGATTTTGACCAATCTCATTTATTTTTCTCCATTTTAAAATACTTTTTTTAAAAATTTTGGTATTAGTTTAGAACCACAGAAATGCTGCAAAGATAATACAGAGATCCCATTATCCCTCATACAGATACCTTTGTCACAACTCAGAAACCACCATTAAGACATTACTTTCAATGAAATTCCAGATTTTATTCGTATTTCCACTGAAGTCCTTTTCATGTTCCAGATCCATCCAGGATCTCACATGCATTTAACATTTCCTTTTTAATCAGAATTTTGAATACAGGGCACATAAACTAACTCCTGATATTGTAACTCACGTATTTTCCAGCGATAAACCTTCTAAATGTTTAACAATGAAAGCATCAATACTATTTTTGAGTCTTTGTTGAAATTTATAGACCAAATCCTTGACAAGGAAAGCTGGGATGTCTGAGAAGACTGTGCCATTGAAATTTCTGGCTCAGGTGTAACTCACAAGGTTTTGACTGTTGAAAGGATATAATGCAGAACTCAGCCATCCAATCTGTAACAAAATTAGACTAACCTGAGCCTCTTACCCAGTAAGGGTGTGTTCCTTCCTGGAATAGAACCAGCTGGCTGATGTCATGGTAATCTTTCACCAGATTCTTCCCTAAGTGTTATTTTTCTTTTCCCTTACATCAATACTGAGACTTTTTCAGTGTTGCAAGAGCTGGCGTCTGTTCAATTTCAAATAAAGTACTTAAAATTGAAGTTAGTGACTTGGCAACCAAATATTTGAACCCTGTTCTTGTGAAGCTTGAAGTTTTGGGAAACTGAAGAGCCAGGAAACAAGTCAATCAGTGTAGCCAAAAATGATATTGTCTCTATTCAGTGTAGTCAACTAGTATTTAATGAGCATCTTCTAGGTTCCAGGGACTGTTCTAGTTGTTTGATATTCATCAGAAACAAAATAGATAAAAGTTTCCTGTCCATTTGTAGATTACATTATATCAAGGCAGAGAGACACAGAAAATAAATATAGGCATAATTAATAAGTAAAATATAACACTAGAAAATGGCAAATCTCTTGGAAAAAAAAGAAAAGTTAGGGCAGGGTTAAATGAATCATGAGTGTGAAGGGTGAAGAAGGGAAAAGGAATAAGTGTAAATTTGAAATAGGTGGCCAGGTTATCTTTTCTATCTTCTCCTTGAAAACTCATCAATTTTTATACTTTCTATTTTTTTTGAAATTTGTAGGCATGGGTAGGTATTTTTAAAATAAATTCATATGTTGTTCTCATTGCTAATTGCCTATGAATGGAGAAGATTGACATTAACATTTATTTATTCTGTTTATGGATCGGCACCTACTTAAAAGAACCTCACTGGGCAGTTCAGTTTTCTTGTGGTGGGATTTTCCTTTAAAGAGCATTTCCATTTCTGAAGTATTAGAGAAGAAACAGGGTTCCATCAAAGTAGACTTAACCGCCACTGTTTGTGCAAAGATCTGTGCTAGGCACTGCAGCATATCCAGAGAAGGGAGCAAGAAACTAACAGTTACTGGATACATTTTACACAAACGCTCTGTACCAGGTCCTGTGGTTTGATGAAATCATTTACCCTTTCAACAGCCCTATGAGTTCTATGCTATTGCATTCATTTTAGACAAGGAAGCTAAAGCCCAGATATAGTCAATTCTTACTCTTTTTTTTTCAAAAAAATGTATTTATTAAACATAACAGCATATAAACACCAACATTCTCACCATATGATCATTCCATTTTTTTATTAATTAAAAAAATTAACAAAACAATTAGAAATCATTCCATTCTACATGTACAATCAGTAATTCTTAATAACATCACATAGTTGCATATTCATCATTTCTTAGTACATCTGCATCGATTTAGAAAAAGAAATAAAAAGACAACAGAATAAGAATTAAAACAATAATAGAAAGAAAAAAAAAAACAAAAAACCTATACCTCACATGCAGCTTCATTCAGTGTTTTAACATAATTGCATTACAATTGGGTAGTATTGTGCTGTCCATTTCTGAGTTTTTATATCCAGTTTTTATATCCATTGTACAGTCTGTATCCCTTCAGCTCCAATTACCCCTTCTCTTTTTTTTTTAATTAACGGAAAAAAAGAACTTAACCCAACATTTAGAAATCATACCATTCTACATATGCAATCAGTAATTCTTAACATCCTCACATAGATGCATGATCATCATTTCTTAGTACATTTGCATCGGTTTAGAAGAACTAGCAACATAACCGAAAAAGATATAGAATGTTAATATAGAGAAAAAAATAAAAGTAATAATAGTAAAATCAAAACAAAACAAAACAAAAACCTATAGCTCAGATGCAGCTTCATTCAGTGTTTTAACATGATTACTTTACAATTAGGTACTATTGTGCTGTCCATTTTTGAGTTTTTGTATCTAGTCCTGTTACACCATCTGTATCCCTTCAAGTCCAATTGCCGATTATCTTACCCTGTTTCTACCTCCTGCTGGACTCTGTTACCAATGACATATTCCAAATTTATTCTCGAATGTCTGTTCACATCAGTGGGACCATACAGTATTTGTCCTTTAGTTTTTGGCTAGACTCACTCAGCATAATGTTCTCTAGGTCCATCCATGTTATTACATGCTTCATAAGTTGATCCTGTCTTACAGCTGCATAATATTCCATCGTATGTATATACGACAGTTTGTTTAGCCACTCTTCTGTTGATGGACATTTTGGCTGTTTCCATCTCTTTGCAATTGTAAATAACGCTGCTATAAACATTGGTGTGCAAATGTCCGTTTGTGTCTTTGCCCTTAAGTCCTTTGAGTAGATACCCAGCAATGGTATTGCTGGCTCGTATGGCAATTCTATATTCAGCTTTTTGAGGAACCGCCAAACTGCCTTCCACAGTGGTTGCACCATTTGACATTCCCACCAACGGTGGATAAGTGTGCCTCTTTCACCGCATCCTCTCCAGCACTTGTCATTTTCTGTTTTGTTGATAATGGCCATTCTGGTGTGTGTGAGATGATATCTCATTGTGGTTTTGATTTGCATTTCTCTAATGGCCAGGGACATTGACCATCTCTTCATGTGCCTTTTGGCCATTTGTATTTCCTCTTCTGATAGGTGTCTGTTCAAGTCTCTTTCCCATTTTATAATTGGGTTGGCTGTCTTTTTGTTGTTGAGTTGAACAATCTCTTTATAAATTCTGGATACTAGACCTTTATCTGATATGTCGTTTCCAAATATTGTCTCCCATTGTATAGGCTGTCTTTCTACTTTCTTGATGAAGTTCTTTGATGCACAAAAGTGTTTAATTTTGAGGAGCTCCCATTTATTTATTTCCTTCTTCAGTGTTCTTGCTTTAGGTTTAAGGTCCATAAAACCACCTCCAGTTGTAAGATTCATAAGATATCTCCCAACATTTTCCTCTAACTGTTTTATGGTCTTAGACCTAATGTTTAGATCTTTGATCCATTTTGAGTTAACTTTTGTATAGGGTGTGAGACATGGGTCTTCTTTCATTCTTTTGCATATGGATATCCAGATATCTAGGCACCATTTATTGAAGAGACTGTTCTGTCCCAGGTGAGTTGGCTTGACTGCCTTATCAAAGATCAAATGTCCATAGATGAGAGGGTCTATATCTGAGCACTCTATTCGATTCCATTGGTCGATATATCTATCTTTATGCCAATACCATGCTGTTTTGACCACTGTGGCTTCATAATATGCCTTAAAGTCAGGCAGCACGAGACCTCCAGCTTCGTTTTTTTTCCTCAAGATGTTTTTAGCAATTCGGGGCACCCTGCCCTTCCAGATAAATTTGCTTATTGGTTTTTCTATTTCTGAAAAATAAGTTGTTGGGATTTTGATTGGTATTGCATTGAATCTGTAAATCAATTTAGGTTGGATTGACATCTTAACTATATTTAGTCTTCCAATCCATGAACACGGTATGCCCTTCCATCTATTTAGGTCTTCTGTGATTTCTTTTAGCAGTTTTTTGTAGTTTTCTTTATGTAGTTTTTTTTTGTCTCTTTAGTTAAATTTATTCCTAGGTATTTTATTCTTTTAGTTGCAATTGTAAATGGGATTCATTTCTTGATTTCCCCCTCAGCTTGTTCATTACTAGTGTATAGAAATGCTACAGATTTTTGAATGTTGATCTTGTAGCCTGCTACTTTGCTGTACTCATTTATTAGCTCTAGTAGTTTTGTTGTGGATTTTTCCGGGTTTTCGACGTATAGTATCATATTGTCTGCAAACAGTGATAGTTTTACTTCTTCCTTTCCAATTTTGATGCCTTGTATTTCTTTTTCTTGTCTAATTGCTCTGGCTAGAACCTCCAACATGATGTTGAATAATAGTGGTGATAGTGGACATCCTTGTCTTGTTCCTGATCTTAGGGGGAAAGTTTTCAATTTTTCCCCATTGAGGATGATATTAGCTGTGGGTTTTTCATATATTCCCTCTATCATTTTAAGGAAGTTCCCTTGTATTCCTATCTTTTGAAGTGTTTTCAACAGGAAAGGATGTTGAATCTTGTCAAATGCCTTCTCTGCATTAATTGAGATGATCATGTGATTTTTCTGCTTTGATTTGTTGATATGGTGTATTACATTAATTGATTTTCTTATGTTGAACCATCCTTGCATACCTGGGATGAATCCTACTTGGTCATGATGTATAATTCTTTTAATGTGTTGTTGGATACGATTTGCTAGAATTTTATTGAGGATTTTTGCATGTATATTCATTAGAGAGATTGGTCTGTAGTTTTCTTTTTTTGTAATATCTTTGCCTGATTTTGGTATGAGGGTGATGTTGGCTTCATAGAATGAATTAGGTAGCTTTCCCTCCACTTCAATTTTTTTGAAGAGTTTGAGGAGAGTTGGTACTAATTCTTTCTGGAATGTTTGGTAGAATTCACATGTGAAGCCATCTGGTCCTGGACTTTTCTTTTTAGGAAGCTTTTGAATGACTAATTCAATTTCTTTACTTGTGATTGGTTTGTTGAGGTCATCTATTTCTTCTTGAGTCAAAGTTGGTTGTTCATGTCTTTCCAGGAACCCGTCCATTTCATCTAAATTGTTGTATTTATTAGCGTAAAGTTGTTCATAGTATCCTGTTATTACCTCCTTTATTTCTGTGAGGTCAGTGGTTATGTCTCCTCTTCCATTTCTGATCTTATTTATTTGCATCCTCTCTCTTCTTCTTTTTGTCAGTCTTGCTAAGGGCCCATTAATCTTATTGATTTTCTCATAGAACCAACTTCTGGCCTTATTGATTTTCTCTATTGTTTTCATGTTTTCAATTTCATTTATTTCTGCTCTAATCTTTGTTATTTCTTTCCTTTTGCTTGCTTTGGGATTAGTTTGCTGTTCTTTCTCCAGTTCTTCCAACTGAACAGTTAATTCCTGCATTTTTGCCTTTTCTTCTTTTCTGATATAGGCATTTAGGGCAATACATTTCCCTCTTAGCACTGCCTTTGCTGCATCCCATAAGTTTTGATATGTTGTGTTTTCGTTTTCATTCGCCTCGAGGTATTTACTAATTTCTCTTGCAATTTCTTCTTTGACCCACTCGTTGTTTGAGAGTGTGTTGTTGAGCCTCCATGTATATGTGAATTTTCTGGCACTCCGCCTATTGTTGATTTCCAACTTCATTCCTTTATGATCCGAGAAAGTGTTGTGTATGATTTCAATCTTTTTAAATTTGTTAAGACTTGCTTTGTGACCCAGCATATGGTCTATCTTTGAGAATGATCCATGAGCACTTGAGAAAAAGGTGTATCCTGCTGTTGTGGGATGTAATGTCCTATAAATGTCTGTTAAGTCTAGCTCATTTATAGTAATATTCAGATTCTCTATTTCTTTATTGATCCTCTGTCTAGATGTTCTGTCCATTGATGAGAGTGGGGAATTGAAGTCTCCAACTATTATGGTATTTGTGTCTATTTCCCTTTTCAGTGTTTGCAGTGTATTCCTCACGTATTTTTGGGCATTCTGGTTCGGTGCATAAATATTTATGATTGTTATGTCTTCTTGTTTATTTGTTCCTTTTATTAGTATATAGTGTCCTTCTTTGTCTCTTTTAACTGTTTTACATTTGAAGTCTAACTTGTTGGATATTAGTATAGCCACTCCTGCTATTTTCTGGTTGTTATTTGCATGAAATATCTTTTCCCAACCTTTCACTTTCAACCTATGTTTATCTTTGGGTCTAAGATGTGTTTCCTGTAGACAGCATATAGAAGGATCCTGTTTTTTAATCCATTCTGCCATTCTATGTCTTTTGATTGGGCAATTCAGTCCATTAACATTTAGTGCTATTACTGTTTGGATAATATTTTCCTCTACCATTTTGCCTTTTGTATTATATATATCATATCTGACTTTCCTTCTTTCTACACTCTTCTCCATACCTCTCTCTTCTGTCTTTTCATTTCTGACTCTAGTGCTCCCTTTAGTATTTCTTGCAGAGCTGGTCTCTTGGTCACAAATTCTCTCAGTGACTTTTTGTCTGAGAATGTTTTAATTTCTCCCTCATTTTTGAAGGACAATTTTGCTGGATATAGGAGTCTTGGTTGGCAGTTTTTCTCTTTTAGTAATTTAAATATATCATCCCACTGTCTTCTAGCCTCCATGGTTTCTGCTGAGAAATCAACACATAGTCTATTGGGTTTCCCTTGTATGTGATGGATTGTTTTTCTCTTGCTGCTTTCAAGATCTTCTCTTTCTCTTTAACCTCTGACATTCTAATTAGTAAGTGTCTTGGAGAACGCTATTTGGGTCTAATCTCTTTAGGGTGCGCTGCACTTCTTGGATCTGTAATTTTAGGTCTTTCATAAGAGTTGGGAAATTTTCAGTGATAATTTCTTCCATTAGTTTTTCTCCTCCTTTTCCCTTCTCTTCTCCTTCTGGGACACCCACAACACGTATATTTGTGCACTTCATATTGTCCTTGAGTTCCCTGATACCCTGTTCGAATTTTTCCATTCTTTTCCCGATAGTTTCTGTTTGTTTTTGGAATTCAGATGTTCCATTCTCCAAATCACTAATTCTATCTTCTGTCTCTTTGAATCTATCATTGTAGGTATCCATTGTTTTTTCCATCTTTTCTACTTTGTCCTTCACTTTCATAAGTTCTGTGATTTGTTTTTTCAGTTTTTCTATTTCTTCTTTATGTTCAGCCCATGTCTTCTTCATGTCCTCCCTCAATTTATCAATTTCATTTTTGAAGAGGTTTTCCATTTCTGTTCATATATTCAGCATTAGTTGTCTCAGCTCCTGTATCTCATTTGAACTATTGGTTTGTTCCTTTGACTGGGCCATATTTTCAATTTTTTGAGCGTGATCCGTTATCTTCTGCTGGCGTCTGCGCATTTAGACAGATTTCCCTGGGTGTTGTTGGATCCAAAAGTTTGGAAGATTTTTCTGTGAAATCTCTGGGTTCTGTTTTTCTTATCCTGCCCAGTAGGTGGCGCTCGTGGCACACGTTTGTCTGCAGGTCCCACCAGTAAAAGGTTCTGTGCGTCCTTAACTTTCAAAAACTCTCGCCGTCCAGGAGTTTTGCTAGCCGAAGCGGCTTGGAAGAGTGCCAGCCAGCCCAGGGTCTGAACGTGGGGAGGGTCGCTAGCCGTCGCAGCCCGGGAAAGCGTCCTTCCGAATTTCCTAGTCGGCCCGAGGCACCAAGCGTGGCAGGAGGGCGCCAGCCGCAGCGGACCGCCTGGGAGAGTGCACTGTTCCCGGGGAGTCAGGGGTTTGGAAGGGGCCCCCCCCGTCACCATTCTCCGGGGCCTGGGGATTTCCGATCCAATTCTCTCAGTTGGTCTGGGGGGTTGCGCGTGATGTGGGTGCCAGCCGCTGTGGTTTGAGGAGACCGCCTGTCCAATTCTCCCAGTCGGCCCGGGAAAGGGGAAGGGAGTGACTCCGGCCACTTGCCGCCCCGCCCGGTGAAGCCCGCGCCCCTCTGCGATCTCACCAGAGCAGGTTCTCTCAGCCAGCCAGCCGTTCCAGGATGGGGTACGCTGTCTTTTTTATCTCTGTCGTGACTTTGGGATCTGTTCTGTATCGTTTCTACTGCCCTAGTAGCTGTTCTGGAGGAGAAAGTAAGATCTGCGCGTCTTATAAGCCGCCATCTTCTCCGGAAGTCCCAATTCTTACTCTTAATAAGCTAACATCTACTTGATGAAATTAAACAAGATTATACATTCAAAGAGCTAAATATAAGAGCAAGAAGTATCAAATTCCTAGAAGAAAACGTAAGGAGGCATCCTCATGATCTTTTGTTAGGCAATGTCCTTTTTTAGACTATATACCAAAGCACAAACAACAAAAGAAAAAAGTAGATAAATGGACCTCATCGAAATTAAAAAGTTTTATGCCTCAAAGGATTTTATTATGAAAGTAAGATAGCCCACACAATGGGAGAAAATTTTTGGAAGCCATACATGCGTTAAAGGTTTAATATCTAGAATATATAAAGACATCCTTCAACTTAACAAAAAAACAGCCAACCCAATTTAAAAATAAGCAAAAGACTTGAATAGACATTTCTCCAATGAAGATATACAACTGTCCAGGAAGCACACAGGAAAGATGCTCAACATTATTAACTTCCAGGGAAATGCAAATCAAAATCATAATGAAGTAACATTTTACACCCATTAGAATAGCTGCTATTAAGAAAAACAAACAAACAAACAGAAAATAGCAAGTGTTGGAGAGGATGTGGGGAGATAGGAACATTTATTTATTGCTGGTGGGGATATAAAGTACTGCAACTTGTGGAAGATAGTTTGGCAGTTCCTTAGAGTGCTTACTACAGAATTATCATATGACCTGGCAACCCCATTACTAGGTATATATGTAAGATAATTGAGAGCAGAGACTTAAGCAGATATTTGCAAACCAATAGTATTATTCACAATTGCCAAGAGATAGAAGCAGCCCAAGTGTCCATAGACAGATGAATGGGTAAATAAAATGTGGCATATACATACAATGGAATATTTTTCAGACATAAGAAGTAATGAAGTCCTGATATATGTGACAACATGGATGAACCTTGAAGACATCATGATGAATGAAATAAGCTAGACACAAAGGACAAATATTGCATGATCTCACTGATTTGAAACAATTAGAATAAGTATATTCATATATTCAGAATCTAGAATATAGGTTACCATGGGAGGGTAAGGATAGGGAGTGGGAAGTTAAGGCTTAAAATATACAGGAATCCTATTTGGAATGGTGGAAATGTTTAGTTAATGGATGGTGGTTTTGGTAGCACAACACTGATGACAGCTAATAGCTCTGAAATATTTATCTGAATATGAGTAAAAGGGGGAAATGTTAGACTGTATATATAGTAACAGAATAAATGTTTTTAAAGAATCCCATGGAACTACACTACACAAACAAGGAACCCTAAATTATACCATGGACGTTAATTAATAATACAATTATAACTATGTGCTATCATCAATTTTAACAAATGTTCCACAATGATGCAATGTGTTGGTGGTGGGGTGGTGTATTTGAATCCTGTATTTTATGTACGATTGTTCTGTAAACCCACAACTTTTCTAGTAAAAATATATATTTAAAATATTTTTTTAAATGAAGGGGAGAAAAAACTCAGAGAAGATTATACATTTGATGCTCAGAATTACTTTAGATATTTTTATTGCTTAACTTTCAAGTTTATCCTTTATTTAAGGCCCAGTAGAAGATAACGATTAATTGTTATGATTCCCAGCCAGGCTTTGCATATACAGACCTCGTTCTCAGTCCTGGCTCTTATCCCCGGATCTTGTTCCAAAATCTGTGTAGCTTGTTTATCAAGTTACTTACCTTTTTCAAGTCTCATCATTTTCATCTGTAATTAGGAATAACGCTACCTACTTTCACTCTGGCTACACTGCAACATAGAAGAGCCACTTACTGATAAGAGTAATCACAGAGGGTGGGCCACAGTGGCTCAGCAGGTAAGAGTGCTTGCCTGCCATACCTGAGGACCAGGTTTGATTCCCGGTGCCTGCCCATGTTAGAAAAAAAAAAAAAAAAGAGTAATCACAGCAAAGCTGTTGACGATTATATTGTCAAAACCTGGGCAATTACATGTGATAACGCGCATTTTCTTCATCTGTATTTTCTACAAAACAATGAATTTGATGAATTTTGTATGTTATTTTCTACATTAAAATGGAAATATATCCTTTATGATAAAGATATATTTTCCCTGCCATCTTACATAGCTGTGCCCTTGACACCCTACACAGTTGTTAAACAACAAATAAGAGAATATGTAGGAAAATGGCATCTATCATAGCCTTGTTTGTCAAAAAGTAAAAACTGCTGCTGCATTTCATTTGCGATGTACTATATATTGCATAGGATTCTGTCAACTTCCCTATTACATAGACACTATTACTACTTGCCAGTTGAGGAAACTGAGGTATAGACAGTTAAGTGCCATGGTCCAATATAACAAGGTGGTTAGAGCCAACATCTCAAGCTCGATCCTAATAGACCCACTTTTTCTCCTTTTTTCACCCCAACAGCTCGGTAAATCAGCTAATCCCCTGAAGGTTACAAGGTGATCGTATTACATGAGGCATCACATCTGTATACAGTATCCCAAGTCCAGAAGGGTGAGGAAGAGGGTGTCCCCTCCTCTCTGACCCGTTATAATCTACCCAGTCAGATAACTAATACCCGGACTATTTCCTCCTTTAGTATCCCTTTCGGAAAATAGAAAAAGTGGTATACTTAAGTTTCATAAAATATTGTAGATGAATTTTTTTTACACACAAGGAGAATTATTAGATTTAAGGATTCTTATGGGTCAGAATCTATAAATCACATGTCTGGACATATGCAAAGAAAGCCAAGCTAGAGTTACTAGGAAAATCACAAATTAAGTTGTAAAGTCTGTATTACTTTTACGTATCATTGAAACAAAAGTTGAAGTATCTAATTTATATTACTTTAAATGTTAAAGAATAGTTATACATATGTCCAAACTCCATGGATTTTATGTAAAAGAGATGTGAGAATCAAGGTCCTTGCAAAGTACAGAATTAATAATTTATTGACATTTGAGGGGTTAAATTGTATTAGATTACTCATTCTGAAATCAAGTGTTGGACAAGTAAAACACTATAAATGATTGACCATCCTTTATAGTATAATAAACTGAATAAAAAATTTTTAGAAAGATTATACAAAAATTTTAATAGGAAAATAAATTGCATTTTTACTTTTATAAGTAAAATAAAAACTTTTGTGTTTTACAAAGCACACACAGCAACACTATGAAATATCGTGATTACACTTGTACAGATAAAAGTATTTCAAAATTGAGTGTCAGTCTCATGGTTAAACACCTAATTGGTGAGAGAGCTGAAATTTGATAAGTTATCCATTAACTATAAATTCTGTTTGTTTTTTCCAGTTACGCAAGCTGTGTGGCTTAATTTTCAAGAAAGACATCAGATTTGAAAAAAATCTTATCCTGGAGAGATCTGGGGCATTATTGCTGTTATCAAATAAAGAGCCATCAAGTTATAGACTCCTGTAATGTTAGTAATGGAGATCATAGACTCAAAGATTATCTAAACCATGGGCCAGGCAGTGAGCTGGGTTTTGAAGAATGAGTGGATTTGGGTAGGAGGACAGTGAGCCCCAGGTTACATAAACAGCAATGAAGCAGAAAGCAGAAAAAGAATGGATGAAATGGCCTTATTTTAGTAGACAAAAGAGGGAAATCACATGCAAACACCTTTACATTAACCTCTTGTACTTCTAAATTCAAAAATTTTTGCAAGGCTCTCTGGTTGAGTATTCTTCAAGTTTGGAGACTTTCCTCTCTACCTCTTCCTCCTCCATATGATTAGGCTGTTGGAGATAGAGGCGAGCAAGATCACAAATCATTGCTCTTTGATAGCATCTAATAGTAGCTATGAAGTCTCACTTTAGCGCAGCTTTTCCATTCTATCTGTTGCTCTAGAACTTCCCTTGGAAATGGGAGAATAAGAAAAATTGGGGAAATAGTACCCAACCAACCATTGACTTAAAATAATATTACAAAATGTTAGAGTGATATCAATTATAATGAATATTTAAAAACTTATTAAGGATTGTTATGAAAAAAATGTTTTCCAAATAGCCATAAGCTCAAAGCTTTATTGTTAAAGGAGCTAAATATCATAGAATTGTTTTATTTTATGAAACCCCTTTTCCTGAAAGCATTAATTTAATTTGATTTAACATGAGTCACACATTAGGATGTAAGGATTAGGTTTTTATGAATCATTTGGATAAGTTGAATGCTGATATTATTTCTATTTTCTTTCCTAAATTGTTATATATTAATGTGATGTAAGCACTGCAGATTCATAAATGATGATCCTTACTATCAATTGACTCATAGTTTAGGGAGAGAGACAGCTACGTAAACTACCACTATGTATAGTGAAATATATTTCAATAGATGTACATACAAAGTGTAATGAGATCAAATATCTAGCTCGAAGAATTGGCTAAAAAGTTACTTGATTTGATCCCTGAAGGATGAGTGGAGTCTCACCAGATGTGAAGATGAAGAGTATTTAGGGAGAGGGAATGGTGTATGCAAAGTTTACAGCACATGAAAGAGTCATTTAAATATAATTGAGCGGAGTTGGGGGCTGCAGTGGGCAGAGCCCACAAGGAAGTGAAGATTGGCTGGGGCCAGGGCATGAAAGGAGACCTTTGTGCAAGGGAGACCCCCATGAAACAATTATAAACATTAGAACAACAAGAACCGGTTTGGGCTTTAAGATGATCATTTTGGAGAAAATGCAAATGATGGACTAGGAACTTGAGAAAAGAGAAGAGACACAACCCAGTAGGCAAATGTAATTGTTAAGAACAGTGAGGGTAAAGATCTGAACTTCAGCCATCACCCACGCCTCTCCACACTATTGTCTCTCTCTCTCCTTTTCTGCCATAGACTCCTTTACCCATACTTGCCATGCCTTCCCAACACAGGCCTTTGTAATAGGAATATACTGTTCTTTTTTCTGGAATGTTCCTCTCTCCTGTCTTCCTTCTGATTTTGGTTTGCATCACCTTTCTAGGATGCTTTCCTGACTGGGACACTGTGTCTTTCCCCCGGTCACAATTTTAATTCTGTTGTGTGATATTTGATTAATGACTGTTTCATGCACTGTAATATAAGCTCTGTGGGAGTAAAGACTGCATCTGCTGCTGTTGGCTGTATCTAATATAATGCCTGATATTGAGTGCTCAGTAAATTTGTTGAAAGAAATGAATGAGAGATGTCATATAAATGGAATAAAATTTAAAAATTCAAAATATTAGAATTTAAATATGAGTTGGATTTCAATATTGAGGAGGAAGGAATCAGGCATGATTGTGAAGTTTTTAGTTTGAGCAACTAGAAGATAATTTTGCATCCACTAAGAGAAAATACATGAGGAGAACATGAGTGTATTTATTTGAGGAAGGTAAAGAATTAGATATGGGACATGTTGAACTTGTGGTATCAGTACAGCATTAAGATAGAAATGTCCATAATGAAGTTAAAGATGCAATAGCAAATTGTGCAATTTATTGATTTCTTTCTACAGACATTTAGGAGTATTTTTATTTTTGACTTTACCTATACTTGATCCCAGCCAGGTTTGCACATAGTGTCATGAAGCTAAAGTTCTTCACTGGCAAGTTACTGATCTCCAGTGCCTTCTGAATATATATATATATATTTTTTTTCAATAGATAACATTTTAGCATTTTTAAGAAATAGAAATATTCAAAATAATGTAATGAAGTTGTGGCAAACAGTCATTCCCTGTAAAGATGATGACATATAAAATTATCAATTTTAACTTAAAATATTTGATCAACAGTGATGAAACTTAATGAAACTACATTAAGATAATGTTTTTGTCACTCTTTGTGCCTATGAGACTCAGCAAAATGTTATGATTTTATATCTTCTATATTGCTTTCAGTGTAGAACATAATTAAATTATGGTTGGATAGATGACATTGTCCAACTAAACCTCAAGATTCTTTCTCTAGACACACAAAAAGTATGTAGATGATGTGCATTTCCAATAACATCTTTATTTTTACCTGCTGTATTCATTTCTATTGTATTTTATCTTCCACTTCTCTCAAAATATCATTTACTTGTCTCTTCTCTTATTCCACATTTCAAATACTGGGCATTTTTTTCAATTAAATACTGAAACAGGAGTTATCCCCCATGCCAATTTCTTCAAATGTGTGCACTGAGAACCATGTTTTTAAAGTATTATTTCAACTCTAAAGAAAATACTTGTTAGTCAATAAACAGTCTTAAACTCATTTTCTTTAATTTAAAACATGCAAGCTTAGGTTTATATTTAATAGTTTTTGTAGATGTGAACTGTTTATTTATTTTTTCTATAGATATAATAGCAGGTGAACTTATTTTGTTTTTACCAGAGGCAGTTCTCATTATTTAACATGATGATTATTTACTCAATCTAATATTCTCTGGAATAGTCTGCACATAATGTATGGTATGAATCGATGTTCCTCCAGAGCTTTACTAGTTATGCAGTTTCACTGAAATCTGACATTTTATGTTTAAAAGATACTCTCTTTCCCATTCTCTCTCTGGCTCAAAATACTTTGTCAGAAAAGTCTGACTTAGGCTCCAGAGTGAAACGGTCTTGGTTTAAATTCTGACTTTGTCACTTTCAAGCTGTGAGGCCATGAACAAATATTTATACTTTTTAAGCCTTAGCTTTTTAATTTTTAGGATTTTTGTGAGGACAAAATGATGGGATATATACTAGGCCTTAGTACATTGTCTGGATTTACATCTGATCAATAAATGTTAACATTAATTTTATTTTCAATAAGTGTTAGTAGTAGTCTTTTCAGTAGTGAATCATTATTTAATGTTATTTTTTAAACAAAAGATTGTTTAAGAATGATCTGATAGTTTCACTGTTTCAGATATTTGATACATGAAAAATGACTAAACTTGCGTTCATATACACATAATATTTTAAAGATAATTAATTTAAACTGTAAAGATGATGTACTTACTGTACATCAACATCATGGAGAGTTTTCTAAGGCACCATACATTTCTAGTGCATGTTATATTAAAATAGGGGAACACATTTTATAAAGCAACTTTAAGAACACAATCATGCAAAGAATGTAAAAATAATATTTGATACAGTGTTTCTGGAAGAATGGGTTTTTAGCTTTGTGTTCTCAGGTATCTTACTTCACTTATTATTTCTACTCAGGTAACTAAAATGAAATATTTTTGTTTTTTAGTCACTCAAGACTGCTTGCAACTGATTGCAGACAGTGATACTCCCACTATACGAAAAGGTAATAAAATGGCCTCAATGCTTTTTCCACTTATAATTTAGTTCAAAGAATTTGTTTAAAATCTGAAGACTGTATTTGAACTACATCTCAAATCCACTGTCTCAAAAGTTATTATAATAAATTATAACATGAAATTAAATGTATTCAAAACTATTAGAAATAAATATTTAGGCTAATGTAATGTTCTAATAAACAGAATTACATTAGAGACACTATATAATATTAAGAAAATTTCAAATAATTAGAATATGATAAAACAGTCAACACTATACCCAATTTAAATTTTAATTGCTTATAAATTATTCTAGCTTCTAAAATAACTCAAAATCATCTTTAGGAAAATTAATTCTCCTATTATAGTAGAGTGCAGAAATCCTGATAGGATGAAGATGAAAATGGACACATCATAAAAATTTTATAATGTTAAGAGAAATCTCCAATGCCAAATGATTGTTTTGAAATTTACCATTTCCTCATATAGGTAGAATGCTTTAAACATTTCTTGTTACTTGAAATCACTATTAGCTTGATCTAGATAAATAAGAGTTTCCTATAATAATGGCCTGGAGCCAGGTTCATTGAGAATATACTTTTGACATAGCTTTCCTATATGTATCACAAAAATATTAATATTAATGCAGAGAAAAAGTCTTTAGAGTAAGCCTTTTATTGTCAAATGATTTGAAAATACCTTATCCTATACCTTTTCTTTTGAGTGTTACAAGATCTATTCGCATATTATTGAATCTGAGAAGTACTACTGTAAAAAAACACACATTTAATCCAGTTTTTCATAAATTCATTTGACCATGTCACTCTGTCTTAGTCTGCCAGGCTGCTATGATAAATAAATTTCCGGTAAGGTTGGCTTACCGGAAATTTACTGGCTCATGGTTTTGAAGCTACAAGATATCAGTAAGACTTGTTTTATCCCAAATCTGTAGGGATTTGGGTCAGGTGCTGAGTGCCAGCAATCTCTGGGGCTACCTGGTGTGTATCTCTGCCTCATGTCATATGGCAATGTCCTGTCCTTCAATTGGCTCTTATGGTTTCTGCTCACTTCCCGCTGTCTATGTGGCCGTCTCTAACTTCTGGCTTCCTGTTTTCTTTTCTTCCTAAGGTCTCTGGTAATGTGGATTAAGGTCCACCCACTTGTGTTTGGACCACACCTTAACTAAAAATCACATCTTCAAGAGGTACTATTTATGATGGGTTCACACTCCCAGGAATGCTGGTCAATATTAAGAATGTCTGTTGGGTTACATAATTCAATCTACCACATACCCCAACATGTATCAACATCTACCTGGAAGCAAAATCATCTGGGAGTTGCTGCTCTATAGCTGCTACAGCCTATACAAGATAATTAATGAAAAAAATGTATAGGAAATAAAGCATTTATTAACTTGCACATTCATTTATTCATTTATTTTGCATGCATTGATTAAAAGCTTTAAACGTTGCTTGTTACTTGAAATCTCTATAAACTTGAATTCTAGATAAGTAAGAGTTTATCTAGAATTTATCATATTCCCTGTATAGGCACTGGGAATAGTATTGAATAAAATAAGCATAACTCCCTACTTTCAAGGAGCTCACCTTCTGGAAAAATATACAAATGGACTGGCAAAATAGAGAATGATAGCAACAAATATTACAGAGAAAAATAATGCAAGGAAGGGGGAAAGGAATTTTTGGGTTGTTAACCCCAATAGGAAGTTCAACAGTATTGGGAGGTAAGCTAGGGCACCAGGAATGGGAAAACAAAAACCAGTGAGATTTCTCTATGTGACTTCAATTATCCTAAATGCAACATTAGAGCTAAACTATTTGAAAATCTATTACTATCTTTTGTTCTTCGTTTTCCAAAATCATGTTTTCAACTTTTCATAGGCAGTAAATTGTTTCCTAAGAATTAAATACTGCTACAAACAGACCCTATGGACAAAAGAGAAAATAAAATAACTCGGAAATGATTTACTTTACAATTTTGGCATACATATATATATATATATATATATATATATATATATATATAATAAACATATATGTATCATAAATATATATGTTTTAAATCAAGATGCAGCTGCTATACCATGATGAGTGTCAATCACACACTAAGTCAGCTTCCTGGGGCTTCTTCACACTAATCCAGGAATTCTTACCTGTAGCACTTTGACCTTTGGACCCAGAGATTGGATTTGTGGTACCATGATGCGGTCTGTGAATGTTAGTGAGCATGGGCATTTTAGGGAGCTACTCCATAGATTTGTTGAGGAGGTTGCACGCAATGAAAAATCTGTACTTGCACAGGCACGTACATTTTGGGCAAAGTGTATGATGTGAAATACACATTAGGTGTGCCAGAGCATGGAGGATCAAAGGATAGGGCTATTGACATCTTGTCTTTTGAATTCTTATAGTTGCTATTAGAATTCCATGGTTTTGTCCAAGCAACAAGGGTGAAGATAGGAAATGCAAAGGATGAAGAGGCAAAAGAGGCCTGCCAGGGGGAAGACTCATATCTCTCCTATTTATTTCTTTTGTGAAACTTTAATTTAATTTTTTTAGGTAGAACATTCACCGATTGCGAGCAAATTTAATAAATACAAAATGTGTGAATTGAAAACTCTCGCTACTATTCAGATCTAGTTCCATCCACCACCACCTCAAAACCTTTCACTTTTATTGATTTTTATGTAAACTTCAAAAATTTCTTTACGCAAACAAACACACAAAAATTCATATAGTGTTCTTGTTTCCTCCTTTCTTAGACTTACAGCACATTTACAGTACATATTATATGTAAACAAGATTATAACCTACAGATATTTTGAGGTGTGTACATTTTGTACAGTGTCGTATGGACATTCCATAATTTATTTAATTATCTCCCATCAATAGAGTTCTTGGTGAAAATCTTTTGAGTGCTGTAAAGAATAAGCGTGTGTGCATTATATATTTCACAATGGTAAGCCTAATTTTGGGATACATTCCAGAAGATGATTTTTTTTTGGGGGGGGGGTGCATGGACTGGGAATCGAACCTGGTTCTCCCACATGAAAGGTAAGCATTCTGCCACTGAACCACCCGTGTGCCCCTCCAGAAGCTGATTTTGACAAAAATTGTCACGCAGCCTCTATAGGGGTTAAAAAGTTGTATACAACTACTTTCAATGTAAGGAAAGACTGTTTGCAGACAGCTTTGTGAACAATAAGTGTTATCAAAATTTGGGGTTTTAACCAATCTAGTAGGCAAAAAGTAGTGTGGCTTGATTTGTTTTCCTTTTATTACGAAATATATTTAGCCATCTTTTCAAGTATTTTAAGAACCATTTGTATTTTGTATTTCTGTTTACTGTCTTTACATTCTTCCAATTGTTCTTTTCGATCTTTAGTTCCTTTTCTGTGAGCTATCTGTTCACATTTTTCCCCATTTTTCTATTGGATTTTTATTCAATTTCACATTAATTTCTGTGAGCTATTTATATATTAAGGAATTTGTCCTTCATATTATGACTTGCACAAATTTTCTCCCATGTGGTCAGTTGTCTTTTTAATTTTGCTCTCTGTTTTAAAGTCAAATTTATCACTAGAATTTTAAGACTTCGGATTTGGGGACATGGTTTCAAAGGCCTTCTCCAATACAAATTATAAGGGTATGTCTCCAAAGTTCTTCTAAGATTTTTATGGTTATGTTTTACATTTAAATATGTTGTATAGTTGCAGTTTATTCTGGCATAAGATTGAGGTATGGAAACAATAATTTTTTTTCTGATGGAGGACTGCTCATTGCCCCAGCATATTTATTGAAAAGCACATCTTCTCCATGGCTTGGAGATGTCGCATTTAGCATAGATTAGATTTCTGTGTTTACTTGAGTCAATTTCTTATTTTTCTTCTATTACATTGAATAATCTCGTCTACTCATGCTCTCAAAGCATGCTAGTTTAGTTATTAAGGTGTTATAATATATTTTATTCACTGGAAAATCTAATTCCTTCCTCAGTTTTCTTCATTTTAATGGTTTCTCTGAGTGTTCTTGTTTGCTTATTCTCTCCTTTATAAATTGCAGAATATGAATCAGCTTGTTTAGTTAAAAATAAAAATGAAATGCTTTCTGATGTTTTTAGTGGATTTCAGTTATATTATAAATTAATTTATGGAAAATTTCTTCCTGATATGAAGGGTCCAACCAGATCCAAGCTCAGATATTTATTATATGTTCAGTCTTCTTTTCAGTCTTTCAGAATGTATTGATATTTTCTTCAGATAGTTCATCTATTTCTTGTTAATTTTATTATGAGATATTTTATCTTTTCTGATGCTATTATAAATGGGGATATTTTCTTTCATCATATCATCTGTTTGATTATTGTTTTTGTATATAAAGCCTTCAATGTCTTTTTAACATTAAGTTGGAATGTCTTCTTTTTTATTTTTCACCTTTATGGAAAAATTTGTTTTAAGTGTGTCCCTTTATCTTAGGTTGTCAGAAATGCTATCACAAGGTCAGAAAGTGGTTTTGGTTTAACGAGAATTCATTGGCTCACAGTTTTGAGGCTAGAAGCGGTCCAAAATCAAGGTACTGGCTAGCCTGGCTTGACCTGGAGTCTATAGCATTCGGAGCTAGCTGCCAGCAACCCTTGGGGTTCTCTGGCTTGTATCTCTGCCTCATCTTCTCTGGCAATGTCATCTCTTTTCTGCCTCTGTGACTTCTGGGTTTCCATTATAAAGCATCCAGCAGTATGGATTAAGGCCTACCCTGATCACACCTTAGCAAATGATAACAGCTTCAAAAGTCCTTATTTATAAGTGGGCTCCCACCATAGGAGTGCAGATCCAGATGAAGAATTATGTTGCTGGTGGACATAATTTAACCAACTACACCCTTGTATACAGCAGAGAGTAGGGTTTTTGCTTTTTGACCTCATCTTAAAATCATTTTCACTTATTGGATAATGCAATCCATTTACATTTATTTACTTCAGAAATATGTTTGACTTTTATTCTGTAATGTTATGTAGTTTTCTGTTTTGCACTTTAACAAAATTGCTTCTCTTTTATATTAGCTGTTAAAGAAGTTGCTTACTATGAGAAACATTTGCCGTGCTTTCTCTCTCTCTCTCTCTGTGTGTGTGTGTGTGTGTGTGTGTGTGTGTGTGTGTGTGTGTGTGTAGTTCCAGTATTTACCTTTAGGTAGGATCTATTTATTCTCTAATCTGTTCTAAGATAAAATTAGTGTGATTCCTTTTTACTTCCTCTATTATTCTTCTTATCATACAGGTTTTTTTGGCAGTAATATTATATTACTCAATCTTTATCTATGTACTGTTAAAACATTTATGTTTCTATTGCTTAATATGTCAACATTAAGTATTATCCTTTGAACCTTAGCTGTTGCAAATGAATTTACTTTACTATCAATGTTTTTATCCTGCTGCCTACCGTTTTTTATTAGTCGCACCATTTCCACATTGTGAGGGCATAAACAGTTTTATTCTTTTCTGTCAAACCATTTTCTTCATGTGTTTATCTTAGTTTTACAGATAAATATACTCAATACTTATTGCCAGTCTTTTTGTTTTGCTTTCCTCCTTCACATCTTAGTTTGGCTGAATTTTTTCTCTGCTAGTTTATTCAAAATAGGCTCATGGAACAGCATTCACTAAATGTTTGCATTGGCAAAGCTATTCCTTTGTAGTCTTTAAACATGAAGGACCGGCACTAGATATAAAGTTTTCTGCTCACTCTTTCTTTCCTTGAGTGTCTCTTGGGAATGTCTCCATTGTCCTTTAGCATTATATACACTTGAGTGAAAACTGAGGTATCAGCACTTTGTTTCTGAAAAGTGGATTAGTATTTTTGCCTGGTTGCTCAAAGGATTTTTTTATCTTTGAAGTTCAACGAATTATTTTAGGATACATTTCAGGGTTGGCTGTTTCGGTAGGAAAAATAGTGGCCACCTATAGATCTTCACATCCATTCTCAAGACTTATAATGTTCTTTACTTGGTAAAAAGAATTTTCAGATGTAATTAAAGACCTTGAGTGGGAAGATTATTCCAGATTATCCTGGTGGGCCCAAAGTAATCATCAGGGTCTTTATGAGAGGGAAGCATGAAGAGCTGGAGTCAGAGAAGATGAAATGGTAGGAGCAGAGGTCTGAGTGATGCCAAGAGGTCTGGTTGCCAGCCAAGGTATGTAGGTGGCTTCCAGAAGCTGGAAAAGGCAAGGAAATGGAACCTCCCCTGCAGGCTCCAGAAGGAATGCAGCCCTGCCTACACCTTGATTCCTTCCCAGGGAGAATTCTGGCCTTTAGGACTGTAAGACAATACATTTGTACTGTCTTAAGCCATTGAATCCACTGCACCGAATCAACGTTCCCTTGCAGATGGTATGTACTTTCACTTTGTAGTAGCTCTAAATGGTTTTTCAGTTTCATCCTTTGTTGTTGCTATTGTTTGTGTGTTTTCTCTTCCAGGGTTTCAATTACGTGTAATTTTACTTATTTTTTTCCCTCAAATCCTTAACATTGCCTTTTCTTCCATCTCATTTCATTATGTACAGATGTTTACTTAGCTCTTCATTTAAATGATGGTTTTATTTTTTTTCTCCTAATCTCCCAAGTTTTCTGACTGACACTGACATTTCCTGTACTGTCTGTTTGTAGGAGAGTGCTGTATGTGAGGACTTCTTCACCATTAGGAAGTCTGTTTTTGCCTGCCCTTCCTGAAGTCTGCTATTGTCAGGCCCCCGACTGTTTTTCATATGTCTTTTCATTTCTTCACTCAGCTTCTGCCTGATCTCAGTTGCTTTGGGGAAATTCCTACAATTTTTTTGGTGTATATGCATCTGTCTGTCTCTTTTGGTTGATTTACAGGAGAGAAAAAAAAAAGGAAGGCTGTTATTTTTGCAATCTTGCTGATAGTGGAAATCTCTTGTTTACATCTATTTTACCTATATAATAACTTCCTGAGGACTATAAGATGAGCTTAAATCTTGTCAATAGCATTTGAGACTCAATGACTTCCTTCTTCTTAAAATGCGTTCTTCCCTCAAAGGTATCACTAAAATATTGATGTTCTTAGGATCCATGACGTAATCCCATTCTCTTTTCTTCTTATATAGTTGCCTTTCTTAAATATTCCTTTGGTGTCAATAACATTTATATGCTAGTGGCTTAAACATGTCTCTTTAGCCCAAACAACTTTCCTGAGCTCCAAACCTCTCTATATCTCTGTTTATTGAACATCTCTTCTCTAATATCTTGGGGGGGCATTTTTGCCTGACCTCTAGACCTTTTCCCCAAGTCTATTCCGTCTCCAGCATTTTCCATTTCAGTAAATCTTGTGGCTATGTACTCAGTTATGTATTCAATATTCTGGCTGTCATTCTTGACTCCTTCTTCTAACTCAGGACATGTGCTGATTTGAAAATGTTGGCTACCCCAGAAAAGCCATGCCCTTTAATCCTGATTCAATAATGTAGGGTGGAACATTTGGTTAGATTGTTTCCACTGAGATTTGACCCACTCAATTATGGGTAAGAAATTTGATTAGATGGACATGTGATTTTACCTGTTCAAGGTGGGTCTTAATTAGTTTACTGGAGTCCTTTAAAATGGGAAACATTTTGGAGAAAACACAGTTGTTTCAGAGTCAACTGAAACACAGACATTTGGAGATGCTTGGATTGCTGAGGGAGATGCTTGCAGTGATGGCGGAGAGAGCAGAAGCCTTGGCACAGCCATTTGGAAATGCAGAGCCCAGCAGACATGGCCACATGCCTTATGTGGTAGTTAGATTCAGTTGTCAACTTGACCAGGTGAAAGCACCTAGTTCTGTTGCTGTGGACATGAGCCAATGGTAGGTGAATCTCATCTGTTGCCAATTACATCTGCAGTTGGCTAGGAGGCGTGTCTGCTGCAATGAGTGACGTTTAACTTAATTGGCTTGTGCTTAAATGAGAGAACGCAATGTAGCACAGCCTAGCAGCTCAGCATTCCTCATCTCAGCACTTGCAGCTCAGCCCAGGCCTTTGGAGAAGTCACCCCGGGGAAAGTTGTTGGAACCCAGGGGCCTGGAGAGAAGACCAGCAGAGACCATCCTGTGCCTTCCACGTAAGAAAAGAGCCTCAGTGGAAAGTTAGCTGCCTTTCCTCTGAAGAACCAACAAAATAAATCCTTTTATTAAAAGCCAATCCATCTCTGGTGTGTTGCATCCCGGCAGCTAGCAAACTAGAACACCTTACCATGAGATGCTAAGCAAGCCAGAACCCAGAGTTGTGCCCCAGAGGAACTAAGGAAGACCCATAGATGCTTAGAGAGGAAATTACTGACATCAGAATCTGGAAGTAATGGACGGGAAACAAGGATCAGCAGATGCCAGCCACATACCTTTCCCATGTGATAGATATCGACTTCTCTTGAGTCAAGGTTTCTTTCTCCGGATGTCTTAGTTTATTTTTAAGGTCTTAGAACTGTAAACTTGTAACTTAATAAATTCTCTTTTTAAAAGCCATTCCATTTCTTGTATATTGCATTCCAGCGGTGTTTAGTAAACTAAAACAGCACAATTATTTCTCCTAGATCTATTTTGAATTAATTTACTTTTCTTCACTGCCGCTTCACCACCCTAGCACAAACCACCACCATCTCTCATCTTAACCAGTTTCCTTGCTCTTGTTTTCGCATTATGTCTTCCCTAGTCACCACATAGTGATATTTCTAAAATATCACAGAATCCCTTCTGCCCTTTGCGCCATGTATATATTGGCCTCTAGGTAACCCAGTCTACATAGCCCTCCATGATTTCTATTAATTAATTTCTAAATATAAAATGAATTATTTTCTAAACTTAAAATGAATTTCTATTAATTTTTATAACTCAATGTCATCTACCTAATCAAGCCTTTGATTACTGGGAATCACAGTGCTGAAATACGTTTTATACAAAATGCTGCTATTTGTTGCTTTGATTAATTAAAGCTACTTTTAAAATGTATTACTAAATACCTTCTCTTTTAAATACCTTCAATTTCACATAGCTTTAAGACAAAAACAGAAAATCAAGAGAAGGATTCAAATGTGATAACTTTGAGCAACAGATGCTCTCTGTGGCATTTATTTTCAATCATTGAGAAAGGCAACCTGGCCATATAAATTTTTGGAAGGAAAATTTGTATTTGAAGTAGGATAAAAAACACATATTAACAAATATATCATGTTTTCTATCAAACTTAGTTTTAATAACACTTATTTATGCCATATATGTCAGAATAGGAAATTTCCAATTTTCCAAGGGCAGACATTTTCAGGAATACATGTAAAATATTTTCATACACTAATATTGATATTAATTTTACTTGTTATCAAATAACATATATCAATTTTGCTAAAATTTTGAAAACATTTAAATACATTGAGTGTTTAAAGCTGGATGGAGTTAGGAAGTTTAAGTTTTATGTATTGGATGGCATTGTACTATCATTGTTCACTAACCATAATAAATGTAAAAACTCTTGATGTTTACTTCCAAATTCTTAAATATTTGCCTTAAGAAGTGTCATACACAAGTTTAGAAAAGCACTCTACAGAGTAAGCACTTAACATATTGGCCTTTTTACATGTGTGATGGTTTGAAAAACAAAAGGTAAAACGGTTACATTTTAAGTAGTGTATTGTGGTGGTTTAGAATAAAAAATATTCTTAAATTTGATCCACTCCTGTGGGTGCAGCCCCAGTGTAAGTAAGACCTTTCAATGAGGTTACTTCAGTTAGGGTACGTGTGTCCCAGCCAATCAGGATGAGTCTTAGTCCTATTACTGGAGCTCTAAAGCGGAATGAATTCCAACATGAGAGAGAGAAAGGCATGGGGGAGGCAAGAGGATGAAATGGAGCCCAGAAAAGAAGGAAGAGACCAAGAGAGGTCACCATGTCCATTGCCATGTAACAGAGGAACCAAGGATCCCAGCAGCCAGCCCCAGAATGCCACAGTCTTTGAGGATAAAGCATCACTTTGATGATGCCTTGATTTGGACATTTTCCCGTCCTCAAAACAGTGAGCGAATAACCTATCGTTTATCCCGACCCATTTTGTGACATTTGCTCCAGCAGCCTATGAAACTAAAAGAACATGTATCTGGAGTTTAATTAGCATACTAAACATCTAAGCAAGGTTTAAGATTTAGAAACATCTTCTGCCATTTATACTTGTTTATAATTGCTTCGGTATTTACTTTGCCTTTTAGCCTGTTTTCTTCAAAGTTGAAATTCACTCCTTCAATGATAACTACTTACTGAGTTTATACTATGTACTAGGCCCTATTCTTCACATTTGGATATACAGCTATGACTAAAATAAACTTCTTATCCTTATGGAGTATGATTTCTGCACTTGTACTCAGGCACGCATATGTCTAAGGATTCACATAATAAATAAAAGCAAGTAAAGATGTACTATGTCTTGAATAAGAATATAGCCAACAAGAAATGATAAAGAGCCAACATAAAATATCAGGAGAAAATAAGAATACAGACCTAATATCTACTTACTATTATTTTTATTTGGACAATACAGCAAATAGATTGGTAAGAACTTGGTCACTAATTTTACAGATACAAATATGCTATAAGGAATTATGAAATCTATTTAAATTATTGCAAATATTTTATTAAATAAATATCTCTTGAGCACTAGCCTGAATATAAACAAATATTTTTAGAAATAAATGCTTTACTTCAACTGACTCTGATGGAGGGCTTTACATCTTCCAAAATTTCAGTAATTAGGCAGTAAAATGCTTTTATGAAAACAATTGAATGTTTGCATATAAATGTCATAGTAAGTTCTCATTTTGAATTATTTTATGTTTAAAGTTAAATTACTTAGCTTAATAAATATTTATTGCATGTCAGCTATGGGCCAGTCATTGTATTAGGTCGTTGGGAAAATGGCAGTGAACCAAACATAAACAGTCCTTAATTTTACGAAAGTTAGAATCCAAGATGTGTATTGTTAAAGAAAAAAAAAATCATAAAATTTTAGCCCTTCTTTGGTTAGAACATTAAATGAATGTCATTATAACATGAAAGTACTTGCCTTCAAAGTCATCAGTTTGTATTTATAATAATATTTTAATAATTTAAAATATTATAAATATTTTAGTATTTATAATAATAACTATCACTATATTAATTTTTCCTTTCATTTTTTCATTACTGTAAGTCAAAATATGTTTTGGATATATGGTCTCATTTAAACAAAATTAAAAACTATGCTATAAATGACCTTTTCTTTTTTATTGTGGTAAAATACACATGTTTTAGTTTCCTCATTGCTAAAGCAAATATCATGCAATGGATTGGCCTAAACAATGGGAATTTATTGGCTCATAGTTTGGAAGTTAGGAGAAGTTTAGGCAATGGATTGGCCTAAACAATGGAAATTTTTTGGCTCATAGTTTGGAGGCTAGGAGAAGTCCAAAGCAAGACATCAGCAAAGGGATGCTTTTTTCTTGAAGCCTGGTTTTCTGGGGCTGCTGCTGACTCTTGGTCCTGATCTCCTCTGTCGTCACATGGTGGCCTCTCCGGGCTTTTCCTTTCTCTTCCAAATTCTGTTGACTTTCAGCTTCTGGCTGTTCCCTCTATGACTTTTTTCCCTCTATCTGTGACCTTCCCTATAAAGTCTCCAGTTAAAGGATTAAGACCCACAGCTTATCTAAAGGAAATTCATCAAAAAGTCCTATTTACAAAGGTTCACACCCACAGAAATGGATTAAGTTTAAGAACATGTTTTTCTGGGATACATAGCTCCAAACCACAATACATCCCTTACAATTTACCATCTTAACTGTTTTTAAGTGTTCAATTCACTGACTTTAATTACAATCACAATGATGCATAACCATCACCACAATTTTCAGAATTTTTAATCATCCCAAATGAAAACTCTATACCCTTTAAGTAATAAAGCCCTGATCCCTCCTCCTCCTAGCCCATGGGAACTGCTCAGTGGGTACAAAGCTTTACCATGGGGAAAACATCCTTTGTAACTGGATAGAGGTGGTGGTTACCTAATACAGTGACTGTTCCCAAAGCCACTGAATTGCTCACCTCAAAATTGTCAATTATATTATTGACAATTAATATTAATATTTCCTTATATTAAATTGTAAGGAAAAAAAGATTGAGAGACACATCAACCAGAAAAAAGTAAGGGAAGAATGGAAGGAAGGAAGGAGGGAGGAAGGGAGTGAGGAAAGGAGGGGGGCAGGAAGGAAGGAAGGAAAAATAAAGAAGAAAAAAAGCTAATTTTTTAAGTGTAGTTGGCCAATCTTAAGATTATTAGCATCAAATTATCTTAGCCTAGTAAGACAATTTTCTACCCTATAGTTCTACCTGCCAACTGGAAAGTTCTTACAATGCTGGGTTCTAAAAATCCAGCAAAAAGACTAGAAGTAACTGACATTCTCATTATAAACTGGGTCTATAGCTTCAAGGACCATATGGACAAATCAAAACTTTGGACAATTGTATTCTCAGGGACAATGGATTATGCTAAAAATTCCAGTGTATTTGGCTGTGAAAACTGTGAACCTCTTCCAATAACTAATACTCAAGTGATTAAGAAACTTTAACCCCAGAGACTTTATATAGAGAAATAGTAAAAGCCTATGTTACTACTGAGATGGGTTTGATTACATTTTAAAATGTAGTTAATTTAAACATCTACAGAGCAGCTGAGCAGACCTTGGCTTCGGTGATGCGTGCAGTTACTGGGGTTAGTAGACACCAAGTCCTGGGAGTTCTGTGTCCTTTTTTTTTGCCCATGGGATTTACTCAGCTCTCACTAGTACTTCTATGACTATGCCGTTCAGGATTACCAACGTGTTGGTAAGGGTGTGTAGGTGAGCTTTGACCTCTTTTCCTTTCTCGCCTACCTCCTGCTTGAGAACATGAGCTCAGGTTTGGGCTTCACCTTCAGCTTCTTCTCTAGGTCCACTACTCCATCGTGTCACGTAGTCTTGACCTCAGAGAACTTAAGTACCACCTTTGGACTATGACTTCTGATCCTCCAGAGTTTTTGCCACTGGACTTTTTAGAGCTAGTGCCATCCTTTTCCTTTTCATCTTGTTTCTAGGTGAAGAAGAGGAGGGTGACTGTTTTGTTATTTTCTGAGGAAGTTGGTAAGCCTCAAAGCATTTGTCCTCCATCTCTTTGGTCATGTCATATGAGTCTTCTGAGTTAGACACATAGATCACTCAGATAGTTTTTCCTTTGATCTTGATCCCAAATTGTCAGCAGCCAGAATTGTGCTCCTCTGGTCTTCAAAACAAATGAAACAGAATCCTTTGGATTTCCCTGTGTTCTTGTCCTGTAGAAGATGAATGGTAATAATTTTCCTGTATTGTGAGAGCACACAGCTGATGTTCCCTTTAGTCAATTCATAAGGAGGTCTTCCTAAGAAGACCCAGGCACTGTCCTTGTACTGCTAGTGCCAAAATGCCTTATCTCCCTTCTCAAGCTGGTGCTCATTTCAGCTAATTGATTAGCTTCACCTTAGTCAAAGTATTCATCTCTGCAGTTTCACTTGCTCATTTATTTTGTATCCCTTTATTTATACCCCCAATTTCCTGGTCTCTAACCTTAGGATTCACCCTTCTGATAGTTATGTTCAGGTGTCAGGTGGCCAGGTGATGATGCCCCATTATTCTGTTGCTGTGAACTTAAATCATCAGCATGTGAAATATATCTATGGCTGATTACATCTGCGGTCAGCTAAAGGGTGTGCCTTCCTCAAAGAATGATGTTTAAGTTAATTAGCTGGAGGCTTAAAAGAGAGAGGTCAAAAGAAATCTCAGCAGTTCAGCATACCTCATCTCAGCACTAGGATGTTAGACCCAGCTGTTTGGAGATGCAGAAAGGAATCACCCTGAGGAAAGCTGTTTGAATCCAGAAGCTGGGATGGAAGCCCAACAGATGTCCACCAAGTGCTTTCCAACGTGACAAAGTCAGAGGAAAGCCAGCTGCCTTTCCTCTGAAGAACTATAAGTTTGTGACTAATAAAGCCCTTTATTAAAAGCTGATCCATCTATGGCATGTTGCATTCTGGCAGCTTTAGCAAACTAAAGCAACTCTTTACTTTAATATTCACATAACATTGCTGGGAGAAATTCAGTGTGCCTACAATATGAATCCATTGGAAAGGAGTATTTAAAGGTGTCCAAAAGCACTCACACCCATTTTCGGTTCAATTATTTCATCCTCTGTAGCTTTCCTCCTTCTGTAGCCACTGTCTTCTCTCTGCCCCAATTCATTCAATTCTTAAACACGGTGATTTCCTTATCACTCCCCAAATGATGTTTGAGGGATAATGGAGGAAAATTAATGTACTGAACAAAAAACCACTTGACCTCAAATATTACAGACTACTGATACAAAGTCCCTTGACCACTTCCTACTAAAGATTATGTCTCAGAAACTGACTTTCATTCTATTGCCCTGTTCTGTTGCCAAATGGGGTGGATACTATGGGGGAAGGGATGTGGAGTTTGCTTCCTTCTCATAATTCTTTGCTAAACTGTCCACATTACTTACTCTCTTTTCTATAGGAACCAAAGAAAAACTGAAAACCTCTATCAGTGTGTTATTTAGGTATTTTTAGTCCTTTTTTTGGCCTCAAACACTCCTCTTTAGGCCATCTTTTATTATGGAAATAGCCGAAATTAAGAAGAATTTTTAAAACTAGTCATTCACATGAAGTGTTTGCCCTCAAGTTCCTATATTTGATAGTTGCCTGGGTTTAAATATAAGTGATAGCTGAGAACCCAATGGAGCAATATGACTTGTCTTCTTTTCTTTTTTTTTGGGGGGGGGGGGGTTGCTGTGTGGGGTGCATGGTATGGGAATTGAACCCGGGTCTCCCACATGGAAGGTGAGCATTCTACCACTGAACCACTCGTGCACCCTCCTTTTCTTTTTAATATGGAATTCTCCGCTAAGTTTCAGGTTTAATTTAACAAGTAAATGGAGGTGAAAAAATTGCCTTGCTCTAATTTATTTCTTATCAATCATTCTCTTAATTGTAGGATCTTACACGTTCGTTCCATGGCTTCTCAGCTTTAAAAGAGGAAGAGCCTTAGAAGAAAAAGAAAATAAAATATTGGTCAAAGAAACCGGTTACTTCTTTATATATGGTCAGGTACGTTCAACCCCTAATTCTGCTTTCACTACAGAATGACTCCTGTTTTGTACTCAGTCCCATTTTTGTACTCACTTCTGACAAAGTTCTTTCATTTTTCAGGTTTTATATACTGACAGCACCTTTGCAATGGGACACTTGATACAGAGGAAAAAAGTGCATGTTTTCGGGGATGAATTGAGTCTGGTCACTTTGTTCCGATGTATTCAAAATATGCCGGAAACACTACCCAATAATTCCTGTTATTCGGCTGGTAAATAATATTTCTCAGTTTATTGTGAAAGAAGGATAGACTATGCTAATAACCTGAGCTTGACAAAACAGAAAGAAAGGACAGTGCACTGAAATACAAATAGTTGAAAAGCCATTTCTCAACATGCTGGGGTTTTTTTATTCTCTTGAATAATAAACTAGTCCTCTTTAATTGAAACAAATAAAATTATTACTAATAGTTTTATTATTTAAACAATAAGTTGAGGAAGGGCTATAAGGTCATAGCATTCACACTAAAATGTATTTTCTTCAACCTGTAATAACAGTAGCAACCAGAGAAATTATCATGCACCAGACACATTCTATACACTTTACATAGGCTCATTCATTGAAGTCTCTCCATGTAATGGGTGTGAACTCAGAGTCACAGAGAGTAAGGTAATTTTCCCTTAGCTACACAACTACAAAGTTTCAGAATTTGACTCAAACCAGTCAATCTAGCCCCATGGAAAGAAAGATCAAAACTTCTTTCCAAGTTGAGGAAGAAATGCCCTTGGCCAGGTTTGAGGACCAGGACAGGTTGCCCTGTGACTTCACCACTACCCACAGAGGACACTTTCATTCAGGTGATAACTGGTATAAGTGAACAACAGGCAGGTACCTTTTTGATTTAAAGTGTAAGAGCAACTCAGCAGCACACAGCAGTCGTGTACAAATTGAGAGGCAACGGGAATCAGCAGGATTCATTAATTTCAGGTCTCTTTTAGCTGTAATTGCCAATTTGTCCTTCATTTTATTTTTCTGGGGGGAGGGTGGTAATTTCAAGTTAATCACGGCTGCTTTTAGAAAATGGTATTCACCTTAAGCACATCTATTCCTCTCTGGTGATTGAACTAGTGTGATATACAGGATTAGAGATGTGCTATATGTTTGAAGGACTCTATTGCAAAGACTTACAAACAAATACACAATAAATCAGTTAAAAAGGAAGGAAAATAATTCTTAACAATGGAGATGATATCATTTGTGGATCTGCAACTATAAATTCCTGTAACTGAATGATGAGAAAGTTTATTAAAGTGGAATTCCCTAATTTGCATTAAATTAGGGAGCTGAGTAGTGACCAGTATTTTGATGTTGCAAATTCTTTATAAATTGTGAGACTACTCCAAACTATTCTTTATTTATATTTATATTTATTAGGACATAGAGCTTTCCAATTTTTTAATTGTCTACTCCTCTCTTATATTTACTTTCTAAGAGAGCACTCTGCCAAATTTCCTTGATGCCTTGCTTTTTAGAAAGTAATTAAACTTGCCTTAAAAATATTTCTCAACACTAATAGATTTGTAATGCATATGAGAGACATTATCCTGGAAGTTTCATGTTTGCAACTGTAATCTGTTCTAGATTGGATTTGTTTAAAACTATTAAAAAATATACAGTAGTATTAATACATAAAATTCTTCCCTAATAAGCTGAAAAATTTGTAATGGTATATTAAGGATCCCAACATACTACCAAGTAACCATTTTCACATACAATATAGAATATTGTACATTATTTCATTAATAAATTGAATATATTTTGGGGAACATTATAGCTAATTGCTACAATCTGAAGAATTGAATTAGCTAATAATTCAGTATTGTAATTTTAAATAGAAGTTATACTAGTTCATAATGCTCTGTGACCTCCAGCCTTTGTCAATATATTATATCATTTTCAATCTCTATAATGACTAATCTATTCAATAACTAAATTCCAATCTTTTTTTGTTATTTAAGAAACTCATCAATAATTTTGCTGATTCTAGAATGTGTACTCTTCACAACACCCAAAACTATATTGTTTTTTTAATTGTCTATCTTTACCCATTAAAAAACAAAACAGAAACTTCTGTCACTCTCGATCATAACACTGACTAGCTCTTGACCAAAATAAATCAGCTACTCCGGGTTTGAGGACAGAACAGCTATTAACATAGATGTATTCATATAAATAACTTTCCACTGTATGTTAATGAAACAGGGTAATTAATTTTTAAATTGCTAGTCTGAGGTACTGGCAATTTAGATACTACTTACTTTAATTTTTTATTCCATCTCTTCTTACTCCTCTTTCTTCATTATTTTTTCTTTTAAAATGGGGTTATGAATTATGTGACATCTGGACTCTAGAGAAAAACTATGTTAACAAATGGGCTAATTTTGTTTTTACTTTTAATATACTAATATACGCATATTTAAAAGTATAATTAGGACTAAGTGATATATAAACAGCATTTTAAGTTCACATTATTATAAAAGATCCCCATCATAAAATTATGCAGTATAATATTCCATCAAATTATGATTTCCTTTTATCTTAAAGGTAAATATTTAAGTCCTTTTCAGAGTCTTTTTTTTATAAATAGAAGATAATAAAGGCATATATATATATGTTGTAACTCCTTATTTCTTCTTATTTTTCTTACTTCTCATTTCTTCTTATTTCTTTTAGACTAGTAGAATTGTAACAAGTTTAGAAGTCCACTGGCATATTTTGAAGTGTGAAGGTGTAGAAGTTTTTTTACCAAAATAAAAGTTTTATTTTAGTTTTTTTTCTTTCCTTTAATACACTACTTAAAGTTATTTCAAATAATTCCTTTCCAGGCATTGCAAAGCTGGAAGAGGGAGATGAACTTCAACTTGCAATACCACGAGAAAATGCTAAAATATCACAGGATGGAGATGGCACATTTTTTGGAGCGTTGAAACTGCTGTGACCGACATTTTTTTTTCCTACCTTTTTCTATACGTCCAAGGGGAAAAAACCCAACTGGAAATACCAAAAAAAAAAAAAAAAAAAATTGGTTACCATAGTCTTTTCTGTGAGCAGTTTGTTTTGGTTTGCTGAAACTAGACGATAACAGGAAATTTGACAGACAACCACAGCCAAAGTGTGTCATGTGAATTACAAGAAATAAGACCCATTTAAGGAAAGACAGAATTATAAATACTTTTCACTATATAGGCATATTGAAAAATTTAGACATAGCTTCTTGTCTTGGAGGAAGGACACACGTCAAAGGCGGCAGCAGTGATTGCTTCAAAACTGGATGCCGCAATTTGTTATGGAACAAGGATGCAGGATATTAAGATATTTATGTAAAATTTCAGCATTCATTTTCTAGTTTTGTGTTAAATACCCCTCTATTTTTTTCAGTTAACATTGTGAAAAGTAAAGAAAAAAAAATCTAGAAATTTTGCGTCAGATACATGTAAAAGTAATTAAAAATTAAAATATTAAATTGGACCAAAAAATGTGTTACAGCTACTTGTAAGCCTTTTTGGTTTATCTCAAATTTTCAACTTTTACCTGATGGAATGCTCCCAAACTTTGGTCAAAGGAGCACGGAAATTCCCTTATTGTATATAGTTATGGGCATTTTTTATAGTTAATTTCATTTACTTCAGAAACTTTGATGTAGGGTAATTCCAATTCATATATATATATATATATGAATATATATATAAAGTGAATAATTGAGAAAGCAACTATAATAGTTCTTATACAAAAATAAAATCTCCAATAGAAATTAAAAAAAAAATAAATGCATTTATAATAATGTAATTTCCTTTTACTTCAGTTCATCTGTCTCAAACTGCTGCTTAGTAGTTCACATATTCCAGCCTTTAAAAAATACTTTTGTTATTAGCTTTACAGAAGTTGAGATTTAATTGAAGTTCTTGGCGTCCTAAGTATGTTTATATGCCAAGTGCTCATTATAAAGATTATGATATGCTAGAAGACATTATCTTAATTTTCGTTTTATAAAGTATCATACTTGATAATGCCGTAACACTTATTTTGTTAAATATCAATTTCCCTTTTTTTGCTTATCCTTTTTTTTGTACTTCATTAAACAGTAAATGAGATAATAGACCGACATCTTTTCCTCAGTCTGAAAAATAATTTCTTTAAGATATACTACTTTTCAAAACAAAGAAAATGATTTGAATTTTGTGTCTAAAACCAAACTTTGTTTATAACTTTGGTTCTTGTTGATTTTCCCTTTTGGTTAAAATGAAATATATTTTGCAATTTATTTTATAGTATTTTATAATATAATTCAAAAAGAAGAAGTGGTACGTGTGGAGTAGGACTTTCAATTCAAGAAGGAGTGGTTAGTAATTTTCCTATGTTGCTGCTAACTTGTATGCCAAATAAAATATTAAATGCCTTTTGCCTCACTATCTGACTGAGTTTTCATACCACCACCCATATTTTGTTTTTTCTTATATAACCAAACGTCATTTTAAAAATCAGGAGCATAATTTTGAAATGTTATAGAGTATTATGTATTATGTATAGAATGTGACAAGAAAAAATTTTAAAACATGAATATTTTCCATAAATGGAAAAAGACTACTTTGATTCAAGATTATATATGTAAAGATATAAATTAAATATTATTTCTTCAAGCAGAAGGAAAAAAATTATAACATTGCATTATAATAGGCTTGCACGCTAAGTCGTTATAAGTCACAGCTGGCACAGGTTTTCTTAAACAACTGAGCGCATTTTGTCAGAAGATGTACAATGCATCTTCTGTTTAATTTAAATTAATTTAAATGTTATTTTATTTTTAGTTTACATCAGTCTTAAAATGTGTGTCCCATCTTCCTTGTATGTGAAATTGTGAGGAAAATTAGACTCTTGTTAAATAAAAGTTTATTTAAATATCAGCGAATAGAATGAAGATTAGGAATATAAAATGGTTGTATATGGGATTCTCCATTGTGACAGTAGTTACCAGAGTTCTTTTTCACTACTGTTGCACCAATTTATATTAAGGGGGGTGAAGATGTTATATTGGGATTTCCTACCTTTCTGACTTCTATCATCAAGCAACAGTTTTGCCTCACTTCAAATTTTGTACAAACGGTATCATACAGAAGGTATTCTTTTGAACATAGTCTACCTTTGCTCACCATTTTGCTTGAGAATTTCTTCCATGTTGTTGCATGTAGCAGTAGTTCCTTCTCCAATGCTGAAGAGAATTTCATTCTCTGGCCATATCACAATATATTTGTCCCTTTTATGCTTGAAGGGCCTTTGGAGTATTTGTAGTTTGTGGCTATTAGGATAATCTGTCTATGAATATTTCTTTAACATATTTTAGGAAATCCATGTACATATTTCTGTTGGCTAGATAATGTGAAGTGAAATTGTTGGGTCATAGACTATACTATGTTCAATTTCAGTAGCAACTGCCAGAAAGTTTTCCGAATGATAAAGAATTTACTGAAAATCTAGCAGAACTGTTCAAGGCAACAGCTGACTTGCCTACATGCTCCAACTAGACAAGTACCCTCCTCTCTGCTGCAGACACCAGTGGACTCTATTTGTTCCCCTGTGTTTCCTGACTGTGCCCTGTGCTAGTAGCTTCTGGGAATTCAAAGATAGAATTTACTTCTGATTATCTGTAGACATGCAACATTTTATGAATTAATGATGGTTCAAAAGGGGTTCCAAGCCCCTAGCCTTGTTATATCTGAGCAGTCTTTCATTTTGGGCCCCTCTCCTCCCATGGGGAAGGCTTTAGGAGAGAAAGAAGCAGTCAGCAACTCCAAACACTAAGGAAGTCCCCAGTAATCCATTCCCAGAAAGACTAAAATTGAATATAATTTTCTTTTAAGCTTAGTTTGAGATTGTCCTTGATTTCTTTACTGTCACCATTCTATTAACCAGTTGATAAAGTTTTTTTTTTTTTCTTCTCAGAACTAGCTACTTTTATTGTGTCCACCAATCTATGGGAAATGCATATTTCCTTGCCCCTCTGTATTGTAGGAATTGAAACTGTCACCTGCTACCTGCCATCTCTTTCAAGGTCCCTTTCCCCCCTGCTCTCATGTGCCTGGAACCGTGTCACCAATTACTCTGCATAAGGAGCCATTCATTTGAGAGTAGGATGCTAGTTTTCCTTCTTCCAAGGCCCCCAATCACATTGATTTACTCCCTTGGACTGCTCATCGCTTGGTATTGGAGGTGGAAAACCCTCAGGCCTCCCTCAAATAATTCTGACACTTATGATTCCAATGACTTTTCAGGTTCCTCCTTCCTGGTGGTTGCTGAATATAGAGTGGAGAAGGTGATGGTTGGTATTCAGCTTCCTCTTAATTTCTAGAGGAGGTGAAAACTATTTGGAATGCAAAATTTGTTTTCCTCAGCATAATTTTCTAATTGCAATAAAAATGTCCAACCTGACCCCTATTACAATTATGGTAACAGAAATTTTCCACCTCGCCAAACTAATGTATGAGCTAATTCGGGGTGATGTGCAGATACAGTAAATGAGGTGTAAGTCTGAGGAGACCTTCCCCACATGAACCCTGGGGCGAGGGGCCCTAGCACTGTGCTCACATAGTCACAGGTTTTCATACAAATTTGAACAAATAAGATACTTTAACCATAGTCAGTCAAGGCCACCCTCTCCTTCCACTCTGATCTCCCTTCTCATAACTTCTGTCAGCTGGCGCTGAAGCGGCCATGACATTTCTGAGGTCTGAAGTTGAGAGGGAAATATACTTTGCTTGGGTTATGGGATTCATTTATGTGGCCTGCAGCCACTTGTGTGTGGATTAGAATGGTGCCTCCCATCCCACTGGGTGGGAATGGCTTTTGGGGGCCTCCTCCTACCCTCCTGTACCTGCCAGTGCCCAGGTGTCACTAAGGTGTCACTAAGGCAGGGCCAGGGCTGACACTCCTATGAACATGTACCAGCACCCGGCATGCCACAGGGCTCACGGTGCAAACAAGACCACCGTGAGCCCTGTGATAAAGTTTTTGGTTATTTAAAAACTAACAAAGTAAAATTTAAGATTATTTTTTAAGTAGAAATAGTAAAGTAAAACTATAGAAATATATTAACAGTACAATCCTCTTATAGATGTGCTGTTTACTGAGATTTATTTTACAATCTCATGTCAGTGTAGCCCTTACAAAAAAACACTTAGACTGTTATACACACAGCACTTTTCCCTGCACACGTAATTTTATACATTTGAAAAGGTTTTAGGCATTTGTTTGGTTTTGTTTTTTTAGGTCCAGAATCAATCACACACTGTATTTAGAACTAGTCACAAAGATGGAAACTAGTAGGCTGAAACAGAGTGAATAGCTCTCTGTGATGAGAAAATGTTTCAGATGGTTTTATGACATTGAACTGTCAAGTTAAATCACTCAATGGTGAATTAATTTGTCATTTTAGAGGGCTGAACAAACAAGATCAGCAATGCAAAAGCAATAATATACCACACACAAGGCAGTAAAAGCTAATGAATTTGTCTCACTTTTTCATCTATGGCATAAAAGTAGCAATAAAATACTGTTTTACAAATGAATAAACTAAAAAAATAAGTTTGAACTATTAAGAGGGAGATATTGTTTATATTATTATCTTATGATTGTGTGAATAGTATGAATGATGTTTTATGAGATTTTCTGATATACAATTAATTATATTATTTTTTTATGCATAACCTCGAGAAAAGTTCATAGCAGACCTTTCTTCTTTGGATGTTTCTGAAGTGGTAAAGTTTTATTAGAACTAGTATCTGCCCATGATCATGAAAGTGGTTACAAGTTCATGGGACAGGAGAAGTGCTCTTATCACCAGCAATCTCTTCTCATGCCTAGGTTACAAGGTGCAAAACAGAGTTCAGCCTGAGATGAGATGATGGTGATGAGAGGAGAAGAATTAAAGATATGGGAGAAAAGAGGAAATTATCTTTTTTTTTCACATGGGCAGGCAGCAGGAAATGAAGGGAGGAAATTCTTGACCACTGGGTTGATAGTTTCAAATAATTTGAAGTTACTTCAAAATCTTTTGGCTTTTGACTTAGAAAAATTTCAGACATAAAAATGTAAGGAAAAGGTGCAAAGAAACCCTTTACAACCTTCACTTAGATTCTTCAAATTTAACATTTTAGAATACAATTATCAAAAATCAAGACACTGAAAACACTTAATCTACAGAAATTATTCAGATTTTACCATTTTTCTGCTAATATTGTTGATCTCATCCAAGATCTATTTGTGCTCAAGGTACTTAATTATCATGACTTCTTAGTAACCTTTAATCTGGAATGATACTTTGGTTTCATGTTTGTCGTTGCTAACATTGATATTTTAAAAGGTATTGGCAAGTTGCTTCATAGACTGTACCTCTATTTGGCTCTTTCTGATGTTTTCTTGATTAAATTTGGGCTATGCATTTTTGGCAAGAATGTCAGAGAGGTGATGTGTCCCTCCCTTTGCACCAACTCAGGAAATACATGAAGTGTGTTCATCCCGTAACTGGTTCCGTTAGCTTGATTAAGATTGTCTGCCAGTTTTCACTACGTAAAAACTAAATAATAATAATAGTTATTGAGTAAAATTATTATTTTTCCTTTTTGTAGTTAGTAAGTAAGCATATAAGGAGGTATTGTGAGGTTATGTAAATATCTTGTTTTTCATCAGATTATTCTTGTTTGTTCTGGTTTACTACCTGCTGGAATACAATAAACCAGGAACGGAATGGCTTTTAAAAATGGGGTATTTAATAAGTTGCTAGTTTACAGTTCTAATACTGAGAAAATGTCCCAATTAAAACAAGGCTATAGAAATGTCCAATCTAAGGCATCCAGGAAAAGATACCTTGGTTCAAGAAAGTTGATGAGGTTCAGAATTTCTCTCTCAGCTGGGAGGGCACATGGCAAACATGGCGGTGTCTGCTAGCTTTCTCTCCACTCCTTTTGCTTCATGAAATGACCTGGGAGGCATTTCCTTTTTCATCTCCAAAGTCACTGGCTGGCAGACTCTCTGCTTTGTGGTTCTGAAGCATTCTGAAGCGCTCGCCAAAATGCTTTCTCCATTATAGGATTCCAGCAAAGTAATCAAGACCCACCTGGAATGTCTCCGCCCATTCAAGTTTTACACCCACACTTGATTGAGTAACATCTCCATGGAAATAATCTAATTAAAGTTTCCAACATATAGTCCTGAATAGGGATTAGAAGAAATGGCTGTCTTTACAAAATGGGATTAGGATTAAAACATGGCCCGCCCCATTTTATTCATTTGTAGTAGAATTTGTTCATTTGTTTCTGTTTGTATTCCATTTTCTCTCCCCCACTCAGTATTTGTAAATTTTAATTATTTATTTTATAAAGCGTGGGGAACACTAACATGTTTTTAATAGTCAGATCTATACACAAAGGTATAGTCAGAGAACCACGCCCCTAACTTTTAATGAGCTCTGTTGTTCAAAAAAATGCACACAGCAATAAAGCACATTGCTCTTGAAATTCTGTGGTCATAAATTTTAGGCAAAATATTAGGTTATTGGTAGATGAAAATGAGCACAAAAAGTTGTATAAAGTTTGTAATGGATTTTTATATACCTACTTTTTTAGCAATGTGGAGATAATTGTATTATTATTGATGATTCCAAACAATAGCCTCAGCATAGTGATTTCCCTTAGATATTCAATAAAACCAACTTTTTCATGCATAATAGTTCTTTCATTCTTCTATGTAATTATTGTCCATGTAGCATATCAACAACATATGTTAAATAAGCATCAATAAGGATGATTACAAATGAGGAAAAGTAAGAAGCAAGAATTAAAAAATGACTTTACCTAATGAAAACTAAGAGAGAAACGAATGACCATCAACAAAATACAGTTATATCAAGAAGTCAGGAAATATATCTTTGTTTTGTGCTATGTAAACAACAATCGACATGCAAATATATGGCAATGTTTTCAAGGAGATAAAACAGTTAGACAGCCTGCCAGGAGAGGGGTTATCTTCTGCAAATCTTCATAGTTGAAGAAATAGTCAAGCCCATCCCCAGAGGCTTCTGAGGGCCAACGTAAGTCAGTCATTCCACACTGCCTCCCCTTCACCCTCCCATCACCTACACTTCTGTACAGGTAAAGTCCTTTAATAAGAGTCCTTAAAAGTTTTCTTTGGGGGGCAGGCCATGGTGGCTTAGCAGGCAGAGTTCTTGCCTGTCATGCCGGAAACCCGGGTTCGATTCTCGGTGCCTGCCTATGCAAAAGATGTATATAATACATAGTTTTCTTTGGGAGTAGTAGGCTAGGGAAAATTACAAAAACAATCTTACTTGTTTAGAATCAAAGAAATTTTGGCTTTGTAGATGATGATAGTGATGATTAAGGAATAATTATAGAACACAGAGTTTATGTTTGTTTTAATATTTGTTTGATTTTAGCACAAAATGATTTCTACCACTTCTGTTCAGTCCCCAAACCCCATTTCTAGGTGTCTAGTGGCTTCTGGTAGTACCAAATGGGAGTCTAAGACGATCACCTTTATTTATCACATCTCTGAGTATAAGTTTTTATAAGCAAAAGTTTTTTGTATAAATAAATACTGAATCAAACTGATTTTATCTGTATCTGTTAAGGTGTTCATATGGTTTTCTCCTTTAGTATTTTGTGGTGATAAATTACATCAACACATTTTTCTAATATTGAACCAAACTTGCGTTTGTGGATCAAATCCAACTAGTTATGATGCATTATATATTTATATATTGCTAGCTTTAGTTTACTAATATTCTATTTGAGGGGTTTGCATCTAAGTTCATGAATTAGATGGACCTGTAATTTTTATTTCTAGTATGGCCCTCAGAATGCTCTTGTGTCAAGGTTAAGATGGAAAAAAAGTTGAACTGGAAGTTATTGTCTCTTTTTTTATTCCCCAAAATAGTTTATCTGAGATTGAAATAATCTGCCTTTTGGATGTTTGGAAGAATTTGCCTATCTCAGGCTGGCCATTTCTTCATGTATAGATTGTATAGTTCAATATCTCCAATAGATATTTTTAATATTTGCTTTTTGTCTATTTCTTACTGATTAGTTTTAGCAATTTATATTTTTCTAGGAATAGTCTATTTTGTCTAATTTTTTAATTTTATTCATATAACTTTTTTCATAATATTTTCTTCTGTCTTTTATCTCTAAATCATTTTTAATTTTGTTCCTATTTTTTTCTGCTTTTGCTTATGTTGGCTCTCTTTATTTTTATTTGATAAAGCTTGCCAATGTTTTATATTTATTTGTATTCAGAGAAGATATATTTGGCTTTGTTGATACAAGGTATTTTATTATTTTACCTTCATTTTCTATTTTCTGAATTCCTGCCTTTATCTTTAACTGCTTTTTCAGAGTAGCCTTAGATACTGTGTTCTATAGGCCAGACTTCACCTCTCAGCTGGGGCAGCTGGATCTGAATGCCTTGCTTGATGAATGAGCCAAATTGGAGACTGTCATGGTTAGGGATGCGTGTCAATTTGGCCAAGTTGTGGTACCTGTTTATCTGATTGGGCAAGCGCTGGCCTGTCTGTTGCAATGAGGACATTTCATAGGATTAAGTCATGATCACGTCAGCTGCATCCACAGCTGATTCCATTTGTAATCAGCCAAAGGGGAGTGTCTTCTGCAATTAGTGATGCTAAATCTAATCATGGGAAGCCTTTTAAGGAGGACTCAGAGGAGACAGGCCCCATTCCTGCTTTGGCTGGTGAGCCTCTCCTGCGGAGTTCATCCAGGCCATCCATCGGAATCCTCGGCTTCGCAGCCTGCCCTGTGGGTTTTGGACTCTGCATTTCTGCGGTCACGTGAGACACTTTTATAAATTTTATATTTGCAAGTGTTCCCTGTTGATTCTGTTTGTCTAGAGAACCCTAACTAATACAGAGATATTGAATCTTCTCAATGTACCTCACCCTGTCTTAAGTGTGTGTGTGATAATCCTCATCCCACCTTCCAACTTCCACTGTTTCCAAACACACACACATACAAACATGCACATGCACACTCACACTAACACAGTATACAATCCTTGGAAATAGAAAGGAGTATTTGAAGACAGAGCTGGCTTCTGTGCATGCAACTGGGCAGTTGCACAAGGCTCCACACTCAGAAGGGCCTTGTGTTTAGTTTAATGTCCTGGCATAGGTATCTTAAAATTCTAAATAATTTTTTGAACAAAAACATTGCATATTCATTTTGTACTGGGCCCCACTACTTATGCAGTTGTCTTATTGGAAGACATCGAAGAGATGGAGCAGAGAATGGTAGGTAGTACCATGTCTCTAGAGTCAAACCCTTTGTTCAAATCCTTGTTCTGTTTACTATTTTTATAATTTGGATATGGGGATAATAGAACTTCTAAACTCATGGAGTTGTTGCAAAGAATAAGTAAGTTAATATATGTAAAAGCACCTAGAAACATTCCTGGCACATTATAAGTACAAATACTTTGGCTTAAAAGATGCACATAGCCATACCTGCACATACATAGGAAGAGGGGTTCTAATTGAAATTCAAAATAAGGAAAGAGATATACTCTGTTTTGTTTTATATTAGCAAAATTTATGAAAGCTAAATTAGCAATGGGGGAATTGGAAGCTGAAGAATATCTGATTTTTTTGTTTTGTTAAGATCTTCAAAAGATCAGGAGAGAGAGAACAAAATAATAATAGAGCCAGCCCCTAGGATTTAGAACACCACTTGGCTCCACTTTTAGGTGGTCTCAGACCGGCTCCTCCATCTACCCAACAATGCAAGTGGAAAAGAGATGAAACAGCTGTGACGACATCCCAATCTAGAGGCCAAATATTTCCAAAATTAAAGAGTCAGTTGAGGTGAGGACTTCAGCCTGGGAACAGAAGGTTGCCATAAATTTCATCTGGTAGGAATTAAAGGGAATCAGGATTCAGCATGTCAGGGGGCAGTGGCAAAAAACAGAAGGGGAAATCTGATGGGAAAGAAATTGTTAGGGGAGAGATTCTTCCTGCAGCCAGGGAATGTCCACTTGGGACCTCCAGTAGATACAGACCAGAGACAAGTAAGGTGGAGGTGGGTGCTCAGCCTGAACACTCCCTACCCATGCCCAACCCCCTCAACTCTCACTAAATTATAGGAAACAAATTCTTCTCTGTGGGGTCCTACGAAGAGGAGGTAATGATTGGGGCCTCCAATCACCCACAGGAAGGGCAGACATACCCAGTACTACGGGACTATGAGCATAGGGACTGTCTCAGGAGCCCTGTGGGGTGATAACATTCCCAACCTGCATTTGTATTTCAGAGAAGTCTATTGAACAATATGTGACAATTTGAGTCTTTTGTAAGTTAAGACAGCATGTTTAAATTTTTCTTATGTGTAAACCTTAGACCTGACACAGCATGCCAGAGTAGAGTTCAAAAATCATAGTAAAAACAAATAAGATGCTTCAGAAACAACATCCCACTTCACATGGAATCCCCTCTACAATCCTGGAAGATTATCGTTAAGCCTGAGGTGTAAACACCTGCAGAGAAGACAACTTATTTTAGTGCTCGAAATTCATGCCTCTTTTAGGGAAATAAGGTATGGGTTTTGCATTCAGAGCTCTAGCTCACCACATTCCAGTAAAGGAAATTTTAGCTGCTAAAATAAGTTTCTTTTAACCAATATTATCAGAGTGGATGAAGTACCAGGAGATAAATTCCAGCCACTTATAAGAATCTGAGAAGCTGCAGTAAATTTTGCTTATGAAACTTATAATTAGTTGGAACTGTAGCTATCCCCTGAGTGTTAACTCTGCAAATGGATAGTCCTCATCTCTCTGAAGTCAGGTGTTTTCTAGTCCAGTTGTGCATGTATGTGTGATGAAAACCACTGAGTTTTCCAAGTAAGGCAGGATGAAACTTGGCTGAAGGAAGTGAATTCAACAAATAGTGTTGATATCCTGCTACATCTCAAGCAAACTCTGCTTTAGTAAATGCACTGTGTACAATGATAAATAAGAGAAGCTCCTGCCTTCCAAAAATCTGCTGATTTCATGTGCTTTGTGCCTTGTATCAACCCATTTGCTGAGGCTATGGCAGGGGGCCACCTCGACATTTCCACTAAACCTCATTGAATGTCACTGTGTCTTCTTCAAACTAGATTTTCTCTTTAGTTTTACAAATCAAAGAATTGCAAATTCATCCTGGCACACAGACTTTACATTATTGAGGCTAGTTTCATATCAGAACTAAAAATTAAGGTAATGATTTCCTAAATATTATTTAAGAGTAGACAGTATGGAAAGATGGCTGAATAGAGTTGCTCGAGATCAGCCCTGCTCCACAGAAAAGTTAGAGAAGGGATTGGAGGGCAACTGAGGCGGTGATTTTGGAGTGCAGCTGACCTAGGAGAGCCTTCCGCACCACATAAGGCAGATGCCAAGGAACTCAGAGGCAGAAAGCTGGTGCTTGGCGTGGAGGCACGGAGCCCACAGGAATGCAGGGATGGGAGAGGAGAGTAGGAAGTAAGCCAGGCTGTGTTTCTTGGGTGTGCTACCCTCAATAGTGCAGACCCGTGACCAGTGACTCACCCTGCACCCCACACACAAGAACCCCCTTACCCGCTCCCATTCCCCATGCTCCAGGCGCCCCCATGCCACCAGCCCCCAGTACGTGTACCTGCCCCCTACACCCACCCCAAATGCAGCCCAACCCACCTCTCCTGCACCCCTCCCGAGCACTGCTTCCCCCTCCTTGCTCCCTGAAGGCTGTTACTAGTGTATAAAGATTGCAGGCACTAATCTCCATAGTAGGCTACTCTTGCTGCCCTGACCACAGTGTCACACAGCCTCACACACTCCCAACTCTGCAGATCAGTTTATGGCACTCCTAGGCCATGCGTGCCTATGGCCCCCAATCACATCATTCAACTTTGGGAACCACACTTTACAGCAGTCCTAGAACTGCGCATGCGCATAGCCCTCAGCCTCACTTCCAAGATCGGAGAAAGGGCTGATCTGCACAGCCAGGTCACATCTGCCCCCAATTCAGGAAGGCATAATGCTGACCTGATGCAAAAGCTCTATGCCTGCGCACAAAGGGCCCCATGCCTTAGACCAGTGCATACCAGGGTTACAGCCACCAGACCTGTGCACCCACACAGCTACATCCTCCCTGTCCATTGGGCGCCCATGTTCACAAGCATCAGCATAACATCCCCAACCTGCATCTATACCTGCCCTGAAATAAATCACAACACTGAGTGCCCCACCCTATACCCTGCTCCCTGCTGTACAACCATCTCTCAAACACAAGGCCTTAGATTGCTGAAAGAAATCAACCCCAAAGTAAATCAATCAAGATATTTATATACTATGAAGGTAGCAGAAGATCACTAAACATATCACAATGCAGGCAGATACAGCCCTGCCTAATGATCAGATTTAAACACCAGAGGAGACACAGGCCTTGGAACAACTAATCAAAGATGTTCATACAACTCATATCATAGAGTTCATATCATATCACAGAGATTAAAGACTCTGTTGACCAAATAAAAAATATACTAGAGGCACACAACACCAGATTTGAAGAGACAGAAGAAAGAATAATGATATAGAGGATGACTGACTTCGAAGACTCAGAATAGCAAATGGCAAAAAAGATGGAAAAAATTGAATTGGATCTCAGGGAAATGATAGACAAAACAAAGCACACAAGTATAAGAATTATTGGTGTCCTAGAATGAGAAGAGAGGATTAAAAGTTTAGGACGAGTAGTTGAGGATATAAAGGGGAAAATACGCAAATCAAAGAAGCCCAATGAACTCCAAACAGAATAAATCTAAATAGGCCTTCCTGAGACACATACTAATCAGCCTGTCAAATGTTGAAGAGAAGCAGAAAATCCTGAAATTAGCAAGAAAAGAACAATCTGTTACATACCAAATAAGACTAAGTTCAGACTATTTAACTAGCACCCTGAAGGAAAGAAGACCTCCTGAAAGAGAAAGGCTTCTAGCCAAGAATTCTGTGCCAAGCCAAATTCCTTCAAAACTGAAGGAGAGGTTAAATTTTTCACAGATGAAAAAGTCCTGAAAGAATTTGTCAGTGAGAGACCAGCCCTACACGAAATATTAAAAGGAGTTCTACTGGCTGAAAAAAAAAAAAGACAGGAGAGGGAGGTCTAGAGAAGGGCACAGAATTGAAGAGTACCACTAAGGGTAATTTAAAGAATACAAAGAGAGAGAGGAAAAGAATATATAGATCTGACAAATAAAATTAAAAAGATAAGATGGTGGATTCAAGAAATGCCTTTTCAGTAATAACTTTGAATGTTAACAAACTAAATTTACCAATTAAAAGATACAGACTGGCAGAATAGATTAAGAAGCATAACCCAGCTGTATGCTGCTTACAAGAGACTCATCTTAGACACAAGGATACAAGTAGATTGAAAGTGAACGGATGGAAAAAGATTTTCCACACAAGTTGTAGCCAAAAGAAAGCAGGAGTAACTACATTAATATCAGACAAAATAGACTTTAAATGTAAAGAAGTCATGTGAGACAAGGAAGGATGCTCCAAGAAGAAAAAACAAAATAAATCTTTATGCTCCCAATCTAGGAGCTCCAAAGTATATGAGACAATGATTGGCAAAACTGAAGGGAGTGATAAATGTTTCAACAATAATAGTAGGAGACTTCAATACATCATTCTCCTCTATAGATAGAAGAACCAGACAGAAGATCAACCAGGAAATACAGAAGTTGTATAACTTGATAAATGAATTAGACCTAACAGACATATATAGGTCATTACACTCCAAAGCACAAGAATATACATTCTTCTCTAGTGTTCATGGTACATTCTCCAGGCTAGATAATATGCTAGGGCACAAAACAGGTCTTTATAAATTTAAAAACAGTGAAACCATTCAAAGCACTTTCTCTGATCACAATGGGATAAAGCTGGATCTCAATAACCACCAAAGAACAAGAACATTCACAAATATATGGAGATTAAATAACACACTCTTAAACAACCATTGGGTCAAAGAATAAATTGCTAGAGAAATCTGTAGCTGTCTGGAGAGGAATGAAAATAAGAATACAACTTATCAGAACTTATGGGATGTGGCAAAGGTTATGCTGAGAGGGAAATTTATTGCCTTAAATGCCTATATTAAAAAACGAGAAAGAGAAAAAATTGAGGGCTTAACAGCACACCTGGAGGAAATTGAGAAGGAAGAGCAAACTAACCCAAAAGCAAATAGAAGGAGAGAAATAACAGAGTTAAAGCAGAGTTAAATTAGTGGGAGACCAATAGAAAGAATCAGTACAATCAAAAGTTGGTTCTTTGAGAAAATCAATAAAATTGATGGGCCACTAGCAAGACTGACAAAGAAAAAAGAGAAAGAAGTTGCAAATAAACAAAATCAGAAATGAAAGGGGGTGCATTACCACAGACCCTGAAGAAATAAAAGAAATTATAAAAGGATAGTATGAACAACTATATGCCAATAAACTAGGCAATTTAGATAAAATAGACAAATTCCTAGAAACACAAACAAGTTGCACATTCTCAGAAAGAAATAGAAGATCTCAGCAAGCCAATCAAAAGTAAGGAAATTCAATCAGCCATCAAAAATCTTCATACAAAGAAAAGCCCAGGACCAGATGGCTTTATGGGGGAGTTTTATCTAACATTCTAAAAAGAGCTAACACCAATCCTGCTCAAACTTTTCCAAAAATTCGAGGAAAAAGAAACTCTACCTAACTCATTTTATGAAGCTAATATCATTTTAATACCAAAACTGGGTAAAGATGCTGTAAGAAAGGAACACTATAGGCCAATCTCTCTAATGAGCATAGATGCAAAAAATCTCAATAAAATATTAGCAGATTAATCCAACATCACAGTAAAAGAATTATACACCATAACCAAGTGGGGTTTATACCAGGAATGCATGGATGGTTCAACACAAGACAATCAATTAATGTAATACAGCACATTAACAAAAAAAAAAAAAAAGGGAAAATCATATGATCATCTCAGTTGAGCTGAAAAAGCATTCAACAAAATTCAGCATCCTTTTCAGATGAAAACACTCCAAAGAATAGGAATCAAAGGTAACTATCTCAATAAGATAAAGCATCATATTCAATGGAGAGAGACTGAAAGATTTCCCCTTAAGATCAGGAATAAGACAGGGATACCCACTATCACCACTATTATTCAACAATGTACTAGAATTCTAACTAGATCAATCAGGCAGGACAAAGAAATAAATTTCTTTGTCCTTCCTTTCCATATTGGAAAGGAAGAAGTAAAACTCTCATTATTTGCAGACAATATGATTCTATACTTGGAAGATCCTGAGAAATCTATATCAACGTTACTTGAGCTAATAAACAAATTTAGCAAGGTGGTGGGATATAAAATTAATGTGCACAGCTCACCAACATTTTTATACACAAGCAATGATCAAGCTGAGGAGTCAGTTAAGGAAAAAATTCCATTCAAAATAGCAACTAAAAGAATCAAATACTTAGGAATGAACTTAACTAGGGATGTAAAGGACTTGTACACAGAAAACTATATAACATTCCTAAAGGAAATCAAAGGAGATCTAAATAGGTGGAAAGACATTCTCTGTTCATGGATAGAAAGGCTAAATATAGTTAAGATGTCAATTCTCCCCAAGTTGATCTACAGATTCAACACACTACCAATCAAAATTCCAACAACCTACTCTGAAGACTTGGAGAAGCTAACTACTTAATTCATCTGGAAGGGAAAGAGACACCAAATAGCTAAAACATCCTAAAAATGAAGAACTAAGCGTGAAGATTAAGACTCCCTGATGTTAAAACTTGTCATTAAGCCACAGTGGTCAAAACAGCATGGGGTACTGGCACAAAGATAGACACATTGACCGATGGAATCAAATCAAGAGTGCATAAATAGACCACCAAATATATGGTCAACTGTTTTTTTTTTGCATGGGCAGACACTGGGAATTGAACCTGGGTCTCCAGCACAGCAGGTGAGAACTCTACCTGCTGAGTCACTGTGGCCCACCCCATCAACTGGTTTTTGACAAGGCTCCCAAATCCTCTGAACTGGGAGAAAATAGTCTTTTCAATAATTGGGCATGGAAGAACTGAATATCAATAGCCAAAAGAATGAAAAAGGACCCCTATCTTACACTGTACACAAAAATTAACTCAAAGTGGATCAAACACCTAAATATGAGGACTAGAAGAAAATGTAGGGAAACATCTTCAAGACCTCATAATAGGAGGTAGCTTCCTAAACTTTACACCCAAAGCACAAGCAACAAAAGAAAAAATAGATAAATGGGAACTACTCAAAATCAAACGTATTGCACCTCAAAAGATTTTGTCAAAAATGTGAAGAGGCAGCCAACTCAATGGGAGGAAATATTTGGAAATCACATATCAAACAAAGGTTTGATATCCTGTATATGCAAAGAAATCATTCAACTCAACCGCAAAAGAACAAACAATCCAATTATAAAATGGGTTAAAGATATGAATAGGCATTTTTCTGAAGAGAAAATAAAGATGGCTCAAAAGCACATGAAGAGATGCTCATTTTCACTGGCTGTAAGGAAATGCAGATCAAGACTGCAATGAGATACAACCTCTAACCTACAAGAATGGCTGCTATTAAACAAACAGGAAACTATAAATGTTGGAAAGGATGTAGAGAAACTGAGACATTTATGCAGTGCTGGTGGGAATGTATAATGGTGTAGCCACTATGAAAGACTATTTGGAGGTTCTTTAGGAAAGTAAATATTGAATTGCCCAATGACCTAGCAATAGCACTACCTGGTATATACCCAGAAGAGTTGAAACCAATGTCACAAGGAGACATTTGCACACTGATGTTCATAGCAGCATTATTCACAATTGCCAAAAGATGGAAACAAACCAAATGCCCATCAACAGATGAGTGGATCAACAAAATGTAGTATATACATACGATGGAATATTATTTAGCAGTAAGACAAAATGATGTACTGAAGCACATGACAAGATGGATGAGACTTGAGGATATAATGCTAAGTGAAATTAGCCTGGTACAAAAGGATAGATACTGTATGATTCCACTTTATGACCAGCATAAACTTATAGAGGGAATAGATAGGAGTGAAGGTGGTTCTCTAGTGGATCTAGAAGTAATATTACCATGTTGGAGATGAACAAGATTGAAAGGGGTTGTATAGACCTACGTGTCCTACTGACTCACACTAGAAATAGGTATTAGTTCTTGCAAGAATTACTTCAAAGTTATGATTCTTGTACAAAAGTGTTTAAGTCCAGGGTACAGGGGGAAAACTGCTATTGCATGCTATGAGCTATGTTCAAAAGAGAACCATCAGCACTACCACAGCAACAGCAGAGGTAAATAATGGAGGAAGGGACAAGTGTTAAGAGGAGGTTCAAATTTTCTATTTGGCAAGGCTGTATTTATGGGTTTTCTTTCTCTTGGAAACAATGAAATTATCTAAAATTGAGAATGTTGATGAATCATGGACTTTGGGTCCTCTACATGATGCTGATGAATGCAGGTGGCTGAAGGATGCACTGATGGATAATTAGATTGGCAAATGATGGTGCATACTTATGAATGAAGGTTATGGTGCTACAAAAGGAACAAAGCCATGAGGCATGCAGCATGTGGGACATTTGGTGAGACAAAATAAACCAGAAACAAACAAACAAACAAACAAAATGGTATGGTCACCTTTAGAAAATGCTTATAAGAAAACAGGGGCCTATATTGCAAGCTTTTAGAGCAGACACAATAAGTCTGGAGTGGTGATTACTATTTCTGGATTTTGAGAGCTGTTTTATATATATATATATATATTCTTATCTCTAAATGTCAGGTTATATATATATGAAGCCAAACAGGTTGGGGTTAAAGTAATTCAGAACCTAGGGTAAGGAAGACAGTGTCTATATTTTAGAACCACACATACTCTTTTAGACCAATGGTAGAAAGCTTTGTTTGGTCTGGAACTGAAATTTTCTGAAGTGTATAATCTAATTCAACCTATCTGTATAGCTCATTTGAACAACTGAAAGACAGGGAGGCCAGAATAAGAAGGAGGTCCCTTAATCTTGAATACATTACTGTAAGGCCTGGAAAGATGCTAGAGTGTATTAAGCAGATAATCAAAAAGTATTGGCAAAGTCCCTTGAGCGATGGGAGAAAGAATATGGAATTATTAAACCTTATCATCAGGGAATCCCCTGATACTGTGGCAAACTTTAGGGACACCCAAATCAATGGGCCATGTCCTCGATCATGAGGCTTACTCTTATGAAACTTATGTAGGTAGCAGAGAATTAGATTACCTATAGGCATGCCTAAGAGTTACTTCTGGAGGACCTCTGTTGTTGCTCAAATGTGGCCTCAGTCTCTCTAATCCCAAATCTGCAAGTGAGATCATTGCCCTCTCTCCTATATGGAACATGACATTCAGGGGTAAAAATCTCCCTGGCGATGTGGGACACGACTCCCAGGGATGAATCCAGACCTGGCAATGTGGGATCAACAATTCCATCCTGACCAAAAGGGGGAAAAGAAGTGTAATTAATACTGTGGCAGAGAGAGTTCAAATAGAGTCAAGAAGCTACTCTGGAGATTACTCTTACACAAGCTTCAGATAGACCTTGCTACCTATCATAACCTGCCAACCCCCAAACAAGACCATTACAGCCAATGCTAAAGAGCACATAGGGCAATATATGAGATTCCACAAGGATTCCATGACTAGAGTAACTTTCCAGATACCTACAACTTCTAGATGGGTCCCTGGTCCAGGTAAATCCTGAAACCTAGAGGGCCCAGCCTCTCCAGAACATCAGATAGTTCCATCTCCCTACCCCATATTAGTGACAGACCCTTCCAGTATCAAAAATTTACAATTGCCATAGCCCTAACACCCCTAAAGAGAAGGATGGAAAGATCAAAGGTGATGATGGTGTTATATAGAGAAGATAGGATTTAGCAAATGAATATGAATGCTGAATCATTAAATTGATATCTCTTTTAGTCTCCAGTATTTTAGAGCAGCTAGAAGTAAAAACCTAGAATTGTGGAATTGTAAGCCCTGTTAAACTTGGAAAATGTTCTACAATAATTGTGGCTCTGTGCTGTGACATTTATAGCTTTTTTGTATATATGTTATTTTTCAAAGAAAGAAAGAAAAAAGTCAATTGTGGCGTTAAAAAAATTTAAGCCCTCAAGCCTCCTACATTCTGGAGGAGCTAGAAGGAAAAATCTGAGAGGATCGATTCATAGTCCATGACAAGCTCTGGAATCTGTCCTGTATCTGCTTGTTGAAGAGTGCTTTGAAAACTATTGCTTTTTTATTTCTTCCCTTTGTAGAAATGTTATGCTATACAATAACAAAGTTGAAAAAAAAAAGGGGGAGACAGTAATTTTTCACTTGTAGGAAGACAATTCTCCCATAGTAATGAGCAGAATTACTTATCTATTTCATGGAGGATAACTAGTTTACATGTTTGCAATCAGTGTGCTTGTCTTTCACTTGAATATTATTTCAATATAATATTAATATATTATATATAATATATAATATAATTAATATATAATATAATATATAATATTCTATATAGAGATAGATTAGATAGTTTCTGATATTTAAAGAGCTATAATGACTGGGACTAATGTTAGAATAATGAATGCAATTTAGAAATTTTTTTAAACAACTTTATTGGGGCATAATTTACATACTATAAAATTCAACCATTTTAAGTGTATGTTTCAGTGATTTTTCATAAATTTACAGAGCTGTGCTGGAAACTACAGAATTTAATTAAATAAAATTAATTTAATTCCTTATGTATTTATATTAGGAAACTGAAATTAGATGCCTGGGAAAGGGGCCTAGAGAAAGATAAAAGAAAGAAAGAGAGAGAGAAGGAGGGAGGAAGAGAAAGAGAGAATGAGAGAGAGAGAGAAGGAACGGAAGAAAGGAAGGAAGGAAAGAAAGAAAGAAAGGAAGGAAGGAAGAAAGGAAGATAGAAAGAAAAACTATTAAAAAAATTAAACCATCCTTTGAGAGAATCTGTTTTTAGTGACTTTTCTATTTAGAATAGTTTTAGATTTACGAAGACACTCAAAGACAGTATCGATAGCTCTGTATACCCCTCACTTGGTTTTCCCTAAAGTACTGTGGGATGTTTGTCACAACTAAGAAACCAAGATTGGGACATTGCTGTTCACTGAACCCACACTTCAATTGGATTTTATTTGTTTTTCCGCTGATATCCTTTTTCTGCCTTAGGATCTAGTCAGGGAACATCTTTGCATTTAGTTTTCTTGTTGTAACTGCTGTCCTGCAGCTGAGCCTCATTCCAGGTTCGGGGTCTGGATACTAAAAGAATTTAATCAAACGAGAGGACCATTAGGAATAGGTACTAAAATGTATTAAAGAGAAAGCAAGAGAGTATACATAAAAGAGATAATGCGGATGTGCCCAATGGAGAGATACGTACTGAGGGGAGTGGGTTAGCTTGCTTTATGGGAAGGTTTTTCTAGGGGCAGGTTTCCATAGTAACTTTCAAAAACCTTACAAGGTTTGCATTAACCAGGTGCTTATGAGGTAACTATTGATGATTGTGGTCAAACCATCATGTACCCAAAATTTGGTAGGTGTTTAACAATCTTTACAATCCCAGGCTTTCTGTTATTAACTAAGAGTTTGTTCTGGGCCCATGATTTTACAAGCTTTTTTGGTTTGGGGAGTTTTTGATGATTTGGGGAGGTTTGGGGACTTTAGGGAAAATGTTTGTCCCATGAAGTTTGCAGCTAAAGTTCACAGTTTGGATAATTCCTTTGGAGCTAGATAAGAAACAGGGGACTTGCAGTTGCCTGTTAACTCTTTTAAGAGGTGGATAGGAAACCGGGGACCTGCAGTTGTCCTATTCTATCCCCTTAGGGTCCTCTGGTCTATGGTTCTCAGTGTTTCCTTGTGTTTCATGGCCCTGGAAATTATGAGGAGGTAGTTTGAAGAAAGAGGTTGAGAAATCAGGTTGGCTTGTATGATATGTTTCCATGGTTAGGATAGGGATGTGAATTTTGAGGACGAAAACCACTGAGAAGTGTCCTTCTCATCTTGTCAGATGATCAGTTGACAGTAGTATTTGCCAACTTCCCAAGAGATCATTTCTAAATTCATTTTCCTTCATTCACATGATTATTTAACTGTACATGTGGCATTAATTTGGAAACAAACCTACAAATTGTTCCAGGTGGGCAGTGTAGCCGTTCACTTCTTGGCCTTGCTGGTGTGTTGTATACTAATACAACCACTAGAGGGAAGAGCTAGAACAACAAAAGAGAATAAGCTGGTTTACTCTCAGAGAAATACTGACAATTGTAAAACCGTGGATTAGAAATACAAAAACAACAAAAGACTGAAGATACCCATTTAATGTTTCCTCAAGCCATGTTCAACTCCTAATGAAAGTTTGCAATACCACAATTGAACTCTTGTTTTTATTCAGTGGAAACCTTGATTTCATCTGAGTTGCCCTAAATCAGTTAGACATCTGGGAACTTTGACACTTTTATAGTCCTCAAAGCTTGAGGGAAAAGGAGAGGAAAGGTGGCAGGAAGTGGCTGGAGAGCAGAAGATTGGAGGGTAGATTCCATTGTAATTTGGCCCAGGTTTGTAGGAATCTTTTCCTACCTCTGACTTATAAATAGCTCCTGCTCAAAACCTGTCTTGACTTACTAAGAAATTGTCAGTGGGATTTTTCCTTGCTCTAACATATATATTTTTTTTTGGTTCTTCAATGTCTAGTCCTCCTAATTCCTTTCTAGATCATGCACGCTTTCTTATCTTCAGCCAAAAAAATGCACACTTGATCAAAGTATAATGACATACATATTTGTCCTTTCACTATAATGTTTAGTGCTGTATTTTGAAATCTATAAAAAGCACATATCTGTCTACTAATGTTTATTTCTTTTTTTACTATTTATATATTAACTAATGCACCAAGCCGATTTAGAGCCCTTATCTAATTTAATTTTTGTAACAATTCTGTGAGGTAGACACTAAAATTAATTCTATTTTATAGAAGAGGAAGCAGAGGCAAAGAAAAGTTATATATCTTGATAAAGGCCTCAAAACCAGCATGTAGTAGATCTAGAAGGTGACCTGCCAATCTGAGGGCAGTGATGCTGAATGCTTCTTCATACTTGTATTAAACACTCATCAACTTAGCAGCACATGCCATAGGTGTTTAACTATGATCGATAATGGTGATGAGAACTTGAGTGATCTATTTTCCATTTAACCTACTCTAGATACTAATTCCTACTTAGAAGTGAAAGAAAAAGAAGGAAAGTGAGTTAACAATAGTAAATGATGAAAAATAGACTTTCAATTCTGTAAAATCAAATACTGCCTCCAAAAAGTTATATTCAGATGAACAGCAGGATATTTTTCACTGTCAGCGAATAATGGAATGGTTTCTTAGACCATCACATAAAAAATCCACTGTGACTTTCAAATATAAGGAAACTTCAGGCTTTTCCTTTGTGGAAGGAAAATGGAACATCAGAAGCAAGGGCATGGGGCCATCTGTCCTTATTTTTCATCGTTTTGGCCTGGAAATGTTCCAGGGAGAGAGCTGTAACATTCGCCTAATTAAAAGACACATAAAGTAGAAAAGGTGGACAAAAAACACTCTGGGTGCATTATCAACTTTGCCAGTATTTCTCAAACTGCCCTCTAAGGTTATTCCCATCTTCTAACTATCAAAGCCAGCAACTTCTTTCAGGCCCTCCCTGGTTTATATTCAGAAGCCTTAGCACTGTTCAGCCTCTTCTTATTACTGTTCTTAGACATGCATGAACTTTCACATACATCTAGGTCTGATATGGAGATATCCATTTATTTGTCTGTCTGCCTGTCATCTTAGTCTTAGCTCCCTATCTGCCCTTTTACTAACCTGTATGACATTTGGAGTCTCCCTGCCTTTCAGAAATCTGGTTTATCTTTTCCCAAGCTTAATTCCATGGTCTGTGATATTACAAAGCCCTCTCCCCCATCCTGCTTCCCTCGACCTTTGCATTCTTCATCACCTGGTTCCTTCTACCTGGAGGCAGGACGGAGTCCCTTCAGTAACATCCATTTTAAATCGACTCTTGTTAAGCATTTTGTCCTTTTTTTGTGTGGCTTTTTCTGAGGATTTGGAGGATCATTGTGTCACAGACCACAATCAAGTTTATAAATATGTGATCAGCATCTCACTGACTTATTTCCTCTCTTTCACATGCTTCTCTCCTCCTTGTCTCCCTGTTCTCCAGACTACCAAGGAGATTTCACCCCTTATGCTTTTCCTTATGTTTTGCAGAGCAGTTTCACCACATCTTGTCCTTTCTGAATCTCACCACCTCTCTCAAGTGCTTACTAAGATTTTTTTTCCACACCAGTATTTTCCCTTTCCTAGTAGTAATTCTGGTGGCAAAATATCCATGCATATATAGACCTACATATGCATACATATTTATACCTGTCTTATCTGGGTTTTATATGTAAAAACAGATGTCCATAGAGAATTACAAAGAGACAGTGAGACAGCCCTTTTACCTGGAGGTTTATCTTCTCCTTCATCACCTGGAAAGCCCTCCGAAAAGCTACTCAAAGTTCATGTCTCCATCTCAACGAGGCAGTACTCTCTGCTTCCTCTTCGGAGTTCCCATAGCAAAGTGTTTAAAATTTTGTTGCTACTCACATAACACACCGCATTGGAACCTATTGCTTAGATTCTTGTCTTTTTACTATGCTGCTGATTATACGCAGGCAAGGCTGTATCATTTTTATTATTAAATCCCTGGAACTTGATAATTTTAATAGCAAAATAACCGAAATGTCAAGCGTATCCCATGAATTAGTTGAAATGTTATCGTTTTATATTTGTGAACTTTATGGATACTCATTTTATTCAGGCCATAAGAAATAATATCATACTCTATATGTGGGGAGGTGTTGGCTATTTAACGTAATTTTGCTTTAAAAAATGTCTTATAAGTTGCAAACTGCAATGAATTTTTATTATGGCTTGATTAAATAAATATGTTCCAGAGTTACAGAGTAAACTTCACAGAAGTGGTTAATGCTTAAAAATTATTGTGACTAGCAGCAATATTTTATAAGAATTATTATTTTCCAGTAAAGGAAATATCTTTAATGATACTTTTAGATGGAGAGGACTATCATTTTCAATCCTGACAGCTATGAATCATTACTCTTACAAGCACATGTAGGTGAAGTCAAAATAAGCTACACTCTTAAATGAACTATCTAGGTGGTCCAAGCCCTAGGTGCAGAGCTCGTGATGGTGACTTCTTATTTCTTATCCTCAGTTTCCTCACCCATAAATCTGAATGAAATCCCCATCCTTGTTCCTTATAAAACATGTTAAAGATTCACAAATAATGCCTGTGGAATGCTTTAAAACAGTTAAGTACTAGACATAGGACACATTGTTTTTATTCTCAAGAAGTATATTTAGAAAACAGTATCAAATAACATTTTCGAATGGAACATGCAGCTCCCAATTCTACAAGTGCTTTTTAACTTTCTGTTTTAACCTAGTGAACCATTAAAGATACTCTCCCATTCTCTTGTTTGAGAATCATTAGTAATTTTTGTCCTTTCTAGGCTGATATATATTTTAGATAGAAAGTACTTTTCATTTTGAACTATAATAAAAGGATGAAGAATCAGAAGAGGGAAGGATATATACTGTATATATGTATCTATCTGTCCATCTTGACCAGACAGAGCTATTTGCTTCCTCTTCGGGGTTCCTTTAGCAAAGTGTTCGTATTTTTGTTACTACTCACATAACACACTACCTGGTGGATTATATTATATATCTATCTGTCTGTCTATCTATCTATCTATCTATCTATCTATCTATCTATCTATCTATCTATATATATATATATATATATATTTTTTTTTTTTGCATGGGCAGGAATCAGGAATTGAATCCGGGTCTCTTGGCATGGCAGGTGAGAACTCTTCCTGCCGAGCCACTGTGGGCCCGCCCTATATATTTACACACATATATATGTATATATGTATATAAACTGGACATAATAGTAAAGAAATATAGAAACAGCAGCTTCTTAATATCTTTTTTCTTTTTTTTTTTTTTTTTGGTAAATCATTTGGCTTGTCTCTGATCCTTGTCTTTGCCACTTTACCAAGTTTAACTGTTTGCTCTGAAGTTTAACCCTTTAGTACCAGGCCATCTAATTCCTTAACCATGCATCACATTGTTTATTAAATAACTATGAATAGTAATGCTTCTATGCTAGGGTATATAAAAAGATAATTAGTACAAGGTCCCCAAAGCCAAGCAATTTGAATGGAGTCTTTCTCACTCCATCTTTATTGCCTCTCTTCTCACCTTTGTAAGAGAAAGTTTAACTGGAAAACATGACCATTCCTGGCTTCTTTGATCCTTGTCCTGCTATCTGGGCCAATCACGTGACATTTGCAAACAGAAACTGATGAGACTCTAACTTCAGATTCATCTGCACACTTGTCAACCTGACTTGTGAGCTCTATCTTGGGAAACCACTGATTTTTTTCACAAGCAGTGCTGGCATTCAGAAGAAACTAAATAGGAGAAAGAATTTTTTCCTCCCTAGCCACTACTTGTTTCGTTGGTTGCCTCCATTGTCGTGAGTTGCTTGGTTAATACCAGTTGGTAAGATAGTGCATTATTTTTCCATCTTATTGTATACAATGTATCCATGCAGAACCATGCTCCACATATCCTAACGTTCTGTCTTTGCCTGTCATATCCAGGACAGTCATTTCCTGGATTTCCAACCTCAATGTCAAGATGTCCGGGTTTATACCCATCACCACATGGCCCCTTGTGTACCCAGTATCCATTAATTCCTCCAATTCTTTAATTCTTTGACATGCTTTATACTGTCCTGGGTCTAAGGTAAGACTCTTGGGAGCAGCATATAGATAGAACATATTATTTAATCTGTTCTGCCAATCTGTGTCTTTTAATAAGTAAGTTAAGTCCATTAAGAGTCAGAATTATGACTGTAGTTCTTTGGTCTAGCATCTTATACTATAGTTTTTATTTGTCAGATCTATATATTCTTTTCTCTCTTTCACTTCTTTATCCTTTAAATTACCTTTGCTAATACTCTTCAATTCTGTATACTCCTCCAGACCTCCCTCTCTCATCTTTTTTTCAGTTGACACAGCTCTCCTTAATATTTCTTATAGGGCAGGTCTCGTTGAAAAATTCTCAGTCATTGCTAATCTGTGAATTTCTTAATCTCTCCCTTAGTTTTGCAGGAAAACTTGGCAGGATAAAGAATTCTCGGCTGGAAGTTTAACTTGTTTAGAATCTTGAATATATGATACATGATGCCTTGTCATCTTCATAGTGCCTGTGGAAATGTCTGAGCTCAGTCTTATAGAGTTTCCCTTGTATTAGTAAATCTCTTTTCTCTTGCTGCTTTCATGACTTTTTGCTTTTTTTCAAGATTTGCCATTCTAAGTATATGATTTGCCATTCGTGTATATGACATTCGGAGTATATGACATTTGAAGTATATGTCTTAGAATAAACCTATTTGATTTTATTCTATTTGGGATTTGTTTGGCTTGTTTTGTTTGGATATTTATGTCTTTTACAAGGGTTGGGAGGTTTCTCCCATTTTATCTTCAACTAGCCTTCCTGTCCTCTTGCTGTTCTCTCCTCACTCTGGGACACCAATAATTCTTATATCTGTATGTTTCATGTTGTCTGTCATCGCCCTAAGATCAAGTTGCATTTTCCCCATCTTTCTTGCCATGTTTACTTCTGAACGTTCAAGTTCATTTATTGTGTTTCTAATTTACTTATTATTTCTTCTGTCTCTTGAAATCTGTTGTGAGTCTCTAATATGTTGTTTTTGTTTTTTATTTTTTCAGGTGCATGATTCGGGGATCGAACCCGGGTCTCCGGCATGGCAGGCAAGATCTCTGCCGGCTGAGCCACCATGGCCCGCCCTCTAATATGTTTTTAATTAGATGTACAGTATCTTTCATCTCTGTGATGTCTGATATTTTTCTATTTATTCTTTCAAATTCTTCTTTATATTCGTCTAGTTTCTTTTTGATATCCTTTATATTATTATGGACAACCTTAATTAGTTATTCTAAATTCTGGGTCCCCATGGATGGTTTATTCTTGTCGTTTGGCTGAACCATATCTGCCTGGCCATTCACATGCTTTGTGACCTTCTGTTATGAACGGTGAGTTTTAATGTCTTAATAAGGTTATTTTGCAGATTTACTTCCTTCCCTTGTCTAAAATTTTGCATCAACTTGTATTAGCTTTGAAGGTCCACTTTTGGATTTGGTTTGTCAGTCTTTCCCCGTGAGACCAAGACCCTAATTTCCAGGTAGGGAGGGGGTTGGAATTCTAGTCAGCACACTCCGTGCACTCTCTGCTTTCTGTTGCTTGTGGCAGGTCCCTTTGTACCTGCACTCGCTCCCTGCCCTTCCTTCAGCAGCACGTGCATCCAGGGCCATCAGCCCCTTCCTGTGACCCAGCACATTGTGTCCAACCTTCCTCGTCACAGACTGAAGGGCTCAGTCACTAATTAATACCCAGTAAGTCAAGGGACAACACGAAACAGTGCTGGGGGCTCAGTGGAGAAGTTCATACTAATTTGTCAATTACTGAATGTCTATCATGTGCCAGGCACTGGTCTGGTTACCAGATTTAGAGTGGGGAAGAAAACACCTGCAACCCCTTCCCTTATGGTACAATGAGGAGACTTTTGTGCAAGTCGGTGTATGCTGAGTGAGGAAAAGGACTTGGATGCTTTTAGCCTTTTCTGTTGATCCGCTTTCCCCAGAAACATTATAGTTCTAATGATTAGTCTTTATCTTGGAGTTTCAAGACATCAATATTCTTTCTTTTTATTTTTGTATTTTTAATAACTCTATTATAAAATATGTATCATAAATATAATCACAAATCATAAATGGAATTAAAACATCTTAAAAGTGTACAGTTCAAAATAATTTTCACCAACTGAACAAACTCATATAACCTTCCCCTAGATGAAGAGATAAGACGTCTCCAGCACCCCCTCGAAGTCTCCCTCCGCTCACCACGCAGCCCTACCAAGGATGACTGCTGTCCTGTTTTCTTAGACAGCACATTAGTTTTGCCTGTTTTGAACCTTATGTACAAGGAATCATACAGTGTGCACTCTTATTTGGAGGTTCTTTTGCTCAGTATTATGCTTATGATATTCACTTTTAAAAACCTTTTTATTATGGAAAATTTCAAACATTCACAAAGAAAGAGAAAGTACAATGAACTCTACTGAGCCTTTAACTCAGGGACATTTGGTTTCATCTAATTACTTATCGAATTCTCTAATGGGCCCTAATGTCAGCCCCAACATTACTGGATGATTTTTTCCCCTTTAACATTCTATGTTTTATCCATACATCAGTATACACTTTTATAAGAAAAGTATTCTTTTTGGACACTCCCAAATTAACTATTATTACATAATAGCAATATCCAGTTAATGTTCGATATTTTCTTATTGTTAATAAATGAGTCCTTATAGTTGGATTGTTCATAGCAGGCTCTTAATAAAATATATACATAATTTCTTTTTTTAATAATTTTTAAAGCTTTTTATTATATACTATGACATATATACAGAACAAAGAAATAAAAAAGCAATAGTTTTCAAAGCACTCTTCAATAAGTGGTTACAGGGTAGAACTCAAGAGTTTATCATCGGCTACCATAGGATCCTCTCAGATTTCTCCTTTTAGCTTCTCCAGAACATAGGAGGCTAGAGGGCTTAAATACTTTTTTATCATCACAATCGACTTTCTTTTCCTTCTTTTTTTGTGAACAATAACATATACACACAAAAAGCTATAAATTTTACAGCACAGCACCACAGTTAGTTGTAGAACATATTCCAGACTTTGACATGGGTTAAAATTTCATAATTTTAGGTTTTTACTTCTAGCTGCTCTAAAATACTGGAGACTAAAAGAGATATCAGTTTAATGATTCAGCATTCGTATTCATTTGTTAAATCCTATCTTCTCTGTATAATTTCACCATCACCTTTGATCTTTCCATACTTCTCATTGGGGTTGTTTGGGCTATGACATTTCTAAATTTTTAATATTTGAAGGGTCTGCCACTAATATGGGGTAGGGAGATGGAACTATCTGATATTCTGGAGAGGCTGGGCTAGGTTTCAGGACTTATCTGGACCAGGGACCCATCTGGAAGTTGTAGGCTTCGGGAAAGTTACTCTAGTGCCTGGAACCCTTGTGGAATCTTATAAATTACCCTAACTGTTCTTTAGTATTGACTGGAATGGTCCTGTTTGGGGGTTGGCAGGTTATGATAGGTAGCAAAGTCTATCTGAAGCTTGTGTAAGAGCAACCTCCAGAGTAGCCTCTCAACTCTATTTGAACTTTCTCTGCACTGATACTTTGTTAATTACACCGTCTTCCCCCTTTTAGTCAGGATGAAATTGTTGATCCCACATTGCCAGGTCTGGATTCATCCCTGGGAGTCCTCTCCCACATTACCAGGGAGACTTTCACCCCTGGATGTCATGTCCCACATAGAGGGGAGGGCAATGATTTCACTTGCAGAGTTGGGTTTAGAAAAACTGAGGCCACATCTGAGCAACAACAGAAGTCCTCCAGAAGTAACTCTTAGGCATGCCTATAGGTAGTCTAAGCTTCTATGCCACCTGCATAAGCTTCACAAGAGTAAGCCTTATGATCGAGGGCATGGCCTATTGATTTGGGTGTACCTAAAGTTGGCCACAGTATCAGGTGATTCCCTGATGGTAAGTTTTAATAGCTCCATAGTCTTTCTTCCCTCCCTCAGGGGACTTTGCCAATACTTTTTGATTATCTGGTTAATATACTCTAGTATGTTTCCAGGCATTACAGTAATGTATATAGGATTAAAGGACCTCTTTCTCATTCTGTGCTCTCTGTGTTTCAGTTGTTCAAATGAGTTATACAGATAGGTTGAATTAGAGTATTCACTTCAGAAAATTTCAGTTCCAGACGAAATAAACTTTTCATTGGTCTCAAAGAGTATGTGTGGTTCTAAAATATAGACACTGTCTTCCTTACCCCTATGTTCTGAATTACCTTAACCCCAATCCGTTTGGTTTCATTCTTATCTCTAAATATCAGGTTGCATACATAAAACAGCCTCTCAAAATCCAGAAATAATCATTACCACTCTGGACTTATTCTGTCTGCTCTAAGAGTTTAAAATCTAGGTCCTGTTTTCTTATAAGCATTTTCTAAAGGTGACCATACCATTGTTGTTTTTTTGTTTCTGGCTTATTTTGTCTCACCAAATGTGCTACATGTTCATTCACATCATCGCATATCTCACAATATTGTTCCTTTTTGTAGCAACACAGCCTTCGTTCATAAGTACTCACTATCATTGGCCATTCTACTTCTCCGTCAGTGCATCCTTCAGCTACCTGCATTCATTGGGCATCATGTAGAAGACCCAAAGTCCACAATCCACGAACCATCTCAATTTTATATAATTTTATTATTCCCAAGAGACAGAAAACCAATAAACACAGCCTCGCCAAATAAGAAATCTAAACCTCCTCTTAACTCTTGTCAGTCACCACATTATTTACCTCTGCTGTTGTTGTGGTAGTGCCGATGGTTTCCTTTTGAACATAGTTCATAGCATACAAAAGCAGCTTTCCTCCTGTACCATGGACTTAAACATTCTTTATACACGAATCATATCTTTGAAATAATTCTTACCAGAACTCATTCATATTTCTAGTGTGAGTCAGTAGGACACATAGGTTTATCCAACCCTTTCAATCTTGTTCATCTCCATTCCAATATGGTAATATTGCTTCTGGACCCACTAGAGAATCACCTTCGCTCCTATTTATTTCCTTACGTTGAAGTTCAACCTCATTAGCTAACAGTTCACCCATCTCTAGATTCTATGTATCTCTAAGTCCCCTGTATTCTGTATTATAAGTTTCTGATTATATCTTTATGCTGGTCATAAAAGTGGAATAATACAGTATTTGTCCTTTTGTGTCTGGCTAATTTCACTCAGCATTATGTCCTCAAGGCTCATCTGTCTTGTAATGTGCTTCAGGACATCATGTTGTCTTACTACTACATAATATTCCATCACATGTATGTACCACATTTTGTTGATCCACTCGTCTGTTGATGGGCATTTGGTTTGTTTCCATCTTTTGGCGATTGTAAATAATGCTGCTCTAAACATTAGTGTGCAAATGTCTCTTTGTGTCATTGCTTTCAACTCTTCTGTGTATATACCAAGTAGTGCTATGGCTGGATCATGGGGCAGCTAGATATTACTTTCTTGAGGAATGCTAAACAGTCTTCCATAGTGGCTGCAACATTGTACATTCCCAGCAGCAGTGCATAAGTGTCTCAGTTTCTCCACATCCTCTCCAACCTTTATAGTTTCCTGATTGTTTAATAGCAGCCATTCTTATAGGTGTGAAGTGGTATCTCATTGTAGTATTGATCTGCATTTCCCTTAAAGCCAGTGAAAATGAGCATCTCTTAATGTGCTTTTGAACCGTCTGTATTTGCTCTTCAGAAAAATGCCTATTCATATCTTTAGCCCATTATATAACTGGATTCTTTGCTCTTTTGTTGTTGAGTTGTATGATTTCTTTGAATATAGAGGAAATCAAATCTTTATCCTATATTTTATTTCCAAATATTTTCTCCCATTGAGTTGGCTGCCTCTTCACCTTTTTGACAGTCTTTTGAGGTGCAGAAGCATTGGATTTTGAGGAGTTCCCATTTAACAATTTTTTTTGTTGTTTCTTGTGCTTTGGGTGTAAAATTTAGGAAGCTACCTCCTATTACGAGGTCTTGAAGATGTTTCCCTACATTTTCTTCTAGAAGCTTTATGGTGCTAGTTCTTAAATTTAGGTGTCTGATCCACTTTGAGTTAATTTTTGTGTAGGGTGTAAGATATGGATCCTCTTTCACTCTTTTGCCTGTTTATATCCAGTTCCTCCATGCCCAATTATTGAACAGACTATTTTGTCCCAGTTCAGAGGATTTGAGGGCATTATCAAAAATCAGTTGACCAAATATTTGGTGGTCTACTTCTGCACTCTTGATTCAATTCCATTGGTCAATCCTTCTGTCTTTGTGCCAGTACCATGTGGTTTTGACCACTATGGCTTTATGATAAGTTTTAAAGTCAGGGAGTATTAATCCTCACACTTTGCTCTTCATTTTTAGGATGCTTTCAGCTATTTAGGGTCTCTTTTCCTTCCAGATGAATTTGGTAGTTAACCTCTCCAAGTCTTCAAGTAGGTTGTTGGAATTTTGATTGGTACTGTGTTGAATCTGTAGATCAATTTGGAGAGAATTGACATCTTAACTATATTTAGTCTTCCTATCCATGAACAAGGAATGTCTTTCCACCTATTTAGATCTCCTTTGATTTCTTTTAGCAATGTTATTGTTTTCTGTGTATAAGTCCTTTACGTCCCTAGTTAAGTTCATTCCTAAGTATTTGATTCTTTTAGTTGCTATTTTGACTGGAATTTTTTCCTTGACTGACTCTTCAGCTCAGTCATTGCTTGTGTATAAAAATGTTGGTGAGCTTTGCACATTAATTTTATATTCCGCCACCTTGCTGAATTTGTTTATTAGCTCAAGTAACTTTGCTGTAGATTTCTCAGGATCTTCCAAGTATAGAATCATGTCATCTGCAAACAATGAGAGTTTTACTTCTTCCTTTCCAATTTGGATGCCTTTTATTTCTTTGTCCTGCCTGATTGATCTAGCTAGAACTTCTTGCACAATGATGAATAACAGTGGTGGCAGTGAACACCCTTATCTCATTCCTGTCTTAGTGGGAAAGCTTTCAGTCCCTCTCCATTGAGTATGATGCTGTCTATCAGTTTTTCGTATATTCCCTTTATCATATTGAGTTAGTTACCTTTGATTCCTATCTTTGGGAGTGTTTTTATCAGAAAAGGATGCTGAATTTTGTACAATGCTTTTTCAGCATCAACCAAGATGATCATGTGATTTTTCCCTTTTGATTTGTTAATATGCTGTATTACATTAATTGATTTTCTTGTGTTGAACCATCCTTGCATTCCTAGCATAAACCCCACTTGGTCATGGTGTATAATTCTTTAAATGTGATGTTGGATTCAATTTGCTAATATTTTATTGAGAACTTTTGCATCTATGCTCATTAGGGAGATTGGCCTGTAGTTTTCCTTTCTTATAGCATCTTTACCCAGTTTTGGTATTAAAATGGTATTAGCTTCATAAAATGAGTTAAGTAGAGTTCCTTTTTCCTCTTTTTTTTGAAAAGTTTGAGCAGGGTTGGTGTTAGTTCTTTCTGGAATGTTTGATACAATTCCCCCATAAAGCCATCTGGCCCTGGCCTTTTTTTTTTGTAGGAAGATTTTTGATGCCTGATTGAATCTCTTTACTTGTGATTGGTTTGTTGAGATCTTCTATTTCTTCCTGAGTCAGTGTAGCTTGTTTGTCTCCAGAAATTTGTCCATTTCATCTAAGTTGTCCATTTCATCTACTTGTCATATAATTGTTCATAGTGTCCTCTTATGATTTCTTTTATTTCTTCAGGGTCTGTGGTAACACACCCCTTCTTATTTCTGATTTTGTTTATTTACATCCTCTCTCTTTTTTTCTTTATCAGTATTGCTAGTGGCCCATCAATTTTATTGATTTTCCCTAAGAACAAACTTTTGGTGTTATTGATTCTTTATATTGTTCTTTTGTTCCCATTCATTTATCTCTGCTTTAATCTCTGTTATTTCTCTTCTCCTATTTGCTTTGGGGTTAGTTTGTTGTTCTTTCTCAAATTCCTCCAGGTTTGCTGTTAAGTCCTTGATTTTTGCTTTTTCTTGTTTTTTAATATAAGCATTTAAGGCAATAAATTTCCCCCTCAGCACAGCCTTTGCCACCTCCCATAAATACTGATAGTTGTATTCTTATTTTCATTCATCTCCAGATAGCTACTGATTCTCTAGCAATTTATTCTTTGACCCAGTGGTTGTTTAAGAGTGTGTTATTTAATCTCCATATATTTGTGAATGTTCTTGTTCTTTGATGGTTATTGAAATCCAGCTTCATCCCATTGTGATCAGAGAAAGTGCTTTGAATAGCTTCAGTTTTTAAATTTATAAAGACATGTTTTGTGCCCTTGCATATTATCTTTCCTGGAGAATGTTCTATGAGCACTAGAGAAAAATTATAACTTTGTGCTTTGGGGTGTAATGACCTATATATGTCTGTTAGGTCTAGCTCATTTATTAAGTTATTTAACTTCTCTATTTATTTGTTGATCTTCTGTCTGGTTGTTCTATCTATAGAGGAGAGTGGTGTATTGAAGTCTCCTACTATTATTGTTGAAACGTCTATCGCTCCCTTCAGTTTTGCCAATGTCTGTCTCATGTACTTTGGAGCTCCTTGATTGGGAGCATAAACATTTATGATTGTTATATCTTCTTGGTAAATTGACCCTTTCATTAGTATATAGTGTCCTTCTTTGTCTCTTATGATGTCTGCACATTTAAAGTCTATATTGTCCAATATTAGTATAGCTACTCCTACTTTTGGTTACAATTTGCATAGAAGATCTTTTTCCATCCTTTCACTTTCAGTCTTTTTGTATCCTTGTGTTTAAAATGAGTATCTTGTAAGCAGCATATAGCTGGATTGTGTTTCTTAATCCATTCTGCAGACTTGTATCTTTTAGTTGGTAAGTTTAGTTTGTTAACATTCAAAGTTATTACTGAGAAGGCATTTCTTGAGTCCACCATCTTATTTTTCTTGTTTTACTTGTCATATCTATATATTCTTTTCCCTTTTTCTCTTTTCATTCTTCAAAATATCCTTAGTGGTACTCTTCAATTCTGTGTTCTCCTTCAGAACTCCCTCTCCTGTCTTTTCTTTCTGCTGGAAGAACTCCTTTTAGTATTTCTTGTAGTGCCAGTCTCTCATTGACAAATTCTTTCAGGACTTCTTTGTCTGTGACAGCTTTAATCTTTCTCTCGGTTTTGAAGAACAATTTGGCTGGGTACAGAATTCTCGGCTGGAAGTCTTTCTCTTTCAGGATCTTGTATATATCATACCACTGCCTTCTCGCCTTCAGTGTACTAGTTGAGTAGTCTGAACTCAGTCTTATTTGATTTCCCTTGTGTGTAGTAGATTGTTTTTCTCTTGCTGCTTTCAGGATTTTCTGCTTTTCTTTAACATTTGACAGACTGATTGGTATGTGTCTTGGGGAAGGCCTATTTGGATTTATTCTGTTTGGAGTTCTTTGGGTTTCTTTGACTTGTGTATTTATACCCTTTATGAGGGGTTGGGAAGTTTTCTCCATTATATCTTCGACTACTCTTCCTAATCCTTTACTCCTCTCATTTCCTTCTGGGACACCAATGATTCTTATAATTGTGCGCTCTGTTTTGTCTATCATTTTCCTGAGTTCCCATTCAATTTTTTCCATCTTTTTTGTCATTTGCTGTTTTGACTTTTCGAAGTCCATTATCCTGTTCTCTATATTACCTATTCTTTCTTCTGTCTCTTCAAATCTGATGTTGTATTCTTCTAGGATGTTTTTTATTTGGTCAACTGAGTCTTTAATCTCTGTGATTTCCACTGTTTTTCTATTTATTCTTTCAAATTCCTCTTTGTTCTCTTCTACTGTCTTCTTGATCCCCTTTATGTCATTTGCTATCCGACTTGTTTTATTAAATAGTATTGTATGAACATCTTTAATTAGCTGTTCCAATGCCTATGTCTTCTCGGGTATTTTAATTTGGTCATTAGGCAGGGCTACATTTGTCTGCATTGTGATATGCTTAATGATCTGCTGTCTTCGTTGTTTGTAGATATCTTGACTGATTTACTTTAGGAGTTGATATTTTTCAACAGTCTAAGGCCTTGTGTTCATGGGATAGTTGTACAGCAGGGAGCAGGGCATGGGGTGGAGCACTCAGTACAGGAATTTGTTTCAGTGCAGGTATGGGCTCAGTTTGGGGATGCAATGCTGATGTTTGTGAACATGGGCTCCCAGCAGCCAGGGAGAATGTAGCTGTGTGGGTGCACAGGTTTGGGGGACATAAACCTGGTGTGCACTGGTCTAAGACATGGGGCCCTTTGTGCACATGCGTAGAGCTGCGGCAGCAGGTCATCATTATGCCTTTGTGGATTGGAGGCAGATGAGACCCGGCTGTGCAGGTCGGCACTTTCTCAGAGCTGGGAAGTGAAGCTGAGGGCTGTGCACATGCATGGTTCTAGGACTGCTGTAATGTGCAGTTCCCAGAGCTGAATGATGTGATTGGGGGCCCCACACACATGCATGGACCTGGGAGTGCTGTAAATGGATATGCTGGGCTCAGGGAGGGCAGGATGAGGTGGTGTGACTCTATGGACTGGGGTGCAGGGGGGTGGGATAGCCTAGATATGGAGGTTAGTGCCTGCAATCTTTATGCGCTGGTAATAGCCTGCAAGGAACAGGAAGAGGGAGGTAGTGCTTGGGAGGGGTGCAGAAGAGGTGGGTTGGGCTGCACTTGGGGTGGGGTTGGGGGGCAGGTATGTGCACTGGAGGCTGATGGTGTGGGGGTGCCTGGAGCGTGGGGAATGGGAGCCGGTAACGGGCTTCAAGTGTGTGGGGTGTGGGGTGAGTCCCGGTCATGGGGCTGTGCTGGTGAGGGTAGCGCACCCAGGGAACGTGGCCTGGCTTACTTCCTAGTCCTGTGGACCCATCCGTGCACTCCCATGGGCTCCACTGCTCCATGCCTCCACACCAGACTCCACCTTTCTGCTTCTCAGTTCCTCGGCCTCTGGAACCAGGGCTGCTGTATGTGGTGCAGAAGGTTTTTCCAGGTCAGCTGCACTCCTGAATTGCTGCTTCAGTCGCCCTCCAGTTCCTTCTCTAACTTTTCCATGGAGCAGGGCTAATCTCAAGCTGCTCTAGTCAACAATCTTTCCAGAAGTCCTTTCTTTCTTTTATATTAGTGCACCAGATCAAAAGGGTTTGACAGTCCAGGGCATATTTAATATTTCTCGCATCAGATCAAAGTGAAAATCCTAAGTTTCAATGACCTTTTTTGCTAAAGGCTTCAGAGTTCTATTTTTCAAACAGTTTAAGGGAGACAACAATACACAAGATTTTTTTTTAAATAAAACAGTTTTTATTTAAAAGTGACTTTTTTTAGATTTCCAAATACCAAATATTTTAATATTTTAGATACTTTGCAAAGTTACATGTTTATCTTAAATGTAGTAGCATTTAAATAGAAGATTAGGTTTAAGATTTATAAATGTTCTTTATTTTCCTTTTATGCTTACATAGCAAATAACTTAGTGTGGTTAGTTTTTCAAGGACATGTGATTTATGTTAAAAACTGAATTTAACCTTTTTTTTTACCATTTGGGATTCAGGGACCCTGTGCTCAGACCACAAAGGATGGAGGTGGACGCCTCCAGGAGAGCAGGGCAATGGTAACTGTGTGTAAGAGAGAAGGTATTGCCTGCTGGAAAGCACCCCGGGCATTGTAGATCAGAGGCTGTGGGGGTCCCCAAATTTGTTTTTATTAGGTGCCCCAGTTTCAAAATTGAAAGATTTCTCATTGTTCTAGTTTGCAAGCTGCTGGGATGCAATATACCATTCTGGCTTATAAAAAGGAGGAATTTATTAAGTTGCAAATTTACAGTTCTAAGGCCACGAGAATGTCCAAATTAAAGCGATTCTATAAAAGTGTTCAAGTTAAGGCCCCAGCAAGAGGTTATTTTCACTCAAGGAAGGCCAATGAAGTTCAGGGTTTCTCTCTCAACTGGAAAGGTACATGGCGAACATGGTGACATCTATTGGCTTTCTCTCCAGGTTTCCTGTTTCATGAAGCTCTCCCAGGAGCATTTTCCTTCTTCATCTCCAAAGGTCTCTGGCTTCATGGGTTCTTGTGGTTTTCATGGCTCTCTCTGTTTTTCCAAAATGTTTCCTCTTTTAAAGGATTCCAGTAAACTAATCAAGACCCACCTGGAATGGGTAGAGTCACATCTCCCTCTAATCAAAGGTTGATCCCAACAAGTAGGCATGTCACATCTCCCTGGAGATAATCTAATCACATTTCCAACCTACAGTACTGAATAGAGATGAAAAGAAAAGGCTGCCTCCACAAGATGAATCAGGATTAAAACACAGCTTTTCTAGGGCACATAATCCTTTCAAACTGGCACACATACAAAACTCCAGATTTTTGAATTCCCTCAGAAAACTGGATAATCTGGCTTCATTCAACTCATATTATTGAGGAGCAGCTCCCCAGTTTGCCACATTATCACTTATCTGTCAAGTACAACATGGTTTTTAAATAAACGATTTAATGAACTGTTTTCAGGAGCCTCAAAATGAGCTGAAGAGACTATGCGCTGGCAGGTAGGTCCTTCCTCACATCCCCGACTTCTCCACCCACCACCCAAACATTCTCACCCTCCTAATTGTCAGTGGGTTCACTGGGAGACATTGAACAGCTCAGAGCCTGATTTTCTTCCCTTTGAAATGGTGACAATACAATTTCTTTAAATTGAATACTTGTGAATTTTATTGAAATTCTTGAATGTGAAGCTTCTGTGAGTGTAATTATCATAACTTTCACATTGTTTCCTAAACCAAACCACTTTAATTCATTTTATAGAATGCATCTACATCCTTCTTTATTTTATTTCTAATTAGCTTTGGAATTTAATAATGAATTAAGTTTAATAGGCCCTTTCCTTTGGAAGCAGCTTCATTGAATTTCAGTTATCCTTGTTTGAGCTGGACTGGCCTGCATCACTAGAATTGAACCAATTCATCTTTATTGTGAATTGTATTAATAATACACTGTAGAAAGAGTAGAATTTTAATGATTGTGTTATGAATATCCAGAAAAATTGTAATTTTAATTATTGTGTTATTAATCTTTATCTCGGAGTTTCAAGTCATCTATTTTCTTTTATAGTAGTGTACCAGACCAAAACAATGTGACAATCCAGGGAATTTTTGATATTTCATGAGCCATACACATTTGATTCTTTAATTAAGAAAATGCTGCCTTAAAGCTTCACCCACACAATTTTCCTTCAACTTACAAGCTATAAATTAATAATTGCATATATTTATGTATGCAGTTGATGTGGAATCATTTCAATTTATCTTTGGCTAATTAAAGTTGGATACCATTATATCTTTTTGTCTAGGAATTCACTTTCTTTGCCATGAAGATTTCTGAAAAGTCAGATCTCTCCATTTGTAATTGCTTAAGCCTTCTGAAATCTCACAAAACTTTACTTTTAGAGACTGATAATTCTTACTACATTACTTTGAAGCAATACAGTCTAGTGAAAGAAGCAGAGGACCTGGAGTCCAATAAAACTGGTTGAAACCCCGACTGTGTCAATTTTAGATATGCATTCTTGACAAAATCTCTTAACTCCCTGGGTCTCAGTTGCCCAGTCTGTAAACTGTGATCTATTATATAATGGGATTGATGTGAGAATTAGAAAAAAGTTTACCAAACCCATAATTTAGTTTCTGTCCATGGCAGGAATGACAACGATCTATTTTGTTAGGTCTGCGTTTGCCTCTAGACCAATGCCAATTAGGAGCAAAGGCTAGCTGTATTTTACTCATTTTTCTATCCCCGTTTCTTAGCACAGCATTTTGCACATGGAAGGTAACAGTTTATTTTTCTTTATTGAGGAAATTTATTACGAAAAGAATGAAACTCCTTTTATAAACTCTAAGGAAATCTGGAAGAGTGCCATTTCCACTTTCTTGCCCCCTATCCATTTCCTCCTACATCTGTATGACGATTTGTAAAGATATGGAGGAACTTCCGTTATTCATTATCTAAGAAGCTATAGGAATCAAGACAGTTTAGGAATTCTGGCAACACATATGTATCACTTTGCCTATACAAAGTATTTAAACGGAAATGCTGGATTGTGTAACAGCATTAAGAAGGGAACAGTGAGAACAGCAATTTCAAGATTTTCAGATTTTATAGAGGTCTGGCATCTTGGTTCCAGAGCAACGGAAGAAGTGGAGACAGAGTGGTAACGATGAATACAGTGGTAATGGAGTAATATTGAAAGCACAGCTGTCAGAGAAGGAAGATTATTATCCATAGCTGACAAGGTAGCAAAGGTGACACAGGACAGCAGAGTTGTCTGCTTTGAGCACAGGCGCAAGTAGAGGGCTAACGCCTATGGATAATCATTAACGCTTTCTTGGTTATTTTTACTGTGGCATAAAGACGAAAAGACACAACATTAGAATATTTTCTCTTTGTTAATAGAAATACCACTCATTTGCTAGTGGGTGACCATATTAATTACCTCACCCACTTCTGATAGAATATTGTAATGCTGCGTCTTCCAGTAACTGCTGACATCACTGATCAATGTAATTGTTCTCCCTAGCTGAGCCCTGACACATTTCCAATCCATCTCAACACGCCCCTAGGTGATTAGATCAATACTGTTTAGCCAAGTGTAAATCTGGCCCCAGGACAATTTAGTCAAAATGATAATGTGATAGATAATTAACATGACTCTGTTCTTTGAAGAGTGACAATTTTGGAGTATGAGGAGTTTTGAAACACATTAAAATATTCCTTATGTCTGAATATTTTATCTGATTTTCAGGTAGTTTTTGATATCTTTAATTTCCTTTTAAAAAGTATCTAATCAATTTAATTCTGATTACTATTTAACAGAGTTAAATTTTAAAAACACAGAAACAGAAACAAATGATCCCCCCTCCGTAGAACACTTAAAATACTGACTCCCAGAGATAATCACTATAAAGAATTCCCAATTCTCAGTGTTTGGGCATATGGTTTTAGCTATTGCAAAGAGAGCAAAGCAGCAATAAATGAATATATACATATGTTTATATATATAATGCTTTTAACTAAAAAAGAATAAGGTAGAATTTGCTCCTCCCCCTAATCGTTAATAGCATTGGATAATTTAAGAAAACATAGACACACTATGATTAAAAACAAAAACTTCATTAGAAAAATGTTCATTTTCAACTAGGTTTTTGTGTTGAATCTCACTTTCGGTTCAGTTACAGTAAGCCAAACTACTTTAGCTAAATTACTTTCAACCTTATCATATGCTATTTCTCAATCCAGTGCTTCATATATCTATAGCAATTAATTGGCATAATCTTAAAGTATTCTTTTTCATTAAAGAGATGGTCTTTAGGGAAACATCAATCATTTGCTTGGGTTTGTAAGAAGAAATTAGAACTGAGCAGTTTCGAAATTGTACTGCATTTGCCACATTCTGTTGTTCATTTAAAATTATAAACCTTTTAAAGCACGCAAACAACGGACTACTTAGTGCACACTCTTTTGATAGTAAGATTATTGACTAAAAATCTAACTTCTTCTATTAGAAAATCTTATCAAAGGCAGCTTTTCTGAGAAGAGGGAAGGGGCTCAATACAAGAGAAATGATTGCTTTTAAAAATCTGTGAGCTTTAATGACTTTTTAAATATCAACCCTCCTCTAGTTTTTTTTTTTCTCCTCCTCTAGTTTTGATATTAGAATACTTTTCTTAATTAAGCATAGTCTCAGACTATGCTGGTTAATGAACTCATGGCTTTAAAAAGTATATACCTTCTTCAGGTGGTTTAATTTATAACAGGGAACAGTTAAAGGCATGAGAAAATTTGACTTTAATCCCATCGTGGTTCTTAATTTCCAGCAATAAGTCTGATTTATTCCTTCGTCATGATTACCACTAGATGGAGTACAATGACAACACCTGTTTCTCCATTTGGTTGTGAATAATAGAAAGCTTTTCTTTTCAGGAGTTGCAAAAACCATCAGCTCATATGCTCATACTATTTATCAATCATCTCTTTAAGATGAGAAATTGTTAATTTAATTGCAAATGAGTCTAACATCATGTTTTACCTGCTCTGCATTTTTTGGATATCCCTTGTACCAGCAGCCTCTTCCTACTGCACTGTTCCCTTCTAAGAACCAGGGGGAAACATCTATAATGCTGAGATAATAAATAATGACAGAATAGCAGTTTACATGTGATGCTGGAAATTTTCAAATCCAGGCTGAATAGAAGAATTATAGCTTCTTTTTTTTTTTTTTTTTTTCATGGGCAGGCATCAGAAATCAAACCCAGGTCTCTGGCACAGCAGGCCAGAACTCTGCCACTGAGCCACCATTGCCCACCCAGATTATAGCATTCGTATCAACTATGGGTCAGGAATTCTGGAAATAGCTGTTAGTGAATTTTTGACAAGGCATCAGAGAATCATAATATCATGTGGAGAACCAGATATTTATACACTGAAGTCAGAACTTGGCAGTACTTGGCCCAAGGATGCTCCTTCCAGCTTCCGTTGACCTAATGCCTGTAACCCACCAATTCACACGCCATTAGACTACAGCCTCGGTCATGCCCAGCAAACATATGAAACATTTTTAGACCTCTTCCCACCCTCTATTTCCGTTCATTCCTTTTCATCATGCTGACCCCAGCTATAAGGATTCTATCACTTTGTAATATCTTACCCTAGCCTCTTCTTTCAAAGATAAAAATTTCCCTTTCCCCCAGCACCAAAATAAAATGTTTAATTCCCTAATGTCCACAAGACATAGCTGTCACAGATGAAAAACATTTCATTATGGAGCTAATGAACAAATCAATTTAATATACCACCCATACCTAAACCCAGTATGCGATCTGATCATTTTGGGAAGGGATGGAGTTGTGACTGGATCAAAGGGTGCCAGAAAGGTATAACTATTTTATTTCCTGTCCCTACTTGTCAGGACCTTAAGTTACAGCAAATTCCTCCAAAGTGATAACGAAGCCAAATCAACACTATTAATATTGACCTTGTTCCAAAAGTTGATTAAATCCAGCCATTCCCAGGGTTTAAAATGTTACTTCTAATTGTCCTTTGCTGGCTTTTCATTGCCTGCCTCTTGAATGTCTGTGCTCCCATCAAGAGTTCTCCATTTTACATCAGTAGGAGGCTTGGCATTTTCCTATCTGCATGCACCATTTGAGGATTGCTCCTTTAAAGAAAGATATTGCTGATGAGTGTGAATTGAACAGTTTGGAAGTGGAAAATAGGCTGAGAATGGCTATTGTACAAGTTCTCTCTGGCCTATCTAACCATCCCAATGGCATCAGTCATCTCCCCACTTCTAATGACTTCCAAACTTCTCTCTCTAGCAGAGAATTTTTCTCTTGAAACTCTCACCCTGTGTATTCAAATACGTATTTTATGTATATAGATGTCACACTGGCAGCCTGTAATTCAATAGCTCCAAGTGTGAATTAATCATTTTTCTCCTGGAACATTTTTTCTTCTTCTATATTCTCCAACTATTCATTTGTGTGGCTTCCTTTACCTCCAGGGGAAAAAAATTGCATACTGCAAAGACAATAGGCTTTAAAGGTAATTACACATAGATTCAAATTGCAGACCATCAACATGTCTCTATAATTTTGTACATGCTATTAATCTTTTCTGAGCTTCGATTTTCTCATTTCTAAAATAAAAATTGCAATATCCATCTTGCAGGATGGTTCTAAGGATTAGGGATAATTCATGTAAGCACCTGTACTCTGTAGGAGCTTAAAATACATAAAATATAATATAGGGGATATAACGGTAATATTACATTTCTTAGCATCCCCGTGACTAACTTTGCTAGGGCTGCTGAAACAAAGTACCACAGACTGTGTGACTTAAAGCAACAGATATTTATTATCTCATAGTTTTGGAGGCTAGAAGTCTGAAATCAAGGCGTCTTCAGGACCATCCTCCCTCTGTTATCGCTAGGGAAGAAGACAGAAGACATGCCTCTTTTAGGCTTCTGATGATTTGCTGACAAACCCTTCTGGGCTTCCATCTCTACCTCTGTTATTACATGGTATTCTTCCAGCATCTGTCTGCCTGTATCCAATTCTCTCCTTCAAGGACACAAGTCATATTGGATCAAGGACCCACTCTTACTCATGTATTATCCCTCTCTCATTCTCTCTCTCTCTCTTTTTTTTTTTATTTTTTTTGCATGGGCAGGCACCAGGAATCGAACCTGGGTCTCCGGCATGGCAGGGAGAATTCTGCCACTGAGCCACCGTCACACTGCCCTGTATGATCTCATTTTAACTTGCCTAGTTCTATTTCTATATGCAAATAAATATACATCCTGAGATACCAGGGATTAGGACTTGAATATGTCTTTTAGAGGGAAACAATTTAACCCATGATACCATAGAAGAGATAGATGTGGCCATTTGCTTTGTTCTAGGCAACTGAAGATAAGCTAATATGTTGTGGACAGTTTTGGGGAAATTTCTTTAAGGAATAGTTTTCTTGTACTCTCTGCCTCTTTCTTCTTTGTCCATCATCACTTCTTGATAGCCATCATAGTTGGTGCTGATAGAATAGTCCTGATCTAGGAAGTGAAGTTTGAAAGACAACCATACCCAGTGTAGAAAGTTAAGAACTGTAGGAATTGCAGGAAAATACAAATGATCTCAGCTGCCTACAAGACAAACTTCAGGTGATTTGCAAGGAAATACTTGGAAGCGATAGCTTTAACATCCCATGTCTTGTTGGCTGTGGGTGCTCACATTCCTGCTGCAACTGCCAGAACAAGCAGAGCTTCAAACGATCTTCTTGTTTCCAAATCCCAAATGAGTGCTAATCAGTGGTAGAATCTAAGTGAAGACACTGTTGGCATGCCAGGAAATTTAGTTCTTAGACTCCCAGTCTCTGCAATACAGGAAGAACGTAGACTTAGCCAGGAGTAATTCTGTGATAGGAAAACAGAAAATCCAACAGTCTCTTTGATGTACAAATAAAATTAATCAAACTTAGTATATATATTATATCCACTCAAAAATTGAGTGGTCCCTTCCTTACCACGTGTCTCTTAAGTAGAATGTACAAAGTGTGAGCATAAGGTCAATTTCAAAAGCATGATGTGTACTCTTTTATACAAAGGGCAGGCTTTCTATCAACCAAATTTAGGATTGAATCCCATCTCCCCTACTTCCTAGCTGTATGACTTGGGGAGTTTACATAGCCTTTCTAAGCCTGTAACCACATCTGTAAAATGTAGCTAATAAAAATAAATATCTTAAGGAATTGTTGTAAGGATTAAATGAAGTGGAATATACAAAAACGACTTGCAGCTTGGCTCATCAAGTGTTCAGTAAATACAAGCTGTTCTTACCGTTGCTTCATCAATAATCACCTCCAATTGAAATTAGTCATTTATCAACCTTTCCAGTGAGACTGTTGTAAGCTCCCAAAGATAAGAAGTCTTAAATTTAAAATCCTCAAAGCAGCACAGAGTCTATCATATACTCAGTGCTCAATAAATATTATTGTTGCTGCTTGCTCTTATCAATTGGTACCTACAATTCTATACGTTTTCAAGTTATTACCTTCATTCAACCAACAATTCATTCAATCATTTTAACGTTAAAAACACATCATCTAATATTCACTTGAACATTTAAACCCAAGCACTTTTATATTCTTGCCTTGCACGATTTTCAGTGCAATGTAGTGAGATTTTACAAAAGGAATTAAATGCTAGTGTGGGAGGAGAGGCGAGATTAAGGAGCATTTAAATTTGCCTGGAAAAGTCAAGGAAATTTTTATAGATGACATAAATTTTTATAGATGTTGAGGAGTTTAACGTTCATCTTGGAGGCAATGGGAATTAAGTGAATGTTTGAAACAAGGTAGCAATGTGAGTTTTACTTATGAGATTACATTGGTGGCATTGGGAGATGGCTTGGCAGGGTGGGAGAGGAAACAGTAAAATCAGTTGGGTCTGGAATTTGGCATTCATGAAGAAGAAGAGGAAGAATAAATGAACAGGGAGATGATTAGGAAGTAGAACTGACGTGGATGATGGGTCTTGATTCGGAGCTACAGGCCCACTGATGCAGAAAGAAATAGCAAAGGAAGACTGTAGCTGGCAAGAATAACTTGGAGCGTGACTATGGCATTTCTTATTTCAGCCTACTATATAAAAAAGGTAGTAAGTCAGCAGTTCTGGGCTTCTCTGGTTCCTACTGACCCCTGAACTCCGTGTATGCCTGTATCTGAGGACCTGGGGAGGCAAGCAGGCACTGTGTTCACATGAATCCTTGATTTTATTTTTATCTTCTCCATGGCTTGTTTACTGGGTCTGTAGGAAACTCAAGTGAAAGAAACTATATTCTAAGTCTGAGCTCTGATTTCCATCCAACTTTGAATCCTAACTTGCTCTTGTGGTTTAGTCCACAAAAAGTGATAACATACATAACGAGACTGACTAAGACAGGCATGGACATTTTCTGACACATTTCAGTAATTATCACTGGTGGTCTTGGTGAGAGTAGGATTCATAGTGCAGGAGTATAAATAATTGTAGTGCATCCAGGAATGAATGGAAGATAAGGAAGTGGGAACACTGAGCTTTTGTCTGTGCAAGGAAAGAGAGATACAGCAGAAGCAGCCTGAAAATTTGTTTCATCTCATAAATTATAATGTTTTTTTAATTCAATTAGATGGATGGTACTTTATTTTAATGCTTTGCTATAAAAGTCATTGATTACATGATTAAGTACAAAATGCCAATGAAAATGGCTTTCTTTCATGTTGTTTTTTTTTAATCACCAAATGACTCTAGGATTATCAATAATAAATCTGTACACACCAACAATAGCAAAATACTTATTTAAGATGTGCTCTCACATGAGGCCAATCTTTTCAAGTAAGTAGACAGACACATGTTGTACACCTAAGAAGTGTCTTCAAAATATGTCCTCTACATCATCTTTCATGGACCAAATAAAACCCCAAACAATAACAAAATCCCTGACTTTGCTTACTGCCTAAAACAAATCCTTAACTATATCTCAGAATAAATTGGGAAATACCCCATGAAAATCTGAGCACTTCCATAGTTCAAATGCTCTGTGTTTATAGGTGAAAAGAAGGGTCTGGCTAATAATTGGAAACCTGAGTAGAATTGCCTTGGTGTATGTCAAAAGTGGAAGGGTAACTTTGGGCAATATTTCTAAATAATGAAGTTCGCTTCAGGGACTCTTGCTGTACGATACAGTCATTGGACTCCTAGTTATTTACCCAAGAAAAATTAAATATACAACCACACATAGACTTTTGTGCAGATTGTCACAGTAGCTTTATTTGTGGTAGTCTAAAACTAGAAACAATCCAAATATTCATCAACATGCAAGTAAATGTACAAACACAATTTGGTCTCTTCAAACAATGCAATTGTCTCAGCAATAAAATAGAAAAAAGTAATGATACACAAAGAAACAGGAATGAATCTCAAAATCATTATTCTGAGTGAAAAAAAAAAAACAAAAACAGTAAGAAAATATAACACTCAGATGTGGCCTTGGTGTCTCTGGGCCCAGCTCTGCAAGTGAAATCACTGCCCTTCCCACTGCATGGGACGTGACATCCAGGAGTGAGGGTCTCCCTCCCAACGCGGGAGAGGACTCCCAGGGATGAGTCCAGACCTGGCACCATGGGACCAACAATTCCATCCTGACCAAATGGGGGACAGGAAGTATAATTAATAGAGTGTCAGTGGCAGAGAGAGTTCAAATAGAGTTGACAGGTTACTCTGGAGGTTGCTCTTATGCACACTTGTTACCTATCATAGCCTCCTGGCCCCTAGCCAGGACCATTTCAGCCAATCCTAAAGAGCACGTAGGGCAATTTATAAGATTCCACAAGGGTTCCAGGCAGTAGAGAGTAACTTGCCAGAAACCTACAACCTCCAGATGTTATATTTTCAGTGTTTTCCTTTGCATACTTATTTTCCCATATGAATATAATTCCAAATTATATGGCTCCATAAAATATCTTTATTAGTATTTTCACTGGGATTATGTTAAATTTATAAATTAATTTACTGAGTACTGAGCTTTATGATGTTTTTCTATTTATTCAAGGTAAATTACATGTTTTAGATGAGTACTTTAAGTTTTTCCCGTGTATGTATTTTGCACATTCTTAACTACTTTGTCAGTATTACATATGGGATTTGCTCTAACATTACATCCTCTGACTATTATTTGTATATATGAAGGTTATTGATTTCTGTATGTGAATTTTATCTCTTTTCTTACTGAATTTACTGTTGGGGTTAGTTTTATCATTGACTCCCTATGGCCACGCATACTACAACATTAATTACAAATAGAAATAGTTCTACTTATTTTTCTTCCAATTCATTTGCCTCAAAATAATTCGTGTTTTCTAATGGCATTGGCTAATGCCTCCAGAAAGCAGTAATAGTGATAGTGAACATCTTTATTTTATTCCTTATCTTTTTTTTATATTGCAAGAAACAATAATCAAATGGATGAAGATCAGACTATATATGGCAACAGAACCCCGAACAAGCCTCTTTGCCTGCTCTCATTTGGGTGGTGCGCAGTATTTCCACGGTGGAAAAGTCTAATGTTTCTCATTTAAGTAACTTTCTGGATTTAGGACTAATATGATACACTGTCATTTAAAAAACTATTAATCAACTCTGGGTTTTCACTAGGTATGGGTTTGGAATTTTGGCTTCAGGATTATTTTCAGGAAACATGGATATAATGATATGATTTTTATCCTTAGATCTGTTAATGTAATGTATTGTCTTAATAGGCTTCCTAATATTGAATCAAACCTGCATTGGTCAGAGTGGAATATATTCTCTTAATCTGGTATATTATTCTCTTAATGTATTGGTTTCTGTTTATGAGTATATATTTCATTCATTTGCATTAATATTCAAAAATAATATGTCTGCAATTTTTGCTTTTGTGTGTATATTGCTTTTATCAGGATGAGGTATCAATGTGATGTTTGCGACATAAGACAGATTTGCCAGTTTTCCTCCATTTTCTATGCTAATTTAGTTATCCTTAGGACCATCTGACCTAAGAAAATTTGGTAGAATTTCCCAGGAACATAATGTGGCCCGGTGCTGCTTGTGGGATAGTTCCTTAACAGTGCTCATCTAAGACAATAGCAGTTCATCTCGGTTTTCAAAGCTGTTTGAATAGAGTTCTGTAAAGCAGTCTCTTGTGGTTTAAAAGTTCCTTCTGTTTCAATGATTATTTCCCCTTTATCATTTCTTATTTTTTAAATATTAATGCTTTTTTCTTTTCCCCCCTTGATTAAGTTGGTTGGTGGTTTGTTAGTTTTGTCAAAACTTCCTTCTCCCAAAACAGGATTTTTATTTCATTGGTTGAATCTAATGATTTTGTTCTATGCACTACTTCATTCACTTCTGTTGTATTATCTCTCTCTGTGCTTTATTTTAGTAAAGGTTGCTCTCTTTTTTATTCTTTTCTTTATTTGTTAATTTGTTGCTGTTGGGAATTCATTAATTTCCATTGTCCATTTTTATTTTCATGTTTTTAAGGCTTTGGGTTTTCCTCTGGTTGCTGCTTTAAATGTATCCTATAGATTCTGATGTGTAAGATTTCCACTATTGTAATAAGTTAGAAATGCTATAATTTTCATTGTATTTATCCTGTCACCCAGAGTTATTTAATGGAAAGTTTTATCATTTCTAGGTGCAAGGGCATTTTTGAATTTTTATTTTTTTAAAATTATTTCTAGTTTATTGACTATGATCAAAGAATATTATTTGTAATATTTCTACTTTGAAGAAATTACTGATTTTTTTTTTTTTTTGCAACCTAATATACAATCAGTTTCTGTGAGGGTTCCATGTGTGCTTGAAAAAGAGTTTCTTTATCAGGTCATAAAATTCAATAGATATTTATAAAACTACCTTGCTGATTCTGTGGTTTAGATCTTTATAGCCTTATTTATTTTTTGTCCACTTAATATCTTCAGCTGAGAGCATGTTTCTAGCTTCTGTGCATCTCCTGTAATTTCTGTCTTATGAAGAGTGGATGTGTTAGTTGATGTATAAATACTCATATCTTAAAATAAAATATCTTCAAATGTTAAGTGATACACTAATTTGTCTCATTCAATGTTCTGGGCTCAAGTTCTGCTTTGGCTCTTATCAGGATCACCCCCCCTCCCCGTACCCCTGCCCGCATACTTTCTCATTGTTTAAGTTTGCATATTTCTTCAGTTTTAGCCTTTCTGAATCACTGATTTAGGGGTGTCCTGTATGTAGCGTGCAGTTTGGCATTTGCTTAGGGACCCCAAATTGCTGTGACTCGTATGAATGGTCTCAGCTCTATCATGTCTTTATTATTATTATTATTATTTCCGTTTCATTTTTTTCCTAGAGGCTGGTTTTTCTTCAGCCTTTAAGGACTCAGCCCCTTGCATGGTCTCTGGCGGAGGACATGGGGAAGGCCCGCAGGTCTAACTGGGTGGGGGCGTTCGGTCCTACCCGGTTCTGCTCCGACACTTTTTTGCTGAGAATGGCACTTAACGCAGTAATGTAGCTTCACAGACAACTTCGGAAATATCCCTGATGGCTGCAGCCTCTGTTTCCAATGACGAACTTCTTAATGCCTGATCATCTAGCTCGCTGTGGGTGCGATTCCTGCAGCCGACAAATTCAATGGGAGCACCGCCTTCTTTGGCACGGCCATTGTTTCTTCTCGGTTATCTTAGCAGTGAGCAACTCAGAGAGGCTGTCATGCTATTTTGGTTGAGTTTATTGTGCTTTCAATCTTTCAGTTTCCCTGAAGACATGATATTTGTTTTATTGTTCTTCTTTGTGACCTATATAGTGTTTTGGAGGATATGTAAAGGGATTCAGATTTAAGTGGCCACAAATACCTTAGCTTACCCGGAAGTTCCCCATTAATCCTTTCTTTGAAATATTTTAAATATTTTTCTTTTATCTTATTTCTTTGTTCTCAATAAAAGCTGTATAAAAGGCAACTAGCTTTGGAAGGTCTGAAATGTCTTTTATGATTAATGTCCTCTTTGCAAAAGAACTATAGGGCAATTAATAAAGAAATTAAAATCTATTGACATTTTAAAAAGCTGGTCATATTGTAGAGCAGTATTTATACCTCAGCAGTTTATTCTCTCAAAATTAATTCATAACTTGATGAAATTACAATTAAAATTCCAGCAGAATTTTTTCAGTTTGGAGTTGGATGAAATGATCCTAAAATTGATAGGAGACTGAAAATGATTGGAAAGAGTCAAATGAAACTCTTTTTAAACCCTCTTTACCAGATGTCAGTAACTGCTGCATTGCTGGTGGAGTCTACCCAATATGGTGTTGGCATAGAGAAAGATAAACAGATTAGTTAAACCAAACAGATAATCTAATAATAGAGCCCAGCATACATAGACAAAAGTGGTGTGCTAGCACAGTGGGAAAAGGATGCTTTCTTTAACAAATGGTGCTGGCACAACTGCCTATTCGTGAGAAAGAGAATATTGCAAGTCACAGGAGCTCAGTGTCTCATCAGTGGCCCATGTGTCTGTTGCAAGAAAGAAATGATACGAGACAAGCCTAGTAAATCAGACTGCTTTTAGAATGTAAAAGTCTTTACATATCAAACAAGGAATATAAATTTAACTTTATAAGAGAAAGTAGCGAACCATTTTTTCTATTGAGCAGAAGGAAGACAATCATATATGTATGTTTTAGAAAAATAATGGCAAAAATGGAAAGCATTTGCTAGAGAGGAGAAAATTAAAATGTGGAAGGTAGCTGGAAGCAGAGTATTTGCAGACAAGAAATGGAAGACAAAGGGTTTTCAGAACCAGATGAGGAGCCGTGAATATTGAAGAGGCAAACCTCTAAGTCAAACTTGATCTGATTTGTTATTTCGTCTAGAGCGATCTATCTTTTCCTCTGCTATATACATTTCACATATATTCCTGGTGTCATGTTCTTTTTTCCGCCTGTTTCATAGTTATAGTGGTTCAAAAAGAGTGGTATTGATGTTTATGCCACTGGTCTTGCCTCTTATAGCACCTTAGTCTTACTCTTTTTCAGCTCATGGAACTAGCTTTCATTGCACTAATCTTTCACCCCCATTGTTGTAACCTGGTTTATAGCTGTCAGCTCTCCGATCAAGTGCTCAAGGGAAACTGAGATCTCATGGCTCGAAATCCACCCCAGATTATCCCTGAGCATAAGGGGATACTCATAATCAAGAAATTCCTTAAATGCTCTATAACAACGTGTAGTGACCCCATCTGACAGGACTGTGCTTCTATCTGCAACACATACTTTCAGCTGTTGGTTGTCCATAGAAATGGTGAAACCCAGCTGAGATGCCACAAACTCACAACTGTTTTACTGTTAACTATTTGACCGTTAAGGCACAACTCTTTAAAAACAAAGGTTAGACTAAGTTTGAAGTCCAATCAAATTATCTGGTTCAAAATATCTATAAAAACTTGATACATAGAGAAACATGAAAATAACAGTAAAAGTAAGCCTTCAGTTCATATGAAAATTTGTTCTATATTTTTCAAACTATACCATCAGTTCAAACATCTAGGAAATAGTACCTTGCTTTCCTATTGTTATATTATTATTGCCTCTGCTATTATTATTACTATTATATATTTTGTTGCATTAGTTTATTGTAAATATTTTCTGCCATATACTATAATAGGTGTATGTATTCTCATTTTACTCTTATTCTCAAATCTTATTTTCTCAAATTATTTTATTTTCAGAACAATCCTCTGCGGTTTTAAGATATCTGTTTTAAGTCACATAGCTAGGAATTGTTGGTATTTTAACCAATATGTATATGATTTCAAAGTTCATACTATTCCCCCAGCATTATATTTTCTCCCAATTGGGTCAAAACAACCAATTGGAACAGAGAAAAGTCAGAGTCATTTTGTAATGCATTCTCAATTTGACCTTTGTTCCTGTGATCTCAATTTAATTGGCTGTGTATTCTTGCCAGCTAGGTTTAGAATAAGTTCATAGTTGTTAGATGGTTATGTCGGCTAATTTATTTAAAAATTTCAAACCCTCAATTTACTCATCTATAAAATAGGTTGTTCCATGGTTAAATAAGAATAAAAGTGAACTGTCTGGCAAATAATGTCTGGCAAATACTGACCACTAAACAAAAGATGTTCTTCACCTTTCCACCACATCCCTCAGAGCAGAGGTGTTTTTAGAGCCCTAAAACTTTGTACTTTATATTGCAAAGCTCTTGTACTGAGGCTGATAGTTAAACCAAAGAATAAATATCTAATGATGGGATTTTAGTATTATGGTAAACAAATGAAAAATAATTCTGTGTTGTAAGGCCTTGTTGTAGCATCCTCAAATCTCAGCAAATTACTGTATATTTCTTTCAAAATATGAAAATATAAGTTTAGATTAGTAGTCACTGACAAAATTAGGCATGGTAAAGAAGAAAAGAAGTGTTTAGAAGAGAAAGAACAAGATGGGCACACGGAGAGGTTAAGAGAATTAAAGTCTTTTGAAATGAAAACATACAAAGATTGGTCAGAAAATGGTGAAGAAATAATAAGGAATAAGTCATTAAACAAAACCATTCTAACAGAAAGCTTTGAATATTGTCAGCATTTAATAGTCATTTTATTCTCCTGAAGTCATAGTGTTAATAACAGTTTTCAAAATCCATTTGATTTGCCATGACTCCAAGAGTCATTATGGATTACCTATACCAGAGAAGCAAATGCTGAAGTGAAAATAATGACCTTCAATATGAAGGCACAGAGGCTGATGGCTGGCTGCTTTCACTGTTAAAAGTCAACAGAACAAGAAAAGATTCCCAGAGAATGCAATATTCAGGTTCCATTTTTCCCAAAAGTGACAGATGTGCATTGTGATTGCTTGCCAAGGGAAATTGTGCAGTTCTCTCTAGAGAGATTTTGGTATGGTTCTGCCAGGAAACAATGTATTACCTTACTGTCACAGTTCCTCTTCTTTCTCTTTGGGGGATAGAATCCTTTATTTAAAGAGCCTAAGTTTCCTTCAGCTGTGCTCCAAAGAATCTGGACTTCTATGACTACCATAGATGAAAGAATATCTTTGTGCTTCTGCAATTCATTTGATTGAAAATACACTCCAAATCTTTGTCAAGTGTACCTCCTTCTTAGATAATTCTGTGAGAGCTATTATATTTAAACAGACAATGAATGCATTTTAACCTGGTGACTCTAAGAGGTCTCTCAGCTGAGTAAGGTACTTATGTCCAAGTGATATACACAAATGTTCAAAACTATGTAATGTCAAAGAAGACAAACTGTTGGAAGTGTGTGACATATTTTGAAATTCACTGTACAGGAAACAAGGAAATAAAAAATGACCTGTCACTGGGACTAATTAATTGAAGAATCACTGGGTTGAAGCCTAAACAGAAAGAAAGACAGGAAGATGAATTTAGCTTTCCTCTTCATCAATATATATTGACATTGTACCTAACAATATAGCTATTGGATGAAGAATTGTAAGTAGACCTGACAGGTATACTGGCGAGGTCTTTTCACTTGTTTCATTCTAATTAGTTTACTTTGGAGACACATAAGCTTCTACTTAAAATACAAATAAAAAGTTGGGGTGCTAATAGTTTATTCTAAAAGCTTCACATCTCATTCCATCGGTGATGATTTCTTAAGTGCATGCAAGATAAATGTCAGATTCACACTCTTCAAAGATAGAAAAGGCATTGGACCTTTCCATTCAAGGAACTCTCACTCATTGAAGTTACTAGATTGCACCTCTGCAGAATAGAACTTAGTAGGCATTCATTAAAATTTTCATCTAGTTCTACAATGTAAGTGATCAGCAACTAGGGTAAATTTCTGCAATACAATTTGATCCCCCTACTCATATTAGATTACATTCCATGCTACAGATGAAACCAGAGAAGGAGTCATGTAGAAAGTCATATTCATTAAGGGAATGTATGATGAATCCCCATTCATGCAATCAACTACTCATTGTTAGTATTTAATATATCTCCTAAGCAACAGGCAGTATCATGCTCATAGGAGAATCACTAAACACTTTCTTCAGTCATTTGAGGTTCTGTTACAGTCAGATTTCTCAATAGTAATGCACTCCACTGTGCTTTTTTTATTTTGAAATATGCTGTTAGCCTCTGAGCTATTGCTGCATTCACACGTCCAGGCATCACGTTAGGAAAGGTGCTAATTTTGCTTCTCTGACCAATCAGAGAACTTCTGAAGACACTCCTATTGATGAGAAGGTGACTCTAAAGAAATATGTAGAGGCAAACTCATCTAATACTTTGTTCAGATGCTTTTGTTATATAACAGATATCACAACTCAGAAAAGAGACATATAGCCTGTTTCTCCATAGGTTATTGAGCTAGCTGAACACACCAGTTACTCAAATAGAGGAGTTAAGTTTGTTTATTTGTTTAACTGAATTTACTCCATTGATTTGAGACTGGATGATAGCAATTAGAGAATTAGTAAGATTTTTTAAAAGCCCCAACAGGTCAGACAAGAAGGGCAGGGATTGCAGCAGAGTCCTGACCATCCTGAAATGTTTAAAACAGGCTCAAATCAGTGAATGAAAAAGGTGAGAAATTCCAGGCCCCATTTTTGGGAGCAGTTTCTACTCAACACTCATAATGGAATACCTGGCTTGGATGAGGGTCTTGGGCCTGAATATTGCAGAACTGTAAAATCCAAGTTTTCATGTTCATTGCATGAAGATGACAAGGGGCAATGTATAAGTTTACCAGTTGCCAAAATAAATACCATGCAATGGGTTGGTTTAAACAATGGGATTTATTGGTCACAATTTTGAAGTTAGGAGAAGTTCAAAATTGAGGTGTCAACAAGGTGATGCTTTTCCCCTAAAGACTGTGGTGTTCTGGGGCTGTCTGCTGGCAATCCTTTATCTTTGGCTTTTCTGTCACATGGCAAAGCACATGGCTATGTTTTCTCCTTTCTTTTCTGGGTTCTGCTGACTTCCAGCTTCTACTTATCCTGGGTGGCTTTCCCCCTGTGACCTTCTCTACAAGTCCTCCAGCAATGAGATTAAGGCACATCCTAATTTATTTAGCCCCCATCTTAACTGAAAACATCTTCAAGAGGTTCCATTTACAATGGGTTCCCATCATGGGAATGGATTCAACGTGCAGAAGCATGTTCTTCTTGGTACGTATTTGGACCTACTACAGTTGAGGTAGGCAGAGACTAAGAATTTAATTATTAGTAATTCTCCTGATGCAAATGTTCTGTAACAAATGTGTGTGTGTGTGTATGTGTGTGTAAAATTGAAATTTACTTTTCATCAGCATGAGATCTGGCATCTTTGACATTGTCAGCAAGCAATGATTGTGAGAACTTGCAAGATACTATCATAATCATTTACCATAAAAGCATGTACTTCAGACTTTTTGTTAGTAGCTTATATCTTAAGATACTTTTAAGATCTTAAGGCTTACTGTTAATATTTATTTCAAATAAAATTAACTTGACATAAAGATCTCCTTATGGATTTTATATGTTAAAATTATTTTAATTGAAATATAATTATATTTTTTAATTGCAAGAGTAAAATGTAACAATTTGTGGGAGTGGTGATTTATGTATAAACCAATTATCAGGAAATTTCAAATGGTTAATTTTAGAAATATAGACTGAAAAGTAATAGAAATAACACCATGCACATTATCTAGAAATTGCTAGAATGACCATTATGTAATTTTTAAGCATATAAATGTTCATAGAGCTTTCAATAACAGCACAAATCAGAATAATATAGATCATCTTTCTAAAGATAGTAAAGAATAATAATTAGATAATATCACAAATAATTTTCAGGAATTATTTGGGCATCCATAAAATAAAACCAAGAAATGTTTTAAATTGTATTTAATTTTTAGTTTTTTTGTTCAGTTTTGACCTTCAGTTTTTCAAAATAAAATCCCTATTTGGAGAATCCTTGATATCTTGCAAAAGTAAAATAAAGGCTCAATATGTACTTGCTTTATTCAAAGTTTTAGAAGGAGGAATATGACTAAAACCATGTACAAAATATCAGTGATACATATTTTTTGATGTAGGCATTTCTTTTTTTTTTTTCGGTAGGAAACGTCTCGTTGACAGCTCAGAGCTTAATAAATATATATATACACATATATAAAAAACACATCTGCCCGCTCCGCCCCCCATGAATGGGTCAAGGCAGCTCCTTCCTGCAGGGGGCAGGGGAGAGAGGTCAGGGCAATGCCTATTTGCTCAAAGGCACCTGCCCTCCTCTCCCCACATGTTCCCCGCCTCCAGTTCCAATGCAGGGCTCCAGAGGGCAAGCCCTTCTGGGAAGGAAGGGGTGCTCCCCAAGCTTCCAACCACTCTGCCTTGGGGTGGGCTGCAGATGTGGAGGGCCATAATGAACTCTTTGGGACCCCCACCCCCACTCCCCGGTCCATTGTCCATGCTGGAACCGGAACTGCAAGTGCAGTGGGCTCTGCAGAGGGGTGGGTGGGGCAGTCCAGTGCTGGCTCAGTCTGATGGTTGTATTTTATGAATAAAATAAGACAATGCTGAAGAAAAAAATGATATCTTCTATAAATGTAAAACTCAGGAAACAGTGAATATTTATTATTGCAAATGTGTAACACAACAGGAGCAATTCAGCTAATAGTACTGAAAAATATTATTCTTGTGCTAATGTCACATTTTAGAAATGTGGTCACTCCAATTTAAAAAAAAAATACTTGTAATTTTAAAAATTGACAATATTTTAGGTTTTTGCTGATTTTATAAGTTTATGTTATGATAATATTTGGTTTTGATGGAATATTGTTTTAAGATTCAGTCACTGGGAATTTGGACAAAATATGGTTTTGAAAACATGGCGAGATGGCCAGGAGCCATAACTAAAAACCAAATCCAGGCCAAAACCTGCTTATCAGGATTTCTTGCTTTCCAAGACATAAAATCCTTTCCTTTACTATCTATAAGACAATTCTATAAACAGCCAATTGATATGTCAACCCGAATCCCGGTCACTGTCCCTTTGTTTCCATCCTATAAATCTCCCTTAGTTCTTGGATTGAGGAGACAAATATGAGCCTTTGCCTCCTGTCTCTTTGCTTGTTGAGCTCACAATAAAACTCTTTTTTTCAAAATCCTGGTGTCATAGTATTGACTTCTGTGCACATTGGATCATGAACCCATTGCTTGGTAAATACTTTAGAGACCCAGATGGGAATGTAAGGTTTCAGATTACCTATCCTAGGTTCTGTGGCCCTGTTGGGGAGTACGGACCCACCTTACTGACCCCGAGTAGTGCAACCAGGACGATTTTGTCTGGAAGCTCATTGATTAGTGTCCTCACCACTCCAGACCAATGCTTCAAAACCCTACTTTTTATTTTTGAGGAAAAAAATGGCTCTGGCAACAAATGTCTCCTGGGTGAGTAACCATGTATGGGTGCCTACTCATTTTTATCTGTGCCCCATAGGATTGTGAGTTTGAGTCCCACCCTTGTTGAAGGTTCAAGAGTCCCAACAGTAAGGACAATATAGGAGAATTTAGGATCTGGATTAAAAAGTATGTCTGAACTGGGAAATTTCCATGGTAACTTAGTGTAGCTTAAAATAGAAGTTCTTTCTGGCTGTAGGTAATAGAGACACACCATTGGTGAGCATGGATCAGGCAGTTAAATGCCACCAGAGTGACTGTCACCTCTTAATGAGGAGCCTCACCTTCCTTAGTGCAAGTCTCCTGTGCTAGGATAAGGTGATCAAGTACAGGAAAGAGTGACAATAAGTCACGTGCCACCTTCAAGACAATTTCCATGCAACTAGGGACACCTGGTCATGGGTTGGACAACTAGAGCATACACTGTTCACTAGGTAAAAGAAGTATCCCATGCAGGGCACATTGTAAAACAAAACATTGGCCCAAAACCCTGACACTTCCTTTCAGGGTATATGGTTTTCTCCTATTACTCACAGACAGAATTATCACCATGGGTAGTGCTCAAAGCATATTGAACTGTGGTCCTTTGGGATGTATTTTACAAAAACAGTCTATGTTCAGCTGCGAGTCCATGAAGACGAGAAAGAAGGTTTTCTTTTGTAATACAGACTGGCCTCAAAATAAATTATAATCAGAGGGACATTGCATGGAGAATTGCTCTTTATGTTATGGTACTGTCCTACAATCAGATCTGTTTTGAAAAAAGGGAAGAAAAATGGGATGAAAATCCCATATGTTCAATCTTTTATGTCTTTATTTCAAAATAAGAACTTAAAGAAAAAATGTAACATTATAGTTCAGAGGGAAGGGATTCAGGCAAAGCAGGCAAAACCAGAGTCACCTGACTTAGTTAAATGTTCAATTAACCTGTATTGCCAGATTCCAAACTCAGACGGTGATCTACACCTACAGCACCAGATGCCTCCTTCAGCACCCCCACTGAAATAAGACATCCAGAGGAACCCACCAAAAAGGGGGCACCTTTCAACTCTACAGCTCACATCAACAACTCCAACAAGAAGCTCAGGGAACTGCAATGGTGGGGGAGAAAAGTACTGATTTTTGGTATACATATATCAGAGCTAATAACTCTGTTTTGTATGAAGAATAGGCTTCTCTCCCTAACACTATAGCTATTACTAGGATTTCTGGGGCCATTGCCTGTTAACTTTTCCTAAAATCCCTCAAATGTCAACCGGTAAGCACTAAGTTAAAATACAGTCTCCCTATGGTACGGTTTCCTTTAGAAAATGCTTATAAGAAAACAGGGACCTAGACTGTAAGATCTTATAGCAGTCACATTTAGTCTGGATGGGAATTATTATTTCTGGATTTTGAGAGACTGTTTTATATACATAAAACCCGGTATTTAGGGACAAGAATGAAGCTGATCAGGTCAGGGTTAAAGTAATTCAGAACACAGGGGTAAGGAAGACACTGTCTATATTTTAGAACCACACATACTTTTTGAGACCAGAGGAAGAAAGGTTTATCTGGTCTGGAACCTAAATTTTCTGTAGCATGTAATTTAACTCAACCTGTCTGAATAGCTCATTTGAACAATTGAAACACATGGGGCTCAGAATGGGAATGAGGGCTTATAATTCTGCATAGTTTAATATAATGTCTATATACATCCCAGAGTATTTTGATAAGATACTCAGAAAGTATTGAAGGAAGAGAGAAAAAAAATATGGAACTCTTAAATTTTACCACTTGGGAATCCTCTGATACTGTGACAAACTTTCGGGACACCCAAATCAATAAGACAAGCCCTTGATCTTGAGGCTTACTCTTGTGAAGTTTCTGTAGGTAGTGGAAAAGCTTAGCTTACCTATAGTTTTGCCTAAGAGTTACTTCTGGAGGACCTCTTTTTGTTTCTCAGATGTGGCCTCTCTCTCTTTAAGCCTAACCCTGCAAATGAAATCACTGCCTTCCCTGCTACATGAGACATGACATCCAGGGGTGAAAATCTCCCTGGTGGCATGGGAGATGACTCCCAGGGAGAGTCTGGCCCTGACACTGTGGGATCAACAATTCAATCCTGGCCAAAAGGGGGAAAAGAAGTGTAACAAAGTTATCAGTGGCAGAGAAAGTTCAAATAGCGTAGAGAGGCTACTCTGAAGGTTGCTCTTACTCAAACTCCAGTTAGACATTGCATCTATTATAACCTGCCAAACTCCAACCAGAACCATCCCAGCCAATCCTAAAGAGCACCTAGGGCAATATATAAGATTCCACAAGAGTTGCTGCATAGAGTAACTTTCCAGAAACCTACAACCTCCAGATGGGTCCCAGGTCCAGATAAGTCATGAAACTTAGCCCAGCCTCTCCAGAGCATCAGAGAGTTCCATCTGCCTACCCCATGTTATGGACAGACCCTTCCAACATGAAAAAATTAAAATGGCCATAGCCCAAATACCCCTAAAGAGTGGGATAGAAAGATCAAAGGTGATGGTGGAGTTATACGTAGAAGATAGGATTTAACAAATGGCTGTGATTGCTGAATCATTAAATCAATATCCCTTTTAGTCTCCAGTATCCTAGAGCAGCTAGAAGTAAAAACCTAAAATTGTGGAATTGTAACCCATGCCATACTCTGAAATATGTTGCACAACTAATTGTGGTGCTGTGCTTTGGAATTTATTGCTTTTTTTGTATATATGTTATTTTTCACAAAAAGAAAAATAGTCAATTGTGATGATAAAAATAATTTGTGTCTTCTAGCCTCCTATATTCTGGAGCAGCTAGAAGAAAAAATCTGAGAGGATCATATGGTAGCCCATGACAAACTCTGGGATCTGCCCTGTAACTAGTTGAAGAGTGCTTTGAAAACTATTGCTTTTTTCTTTCTTCACTTTATATATATGTTTTATTATACAATAAAAAAGTTAAAAACAAAAACCAAAAAGACAGTCTCCTGTATATACCTGAATGTCCTATGTCACTGCTAGGACAGGATCTATTAACTCAACTAAACACTCAGATGACTTTCTCTTCAGAAAGAATAAATATGAGGCTCCCTCCAATCAAGTTTGTGCTCTTCAAGCAGCCTTAGCAAACTCAGATAAAGAGATCCAACTTGAGATCCCAGAGGATATTCTCCTGAAAGTGAGGCCTGCAGTATAGGCTTAAAGGATGCTGGGGAGCGCCAGAATTGCTGAACTGATCAAGGTAAAACTATGCCCCAATGTGAACACCCTTCATTTGAAGCAGTACCTCTTAAAAAGAGAGGTCAGGGAAGGTATCGAACCACTGATAGAGGTTTTCTCTGATATTGGTTGATGCAACCTTGCCAATCTCCATATAATACTCCTGCTTGCCTCTTCAGAAGCCCAGTACTAACCAATACAGGATTGCTGTTATGCCTCCAGGTAGTGGCTGCCACTTGCAACCTGCTGCAGAAAGCTGAAAAATTGACATAGGGACAATCAAACAAATATTTACTGCTCAGACCAAAGGAGGATTTTGGTTCCCTTTTGGGAGGATAGGCAAGTACCAGGTCATATTACTAGATAATCCCAACGTTAAATTAAAAGCAGATTCTTCTTTAAGCCCAGCCACCCTGCTTTCCAATACACGAGAAGAACCCATCCATGATTGTATATAAATGACAGAAGAAATCTATTCCAATTTACCTGTTTTGATTTGCTAATGCTGCTGGAATGCAATATACCAGAAATGGACTGAATTTTACAAAGGATATTTATAAGATTACAAATTTACAGATCCAAATCCATGAAAATGTCCAAATTAAGGGGCCAACAAGAGGAAACCTTTACTCAAGAAAGGATGATCATGGCTGGGGTTTCTCTGTCACACAGGAAGTCATATTCTCTGTCACATAGGAAGGCAATACCTGACGGCCCTTTGCTCCTGGGTTTTGTTGCTTTCAGCTCCTGTTTACAGTGGCCTCCTCTCTGAGCTTCTGTATATAACCAAGCATCTGAACTCTCAGCACTCTGTATCATTTCTTTTAAAGGATGCCAGTAGGCTGATTAAGATTCACCTTGGATGGGTGGGTCACATCTCCATGGAAACAACCTAATCAAAAGGTCCCACCCACAAGATTAGATTAGAAGAACACGGCTTTTCTGGGATAGCAAATTTCAAACCAGCACACTACCTGACCTCCCAGACCAACCCCTGGAGGATCCAGGTCATTAAAAATATCTCATTATAGGGCTACAAATGGATTCAGCTGTACTCAATTTAGTCTCTTTGGACTACAAAACAGCTAACATCTGTAGCAGAAATGACCCTCCAAAACTGAAGAGCTTTAGACACTATTCTTGTCTTTCTCAGAGACGAATGCTGTTTCTACATCAACAAATCTGGAGAGTTTATTCGTGAAACAACTAAACTCTGCGATATCACCACCAGGTTCCAAAACTTTCAACTTTCAAGGGCATCTTAGGACCATCTCACATTCTTTACTGATCTTTTCTCCTGGTTCCCTGATAGCTTAGATAGATCCATCTAACAACGCTTTTTAATCCTCTTACTCCACTTTCTTGGATTATTCCTCCTTTTCAAATTAACTTCCCAACTAATTACTTGATGCTCTACTCATGTAACCAACCACATATTGCTCTTCAAAGCAATCTCGACCCAAAGAACTCATGGGTACATCCAACTTCACACCAAGCAATTCCAATTCTCCAGCCCCTATACACCCCTAATCAGCATGAAATAGCCCGAGCAGTAGCTATTTCTCAAAGTGGGAGAATAAAACCAGGGAGGAGATAGCCAGGAGTCATATCCAAAAATCAAGATTCAGGCCAAAACCTGCTTCTCAAGATTTCTTGCTCTCTCGTAATTAAAATCCTTTCCTGAGTTTGTTTTATAGGCAGTTACACCCAGCTGCAGGTGGAAAATTGAAGCATGCGCAGACACATAGATACTTGCCCCTTGATTGACCTTGGAGGCATGAAGAACAAAAATCAGCTTCCTCAGAACCAAGATTATGGGGATAAGATGTCATTGTGAGCAAATGACATGCAAGGGACCTCTCAAAAAGGAAGATGAGATCTGGTCACAGGCATAAGGCATAATTTTACTATATATAGGCAATTTTAGAAAAGTCAATGAGAATATACTAACCTTATCTGATCACTGTCCCCACTTCCTTTTGTTTCCATCCTATAAATCTCTGTTAGTTCTTGGATCAGGAGACAGATTTGAGCCTTATCTTCTGTCTCCTTGCTGGTTGACCTCTCAATAAAACTCTTTCTTTTCTCAAACTCCTGGTGTCACAGTATTAGCTTCTGTGCACTTCTGAGAGCAAGCCCATGGGTTGGTAACAGTTTTGGTCTGTTCTGTTCTATGTGTTAATTGTTCACTTATGTTTGCATAATTCGGTTCCGTGTCTATCTTTCTAGCAACCTTTCAAATAAGCAAAATGCAATCTATATGAGTATTTCATATTTTTCACTTGCTGTTTTTTTCTCATACTCCTATATTCCTTATTTTTTCCCACAGTTCAACTTTTGTTTTGTTTTCTAATTGTTTTATTCACTGTGCCATATGTAGTCAACTAGACTACAGTGATTTTACAGGAAAAGGATATGTGTTGCACAATTTTTGCACAATTCATAATGATATAGGAAACATAGCAAGCACTCAACAAATACTTTTTTAAGAGACAGTAATTTAATAATAACTTTTTTTTTCTTTTACCAGAAATGATCTGGCCCCAATTTTAGACTATTGTTATATGATTCAAGGGGAAATGAGAGTATTGAAGGCACTCAATTTTAATTGAGTTTTAATTTTCAAAAGGTATTTTTGTGATTTCTAATTGGTTCTATAATAAAGGTACTCTTGGCAACTGTATTTGGGTTTGCTTATTTGTAGAAAGCCAAAATAAGAAGAAATAACAAACAAAAAAATAAAGAAATGCAATTCTCTTCCTAGAATCTCCCTGATAATATTATGTTTTAACTATACTTAGGCTCCTTCAGGCTGAATTTAGTGTGTAATACTAAAAATACCATCTAGGACAGCTGAGTTGTAGATTACAGAAGCTACAGCTGTTCTAGGGTAAACTTTTGATCAATCTCATTTGACTACCAGTTGTTAATTACTACCATAGCGATGGGTTTCTTTTTCTTTTTACAAACTAAAAAGACATGCTTAGCACTGGGCCTTTTATGCGGTGTGGAATACCCTTAAAAACCCTTCATGGTATAGCAATATAATATAATGAAGTAAAGAAATGGTTTTTATGTACAAGTCTACCAAAAATTGGCAGTGGGAAAGCACTTTTTGCATAAACTCCTGGTGATAGCTACAAAGTCAATAAAACAGGATAAAGTCATAAGTAGTTTTATAAATTGCACTGACTATAAGGTAAAATATACATGGCAAACACAGATGCTAATCATCCTAATTCAGTCTTAGGAATGGAACTAACCTCTAACTGAGGGGTTTGAAATAACATTTATTGAACATTTATTATGGTCCAAATATCATGTATTTTCACATACATAATCTTATTTCATCCTTGCAAGAATATTTGGGATATGTAGTATTTTTGACATTTTATAGATAAGAGGACTAATGTGCACACAGGGTAAATTTATTGCCTCAAATCACCTGTTCTTGTAGATATACAAAATAAAATTATTACAATAAAAATTTGAATTATAAGGACCACAAACCAACAAAGGACAAAAGAAAGTATAGGAAATTTACATGGTGTGATCAGAAAATCCAACTATAGTAATAGAAGAAGATCCCAGGGCATAAACTACTAATAGTATGTCAGATATGCCATTTTCACACCAGGAAGATAGCACATTAAAATGAGAAAGTATGATTTTAGAATCACAAATGGACTGACATTACTATTTTTGACCTCCAGGTGGGTGTGAAATAACATTCTGTGTAGCGGCTTATTAAGCAGCTGTTTTTATAGCTGTAAAAGTAGATATTAAGAAGACTTTCCAACAATCAAAAAATAAGAATAATAACACTCTTTGTAAAGTGTCCAAATATATTTGCTCTGAATTAATTCTTGCTAATGCTACTTTGCTGAAATGTTAATGTATTCAGGAAAGGTAGAGGTGTGATATAGAATAACACAACGACAAGGATTTTCTCGGAGAGCTATTTTACTTCATTTGCGTTGTCCGTGACTTTAATGAACTTAGTGTTAATGATGACAAACGGGAAGAAAAAATAAAAGCAGAGGCCACAAAAAATGGCTCGTAAGCTGAAAGGCAAAGGCCATCGTTCACATGTAAACAGGCAGTTGACTATAATTAAGGCTGGGGAAACGACGGCTTCTCCTCCTCCCCTGTTGTTGTCCCTCACATATGGAGAGCAAGGGTGGCATGGTGGCAAACGCGATGAACTTGAGACCTCAGGCTTGACTTGTCGTCCCTGCTTTGTGCTTATGGGTAATGTAACCTTGAATTCTCTCAGAGTCTCATTGCCTGAGATTCCCACTGTTAAAAAGAACATAACATGGTTTCCTGTATTCTCATGGTTATGGGGCAAATCAAGAATGGCAATAAGTGCATAGGAATGAACTCTGTGATCTCTCAAGAGTGACCGTGATGAGCAGGGGCTGTCCATCCTGGCTGCACCCCCAGGTGATTTGAACATTCTCACTGCCCAGGCCACATTGTAGACCAACTTGATCAAAACCTTGGGGTGGGCCCAGACATTCATGTAGTAATACTTTAGCACCCCAAAGGATTCTAATGGGTAGCGAAGGCTGAGAACTTTGGCATTAATAAGATGTCAAGAATACCCTTAACTCACGTTGTGCTGTTTTCTTTGTTCTGAAATGCTTATCAGTTACTGGTAGTAGGCCTACTGAGTCCAGAAGGCCATAGATTAGACTTACTCATTACTTATAAAGCATGTTGTAGCCCTTCCTCTAATATATCCATTAAGTTTTTCACTGAAAGAGCCACAGCATGATATTTTTGTTGTTCTTTTCTTGTTTGTTTTATTGTGAAATATATATACAAAAAAAGCAATAAATTTCAAAGTACATTTTAACAAGCGGTTAGTACAGATTCCAAAGTTTGGTATTGGTTACAGTTCCAGAATTTTCTACAAAGAAATATTAATATGATGATTCAGTAGTCAAACTCATTTGCTAATTCCTAACTTCTCTGTTATAACTCCTCCTTCTCCTTTGATCCCTTTCCCAATCCTTAGAGATATTTGAGTTATGCCCTTCTAACTTTTCTCATGTTGAAAAGGGATATTGACAATATGGGATAGGGGGATGTAATTGGTTGATGTTCTTGGAGATTACTGGCACTTCTGGGTTTTTGGACTTCTCTAACTTAGGAGTCATCTGAAGATTGTAGTTTTCTGAAAATGAACTTAATGCATGCAACTTTTGTAGGATCTCAGATATAACCCTGGGTGTTCTTTAAGGTTAACAGGAAAGATATTGGCTGGGGTTTGGCAAACCATAGTAATTAGCAACATCTAAGCTGCAGCTTACATAAGAGTGACCTCCAGAATAGCCCCTTGACTCTATTTGAACTCTCTTAGCCACTGATATCTTATTTTGTTACATTTCTTTTTCCCCTTTTGGTCAAGAAGACATTGTCAATCCCACAGTGCTAGGGCCAGACTCATCCCATATTGCCAGGGAGACTCACATCCCTGGACATCATATCCCACATAGGAGGGAAAGTAATGATTTTCCTTGCAGAGCTGGGTTTAGAGAGAGAGAGGCTACATCTGAGCAACAAAAGAGGTTATCTTGAAGTAACTCTTAGGCATAACTATAGGCTGGCTTAGTTTCTCTGCTACAGAAATGAGTTTTATAAGAGTAAGCCTCAATATCAGAGGCTTGACCTATTAACTTGGGAGTCCTTAGTCTTTAAGAACATATTAGGGATTTCCCAGGTAAGAAAGTTTAATAGTTCCATGATTTTCTCCAGACCCTCATGGGTCTGTCAGCCACAGACCTGAAAATCCCTCTTTGCTCTGAAACAATGAGATGAAAATTTACTTGAAAATCATTCAGATAATGCAAATTCTCATAACTGAGGAAGACTCTGTTTCTGAGACCTGCATTTTCTTTATTTATCATCTTCACTTTGTAAACTGAGCCTGTCCCTTTTGGCATTGGTCTGATAATGCCTGGGTAAGTGTGGGAAATAAATGCATTGAGAATTCCAGCATACGAAAGAGCGTATTGGAGGGTATTGGGATTTCCTCTTTAAGAATTAAATTGAAAATATAAATCTAGTTAATATAATTTTTGTTCAATGACAAAATGCTCAGCCACCTTCTTAGGCAATCAACAAGGAAGGGGAAATCTGAAGAAGAGTAAAGCAGATTTCAAGCAGGATCAAAAGTCAGTGATAACGTAGAGAAATAGGCAGGTGGTAAGGCCAGCTGAAGACACATGTGAGCTCCTGACGCCAAGTGCTGGAGTGACTAGGTCAGAGTTTGAAGTGTGTAGCAAATCTTGCACCTGCCAACCTCAATGTAGGGTGACCACACCAGTTGCTTAGCATTACTGGTGGGGAAGAGCTGGCTATAGAGAGCAAACATATGCAGAAATGCCCATGACAAGGCTGTGACAAACAAGTGTGGCTGCAGTTTGAATTGCCAGGAGGCCTCTCTTGCACTGTTTTCAGAGAAAAAATACAGAGAACAGCAGGGAATCAAAATTATTGCATTCTTATTTACTTTATTTCTGTATCCATTACATTTTAAATATTTATATAAAATAGATAGATCTTAATTGTATCAATGAATATTTTAGACTATGCTAGTAAAATACTAAAATTCCAAGAAGAAATTCGGCAGATTTTTAAAGTTTTTATTTTAAAATAATTTCAAACTTACAGGACAGTGGTAAAAAGAATGTAAACTCCATGCAGAGAACTTCATGATACCCCAACCCAGATTTACCAACTTTTAACATTTTGCCACGTTTGTTATTTCTATCTCTATATCAATTTGTCCATCTATCTATTTCTTTCTATATCTATTTTCTTAACATTTGAGAGTAGATTATATACATCATTCTCCATGAACACTTAATACTTCCATGTATATTTCCTATGAACAGGGATTTATGTAGCCTCATTAAGCACAGTTATCAAGTTCAAAAATCTCAACTTTGCATAAAGCAAAAATAGTCTATATTATAATTTTTTCAGCTGTCCCAATATTATCCTGTTGAACATTTTCTCCTTCATTATTAGATCCAGTCCAGGATCATATATTTACTAATTGTTATTGTCTGTTTAGTCTCTTTCTTTTTAATTGTGGAAACAAATATACACCATAAAAGTTTCTTATCTCAACCACTTCCAAGTGTAAAATTTGGTGGAATTAATCACATTCACCAAATTCTTAATTGAGTGGCTAAGCACCACTGTATTCAGTGCCTAGTTTTAAGTCTTGAATTTTCACCTTCCAGATTTATTACAAGTCATTTAACCTGTCTGTTCTTCAATTTATTTATGTGAAAGGTGGAGATTATGCTATCATAGGGTTGTTGTGAGAACTAATAAGTGCATTTTTTAAAAAGACACTTAAAAAATAAGAAATGCCTTTACAGTAATGACTTTGAATGTTAATGAGCTAAACTCACTAATTAAAAAATACACACACTGGCAGAATCAATTAAGAAATATGATCCATCTATATGTAGCTTACAAGAGACTTATCTTAGACCCAAGGATACAAATAGATTTAAAGTGAAAGGATGGAAAAAGATGTTCCATGCAAGCTGTAACCAAAGGAAAGGAGAAGCTCTATTAATATCAGACAAAATAGTCTTTAAATGTAAAGAAATCATAAGAGACAAAGAAGGACGCCATATATTAATAAAAGGGACAATTCACCAAGAAGAAATAACGCCAAGAAGAAATAACAATCATAAGTGTTTATGCTCCTAAACAAGGAGCTCCAAAGTACAGAAGACAAACATGGGCAAAACTGAAGGGAGCAACAGACATTTCAACAATAATAGTGGGAGACTTCAATACAACACTCTCCTTTATAGATTGAACAATCAGGAAGATGATCAACAAGGAAATAGAGAACTTAAACAGTTTGATCAATGAATTAGACCAGCAGACATATATAGATTGTTACACCACCAAAACACCAGGATATACATTCTGTGCTCATAGAACGTTCTCCAGGATAGAACATAGGGCACAAAATAGATCTTTATAAATTTCAAAAGATTGAAATTACCCAAAGCACTTTCTCCCATCATGAGAGAATTAAGCTGGAAATCAATAACCACCAAAGAACCAGAACTTACACAAATATATGGAGATTAAGTAATGAATTCTTAAAGCAACCTGTAGCTCAAAGAAGAAATTGCTAGAGAACCTGGTAACTATCTGAAGATGCATGATAATGAAAATACAATGTATCAGAACTTATGGGATGTGGCAATGGCAACGTTGAGAGGGAAATCCATTGCCCTTGTTCTAGTTTGCTAGCTGACAGAATGCAACACACCAGAGATGGATTGGCTTTTAATAAAAGGGGATTTATTTTGTTGGTTCTTCAGAGGAAAGGCAGCTAACTTTCCACTGAGGTTCTTTCTTACGTGGAAGGCACAGGATAGTCTCTGCTGGTCTTCTCTCCAGGCCTCTGGGTTCCAACAACTTTCCCCGGGGTGACTTCTTTCTGCATCTCCAAAAGCCTGGGCAGAGCTTCGAGTGCTGAGGTGAGGAATGCCGAGCTGCTAGGCTGTGCTACATTGCGTTCTCTCATTTAAGCACCAGCCAATTAAGTCAAATGTCACTCATTGCAGCAGACACGCCTCCTAGCCGACTGCAGATGTAATTAGCAACAGATGAGATTCACGTAGGATCGGTTTGTGTCCGCAGCAACAGAACTAGGTATGCTCACCTGGCCAAGTTGACAACTGAATCTAACTAACACAGCCCTAAATGCCTATATTAAAAAAGAAGAAAGAGCAAAAATCAAGGACTTAACTTCTCACCTACAGGAACTTAAGAGAGAAGATTAAACTAACCCCAAAGCAATAGAAGAAGAGAAATACCAAAGCCAAAGACTAAAGCACAATTAAATGACTTGGAGAACAAAAGAACAACAAAGAATCAATAAAAGCAAAAGTTAGTTCTTTGAGAAAATAAAATTGATGGACCCTAGCAAGGCTGACAATGAAAAAAGGAAGGAGGCAAATAAAATCAGAAATGAGAGGGAGTCATTACCACAGACCCTGAAGAAATTTAAAAAAAAAATCATAAGAGGATACTATGAACAATCATATAACAATAAACTAGACAACTTGGATGAAATGGACAAATTTATAGAAACACAAACTGTACTAATTCAAGAAGAAATAGAAGATCTCAATAAACCAATCAGAAATAAAGAGATTTAATCAGTCATCAAAAATTTTCCTACAAAAAAAAAAAAAAAGCACAGGGACAGATGACTTCACTGGCCAATTTTATTAAACATTCCAAAAAGAACTAACACCAATCCTTCTCAAACTTAAAAAAAAAAATTGAGGAAAAACGAACACCACCTAATTAATTTCATGAAGTTAACATCACTCTACTAACAAAACCAGGTAAAGACACTATAAGAAAGGAAAACTGCAGGCCAATCTCCTTAATGAATATAGATACAAAGATTCCCAACAAAATACTAGCAAATCAAATCCAATGACACATTAAAAGAATCACACACCAGGACCAAGTGGGGTTTATACCAGGAATTTTCAACACAAGAAAATCAATCAATGTAATACAGCACACTAATAAATCGAAAGGGAAAAATCACATGATCATCTCCATTGATGCTGAAAAAGCATTCGGTAAAATTCAACATCCTTTACTGATAAAAGCACATTTTAATAGATAGTAATCAGGGCAGGTCATGATGGCTCAGCAGGCAGAGTTCTCACGTGCCATGCTGGAGACCTGGGTTTGATTCCCGGTGACTACCCATGAAAAAAAAAAAAAAATTAGTGGTAATCAAAGGAAACTTCCTCGATATGATAAACGGCATATATGAAAACTCCATAGCCAGCCTTGTACTCCATGGAGGGAGACTGAAGACTTTCCCCCTAAGATCAGGATGAGACAAGGATGCGCTCTGTCACCACTATTATTCAACATTATACTAGAAGTTCTAGCTAGAGCAATCAGCAGGAAAAAGAAAAAATAAATCCAAAATGGAAAGGAAGAAGTAAAACTTTCATTATTTGTAGATGACCTGATACTATACTTGGAAAACCCGTGGAAACCTATGACAAAATTTCTTGAGGTAATAAATTTTCACTTCAGCAAAGTGGTGGCATGTAAAACAAAGTGAAAAAAATCAGTAATGTTTCTATGTATAAGTAATAGCCTAACTGAGGGGTCGTTAAGGAAAAAATTCCATTCAAAATAGCAACTAAAAGAATCAAGTATCTAGGAATAAACTTAACCAGGGATATAAAGGACCTTGTGCTAGTTTGAATCTATTATGTACTCTGAAAAGCCATGTTTTAATTCTGATTCAATCTTGTGGAGGCAGCTGTTTCTTTTAATCTTGATTCAATAATATGTTTGATTAAATTACCTCCATGGAGAAGTGACACATCCAATTGTGGGTATTAACTTTTGATTACATGGAGTTGTGACCCCACCCATTCCAGGTGGGTCTCGATTAGATTACTGGAATCCTTTAAAAGAGGAAACATTTTGGAAAGAACCAGAAATGACAGAAATATCAGAAAGGACAGAAACTGGAGAAACAACAGAAGCCTCAGAGACAGCAGAAAGTTCACAGCAGAGATGAAGATATGTGGAGAACAGAGATACAGATGTTTGGAGATGCTTGGAGTCCAACAGACGTTGCCATGAGATGTTAAACAAGCCAGAACCTGGAGAGAGTCAGGGGAAGTCAAGAGATGAAAGTCAGTTCTGGAGAAGTAAAGTTAGGAACCTCCGCAGGAACAGAGGATGAAAGCTCTGAACCTCCGCAGGAACAGAGGATGAAAGCAGCAGAGCCTAGAACCAACAGATATGTGTACCTTCCTAGATGATATTCAAGAATGCATCGACCCTCCTTGAATTAAGGTATCTTTCCCTGGATCCCTTAGTTGGGACACTTTCACTTCCATAGAACTGTAAACTTGTAACATTAAATTCCCCTTTATGAAAGTTATTCCAGTTCTGGCATATCACATTCCAGCAGCTTGCAAACTAACACAGACCTGTACACTGAAAATTATATAACATTACTGAAAAAAAATCAAAGAAGATCTAAATAGATGGAAAGATATTCCATGCTCATGGACAGGAAGGTTAAATGTAGTTAAGATGTCAATTCTACCCAAAGTGATCTACAGATTTGATGCAATAGCAATCAAAATTCCAACAACCAACTGTGAAGGCTTGGAAAAGCTAGTTATCAAATTCATTTGGAAGTGAAAGAGACCTCAAATAGCTAAAAAATTCTAAAAAAAGAACAAAGTGAGAGGAATAACACTTGCTAATTTTAAAGCTTATAACAATACCACAATGGTCAAAACAATCTGGTACTGGCAAAAAGTTAGAAGTATTGACCAATGGAATTGAATTGAGAGTATGGAAATAGACCACCAAACCTATGGTCAACTGATCTTCAACAAGGCCCCTAAATCCACTGAAATGGGACAAAGTAGTCTTTTCAATAAATGGGCATGGGAGAACTTGATATCAATAGCCAACAGAATGAAGGAGGACCTTTATCTTATACCTTATACAAAAATTAATTCAAAGTGGATCAAACACCTAAATATAAGAGCCAGTACCATAAAACTAGAAGAAAATATAGGGAAACATCTTCAAGACTTAATAATAATAAGAGGTACCTATAGCAATGAAAGAAAAAACAGATAGATGAGATATAACTTCCCCAAATCAAATGCTTTTGTGCTTTAAAAGACTTTCTCAGGAAGGTGAAGAAGCAGCTAACTGAATGGGAGAAAGTATTTGGAAATCAAGTATCAGATAAAGGTTGATATCATGTATACATAAAGAAATCCTACAACTCAACAACAAAAGAATAAGCAACCCAATTATAAAATGGGCTAAAGATATGAATAGACATTTTTCCAAAGAGTAAATACAGATGGCTAAAAAGTGCATAAAGAGATGCTCATTTTCTTTAGTTATTATAAGGGAAATGCAGATCAAGGCTAAAATGAGATACCCCTCATACTTATAAGAATGGTTGCTCTTTAAATAAACAGGAAACTACAAATGTTGGAGAGCATGTGGAGAAATTGGGATGCTTATGCACTACTAGTAGGGATGAATAATGTACAGCCACCATGGAAGACAGTTCAGTGGTTCTTTAGAAAACTAAATATCAAGGTGCCGCATGACCTGGCAATATCACTACTCAGTATATACTCTGAAGAGCTGAACGCAGCGACGCAAACAGACATTTGCACACTGATATTCATAGCAGCATTATTCACAATTGCCAAAAGATGGAAGCAATCCAAGGGCCCATCAACAGATGAGAGAATTAACAAAATGTGGTATATACATACGATGGAATATTATATAGCAGTAAAATGAAATGGGATCCAGAAACATGACAACATGGATGAAATTTCAGGACATAATGATGAGTGAAATAAGCCAGACACAAATGGAAAGATACTGTACGATGTTCCTTTTATGACCTTGGTAAAGATGAACTTAGAGGTTTATAATACAGAATATAGAGGATCTAGAGATTCATTGGAAGCTAGAGATGAATGAACAGTTAGCTAACGAGGTTGAACTTAAATGTAAGGGAATGGATAGAAGTGAAGGTAGTTCATTAGTGGGTCTATAAGTAATATTTTCATTTTGAGGGTGAAAATTATTGAAAGTGGTTCTATAGAGCCATATACCCCACTGATTAACACTAAAAATATAAAAACATTCTTCCATGAACCACTTCAAAAGTATGAATCTTAAACAAAGAGTAATTAACATAGAAATATAGGGGGGAAACTACTATTTGTGGTATGGGCAATGTTTAGCAGGAAGATAGCAGTAGAACCACAGCAGTACGATGGGTAAATAATTGGGGGGAAAGGACAAGAGTTAAGGGGAGATTTGGATTTTCTCTTTGGTGAGGATGTGTTTATTAGATATTTTTCTCTTGGGAGCAATGACAATTGTCTAAAAGTGAGAGTGTGGATGGTTATACAACTAAGTAAGGATAATGTGAGTCATGGACTGTTGACTTTGGACACTATACGTGATGCCCAATGAATGGAGGTGGCCAAAGGATACAGTAATTGAGAAGTAGAATGATGAACTATAGTGTAGACATATGATCAAATATTGTGCTTTCACAGAAAGGAACGAAGTCATGAGGCATGCAGTGATGTGAATGAACCTGGGGACATTATGTGATGTAAAATAAGCCAGAAACAAAAGAGCAAATATTGTATGGTTGCATTTAGAAAATACTTATAAGAAAATTGGGGCATAGATTGTAAGCAGTCACATTTAGTCTGGAGCTATAATTGTGCTTTCTAGATTTTTAGAATCTGTGCTATATATATGTATAACCTGGTATTTTCCTGAAAATTTGAGTACCTGTGTGACACCTAAGACTCACAGTTGGAGTTCTGCAGGTCTGAAAGGCAGCATTGCCACATACAACACACATTAAAGAAATTGAAAAAGAGATCAGACTTCAATTAGAGATAAGAATGAAGCTGATTGGGTTGGGACTAAGATAAATCAGAATACAGGGGTAAGGAAGACATTGTCTGTATTTTAGAACTTCAACTACACTGTCAGATCAAAGGAAAAGAGATTTATTTTGTCCAGAACCTAAATTTTCTGTAGCATATCATCTAACTCAAACTGTCTGGATAGAACATTCAAATAACCCAAAAACATGGTGCTCAGAATGGGAATGAGGGTTTGTAATTCTGCATAGTTAAGTGTAATGCCTGGAGACATGCCAGAGAATTTTGAGTAAATAATCAAAAAGCACTGGCAAAGTACCTTGAGGGAAGAGAGAAAAAATATGGAACTATTAAACTTTACCAGTGGAGAAACTGCTGATACTGTCTCAAACATTAGGGGTTCCCAAGTCAATAGGCCAAGGCCTTGATCTTGAGGCTTGTTCTTGTGAAGCTTATATATGTCATGGAGAAACTTAGCTTACTTATAGTTAAGCCTAAGAATTACTACGAGAGGACCACTTTCATTGTTCAGTGTGGCCCTCTCTCTCTAAGTCCAAATCTGCAAGGAAAATCATTAATCTTTCCCTTACATGAGACATGACATACAGGGGTGAAAGTCTCTCTAGCAATGTGGGATATGACTTCCAGGGATGAGTGTGGCGCTGGCATTGTGGGATCGATAATGCCTTTTCTGAACCAAAGGAGGAAAAGAATGCAACATATTAAGGTATCAATGGCTGAGAGAGTTCAGAGTCGAGAGGCTATTCTGGAGACTACTCTTAAGTAAGCTTCAGCTAGATATTGGTATTTACCAGGGTTTGCCAAACCCCACTCAAAACCATTTCTGCCAGTGTTAAAGAACACCTAATGCTCTATCAGAGAATCTACAAAGGTTCCATGCTCTATGATTGCTTTCTAGAAACCTACAACCTCCAGATGGGTTCCTAGGCCAGATAAATCCTGAAACCCAGAGAGACCAACGTCTTCAGAACATCAACTAGTTCCATCCCCCTACCCCATATTATCAACGGTCCTTTCCAACATGAAAAATTTAAAATGGTCACAGTCCAAATACCATTAAAGACTGGGAGGAAGATCAAAGAAGAAGGTAGAGTTATAACAGAGAAGATGGATTTAACAGATAAGTATGGCTGTTGAACCATTATATTGATATCTCTCCTAGTATCCAGTGTCTTTGAACAGCTAGAAGGAAAAACCTAAAATTGTGGAACTTTAATCCATGCCAAACTCTGAAATCTGTTCCATAACCAGTTGTTGCAGTGTGCTTTTAAATTTACTGCTCTTTTGTACATATGATTTTCTCACAATAAAGAAAATAAAAAATAAAAAAATAAAAAGCATACATTATTTCCTCAAAAGCCTTTTTAAATGTAAACTAAGCACATAGCATCACGAAACCACTAAATCATTATGGTTTTTCTCTCCTAACTGGCTTCATCAGGTGAATTAGGTTAGAGGAAGAGGTATGGTTCTCAGAATAAACTTCCATTAATAAATCGAATTTATCTCATCACCAAGAATGCAGCAAAAGCTTGCAAAGCTTGAAATCATTTTTATATGATTAAGGTGTTTCAAACAAGTTATACACGTGTTTAAGAATCCATAAAGTGCAGAACTTAAAGAGAAATGGTACCCTGTTACCATCCTTCCTACTCTCACATTTATCTCTCAAAGTGATGAGTTAGTTTTTAATTGAAGAATAACTTGTATCTACTTAATCTCTCTGTCCCCGACCATGCCCTCTCGCCCCATTCAGGAAAAGGTACAAACTCTAAGACTGCAGAGTGAAGCTTTACAACGTGAACACAGGCATGTAGCCACCACTTACAGGAAGCTGTAGAACTGCGATGGCCAATTCAATAGCCACAGCCACATGTGACTAATGAGCACTTAAAATGTGGCTAGTGTGACGGAGGGACCAAACTTTACACATTATTTAATTTTAATTAATTTAAAATTTAAAAACTCATCATTGATTAAGTTACCAGACAACTTAAAGTTTGGTATAATTTGGGTATGTGAATCTACTTTCGCAACGTAAATTTAAAAAAATCTAAAAAGCAAATGAGAATTTCTGTTGAAAAGTTAGTATTCGAATTGAGATGGGCTATAAATGTAAAAAACACAGCTGATGGCATAGATAGTAGAACATAATGTAGCTATCTCATTAGTAATTTTTTGTACTGATTCCATTCTTTTTTTTTTTTTTTTTTTTGCATGGGCAGGCACGGGGAATTGAACCCAGGCTCCGGCATGACTGTGAGAACACTGCTTGCTGAGCCACCATGGCCTACCCTCTGCTAATTCCATTTTGAGTTAGATAAAATATATTAGAAGAATTCATTTTATCTGTTTCTTTTTATTGTTTCTTTTTAGTGACTACTAAAATTTTAAAATTATATGTAGAGATCATATTATATTTATTTTGGGTAGCACTGATCTAGACTGTTACTAGTAAGCTGGGGCCCAAATCTAGCTAGCAGTAGTAGATTGTTCTCTTTACTGGTGTATGCTGTATAGTTTTCTATTGTATGAAACATCATCATATATATATTTATTTACCCATCCTACTGTAAATGGTCCTTTGGATTGTTTCCACTTCTTGTCTTATTCTCTGCTATTTGCTTCTAGAAACATTCAGCTTCTCTAACCCTTCAAGGTCCCAATTTTCGGACTTTCTCTGTCCCTACCATTTCTATTTGCAAGCTCTCCTCTAATTCTCCCTTGAGCTCATTTCCTTCTTGTAATATGTGGCTAAATGCAGTCTACAGCAATCAACATACACTTTAACATTCTGTTTTCCAAACTTTTCCCCAGCTTCATGTATCTTAGGCTATAATTTTATTAAATGCACTGTCACTGCATAGCATGGACTTCCTACAATCCACCTTACTAAATTGTTTCTTCACCACTGCTACCCTATTGTAATGCCAATGACACGTACTTTAGAATTTTTACTACAACAGCAACTCCACTCATGGTCCCAACTTCTATTTCAATCAGAATGTATTAATTTCTGAAAAGTTAGCCCCCAGTTTTCAGGAGCTTGTCATAACAAGATTTATTTCTTGTTCACCTTATACTTTAGCTTGTACTGGCTGTAACCACGTATCAATCTTTTTTTCTTCAGTTGCTTTTGTCATTTTCAGTGACCTCACTATTTGAATGTATCACCTTCATTCAGTCAGCAGACAAAGGAAGAGAAAAAAAGAGAGAAAGAGAGAGAAACAGAGATAAGACAGAGGGTAGGGGCCAGCCCTAAAAGAGGCAGGCATCACTTCCACAGCCATTCTACTAACTCCAGGGTGGCTAGGAATCCAGTTCCATGGTTTGCCCAGGAAGGGGAATAATGTGGATATTGGGAAACACTGCCATTTTCTGTTGTAAAATCCTTTGAATGCCACTGTGGCATCTTCCTATGAAACTGTCTTATTTCAGTCTTTTAATCATTTACTTCTCTTTTTTTTTTTTTTTGGAAATTGCTGTAAACTATATGTTGGACCTCATGCATTGGTATTTTATATCGTTTAATCTTTTCCTCTCATTTTTTCATTTTCTCTTTTCTAGAATTTCTAAACACTTTCCAATTAAAATTATCTTTTGCTTTTTAAAATATTGTTTTTTGTTCCTTGAGTTGTCTTTCTTGGTCATTTTAATCTTGAATTCTCTCCTTTATAGTATAAGAATTCTTACAATAACGTTGGTTCCTCTATTGTTTACATTTAAGAATAAAGTGATAGAAAAACTGAATAGAAACTGTGCATATGTTGGTGAGCCTTTTAACACACTGACTTGATTCTGTGAAGATTGGGAAAGAAAACATCAGTGAGCTCCAGGCCCTTCAGCTACAAAAATCTGGTTGGCTTAATGCTGGGATTCTAAAACCATACCCAGTTTCTTTGTTCTCCCCAGACACTTTCTTCAAGGAGTGACTCCAAATGTTTGTTTTATTTATTCTTTAGGTGTTTCCTGAACACATGCATTCTTTCATGGTGGTTTTGGAGAAAAGATATTAATAGCATTTCCTCATGCTAGCACTGCTTCTTCTCTTACTTAAAATCTAGAATACAGAGCCTCTCCTGTGTTTTATCCAGCAGGCCAACTGCTGCCTTTGCACTTAGAGAGTGTTTTCCAGCCTGATTCATCAATCAACTCTCCTCTGTCTACCTTCTAACTTCCAATTATTTAATGAAATCCCTTGTGCGCATGTTGGTCTATACCAATACTGCTTTCCTATTATGTGCTTGTAGACTTTTCTCCTTTATTTTCACTTACATTAAATTTTGAAAAGTAGAGCATATTTTAAATCTAGAATTTGAACAGAAGTTCCAGGTTGCTATAGTTAAATTGATTCCGCGAGGGCATTTCTTTTTCTGGAGGCTATCGAGTAGTAAGACGGAATAAAAACATAAAGTTATTAAGTACTAGACAGAATATTGATTCCACTTGGCTACCCAAAGTAAGTGTAGTTTGCCAGTAATTTCCCACTTTGCTCTTTCTCTGAAGCCAGGAACATACCTTGGTTTTCCTCTAACACAGAGCAGGGATTAGCATTTTTTTAGGTGTGTGGTTTACATTAAATTTTAATTTGGAGGCTAGTTATAAGCTAACCTCTGTCTCTTAGTCTCTCTCATACTTCAAAGTATTATGAACCATTTCTTTCTGGTGTATTGATAATTGATGTTATGGCAGAAAGATTCCAAGGTCTCAGTAACTAAAATATAAAGCAGTTTCATTTGATGGTGGTTTAACAGAAAGTGCTACCAAATAATTGATAGGGAGTTTTTATTTAACAGGAGAACAAATCTTGTTTTCTCCATTCTACACCAGAGAATAAGTTGAAATCAGTTCTTCTAGCTAGCACTTACTGGATGTCAGATACTTTTCTAAGAGTTTTACATGAATTATCTTGTTTAATACTCTCATAGTCCTATAAAGTAAAAAGAAGACATATTAACTCCACTGTATCAATGATAATGTTGAGTACTAGAGAGTTTATTATTATATGCCTAATGTTCCATGGCTGGCAAGTATTAAAGCCAGGATTTGAAACAAGGCTTCTGATTCAAAGTCCACATACCTAACTGTTTTGTGGGTGTTTCTTCAACTCTTCATTCTTTACCATCATAATGATTTCTGCCATGTCAGGATCCCACTCTGATGGTCTTCTGCTATATTTATGCTCCCCAATTCTATTATATACTTGACATTTGTCTTTTAATGGATTCACTTCTCTAATTTACTTAAACAAATGGAAAGCCATAATTGTTTGCTTGTTACCAGGGTGACAGCAGCATGATTGATGAAAAGGCATATCCTCTGACAAACATGAATAAAAGACTAAAATTGCGTTTATTGGAAAAATATTTGGAAATTTATATAGAGCAGTATACAAAACAAAAGACAAAGGGTGCACCAGTGGTTCAGTGGTAGAATGCTTGCCTGCCAAAAGGGAAACTGGGGTTCGATTCCTGGCCCATGCAAGCCCCCTACAACCCCTCCCCCGAGAATGAAAACTCAGCATATTTGCAAATGGAGATATTTGAGTTTGTTGGGTCTCCCAACTTTTCCAGTGGGGCAGATAGCTGCTTACAGGATTCTGCCAAATATTAGAAGCTTAGTTTTTCTATTCTGAAGTTGTTTTTTAAAAATACTATCCTGGTTAGTCCAATTCCCCTGACTGCTCTGAAGACCCTAATTACATGTATCCCTGTATGTCAAGTAAAAATAACTGGTTCAGGAAAAGCCCAGTGCATTCCCGGGGGTATACTGTTTAAAGGGTAAATCCAAGGTCAGTTCCCAGGTATCATCCCTTGACAAGCCTAAGCTTCAGGACTGCCTGAGGTCCATTCCTGCATATACAATAAACTAAAGGTAATCACATGAAGTATTTTTTTCTCAATTTCAGCTGGACTGTCACCAGCCAAAGTGCTAAGCCCAAACCCTGCTCTCTCTTTTATAGAAAGGGACATTAGGATTCTTATAAATTCTGACATCCAATTTGGATTTATTCCTTGACATTGTCTTATGATTTTAAAGAAAATTGAAATGGGCAAAGAAAACTTCTTCACCATGTAATTCAATGTCATTGAATGCCCTAAATCGGTACCACCTACAAACAACCAGAGTCGACTCTGTCTTTCATATTTTACACATTAGGACGCTCCACTCAGGTATACTGCCTCCTAGATTAGCTAAACCACTGGTCAATACAGATAGACACTCTAGCAAACTGATTTGGTTAACAAGTATTTTGTTGTTGTTGAATTTACATACAGTAAAATAGACTTTTTTGCATGTCACAGTTCCATGAGTTTTAACACACATGCAAATATTTATAACCACCACCACCAACATCAGGACGCAAAGCGATTTCATCACCTCCAAAACCTGGCTTCTGCTGCCACTTTATGAACCACCTTTCTCCCTTCCCTTAATGTCTGGCAAACATTGATCTGTTCCCTGTCTCTGTTAGTGTTTTTTTTTTCCAAAATGTTGTGTCAATGAAATCTTGCAGCATGTAACCTTGTAAGCCTGACTTCTTCCACTCAGTATAATGCCTTTGATATTCATTCAGTTGTTGTATGAATCTATAAGCTGTTTCTTTTTATTGCTAAATAATTTTCTGTTGTATGGACATACCATTCTGTCTATTAAGACCTAGTAGAATGGGAATCCAGGGTCAAATGGTAAGAGTATGTTTAATTTAATGAGAAACAAACACCAATCTGTTTCCAGAGTTGCTGTATCATTTTGCACTCCCAGCAGTGAAAGAACATTCAGGGTTCTCCAGCATCACTAGATTTTGGTATTGTCATTTATACACTCATTTATGTTTTAAGCCATTCAATTGGCATGTGTGGTAACCCGTTGTGGTTTTAATTAGTATTTATCTAATGGCTAGAAAGGTTGAGCATCTTTGTGCTTATCTATTTTTTAGGAAAGTGCCTCTTCAAATTTTTGGCCAGCATTTTATCAGGTTTGTCTTCTTCCTCTAGAGATTAGATCATTCTTTAAATATTCTGAATATGAGTTCTTTCGTAAATAAGTAATTTGCAAATATTTTCTCCCAATAGCTTGTTTTTTCATTGTTTGTGTCACTTGAAGAGCAGAACTTTTTAATTTTGATCAAGTCCAATTTATTAGTCATTTTTATTATTGTTTAAACTTTTGTGGTTGGATTTAAGAATTTTTTTTTCCTCTGCCACACAATCTCAAAGTTTTTCTTCTGAAAAATTCACTTTCTTTAATATTTAATTCTATGTGTTTTTTTTATGAAGTGTGAGGTATTGAGGTTCATTTTTTCCATTCCCATTTGTTGAAAAGACTATCCTTACTTCATTGAATTATGTAGTTCTCTACCCAATTTCATTGACCTATGTGTCTATATCCCTTCACTAATGCCATACTTTCTTGATTACCATAGCTGTAATTGAAAAGTTAGAATTTAAGGGATAATTATGGCTGCTGAATCATCACCTAGGTATTCCTTTTTACTTTCTGAGGGAAATACCTGAAATCTCCAAACTATAATGCTCTGAAATCTGAAATGACTGTGAAAGCTCTTTTCTTGTGCTTTCATGATTGTAAGAGTTGTTACTCCCTTTATCATAAAGTAACTTGTAGAGCAAAAGCCCTAATGCTAATGAAAAATTTGAGTCAGCCATTAACTAGTTCTAGCCCTTTAAGTTTGTAAGTTGTATCAACTAGACTCTGCCATTGAAATGAAATGCTGCCTCCCTTCCTTTTGGCTTGCACTTTTGAAATAAAAGTCTCCCTTTCCACTTAGACTTGATTATCTGAAATTGTAATGACTTCATCTCCCTTTGCTACAATACACAAATACCTTAAATCCCCTAAACTCTAAGAGACAGATTTTTGGGCTGATAGACCATCTGATCACGTGCTTCACATCTAGCAAAATAAACTCTTTCTTTCTTTGAAATCCCTGTGTCCCAGGAATTGGTCATTTGAGTGCATAAGCAAGAACTCACCACCTTTGTTTAGTAACAGAGCTTTATAGTAAGACCTGAAGTTGGATACTTTGTGTCTTCCAACTTTATTTTTCTTTTTTGATATGGTTTTGCTTATTTTAGTTCCTTTATTATTATTTTTTTGTATAAATTTTGGAATTCACTTGTGTTTATCTACATACTTGACTCACTATCTCAAGTCCCCATTCTTGCTTTGATTTGCAGTGATCTCTTCTAATCATTAACCATTTTGTTATCTTGAGTTCCCAAATGGAGACTCCAATTTAAATTACTGTCCTGCTTTTGGTTGCTTTCTAGCTTACACTGAAAAACTTTGTTTATCTCCTAGAAATAGCTGTGACTGTCATCTGTCAAGTTCTACCTGATAAGTGAGAAATTCTCCAAAAATCATATGGTATTTGACACTAAAGTATATGAATATGAATTTTCAACTTTAGATCTGTTTGTTTTCTGAAAGGTTTAAAGAGACAGGGGAGTGAAACTATTAAAATAATCCAGTTTTAAATTAACTGTGTATTTCAGCTATCCAAGTTATTGATACCTATGTGAACAATTATCAATCAATAATTCCTTAATCAATTTATTAAGAAAGATCAATGTTGAAGGCTTTTATTGTTGTCATTTGTTGTTGCTTTGGTAGTCATTATTGACATATCAAAGATGGCAAATGGATACTTTGGTCAGGAATTCCATGCTCGTGGGTGTGGGAGATTGTACTCCCACAGCCCATCCAACCCTATTTACAGAAAAGAAAAGATTTATCTCTTTTTAAATTTAGTTTCCATTTTGGGGGGGTTATTCTTTGGAAATCTGTTATGATTGGCTGTCAATGAGCTAAGTCCCACCCTGTTCTCATTTTAGTACCTGCTTTACAAATTCACAACATATGCATTAAGGATAAAAGAATTAACTTGATATCCTAAGTTTGTAGATAAATTGCATTCACACACTCTAAAGCAGGTTTGAGAATGGTTTGACTTCAACTTTCTATTAAAAATTTGGTCCACAAAAGGTAATATTTTAATAATCCATGTATTTCAGGGAAGCTGTAACCAAGAAATCTGGATTTAAGGGATGATTTTGATTACTGAATCATTATACAGATATTCTTTTTTGCTTTCTGGTATATTGGAGTAGACAGATGGAGTAGACAAATCCTTGAAATCTCTGAACGTAATGCAGCTGCCTTGTTCTCTGACAATGACTATAGAGCCCTCATCTTCTGCCCCGTGAGTGTAAAAACCTTTTGAATAACCTCAATTGTACCCAGTTATCCAGTTGTCTAAATTTAGAGTTTTGTTACCATTAAAGATAGTCCCTAATGTTGATTAATTAATATCTTTATTAATGAAGGATCCTGGGTCAGCCCAGAACTAACCCACCCCACGTCCAAAGTTATCTTGATAACCGAGACAAGAGCCAACCAAATGGGTCCACCTGACATGCCCAGTAGCTTACACTTTAACCTACAAGTCACCCATACCTCATTCTGCCATTTTCCTATATGGATTCTCTGCCTAAGCATGTCATCTGCACATGCTTAACAATTAGATCACTTCTAATTTCATCATTTGGGGCTACTGTGCTCGTTGTCCTAAAGCCTCCCCATTTTTTACTCTAATAAAACTATTGGAATTATTGCAAAAGTTCAGGAAGACGGATTTTGGGCTGACAGGCCACCTGCTTTCTTAGTATGCACCTAGTAATAAACTCTCTCTTTGAAACCCTGGTGCCTCAGGAATTGGTTATTGAGCATGTCGGGCAAAAGTATCCAAAGCCTTTGCCTAGTAATGAAAGTCCACATTTTAGAAAATCCGCTTTGTGGGTATATGGTTGTCCTAAATCTTCAAGCTTGAATATATAGCCATACTTGCTTGGAAAGTAGAAAAACCAATACAGGAATCATTTATCTATGGATTTCCTCTGAAGATGAGCTTTTCAGGGCCCTGAGCATTATACCTCCTGGGTTGAGTTGCTAAAGCTAAGAATAAATATGTCCTCTATTATTGCTCAACTAAATTATTTCCACAAGAATTGCTTTAATGAGAAAGCAACTTCAATTCTTGTGAACTACACTGACTAGATAATACCAGTCAGAAAATTGGCTGTAAAATGCATATAATTTTATTTCCTAACTATCACATTCTCCTCTAAAATTTTCTCCTTTGAAATCTTTTCTGTCTAACTTGCTAAGTGTACTTAGAGTATCTTAGCCTATTAAATGACTAGAAAACTAGTTTACAGTTTAAGAATTTGAAAGATTTTACATAGTTTCATTAAGATTTACAATCAAGTTGGATCAGAGTTTCTCACCCACAGCACCAATGAATGGATAATTCTCTGTTGTTTGGGGCTGTTCTGTGCATTGAAGGCTATTGAGCAGCCTCCCTCGCCTCTTCCCACCAGATGCCAGTAGCACACTCTTAGCCCAGTTTTGACAATCAAAAATGTCTCAAAAAAAAAATGTCTCCAAACTTTGCTATGTGTCCTTGGGGGTAGAGGGCACCAATGCCCCAATGCCCCTCAACTGAGGACCACTGAGCTAGATAACTATACCACTTTGTAGTAACCTTATGCCTTCATGTAATGCTTAAGACCTCAATCTGGAAACAAAGATTGTTAACCTAAAAACAAAAAAAATCAAATTTTAGAAAAATGATATTAAAATTGGTACAATAAAGGTGAGTTAGAATGCATTAACATATATATTAAATCCTGTATTAAAATAATCCAGTGACCATGATATCCTTAATTGGGCTATTAGAGAGCAATTGTTTGTGGGATAGGATGAAAGTACTCCAGTCAATTCATTTTAGAATCGCATATCTTCATATTTATTGTTGCAATTTTATGCAATTCATTTATGAAATGAATCTATCCTTCCAGTTATTTTTAACTCATTTAAGTTCTTCTTCCTATCCAAGCAGGAAGTGTGTGCTATTTTTTTTATTTTACTTTTCTTTTATCTTCCTACGAGAGATTAGTGACTAGTAATCTAATTCTCTTCTTCCCATCTCTACCATGCGTTATGTAATTTTACATTTATTTTTGTTAGACTTTAAAATGGACAGTAGAATTTCACTTGAGATAGTCACTCAAAATCTTTCATTCAAGATTCAGGGGTGTGATTTTGAAATATGCAATAGTGTGATTTATTTCATGATGATTTTTATTATGAAGTAAAACTGAGTTTAAATAATACCATTTAAATTACATGTTATAATATTTTTACTCCCAGAAAATCCCCAGGTAATTTAACAATAATAAGAAATGTTTTCATAATTTTAGAAAGTGTTCACCATTGCAATACAGTTTATTTCTATTCAAAAGTATAAAATTTCAATTAGTTTAACAGTGACTTATTAAAACACTATGGGAGACATGGTAATGAAATAAAACATTTATTATACCAAATTCAATGCTCATTTCTTCCCTTAGGAAATTATTGTTAACAGAATCGTAAATAATATGTTAACAGTTTAAGTCAGACTTTGCTACTAGAAAGATTATTTACCTTCTACCCTCTTTGTGACGGTGATTTTTACTACAATATTTAGACACACTGACTTGCTAGTGATTGCAAACAATTGTACTTACTAGCTCCTTATTTCTTAAAGAAAAAGAAAAAGCAAACACCCAAGAGAAGAATATAATCAGTAATTCCCTTTAACTTAAAAGAGTAATATTAACTATATTCTTTCTTCATGGGTATAGCACTCAGCAATGGAGTATGTAACAGTGTCCAGGAATGATAATAAATCATAATCAGGCAGTTAAACTTTGAAACAGTGGCTCAGGGAAGGTATAAAATCACAAGCAGGTTATGAGTAGGTAGGTTTGGGGGAAGCACTGCCCATATGACAGTAGAAACTGCTTATGCTTAGAATTAGGTGTGGTCAGGGGTTCTCAAATGTTTGGGTGTATTTTTGACACACTTTGAAATACTACAAATTTGGGTGGTATATCTGAAGGGATTAGCAGATTTAAACAAAACTAAGTTTATTCCCAGGAATGACAACATACTCATTTGTAGCATGCAAGGTCTTAGAGGATCCTTAAAAGCACTTACAATAGAACTTTTATTATTGTCTTATAGTACTCATTGCCTGTTCAGGTAGAAATGTTTACTGACCTCCTCGTGTTCTCTCATATATGCCCAAGACAAAACTCATTAGTGTCCCAGGAAGCAGGTGAGCATTCTTTGTGCATTGTTCCATGCCCCTTAACACATAGCAGCTGCATCTAACTCTATACAGTGTTGCATGGTTTACTCAATGAATTATTCTGGCTAGCATCGTTCTGTGCTGAGTGTCAGGAAACAAAATATTTATATTTTGTTTATATGTAACACACACCTGTGAAAGAGTTATGGAACACCACTGGGCCATGCTATAAAGCTACCCCCCTTGTCTTGTCAAGCATTAGTAAACATGGGTCACTTGTCACTCCACCAGTCCCCGTGCACATGGCAGACATTACTGATCAATCACAGAACTCATCTCCCAGGAGCACTCAGACTCAGAGCCCTAGATTAGAGCTGAAACCTCCCTGTCAGTCTTACTCTAATTTTCTGTCACTAACAAGTTGTGTTGCCTTGAGCTCATGCTCCATCTTGGTCTTGACTTCGTCTATAAAACAAAAGAGGCCTCATTTTTTAATTCTATTATCATGAGACTGGGAAAAGGAGGTGGAATATATAAAACCTGAAATTTCTTCCAATTCATAATGGTAGCACACACAAAAAAGTAATATTAGATTGCCTATAAAAATTGAATACATCATTGCTAATCACTTACTTGTGAATAGATTTTATTAATCCATGGGACCAGAGCTCTTTAAAACAATTCTATTTATAAAGCAAACCCAGATTAGTACTCAGAAATTATTGTTGCTGATTTGAAATAAATTCAAAGTCTTTTTTAGAGAACACAGCGTTTTTTCCAGCATTCCTTTCTAAAATTTTCAAGCCTTTGTAAGTAACTGTAAGTCCCAATTATGTTGTTTTTAGCACTTGTTTTTAGCATTCTTACCAAAATTCACATAACATATGGAGCTGCAGCTATTACATAAAAATAAACCGAAGAAAGCTTTGATGTTCTCCTCGTAAATCCCAGGTATAGTGACAATAACAGCAAGTTAAGGGATATAATCAGCTTTCAGTTATGCAGTATTGAAAAAAACTGCCACTGCTGGCATTGAATTATTTGATAAGTACTTTCTTTTGAGATTGCAAGATTTTTTCAGAGAGGAGCAGGACTGCAGTTATTAGATAATCATGTTGTCAATCACTGTTATAAAAAAATACAGCCTGTGGAGTCAGAATGCTTTGATGCAGGTGTTGTTTTGGCACTTCTGGTGTGACCTTGGGCTAGTTACAGACATATCAGGGCCTTGGTCTTCACTAACGTGAAATAGCGATGATGGTACCTATCACATAGGGTTTTTTTATTTTTTTATTATTATTGTTTTTTGCATGGGCAGGCACCAGCAATCGAACCCGGGTCTCTGGCATGGCAGGTGAGAATTCTGCCACTGAGCCACCATTGCACCACCCCGCATAGGATTCTTTTTTAAATGTAATTTACCTGGATAATATATTTATAATGCTTACAACAGTGACAGTCAACTAGTAATGGCCTAATAAATTCTAACTATTATTATTAATAAGGAAAATGTTCCAATCTTTTAGGTGTCTCCTCTGTGGGAGGAAGGGTGGCTGGCCCAAAGCAACAGACCATTGTATAATTGTATAGCTTTAAGTTTCTGCAAGACCGTTACATTTTAACACCCACTTCAGTGTTTTCAGGGCTGTTCACGTGTGGGGGTTGATTCCAGAAGCCCAGGAAGCAAACCGAGGTAAGAGTTTTGCTCATAGGTTGTTATGATGCCATAAACTGGCCCAAAGGTACTCCAAATTCAGCCTGGCAGGTTATACGGAAGAAGATATTGAGATCTCCAAGTCAGAGGATTAGGAAGGCTGATTTTCCATCTCCTGTTTATGGGCTTTCTGAAGTATGGCCTCCTCTTCCTCACCCACCAATTAGGAGCTCTGCAAACTGGGACCACCCTATCTTGCCACTACGTGATTGGATCACCTCCTCCAAAAGAATCTCTGTGTCTGGTTTCTGATTAGGCCCAACCCAGGAATGTTCAAATAACATCTGGTCTCTGAGATGGGTCTTTAATAGCTGCAGCGGCCCAGGTCCAGTCCTCTGTTCGCTTCATCATGAGAAGAGAGGAGGCCTTGGTCTACAGGCACTGGACTCCATCATACGACTGCACACCACACCAGTGAGACAAGATACGTTGGGAATGAACCAGGACACTGAGATTAACTTCTCCAAGCCAAGGCAAAAACCAGTAAAGGGTTTAGACCTTTGCTACTCAAAGTGTGGTCCCAGCAGTACCTATCACCCTGCAGGGAGCTTGTTAGACATACATAATCTTGGGTGGGCCCTAAACCTACTGAATCGGAACCAGCATCTGAGCAAGATACCCTGGTGATCTGTAGTCATAGTAAGGATGAGAAGCTGAGGTTTAGAAATTACCGAAATTTAGTGGTTCCCAATGTACTTTCACATTAAATCACCCAGGCAGCATTACAAATACGCACTTCTGGCTTTTCCCCAGCCCTTTTGATTTGATGTTCTGGTGGAAGGGATTGGCATGGAGATTTAAAAAATATTCCTCTAATGATTATAAAGGAGAGCCAAGATTAAGAATTACTATAAGTAAACTGTGCTATATCATTTTACTTTATGAACAGGTTTTATTAGCATATTTGAGTTTAGAAATACAGCAGATTTAAAAAAAATACTCTCTGGAAAAAACAGGTTTTTTTCCTTAAATCATTAAAAAAATTCACTTCAATGAAGTGCTTATTTCCAAGCCTCTCAGTTTTCTTTTCCTAAAAGTGTAAAGAACACTTAAACTACTATCTCAATCAAAAATTTATGTTGGACAACAACGAATAATGAGTTTTGCCCTTAAGCCATACCAAATATATTTATTAGAAAATAGCGTTACTTTTTGTTTGATATATATAATGGTATATGTGGATCCCATGATTAGGGCTCCAAAATAAATGATTGGATTATATAACATGAAAATAAATTAAGATTCAGCCATACTCAGTAAAACTCATACTTTATGATCAGTCTAGAGACTCAAAGCCACTTTGTACAAATTTTTCCTCCTAAATTCATTTTCTACATTATCTTTTATTTATCATACTGTATCTTAATTTACTCATGCAGGAGAATATTTATTAAATAAAATACTGTGATGTATGTAGTGGTGATGGCATAAAAGGAGATTTAAGGCAGTTTATTCCCCCCACATTATAATTTAGTAGGAGGTAAATTTACAACTATACCATAAAATTAATAGAATAAATGCATTAAAAGTGAATTCTCAGGGATTCAGTGGTAGAATTCTCACCTGCCATGTGGGAGACCTGAGTTTGATTCTTGGTCTATGCATTCCCTAAAAAAACAAGCAAGCAAAACGAATAAACATAAAACAAACAAAAATTCAACAAATGGTGCTGAAATAATGGGATACTCACATGGGAAAATAATGAAATGTGACCCTGCCATACAGCATACAGAAAAAAAATGAGACTTCACTGCAGGTACAGGTCAGGAACCCTCCACGAAGACTGTATTATGGAGTGAGATTTTGAGTTTTAGAGAAGTGAAGCATGAGGCAGAATTGCTGGGAGAGGGAGGTGTATTAGTGAAGCTATATCTTAAAGGTAGAAAATAGAATGATTTAGCTGTGGATAAGCAAGTAACATGGTATAAAGATAAAAAGGCTGCTTGAATCTGGATTGTTCAGAGCTTTGAAGGTTTTTAGCCTTTATTAGGAGGGACAATGAATATCATTGAAATAGGAATGTGACCAGATGAGCCTAATGATTTAGGAGAATTGAGGTCATAGCACATGCAAACAGTGAGCCATAAAATAAACCATGGACTATCGTTAATAATAAAATTTTTTAAATTTGCTTTCATCAACTATAATAAATGTCCCATATCAATGCAAGGCGTTAATAATAGGGTAGTATATGGGCATCCTGTGTTTTATGTGTGATTGCTCTGTAAACTCAAAACTTCTCTAATAAAGAAAACATACCTTATGAAACTTTTTATAAACCTATATTTAATCAAAGTCCGTATACAATAAGTTGTTTCTGCATCTCTCCTCACTTTATAGACTGTAGACACCTTGCGAATGGGGACTATACCCACTTATCTCTTTATTTCTAGTAGTTGACACAAAAGAGTTTAATAGATGTTTGTTAAAGAAATGCATGAATCCTTATTTGTTTTGATTGACAGACTCAATTTAAGATGTATTGATAAACCCAAATATCACTGAAATATTTATTATGACGTTTCTTATCTACTCTGAAGATTATGTGAAGTGTATGAAAAATAAACACTCTTGTGCTTAAAAAGCTTATTGCAGATAAAAATTGAATAAAATATTGTATGTTCAGACCATATCTTACATTCTAGATTCTTATGAATATACATCAATAAGTTGCTGATTAAACCATTTTGGATATATGATTGGAAAATAGGAAAACTATATTTTCCCTAGAGTTTCTATTTTTCATTTAACTTGAGGATTTTCACATAGAATATTTGAGATATAAGGCCACATATTTTTAAGCTGAACATGAGCTGGTAATAAGAAAACTGAGAGTTACGTTTTTAAAGCATCAATAATTCCCTAAGAGTAGCTGTACAAACTACCTTAAGGAGACAAAATGATTTTCACTGTGGATGAAAAACTATGTGGTACGTGAATGTAAATATCTGGTTATAGGTAGTTGTATCATAAGAGTAGAAATAATCTGGTACATTATCATAGCATGATGACCCAAACCATTAGGAGCATCAACTAATTCATCTCGCTGTAATTTGGCATCCATAAGGAATCCTTTATGGAGAAAGACAGTGCTATTGGGTAATCTCAAGTATTCTATCCACATGGTAGTTATATTTTTATGTAAGCTAAAAGAATAAGAATTTCAAGGTATTTTGGAACATGATATCTTCTGGGTGTGCCAAAAGTCAAATTTTTGTGCCTATAAAATTGTGAATCAGACCTGGAATTTTTTACCATACCAGTGCATATTAATGACCTGACAAATTAGAATAGATCATTTTTAGCTGAGCTTGATGTTTTTTACTTGTATCTAATGAAAAGAAAAACTAGATAAAATGGTTTTTGAAATATTATCCTGTGAAGGGGTTTTGGAAGCTGGGTATTCTGAAATAGCTTAGAGACATTAAAATAGTGAAAACAGTTAAAATTGCTGTCCCTAATTTCAAAAAGAAAAAAAAAACAGCACTAGAATGATTGTAAAATACATGAGACCCATCCATTCATATCTCTAGACTTTAACAAGTTCCTTAAGTCCTCTGAGTCAGTTTCTTCATCTTTAACTTCAATGCCTGGAAAAAAGAAAAAAAAATTATCACCATTGAGACCTGAGGATGAATCTGTGAATAACCCATTCTAATTTGAAGGTAGGTGGTGGCGGGTAGAGAAAATTCCATTCAGCTTACATGAGATTTTGGGTTCTCTTCAGGAAAAAGAGAACACACAAGAAAAGGCAAGATGATGCTTTCTATTAATTCCAACATCTTTACTGTGGCTCAGAGACCTTAATCAGTGACTGTTCCGAAAAGATTATTAAGTTCTTCTCAGAACCAGCAATTGAGTCAGAGATTCAATACATCTTTAATAACAAATGCACAGAAAAATAGGTTAAAGTTGAAGATACATGGAACATTCTGCATTGTATGATACCCACAAATAAACAAGACATTGCAAAGGGCAGACAAGCACAAAGCAGGTACCAGGGACTGCTGAGAATGTTTTCTTTTGTGGTTATCTGCTTCCTGTGTCATAATGGCAGTGTGGAGTTTGGTGGTGCTATGTGGGTAGTAGACCAAGAAGACACAAATATAGAAAATCATAGGAAGCTTATATGCAAAAATGCTTTCTAGCAGTAGATTTCAGAAAATTATCAAGGCTAAAAACTCATCTCTCATCCCAAAATATGTTAAACACTATACCTTGTTCATGGATAAGTCAAGAAAAAAGAAACATATATACACAAAGCAAATAGGAAGAATCTTTAAGAACAAATAAAATAGAATAGTGAATTTTACAATGATGTTGTAACTATCTGACCATTATTCCAGAAAACACAAACTAAAATATGCATAGAGGATAGAAAGAAAACTTTAATGACTGAATCAGGCCACAGTTTAATAACCAATGTAGGAGATGCTAGCACACCAGAGACCACATGTCCTGTCCCAAAAGGAGACTAGAAACCAGTTGCTGAGTTGGAATATGAGCCCAGTGTCACCCCAGTCAGATTTTTCAAGTGAAGCTGAATCTCCAAATTTTCGCCTGAGCTGTCCCACTGTACGTAGCATGATATATGTCAAAAAAAATTTTAAAAGTCTAAAGACCAGATGGCATCCAGCAGAGTCAATATATAACCTTCCTTATGCACCAAATAACAATGCATTACATATTTAAATCTGAAAATATTAGAACCAAAAAAACTGAATTACCATAGACACAATATCTTACCCTGGGACTTTGACAGAACAGGGGGCAACAAACAAACAAAACCCAGTGATATATGTATTTTTTAATGTAGACCAAAATCAATTAGGTTCATTTTGGAATGAAATGTAGTTCAACACTAGGACATCATCAGTGATAAAATAAATCTAAGGCAGCAAAAGAAAAGAAACAGGTAGTAATATTCAATATATATTTCTGGTTTATAAAAAATTAAGTAGAACCGTATGCTTCTAAGAACACCACCAGGATATTGAAAAGAAAATCCAGGAATTTAAAGAAAATATGTGCAAATCATATATCTGATAAGGACTTTATATCCAGAATACATAATAATTCTTACAACTCAAAATATAAAGGAAAGCACCCCAATCCAAAAGTGGATGAAGAATTTGAATAGACATTTCTCCAAAAAAGATAAAAATGCTCAATAAGCACATGAAAAGATACTTAACATTGATAGGCACCAGGGAAATGCAAATCAAATCTACAACGAGATACTATGTCACACTTACTAAGATGGCTAAAATTTAAAGGACAGCCAATATCAAAAGTTGACAGGGATGTGTAAAAACTGGAGCTCTTAAACCTTGCTGGTGTAATTGTAAAATGGTGCAGCCGCTTTAGAAAACACTTTGACTACTGCAACTACCACTCAAAATGGTAAACATAAAGTTATCATATAATACAGCAGTTACATTCTGACGTATATACTCAACAGAATTGAAAATTTATATCTACATCTACACACAAAAAATGTACACGTAGGTTCATTTCAACATAAATCATAATAGGCAAAAGGAGGAAACAACCCAAATGTCCATCAACTGATGAATGGATAAATAAAACATGGTATATACATGCAATGGGATATCATTCAGCCATAGAAAGAAATGAAGTCGGGATGTATACAACCACTGGATGAGACTTGAAGGCATCGCATGAGTGAAATAAGTCAGACACAGACAAGTATTGTATAATCTCACTAATAAGCAATACTTAGAATAAGCAAATTCACAGAGTTGGAATCTGGAATATAGGTTACCAGAGCATGGGTGGGATAGAAAATGGGAAGTTAAGGCTCAAAATGTATAAGGATCATAACTGGAAGAATGGAAATGTTTTGGTAATGGATGGTGGTGATGGTAGCATAACATTTTGGACATAATTAATAGAATGTAAATATATATCTGAATGCGGTTAAAGGGAAAAATTTCAGGTTGTATGTATGGTAAAAGAATAATTTTTAAAAATCCATAGAACTATACTACACAAACAGCGAATAATAAGATAAATCATGGTCTGTAGTTAATAGTATAATTATAAAAAGTGCTTTCATCAATTATAACAAATGTTCCACACAAATGCAGGATGTTAATAATAAGGTGGTATACGGAAACCCTGAATTTTTATGCATGATTGTTTTGTAAACCTACAACTTCTTTAATAAAGAAAAAAAAAATGCAGCTAACTGGGCCCCACCCTAGAGATTCTGATTCAGTTAGTCGGATGTCAAGACAATTTTTATTTTTCTATTTTGTTTTATTGTATGCTGTACAGCAAGGGTCACATTTCATTCTCTTTCCATGTGGGTATCCCATTATTGCAGCACCATTTGTTGAATTTTTGTTTGTTTTGTTTGCTTGTTGCTTGTTTTTGTTTTTTGAACCCACAAACAACAAATGCACACACACACACACACACACACACACACTGACTGATGACAATGAAATCTCTAGATACTTAATGATATCTTTTATATGGGCAAGTCTTGTGAACTACCATGAGAAATATCATTTACAACTTCACAATGTCATTCCATTTATTGGGCATTTATTTAATTCTAGATAGAAGTATGAGATACTTAGATTAGATTTGGATAGATAGATGGGGTGGGGAGGGAGAGAGGGAGTATGATAGAGTGATAGAGTGATATGACAAAATAAGAGAAGCTATGGAAAAGGAATGCTGATGAACCTATCTATCTGTTTACATATATGAGTAAGAGTGAGTACCTGTGAAAACTGTGGGTTTAAATCAGAACAAAACTAATATAAATCTTAATAAAACAATAAAGTTAAAAAAATAGGTGTTTCTTTAGGGAAGGGCATAGAAAGAAATGTAAGTATTTTAATTTCTTTACTTTTCTGTCAGGGAATCAATCAATAGCACCTGATAGTGACACATTTCAAAAATCAGAGTAGGACTCCAAACTCTGTAATACCTTTCTGATTAACCTTAACAGAACGTATTACAAATTTATATCACTTGTGATAAAGTAACATTTATTTGAAGTTCAGTCATTTCTTGTGATTTCCTCATTTCTTTTTCTTCTGTTGAATCCAAGTTATACTCAATGTTATGTGTTTTTTCTTTTTTGTCTTTTAAATGTTATACTTTTTATTAAGAGCATTTTATTAATAAATCTAAGCATTTGTACTAATATTAATAAAATTCCCAATTGAATAATAGATTTTTAATTCCACATAGAGAAACATCATTTACAGCTTCACACTGTCACTCAATTTATTGAGTATTTTTATTTCACATAGCTCCTTAATAAAGTAAACTCGGAGAGGAGTCATCAGCCAAAAGAAGGACAGAAGATTGAATCTCAGAGTGTCATGGGTAAGGTATTTTTTTGAGTGAAGAGATTATCATTGTAGAGGTTGATTTGTCTTTTAGTTTTAAGACCTTGAATTTCTTTAGTTGTATATTATTCATCTTTTCAGATAATGACTTTTTTTATGTCATCAACATATGAGATGCATTATTTTTTCTCTGCCTCTTCTGAATTAAACCAACTGGTGTAGTAATGAGCAAATATAGCATCTGGTTTAAAGATATTCATAAGGCTCAATAATATAATGAAGGCTCTAGACTGAAAATGTTAGTTACTACCTTGATTAATTCCGTGTAACAGAAATGCAAAACAGCAATTTGGTCAGTTTAACAGAACAATGGCAGATCTGCAGAAAAAATGGTACATAGATTGCTTGGCACTCTGATGCGTAACCCAATGGTTTTCTTGATTTTCCACTTTTAACTTTGTCATATTAATCTTGTGGTTTCTCAGCCATAGAAACATTTAGCTCAATTAAACTTACATTTTGAATGCATTGATATCACATTTGCACAAACACATTATAAAATAAAGAGTTTTAATTCTGCAGAGCTTTCCAATGCAAACTTTCATAGCTGAAGGATCCAGTTTTCAGTAGTCAAAATGAAGAGGGTGAAATTTGTCTAATTGGTAGGCATTTGCTTCTATTTGCCAAAATTGGGGGCTATAAATTATATTAAAAACAATAAGAAATTATGGTCAAGCATACAGAGATGCCATTTATATTTCCTTTCCACTAGAACATTGAGCACACATGCACACACACTTACACAAATGCACATAGAGTTTCCTTCTTATATGCCCCAAAGTGGCCAAACCAGGAGTATCATTCTCTAATCTTAGGCAGCTGTAGTAATGACAAAAACTGCAAAGTTGTAAAGAGGGAGTTCCATAACTCCTGTCTAGTTCTAGAGTCTTACATAATGAAACATCACATTGGCAAATAGAAATACCACCAGTTCGTAATCTCTATCATAGAATGAAAAGCTGACAACATCAAATGCATTAAAATTTTCAACTTCTTTATAGAAAATTATATCGGAAACAGAGTAAGAATACATATAAGCCATACAGAACTGACAACATGGTCACCCTCAGAGAAGGTAAACAATCTTCCCCTTATAAAATATGGAGAAAAGAAAAGCTAGATAATCCTTCCAGATATCTTAAAAGCATAGCTGAGCAGGTGAATGAAAAGTGAAATGTCTGCTACAAAATTGAGCAAAAGCGGGAATCCCGAAAGGTCAGTTATCACTGAAGTGACTGGCTGCCCTTTAGGAATCAGTAGAGAGTAAAGGACAAGTCTAGTGCATCTGTGAGGTGGGCACTGAAATGGGTGACCTCTGTGTGGAGCTGACTCCTGGGGACCATGTGCCCATGACAGTGTGATAGGAAACCACTACAGTGAAACAGCTGCTCGCCGAGGCTCTGGTTTGCCTTGGGAAAAGTACACACTAAATATTTCTCACCGAGTGTATCCGTAACCAGAGGATAGCCATGCTGTTGCCAGGGGGCCTGAATTTACACCACCTTTGTGCTTTTATATACATATTTATTGTTGCTGTTGGAGCATAAATTGAGCCATGCTTATGGCAAATGCAAGTGAAATAAATATGGGAAATGTATGTGTCTTTTGAGCCAGAGCCTCCACCTCTAGATTTATTTGCTCATATATGTGCATAAAAATATCAAGTGCATTTTTCCTTTTTTTTTTTTATTTTTGCATGGGCAGGCACTGGGAATTAAACGGGGTCTCTGGAATGACAAGTGTGAAATCTGTCACTGAGCCACCACCGCACTGTCTTCAAGTATGTTTTTAAAAGTAAAAAACAGGCAAAGAAAAGAAACAGTTGTATGCCAATTAATAAGGTAATGGTTTTATAGATTAAATAACAACCATTTACAGAATAATAAAATAACAGCAGCTAATAAATAAAATGTTGAGTCTGGGGTGCTGTCATGAAATGTCATCAATGTGCATTGAGTGTAATGTGAATTCATTATTATATATGTGTGTAGTTATATTTCCCATGAAAACAAATTAATTTAAAAGATATAAGGCGGGCCACAGTGGCTCAGCAGGCAGAGTTCTTGCCTGCCATGCCAGAGACCAGGTTCAATTCCCGGTACCTGCCCATGCGGGGGAAAAAAATTACTTTCTTTCACATTTCACAGTCTTGATTCAAAAATCCAAGTAAGAGTTTGCTGCAAGGACAAGCAGAAAATTGGAATTATAAGTTGGAGATTGAAGGTAGGCAGATAGAGGTGATTTTGTTTTTGTTTTCCCGCCACATTGGGAGAATTAAAAATATTTTTATGCTGACAGGAATGATTCAGTGTGTTGGTTTGGAGCTATGCATCCCAGAACAAGCATGTTCTTAAATTTAAATTCCTGTGGGTGTGAGCCCATTTGTAAATAGGACTTTTGATGAGGTTACTTCAGGTAAGGTGTGGTCCAGCTCAGTCAGGATGGGCCTCAGCCCTATTACTGGAGTCCTTTATAGGCAGAATGAAATATAGACAAAGAGAGAGAGAACCAGAGGGAGCAGCCAGACGCGGAATGTCAAAAAAACCCAGAAGAAAAGAGAGAAGCCAGGAGAGGCTGCCATATGCATTGTCATGTGACAGGAATCAGAATCAAGGATCACTGACATCCAACCTCAGAACCCCAATCTTCAGAAAAAAAAGCTTTGCCTTGATGACACCTCGATTTGGACTTCTCCTAGCAGCAAAACTAAGAAAATAAAATCCCATTGTTTAAGATAACCCATTGCATGATACTTCAGCAAAAAGGAAAATAAAGCATCCAGTAAAAAAGGAAAGTTGGTGATGTAGAAGAGGGAGGCAAGAATTACAGGTGTGATGTTTTTGAGAACGTAAGAGCAAATGATATTTAGGGTGCTAGAGTAGTTGGCCTTAGCTAGGACCATGGTCAGTTCATCCTTATAAAGAGAAAGCAAAGAAAAATCTGCTCACTGATGCTAGATATTGAGAAATATGGTGATTAGACCTTGAGGAAGGGTTCTTCTGATTGTTTCTGTTTTAGCTGTGAAATAGAACTTACTGGCAGTCTATAGACACCATTGATTGATTACCATTTCCTGTGAGATCTTGAGCCACTGAAAAATTCCCCTTCCCTTATATCTTTAACCTCTTCTCTATTGATTCCTTCTTTTCTATATAACATTTAAGTCATTCCATTTTAACAACAAAAGCAAAATTATCCTAATCTTAAGCACTCTGGGTACTATCATTCAGCAAATTCTTATTTAACAGCTGCTCTTTGTCAGACTCAAGTTTGTGCTATAAACACCACATGGTTGTTTCTTGGGGCACTTACCATGCAACAGGCTCTCCCTCTCTTCTTCCTTTTATGGACAAGCATTTTGGAATAGTTGTTCACATTTGCCCCATTTCCTCATTTCCCAATCTTTCTTCTATTCATTGCAATTTGTCTCTTGTCACTGCAGGTTCATTGGAACTCTTCTAATTAATGGGTCTGGTGACCACTGAACTGACAAATCAATTGTCTTGGCACTTTTCAGGCCTTATTAAATGCGGTGGACAGAACCCAAGGTATCCCTCCATACCTCCTTGTATTCACACCTTCATGTAATCTCTCCTAGAGTGTGGTGTGTCCTTAACCAATAAAATATGGCAAATATGTTGGGATGACATTCTCATGATAATTTCTGTATGTAAGAATTCACTCTGTAAGAATTCAAGGGTAATCAATGAGAGATTACCCTTGCTGGCTTGATGAAGTAAGCAGTATGTTGGGGAAACCCATGCAACAAGGAAATGTGGGCAGTCTCTGAGACATGAGGGCAGTCTCCAGGTAACTGCCAGCAAAAAGCAACTGGAAAAGAATTTTGCCAATGATCTGAATGAGTTTGAAGATGGATTCTTTCCCAGTCAAGCCCCCAATCAGAGCACAACTTGACTGATACGCTGAGTGAAGTTTTGTGATATACGGGGTAGAAGATCCACCTGGGCCATGCCCAGACTCCTAACTAATGGAAGCTGAGACAGTAAAGGTGGGTTGGCTTAAGCTGCTAAATTTGTGAAAATTTGGTTTGCAGCAATGGAAAAATAATACCTTGTATATGGGCTAAGGAATATTTGTTGGTATTTATCACGTACTCTTATTTGAAATTTTCTCCATCCCTTTCTTCTGAGATCCCCTTTCCTCAAAGTTTTCCTGCCACTTCTGCAAAAATTCATTCTTAGTTTGATATGTGGTCTATCCTCCTCTCACATCCCCCTGAATGCTAGTATTCCTCAAGGTTCCATCTCTTTCCTGCCCCCTTTGTGTATGGTGGTAGCTCTCACATTGGTATCTCTAACTTTGATCTCTTGCAAGGCAAATATCTGTAATATAGTTTCTTACTAAACCTGGCAACTTCACCAAAATATGCCCAATAACTGATATTCCTGGCACAACATATCTAGACATTGGAAGACTCACTCTTGGACTCAGGCCTAGTGTCGGCACACCTATGAACATAATGTAGCCCTCATAATCTTTTGTATACACTTCTATTTTAGATTTTATACTACTTGGAGGAGTAATTATTGTCATGCACTAGTTTGAGTTCTTTGGAAGCGATGACTTTGCTGCAAACATCTTTGTCCAGAGCAAAGCACAATCTCTGAGGCTCAAAAGATGAGTGTGAAACAAATTAGTCCTTATCCTTGGTGTTTCCACTCTCATATCTATCTTTTTTCTAGGTATCCAGTGGTCTCACATGGCAGTTAGCAACAAAACACCCATACAAGTCTGTACTGGGTGATTTATTTATCCCATAGATACAATATATTAATGCAATAATAAAGCGATGATGGAAACTGTGACATTGGAGCATACCACTGGGAAATATTTTTGTAGTTGGTAGAATCTCACAACTCAAGCCATTAATTCAAATCTACTCTGCCCTCCTGGGTAATCAGGTTAAGTTTGCTTGGTACCAAGAAAGAATGCAGAAAAGAGAAAAGGTTAGATTTAGGGAGAGATGAGAACTTGTTACTTGCTTGTTCGTTTGTTTATTTTCTGTGGGAGACTCTGTTTTTGTGTTCTTTTCAATTTGGTAATTTCTAGATTGAAGTGTTTGAACTTTTCCAGACACAGGGAAGAATACATCTGATGAGGAAGCAGTTTTATAAAAGATTACTGAAGATTACTGCTGCCTGGCATTGCGTTTTATCAAGATCATACCAAATCCTATTGCACTTACTATGACCAGATCTCTGCTATCCTTAGAAGAGAGTAAGTCTGACATTTTGTGGCAATTATGCCATTATAATCACTGACAAAATCTTCCCTTTGCACCAATGGACTTTTATGTTTCTCATACATGATTCTGACTGTACTATGTGGAAGAAATTGCTTTCTTCAAATATTTAGTGCCAGTAAAGGCATGATACTTAATTTAATCTGTTACAGACAAGTATTTTTTAGGAATTTTCTTTTAATTATTTTTGATGACCTTTTTATACTCCCAAACAAATAGGCAAGTCAATCCATTTGCCGTAGGAAAAAAAACGAGTTAAGCTTATTGTTTGGCTTTGATTTAATAGCCTTCACTAAGGGATGGCTTTAGAACATTTGGTTTTCGTCAAAAAATAATGAAATGACAGGGTGTGATGGACAGGTACCTTTTTATTTATATGAAATTTAAAGGATTGTTGTTATCACATCATATGTTTTTAGCCAATTGATCCAAGGCCTTCTTTATTCAACACATTAACTTATCATACAAAATTTTTAAAGAAAATAATACTACGCTAATGTACAAAAGCAAAATGATAACTTTTTTCTATTCAGGATTAAGCCCATGTGAAAGTATAATTTATAACACCATTTCAGAGACTGATGGATGCAAGGCTATATAAAGGAACAGTCTTGATAGATTTAATAGACAGAAAAAACATTTAAACTACAATGCAATTCAAGAAAAACGTCACCAGATTTTGACAAGCTCTATCTTGAAGAATTATTACTAACTATTCTTAGCACCCATTTTTATATCTTTATGTTCATGCATATATTTTATATGAAAATATAATTTGCCTTATAAAATGATAATAAAAGTACTGTTAATAATCTCCCAATGGCCTTCTTTGGGGAAATCTCTAACACTTGCTGTACTCTCATCTGCCTTTGGAAAAGGGCAAATTTAATTGTGAAATACATTTGCTTGATCTTAATTTTCTTTCTTTTTTTTTTCTTTTTTTGGCATGAGCAGGAGCTGGGAATCGAAACTGTGGCTCCAGCTCAGAAGGCAAGAGTTCTTGTAACGGAGCCATCATTACACCACCCAGATCTGACTGATTTTACAGAACTGTTTTAGATGTTTTTCTTCCTTGAATGAAAGTAATAGGGTAGAATTTCATTCCTTTTGTATTTCTAGTATAGCAATAGTTATTAATTTTCTTGTGAAATGTTTTATGTTGCAAAATTCTATAGTTAAGAATGCTTTCTTTTAAAAAAGAATATATTTTATTTATTCTTTTCTTCCAGAAGGACTACCACATAGTAGAAATCACCAAATACTAAGTTGAATTAATTATAGGGCATAGAAAGCAGACGGATGATTAGGAATAAGGCATGGATGAAAGCAGAAATCATATTTTGACATGGCATTTTCTCCTGATCCCCTGTCTGTGGTACATTCAGGGGACTACAATAGCATTTCGGAACATTTCGGGGTCACAAAATCAGAAGAGATTGATTCTTGCATGGTGAATCTTATTAAATTACAATGCAATTACCTTAATTGCATTTTAAAAGTAAGCATTTTGAAGTCAAGAAGGAAATACATTATCTGTAAGACTCTCCTTTCCAAACTTCTCAAATCTTAGACATATAATGGGTTATTTCTAAATTTTGAATATTGATAATATCCACCTTAATGAAATACCCATTAGACAAATGTATCAAACTATAAAGACATTCACTTTGGTATATATTCAAATCTTTTATGCTGAATGCTTTTTTTTTTCATTAAAAAACAATGCAAAATGTCACTGAATTACAGCACTGTGATGGATAAGGCAAATATTGATTAGGTTACTACCTTTCTTCTAATGGTATCTGGAAATTACAAAATAGTATCACAATCCAAATTACTTAACTAAAAATAAAATGAAGGTTCATCAAATTTAAAAAGCATTTGTACTTCAAAGCACACTATTAAAAAAAGAATGTAACACCCATACCCTGGGGGAAAGTATTTGCAAATGACATATTTAAGAAGGTACGAATATCCAGAGTATATTAAAACAAAACAATAAAAAAACTCTTACAATTCAACAATTAAAAGGTAAGTCCCCAATTTTTAAAAGGACAAAGGCTTTGAATCATGAGTTATATAAGTGGCCAATAAACACGTGACAAGATGCCTAACATCATTAGTTATTAGGAACATACAAATTAAAGAATGACTGTACTCAACAAGAGTAATAACAAGTACTGAAGATGCGGAGAAATTTGAACCCTCTCACTTTGTTACTGGATTGTAAATTGTGCAGCCACTTTGGAAAACAATTTGGCAGCTCCTCAAAACGTTAAACATACATTTACCATCTGGAACAGGAGTCCTACCTCTATGTATATACACAAGAGCATTGAAAATACAGAAACATCTTCTCACACAAAAACTTTTACATGAATGCATTTTGCAGCATTATTTGAGGTGGCCAGGAGGTAAAGCAGCTCAAATGTTGATCAGTTGATTAGTGGGTAGACGAGGGGTGTGTTACACATGCAGGGGAATATTATTCATCAATAGAAAGAGGTGAAGTACTGATTATATGAAACATCTAGAATAGGTAAATCCATGGAGACAGAAGGTGGATTAACATCGCCTGGACGTGAGGACCGGGAGGAAGGCGGAGTGACTGTAAGGGGTACAGAGTTTCCTTCTGGGTGATGAAAATATTCTGGAATTAGAAAGTGGTAATGATTACCTAACTCAGTGACTATACTAAAACCCACTGAATTATACACTTTGAAAGGGTGAATTTTATAGAACGTGAATTATGGCACAATAAGAAAATGGTATGGAGAGATATGTTACCTATATTTATTACAATTTATCTTTGTATTAAAAACACTGTTTTTCTGAGAACAGAAAAATTCTTGTTTTTTAATTAAGTATCTTGACTTCATAGGGCATCAGATTTAGGAGTTCTTTGTTGATCCAAAATGTTATTATTATTTTTTATAAGGAAATTTTTCCCTAAATATATTAGTTAAAATTTAATCAACACTTCCTTTCCCCTCCCAGCAGCTCCACCTTCCATCCTGGGTTTGGTCTCCTGCAATGGAACAGGACTCTGGAGAGAGGTTGAACCAACATGCTACCCTCCCTGCCTATACACAGTCCAAACTCTAGAAATGCTCTGCAAATTGCGTCTCTTCCATTTTTGAACTCTGGGTTTCCCCAGCAGAGTTGATTTCTGAATCCTTTTATCCCCACGCGGCACCTACTTTAGCATTCTTCGGGAAATACTGTTCTACAGACCCTGGTCTGCTTATCTGTCTTTCCGAGTAAATGCTATGCCCACTTATGGTAGACTGATCTATGTTTAACTTAACAAAATAAATGGAAATCCCCCTGTATCTCTGTAGAATATAATTTTCTTTTAATTCAAAGAAATCCACAAGCAGAATAAAAGAGAAAGCAGTATAATAATGAAGAGTAATCAGAGATTTACTAAGAGTATCATGGGTATTAACACACAAATAAGTCTAGCTGATTCTTGAATAAAAAAGAACATTGCATATTTTCAATGAAAATGCATATTTTCAGATATTTTACTAATTTAAGAAACTTTGCTTATGCTTTTTCTTTCTTAAGAACTCAGCTAAAATTGGTCTCTTTTTTTGTACAGAATTTAAATATATTATAAACATGAAAAAAGTAATCGTCTTTCACACAGTAAATCAAATTTACGCTTCATTTTATTTCCTTATCTTTTCTCTGTATTTTTTAGTCAGACAATGAAATGTGTGCTAAGTTCTGGATCCAGGTTTACAAAAAAGTAATAGCTGTAGGCAGTACAGATTAAGATAAAATCCCCCCCTCTTTTTCCTGCAGCTTATAATGGATGCTGAACTAAAATCTAATATAAGACAGCAGGTGCAGCCAATGCCAGCAAAAGTCTTATCAGCTTCTGTATACAAAAGAACTGATTTTATTGTAGTAGCTAGACTTTGATGTATGAATTCTATATATATTTTAGAATCATTGTTTAAATTCTTAAACCAGGAATATCTTAACTAATATTTTTATTGTTTCTTTTTATTCCTTTTCTTTTAAAAATATTTAAAATATTTCAAATAACTGACTTGTTAAAGTTCTTAAATATGGGGCAAATGCAATTTTCAGCAAAATGATTTCTAAAAAGTTTATAAGCATGAAATTTATTGGCGCCAGTCACAAACAGGCTCATGAAACTTTTTATTTTGACTTCTTGCTGTCTGAGGAAAGCAAAGGTGAAATGTCTTCCTCACACTCGCTCACCTGTGTCCATCAAAGCAAGCCTGGGGACTCCCACATCACTGACCACAAGCTATCTGGTAAAGCACTACACATTTTAATAACCTGATTTTGAAACTGGTATGTAAGTATAGATAAAGCCCTATTAGATAAAACTTTAAATAAATTTTTAATGATTATATAATATGTTTATTAATTTAAAAATGCCAAAAGTAAATGAGATGTGTTCTAATTTAGGCTTGAAGTTCTTTTCACTGTGTAACAATCATTGTCTCTAGTATATATGAACAGTAAGAAAATTTAATTCCTACTAGAACCTCCTGTTCATATTATGCAGGTAGCAAATCATGTAAAAACAGCGTAACAAAAAGAATTTCTAGGGTGGCTTTAATTAGTTAGTTATTTAGTTATTGTTAACACTGAGGAAAATCATTGAACTGTTGATTTGAAGACCTTGAATGTAGCTCCTTCTCTAGCACTAGCTTTCAACAAGCAATAGATGAAACACCAGGACACTACATCACTTCAGTTAAGCACATAAGCCAGGTAAACCACAGGCTTAAATCATCTTGAAAGACAATTTAAGTTTCTTAGGGAAGGGTTTTGTCTGTCTCATTCACTGTTCTATCCACAGGGCCTAAAACATGTTTGGAAGTTAGAAATTCAGAAATATATTTTGAATTAATGATATCTATTTGGGGGAACTTAAATTAGAAAATACAATTAATTTTGGTTTTCTCTCATTTAAATATATTATAGAATCATTTGATAGGGAACTGCTATGCACATCCCTTATACTAGAAATATTCATCAAACTCTCCTTTCTCTTTGAATTTTTTTTCTTGCTTATTTGAGCTATGCGTGTCTATTAGTGTGATTTAAAAATTTCTAAGACTCACATGAAAAAATAGTTACCTCGTGTTTGCTTCTGCTTTTCTTGAGTCTGGATGCCAGTATTGCTGAAAATTGTGTTGTCTTGGGTGTTTCAGTGTACTCTTTAAAAAAAAAAAGAAAACAAAAATACACAACAGGCACACCAGTATCTAATTTTGCTTGTTTCCATGGTTAAACAGCTGTGAATGAAAACTTTTGTACTAAAATATTGTTTCTCTTCAATTAAAAATAAACTGATGGGGAATTCCCTGATACTGTGTCAAACTTTTGGGACACCCAGACCAATAAGCTATGCCCTCGATCATGAGGCTTACTCTCATGAAGCTTATGCAGGTGGCATGGAAGCTTAGACTACCTGCAGGCATGCCTAAGAGTTACTTCTGGAGGACCTCTGTTGTTGCTCAGATGTGGCCTCACTCTCTCTAAACCCAACTCTGCAAGTGAAATCATTGTTCTCTCTCCTACGGGGGACATGACATCCAGGGGTGAAAGTCTCTGTGGCAATGTTGGAAATTATCAATTTAATTAGTAATGTACTTTCAGGGCATAACCTTCTTATTAGATGATTCTTTTCTCTTCTTTATGTGTAAAAGTAGTGTTCCTCTACCTTGTGCTCTTAGTTTGAATAAGAAAATTCTAAATGAGAAAAAAAAATGCTATTTTGAAGTCAGCAGCCCTTTCAATTGAAATTCAAATTTCATTAATCACAACCCCCCCAAAAAACCTAAAGATTAATCCTTTTAAATATAAACCTGATTTCAGAAACATATTAAAGATGTAATAATTTGCTAATATTTAATGCTAGTTGCATTCAAATGGCCACCTCATTTTTAGATATATAGGTTTGGCTAGTTCTAAATAATGCTGATTTTTAATATATCTTAATTCAGCTCTAGTGCAATTATTTGGTGGGGCCAAATTGACATGCAGGCCTTGCTGTAAGGGATTCTGAAAATATGGTTTAGGTTCAAGGGATTCTGGAAAATTTGATGTTAGCTTTCTCAATTTTCTAAGTAGCCCAAGTTCGGAATAGAGTTCCAGAGGGTCAATCCTGGCATCCGCACATTTGCCAATTGTTAATTGAAAGATGGCTTACTCCCACCCCAGGCATCACATTTGTATTCCGAACAAAATAACAGAGTAAAAGCCAGTCAATCCTTGTCTGCCCTTTATTCATAGGAACGAAAGCTTTCCCTAATAACAGACCCTCCTCGCAGCAGGGGACAGATCCACTTGTAAGGGAACAAGCCCAGGAGGAGAATTTGGAAATCGTTCGACCAGCCAATGCACAGAATCTGTCCTATCAGCAAAATTGTCATTCCAGAATAAAAGTAAAAAAAAAAATTTTCAAAAAATTCATGTTTTTAAGGGACTGTAAAGTCTTGAAAAAAAGTCACTTAATAACAAAATCAGCCAGCCAAGGGTTTCTTTCAGGTTAAAGAATTTGTGGTGAGCAGTGAATATTTAAATATTGAACTATAGCTAGGAAGTAGGAAATAAATATAAATAACATAACACCACATCAAACCCAGTCTGGAGTTGAAGAGAGGAGAGGAGAAGAGAAGGAGCATAGAATTCTAATTGTCTAAGGCTTATTACCTACTTAATAGACATTTAGAAGCATAAATAAATCCTTTAGAAAAACTTTGCAATAATATAACCAATTATACCACTGATGAAAGGAAGATAAAGGGAAAAAGGAGGGAGAATAATTTCTGATGACTTAATTTCCTCATATGGAAATTGAAGAAAACAAAGATAAATGTCTTTATTACTATTGTCCACCAGTATCCACTACCAAAGCGAAGAAAAAAAAAAGCATTCCAAAGATATTTTATTGCAATTTAAAAAGGATTCTCCAAGAAGAACCAAATCTAGAATACAATCCTTCTAAATACATACAAGAAAACATGTAACTACACTCAATGCACACACATCAAATTAAAAACACAGAGACTATGGAATGAAAGAGAGAAAGCAGAAGAATCCTTTTAAAAGAAGCATTAAAGAAAATTTACGAAAAATGAAAAACTGAGATTAAACTTGTCTGCCATATAAGTAAATATAAATGGGGTCAGATGAATTAATTAAAGGTAAAATTTTTTGGATTTGATCAAAACCAAACCGAACTCTATCTACTTGAAAAATTGCATCCTAGAATGGGCAAAAATATTGGACAGAAAGGACAAAAAAAAAAAAACAATTATCAGGCAAATGTATGCAAAAAGAACTCAAGGATTATGAGACTTTAGCATGCATGTTGAATTCAAAGCAAAAAAAAAAAAAAATTGAAAGCCATGGATAGTCATTTTACAATAGAGAGCAAAGGTACAGAATCATCATGAATCCAGTGTCTCCACATACAGTACATGTTATAAACTGTATTCCAAGAAAATAGCTCTTTGAAGCACTGTGCTACAAATAATGAAATGTGAGATTTTATTTGATGACTGTGTAGGGTGAGAGAAACAGGACAGAAGAGGTCCTGTTTCTCCCACCTTTGGTGGGAAGTCTAGTAAGACACCCCTACATAAAGCTGGCCCTAAAGGTTTATTATACTCTCTACAAGAGAAAGCAAAAAATAAATCTGCTGCACCAAAGGAGACAGGAAGGAAATTCACCTGCCTGATATAACCTTAGCATTGGTTGACCATGTAATTCATTTTCCATACTGGGATCATTTTAAGTAACAGCAGACTTTTACTGGGAAGTATAATCACCTCAGGTGGAAGGGAACAGAAATTCCCTGAGAATTTGTAACCACGGCTCAGTTCTTAAGCAAATTTACAAAAAAAACCCACATTACACATCTGGCTGCAAAATGCTTAGGTACATAATTTAATTTAAAGTATTCTCAGAGTGATTGTGACCCAAAAACACTGGCAAAAGCAAATGCAATTCTTCTTTGGAGGAATGCAACTTTAAACCCAAAGAATTTCCACAGATAAAATGGAATGCCAGCTTAAGGGCAAATATCACACACACACGCACAAGGAATTCAGTAACTTGAATGAGGTTATCAGAAACAACCAAGTGGGACCTTTACTCAATTTTTAAAATCCCACAGAAAGCAAGATGGACAGATAAATATAAAAATATCAACTGATTGGTAAACAAGCAACTCTATAACTAATACATACATTAAAGAATTAGTCATTTGTATAAAAGCAACGAAGTAATTAGTGATAGGTTTTTCAACCAGGAGGAAAGGAAAGGCAAATTGAACTCGATTAAAGGGGCTTTTATTGTGAGGCTATGTGCAGGTGAATTGCAACTAAAGATGGTGAAGAGTTTCTGCTGATAAAGGATGGCTGGCGGGGGAAGTAGAGAAAGGGAGACTATGGGTTTTCTTTATCTATCTTGGGGGTGGGAAGTTGACAGGTTTCCTTTGGCTGTTTTTGGACACAGGGGGCTAAATTAAGAGTTAGCAGCTTTTTATTGGTGAGGTTTAAAATTTAAATGCTGCTGCAGTCATGCAGGGTTGCAACTGTTAGAGGGCACGTGTTGGGTAAGGGGAGTTTATCTCAAGATTGTAGCTGCTGGGGGCTGTAACTGCTGGAGGGTGGATGTTGGGCAAGGGGAATTATAGCAGGAATGCAGCTGCCAGAGGGGGATGCAAGGACTCTCCTGTGACTGCCCTGTGGGTTGGGGCAGGTTAGGTTTTTGTAAGGGACTTCCTGGAAGTTATGAGTGGGGGAAATTTCTTGGAATACTTGCTGGGTGTTGGTCACATTAAGGGGGAAGGGGTTCTGCCTAACAATTAGCTTAATAAAAATAAGAGTCAAAATGCATACAATAAAAAACAATGTGATATAAAAGAAACTAAATTAATTATGTTATTACATTGCTAAACTCTAAGCTAATAATTTGAAAATTGTATGAAGTGATGACTTTCTAGGAAAAATAAAATGTCTAAAGTTGACTTCAGAAAATATTTAAAGCCTAAAGAGAAGTTACCAAAGAAAGTTTTAAGAAAATAGGCAACTAGCTTCCCTTTAGAAATAAATTAGTATGCTATAACATAGAATTGCAAAACTGAAAGAGCAGTATCTTTTTTTTTTTTTTTTTAACATGGGCAGGCACCAGGAATCAAACCCGGGTGCTCCGGCATGGCAGGCGAGCATTCTTGCCTGCTGAGCCACCATGGCCTGCCCTAAAGAGCAGTATCTTGATAGAGACTGGGTCCAGCTGATAAAAATTTACCTCATTCCTGATAAAACTATTAATAATTAGTAATTTACAAGTCTATAGCTCAAATCAAATTATTAATAAGAAAAGAGAAGACACATCTTTGTGAATATCCCTGAAATAAGGATGAGAGAAAAATTAGATATAAAAGAGAACATACTCAAGATGGCAGAGTGAGATGGTTCAGGGCTCCTTTTCTCCACAGCACCTTTGACATCTGATAGGAGCTGGCAGGAACTTCAGCTTAAAGCTCCAGAGAACAGTTGGACTACAGTAACAGGGTGAGTGCTGAATCCGGAAAAAGGCTACTTAAAAGTGTAGGATCATGTGGGGTCCTGGCTGGCCCCTTCCACGCCTTTCCTCATTTCAGCACAAAATCAGTCAGTGCTCCCAGTGGGGGTCTCTGGTCTCATCCAGAGAGAGCCAGTTTGTCTGGTGGAGACATGAGGGACTTACCATTCCAGTATACCCTGTGTGTGCAGAAGGCAGTTCACTGAGCGCTCTTACAGGATGCTGTGGGAGAGCATTGGAATGACGCTGCCTGAGGCAAGGGACTGCTGGCCATAGGGCATACAGTGCAGTCCCCGGGGCAGTAAGATGTCCTGGATTGATTAAAGAAATCAAATTGCCAAGGTAATTCAACAGAATACAGGACTGTTGGGAGGGAATGGAGAGATAAGTAGGCACTTGTGAGCAACTTTGGGAGATAATTTTTAAAGTTTAGGATGAAGGAAGAGACTGGAGTAATGTCATCGCGTGTGTATGTGTGTGTGTGGGGGGGTATGTGGCTATGGAAGTATTAGTATTGGAGAGCAGTGGTTGAATTAAAAAACCTTTAGATAATAAAATAGTAGGACTTGGTGACCAAAGTTGGATGTAAGAGGCTGAGGGAAAAGAAGGGATCAAGAATAATACGGAATGTCTACATATTACAATATGGAATATGTTAATGGCATCACCATTCATTTCTATTGCAGCATAAGAGACAGGAGGGGTTGTTTGGAGGAGATGCTGGGTTTTGTTTGAGGCTTCCAGATTTTAAAGTAATTATGGGGTATTCAAGAATAGGAGATATATGGATCTGAAACTCAGAAGATAAAATAATTCAGCAATTAATTTAACAAAAATTCCTTTAATAGGCTCTGTTCTTGGAACTGGGGATAAGTAATAAAAATGTGCACTGAATACAGAAAATCTAATGCTATTGACATATAAATGATAATAAAGCAATGGAAATGTATAAACTTGCCAAGAAGAATATATATATATAAAGGGAGAAAAGGAGGAAGCTTTGAGCAGTGCTCTAGGGACTACCCAACTGTAGGGCTGGATAGAAGAGAAAGAAACAACAAAGGAGGCTAAGAAGTGGCCAGAGATGTAAAAGGAAAATGAAAGGGTGAGTAAAGCCAAGAGAAAGCAATATTTTTAAAAGGAGATCATTATCAAGTGTCAAGTGCAGCAGAAAGAATGGAAAGAATCCGCTGAATTCAGTGACAAGGTGGTAATTGGGAACCACAAGAGGAATGAAGGCAGAAGCTAAGGAGCTTGTACCTTATTCATTAATATATTTTAGTCCCTGGAACATTGTAGGTAATTGATGCATGTGTTGACTTAATAAATGAGCACATTGACAAACAAATTTGAGCAGAGAGAAAGATTGAGGTGGATTCACTTATTCAAAAATAAAAATATTGCGAGAAACTCTATGTGCCAGTGCACTATTCTAGCATCTACTGTTACTTACAAAAATGAGTAAAACAGAAAACATCTCTCCTTTCAGGAAGCTTCATTTTAGTGGTGGGGATCCAGAAGGTAAGTAAATATGTGATGTGTCAGGAAAGGAGAAATACCATAAAGTAGGGAAATGGATAAAGAAGGAATAGGGAGAGATGAAAATGGAGATGATTTTTTTTTTCTTTGCATGGGCAGGCACCAGGTCTCCAGCACAGCAGGCAAGAACTGTACCTGCTGAGCCACTGTGGCCCACCCTAGAAATGATATTTTTACATTAATAACAAGGGAAGGGCTTTCTGAAAAATACCATTTGAGTGGACACTGAAGAAAATGAGGGGTGAGTCATGCAGGTATCTTGGGAAAAGCATTCCAGGCAGAGGGAACTGCAAGAGTGAAGGCCATGAGATGACATGAGACTGACCAGAGAGATGGAGAAACAGGAATCAGGACAAGAGCTAGAGCAAAGTGGGTGAAGAAGAGAGAATGGCAGGCAAATAGGTCAGAGATAAGAAGCAGCCTAATAATGAAGAGCCTTGAGAACCCATCACGATAAGAGTTGGATTTTCCCATGAGGCAGGAGTTCCAGAGGGGTAGTAGTAAAGTTTTGAGAAGGGGCAGGAAAAGTGCAAAGTTGGAGCAGAAGACAAAATGCTCAATGAGAATGGAAGTACTTTAATTTAAGGTAGTGTCCAAAGATTATAGCCTAATTCAATATGGTCAGTTTAACTGTCCAAAGGTGATCCAGAGGAATTCGTCCAGTAGTCTTTGTTGGATGCAGGAGTCTGTGACTTTGTCCTCTCAGAGGGAAGTTCCACAGTCAGATGGACATACTTCTTAGCAAGATCTAGCCAAGATGAGCATGTGCATAATGAATAATTTGGTTCTTAGTACTTGCATCCTCTGATGCCTGGTGGAACTCATCACATACTACTAGTCTTCTCGGAAACCAATCACCTCCCTGGCTCGTTGTTTTATTAATACACAGTACCACTCTCATTGCTGCAACCTCCCCTGGACTAATTGGGCATCCACTACTGTGTTTTTCCAAATTTATGTAATAGCAGTTGTTACCTATAATCACACCTTCATGAAATTTCCCCTGCTTATCAATCTAAGAGTCTCTTAATTGGGTTAATGTCAAGCAGTGGCTTTCTCACAATGATACTGTGAAGTTAGAATGGCAAATAACTTTACTAGTCATCTTTTGCTTAAACTTCCATTTTTACTACATTTTTGTAGGAAACTACAAAAAAGTAGAAAAATAACTGAGGTAGGCTGATATATCAACAATCCTTTGCAGTGCTAATAAAGAAGCCTAGCTCCATGGGAAAGGAGAAACTATAATAAACAAGTCCAGCAAGTCTACTTATCTTCACCAGATAGGGCCAGTCCCACACAAACATTCTGCCTGGGCAGCTTTTGCAGATTTATGGCACCCTACCCCAGAAAACTCACATAGCTCATGTCCTCCTTGCCTCTCCCACCCTGTTTCCCATACTCTCTCTTTGTTCTAAGCAGGTATATAAACTGTTTCCCTACTACTTTTCTTTCTTTTAGTTCTTTTCCCACACATGCTACCTAGTTCAATAGAGTTATTCTGCATCCTTTGTTTTCAGGGTCTGCTTTCAACCTAAGGATACTTATAAGGACTAATCATGTCCCCATAAAAGGCATGCCGAGTTCCCACTCCAGGACCATTTTTAAATAGAACCTTTGAAGATGTTTTAGTTCAGGTGTGCCCAAACTGAATAAGGATGGGTCTTAATTCAATATAACTGAAGCCCTTATGCACAAAGGAAACTGGACACAGAAGGAGAGAAGACACAGAGAGAACAGCCAGAAACTGGAAGTCAAGGGAACCCTGAAGAGAAAGAAGAAAATGCCTCCATCTGCATTGCCATTTGACATCTGCATCTCCACATGACAGAAAGCCAAGAACCATGGACTCCTTGGCAGCCAGCCCCAGAACTCCAGTTTAGGGAGAAAGCATTGCCTTGCTGATGACTTGCTTTTGGACTCCCCGAATCTCAAAATCATGAGTCAATAATTTCCTATTGTTTGAGCCAACCCATTGTACGCTAATTGTTTTAGCAGCTGGAAAACTAAGACACACAGCAGGTGTAATAGAGCAGACTCCTATTGGCTTGCAAGGACTGATTGTTAGTATTTCCTCACAACTTCGTGTTCATTGCCATATCATGTTGGTATTGAAACCAGCCGTAATATGAGTATTACATCACAGAAATTCACAAATGCTATAAATCTGTGCTCCCTTATCCCCCTGAGATCCAGCTGTTAAAAACTTACTAGCAAGCAGCCCACAGTGGCTCAGCAGGCAGAGTTCTCGCAGGCCATTCTGGAGACCCGGGTTTGATTCCCGGTGCCTGCCTATGCAAAAACAAACAAACAACTTACCAGCAATGACCAACAGTATGTCTCAAATCTTCCCATCCTGTCCATTCTTGACCCCCAAATGTATTTTTAAATATGCCTTCTGGTAAATGCTACAACATTGATCAAAAATTGTTTTGTCGTTGGAACATCAGTGTTCTGGTTTCCCTTGCTCAGCAATGAGCCCTATTCTCCACTCATCAGTTAGTGATAGATATTGGTACCCAGTCATGCCCCCCTTTTTTTTCAATTTCATTGAGATATACATACACCACACAAATCATCCAAAGTATACAATCACTGGCTCACAGCATCATCATATAGTTTGCACACATCCCCATGATCAATTTTAGAACATTTTCATTATTCCAGAACAGAAATAAGAATAAAAAATAAAACCCAAATCCTCCCATGCCCCTAAACTCCGCGCCCCCATTGTTGACCCATAGTGCTGGTGTAGTAAATTCGTTACTATTGATGAAAGAATTTTAAAATATCACTCTTGACCATGGTACCTAGTCTGCAATAGCGTTTTTTTTTTTTTGCCATATATCCCTTTATTAATATTTTTTTACATTTGCAGTAGTTCATGCAAGAACTTATTTACATACATGACTTAAACAACCTCAGTAATACCTTTCTGCATCTAGACAAGTAAGCATATTTAAAATTTTACCTTCTTCCCTCCAAATGCCTGTCCAAGCATTCTTCATGCCATTGGTTTTTTTCTGAATTGTGTGTTCTACCATATTGTACCATATGCAATCATAAAAAGCAACACACTGTGCAGTAAAAACCACAGAGCTATAGGAAAATATGAGGTTGGGGCACAATAGTCAAATACTTTACCATTGACACATTTATTTTAAAAAGATAAAAACAATAATAATGGTAGCATAGTTTTCACATATTAGATGGTTAAGAAATATTAATACTAAATTAGACACTTTACTTGGAAAAAGATTTGAAGTTTATCTGTGCAAATCGTTGTTCAAAAGGTTGCAACTTGTGAAAAATTACGACGTAGTGGTAGGAGGATTATTTGAAATCAGAGAAAAAGTTGTCACAACAGATGTGAATGAGAGTGGCTCAATGCACAGTGAATTGCAGTAAGTGGTAGATTTTTTAAAAACTTTTTTATTGTATAATATAACATATATACAAAGCAATAGTTTTCAAAGTACTCTTCAACAACCAGTTACAGGACAGATTTTTAAAGCACATGTATGGGTATATTTTGTGAATTTCTACATATCTGGGTTCATATATGTGCAGTTTTCTGCATCCACCTAATCTTCCTTGCAGACAAACTGATGTATAAATAAAACATTTGCTCCTTGATATATCAATTAAGTTGAAACAAATTAGAGTTTTCAAAACAACTGCTATTGCAGAACTAACTGTATTTGATCATAGTTTGCATACATTTTTTACATATGTTGTATACATTTCTTTAGATTACATTCTTTACCCTGACCATATTATATTATATTATATATTATAATAATATATATTATTATACTGTATATTATATATTATATTATAGTCACCCAAGGACTTTAAGAAAGAAAATCAGTGTCTGGGCTTGATCCTGGATGAATTAAAATTGTCTCTCAACAAAGGTCCTGGGCACTTTGCTTTGCCAGGTTTGAGAATTACCGATTTAGATATGTACATAAACTAGAAAATTGATAGCATTATATTATATATGTTTATAGTTGCAATTTACATGGATGGTGTTGTACTATAAATCTCATTGTGTTTATTCTCTTTCATTTATGTTTTTTTTTAAGCTTTCCATGTTGCTATCTATAGATCTAGCTAATTACTTGTGAATGTTTTATTTATAGCATCCTATCATATGTAGTCGCTGCATTTTACTTATCCATTCCACTAGTGATGGTTACCTACAATGTTCGCTATCACAAGCATTGCTAAGTTAGTTTTTATTCTTTTCCTGTTTCTGGAGTGTAACCCTAGGAGTGGAGTTTTTGAATTATTATAGTATATAAAATGTAACTTCATTACCTGTTAGATAGCTCTTTGGGAGGATTACACTAGTTTACACTCCTACATAGTAAAAATTCCCAAAGGGCAACTTCAGCTTTGTGATTAACTTACATTTTTGATATCCAGACTCCTTTTCATTTTCTCACCTCTTTTGTTCACTTTCTTTTTAGGATCCTGAATAGTATTTAACAGATTTATTTTAATTGAATCACCATTTATAGTTAGGTATTGAGATCGCTTTTTAGAAATATCCAGGACACGTTTTAGAAATATCCATTGCCAGAAGTAAAAGCTCAGAAACAGGGTGCGTCATGGTCAGGTTCATGTGTCAACTTGGCCAAGTGGTGGTACCTATTTGTCTGGTTGGGCAAGTGCTGTCTTGTCTGTTGCAATGAGGACATTTCATAGAATTAAATCATGATCATGTCAGCTGCATCCACAGCTGATTCCATTTGTAATCAACCAAAGGGGAGTGTCTTCTGCAATGAGTGATGCTTAATCTAATCACTGGAAGCCTTTCAAGGAGGATTCAGAAGAGACAGGTTCTCTTCCTGCTTTGGCTGGTGAGCCTCTCCTGTGGAGTTCGTCCAGACCCTCCATCACAATTGTCGGCTTCACAGCATGCCCTGCGGATTTTGGAGTCTGCGTTCCCGCAGTCATGTAAGACACTTTTATAAATTTTATATTTGCGAGTGTTCCCTGTTGATTCTGTTTCTCTAGAGAACCCTAACTAATACAGGGTGCGTGGGTGGTTCAGTGGTAGACTACTCACCTTCCATGTGGGAGGCGCAGGTTCATTTCCCAGACCCTGCACCCAAGAGAAAAGAAAAAAAAGTTCAGAAATAGTTTGTCCAGCTCCTTTGAAAATTTTGCTAAGGTTTGTGTTGCAGCCATTTCAAGAAAATTGACCTCTTATGATCACTTCTCTGAAGTGGGAAATTTCTTTGTGTGTTGAGATTTGTTTTATATCTTTTAATATAATTGTAGAGTTTTCTGAATAAAGGGCTACTTCAGTCTTTGGTAGAGTAAGTCATATACATTTTTCAGTTTCCAAAGCTATTATTGCAAATGCTATCTCATCTCTTATTTTATTTCCCAAATGTTCTGGCTGCTATAGTACAGGGCATTTAGTTGTGAATACAGTTGATGCATCCAGCAATGGTTCTAAAGTCTGTTAATAGTTCTAGATGTTTGTCCACCAATGCTCCTGAGTTTTCCAGGTCAATTTTTATAGAATACTATATGCATACATGAAGCCAATTCAATTGCTTTCTTCAAGTGCCTTCAGTTTTTTCTTTTGTGATCCAGTAGTGATCATTGTTCGATTGTAGGAGGAATATTTCTTTTCCTCTACTTTAGAAGGAATATTCATCTGTTGTTTTTTTTTCCGTTAATGTGATGTTTGCCTTGTGTTCTTTAACTTTTTATGAAGCCTTCATCAAGTTCAGAAAGAATTCTAAACCTGGCATTCTAAAACACTTTTTCAACTATAATTATGAGGTGAAATTATAAAATGCACTTTCAGCATCACAGATGATTATATTATGTTTGTGCCTCAATCTATTAGTGACATTTTATCATATGAAGCCACCTTTGCATTTCTAGCATAAACCCTATTCAATTACAAGGTATTATTTGCATTTAGGTATCTAATGTATATTTTGGGAGCTAATACTTTCTTTAGCCTTTTTGCATATCCTAATATATGAATCATTATCTATGATTTTTTTTCTTTTTTTTTACTTTTTACCATCCTTATCCATTCTTGATATCAAGATACGACTAGTATTTTCACTCATTTCCTATTCTCTGGGTCATTTATCTCCTTTTCTATTTTCTGTAACCACTTGTATGATATAAGAATTCTTTTAAAAGGTAAGGAAAGATTCGAGGGAGATTAGCAAAGTAGGGAGCTCCAGGACTCAGTCCTTGCCCCAAAACAGCTATTAAACAGAGAGGAACTGCCTGAAACTACTGTTAGGGGCTTCAGAGGCTGGAAGAACTGTACAGAATCCAGGGAAGAATGCGACGAAGAGGCTGATAAACAACTGTAAAGAACTATGAGAGGCTCTTTCTGCATGGTGGTTTCTGGCACCCATCCCCCCCTCTTCTGGTGGGCTGCTTTGGGATCCAGTCCTCAGCTAGCTGCTGCTGACTGTAAGGGATATAAAAATCCTCTTCCACAAGGATGGGGAGGGGTGGCAGGAGGGAAAGCATAGCTAAGTTTTGATCATGGCTTTTGATTTGTGAATTCGGATCACTGGGTCCTGGCTCTGAGCCATTGCTTCAACCCCACCCTGGACTAGGGTGGAAGTAGTAGCGATCTAAGGTACAGGATCTCCTCAAGGGTGTGGAAAACAGTGTACTCAAGGACACCATCTGTGGGCAGGCCAGGAGAGCAGAGCTTCAGAAAGCTGTTAAAGAGGCTTTGGGTATCCATCCTAATCTCCTCCCCAGGGCACCTTAGAGACAGTTTGTGGGTCCCCTTTGTGGGTCCCTGGCCCTGTTTTGGCTGGATAATACTGAGTTGAGAAAGTTCTCTCCAGGTTAGCCTCCTCCCAGAATATTTCTTCCAGGCAAAAGCAGTTAGAAACCATGAAAGGAGCCTTAAAAACAAACAGATAAACAGACAAACTCTTGAAGCAAAACAGAACGGATCAAGATTCCCAGAGAAGAAGCAGAGGAGAGAAAGCTTTCTCCTGGTGGTGAAACAATTGCACAGAAAGTACAAGCTTAAAAATTGTACAATTATCCAGGGCAAAAATGAGATGAAAAGGAGCTGAAAAAGATGGTCAAACACAAGCTATTCTAAAAGTCTAAAATAAGACGAAACAAGAGTCAACGAAAAGCCTTAAGACAAAGCCAATCAACAGTAATATTCAGGCAAGAGAGAGAAACTGACCTACAGTGAAAACTCACTAAGATAATCAGATCACAAGACATCAACAAAAAATTGCAAGCCATACTAATAAAAAGGAAGATATGGCCCAATCAAGGAAACAAATTAAAACTTCAGAGGAGACACACAATTTGGAACAACTAGTGAGAGATATTCAAACTAATGTCTTAAATCAATTCAAATAGATGAAGGAATAAATGGCTAAAGAGATAAAGGATATTAATAAGGCGCTGTGTGGGCACAAAAAATAATTTGAAAGTATGAAAATACTTGAGTAGACATTTCTTTAAAGAGAAAATAAAAATGGCTAATAAGCACATGAAAAGATGCTCAGTATCACTAGCTCTGAGGGAAATGTAAATAAAAACTATGAGATACCATTTCACACCTACTAGTATGGCCACTATTCAAAAAATAGAAAACTATAAGTGTGGGAGAGGATGTGAAGAAATAGGAAAACTCATTCATTGCTGGTGGGAGTGTAAAATGGTGCAACCACTGTGAAGACAGCTTGGCCGTTTCTCAGGAAGCTAAATACAGAATTACCATATGATCTGGCAATCCCGCTACTAGGTGCACACCCAAAAGAAAAGGTATATTTGCACACTGATGTTTATAGTGGCATTATTCACAATTGCCAAAAGGTGGCAGCAACTCAAGTGCCCATCAACAGATAAATGTATAAACAAAATGTGGTATATACATACAATAGGATGTTATTCGGTTGTATAAAGGATTGAACTCTTTTGCTGCAATAGCATGGATGAACTCTGAGGGCATTACATTGAGTGAAATAAGACAGACACAAAAGGATAAATATTGTAGAATTTCACATTTCACTGTTATGTACTAAGTATAATAAGCAAACTCAAAGTGTCAGAATTTAAAATACAGGTTACCGAGAGGTAGATTGGGATTAGAGATGGGGGAGTTGATGATTAATTTGTACAGATTTTCTACTTAGGCTGATGGTAAAGATTTGGAAATGTGTGGTGGTGATAGTAGCACATTATTGTGAGTGAAATCAAAAGCATTGAACTGTATATGTGAATGTGGTTAAAAGAGAAAACTTTACGATGCATATATTACTAGAATAAAAACCTAAAAGACAAAACATAGGACTGTGCAACACAATGAACCCTACTGTAGATGCAGACTAAGTTAATAGTACAAGAATAAAAATGTTCTTTCAGGAATTATTAAAAAAATGTGATATCAGTACAAGGTGGTAATAATAGGGTGGCATATAGGAAAAAATAAACATAATGTAAATAATGAGTGATAGAACGATTTTAATAATCTTACATCACTGTAACAAGGGTAACTACTGATGAAGTACAATTGTAAAAAAAAGTTCTATCATCAGTAGCAACAAATTTTCCACACCAGTGCAAGGTGTTGGTGGTGGGTGGTACACAGGAATCCTTTATTTTATGCATGATTGTTTTGTAAACTCACAACTCTAATTTAAAAAAACATGAACTCCTTAAAATCTTGGCAGAATTCACCTGTGAAGCACTTGGGTCTGTAACTGTCGTTTTATTATGTGTGTGTGTGTGTGTGTGTGTGTTTGAGTGTGTGTGTTCATATGCAGAGAGGAGATGAAGATTTTGAAATCCATTGCAAAAATTTTGAGTTATGATCTCTTAATTCAAGATTTTTTATATCTCATTATGTATTTTTAAATTTTATAATTTATCTGAAAAATCAACAATTTAATTTGTGTTTTCAAATCATTTGGAGTATCATTGCACAGAAATTTTTAAATTCTCAAATGTTTTTGAATCATTGTTATTATCTGTTTTAGTATGTAAGCTACTGGAATGCGATATACCAGAAACAGAACGGTTTTTAAAAGGGGGAATTCGTTAAGTTGCAACTTTGCAGTTCTAAGGCCATGAAAATGTTGAAATTAAGGCAAGTTCTATAAAAATGCCCAAATTAAGGCATCCTGGGAAAGACACCTTGGTTCAAGGAAGCCGATGAGGTTCGGGATTTCTCTATCAGCTGGAAAGACATATAGCAACATCTGCTAGCTTTCTCTCCGGGCTTCTTCAGTGGCTCCCCTGGGCTCTGTCGGTTCTGGTGGCTCTAAAGTTTCTTTAAAAATGGTTCCCTCTTAAAGGGCTCCAGTAAGCAAATCCACCTTGGATGGGTGGAGACACATCTCTATGGAAACCATCTAATCAAAAGTTGCTACCTATAATTGGGTGGGTCATATCTCCATGGAAACAATAAAAAAGACTCCACTCAGAATAATGAATGAAGAATAAAGGACATGGCTTTTCTGGGGTACATAATAGCTTCAACCCAGCACATTATCTATCCCTTTAAATTCTCTTTTCTTACTTTTTTGTGTAAGCTTTAGAAATCAGTACTGTCGAAATTTTTCCTTTATTTTTAGTATTTTTGAAAAAGTTTTGCACTTTGTTAATCATCCTAATTGCATTTTTCAAATTTTATTTTATTTTTGCCTCCCCTTTATCATTTTCTATGTTTCTTTACATTTAATCTGTTGCCTTTTTTTCTTCTGAGCTAATGAGTTAGTTCACTTTCTGATATACGTTCCAGAAGTTCTGTCATTTTCCTCGAAGACCTACTTTATTTGCATGCCACAAAGTTTGATATAACTATGCTTTTATGTGATTCTTAATTGTTAGTTTTCCCCTCACCATCATTTCAGAAACTTGGAATCCTCTCTCTCTGCAGCTCTTGAAATTTCTTTCTTGGAGTGTAAAGTGTCACATCTCACTGTCTATCAAAAGTCAAGTTCTCATTTTGATAGTTAGAGGTAAACTGATTTTGAAATAATGAAAAGTTGAAACCAAGCAGGTCGCATTAAATGGAAAGTCTCAAAGTTTCCAGAAAAGACCTTTTACCCTTCTACTTTTCAGAGTTGTGTGTGTGTTTTTTGTTTTTTTTAACACAGGTAAGCACCGGGAATTGAACCTGAGTCTCCGGCATGGTAGGCGAGAACTCTTCCACTGAGCCACCATCTCACTGTCCCTTTTCAGAGTAGCATTACGTGTAGATTTCATTCACTTATTTATTCATTCTTCTGATATACAGCAAAGTACAAACATAATTAGGATGCGCTTCACAAGATAAATAATCAATGGTTGCATCTCCTTGGAACTCAGGATCTAGTAGTGAAAACACATATAGACATGCAAGTAGACACAATTCAGTGTAATGGTTGCTTTGACAGACATTTATGGTAGGCAGAAAGGCCAGAAATATCCACACCCAAATCTCTGGAATCTGTCAATATGTTATGTTACGTGGTAAAAGTGTCTTTGCAGATCTTATCAAGGCTAGAGACCTTAAAATATGGAGCTTATCATGCATTATAGCTGAATCCAATCTAATCACACGAGCCCTTGAAATTAAAGAACTTTCTGGTGGGTAATAGAAAAGAGATCAGGCAAAAAAAAAAGGACGTAAGAAACATCTGAAGTGCAAAAGAGACTCAACAAACTGTTACTGGAAGGGGACCACACTGACAACGTTAGAAGGAATGAAGGGAGCCTTTAGGAGCAAGAAACAAATCCTCATTGACTGAAATAGGATCCCAGCCCTACAATTAGAAGAAAATGAATTTGGCCAAATACTTGAATGAGCTTGAAAGCAGATTCATCCCCAGAGCTCCCAAAAGAAATTTAGTCCCCTGACACCGTAATTTTGACTTCATAGAACTGTAAGCAGAGGGTTCAATGGAGCTACCCTGTACTTGGATTTCTGATGCACAGAATGGTAAGCTAACAAATGGATACTGCTTTGACATGTTAAATTTATAACAATTTGTTCTGGTAGCAGAACATTGTAGTAGCAAAAACTACTACAACATTTGTACCCACAGTAGGCTCAGTAAGAATAAAGAAAAAATTAGGCATTTAATTGAGACATAATAAGACTAAGCTATCTCATTGGTATAAGCAGTCATTTTCTAATGTAAATTCTGTAATGCCATCTAACATACAACATCATTTAATCAGGAATTAGACTGATACCTTCATTTAAGGTAATTATTTGACTGATACTTTTTTTAAGGTAATTCATTTATGATAATAATCTGGGTTTTATATTTCCTTATCTTTAACACACTATTTCAAAGATAAGAAAAGAAAGAATAAAAATAGGCATTAAACAAAATTCTAATTGTGAACTTTGGTTGGTAAACTTAACATTATAAATTAATTGACAGATTAATATTTTGTTGACATTTTGGCCTTTGAAAATGTATTTGATCAGCCCTCAATTGATGAAATAGGATATGGGCTCACCTAAGTTATAGACTACAAGAATTTTAATGACTTCTGTATTGTAATCTGGCTACATTGGAAACCCAGCTTTAAAGAATATTATTTGGGTAACAGCAATAGTCTGTTTCTAAAAAAAGTCGGAAAGACATTAAGTACATTGATTGCAAAGAATTTTTAAAAGCTATCATATTTAAAAATCCTATGGTCAGAGAATAAGAAATTGACAAAAATAAATAAATAAAAAAGAGGTAGAGGCATGTCAAAAGGAAAAAGGAGGACCCTGAAGGGGTTACCATGAGCCAAATCAGGACTGGATCCGTTACTGAAGCAGACACATGCACACACAAAAGAGTTGCCAAAGGACTTTATTGGCAAACTTGGATTATGGTGGTAGACAAGATGAAAATATTATTATCAATGTTTAAACTCCTGCGTATGGTAAATGTACTGTGGTTACATAAGAGCATATATTATCTTAGGAAATAGACATTGACCTATTAAGAGATCAAGGAAGATGATACATGAACCTATTTTCAAGTGGCTTTGGAAAAAAAACTAATTGTGACAAATGTTAAAAATTGGTGAATCTGGGTAAAAGTTATTTGCAAGTTCTTTCTTTTGTTCTCCAATTTTTTAAATGTCTAATATCATTTCAAAATGAAAACAAAATAAAAATTAGAAGCAAAAAATCTCTTTGCTTCCTTTTCCACGCCGTGAAAAGCAAGTAATAGAATCCTCACTTGTGGGGCTGAGTTCACAGTTTGCTGAGTCAACGTGAGAGTTTCACCGACATAACACATGCCCTCGTGTACAGGAGAGAGATGCGGAGAAGCTGGCAACTGCCTCAAGTGTGGAACTGAAGCTTTTTTTACGCTTTATGTACCTTGCCAGAGTGATGCTGTTCTGCTGACAGATACAATCTTTCTTTAGTTTTTGCATGTCTAGTGAAATGGATCAAAAACCTTTATTTTATAGATGAAAAAACATTAAATAAAATTGTACATAGCTCCAGGGCACCAAAAGTGTGTTGTTGCATGTATATGTGTGTGTGTGTGTGTGTGTGTGTGTGTGTGTGCATAAAGCCAGTCTTTATCTTTCTTGGCCCACATATGCTAAATGTATATTTAAACTTCTGTACATTTTACTCAAACCTGGTAAACAAACAGTTTGCTCATGGCAACTAACCAGAGATGCGGAAAGGGTAATGAAAAGAACTTGAACAGCCTTTCTGGACTTCTGGATGGATTCCATCCCTTTAGTTCACAAAGATTTCTCAGAATCAAGATTTTCATTTGAGTCATTAACCCTCAACTCTACATTTCTAGTCCAGGTCAGTGTACTTGAGACAGGGTGTTTCAGGGCTTGGGCAGAGGGCCTAAAGTCCAAGCATAGTACAAGAACAGCTGCTTAAGACTCCACACATCCCAACAGGAATGCAAAGAGATTTTGTAAAATTTTTCCTTCAGCTCATCACCCACCTTGTAAGTATAAGGGAGTTAAAAAATGGTAGAAGAAATTGAGAAAATTGTTGGGTTGCTATGACATTTCTCTCCTTATTTCTGGGAGAATGTAGGGAGGCTTCCCCCTCACCTCAAGTCAAGTAGAGAGGGTTTTAAGATCCTCTTCGGAGGGTTTGCTGTGTGCCCCTGGAGTGTAAGATATGCAACAACTGATACTTCACTCATGCATAAAATATCTAGAGACAAGAGGTTAGAGCTGCCAACTAAATGCTTGAAAACAAACAAATAAACAAAAATGTGGCTGCTTGGGAACCAGCTGTACTTTCACAGTAAGAGGTAAATGTTTGAGTTTGGTGGGGGGGGGGGGGCAAATATGGACCCAGTAAATGGGAGATGGCTGAAAGTTAGCTTTAAAAGGTTCCCAATCAAGAGATTGCCTAGAGGAGCAGAGACCCCAGTAGAAGGCTGCACTTTAGAAAATCCAGTGGTTGGTGGGAAAATGTTAACAATCTGTAAGAGAAGCCTGTGCCAAAGTAATTGCAGTTCGAAGATCTCAATCAGGGATATCTGAAAAAGCCAGCAATTCAGGCAACTAAAGAAAGACAAAGTGGATTTTGGATATCTGTCATACCTAGAGAGCACCAAAACTGGGTCATAATTACCAATTATGTAGGATGGTATATTCCTCCAAATATCTCCTCTGTCATGGGCTTCATTCTGGAGATGGCAAAAATGGAAACCAAAAGATGAGAGTGAAGGGAACGGTGAGAAAGAAGCTGGCTAAACCCTTTCCTCCTTTGCAGACTTCCTAGTCTGAAGCAGGCCAGAAGTATAAATCGGGACATAGGGAAGTTTAAATTGGATGAGAATTTCGGGTTTGCTTAAATACTAGCTAGGACTTTTGATGCTGAAATAAGTCTATGCATCTGACTGAGAAAGACTGGGAAAGCTACATGGCCTGCTTGAGTTTCTTCTCAGGGGCCAGGAATAATAAGTTTGCTGAGTGAATTTAATGAGGAGTAACGAGAAAGAATACAGCTGGTTTCTGCCTGCACATTTTGGAATATAGTGTGTTCAATATATAATGATTAAATACTAAATAACCTCACTTGGAAACTCCACAAAAGAGTCTTCATCAGGATCTGCAGAACTGAGCTCTTCATTATCCCAAACTGGACCCTCCTCTTGTAGTTACTACAATAGCAAATGGAACCAATATCTCAATCCAGACTTCCTGCAGTCCTGCTAGACGATATCCACCAACTTTCCCATCTCCAGTCTAATGAAACTGAGACTAGTTATCTTGCATACCATTGAAAGAATCATCGTCCTACTAAAAATCAGTTCATATGAATTCTCTTTAACAAGTCTCCAGAGTTTTAGCTTAGAACCTGATGTCCTTCATGACAAACTCCTATCTCATCTAAACTCAAAGCCCACTACCCTCTTATAGGAATTGTTTCCTCTAGTTTCATTGAACTACTTGAAGTTCCTTAAATACATAATGTGTTTCATGCCTCTGAGGAATCACACATGCTGTTGGCTCTGTTTGGAATGGTCTCTTTCCCGTTCTTCAAATTATATTTCATCCTACAAAACTCAATTTAAGCATCACAGCTTCCATCAGTCTTTTCCTGGCATAACATTCTGATGTACATGTCTGCTTCAGCTCACCCATTGCAGTCTGCAGTTTCTCTTATTGCCATCATGCCTTACTCTGCCAAGAGAGAGGATTTACTTATTCTCTCTCCTCTACTAGAGTTCATGTTCCTATAGATCTTATTTGAGATGTCATTTTAGCCATCTCAAATAATCTATTATTATTAATGCAATAAGCTATTATTATTGCAGTATATAGCAATGACATGTCCTATAATGCTTTGCAGTTTGCCAAATGTCTTAATATACATTATCCCATTCGTTTTCTTTCTGTTACCCTGTACAAAAGAAGCTGAAGTTAAGAAAGTCAAAGAATTTGCCTAAAATATATAGCCATATTTTTTTTTACTACCTTATGGAAAAGTTGGGATTATGGTAAAAGAAAAAAATTTTTCCAGAAGCACTTACGAGTAAGTGTTCTACTGACTGCCCCACTAAAACTGAATACTTAAGTGTTCAAACAAGGAAAATACAAATTAAAATACAGCCATCAAAGTCAAGAAATTAATAATGATACATTACTACCTTAGGGTTCTGAGACCCTATACAAGTGTTGTCAGTTGTACCAATCATATCTTTTTATCAGAAAGATCAGAACATGCATTGCATTTAGGTATCACGTCTCTTTACTTCATGACACTCTGTCGCCTTTGAAGATTATAGATCAGCTATTTAGTAGGATGTTCCTCAACTTAAATTTGTCATGATGTTTCCTCATGACTTGATTCAGTTAATGGCTCTTTCACAGGAATATTGCAGAAGTGATTGTGACCTTTTCACTGCTTCCTTTAAGTGGTAACCAATTTCCTTGCTTACTATTGATGGTGTTTCTTTTGATCACTTGAGTAAAGTGGATTTTCTAATTTTAGAATGGCTCATTTTAATTCTAGGATTTCCAATTTTAGAATTTTCCTCTGCTAGGTTACTGTTTTCTCCTTTACAATTAATATATATTTTCTGAGGCTATAATTTGAAAACATGTTTCTCATCAAACTTTCAAATTACTAATCAACTTATCTTTATCTGTATGAACTCTGTTTCCTTTTTTATTCAGAAGGTTGTAATATATCACTCTCATTTATTTTTGATGCCCAAATTGTTCTTGAGTTGTCAGTGCATCTCCTTCAAACTGGCTTCTGTGTCCTTTTGATATATTTCCATCATATTTTGAAACTTCTTTGCCTTCTGGAAAAACAAGATTTTTCCAGGACCCTTTCGTATTTTTCTGTTCCAACCCTGAAATCAACCATTACCCCAAAGAGCCATGATTATTTTTAGTGGAAAATCATATTTTAAAACGGAGAACTGGGCATTACATACACTATCCCTATTGGGATGTCACTACTCTCAGTTCCTCCAGTGGACAGAGTTAGGAAAATACACGCACACAGACACACACACACACACACACACACACGGATATGTTTACATTTACATTTATTTTTTTATCTATTTCTCTAAATTGAAAACCATGATTCATACTGATTCATCCAATTCAAATAAAACATTCAGGTTTGTTCTATTGTCTGCTTTTCCATTTTTGAAATTAATAATAAGAAATATGAAACAGCTACTTCTAATCATCCTTATGGTATTTACTTTTTGATCACTCCCTCTCTATGTAACCAATTTCCTATCTCCATTGCCATTCTCTCTCCTGTACAAATGCCATTTACAACTTGCTGAGAGTTGACATTGCAGACCAGACCAGCCCTCACTGTGGATACATTTCTTACATTGTTTAGGCTCTGACAGTCCACATCAGAAGGCTCCCTCCCATTTGAGCCCCACCCCCACCACCACGCCATTCACTAAGCTCCAGCTCTGATAACCTCTTTGGGACACCACAGCTGCCAATTCCCCACTATTGGTACAGATGCCAACCTTACTTTAAAGCAGGTAAAGGCCTTGGGTTTTATTGCTCAGTGTGGAAGGGAAGGGAGGAGGAAGATGAGGAAGAGAAGGAGCTATTAAGCAGTTTTAAGTACCATACAAAATGAGAAATGCAAGACTTTCAATTCTCATTTGATTGCCCTTCAAAAAACTCCCTAGTATTTCTCTGCTTCTTTCAGTGGTCCCAAATTTCCATTTGCTTACTATAATGCTGTAGAAACTAAAGGGCCTCAGTTACTTAATCTAGTGAAGCATGAAATAGCCACATCCCTTAATGGGTTTAATGGCTAGTTTCAGGAACAACAAAATAGGACTTGAGTTTTTCTTAAAAAGGTGTTCAAATAGAAGAGACTAAAAGCATTAGTTGCTTAAATTGTTCCCAATTTTTTCTTGATGAATTTTGCTTCAAAGAACATTCTCATAAGAACATCTATTTCCCTAAGATAAATTTCTGGAAGTAAAATAAATTTTGTTTCAAAGACTGAATATTTTTAAAGTTGCACATTTTATTACCATAAAAATAGACCAGTTTTACTACAGCATATGTTGAAAAGCAAAACTAAGCAAGCAAAATAGTATAACATAGACGCAATTCATATATCTATGTCTGTAGCTCTATATATCATACTTAAATATATTTATTCAGAGCACTTAGAACTATACCTCACTCACACAGAAGCTCAATAAATTTATTGAACAAATAGCACTTTCAATATAACACACTTTTTATGTGTGAATATGTGTGTATACACATACATATTGCATGTATATCACGTGAAATATATATGACATAACTTGAATATATACAAGACATATATGTATGTGTATGTATGCATACATATGAATGTGTTTTATATTTTTATGTATATGTACATATAATGCTTTACAGAGTCTATTATGTTTAGCCGATGCTACCCTATGTCCCCGCCATTTTTTACTCACTGGCTCCCAAGGTGTCTTTACTCCCACCAGCAGGCAACCTGTCTCTCTGTCATAGGACTGCTCGCAGAGCAGTCTGCTTTGCCTGTGTGAACAGAGGCACAAATGCCTGGAGTTCAGAAGTCTCCTTAGGGGCAGCCCTTAACTGATGACTGATGGACAATGGTATAAATATTCCAGCTCCCTTGACCCTGATTGGAACTATTCTGAGTGCAGTTTACCTTGTCTCTAGTGCTCCCCTGCAGGATTGACAGAGAGTATACTCTCCTTGACCCTCGGCCTGGTACCACACTTGGTTGGCCATCTTCCCTTCCACATTTAATTCTCCACTCCACCTCTGGTTTTCCTAGGAACATTTCCTAATAGAGCACTTCCATATGAATTCTTATCTCAGACTCGCCTGTGCAAAATCCAATTTAAGATTGCTTTTGAACCTAGCTTTTCCACATAGGTAGATCACCAAAGAATATTCACTTGGAAATATGCAGTGATACCGTGTTAATACTGTAAACATTCATCATATGAATGTAACGTATTATAAAATTCCAAATTATTGCACATTAATTCTAATTTTTTTATTTTACAAGTAATACTTCAGTGAACATCTTTAATTTAATTTTATTTATTTATTTATTTTTTTACATGGGCAGGCACCAGGAAACGAACCTGGGTCCTCTGGCATGGCAGGCAAGTGTCCTTACCTGCTGCGCCACCATGGCCCACCCAGTGAACATCTTTATAGGCAGAAATATGTGAGGAGTCATTATTATTTCAATAGAACACATTTGTAGAAATGAAATTTTGAGGCAAAGGGCATATACTACTTAATTATTTTATACATATATTCCCCTCTACTAATAAAATACTGATTTTTTCAGGTGTGTATAAGAATTCTAGTGTCCTCAGATTGTCATCACAGTTGAGTGTCCTTATATTTTAAAATGCTCACCCTTTTATAAGTATGAAATAGTATATCATAATTGGAATTCTTTGATTACTAGAGATTTTATTTATCTTTTTGGCTGTTTTTATATTTTCTTCAAGTAATTGGCTATTCATGATTGTTGTGCATTTTAATTTTTTAATTGATTTGAAAGAGCTTTACGTTTATTAAATGTATTAAGCTACTGTCCCTTATATATGATGTAAATAATTTTTATTTGATTCTTAATGGAGTTCTTTGCAAAGAGAAATATAAGAAAGGTTAAATTGCTAAGAATTAAGGGCTATAAAATCTTGGGTGACTCTTGGTCCTTTCCCCACCAAAATAGTTTATTAATATTAATATTTTTTCAAATACTCTTACAATTAAACATTTTCCTTATCGGAATTTATTTTAATCTAAGGATGATATAGGCATTTCATTTGCCCTGCTAATAGTCAGCTGGTTTTTCCAACTGTTTGCAAACAATCTGTTCTCACTATAGATTTCAAATGACATGTATACTAAATTCTTAAATATACATGAAACTTTTGAATTTCTTTACTATTCCAGTGTCTTATCTATTCCAGGTTTTAATTATTGTATCTGTATAATGTCTTTTGGTATCTTGGAGCAAATATAATTTGCTTTCTCTTATATGCATTCTTTAGAATAACTTTAGAATTATATATATGTTAAACAATCACTCTGACAGTTTTATTGGAATTGTGGGAAATGTATAGGTTTTCTGGGGTAAAAATTGATATCTTTATATTTTTAATATTCTTCTTTAATGCCTTTAAGTACATTCTCATATTGGAAAAACTTGGAATCAATTATATAATATCAGACTCAAGCATTTTGATGTTAAATTATTTCTAAATTAATTTGTAGTTCATTCTATTCTGACTTAGGCTTTTAAGGGAATATTTTATGTTTATTTTTGCTTGATAGAAAAATTATTGATTTTATGTATGAGTTTGTAACCAGTCCCCTTAGTGAACTCAGGCATTATTTTAGATCATTTTTTGTTTTCCTCTCTTGTGTATTGCACATAGCAATTACTTCTGTAATGCAACTTTATCTCCTCCCTTCAAGTAATATACCTTGCCATGATCATTGCTAGTAAACTGTTCACTCTCCATTCCCACCCACCCTCATATTTTTTAATAGCAGAACACTGATTATTTCAGAGATGACAAGTCTAAAACATCCAGAGTTCAAGAATTATGTTGAACTGTTTTAATTTCCTAGGCTGCTCAAGCAAATATCATAAAATGGGTCAGGTGAAACAAGGGGAATTCATTCACTCATGGTATGAGGCTGGGAAAATTCCAGATCAAGTCATCATCAAAACAATATTTTTTTCTCTGAAGAAGGTGGTGTTCTGAACAGCATTCTATTCATAAAGGGGTCCAGTAATAGGATTAAGACCTATCCTGATTGAGCTGGCACTCCTTAGCTGAAGTAGCCCCATCAAAAGATCCTACTTACAATGGATTCACACCCATGGGGATATTTTAAATTTAAAAACATGTTTTTATGGGGCATATACAACGTCGAACCACCATACTGCCTAGATACACAGTTCTAGAAAACAAAGTGTAAGGACAAGTTTGGGACTATGGGAACTTGAGTAAATTATTAGCAGTGCCTGTGGCCAGCCCAGGGTTATAGGGACAGATGACCCAGAAAGGCTGTGAAAGGAGCCACCAAGAACCTAAATTTGTGCAATGTATTCTTTAGGAAAACCAAAGGGCATTTGAAGAGATCAAATGTTTGCAATTCTAACTATACAATATTTGTCAGGTCATTACGTGCTTTCCATTGCTTGAAGTCTTGTGAAATAGGAGGGGAGGGGTGTTTGATTATTGTGAAAATTGCTGTTAAGGACTAGAGATGTTCAGTTATGGAATTGACCACTGCCTAAGTGAGGAAATTGCACAAAGCTTGTCAGAGCTCAAGCTGCTGCTTCCGAGGAAATGCTATTCCAGAGTTTCCTACATGAGCGAGTAAACTAGATGGATTCTAAACCTGAGGTTTTGGTCTTATTTCCTAAAGTGGAATTATATAAATTTTAAAACATAATTTCATTAATTTTATTAATGACTAAATCCAAGAGTTACATATATAAGAACATGAGAACAGACTTTATTAACCAACATAACTTCAGTATAATGTAAGCATAATTTGGTCCAGATGTTGTCTGATCATACTACCTGATGCTCACAGTAAACCAGGGAAATGGCCCAACACTGAAATGTGTGCTTAGATTTTTGCGATTATTCAAACTGAGAGTTGGGCTCAGTCATAACTGAGCAACCAAATGTTTCCTAAAAAATAAAAAGCAGAGTATTTGATTTAATTGTTAAATTCTCTATCTACTTAAGCATCTGTCAGTGCCAACCTTTGGAAGACAAGGTCTGCTCCTGAAATTTTATTTCCCTTCCTGGTTTAGCCATCCCATTATATCATGCAATTTTTCAAAACAAAAATAAGCCCACATTTAAATTCTAAGAAAAACTCGTATGTTTCTATTCTCTTTTAATTGGAAGTAGGGCAGATGTATGAAATTTAAAATATAAAAAGATGAAGAGAGAAAGTAAATAATATTGTGAACAGAGACTGGTAAGACTTTAGAAAAGCTAAGAATGTAAACACCCCAGAACTAATCTAATAAGAATTGCTTTCAATCAGGCTGTTCTATGATTAGAATGGAATATAGAGGTCAACTTGAATTACTGCATTATAGAAAAGACTAGAGTTTTTTGAGATAGAATTATTTGGGCTTGGGTCTAAATTGCCACTGAATAGATTGTCTGCAATGCATTCAGTTATCATCATTTTGAAGCATTGATAGAACACATTCATTTGTCAGTATAAATTACTTATTCTATTTGACTTTCAAGCATATCATGTTTCTCTGTATAGCTTGGAAATGCTTGCTACTCTATATTTGCCAAATTTCTGCATTTTTTAAATCTAAGGCATTTTATTTTATAAACATAATGGTGTATTATTGTAAATCTAGTTAATTATTAATTTGACATTTGAATCATAGTTTGAAGTAATAGCCACAAACCTAGAAATAGGTATCTTTCAGAATAGATCAACTCCCTGCTAAAATTGAGTTTGTATTTAGATAACTTTGTCTCTTTCCATTACCTAATTCTAAACAGTTGTGAACAAGCAAAATCCCACATTGTCCTTTCTTGGATTATGCCAGTAAGAGAAATGAATACAGTGACAGCAAGGAATTGTACACTTACCACATTGCCTTCAATAGTTACAGATTCTATTCAAAGAAGATTGATAAGCTTTTTTCAAATTTTTTCTGGGATCAACATTATCACCAAGATTTCTATGGTGTCATGAAAAGTAGAGATGTAAGGCCCACTCCTCTAATTCATCTGGACTTCGCAAATTTGAAATTTCAGTTTTCCCTAAATTAAATCATGCTTTCTTAACTGCACAGCACAGGGGCTGGTTACCAACTCATCAGTCTCTAGAAGCCAGGACAGTTGGGTAATAAACATTTAGGCTTTAAAAAATGGGGGAGAAACTTATTTCATTGTCAGAGACTTGAAAAAAAAAGAACACTAAAAAAGAACAAAAGGTCACAAAGAAATTAAATGATCTGTCTAAAGTTTCACGGAAAACTCACCATATGAACTGAGTTTTTGTAAAATAAAGCTGGTGCCCTTGCCAACATTAACATATTTTAGAACAAACAACAACAAATTATTTATTGTCTGCTGCACATTGTTTTCAACAACTAATCCCCAATAAGTCCTGTGAATATTCTTTGAAAAATCACCTTTTGGAGGAGCATGTATGTTAGATTTCATAATCACTACAAAGTATTAGCTGCAAAGTATTAGCTCTAAATATTGGGAATGCCCATTTCCTATCCAAAAGCTATTTTTAATTAAGACAATAGCTTCTTAACACGCTAGATCAGGGGTTGGTAAATTACAACCTGCCAGCCAAATCCTAATGCCTGTTTTTCTAAGGCCTGCAAACCAAGACAGGTTTTAACATTTTTAAAAGATTGAAACATTCAAAACAGCAAGATTCATGACACCTGAAAATTATGTGAACTTCAAATTTCAATGTCCATAATTAAAGTTGTATTGGCATACAACCATGCTCGTTCATTTACATATTATCTATGACTGCAGAGTTGAGAGTTGCAACAGAGACCTATGAAGCCAAAAATATTCACTATCCGGCCTTTTACAGAAAAAGTTTGCTAGATTAACATAGGGTCCAGCCCAGGTAACTGAATCAGAATAATACAAACCACAGAATAAGCTCTCTGAGATTGTTCTCATCAATACTTTGCCAAAAAGCATATCCAGTCTTCATTCTTTTTGTGTCTTCATGATGAGCTGGGCTCCAGGCACGCTCCAGCTGGGTAGCTAATTAATCACAGGGGTCCCTTTGTGCTCTGACAACTCAGAAAATGTTACCAGGTGCTGCCACCCACGTGACCATTTGTCCCTCACAGGGGTCTATATTGGCTGGGGAGGAAGTCTTAGTGACTTGTAGCGAGGAGACTTAAAGCTTTTTCTCTCTTAGCCACATTGTTTTGTTCTGATCTGATGAATAGTATATAAGACCAAAACCCATATTCACATCTTTATTTTAGAAAGTAGTTACTTCTGACTCATCAAGCTTTTTTTGGAGTTTGCAAGTATGTCATCAGCACACATCATCACAGCATTTTACAATGTGCACAGGTGCTACAATCCTGGCCCAGTATTCACCCCGCTAATGCATTCAGCTAGTCGTAAGTTTATTTCCTCACCTTCATGGGTTTGTTTTAAGGAATTTGGCCAGACACGAGTATATGCCTGAGCTATGAGGCACTAACCCCTGGTTAGTGCTTTCCATGCTTGGAGGTGTGGATGTCAACAGTATGGCATACAGCAATTCACAGAGAGTGCAAAGATAGGGCATCCCAATTCCTTTTCCCTCAGTTGGTTATCCACTTCTTGCCACTGTAATTGTTTCTATCTAGATGGACTGTGTGTCTTTTTATAATTTTATAAGCTTCAAATCAGAGACAAAATAATAAGGGATCACCCCAGAAACAACACCAACCCCACATTGCACCAGACCATTGTTAAAATATTCCGGATGGCATTCACACAGCCTCGGCTTGTACATATCTATGATAAAGAGCTCACAACCTTATAAGAAATACATTCCAGTTTTGTTATATTTCATTATTAGATTCCCCCTTTTCTTTCTGCAACCCTGCAAGCTTCCTTTGTTCCCTGAAAGAACTCATAATTAAGCATAATCTTTTTTGTCCATACCATGACCATTAAAATATATAAGCCAGTTATATTTCTCTCAGCTTTTACTTCCAAGTTAAGCCTTCCTTTTCCTTCGGCTCTTCCTCATAAAACATCATTTTTCGATCCTTCAGCAGCCTGACTGCCCTCCCTTGGACATATTACAGCCTGCCAAATTTAGTATGGAGTAGTTCAGATTGAAAAGTCGTTATACAATAATTATACCAGGACTCAAGATACATCATTGAGTATTTTGCTTAATATATCATTGAATATTTTACACTTTCTCAGCACCTGCTTTCTTGGAAAAGCAATAAAAATGAGCACAAAGGGCAATCAAGCCAGTGCTTTTTTTGGCACAGAATTGTTCTCATAAATTGTTAATTTACGGAGGAAATTATAAGCATGTTAAAATCACAATTTCACACACAAAAATATTGCAACACACAGCTAAAGGTAAAAAAAATCACTTCAAAATTCCTCCTCAATGTCTTGGGCATTTTATGGAAATAGAAGATAGATAAAAGAAATGAAATTAGTTCACGAATATGTAGTAAAGAAGAGCCAAAGGCTTACGAATTAAACTGAATTATGATGTACTGATTTCAGGACATTTACTATTGCAGGCCTAGAGGAATCAACACTAACCTGAATTTTGTATGTATCTTTATTTTTGACGCTTAAAATGAGGACAAACAGCAATACTTCAGTTATTGCTGAACTGATCCCAATTTGGAAAGTATTGCAAGCATCACCAAGTAAAGGAGCACAATATTTAAAACAGAATGAGAAAATTTAAAAATGCACACAGCAAGTAACAAGGTCAGGTTTAGCCCAGATAAATCGAGTTGATACAGGGACTAGCCATCCTCATCACGGTGAGTGGGGGAAATGCTTAGAAAGCTATGACCGTGAATGCTGGAAAGACATTTTAGATTGCAAAATAGATATGCTTTTGCAATTGGAGAGCAGACAAATCTAGTGCAACTTCAGCTATAAAGAAGGAATCATCATACCCTGAGGTATAATCCTTCCATCTGTCATATAAATGAAGCTGGAGAACTCCAAGAAGAAAAAATGAACTCTATGCCACTCATGTACCTCAGTGATACAAAGATGTCATTCAATTTGAGGAGATACAGGGAAGTGAATATCAGAGGAAGGAAAGGATGATCTTAAAAGCATTTTAAACTAAACAGAGTCTGTGAACACGCTAGCCTCATATTTTATATGCAATGGCAGAAATATTGAAGTTATTTTTTTAAGAACGCTTTTCCAGGAGCCTAATAATATGTGACTCATTTAATTGCTTACAGATTATAAAGTCAGGCTTAGGAAGCATAAATGATTTCAATTCCTATCTCTAGATGTGAGACTTCCACTTGAAAATATGAAGGAGGAAAACGGTTTGATTCAAAGGTGCGTAAACCAGAGTGGAGGTTTGGAATTCAGAAATGACATCATAATGAGAATGCGTGTGTTCCAAATAAGTTGTTTAAGCATTGTTCCTTATTTCATATCTATAGCAGCATGTGCCAGTTTCCTTTAATATCAGTAGGCGCATTGTGCAAGAAGACAGATGGCCTTAATGGCCTGCATTGCCAATATTCGAAATTCCCTGCCCAACTGTAACAATAATGTCCTTTCAAATTTTAATAACACCTGTCACCCAAGGGACTCATGACCCTCCTCAAATTTCATTATATGCCACGTTTCCATTAGGTTAGTTGTCTGTTTTGTTATTCTCTACTAGGGAAGAATCATAGAAAACGTTGCAAATTGGCTAGTATTAGGATATAAGTTAGTTAAATTCTTTTTTAAAAGGTCTTTTATGATCATTGGACTCACAATTCCCTACATATGGGTTTATAATTTATCTAATTAATATATTAATTTTCACCAACTACACCTTGACAATTAATGTATTTAAAGAAGGAAAAAGTAGTGTCTTCTTAATATTTTCACTCCTTAAGAATCTTATCTCTGTGCAATTAAGAATCAAAGGAAATGGTGCCTCCCAAGATTATTCTCACTGAGAATACTTTATGTGATAGTTGGCCTAGGGATTCATTAACAAAAATATACTTACTGAAGGATACAAATGTAATTTAGCATCTATGCCACTATGTGTCTTTTAATAATTGCACTTTTCCCCTTCTCCTGTCACCTCCTACTGTCTTTTAAAACCTTACCTTTACTCCTAAGACTGCATTTTCAGGATAGATCATAATTGGATAATGAATATATTATTAATAGTTTATATTTGTTTTGAACAAAATAACACCTTTCTATATTTTACTGATATGAACAACTTTAAGTTCTTATTGCCTTAACTATTACTGAATATTTATCTGATTTTTCTAAGAGATATTTAACCAACTGGTCAAATTAATCACTGCATAAAAATTTAAAAAGTGATCTCGAGGCTTTGATTGATTGATTTTTTTCAACTTTAAATATGCAACTTGGTGAGTTAAAAGTATAGTTAATGGGATTATTGGCAGCCTAGACCGGGATTTTTATTTTTAAGGACTCAATAATAAAATGAATGACAACAACAATGATAGCTAACACTTATATGGTTCTTATGATGTGCCAAGCACTGTGATAAGCCTTCTGTATATATCCGTTTTTGGGAATATCATGAAGTAGATCCCATCACCACAACCATTTTAGAGGTGACAAGATGGAGGCACAGAGAGGTTAAGTCACTTACTCAAAACTTAAAGGCAGTAAGCAGTGGAGCCAGTGGAGTTTTTAACCCCTATGCTCCATCAGCCATGGAAAGAACATTACCCCATTTTCCGGTCTTTATTTCATCACTAGGTTGTATGGGAGTCCTATAAGCATCACTGGCTTTATAATTTGCATGGCCTAGTACAAGATGAAAATGAGGGGCCCCTTAATCAAAACTTTAAAGAATTTCAAGACAGTGACAACAGAATACTAAACCAAGCATGGGGCACTTCAGTGGTCCTATTCAGTTGTACAGTTTGCTTGTCCATGAAGCCAGCTCTCCCTTTAAGCCTCAGTTTCCTCGGCTTGAAAGTGAAAGTGTCCACCTAGATTAAGGCCTCTTACATTCAGTGATTCTATGATGGTAAGCACACTCTCTTACTCAGTCCCCAGTACTGTCATTAACAGAGGAGAAGGAATGTTTTTGTTTCCTGAATCATCAAATACTTGACTGATATTATTTATTGAAATAAAATTTGGCTTCACAATTATATTAAGTCCTGTATCCATATGCAACTTGAAAATGCCTTGATTTAGATCATTGCACATGCATACACAATTTTTTCGATGTATATTTCCATCATCAAAATGAATCTGAAGCTTCTTTTCCTAAGTATAAAGATTTTCCTATTTCTAAGGAAGAGGACACAAATAAATCACCTCCACTGGTAGATCATTTACAGGAGCTTACAAATCATCTCTTTTGGAGCTTTTAACAGCTTATCTTTTCCAAAAACATTAGTGACGGAGAACTGATGGTTTTGTGTTCATATTTACTTCTTAATTTTACAAATCAAGAAGCTTCAGATTTCTTCTGTCCTCATTTTATATAATTTGGAAAATGCGATTTGTCATTTTTTTCATAAAAGTAGTTCTGTTTCTTTATACTTGATGATACTATTTATGCCTGACATCCGATCCAGATAACACAGCCAACAAGTTAACAGTGACAATTGCTCCAGATTCTTTGCTTTCCACTTCACTTCATGGACTCATGAATTCTCCATCTGTTCTCTTCAACTAAGGTTTTAAGACATCTCCTCCCAACACAGCCCAACACTTATTACCCTGCTTAATTGTTCCTGTCATCAGTACTAGAAAAATTAAACTTCACTTGTGTTATAAAGAGTATTATTTTGTGTTGAAATGTCCTTAGATATTTTAATTAGTGATCTAAACAGTCTTTAAAGAATGCTTTATAGCTTATTCCATTAAAGTTGTTATTGAACATTTTACTAATCTTTTAAAGATTAGTAAAATCTGGCTCTACTAAGTTAAAATGCTGAAATCGGGTTATTTCTCACTCACACTTTTAATCCTAATACCTGAATGAATTTACCCTTCATGTTCATTCCAGATTTGAAGTTTTCTTACAGAATGACAATAATAGCTGATTTTGGTTGATGAGCTTCAAAATAATGCCTATACTCAATTTAAAATTAATTCTAATTACAAAAGAAGATATATCAACAACAAACAACCCCCCAGTGGTTATTTTTATAATTAAAAATACAAATTTCAGTGCAGTATTTACCCAACCAATATTCTTTTAAAAGCAAAAAGCAGATTCCTATTACTGGCTTTGGCAGCCAGGCTCCCAAAAGGCCTTCAGTGGTCTCCAGAATATCCTCCTGGTATTCACACCCTGTGTGATCCCCTTCTGTTGAGGGAGGGCTGGACTTAATGACTTTTAACATTAGGATAAAACTGAGGTGATGCTATGTGATTGAGAGATTAGGCCATAACATGCAGTGTGGTGTCTCTCTTAGACTACTTGTTCCGGTGGAAGCCAGCTTCCATATTGCAAACATATTCTGGAAATCTATGGTGAGACTCATGCAGCAAGGAATAGAGATTTCTGACCAAAGCCAGTGAGGAGCCATGACCTGCTAAGAACCACGTGAGTGATCTTAGAAGTGAATCTTCCAGCCCCAATCAAGCCTTGAGATGATGGCTGGCTCAGCTGACAGCTTGACTGCAACCCTTTGGGAGACCCTGAGCCAAAACTGCCCACTTGAGCTGTTGCTGCGTATGTGGCCTTCAGAAACTATGTGAATTAATAAATATTATTTAAAATACAAATATTCAGGGATAATTTATTACACAGCATTAAGACTGATACACTGTCCCAATAATATTGCCCAAGTAGGATTTACCTACTAGCTAGATGGTTTCAGGAGCTATCACTTCAACAATAAAATATTTTTCTTGAGAGAACCTAGTGTCCTTCTCAGAGAATTAAATTCTTAGTCACAACTGAGACTCAGAGTGTGAAGTTGGATGAGTCGGATAGGAAGAATATAGGACCAGTGAGAAAGCAAACGATGTGGCCTAAACAAGTCATGGGCTGGAGGCAACTGATTTATCCAGAGAAGTTAGTTGGGGATAATCAGCCATGCAGGCATGACATGGCAGAATGAAAACTATTCAGCCATAATTATTTGGTCAGGTATGGTAAAAGCTGACATGAATCTCCTTATAAATAATAAAAGCAAGACCGGAGATTAAGGGAACAGGTTCAGACCTAAAAGGGATTTCGACTAGAGGAAGGAAGGATAGTAGTGCCACAATCAAGGATAGAAAACAGAACTCGCTCTGTAATTATTGGACTTTGGGGAAGAGCACGTTTTTAAAACTAAAAATGTGGCAAGATTGGCAAGTGTCCAACCAACCCTGTGGGAAATTAGAACAGGGCTCCTCACTTTGATGAACGCTATTAAAAATGACTCCTGGGGAAAATGTGATGCTTTAACAGAAGAGCCCTACTTATAGTTTTAGGGAGTGATTGAATCCCTAATCCACCAGAGTTTCAACTACTCATATGATGCTTCCTTTGAAATTGGTTGAAAAAATTGATCCTGTGATTTTAAATGTAAATCATAAGTGATTATAATTAGGAAACTCTTTTCAAAACAGAGGCAGAGAAAACAATATGGGGTGATCACTAGTGATAATTTTTCTTGGTTTCATTCAACTAGACTTTTCAAATCACACACACACAAAAATGGATTCTACTCTCTGGCTGGCATCATGACCAGTTTTTGTGGGTAAAATAGAGAGAGTTACTGTATGGACTACACTAATTATCTTTTTTAAAATTATTCAGGATTCAAGATTTCTTAATGAATCTTAACTTTGGCTCTATCTTCTTTCTTCCCTGAGTTATCCATTTATAATCCTAAAATCATCATTTGAGCAGCCAATGAATAAAGAGTCTCAGCATAGTATATCAATGCTTCCTTACCTTTTCATATAATGGCACATGTAGAAAAATTTATTATTTGTGTGACACTCCGAGATAAGTTGGAGAAAATTGGAGAAAATTTGCCAGTGTATACGTATTGGCCATTGTAAAAAAAAAAAGCTTCGTATTTTTTCTTTAAATTACAAAATTTGGTTGAGACAATTCTCAATGGGTTTCCCATAATTTTGCACATCTTGCAAACACAGACACTGATTTTCTGAGTTACGGTGCTCGCCATGAAAAAAATCCTTGGAAGATAAAATAAATAGTTTCTTCTTTCAGTGCCAAGATCAGGCATGCTTACTTTCCAGAAAAAAATATTTGAGTTCCCTAAGTATGTACAGGTGTCACTTGACCCTGTTCATGTCATGTGGGAATCAGGGCTTGGGGAACTGGTACAAAGATAATGACACTATGGATATTACTATTGCTATGAGTAATAAACTCTCCTTTGTTTCTGACCCAGGAGCCTCATGTCTTCTGCCACTATCCAGGAAACTCTGGCAGGATAACTTGTTTCTTTGCAAATAGGATAACACCTCAGAGCCTTCAGAGTTCTTGACAATAATTATGATAAAGATTCTAAAACAAATAATAGAGACAATATTGAATATTGAATTTGTACTGAACTTTCAAATAAGTTTTCACTATTTCGTATGATAAACAGCAACATACAATTCCTGATTAAAGCTTTCCAATAATGACCTTCTTAAATTCTTAATTCTAATTCTCAAAAGAAATTTTGCACATGCAAAGGAATGGTACATTTTTAAAAATTACAACCAGTCAAAAATTTATGAGTTGAAATTATATTGTGAAAATGCAAATGGATTTCAAATCCATTAAACTTTCAAATTAGGTATTTTGAAACAAAGGTGAAGAATTAATTTACAATAAGCACACACTAGCTTATACAGTGCTAAATTGGCTCATTAAATGCAAATGAGCAATGGTATCTCATTTAAGAACAGGGCGCACCCTCGGTAACGCCCTCCTCCGTTTGCCATCACTTTTTGGACCACCTACTCCTCACCTTAAACACCATCTCTACCAACCCACACAGGAGTTCTTTATCTGTGAAGGGCTGCAGTATACTCTATAGCATGCTGTTGAAATAGGTAGGGTGGGATGGGGAGATACAGACTATCTCCTTGGCTGCATTCACAACATGACCAAGGAGAGGGAGCCATGACAAAACTTCTCAGGCTAGAGGTGACCAGCCTGTTGTCTTCTGGTTGCCAACCCCATCAGATTCCCTAGAGAGCCAAAGGTATCTCTATTTCAAGGAACATCTATAAGCCAATTAAAGAACATTTTCCTTTAAAGTTCCAAACTACCTAAATCAGTAAAAATTGCCCTGGGCAGAGTCAGCCTAATTACGAGTTTCTCAAATCTCTGTTTCCTGTTCAAAGGGAAACCTGCACATTAGTGGTAGATCTCTGTACAGACTTTTCCTGTTCAGCCTTAAATAATTCTAAACTTCCAAAAACTCCCCTTGTCTTTTCTTGCTCCCTATAAAAGCTAACTTCTGGAATCCTCTGACTGTCACATTCTAACCTGCTAAGGAAGGAAGAACTAGAGTCAATCAGTCAGAGATGATATCCTAATAGATTGTCAAAATAATGAAGCAGATACACAGATTTAGAATAGGGTGCCATGGGATGAGGAAGTCAGGGGTTCACTGTTAAATAGGAGAACAGCATTGGGACTTCGGGCAAGAACTGGTGACAATCTTTGACACTTTAACTTTCAAGTCACAATTGGATCTCTGCAACACAACATGGAAGGGCTCCCTCTGTTTAAAAGGCTAGTGATGGGGGAAGGCAATTCCTTTCTTCTTCAGCTACAAGCAAAGGAGCAATGTTGTTATTCTTTTTCTATCTTAGGAGCAGACGTTTCTTTCTATTCACAGCTTGCAACGAATATCTTCTCTCCCATTCATTCATTGAATCTTTCGTTTGTAATATGTGCGTGGATGCAAATTTATATTAAATAACTAGTATGTGCCAGCCACTGATGCCACAACGGTGAGTAAGATAAAGCCCATGTCTTTAACAATTGGCCAATTTGGTGAGTTTTACAAGTAAATATACAATTTCTATGCAAAACAATTTACTGAAAAATTACTCTATACTGAACTTGAGGTAAATTGTAAAAGGAAATCCTTACATCAAAAGCATTCATGGTTGTATCAGTTATTTATGCCATAATAATACTGAATAATAAATGACTGAAACTTTGGAATTTAAAATAATTAGCATGCATTTAGCCCATGAGTTGCAGTTTAGTGATTTAGGCTGGTCATAGCTGGGTCGTTCTTTGGTCTTAGGTTACTTTGCTCCCATCTTAAATCAAATGGCTCTGCTGATCCAGGGTGTCCTCAGCTGGATCAAATCTGCCTTACTCTATGTATCACCCCAGTTTTAGGGGAATTAGAAATGTCAAAGTGCATTTATGTTTCAAAATCCCACTAGAAAGTTAGAGAAATGATCTGTGTGATATCATATTTAAAGCAAAGATTATTTAAATTTTCAAATTCTTCTATTATTGCACATAGTGTTCAGCAAAATTGAATATACTCACCATAGTAAATGAATCCAAACTATATTCATTCACTTATTCATTTATTAATTCAATTAACATTTATGTTCTTATGAGGAGGCAGGCGCTGTGAAAAAAACTTGGAATACAAAGCAAATAAAATGTACAATTTATTCTCAATACATGTACAATGCAGCAGGGAGAGAGGCAAGTTAACAGACTGTTAATGCTGTGATATAGTCCTATAATCATGGAATGTCCTGGCTACGGGAGCTCAGAAGATACTGTAGCTCAGAAGATACTATAGGGGAAGTGAGGAGGGGAAGGCAGAAAATAATTTCTGGAAGAGATAATACGTGGGCTCAATCTTGCAGGATAATTAGGAATTAAACACAGCTAAGGAAGGAGGAAACATTTATTGCAGAAAGTGGAATGCTCAAAAGTCAGGATGTATGGTGTAAGTTGTTCCATATGGCTTGACTGTAGAATGAGGAAGCTGGAGAGTGGGAAGAGTTACCTGGCAGTATTCAAGACTGAATAGATTAAAGCAAGGAACAGATAATAAAGGGTCTAATAGACTTATACACTAAGGAATTAGAAATTTATCCTGAAGGAATGGAGATTGAACGATGGGTTTTAGAACAGACAATAACATTTGCATTTAGAAAGACCACTCTGGCCACAGCAGGGAAACTGATTGTCAGGTTTAGCTCTAGACATGGGGATAGAAGGAGATTCAAAGGAAACAAACGGATGGCTTTGGGGAATAAATAAATAAATAAGAGGAAGCTTTGGGGATAAAGGGCAATAGATGACTCAATATTAACTAGATATGATAAGAGGAGAAGGATGACTCTCCTCTGTTATTTAATTTAGTGTTTGTATTTTTCAGGGGGAACTAATCCAAGCTTCTATGACAAATCAATAATGCAGTGTTTCAAGTGTATTAAAAGTTTATTTGAAGAGGCAGGGCAAGATGGTGGCATAGTGAGGTGTGGAATATAACTAACCCTCTAGGGTAGCTAGTAAATAGCCAAAACTGCCTGAAACAACTGTTTGGGGGACTTCAGTGACCAGACACATGTCATATACCCATCTGGAATGGGGGGAACAGTTGATAATCCCATGCAGAACTGTACGTCTCCCAAGCTGTGTGGTGCCTCCCTATCACTTGCATGGCAGGCTGACTTGAAGTTGGTTCCCCAAGGGAAAAATTAAACCTTTTCTATGAGAAGTAAGGAAGGTAACTCAACCAAGCTCCAATTGTGAAATTAATTAAGAAATAAAGACTGCTGAATACAAGCTGTGAACACATATAAACCTGCAGCAAGCATGAAAGACTTCACCCAAGCAGAGAGGAGGTGGGGTTGGTGGAACAACAACAACAAAAGAAGCAGAGCTCTTTGGAGTTGGAAAAGCTCAAAATATGGGAAAAGGGCTGAGCCGTGAAAAAGAGGAATACATCCAGGGACCAACTCCATCTCTTCATTGGCAAACCTGGGGGACTGGGATCTGGCTTGGAAAAAGAACTTTTTCTCTCCATTTTCTTATTTATTTATTTTTCAATTTTTTTACTTCATAACAACCCATTAGATAGAACTGTAGGCATTCTCAGCCTTCAGCACTGCCTCAGTCAAGGTTGGAATTAAAGTATGTCTGAGAGACAAAGTAACTAGTGAGGTGAAAGAGATGATACCCTAAAGGGTGCATTTTTAATCTATCTCTACTGGGAGCAAGGGAAGGTAGCTCAGCTAAGCTCCAATTGTGGTTTCAATCCTGGCAGAGAGGAGGCAGGGCTGATGGAAAAAGAATAAATAAAATAGAGATAAAAAGAATGAAGACAGAGGATTTTGGAGCTGACTGAGCTCAGAGTACCGGAAAGGGGCTGAACCCCAAGAAAAGGAGCACATAGAGCCAGGTACCAACTCTCAATCTTGACTGGCAAACCTAGGGACTGTGGACTGGCTCTGAAAAGGGATTTCTCTCCACCCCTTTTTAATTATTTTTTTCTTTTTTTTCTTCTTTTTTAAAAACAATTCTAAGTAGTTCATTAGAGAAGGCCTCAGGCACTTTCTTTTGCCAGTGAGACCCAGGCAAAGGCAGAGTTAAGATAGGTCTGAGAGATAATGTAATCAATCAAATGGGTGAAGCAATTCCCTTAAAGGCATGTCTTCTCCAAGAAAATGAGGGGCAGAGAGCAGCTAAAGTGGCTACCCTTCTTCAGAGATTTCAAGCCTTAGTGGCTGGGAACCATAAACAGCTTAAGCTTGTCTTCTACTCAGCTTCTGTCTCAACCATGCAGATAATTAAAGGTACCACATCACTTTACACCAATAGACAGCTGTGGGATGGCAAGCATCACTTGCTGGGTAGGATAGGAAAAGCACAGAGTCTAGAGGCTTCATAGGAAAGTTTGATAACCTGCTGGGGCTCACCCTTATGGAAACTTGATACTGATTGCACCCTCTTTCTGAGATCTGGCCCTATCTTTTCTGGGAAAATCTGATTGTGGTTGGTCATATATGAGAAGATCCTCCTCAAAAAAAAGGTTCCAATAGGCAGGGCAAGAACCGGAAAAACAGAAGCTGAAAAATTCTGATGAATTAAACAAAAGCTATGCTAGAGGTTTATAATAAATTGATCTGGACACTAAAGAACAGAGAATAAATCCAATCTCCCAGAAAACCTCAAGTAAAAAAGGGAAAACGACCTCCAGAATAAACCAATCAGGAAAATCAGACAGGTAGACATGAGCAAAAAATTTTGAAATGTAATAGAAAAAATGAAGATATGGCCCAATCAAAGTACAAACTAGCATTTCAAATGAGATACAGGAGATGAAAAAACAAATTAAGGATGTTTGACAGATGTGAAATCACATCAGAAATAAAATCAATGAGTTGAGCAAAGATACAGCAAGAGATGAAAGCTATAAAGAAGACGTTGGATGAACATGAAGAATTCAAAAGTTTGCAAAAACAAATGGCAGAAATTATGGGAATGAAAGGCATAAAAATTGGAGACCTATAATAGCAGATTTGAAGAAGCAGAAGAAAAGATTAGTGAACTAAAGGACAAGACATCTGAAATCCTACCCAAAAAGAACAGGGGGAAAAGAATGGAAAAATATGAACAGGGTCTTAGAAAATTGAATGACAACATGAAGCACATGAATATACATGTTACGTAAGTTCCAGAAAAAGAATAGAAGAGGAAGGGGGCAGAAAGAATAATGAAGTAAATAATCACTGAAAATTCCCTATCTTTTATAAAAGACATAAAGTTACAAATTCAAGATGTGCAACATATCCCAAACAGAATATAACCAAAAAAAACTTACTCCAAGACATTTATTAATCAGATTGTCAAATGTCAAAGGCAAAATATTCTGAAAGCATCAAGAGAAAAGTGATCCATCACATACATGGGAAACTTGATAAGACTACGTGTCCATTATTGAAATGAAAACACAGAAGTGAGAAGGCAGTGGCATGTTATATTTAAGAAACTGAAAGAGAAAAACTGGCAAACAAGAATTCTGTATCCATCAAAATTGCCCTTCAAAAATGAGGGTGAGTGCATTTCCCCCTCCAAAAAAAGTCAACAAATGTTGCTTCAATAATGGGACAGTCACATGGAAAAAGAATGAACTGTGACCCCCAACATACAGCATAGAAAAAAATGAGGGTGAGTTTAAAATATTTTTAGACACTGAGAGAGTTTGTGAACAAGAGACTAGCTCTATAAGAAATACTAAAGGGAACACTACAAGCAGATAGGAAAAGATAAGAGAAAGAGGTTTAGTGGAGAGTGCAAAAATGAAGACTATCAGGAAGGTTATAAGAGAGAGAGAGAGAAAATAAGATATGACACATAAAATCCAAATGACAAAATGGTAGAAGAAAGTACTGCCTTTGCAGTAATAACATTAAATGTTAATGGATTAAACTTCCCAATCAAAAGACATAGACTGACAGAATAAATTAAAAAACAGGACCTATCTATATGTTGTCTATAAGAGACTCACTTTAGACCTAAGGACAAAAATGAGTTGAAAGTGAAATGCTGGAAAAAGATATTTCATGCAGACAACAATCAGAAAAGGGCAGGGGTAGCTACAGTAATATCACACAAATTAAACTTCCAATGTAAATCAATTAAAAAAGACAAAGAAAGACACTATGTACTAATAAAAGGGACAAGTCATCAAGAAGACATAATGCTCGTAAATATTTTTTCATCAAGCCATAGTGCCCCAAAATTCATGTGGCACACACTGACTACACTGAAGAGAGAAGTAGACACCTCTACAATAATAATTGGAGACTTTGGTACCCTGTTTTTATCAATAGATAGAGCACCTAAACAGAGGATCAACAAGGAAACAGATTTTGAATAATACAATAAATGAACTAGACTTAGCAGGCAATTATAGAACACTTACCCTGCAACAGCAGGATATACATTTTTCTCAAGGGCTCACGGATCGTTCTTCAGATAGACCACGTGTTGGGCCCTGAAGCAAGTTTCAGTAAATTTTAGAAAACAGAAATTAAACAAAACACTTTATTGGGTCAAAATGGAATGAAATTGGAAATCAATTATCTGGAAGGCCAGAAAATTCACAAACATATGGAAGCTAAACAACACACTCTTATACAATTAGTGGCTTGAGGAAGAAATTACAAGAGAAATAAGTAAATACCTGGAGGCAAATGAAAATGAAAACACAACATATAAAAATTTATAAGCTGCTGCAAAGGGGGTACTGAGAGGAAAATTTATTGCCCTAAATGCTTATGTTAAAAAAGGAGAAAGGGCTATAATTAAGGAATTAACTGTCCACCTGGAGGAACAAGAGAAAGAATAGCAAGCTAACTTCAAAGACAGAAGAAGGAAATAAATAACAAAGATTAAAGCATAAATAAATGAAATTCAGAACGCACAAACAATAGAGTCAACAAAAGCAGAAGTTGATTCTTTGAGAAAAATCAATAAAATCAACGGGGCTTTAGCTAGGCTGACAAAAAAAGAGGGAGGATGCAAATAAATAAAATCAGAAATGGAAGAGGGGACATAACAACTGACACCATAGAAATAAAGGAGATATTGAAAGGATACTATGAGCAACTGTATGCTAAAAAAAAACTAGACAACATAGACAAAATACATAACTACCTAACATGAAAAACCAACACTGACTTGAGAAGAAAGAGATGACTTCAATGAACCAATCACAAGTAAAGAAATTGAATCAGCCATCAAAAAGCTCCCAGAAAAGAAGAGTCAAGGACCAGATGGTTCACGTGTGAATTCTACTAGGCATTCAGTAATTTTGTAACTGCCTAACTCATTCTATAAGCCAACATCACCCTAATACCAAAGCCAGACAAAGATACCACACAAAAGAAAATTACAGACCAATATTTTTAATGAATATAGATGCAAAAATCTTCAACAAAATACTTACAACTTGAATCCAGCAGCACATTAATTATACATCATGACCAAGTGGGATTTATTCCAGGTATGCAAGCCAGTTCAAATAAGAAAATCAATTAATGTAATATATCACATCAATAAATCAATGTTGTAAAACCACATGGTTATCTCGATTGATGCAGAAAGGGCATTAAACAAAATTCAATATCCCTTCTTGATGAAAACATTTCAAATGGTAGGAATAGATAGGAACTTTCTTAAATTGATAAAGGGAATATATAAAAAAAAAACCTGCAGCTGACATCATACTCAGTGGGGAAAAACTGAAAGCTTTCCCTCTAAGATCAGGAACAAGATGAAGATGCCCACTGTTCCCACTGTTATTCAACATTATGCTGGAAGTTCTAGTTAGAACAATTCAGAATAAAAAGAAATGAAAGGCATCCAAATTGGAAAGGATGAAGTAAAACTTTCACTATTTGCAGATGACATGATACTATATGTAGAAAATCCTGAAAAATCTAAAGCAAAGCTACTACTAGAGCTAAGAAATGTATACAGCAAAGTGGCAGAGTGCAAAATCAGCATGCAAACATGAGTTGTGTCTCTATACTAGTAGTGAGCAATCTAAGGAAGAAATCAAAGAAAAAATTCCATTTACAATAGCAACCAAAAGAATAAAACATTTAGGAATAAATTTAAGAAAGGACACAAAAGACCAATAGGGCAAACTAAAAGAAATTGCTAAAAGAAATCAAAGAAGACCTAAATAAATGGAAAAATGTGCCATGTTCACAGGTTGGAAGACTAAATATAGTTAAAATGTCAATTCTACCTAAATTGATTTACAGATTCAATTCAATGCCAATTATAATCCCAACAACTTATTTTGTGGAAATAGAAAAACCAATAACCAAATTTATTTGGAAAGGCAGGGTGCTCCAAACAACTAAAGTATCTCGAGAAAAAGAGAAATGAATTGGGATGTCTCACACTATCTGATTTTTAAGCATATTACAAAGCCAAAGTGTTCAAAACAGCTGGTACTGGCATAAAGGTAGATATACTGACCAATGGAATCCAATTGAGTGTTCAGAAATAGATCCTCTCAGCTATGTATAATTGATTTTTGATAGGGCAGTCAAGCCAATTCAACTGGGACAGAGCTGCTTTTTCAGTAAATGGTGTTTGTAGAACTGGATATCCAAAAGAATGAAAGAGGACCCCTACCTCACAGCTTATACAAAAATTAAAACAAAATGGATCAAAGACTGAAACATTGGAGCTAAGAACATAAAACTTTTAGAAGAAAATGTAGGGAAATATCTTAAAGATCTTGTGGTAGGAGGTGGTTTCTAAGACCTTACACCCAAAAGCACAAGCAATGAAAGAATAAATAGATAAATGGGCTAGCCTCAAAACTGAACACTTTTGTGTATCATAGGACTTTGTCATAAAAGTAAAAGGACAGCCTAGACAATGGAAGACAATATTGGAAACCATGTATCAGATAAGAATTTGATAACCAGAATATATAAAGAGATCCAGCAATGCAATGACGAAAAGACAAACATTCCAATTAAAAAATGGGCAAAAGACATGAATAGATACTTTTCCAAAGAGAAAATTCAAATGGCTCAAAAATATATGAAAATATGTTCAATTTCACTGCCTGTTAAGAGAATGCAAATCAAAACTACCTACTACAATGGCCATTAAAAAAAAACACCCAGCATTGCAAGCAAAATCATTGCCTTCCAACCTATGTAGGACATGACATCCAGGGGTGAAAGTCTCCCTGGTGGGGAGGGAGATGACTCCCAGGGATGAGCCTGGCTTGGTACCATTGGATCAACAAAGCCATTCTGATCAAAAGGGGAAAAGAAGTGTAACAAATAAGGTATCAGTGGCTAACAGTTCAAATAGAGTTGAGAGGCTACTCTGGAGGTCACTCTTACACAAGCTTCAGTTAGACATCGCTACCTGTCATAGCTTGTCAAACCCTAACCAAAACCATTCCTGCCAATCATGAAGAACTCTAGAGCATTATGTAAGACTCTACAAAGATTCCATGCACTAGGGCAATTTTCCAGAAACCCTCATAACTGGTAGGTCCCTGAACTTTGGGTATCTGTGACAACTGAGACTCAGAGCTAGAGTTCTGCAGCTCTGAAAGTCAGTATTACCCCATAAAGCAACTGTTTAGAAAATTGAAAAGGAGATAATATTTCAATTAGAGATATGAATGAAGCAGATCTGCTTAGGACTAAGGTAAATCAGATTACAGGGTAAAGTATGATATTAACTGTGTTTTAAAACTTCACCTCTTTTGTGACCAAAGGAAGAGATGTTTATTTGGTGCAAAATTTATATTTTCTGTAGCACACTATCTAATTTATCTTGCATGGTCAGTTTATTCAAACACCATAATTACATGCTACCTTGAATAGGGCGTAAGATCTTGTTGCTTTGCATAGGTTAGTGTGGGCCCTGATACATCCCAGAGTAATTTGGGCAGAGAATTAAAAAAAGTATTTTCAAAGCCCCCTTGAGGGAATGGAGAAAAATCTGGAAATATTAAACTTGCCCACCCAGGAAATTCCTGATATTCTTACAGGCACTGAGAACTGCCAATTTAATAAACCGAGCCCTCAATCTTGGGGCTTGCTCTTATGATACTTATTCCTGCAAAGGAGAAACTATGCCTATTTTTATTTTTGCATAGGGTTCACCCCCAGAAACCCTCTTTTGTTTCTCACATGTGGTCTCTCTCTCAAAGTCAGTTTGGCACTTCCCTCTACTTCCTTCCCTCATGGATGACTCCCAGGGGTATAAATCTTTCTGGAAATGTAGGGCATGGATCCTTGAGATGAACCTGGATCCAGCATCATGGGATTGAGAAAGGTTTCTTGAGCAAAAGGTGTGGGGGGGGGGCGGGTAGTTTAGTGAAAGAAAATAAAGTTTCAGTGACTGAGAGATTTCAAATAGAGTCAAGACAACATTCTGGGGGCTATTATTATTGTCATTACTTAGATAACCTATTTTAGCTTTTAGCTAGATGGAAATAACTGAAACAGTTGAACTGTATTCCAGGAGCCTTGATTCTTGAAGATGATTGTATAACTATATAGCTTTTATACTGTGACCATGTGATTGTGAAAATCTTGTGGCTGATATACCTTTTACCCATTGTATTAACAGAAGAATAAAAAAACAAGGACACAAAAAATAAATAGTAGGGGTGGATAAGGGATATGGGATGTTTTGGGTGTTCTTTTTCATTTTTATTTTTATTATTGTATGCATTTTCTTGGAGTAGTGGAAATGTTCAAAAATTGTGGTTATGAACACACAACTATGTAATGATATTGTAAACCACTGATTGTACACTTCGGTTGATTATATGGTATGTGACTATATGTCAATAAAATTACATTACACAAGTTTGTCTCATTTAAATCCCAGTCTAATGTGAATGGTGCAACTCTCCATCAAGCTATAGTGAATTTACATCCTGTAGTTCTCCTTTGTAGAATTCCTTTCAACCATGTAGAAAGTATGTGAGCTCATACAGAAAGCATTAGGACAAGGCTTGCAGGTGGTCTGTGAAACTGCTGCCCACCATCCTCGGACCAGGTCTCACTCCCGTGATCCTTCCCATGTGCCAGGAGGGCTGGAGGATACAGTCTTCCTCTGTACAAAGGGGAAAAACAAACAAGTTAAGCTTATGCATAGTATTGTCTATTCCATTCCTTTCTTGTACATTGGCAATTCTGTGTAACTTTCACCACTATTTCATCATCCTAAACCAAAACTCATGCTCATTTAGCAATAACTCCCCATTTCCCCTTCCAATTGCTCCCAGTTTGAGGAATAAAATTTGAAGTTCAATGGTGGACATAAGTTTGAATGCCCTGTAGGACTTTATAGGCCACATTTGGAGACCTGAAAAGTTAACTATATGTGTCAGGTGCAGAGTTGTTGGATTAAAAGTAGTGTTATACCTTAAGGAAAGATCAGCTTATATTTGGCAGAGGAAGTCAGTAGAATGCATGGAATTAGACAGGAAGAATATAAAAGAAAAATCCTGGATTAAAGTAACTTCTGAAGATAGGGTAGAAAAAGAGTCCATGAAAGAGACTAAGAGGGTATGACTAGTCAGGTATAGAGTTCAGAAACCGAAGTCCAGATTATAGGAGTAGGAGAATTTTCTAGTCCTTAGTGTTGCAGAGGAGTCAGGAAATTAAAACCTGAAAGTCCACTGGATATAACAAGAGGTTAGTGTGAGTCCCGATGTGTCCCAGTGTAATTTGAACATTGATGAGCATAGTGAAAACACTTTCAATTGTATGTTGGGAGAACGAGCTAGATTTCATGAACTGAAGAAGAGGCTGGAAAATCCCTATCCCATTGTATATATGTACCACATTTTATTTAACCATTCATCTGTTGATAGATATTTGGCTTCCTTCCATATAATGGCAATTATGTGTAATGCTGCAATGAACATCTGTGGGGAAATATCTGTTAAACTCCCTGCTTTCGGTTCTTTGGCATATATACCTGGAACTAGTATTGCTGGGTCAGATGGTAATTGTACGCTTAGAACCCACAAAATATCTTCCACAGTGGCTGCACTGTTTTACATTCCCATCAATAATGAACAAGTATACCTAATTCTCTACATCCTCTTAAACACTTGTTACTTTTCTTTTTTTTTTTAATATTCATTCTAGTGGTTATGAAATGGTATCTCATTGTTATTTTGATTTGCATTTCCCTGATGGCGATGATGTGGAACATCATCTTATATGCTTATTGGACATTTGTTTATCTTTGGAGAAATGTTCTATTCAAGTCTTTTGTCCATTTTTTGAAAACAATTTCATTATAAACAATGAACAAACACAAACATTCTTGACATGGTTACAATCAATGGCTCACAATATCATCACAGAGTTGTATATTCATCACCATCACCATTTCTTTTGAACATTTGCATCTCTCCAGCAAAAGAAATAAAAAAGAAAAAAGAAAAAACTCATACATGCCAGACCCCTTACTACTCTCTTTCATTGACCACTAGTATTTCAATCTACTCAGTTTATTTTATCCTTTGTTCTCCCTATTATTTGTTTATTTCTTATCCATATTTTTTATTCATCTGTCCATACTGTAGATAAAAGGAGCATCAGACACAAGGTTTTCACAATCACACAGTCACATTACAAAAACTCTATCATTATACAATTATCTCCAAGAAACATGGCTACTGGAACACAGCTCTACAGTTTCAGGTATTTCCCTCTAGCAGCTCTAATACAACATAAACTAAAAAGGAGATATCTATATAATGCATAAGAATAACTTCCAGGACTAACCTTTCAACTCTGTTTGAAATCTCTCAGCCACTGACACTTTAATTTGCCTCATTTCTCTCTTCCCCTTTTCCCTTGATGTTGAGTTCCAGCTCTTTCTAAGATTTCTGTCCCACATTGCCAGGGAGTTTTACACCCCTGGGAGTCATGTCCCACATAGAGAGGGGAGGGCAGTGAGTTTGCTTGCCATGTCAGCTGAGTGAGAGAGAGAGGCCACATCTAAGCAACAAAAGAGGTTCTCTGGGGATGACTGTTAGGCCTAATTTTAAGTAGATTTTTAGCCTGCCCTTTGCGGGGATAAGTTTCATAGGGACAAACCCCAAGACTGAGGGCTTGGCCTATTGATTTGGTTGTCCCCACTGCTTGTGAGAATATCATGAATTCTCCAAATTCATGATTTGTAAATACTTCTTTATTTACTGTTCAAATCAAACCTAAAAAGTCTCATGTCCTATTCAAGGTTCCACGTACTTATGGTGTTCAATTAAACTAAGTTTAAATTAAAATAAGTTAAATTAGAAAATGCACTAGTCAAAATATAAATTTTGTACCAAATAAGCATTTTTTGCTTTACTGTCACACAGAAGTTAAAATATAAAATATAAATCCCTTTTAGATATGTGGTTTTTCCTTTCATGATGAATTCCTTTTATACCCCAAAGTTTTAAATGTTGTTGGATCATGCTTTTTTATTCATTCTGCCTTTCATTGGAGAGTTAATCCATTTACATTTAAAGCAACTACTGATAATATAGGACTTTCTTCTGCCATTTTGCTCTTTGGTCTTTGTCTTATTCCTTATTTTCTCAGTGCATACTTTAATGCCTATTTTCATATGTCTATTAGACTTTTTGTATTGTCTGTTCTCATTTCTTTCTGTATATATTTTTCTATATTTTCTTTGTGGGTACCATTAGGCTTAACTATACTATCCTAAATCTATAACAATCACATTTGAGTTGATACCAACTGGACATGCAGAGTCCTCTCCACCTTTTCTGACCCTGTATCTTATCCTGGGATTATGCTTGCTCATGGCCTTATTAATTCTCTTATTTGCAGAAATTCAAAGGCCCCTCTCTACTACATGTGAAATAGACTTTCTTCTCCTCTGGGGTGATTTACAACAGGTAATCCTTTACCCAAGGCTTAGCTGTTTTTTATTAACTTGGCTTAATTGTTTCTTACATTGCTTTATCTGTCTGCAGGCTGTTTCTGCCAGCAGGGCAAGTTCTGGGAGGGTGAGCCCAAGAGGAGTTTCCTGGTTCAGTATTTTAGTACCGATGTAAGGCACCTGAGTATGCTCACAGGGTTTACTCTCCTCCTTCCACAACATTCCTCATGGTGGGAATGCAAGCTCACTCCATGCTGCACTGGGAATGGGATGGGGGAGGTGCCAGAAAGGGTACCAGGAGTTCCTCCAATTTTTTTTTTTTTAAGACGTGTTTTCTTAATTTGGCACTTTCCTGGTTACTGCAACCCATAAATTGTTTTCTGGATTTCTGAGGAACATGGCTCTGTAAGTTTTTTAAAGTTATGCAAAGATTCTGTGAGGGCACAATACTCTAGTGGTTTTAACTTAGTCAACCTGCACTCATTCTTTTCAGTATTTCCTTTATGATTTACATTAAAGTATATTACTTAATCTCTAACTATGTTTATAGTGCCTTATGTGCCTGGAATGAATCCCATTTTGTTTGTGCTATTATACTTTTCAGGTAGCTGTCTCTATTTTGTTTGCCAGATATTTACAAATTGTGCATTCTCTTTTTATGCTACCTTGACCTTTCTTCATGCTTCACTCTACCCATGTGTTGTCAGCAACTACTCGTAGAAAAATTACCTCTGTTTTCTTTCTGCCTTTAAAATCTATAACGAGATTCTGTAAAATCCAGTCACATGAGAAAGGGGATTCCAGGAAACGTAGTTGCTAGATTCTTTTCTGCAATGGAAACAAGACTTGAGAGCTTCGTAGTGATTTCACTGGAGTTAACAGGAGATAATCTACTGCAGTCATTGTTTTCAAAGGATCATCATTTAGCTCTACCTCTCTTTCCACAAATACTGCATATCCTCAAATTTTAGCAAATTGAAAGCAGTCCCTAGAAGAAGAGGTGGTGGTAAGCATGAATTGAAACTTTTTTCTCTTTTGAAACTTTTGTCTCCACATATAGAATGAAGTGAGATATTAATTATACTTCTAATTTATCCAAAGGAGATAATTAAAAATAACCAAAGAGCTTTATGTAAAAAAATGTCGACCCCATTTCTGCTTACAAATTTGTAAATGGCAGTCAAACAATAGGACAGTGGTTAAATATAAGCTATGGTATATGCATGCAATGAAATGTTCTGCAGCCAGATTATTCTAAAAATACTAAACCATTAAAAGTTACTTTATTTTATATTTAAAAGATATCAAAGAATATTTAGAAACATGAGAAAATTCTCAAGATACATTTTAGAGTTAATAAAGAAATTAAGTCTAGTAAATGCAGTATGTCTCTAATTAAAAAAAATAATTTGCAAGATATATGACAAAATACTTTTTAATCATTGTTTCTAGTGGTTGGATGTATATATAACATATTTTTAAGTTTTGTTTTATGTTTTTTCCCCAAAACTCTCATGTTCATGCACTTCTTTTATAACCACAGAGAAAGTATATAATATAAAGTTTTCATAATACATGGGAGATAAATAGGTACAGCTTAGGAAGTGACCTCAGTACACAACTCACCATATAACAATGTCTGGGAGGCAGTCTGGTGTTACAGTTTTTTTCTGGAGCAAAAAATTTTATATCTTCTGGATTTGCAGCAGTAATGAAATGTTTAATTATTATTAATAATCCAAAATTATTACTCAGCATGTGTGATGATGTTTAGGTTCAGGTGTCAACTTGTCCAGGTGATGATGCCCAGTTGTTTGGTCAGACAAGTACTGGCCTAACTGTTACTGCAAGGATATTTCATGGCTTGTTTATTAAATCATCAATAAGTTGATTGCATCTGTGACTGAGTACCTCTATAATCAACTGAGGGTGTGTCTTATGCAAGGAGAGAATCCAGTTAGTTGAAGTATTTTAAGGGAGAAGAGAGAATTTTCATTTCTTCTTCAGCCAGCCAGCCTCTCCTAGAGATTTTGTCAAGGTGCTGTGTCTGAGTTGCGAGCCTCATGGCCTGCTCTGTGGATTTTGGACTCTTGCATTCCCATGGTTGCATGAGACACTTTTATAAATCTCATATTTGCAGAGATCCCCGTTGATTCTGTTTCTCTAGAGAACCTTGACTAACAGCATGTATATTTATTTAATGAACTGCAATAGAGTATGCCAACAAATAGAATATATCTGTACTTACATTTTAAAAGATCTCCTAAAAGAAAGTGTGTTCTCCTACCTAAGTTCTGCAGAATCATCACCTGTCAGGGTGAGAGGATAAGAAAGAAACAGCATATAGATGTGCTTAGAATCAGAGGAATGGGGCTACATTTCTTTATTACTACCCATGCAAGTATCTCTAACATATTTGTAGGAGTTATTCAGGAAAACAAATTACTGATAGATAAGATTAGAAATGTGGGCCTAAGTTAGGAGGAAGAAGCTCTTCATCAGATAGGAAACTGGTTACCAACTCTCAATTTTCAAACCCGAATCTTAAAACTGTTAAAAGTTTTATGAAAGCAAAAGAAATCAGAAAAGTGCAAAATGTTGAATCAAAGTTGTTTCCATGGATACTATATATAGCACAACATCAAAGAAGTGTGAGCTAGTGCTTCTTTAGTATCTAAGTAAGTGGATAGGATTTCTTTTAGATCTCTTCTAATGAATAATTCTGATAGAAAAAGCAAAAAAAAGCATAATATTTGGATCATATTTTGTACATGGTCTGAAAATTATTGATGTTTCAAAAGCATTTTTGTGCATTAAAACCATAAAATCTGAATGGAATTTCTTATCTTCCTCACTGAAAAATGTAATATTTCTTTCACAATATAATGCTAGATGAAGCCTTCTCTAACCAACTTATTCCAAGTAGATCTACACTGATAATCTTTATCATAACAGCTTCTTCTTTCTTTCATAGTTCTAACAAAACTTTTAATTTTCTTGTTTATTTATTATTTCCCTCCCCCACCAAGATGATCATTTCTTGAAGGCAGCTTGTCTAGCTCATAGGTGATCATTCTATATCTGTTTAATATAGAATTAATAAGTGAATGATTGTATTATGCAATCAGTGATATTTAAAATCTTTTCAACTAACCACGTGTATGGCTGGATTATTTTAATCCTTTTGATGTAAATTAATCAAAGTACAAGAAAAAGAAAACTGCTTCTTGAGTATTTGATTTGGACAGTATAAGCTTTATTGTGTTATTACCAGAACAAAAATAGTCAGCCTAAGGCAAAACAACTTGTATTTATCTGTAAGCGGAGTTATGAATTAAGTCCAGGGGATTGTATGTGAGCCAGAAATTAACATCTTCTCTTAGACTACTGACAGTAATAGTACTTTTTATACTACACATTTAGAGTGATGATGGAGAATGAAGAAGAATGTGCAATTGTATTATTCTCACTTTGAAACGTGAAATCTATTCTGAACTTCTAGGATAGTTATTTTTGTCTCTTTTTATGAAACACATACTAAATGATGACAGTGAAATTATTGCTTCTACATAAGGCTTAAATACACTTTCAAATTAAATTTTACTTAGAAGGAAAAGTGATGTGTCTGCAGAAGCACTTTATCTCGAGATTTTTTTCATCAGTGACTCTAGGATTTCTAATAAAATTCATCTTGTATCTCTCAATTCCAAGTAATTACTGAGGTTTAGTTTGGGACCTTGTTTAAGAACATGGATTTGACGTCTGTTGACCTGGCTTTGAAGTTGTAGGACTTTGTGCAGATTACTTCTTTGTGTATCAGAAATAGCATAGTTTTCTTTTTTTGTTGTTATTAAGATTACTTTTACATCAAAAGGATGAAAGTAATCCGGCCATACATGTGATTAATATGTATGAGTACCAGCATGTAAAGATTACCTGTGAAGCCCATTATTGGTGTAGTTAGAACAGTAACTGGAACATGGCAAATGTCACCATTACTGTAGCTGTTGCTATGATTAAATTCTTTAGGATTCTGCCATTGACATTGGGAACAAACTGTATGATCAAGAAGTGAATAAACTGAGGTCTCTTTTTGTGTTTTCCTTAGCATTCTTCTTTCAGAACTTCCCCGCTTTGTAGTTTTCATTCTCTCACCTTGGGACATGCCCACATCTGCATCGGCTCTGTAACTGAACTTTTCTACTAGTAGAGACGACGGAAGCTGAGGCTCATTGTGAGGAATCCATTGTGGTCTTTTAAATCTAACATGTATTTTAAAAAGGAAGAGCAAAAAAAAAAAAAGTGAGACTGTTGCAGGGAAAGTCAAAATATCCCTATTAGTAGATGACGAGACGGTGGAATTCAAACTGAATTTATAGAGGCTAAAGGATCATTTTGCAAAGTCCAGGGAGCTTGCAGTAATCATGCTACTAGTTTACATACTTAATTTGTGATAGGCATGTTCTTAGTGCTTTTGACATGTGAATTCATTTAACTATCTTAACAAACTTAGAAGTTAGTTGCTATCATTTTGCCTACTTTCAGAGGAGGAAACTGAGGCACAGAGTATTTAGGCAATTTGCACAGGACAAACACTGATTTTAAGTAACAGAACTGTGGAAACATAGGCCATGCCCTTCATTGGTACACAGTTGCTGAAGATATTGCACTTACAGATAATATTTTCTTATGCGTGCTAAGCCAGGATATTTATCTGCCTGAATTATCTCATGGGCATCATGATATTTATTTATCTCTTGTGCTTCCATTCATTCTTTCCCAAAGAAAGTTGGCACACCCTCACAGCCTCTAACCTCTGCCCCACCATTTAACCTGCAAAGTGTCTGCCCTTTAATATATCCTGACAGCCTCATGCCTTGGAATTTAATTCATTTCTCAGTTTTTAAATTAGTAATGTTTTAAGGAATTTCCCAGAGTGATATGTCTAAGGGAGGCTATAGCCAGACCCCTTTCTGTGTCAATTGAAGCAGATTTGAAGACACATTAAGAAATATAGAAGTAACCAGAGTACATAAATATGGGAAGCAGGAAGTTCACTCTGTAAGATAGACATTTAATAGCCGATATGCCACCTTCTAACATTTTTGACTAAATGTTAGCTAAAACAGTTTAAATGTCAGCCATGTCTGCAGCTCTTGGGTATTCAAGGTTAGGGAGTCCCCACTCTGTGAACTCCAGGGGTCTACCTTACTTCAGATAAGAATTTATGAAGGAGGGAGCCTCAGGGAACCTCACACACACTACCAAGTATTCTAGATCTCCTAAGGAGCCTTTGAACTATTTTAAACTAGATTGATTGATTATAATACAAAGTGAAAATATCCATAGCTAAGTTTGAGTTGTCCTCTCTATCAGTTCTTGAGCTGAAACCAGCCTTGTGGTTTGCTTTTTCCCAAGGCCGCTACTATTTATTTCTACTGTGAGTTGAATGAAGTACTCTGAAACCAAAACTGAAAGATAAGTCTTTAACATACATCATCGATCTTCTCTTTAAAATATTATTCTGTTACATCTGTTTCATTTTCAGCTAAACAAATGGCTAATTCCCCATCTTATCTTTGTAAATGAATGTGGGATAATGGTATTCTATCACTGTAAAATTAAAATCTTAGTATTTGGGGCATGAGGGATCTTTCAAATTGTTCCATATTAAAATTAAAAGACCAGCAGACATAAAATTAAGTTGTTTATGGATATATAAACCAGAGAGAACGTGGATCTTGACAAATCCAGTAAATTGATCATTACTTTAGAAGAGGTATAACATATTGGTAAAAAACAAATTGCATAAGTCAAAATATATAATTTTTTGAATGCTTGCATTAAATATGTATTTTTTTGTAGCCAAAGTCTATCTCTTGTGGCCCTTCCCCATCTCTGCTAAAAATGTTTCAATCGGTTAATTGCCAACTAAAATTTCCTAAGGAAGAAAGTGATTGCTGAGGTCTCCCCTCTCATCCAGTACTATCTATCCCACTGTGGGTCCTTCTCAGACTGTGGGTCAATGTTCGTTTTTGGTTTTCTAGATTCATTTCCTCTAGAGAACTCATTAGACATGGTGTGGTGAGAAAACAAAATAATGCACAGCCCCACAAGTTCTGCATAATCATCAACTCCAAAGCAGTGAGATAGACAATGAATGGGCTGATTTGTGGCAGACATCTCAGCCTTCCAGGAAGATTAGTAAACCCTGGTGGATATAGCTCTGTATATTGTGCCCATCTGATGCCACCTATCAGGTATTGCCTGGTGTTATTGTCTAGTAATGCCAGGCATTATCAAAATTCTGGTCCTCTTACATTAGATTCATTAACAAATGTGTGGCCTGGACTCTGCAAAAATTGCTTCATCCTGCTGCAAATGTCATAAAGCTAGAAATTCCTAATAGAACTAGGATTTGGGAGTTGCTACTCTTTTTTTCCTCACGAAAGTAATATGAGTGCCTGTGAATCACTAGAAACTATGTGATTTGGGCTACATTTTCAGTTTATAAACATCGTTAAGAAAGGAAATAATGTTAGTTTGGCATACCTCCATTTTAGAGACCCTGTTTTGCCTCTGGTTCCTAATGATTACTTGTTTTTAAAGTAATCCACATGAGTTGTTCACAGGGGAAGAATTTGATCCTTTTTTACATTTTGAAATAAGATCTCCTTCTATATGAGACTAGACTGACCATTGAATTTTTAATAGTCTTTTATTATTTTCTTTTGTTGAACATCTCTTTCAAAAAGAGCAATTATGAGGAACTTAAGAGTAATTAATGAGAGTCAGAACATTTTAATTGTGTAAATTTAAATTTGTAAGGAAATATGTTGAGAAACTGACAGTATAATAAAACACTGTGCTAGAAAAGACCAAATATTATTAACAACAAGAAATGAGAGTAATTTCTAAGTGACTAGAAGGGGAAAAACTGCTAACTTTGCAGTGAAAACTGCAGTTGAGCCTGAGCAGAGAACTTTTACTTTTGCATTTGGATTAGAAACTCTGTGAACCTGCTGCAAATATGGGTTCCAAGAAATAAGGAATGAAACAAAACAAAACAAAAACTAGGCTCTGAAAATGAGTGTTAACACTTTTGTAAATCTGCCAAGATTCTCAATACAACTGCCAAAGTTTTGATGTTCAGAAAAACAGCGGAATTGCTGACATGCATGCTGCATAAATGACTATTCATTAAATGAATGCTGTAGGTTATATGTGACTGCTTTCCTTGGCTGACTAATATATCAAGCATGGTACTTGTTTTGTGCTCTGGAAAACTTTCTCCATTACCATAGTAACCTCTTACATGTTGGCGGAAGCTGATGTCATTCAAGGTATTATTCATTCTTAGTGAATTGATACTCAGAGTGCTAATAAGTCTCAGGGAGATAAAAAAGAACCAAGTATACATACTGGTTAAACATTACTTAACCCTTTCACCCCACACAGGCCTCAAATGCCCACTGAGGGCATTACCAAGGAAAGTTTAGAATGCCATCTCTATTCAGTATGGCTGAATAACAAAGGTCACTGTTAAATTATGGCTTACTTATCTTGATGGGTTTCTATTACCCTACCTCTTTTACATTCAAGGATAAAAACCCAAATGGATCATTTCTAGTGATGTATGATTTTAATGATTTCATTTAAACAGTAAGGTAAGCCAAGAGTCATGTATTAGTATCATTTGTACACATTGTAATTATGTGTATGCAAGAATAAGCTTATGTTAAAGTACATAAAAATTCATTGGCATTTAAGGTCATTATATGAGCAAAATAAAAGATTAATTAATTAATTGTTATTTTGGTTATTCTCCTGCGTGATTATCAACTTTAATTTACGTTGGATTTGTCTTCATATTAGACATGTTCATTGTAATATTCCCAGGAATTCTATGAGTCAGAAGCTAGGTTAACCCTCCACTAAGAATGAGCACAGATCATATCACCAGTGTAGCATAAGTAATGAAGATTTGATGCCAAAGTATGCTGTGAGCAGATTAGGTAACAATTGGGAATACACAACCATAGTGAGCCCAGTTTCTCTGAGTCATTCAATAAGTATGTATATATATATATATTAACTGGGAGCAATGCATCTAAAAATGACTGTCTTGGAAGGGGCAGAACATTTGTGAAAAGAAGGAGCTGATAATTAGAAATTAATTTCAGGAATTGCAGTTTCCTGAGGCTGAAATAAAAAGCAGTCATTAGAGATCAAGGAGAAATAAGCCAAAGAGTCCTACAAAAATGAGGTATAATCGTATTGATTAGAAACTTGACCATTATCCCGAACCAGAAAGCCAACTGATGAAAGGTTTTTGTTGAAGGGTGTGTCATATTGAAATTTTATTTTAGGAAAATGACTGACTGAAGCAAAAGGATCTTAACCCTGTGTCTTCCATTTTCTTCATATGACTGAATCCTTCATGCTACTTAAATTTTTAATTAGATATCATCTCCTTAGGCAGTCTGTTCCTAACCATCCAACCTAAAGTAGTCACTGCTCCTTATCACCTCACTCTATTTTAATTCTGTTTAATGATTTGAATCAACCTTACCAGTCATTGTTATTTTACTTGTTGTTATTAGTTTGTTTTCTTTGTTTGTGTTGGAATCCCTCTACTAAAATGAAATATCCAGGAGAGAAGGGAATGTGTTTATATTAATCATTACTGGGAATGAAATATGGTACATAAAAGTGAACCAATAAATGTCTGTTGAATGAAGAGATGGAAATGGGAATAATAATTAAAAGTTATTGCAATGATCTAAAAAAAAAAGTGAAAAAAACCTAAATTATGATAGTAGCAGAGAGAGGTTAATCAGATTGTAAAGATATGAGATATTTTTAAGATAGAAAATTTGTTGGATTTTTTGACTCATTGAATATGGGCCAGGGCTATAGATTCTGACGTTGTGATGGTGACTTCCCAAGGATAAGGGCCACTCAGGGATTGTAACAGGAAGTGGGGAATTTGATAAACTTTATTTGTCTGGGGTACTTGGTTCTTTTAAGGGGACAATACCTGTCACTAATTGGATATTTTGATCTGGGTTTGGAAAGGGTGAGATTACCTAAGGTGTAAAGTCAATAGAAGGTTAGAAGTAGATTAACCTTGTAGGTTGTAGGATTAACAGGAAGAAAGAAGTCCATAAATGAGCCCTAAAAAAATAAAAAGATTTAAAGTCAAGGTATCATTAAGGTTATGAAGTTCTGCAATGGAAAAAAAATGGTTGTATTAATGTAAAAGTTGGCAGAGCTTTTGATGAGCAGACTGAGAGGTGAAAAGGAAGTCCCCACTAAGGGGGAGAGACTTTCATGTAAGAGGAAGGGCTCACTGATCCTCGGGTCAACTGGAGAGTGATGAAAAATAAGCAGAAAAGCATCCCTTTGATTTGACAGAGATTATTGGTGACCTTTGAAACTGCAGTTTTAATGGAGTGGTGGAGACAAAAAAACACATTTCAATGGCTTGAGGAGTGAACTGAAAAAGAGGTAGGAAGGAAATAGTGTTTAGATTATAGAGTAAAACAGGCAGTGAGAGAGAACTCAGTAGAGGTGGCCAGAGATTGGAAGACTGTTTCCTAGGAGATGTTTGGTCATATTTATATGCAGACAGAAAATAAACTATGGAGAAAAAGAAATAGAAGACGCAAATGCCTTCCTGGAATAAGGTGACATGTGGAAGGCAGGAACAAATTCTCCAATGGAGAAGTTATTAATCCTGGAAATGCACCGGATGGTAAAGAAGTACATCCTAAGAGGCACTAGCAATACCTCCCTACTGGACTCCGATTAACTTGTACCGCCTGTGCCTTGTATAAAGATGCCTGACAGAGTTAGGTAGTTGGACTGGCAAGCTCTATGGGTCAAGCTCTGTGCTTTGAAGCGATAATGCATCTCAAAAGGCAATGTGACCATTCTTCTCCATAAAGTATGCCTTTCTAATTCCCTCAAAGTATACGGGTACAATAAATCTTGTATAATAAAATTTTGTATATATTTGTATAATAAAAGATATAATGTATAATAAAATATCTTATATAATAAAGTTTTACTTTCTATGTTTCACCGAGCTCCTATATGCAGTATTTCATTTGCTCTTAATAACAGCACCAAGATGGTACTTTTATCAAATTCTCAAATGAGGAAATGAGACCCAGACACAGGGAAGTTAAACAATTTGACAAAGGTAACAAAATTACAAAGTGGCAAAACAGATGATAGTTCATGACAAGCTAAATCTTATTCAAGTGATATTTTACTATACACATCTATATACAACTTTAAAGTGACATGGGCTGAAAATTTCAGATTCCCATGACTATTTTTGCATTCTAGTGTCCTTTCATTTCAAAGAAGGGAATAATGCTAGACGTGTGGAAACAGAAATAATGAAATTGAGTCTGAGTTGATCAGGTACCTCTTATGGCCTAAATTTTAAAAGTAGTTTACAGTCAATATTTCAATAAGTTTTAAAAGTTCTACAGCAAAATTTTAAAAAGTTGTACTAATGTAGAAGTGAACAGAGATTTGAAAAATTGTTGAAAGTCCACCCGGGGTGAGAATTGGTTAATATCAATTGCAGGGAGATTGAATTCTCTTCACTGCCAAGATGGAATAACAGGGACCTGGTATACCCTCCTGCGTGAAACAGCTGGGAAACTGAACAACATATTGAAATAATGCTTTTCAACAAATTGAAAATGAGACAATTAAGAACAATGATGCATGAGAGCAATGAGCCCTGTGAAAGCCACAGCTTCTGCATAAGAGTTTCCAGGAAGTCGTGCAAGATGAAGGAACTAAGCATAGCCTGGCAGATGTCTTGAGTTTATGAAACAGAGCTCAGTCAGGATTAACCAAGCTAGAGTTCACAGAGGAGACTCCTGAAGAGGGGATGAATGCACAATGAGTTCTAGAGAAATGCTGATGGTTTCAAATATTTAGAAAATGACTGAAAAGCACATGAGTTTGAGGAAACTACCAGGAAGTGAAAAGAACTAGCTGAAAGAATGAGAGGAAACACTACTTGAACTTCACCAATCTTAGTAATAGTGCCTAAGACCACGAGACAGACCTGAAAATATTATGCATGGGGTATGGTGAAGAATACTCAGAAGAGTTTTGCCTCAAGCAATGGGGATGTTAGGCCTTAGATGAAATGCTTCTCTGTCCTCACCTACCAACTCTTAACAACAAAACTAAAATTATCAAACTGTTTCTAAGTAGCCTAATTGGATTCCAGAATAAATGCCAAAAATATTTATAGGAATGAAGAAATATCCAGCAAGCAAAAAGGTAAAATTCACAATAGCTGGCATTCAATAAAAAATTAACAGGCATGCAAAAAGGCAGGAAAATTCTCGCGTAAGAAAGAGAGAGAGATAAAAAAAAAAAAAGAGAGCAACAATCAATAGAAATGAGCCAACAATTGGCACAGACTTTAGAATTAGAAAACAGGCACATTAAGTAAAATGATTATAACTGCATTCCTGATGTTCAAGAAACTAGAAGAAAGACAGGACATGTTAAATAAAGATATGGGCAATATAAAAGAGCTTTCAGAAATGGAAACTACAATAATTGACACGAAAAATATACTAGCTGACTTTAACAACAGATTAGAAACTGCAGGGAGAAAAATGATTATTGAATTTGCAGGCAGAGTAATAGAAACTATCCAAAATAAAACAGAGAAGAAAACCAGAGTCTCAAAAGAATGAACAATATCAATGAGCTACAAGACAATTTCAGATGGCCTAATAAGCATGCAATTTGAGTCCCCTTAAGCCAGGAAGTGAGAAGTGGGAAACAGAATAAATATTTGAATGAAGAATCTGGCAAAAACTACAAGCCCACAGATCCAAGAATTTCAATGGGTTCTGACCATAGAAAACATGAGGAAAACTATAATAAACTATACAATGGCGCATCATAATCAGATTGATCAAAACCAGTCCTAGAAAATGTTCAAAGTAGATATTGAAAAAGACATGTTATTTTGTGGTTACTTTGAACAAAAACAAGGATGACAGCTGATTTCTCATTATAATCAATGCAAGTGAGAAGAAAGTAGAATGGCATTTAAATTTTTGGAAATAAAAACAAACTGTCAAGGAAAATTTGGCTGGAGGTAAAATAGAGCTCTTTTTTAGAAAAACACAAGCTGAAAGAGTGTATCTCTAATATATCTACACCAAAAAATATTAAATGAAATTATTGAGGCGAAGAAATATGATGACAGCAGGATATGTGAATCTGCACAAAGGAATAAAGAACACTGAAAATGGTAATTACTTGGGTAAAAAATAGGAAATTTTCTTCTTGACCTTCAAATATCTTTAACATACAAGTGACTATTCAAAAAGAATCATAATAACAATGCGGTAGGCTTTATTATACATGTAGCAGAAAACATATGGAAACAAAGATGGAGGAAAAATGGAACTATTCTCCTGTAATGTTATTATATTACCCATGAGGCAGCATAATACCCCTTAAATGTAGTCTTTGGTAAGGTAAAGATGTATACATAAACCTTAAAGTAATCTCTAAAATAATAAAACAAGAATTATAGCTAATAGCCCACCTAACGAGATAAAAGTGGAATAATAAAAAATACTCAATTAATCCAAAAGAAGCCACAATAAGAGGTTATAAACTAAGAGAGAAAATGGAGAAAACAATCATTTATTTAAACCTAAACATATAAATAATAGCACTAAATTTAAATGGTCTGTTTAGTCCAATTAAAAACAGAGGTGGTCATTTTGATAAAAAAAGCAAGACTCAACTGTGCTGCCCACAAGAAACCCATTTTAAATATAAATATAGAAATTGTTTACAAGGAAAAAGTTGGAAAAGCATATACCATGCAAAGTGTAATTAAAAGAAAGATAAACTGGGCATATTAATATCCAGTAAATTAGATTTCACAGCAAAGAATATTATGAGAGATATAGAGGTTCATTTCATAATGATAAACACAACAGTTCATTATAGAAGTTAGAAATTCTAAATGATTATGCATCTAATAAAAGAACTTAAAAACACATAAAGGAAAAACTTGTAAGAATTGCAAGAAGAAATAGTCAGAGACTTCAATGCTCCTTTCTCAATAATTGGTGGAAAAGGAGGAAGAAAATCATTAGTAATTTAGCAGTCATGAGGACACAATCATACAATTTGACCTAATTGACAATTATAGAACATTCTTCCCAATAATAGTAGAATATATATTCTTTTTAAGTACAAAAGGAGCATATATGCATTATATTCTAGGCCAGAAATAAAAATTCACTCTACAAAAAGTATGTTGTATGTTTTCTGAGTAAAATGAATATAAAGTATAAGTGATATTGGAAAGATAACTGGAAATCTCAATATATTTAAAAACTAAATAACACACTTTTAAGTAACCCATAGTTAATGAAGAAGTTGGAAGAGAAATTAGTAAATATTTCAACTAGAATGGAAATGACCACACCATATCTAAATATGTGGGACACTGCTAAATGGTATTTCGAGGAAACTTTTGAGGAATAGATCCTATAATAGAAAAGAAGAAAGGTCTCAAATTAATGATCTTATCTATAATATTGAGAAATTAGAATAAAAGAAGGACAAATTAAACCTGAAGTCAGTGGAAGAAGTGAATAAGCCCAGAATTGAATATTAGTGAAATAGAAACCAGAAGATAATAGAGAAAATCAAAGAAATCAAAAGCCATTGAGAAGATAAAAACATTGACCAACCTCTAGCCAGACTTCTCAGGAATATAAGAGAATGAATAGAGGAGAGAATAATTCTCAACTCATTCTATGAGGTCAGTATTACCTTGATGACAAAATCAGAAAAAGACATTACAAAAAAGGAAAACTACAAAAAAAAGATAACACAAAACTACAAAACTGCAAAAAAAGGCATGCTGGAGACCTGGGTTCGGTTCCCGGTACCTGCCTGTGCAAAAAAAAAAAAAAAAAAAAAAAAAACGAAAAAAAGGATAAGCATAATTTTTTAGAGGTAGTAACTTTTACATTAGTTACTTTTACAAATGTAAAATTTACATTTTACATTTCAATCTTTAATTAATTTTGTATTTTTCTATATACTTCTGTGTGTAAGTATGTTTCATGAATGTCTATGATAAGTGTATATGTATAGAGTGGTGTTTGAATGGCTAAAAAGGGACAAAAGATCATATATAGGAATCAAGATTTGTATAACTTAATATGCAGCTTTGAAAATACTATGTATCCGAAGAAAACATATTTTAATCCTGATACATACTTCTGGGAGCAGCTGTTTCTTTTAATCTTGGTTCAGTACCATAGGTTGGAAACTTTTGATTAGATTATCTCCATGGAGATGTGATGCACCCAATTATGGGTGTGATCTTTTGGTTAGATGGAGATGTGACTCCGCCTATTCCAAGTGGGTCTTGATCAGTTTATTGGAATCTTTTAAAAGAGGAAACATTTTAGAGACACCTGGAATTGACAGAGCTAACAGAGAGAGCTGCTTGAAGAACATTTGCTTGTATTTGGAGATGCTTGGAGCCCAGCAGACATCATCATGAGATGATAAGCATGCCAGAACCTGAGGAGAACCAAGGGAAGACAAGAGATGAAAGCCAGCCCCAGAGGAGCAAAGTGAGGAATTCCAAGTCAGAGAGTGAAAGCAACAGAGCCTAGGAGCAAGGGAGCAGCGGATGCCAGCCATGCGACTAACCAGCTGACAGAGGCGTTCCTGACCCATTGGCCTTCCTTGAATTAAGGCATCTTTCCCTTAATGCCTTAGCTAGTACATTTTATTGGCTTGGAACTGAAATTCTTCTTTTTTTTTTTTTTTTTTGGTGCATGGTCCAGGAATAGAACCTGGGTCTCCTGCATGAAAGGCAAGCATTTTACCACTGAAACACCCATGCACCCAGAAAACTGGAAACTTTTAACTTATTGTTCTAGTTTGCTAGCTGCCAGAACACAACACACTAGAGATGGATTGGCTTTTAATAAAAGGGGATTTATTTCATTAGTTCTTCAGAGGAAAGGCACCTAACTTTCAACTGAGGTTCTTTCTTATGTGGGAAGGCACAGGGCGATTTCTGCTGGCCTTCTCTCCAGGCCTCTGGGTTCCAACAACCTTCCCCAGGGTGATTCCTTTCTGCATCTCCAAAGGCCTGGGCTAAGGTGCAAGTGCTGAGATGAGGTATGCTGAGCTGCTTGGGCTGTGCTACGTTGTGCTCTCTCATTTAAGCACCAGCCAATTAAGTCAAATGTCATTCATTGCAGCAGGCATTCCTCCTAGCCAAATGCAGATGTAAATCAGCAACAAATGAGGTTCACGTACCATTGGCTCAGGTCCACAGCAACAGAACTAGGTGCCTTCACCTGGCCAAGTTGACAACTGAATCTAACTACCACACTTATTAAACTCCCTTTTTAAAAGCCAAAAGAAAGAGAGAGAGAAAAATTACAGACTAATATTTCTCAGAATATGGATGCAATAATTCAATAATTCTTAACCACACTTTCGTAAATCATATACAAAATTATCTGTAAAGGATAATAAATCATGAACAAGAAGGTTTTATCCCAGGGACACATGGTTGCTTTTACATTCATAAATCAATTAATTTGATTCACCATATTAGAAAATTAAAAAAGAAAAACCTAATGTTCTCTCAATAGATGCATAAAATGACTGAGAAAAAAACCAGCATCAATTACTAATAAAACTTTCAGCAAACCAGGAATAGAAGAGAACTTTATCAACTTGATAAAGGGCATCTGTGAAAAATCTACAGGTTAAAAAACAGTGATTTCTGCCTGAGATCAGGAAGATACTGAGGATGTTTCTTCTTATTACTTCTATTCAATATTGTACTGGAGCTTCTAGCCAGTGTAATAAGGCAAAAAATAAAAATAAAAGGCATCCATATTGGGAAAGAAGTAAAACTGCCTAAATCACAGATGATGAAATCATCTAAGTAAACAACTTTATGGAAATACACGATAAAGTTCTAAATATGTGCAGTTTATTTTTTTCAATTATATTTCAATAGAAATGATAGAACATCAATTGTTGAAATATTGTCCTTTCCATTACAGCTTAGGTTTTGAGCTTTACTCTTATTCCCTAAAAACTCCTTAAGTGTAATATCATTCTTGAAGTTTTTGAGTTGACATTCATATGAGAATGTGTCTTGTTTGGGAAAGCACAGAGGAAACAGCAGCACCATTTATGATGCTCAAATGCATGGAATTTCTTAAATCGTCACACCTTTATCTTATAACTACAATATGGTAATCTTTAAGTCTACTAAGAAGGTATCTGATTTATTTAGAAAAATTAGCAAATTCAACATAAAACATTATAAACTGCTACCATGTTCTCTTTGAAAATGAAAGTGAAAGCTAATTGAATAATAGTAGAAGTGTGAGATGTAATTAATTTCTCATGTGCAAAGGATTCTGAAAGATAAAACTGAATCAAGCAAAACTGTATGTGGTACAATATTTATATTCTATTGAGTAATTCAGGGTACATTGTTCCTTTCTCCTTTTTCTTTCTTCTAAACATAGGATGTCTTTACTCTTGAAAGATCAGTGTTCATGGTTTCTAATGACATAGGTTTTAAAGCATCCAATAGCATGTCGAGACGTACCATAGATGTTCCTGGAAGGTACTTTGCTTCCTGGTTTGAGGTTAACGCTGTCTAGGAAGAGAGAAGAAGAGGAGGAAGAGGAAGAAGAAAATCCTCAATGCCCAACTCAAACATCATTTCTTCACACTTTCCAATACTAATGATTCTATTATATTAAAAGCCCCTCTTTTGAAGTGCCTATGTGCCATAGGAGGGTTAAATCTCCTCAGAATATCACTTTAGAGTTTATTTAGGGAAGGAGGTGTTTTGTTTTTTAATTTTGAGGGCTGGGAAGTGAATGAGGAGATTTTGGAGCAGAAAAGTGAGAAACTTGGGTCAAGGAGATTTGAAGGTTTCTAGACATTCTGGTATAGGAGATAAGATGCTAAAGGGAAGTAAAGATGCAGAAGAGATAAAGAATGAAGAAGGAGAAAAGCATCACATATGTATTGTTCCTAGGTGTCTGTTGACATAACAGTGTTGCCAGACACTGAATCTAGCTATTAGGTCCAATTTAAACTCAACAACCTCTGGTTCAACCAAGGGCCTCAGAAACACGTTAATATAATTCAGTGTGAGCTATTCCTCAACTCCTGCTCATTTCCCCACCATCAATTTGCAGAAGTCTCTCACTTTACTTATATTGAATTATAGTTAGTTGTGTGAGTCTTCTTTCAACTAAGAGAAGCAGTTTCTCCCCTTTTCAATATTATTGTTGCAGTTATCTATTCCAATTTAACATATCTAACTTCTACCCCAAAGTTCAGGGGCTTAAAATAGCCTTCATGTCATATCATCAATTTTGTAGGTCAGAAATTCATCAGAGCTCTTCAGGATGACTCTTTTGGTTCACAAAGTCTAAGCAGCCTTCTTAGTTAAAAATAATTAAGTCAACAGAGTCATATTCAGCTGGCAGACGGGTTGGTCTGGAGGTAGAAGATGACTTCATTCATATGCCTGGTATCTTGTCAGGAATAGCTGGAATGTTGGGCTCAGCTTTGATTAATATCAAGTTACCTACTAGTTAGTTCTCCACCATGGCAGTCTCAAAGTAGTTGAATTGCTTACATGGCAGCTCCTGGATTCCAGAGAGATTGTTCCAAATTTGAGTGTTCCAAGAACTAGTAAGCGGAGGCCATCAGTCTTTTAAGTCAGAGATAAATTGTCATATTTTATTGATCAAGGCAGAGAACTGACCCAAATTCAAGGGGAGAAGATATTGGCCTTCCTCTAAATGAGAGGTCTGTCAAAGAAACTGTGACTCTAGCATTCTTTGTGAGCAAAGGACTCTATATTATTCACTCTTGGAAAGTGTGTGTATGTGTGTGTGTATACACATGAGTGCATGTTGGGAACAATAATTCCTTGATGGAAGAATGTGTAGTACAATTTTACCTAATATTATATAGGAAACTAAAAAGATCTTAAATATCATTGGGAAATTCCTCCTTCCTTGCCCTTATACCTCTTCTTTCATTTCATTGATCACATTTTCCTAAAATAGATAACAAACTCGAGGCGTGTTGTAGTAGCTTATTGCATCCTCAGGTAGCACTGGTTAAGCAAAGATGCATCTTATAGCTAGATCCTTCTCTAGGTGGGTTTACCTTCCAAGGTGATGGGGCTTTCACTGTGAAGACTTGAAGAGGAAGACTTTCTCAGAGGAAAAGGAAAAGGACAGACTTTGATGCAAGGGAACAAATCTGGGAACTAGAAATTTGCCAACAAATGAATTTGGGGAAGGAGCTTAACTTTTTTATTGCCGTTTCTTCTTAGACTGTGAGAACAGTCCTATTAAAGGTTTAGCCTTGTGCTACTTGGATGATTCCCTTTGGGAAATAAGTGAATAGCCAATAAAGGGAGTAAAATCTATCATATATTCACTGGAGCCAGGGTGCTATTAATAGCACTGTAGCAAATGTTTCTAAAGTCTTAGACAAAGAGGACAGTAGCCCTTAAATTTCAAAGAAAGAAGCTAGCTTCACAACAGTGGGTTGAGTGGATGGGAAAGTTCATGGGTTACAGATCGATTTATTCATTCAAAAATTAATTGAGGATCTCATGAGCACTTGTCACAGGGGATACAGAAATAAATGAAGGAGAGCATGTCTCTGCTTATATGGATCTTGCTTTTTATATAGGGGAGAAAGAAAACCAATAAGATAATGTAAAATATCAGGTGAGGATATAAGCTTGAAAAAATAAAGCAGGGGAAGAGGGAAGAGATTGATCATGGTATGGTTTTAGTAGAGTGGTTAGGAAACATCTCTTTGGTAAGGTTGCATTTGGAAAGAGAGCTCAGGAAAGAGAGGACATGAACTGTATGTATAAAGGGGAAGGGCAGAGGGAAGAGCAAGAATACAAATCCTTGGGGCAGGAGCAGGCTTAGGTGCTCAAGGCACAGCAAAAAGGCAGTGCCTGGAGTAAAGCAAAGCAGGGGAAGAATGGAGGAGATGAGGATAAAGTATGATAATGTCCATTTAGCACTTTGAAATGAACATGAAGACTTTGGAGGGCTTGAGCACAGGAGACACATGAACTGGCTTAGATTTTTTAAAGGATTGTCCTAGCTACTTTGTGAAAAAATGGACTGTAACGAGGGTAAAAGTAGCAGATTCCAGTTCGGAAGCTAATTCAACAGCCCGAACCATAAATGATGATGGCTTGAATGAGGGTGGTAGCAATGGAAATAATGAAAAGTGATTCGATTCTGGCTATGATTTGAAAGTAGAGCTGACAGAATTTGCTCATGGACTACATGTGCAAAAAAGAGAAGGCTCAAGGATGACACTCATGTTTTTGGTCCAAGCTAATAGAAAAATAGAGTTGCTTTCTATATAGCTGCTTAGATGTGTAAGACTACAGGATGATATAAAACAGACTTGGACAAACGGATAACTAAGAAGCAGATTTGAGACAAAGAAATAACGCCAGAGAAAATAGACTTATCATAAGCTTAATTCTTATGGGCAAGATATTAGTCCATGTTGTCCCTCTCTTAAACATAATATCAGATTAGCCATGACACTCCCTTCACAGTGTTGGATAATAGAGATCATTGAGCAGAGCTGAGTCTTGAAGAATTTCTACCCCATAAAATATACTCTAGGTCCTTAAATTATCCTTTGCAGGAAAAAAATGACCAAGTAATGGACCAAACAGGTGTGTACTCAATTCTTAAATGAAATCCCCTAAGTTTGGATTTTACCTGCAATGTATGGATTGGTTTTAAAGGGAGGAGGGGAGCATGATTGCATGCCTGAGATACATCAGCATTCATGTGCCATTTCATGCCCCTGTTAAGAACAGTAAGTGACTTAAACAAGAATCCCCCCTGTTTCAGATTCTGCCTTTCAGGAATTTACCCTATGACACATAAACATCCTGGTAGTCTTACTGATGGTTTGTACGTTTGATTGCCTCTGAGAGAAAACATCCATTTTTAGTTATATAAAATATAGATAAAGAAAGAGAATAAAAATCACTCCTAACCCTACCACCTACAGTCGTTATTAACATTTATATATATTAACAATATGTTAACATATTATTAACATGCTATGTTAACATTAACATATATAGATACTTTTCTATGTATAAAAATGTGCAAATAATTAAATTACAACACTAGCTATATTATTCTGCACTTGCTTGTTCATTAAACAATATGAGCTTTGTACATCCTTCTTTGTCATTTCACACTCTTCTAAAGCTTTATTTATAATGACTGCATAGAATTCTATGATTTGGGCCCTCCAAATAGCAACATGGGTCACCCTACTTCCTAATCCACAGTTAAGATTGGCTGAAATCCCCATATAATAGATTGTAGAAAGTTCAGTGCCCTCATCATGATTTCTGTAAATTACTAGGAGTGTTATTTTCTCACAATCAACTCTGGCTCTACGTTCAGGATTCCAATAAATTAGTTGCCTCTTAGAATTTTCTGTCTCATGTAAGATTCCCTTGCTGTACTACACTAACCCAAATATAAATCGTGGGTATTTTCCTTAATTAAAAAATACATCACAGAAGGCATTTGTATGTGGGACAGATTGACGGTTTGGGAGAAGAAGAATTCACCTTGCTGGGACGCAAACAACTGAAAATTTCACATTAGTCACCATTTTTCTTAATAAATTTCTCATTGAGGGACTTTTTAAGACCCTAATTTCACACTTAGTTTCTTAGATTTTCTCTCTCTTCCTTCCTCCCTCCCCTCCTGTTCTGCATGTTCACCCAGTTTTCTGCCCCTTTTCTCCACAAAGCAAAGTGATTTTTTTCTCTTTTACTTTTGGTAAACAGTCCAGTTTTTGGCAGTATGTCCATCAGTAATGTGATTAAAAGAAATACAATTTACAAATAAGGAATTTTGCATCAAAGAAGACGTAGAAAGAAATACTGGAAAATAAAGGAATATAATACAAAACTACCTTTTCTCCAGCTATTGGTTCATCGAATAATGTCAGTATTCGGACATTAAGGACACAAAGAAAGGACATTTCTAAATGAGCACTGGGCCTTTCGTTGCGTATTCTTTAATCCAGATGAGAATGCTTCCATTTTCACATCTTATTTAGATACCATGGGGTGGGAAGTGAGAAGATGAGGTCATTCTTCCATTTGCACAGGCAAATTTACCATAATTCCCCTAATCTTGGATATTTAAGTTTTTCCACCTTTTTGTGTCAATATAAATAATTCTTTGACAAACATTTTTGTGGCTAAATCTACATATGCAGTTTTAGTGTTTTCTTATTCTAAGTGTCTAGAAAGAGAATTTCTATGTAAAGTATATAAACATTTTTTTAAAGTTTCTCATTCTTATTGACAATGTTCCTGCTGAAATAGCTATACCAATTTACACTCCTGTTAGCAGTGTACGTGCAGGCCCAGGCCCCCGGCTCTGGTCTTCTCCAGAAGTTACAATTCTTTTACATTTTTATCTGCTGGACATTTGAAAGTATAATCTCACTTCTCATGGGGTATTTACTTAATGGTAAGCATGATTGAATATTTTTTTGCCTTTTGCTTAATGGAAATGTGAACTTCTTTTGTGAATTACCTCCTGGTCTTCTCAGATCTTTTCTTTCTTAATTTTTTCTTTCTGATCGATTTTTAAGAGCTCTCTGCATATTTAAACAGACCACTAATAAGTTAGTTGTCCTGTTTTTCAACCTGTTGTGTATTTCATAGTTTTTAAACCTGCAGATGTTTAAGTAGTCGTTTAAGGAGTTATTCCTTCCGGTTCGCTTTCTACCCTTTCAGCAGTGTGTACAGCCTCTAAGTCGGCCCCAATAATCCCCTGTTCCCTGACCCTTGTATGCCCAACCCTTACGTGTGGGCTGGACTCACTGGCTTACTTTTAATGCATAAACTATGGCAAAGGTGACGGGATGTTATTTCCATGATTATATTACAAGAACGACTAAGGGTTCTGCCATTCTCTCCTTCTGTCTCTCTTGCTTTTTCTCTCTCCCCGTCTCTGTAAATTGGCTCACTCTGTGGGAAAACCATAAGCCGAGGTCTGCAGATAGGGGCTAGGCCTATGTGGGTGAACTTGGAAGAGACTCTTCCCACCTGAGTCCTGGTTAATGGCTTGATAGCAGCCTCCTGAGAAACTGAGTCAGAACCACCCAGCTAAGTTGCTGCCAGATTCCTGACCCACAGAAACTGTGGGAAGATGCATGTTTCGTTGTTTTAAGCTGTTAAATTTGTAATAATTTATCATACAGCATTAGATAACTAAACCAGTTGTTAGCTTAAACCTCAAACCGAATATTTTATACTTACCTGTATTTTATCCTAGTAGTGTTAAGATTTCACTTTAATAATTAAGCATTTACCTCACCTGGAATGTATTTTTGCACAAGGGGGATCACATCATACAGAAATAAGGATTATATTTTTCTCCTGTATAATGAGAATAACGCTTCTCTGCTTTTATTGCAGGATTTTGTGCCAATCAAGTGAAGAATTAATTATGAAATGCTTTATAAGTATGTTCTTTAACATTTTATATTGAGCTGATAGATGTTGAAATAAAGAATCTTTCACATAAATGCTTTATTCTATTATATATAACTGTGTAACTGTATCATATACTTCTCTTATATGTATGTATATCAACATATATTTATATACATACATATGCATGTGTTATGCACACACACATACGCAATGTATATAGTCGCTTAGTTTTAAGATAATTTTGCACACTTTTTTGTGTCCTTAATGTCCGAATACGGACTGACTGGATGAACAAATAGCTGGAGAAAAGGTAGTTTTGTATTATATTCCTTTATATTCCAATATTTCTTTCTATATCTTATTTGATGCAAAATTCCTTATTTATAAATTGCATTTCTTTTAATCACATTACTGATGGACATCACTAGAACTCACTAGATTCTTGGACATCCAAGAAGAGCTTTACTGCTCTGAATTGGTTACTGCTTTGCTATGACTGAATACATTGCAGTTTTGCTCATTGAATTTTATAGTGTTTCTTCTATTGAAAGTTGCCAGTCACACCTTTTGAGCTTACCATGAAATGATATTTTCACAATAATTAACATCTCTCAACATTTATGGACTGTGAAGTGTGTGGATGATACCCTCAGGTATCTGAAAAGAGTAAACCATCCATATATAATTTATTTTTCTTATCGTGATGAAGGCAATTTTCTAAGAAAATCACCTTGTGCTAAAACTTAAAATTGTAAATTAAAGGACAGCATTTGAAAACCCTCAATATATTGTATTTTTCTCACAAATTATTAAAAAACCTAAGAATTTATATATTTTGTCTACTTTGCTTTCCATGCAGGAGATTCTCCTTTTATAAAGCTTTACATAGTGGGAAAAGAGAGGTGAAATCAAAGTTTGATAAATGATAAGGAAAGCCTGAGATTGAAATGAAATGACAGTGAGGGAAGAGATGAAGTTGAAGAAAGGCTAAATGAAGAGTGACGGGAGAATGAAATGAGAGCAGCTGCTCAGGCCCACAAACTTAAAGTGAATTAGGAACAACAGGTCCGTCATTCTGCACAATTCTAACCCACTCTTGGAGTCACAGGGGAGAGTACAACCTAGATACAGCACCCCGCCAGGTGGTACTTTTTGCAGGATAGTCTTAGTAGGGCATGAACTGGAATGTCTGTAGCAGAGGTGCTGCAATTCTTCTGAGTCTTCCTGGGTTAGGGCTGCATCACTTCACCTAACGTTATATTTGCTGATCCACAGTGTTCTAGTAAAATAATGCATTAAGAAGTATCACCACACTTTTTCTGAGGCAGTGATGACATGATGGAAAGAGCATAAGCATCAGAAAACCACCCTTTAGTGTGGCATTGTAACTGCCTTTCTAGCTAGCTGAATGGTTTTGCGCCCCCACTTGACCTCTTTGGAAGACTCAGTTATATTAGTAAAATGAGATCAATAATAGCGATTCGTAGTCTTCACATTCAATAAGGTTGCTATAAAATTCTCAAAGGAGGTACTTTATACTAAAATCTGTCAATGTAAAAGAACTGCATAAGCTTACAGTTGGGAGCTCCACACATAAAATTCTTGGCATGTTGTAAAATGCAGTGGTGGCAGAGTGAGATCTAAATTTCAATCTTAGCTAGGCATTTCTTAGCCACATGTGCATGATCACATCATTTCACGTTCCTGAGCTTTGGGCCTTCAGAGCAAAATGACTATAAAATTACCTATCTTAGGGTTATTTGCAGGGTTAGATAATACTTTTTCTTGATACTGGTCTGAGGACAAGCGGGATCAAGTGGGCGCTTATCAAAAATTCATAATTGCAGGCCCCATCCCATACCCATTGAATTAAAATCTGCATTTTAACAAAAGTCCCAAGTAATTTATATATACATAAGGTTTGAGAAACCATTTTAAATCACGTTGGCGGATAGCAGACACTGGACTTACTTTTTAGACTTGAGAATTTCTTTGATAAAATTGATATGCTAATGAAATTATCAGTATATTGATATATTTACCTCTGATCAAAACTCAGAAGAAACACTTTCAAGATGCAAACCATATATAAATTACAAGTTTAAAATAAAAATTGTAACTTTTGGCTTCAAATTCCTGAGAAGTAAAATGATAAGATGGTAAAATTTAGAATCCTGAGATCTAAGTTTGAGTCCTAAATATTTTCCCTCACCAATTAGGTAAATTGCACAAGAGCTCTAAGCTTAGTTCTCTCATACCTAAAACACCTCGGAGTAATGATAATTGTTATTTCTCAAGAAAGTTAAGCTTAAATCAGCTGCTGTATGCAGAAACGATTTGTACCGTGCAAATGTTATTTTTGTCGCTTCTATTGTGAAATGCTTAACATTTTAAAAACCTGTGTATCATAACAGGTATGCTTAGCTAAAATCTTTCTTTAAACATTATCTCTTAATCAGGTGATGTGTTTCTGTGAATAAAATGCTCCATGGGAGATATTTTTCTCATGCCAAAATAGCAAAGAAACTTGGCTTTTCCACAGCAAATAGTACATATTTCTCTTGTGAAAGATGCAAATATTAAAATAGATCATCTTTATATTCACTTTTCTCAATATTACATACACTTTTATTGCTTAGAGTCGCAGAAACAACTATGGGGCTCCATTTTAGGGTCCATTCAGGTTCACTGTGTTATCAATCAATTTATTATAGATGCTATTTTGTAAGACTTTACTGTACACATCATGTATCAATTACTTCTCTCATCTTACGGCTCTACTTCTATTTGTTTTTGCCTTTATTTTAAACCTATTTTTCATACATCCTACATTATTGTATTTTTCTTGCAAGCTGTTTTGTGTCTTCTTGGAAATAGGAGAATAATAAATATAAATGAAGAGCTTCAGAATACTGTTCATAAGTAAATTATCTCAAGATAAATGGTACCAATACAGATTTTAAAATGAATTTTAGGATGAAATCATTTTAACAATGTTGAGGCAAGTAATAGGCACATATCAAAATTGTACTTGGTTTTGTTTAACTCCAATATATAATTGTTAAAATTTCAAATTTTGAACATAGTGTTTTCAGAGATGCATGATTTTTTGCCTTTATTCTCAGCAATTTTCTACTATCACAAGAATGAAGAACAACAACATGAAAATCTAATGGCTAAAGCAAACCACTTTGGTCTCTAGAGAGTTCTTTGAACCAATGACTCATTTTCAAGGGAAAGTATATTCTACTACAAAGAAATTTCTAAAATGCCCAGAGGTGATGGCATTTAGGCAATTGATTTGAAACAAAGCGAAGAGATTGATTACAGAGATTACAACAGTGAAACAAATGGAGTCTCAGTTGCAAACTGGCATTTGCATTTAACATGTGAGCACAGTTAAGATAGTCTAGACTTTGGCAGATAATCAAGCTGGCCTCTGGTGTATCAGACCTGAGGCATGAGATTCTTTATCCAAAAGTCATGAAAACGTAAAGTGCTCTCATGAGGAGTTCTATCTGACCTATTTTGTTGATTAAGAAGAAACAAGTAATTATAGAATCAGAAAAACTAACTTTGGAAATATCCAGTCTTTGTTCAACTCCTTCCAATCTTCTCCTGAAATAGGAGAAGGATCATTTTATTACTTAAGACCATATCATACTTTAAATCAGACCTAGCACTGAAGCACTGAAACTTTTTTCTTTCCATCTTACATCGAGGGCATGGCATGAGTTTCTAATACAGCAGAGAAAAGAAGCAGTGCCATCATTTACACAGGTTAGAAATGCATTCTCTGTCCTTTGACAGCTCCAAGCCTCTTAAACTTTTTTTTTTTTTCTTTGCATTGGCAGGCACCAGAAATTGAACCTGGGTCTCCAGCATGGCAGGAAGAATTCTGCTACTGAGCCACTGTTGCACTGCCTTCAAACATTTTTGTCATTTTTTCTTTAAATATTTTCTCTTTATTTTTGGAAGAAAGAATTTATTGCTAAGAAATTTCAGCTAATATGAAGGTAAGAGCTTTTTAAATAGGAGAAGGATCATTTTATTACCTAAGACCATATCATTCTTTAAATCAGACCTAGTACTGAAGCACTGAAACTTTTTTTTTTAAGTGTCATGGCTTCATGGAAAAAGGGAAATAGAATGAAATAGGTGAGCAGATTGACTGAGATAGTCCTGTTGCTTCCTTCTATTTTCCTTCTTCTTTTCTAAAATGACCCTTCCATCTCACTCTTGCAAGTCCCACTGCTCAACCCCATTCTCACTATTGCCAGATATTTACCTTCAGAACTATTTCCTAGTACTTCCAATTCTCAACTTAATGCTTCTCTTTCCTATTTGTGCTCTATCATAATTATACTGTCATTCCCAGACACGTGGTTCCTAACTCCTCAGTTTCAACAGTTCCTAGGATACCTGCCACAACTAAAGAGAGTAAGAATACTAGTTGAAGTGTCTGCCTGCTGTGCATTGAGGGGCCTAGAGGAAGACTTGAGAGACTTAAGGATGGGCTTCAAACACTGACTCTAAGATCATGGGAGAGAAAGGTTAGGATTTATTGAAGAGCAAATATCTAAGAACGTTAGTTTTTAAGTCTGGAAGAGAAAATTTCAGTATAAGATAGCGACCATTATTAACAATATATACTGCTGAATCCAGTTATACATGTAATAACATTAAAAAAACTACAAGAGAAAAATTAGTAACTGCTTTGTCTATTAGAAAGCAATGTTAATTACAACAATTTTAGAGAAGGCTTACCTTTATTGTATAGTTAGAATGAAGTATAATAATAATATTGTAAATCATAAGCCTGTCAGATTCGGCTGGTAGAACTGTTCATTGCAATGGTAAACTCAATGTACATATATCAATTCTCAAGTATTGTTGATATTGAGTAGGGTTGTCTGCCTATTTACCTGGTTTCCTAATCATATCTTGAAAACCATGTAGATAAGGTTAATGAGAAATGGAGAAGAGCTTGCTACACAGTGTGGATTAGCAATATATTTTAAAATGTGAAATACCAGTGTCAGAACAGAAATGAACCATGTAGTTATAGCTTAAGCAGACTGCATTAAAGTGGGAGACAGAATCAGTTTCAACATGACAGTATTGATCTAGGAAGTTTTACTGCAAATGAAGACAAGTATCAGAGTTTTAGGTTTGGGTAATGCTTTTCATTTGAGGTCAGGGTGGAAAAGTTCTATACGAAAAGATTGACGTAACTTGGGTAGCAATTAAACTGCAGTTAGTGTTCCTGCAGCCATTAAGCCTGGGTGGAATTAAAACTAAGTTAATAAAACCCAGGGGACTAGAATGTAGGAGAAAACAAGGATCTGGGGAACAAAAGGAGTCAGAATGATTGTTTTATGAGACATAACTTCAGAGCTCATGTAATAAAACGCATTGGTATATTACAGTTCTTAAAACTTGATCCAAGGCAATGGAATTTATAGGTTTGCAAAAAAATCATGCCCAAAACACAGAGTCCCCCATTACCCCCATTTTATTAATACCTTGCATTAATGTGGTCCATTTGTTACGGCTGATGAAAAACTATAATTATTATATTAGTACTGTAGGTGTTGTACAGATCTAAACTCTGCTGTTTGTTTTTCGATTTTTATCCTAGTAGCCTATATCCAATCTAAAATTTTCCCTCTTAACTACATTCAAATACATAATTCAGTGCTGTTAATTATGTTTACAATGTGGAGCAATAAATTACGCTCTATACTTTATTGCACTGCTAAACATTCTTTCAACAAGATAATTTAATAGCGATATCTTATCTTTATCTGAGTGGTTTTCAAAACCTCTGGCCATCACTGTACTGACTGTTGGAAACTGAAAGGAGTGAGAAGACAATAATCCTGAGTAATTATAAATTATAGATAAAAGATACTTAAAGAAATAGAAAAACTATTTTGCTCTAGTTAAGAACATTTTAAAAATCAAAGTAACTTTTCAAGATGTCCTAAGTTAAGAAAATTGTAAGCTCTTTGTGAACAACTCATAGATTTATAAATAGATTTCACACCACATATGCGTTCTCAATAACCACTACACAGTGTCTGAAGTTTTCTAAACCATATCTTACTTGTCAATAAACTCTGCATTACAAATGACGTTACTGTTTCCATGGTAACTAATGTACATTAATGGGGAAATTAAAGAGAAAAGAAGCTTGAAACGAGAGTGACATTGAAGTGGTCAAAAAATTTGTACCTGACTATAAAGCTTTCTGTAAAATAGAACCCATTGCATTTTTTTTTTTGAGAAAACTAAGCTAAGTCCTAAAAATTATGGGAAAGTTGAATCTTTCTAAATCATGCAGCTCAGATACCTTTGACTTTCAAAAAATTTGAAAATGCCTTTATCTCTTACTCATTTGTGGCAGTTTCATCTTTGAAATGACATGAAAAAGAAAACCTAAAATTAGCAGATTACCTACTATTAGTAAAAAAATATTAATTTTGAGATGAGTTTTGACGAGTATTTGAAATACGTTGTATTAGTTTGTCAAGATGCCGGAATGCAGTATGTCAGAAATGGACGTTTAAAAAGGGAATTCATGTTACAGGTTTACAGTTCTAAGTCCATAAATATGTCCTAAAGCATCCAGAGAAAGATACCTTGGTTCAGGGAAGGGTGATCTTGGAAGGCACATGGCTGGCATCTACTGGTCCTTGTTCCTGGTTCCATTGCTTCTGGATTCTGATGCCAGTGGTTTCTTCTCTAAGCATCTGTGGCATTCACTTAGCTGCTCTGGGACAAAACTGTGTTTCATCTTTTAGCTTAGCGTCTGCCAGGGCCGGAGATTTCTTCTCTTCAGCTTCTGCCTATTTCTGTGAATCCTTGTTTAGCACCAAGGCTATTTCTGTCTCGATCTCCAAACATATACATTGGCTCTCTTTCTGTCAGCTCTGAGCTTTCTCCAAAATGTTTCCTCCTTTAAAGTATTCTTATAAACTAATCAAGACCCATCTTGAACGGATGGAGTCACAACTCCATTTAAACAGATTATACCCACAATTGGGCACGTTACATCGCCAGTGAGATAATCTAATCAAAAGTTTCTACCCTACAATTCTGAATCAGGATTAAGAGAAACAATTGCCCCCACAAGATTGGATCAGGATTAAAACATTGCTCTTTGGGGTACATAATAGATTCAAACAAGCATACGCCTGAATGAATTATATTTACAAAATAATTACTAACATTTTCCTTTAATTTGTTCTGGGCATTTTGCTGTCAATAGAGTTGAGAGAATTTATTTTGGACCTGACCCATTAACACTTATGAGATGTGAATGTATATGAATGGGTGTATGTTTTTTTTTTTTTTTTTTCATTTTTCACTTAAGAAAAATTTTTTTTTCATTTTCACTTTTCATACTTGAATTGTTTTTATTTCCTGTCTATTCTAGTTTGCTAGCTGCCAAAATGCAACACACCAGAAACGGATTGGCTTTTAATAAAAGGGGATTTATTTTATTAGTTCTTCAGAGGAAAGGCAGCTAACTTTCATCTGAGGTTCTTTCTTACATGGGAAGCCTCGTTTTATAAGATCATGTCATCTGTAAATAGGGAAAGTTTTACTTCTTTTCCAATTTGATTCCTTTTATTTCTTTTTCTTGCCTAATTACTCTGGCTGTTCAACAGTACAATGCTGAATAACAGTGTTGACAGTGGGCATCTTGTCTTGTTCTAGATCTTGGAGAGAAAGCTTTCAGTCTTCCCCATTGAGTATGATGTTAGTTGTGGGCTTTTAATATATGCCTTTTATCATGTTGAGGAAATTTCCTTCTATTCCTAGTTTTTAAAATGTTTTTATCAAGAAGTTTGTTGGGTTTTGTCAATTGCCTTTTCTACATCAATTAAGATGGTTATGTGTTTTTATTTCCTTCCTTCTATTAATGTGATGTATTACATTAATTGATTTTCTTATGTTAAACTAACCTTACATACCGGTATAAATTCTACTTGATCACGGTATATAATTCTTTCAATGTGCTGTTGGAATCTGTTTGCTAGTATCTTGTTGAGATACTAGCAAACAGCAAAATCCTGAAAAATCCACAAGAAAGATCTTAGAGCTAATTTAAAAATACAGTAAAATGGTAGGGTACAAGATCGACATGCAAAAACCAGTACTGTTTCTATACGCCAGAACTGAATATTTGAAGAGGAAATCAAGAAAAAATTCCATTTACGATAGTAATTAAAATAATTAAATGTCTAGGGAAAAATAAAACCAAGAATATAAAGGACTTGTACCCAGGAAACTAAAAACCATTGCTAACAGTTGGCACATGACTTAAGAGATTTTTATAAAGAAGCAAGTTCAGAAATTCTGGTTTTGAATTTTTATGATTTTTGAAGATACAAAATGAATAATAAATTTTCTTGATTCTTTCCAGGTCAATATATTTGATTATATTTTTGGACAATTTGCTTAACATATATGACCCTCATTCTCTTTATTAATAAAAAGTGTATCTTTAAGATCCTTTTCAGAATTATATGTTTTTATTTTCATAAGGAATGAAAATGTTTATGTACGGGAAATTGAAAGTCTTAAGTTCTAATATGTACACCAATGTAAGGAAAATAAAATGTGTTTAAATTGGAAAGGAAGAAAAAAAAACTTTTTATTTCTAGACAATAAGAAAATCTATGTAAAAAGTCCTACAGAATCCTCAAAAAAGCTACTAAGATTGTAAGTGAATTTAACAAGGGTACAGTATATAAAATCTATATATTAGTAGCAAACACCCAGAAATGGAGAAAGAAACTGTAACTGTGTTCACCATGTGCCTTCTCACTTGAGAGAGAAACCCTGAACTTCATTGGCCTTCTTGAACCAAGGTATCTTTCCCTGGATCCCTTTGATTGTACATTTCTATAGACTTGTTTTAATTGAGACATTTTCTCGGCCTTAGACCTGTAAACTAGCAACTTATTAAATTCCCCTTTTTAAAAGCCATTCCTTTTCTGGCATATTGCATTCCGGCAGCTAGTAAACTAGAACAGTTATCCACAAATTGATCTTTAGATTCAATACACTGACAATCAAAATCTCAGTAAGCTTTTCAAAGAAATTAACAAGCTGATACTAAAATTAATATGAAAATGTAAAGGACATAGGATAGTCAAAAACAATTTTGGTAAAAGAACAAATTGGAGGTATACTACCTGACTTTGACTTATTATCAAATTATAGTGAACCAAGAGAGTATATTATTGGTGTAAATATAGATAAGTAAATAAATGGAACAGAATAGAGAGTCCAAAAATAGATCCACGTATGTATGGTTAGTTGATTTTTTTAGAAGGTGCAAATAAAATTCAGTGGAGAAAGGATTGTTTTCTCAAAATGTGCAACCATAATAATTGGTTATCCCTATTTAAAAAAAATAGAATTTCAATGTATACCTTGCACCATATAAATCAATTAAATCTATATGGCTCATAGACCTAAATTTAAAACTTAAAACCATAAAACTTCTAGGAAGACAGCATAGGAGAAACCTTTGGAATGTTGGGTTAGGCAAAGATTCCTGAAATACGACACCGAAAACACAATACATAAAATAAAAACGTATAAATTGGATTTCATCAAAATTAAAAACTTCTATTCTTTTGAAACCCACTGTAAAAAGAATAAAGAGATAAGTCACAGATTAGGAGAGAATATTTTTAAATTACATTTCTGATAAAGCACTTGTTTACAGAACTTATGAAGAACTCTCAAAACTCAGTAATAAGAAATCAAACTACTCAATACAAGATGGGCAAAAGATTTGAATCGACACACTGCATAAAAGAAGGTATATGGACGACAAGCATATAAAAACATGGTCAGCATCATTAGTCATGAGGATAAAACCAATTAAAACCACAACGGGATATCACCACATACCTAAAGCTGAAAAGACTCACCATACAAATGTTCTCCAGAAACTAGAATCTCATGCCCTGCTGATGGAATGCAAAATGCTAAAACCACTTTGGAACACTGTTTGTCAGTTACTTAAACTGTTGAACGTGCTCCTGTCGTCTGATCTAGGCAGTATATTGCTAGGAGTTTACCAAAGAGGTCTGAAAACATATATCCATGGGTAAATGCCTATATGAATATTCAGAGCAGATTTATTTGTTTGTAATAGCTGAAAATAAAGAAACAATTCAAATATTTCTCACCAGGTAAATGATTAAATCTATTTCAAACTATCATATAGTGGTCTGTCTGCTAGATCAACAGTTCATTTTTTCTCATGATTGTTTTTCTGTGATCATGTTTGTGCAATTAGTTGGATATTTTAAATAAAAAGTAAAATGCATATATAAGCAATGAGAAGTGTGCTCTTAAAATGAATATAGTCAAGACAAAATGAGAACTTGTCTGATGCACTTAAAAAATGGCATGTTCTTTACTTAAGCCAGTCAACAGCATGTTCAATTTTAAAGGGAAAGAGTGAATTAAATATAGGTTAAAATCCTTGCAACCATATTATAGACATTTACATCTAAAAGGAAAGGTGTATTTATGATTTTATAATTTTTCCTAATTCTCTGGAAACAAAGACACCTTTTACTATTGAATCCTACATTTCATACTTTTTTAACACATAACTTTCACACATGGTTTCAGTAATGGTTGCAATAATACTTTAAAATATCAATGCATTTATTGTATTGAATTTTAATTAATATTTAGCCTTGATTATAACTTTACTTTTGCTCTAAATTACATGAAGAGTTATAAAACCTAGGCCATGTCTTCAAGGAACTCAGAATCAAATTGAAGAAACTACACTTTCATACAAAGTGTGAAACAGGAGTTATAATTGTGCACCAATTTTAAAATGTTATGCTTTCTGATAACAAATATGAAATTCTCCTTTATCTGGAAAATAGCAATAATTTTAAGGACATAAGTTTAATGTAGAAGCAGTTTTTTTTAATGGAGACTGGGGGTCTGATTCCCAAATAACTGCTAAGAATTAGTAAGTTTGTTTATTTCCATATCTAAATTGCTAGTGTTTTTAAGGAAGGTATGCATATAGAAATGCAGTAGACTATAATGAAATACACTTCACAAACCTTAGTGCAAGATGAAGCTAATAATTTTTGTTCTTGAAAACGTAACAAAAACCTTAATTCAAAATATAACAGTAGCCAAATTCTTTGCGTTTTTTTTCTAAGGTAATCTTTTAGTACTATGCACCTCTTGGGGTTGCCAAAACCGGATAATGCATGCTTCTGTGCTAGCTAAAGAATTACTATTTAGAATCAGATGTCTCCTTGTAAACAGAGTAGTTACCAGTGGCAAACCAGTGTCTCTATCTCACTTTAATGATAAAAATTACCTTTGGGAACTGAACGAATATTGACATTCTTAATAATGGATTGCCTATATGCTTGGATAGCACAATCATTTTTTAAAACCTTATCAAAGTCAGATGTGTATCTGAGGCCAGTGCGGTTACCACATAATGAGGAATGTGATGGAAATAGCTAGAGTACAAGCATGATATGCATTTATATTTGTGTTTTTTACTTACATTTTCCTCTTATGTTTTTCTTAAAACTATAAGCTACTAACAGAACCTTAGATATATGATAGATAAAAATAATCAAATATATAACTTATACTAGAGAAATAGAAGCGCTTTAGAGATATAAAGCATGAATTCTCATGGTGAGTCCAATTTAGTATTTTAATAGGTATCCTTTGTTTAATTTCAACAGTTTTTATTGCTGATTACCAAGGGCTAATTTAGGTAAGCGAAATTGGTGCCATTTTCTTCTATTATAGAAAATCTTACAATATAAAGAGAAATGCAATGGAATGCAACACAATAAGCAGAAACATGTAATATGCCTCACACCACATTTCTATTTTTCTGGTGCCAAATGCAAAATATGGCAGGAAAACGATTGGGTGCTGAAATATTTATTTTAGTTTTAATTCAAGTCATACTTACAATTCAACATTATTCTTAATACTACGGTATACCTGCTTTGGCAAATTCAATGATTTCATGTACTATTTTTAGAAAAATGAACTCTAATTAACTCTGACCCTTGGGATTACAGTCTTGCAAGATTATGTATGGAAAATATCTCCATACATTTTCATAGTAATTATAAGGTAATTTAATTAGTTTAATTGATTCTATTTTTAATTCACAGACAGGTATTTTTCAAATAGCTGAAGAATATGAAATACAAATGACTATTCAAAAACAATATTTCAGAGTCATTATTTGACCCATTCTTGCACTGTTCTAATTTCACCTAACTACAAAATTTACATTCTATGCGAAGAATTATAGATTCCCTATCTTCATACATAGATATTATATAATTTATTCAGATATATACAATAATTAATATGGCTATTATGCATTTGAATAAGCAGCTATTGAGTGTCTACTATGAACAGGCCTTCTTCTATTACATTAACACCAGAATTAATACAGTATATAGGCTTATTGGAAAATGTGGACAGCCAAACATGCTTACAGAGCCTGTCAAGAAAATTAGAAAAAAATGTTTCCTATTTTGCCATGGTCAATGCATTACAATTCACTGCTAACTGTGGCAGAGAGCAGAGTTCCCTGAAGAAAGGCTTGTCCTAGCAAATGTTCAACTGGTCCCACGCTGAAGTGCATAATTTGGAGCACATTTGAAGGGAATCCCAGACGCTCTCGAATCCCGAAGAGGGGAAGGACTGTTAATGGTCTCTGTATCTTTAAAAAGGGTCACTTATCTGGTGACAACTGTCACACTCCCCGCGATGGTCTTTGTTCTGGATGGTCTACCCAGGTGACAGCTTCCCGGCCACAGAGCAAAAGTCCCCGATCCTGGCCCACCCCTCTTGCCTTCCGCCTCCCTCGTTCCTTGCCAAAGTCGGGAAGGAAAAGTTTGCAGAGTGAGCCCCGTTCTCCGAGTCACAGCAGCAGGAGGCGGGGGAAACTTAAGGTGAGAACTGCCAGAGCAGGGACGTGAGCGTCGCGGTGCTGGGGGAAGTGTGAGAGAGCGTGAGGCAGGGAGGGGCCCAGGGGACCTGGAGGAGCAACCAGAGGCCAGAAGAATAAGAAAGCCAAGTCGGGGTCAGCATCCTGGGAGAGAGAGGCAAGGAGACGGCAAGGGGAGGGCGTGGGGGCGAGCGGCTGCGGCGGCCGCTGGAGTGCACCCCGGCGCCCCGCGGCTACGGCTGGCGGGAGCGGCGGGCTCCGCGCGGGGGGAGGGGGCGTGCGCGGGGAGGGGGCGAGGCGGGGCCCGACGCCCGCCCCCTTTCCCAGCCCGAGGACGCGTCGCTGCCGACGCCGCGGTTGCGGGGCGCGGAAGCGAGGAGAACGAGCCGCGGCTGACGGAGGGGGCCGAGCGCCTGGAGTGAGTGTCCGGCCGGCCAGGGGCTGCGCGCCTCCCCCTCCGGCCCCGCGCGCCCTGAGCCCCCGGGGGCGCGGCGCCCTCGGCCCGTCTGGGCCGCGCGCGGTGGGAGTCTCCGCGGGGCGGGGAGCTGCGGCGAGCCGGCGGGCTCCGGGACTGGCTCCGACTCTTCCCCACGAGGTAGGGGCGGCGTCCCCCGCGGCCGGAACGCCTCGCGACGCTCGGCAGCGCGGGGAACTTGGCGGGGCAGCCCTGCCTCCTGGTCTGGAGGCTGGCAGGGGCGCCGATGCTCCTTTGCCCTGCGGAGCTGGGACCTGTATCGCCGGGTTGCCACCGCGATTCCCAGCTTGGAGGGTGCCGGACACCCCTAGGTGACGTTGAGAGGAGGTTTGGTGAGCCCTTTTTCGCCGAAAGGGAGGGCGGGGACTCCGCAGCCTTTGGGAATTGTGAAGGGGAGCTGCGGGCAGAAACCCTCTCAACTCTGTCTGGTCCTAGCCCTGGAGGTGGCGAACCTGTCAGCTTTTAGGGAGGGGAAAGCCTCGGGTTGCTAAGGTTACCAGGTGGGAGAAGCGGAGCGGTCACCTACACGGCCGCTCCTGGGGCAGCGCGGTTGGGGTTGGGGTTCGCCCTCTTTCTGTTTTTCTTTGGGGATGAAAAAGAGCGACTACTTCAGAGAACAAAGATGTAGGAGTGAAAGAGAGCTTCCCGGCTGTTGCCTTTTTCTGCTGCTCCTCCTGACCTCCTCACTGGAAAATGTCAGCTTCATTGTTTTAGAGGCACTGCGCCTAAGTGATGGGCAAACTCGGCGTGGCACCGGAGGCACAAAAGATTCAGCTCTTCATTGGTGTCTCCCCGCTCCGCCAGTCCCAGCTCCCGCCCCATCTTCCCTGGCTTTGTAAAATCAAGTAGGTCGGTAGAAGTGCTCTGTTCGATTGGTGCCTTGTACGCCCCCGAAAGGTAATGAAGATAATTTTCATCAAGTTCTCTTAGTATATCTGTCATTTGTAGGAAAGCTATAGGTACTGTCTTGTGGCTCAGATCTCTGGGTCGGGGGGAGGGGGGAGTAAGAGAAAATACTTAAATTGTGTATTAATCGTTTGCCTCCTGGAAGAATTATTTAACCACGCGAGGAGGAAGGATTATCTTTTACTGCGCAGGACCGAGTAAAACTTGGTGCTCGGAAATTGGCCAGAGTAGTGAATAAGAGAAAGGGAGGCATGAATGGCATTCTTTATCCTCCCAAGTGCGGAAGCTCTTATTCTCTTTTGAGTCATGGCTTTCTTTAAGGATCTCAAGGAGTCTTTGGGCTCTCTGTTTAAATGATGGTTAGAAGGCTCATTCACATGTTTACCACACATTCTTTGGGTATGTATGATGCCCTTGGAGTCTATCCATGCACTCCCTAGTGTTTTTCACTCAGAGTCAAGAGGAAGAACAAGGGACCCCAGAGTCATCAAATGAGCTCCTGAAATCAAAGCCTCATGGCTGAGGAGGGAGCAACCATAGTCCCATCTGGACCATCAAAGTTCACTCTTATGGAATCATTGCATTGCTGCCAGAATAAATTAACTTTTGCCGTTGAATTTGTTATTCTTAGAGTGACATGTCTGTCTATTGGAAGTTGTTTTAGTTTATTATAAATTTTACAAGCAGATGTGATGTATGCTTATTGACAGGTGTGGTCCCATGCCATGTGTGATCAACCCATGTGAGCAAGAGAGATTTGTATTTGATGTTCTTTTTGGAAACTGGGCTGTTTATCATTGCTTTAGAGACAGTATTAATATGCCCAGGGGCCATATTACTTGCCATAACAAATCGTCCAGAGTGCAATATTTATTTACTAAAAGAGAAATAAGTTTAATCAATAAAATTTCATCTCAAGGGCATAGTGTTGTGGTTGAGTTTATCTGTGTCCTATGAGAGTTGGGAGATAAAATAGAGTGAAGTAATTTGTTCGGTACACACCAAATTAACTGAAATATTTTGCATATGCAATCAAGACATTAAATGTTATTTTTCCCCCTCTGGTCTGAGAACGCTTGAAGATTCAAGGTCCAGTAACTGTTGTACCAGGGCATGAAATGATGAGTGAGTAAGTCAGTACTTCTTCACCTAAAGGACAGTGTCTAATTAGTATTAACCCATTGCAGAATATGAATTTTCTTGAAGTAGGTTAAATAAAATTAGAATATTTCTTTCTTATATCAGTAACTAAAATCTGTTGGATAAAACCCTAATCCTATATGTCATCCATACATGATTAATATTTATAGGCAGATATGTGTGTACCTATATATATGTATGTAATTTGTAGATAAATGTGTAAAAACCTTGCCTAAGAGAAAACAGATACTGTGTTTGGAGCTAGATTATTAAACAGTGATACTTTTAATTTGAGCCTGTGTTAAACTGAACACTTGAAGAGTATGATTGGCCTTTTGAGAACTTATTACCAAGGCATCTCTGGACCAGTAACAATACATGTTCATAGAATTTATAAAATGTTAGAGTAGAATGGAACTTTAAAAATCATCTGTTCAAGCACCCAGTACTACAAATGCAGAGAATGAGGCCCAGGAGGCTTGGGTAATTTTTTTCAAGATCACGTGCTAGATATTGTCAAGGTTACGGGGTCTTTTCCTTTTGTACCAAACTGGAGTGTTAGATGTGTGGGAGGGTATGGTGATTTGATTGCTTATTTCTGAGAGGAGGTTAAATCAGTGAAACTTTTCATAGGTAGTAAATTTTTATGTTAGTGTTGCCCATCTTTCCTCTTCATCAACACAATTGGCTCTCCTTTGGCCAACCTTTCCTTCTGGACATTCCTTTGTTCTAAATTCTGCTTCACTTGGATGCGTTACCTTGAATAACACATTGGTTTTGTAGATTTCCAGAAAGCAAAGAATGAGTATGCCAAGAGATCAAGGAACACTTTAAATGAAACTTGCACTTACTTATTTGGATTAAAAATGAATATAATTTTCCTATGTGGGATTAAAAGCAATAGCTAGGCAGTAAATGAAGATGATTTTCACCTGAAGAGTATTGAGGTGAAGAAACCGTCATAGGAAGTGAAGTTTCTTTACTCTTGGAAACTGAAAATCTCACAGTAACATCTTTCCATTTAATAAATTGTTTTTCCATCTGATATCTCCTTTGGTTCTCCCGATGGCCCTGCAAAGGATACAGGGCAGACATATTCATTCGTACCACATTTTCCAGTTCCAATCTGTGAATTCTGTTCCTTTTCCCTCTATTGATGCTCCCAAGCAAAGTTAGGGGAATTCCCAGGCTCCAGTGCATGTGGGCAGTTATTATACACTGTATGTTTGCTTGTCTTCAAGTACGTTTTCAACTTCTTGTCCCAGTAGCCTGACCAGATGTGCCATTTAGTACAGACTCAGTCAATACTTTAAAATGTGATAAGCTAACAGGATAATTTCAATCAAGAATTTATACTCAACTTGCTTTTTTAGGATGGGTATTTTCTCAAGTCCCATATTCAAGGGAATGTGGCAAATAGCAATTTTAAACAATGTAAAGTGATAAAAATGTACCAACAGTTCTGCCGTGGTATTACCTGAAACTGAATAGTCATTCAAAGTACGCTGTCACTTGACTATGTAAAGAAGACTGCACAGCTCTGAGGAGGGCTAGGGCAGTTTTTCTTAAATGTATTCCATGGACTGCCAGCTTCAAAATCCCTGGAGGTGGCTAATGAAAAGTTGATTTTTCCAGTTCATGCTAGACCTACAGAATCAGAGACTAGGGCTGGGATGCAGGAATCTCCCTTTAACAAGCCCCTTCGTTGATTTTCATGTACACTAAATTTGAGAACCACTGTGTTATGGTCTTTCAAGAATTAATATTTAGCCTCTTCCATATAGCTAGAATCACCTCTCTTTTCTATCTTACAAATGATCTGCAAAAATTATCTGACCTGTTATTCTCATGTTTAATTAAAGTGACCAGGAAAACTTGGCAATTAACAAAGCTATTGACTCTAAGGAGGTTTGGATTCACATTATGTAACTGTTGCCTTGTACGTATACATGGACAGAATGCTAGGATCTTCAAGGACATTGCAAACTTGAACTAGGCAGGTCATATCAACTAATTCATTCTATATCCCATTCAGGGTCATATTAGTTTGCTTTTTAAAAATATTTTAGATGACCTTTTATTTGTTTAATAAGCAAGTTAATTGCTGTAATTTGTTTATTTCTGTGGCTCTGAAACAATCTGACCTAGAGTTATTTACATTCACTGTCTCCATTCCATTGACGGTCATTCCTCAGCCCTTTGCCATCCATCTTCTATTTAAATGATGCTGCTGAAACTGTCCTCACAAAATCCCATGGGAAATCTTTTGTTCCACTCTTACTAAGCATTTGACAGCATTTGACACCTCACTGTATAGCTGCTTCTGGTTACTCTTTGACTCCTGTTGACTTTACTCCCTTTGTCCACCCCTCAGGCTGATCCTTCCCGGTGTTCTCCCTTCAGCCCTCTGGTCTTTGTATGTTACGTATTGTACTAGTTTTCTCCTCCATTTTCGTGCTTTCAGCTAGTACATGCATGTTGCTGAGTTCCAAATCTGTACCCACATCCCGGACTTCTTTTTCCACTTTTGGATCTGTATCTTCCTGCAGGATATATTACCTGAATGCTCCATATACTGCCCTTCATCTGCATAAACTGGAATTCATAATCTCTGTTTCTCTCTCTGAAGCCTTGTTATGCCTGTTTTTTTGGTCCGGTTGTAAAAAAGTCTCCCACAGTTTTCTAATTCATTCACTCTTCCCCCCTCTCTCCATTTTCAATCAGTTATCAAGTCTTTATAATTTATCTCACAAATATTGTTCAGATTAGCGTTCTCTATCCTGACCTTTTATTCCTGCCGTCTTTCAAGCTGTCATCATCTCCTACCAGGACTAAGGGACCAGATCCTAATCCGTCTTCCTTCTCTAACTTTATACTTCAGATCCATTCTCCAGTTGCCAGAGTGATTTATCTGAAAAACAGATTTGGCCTTAAGACTCCTTGCTTAAAAGACAATGATTTCCAATTACCCACAGCATAAAGTGCCTGGTCTTCAGCATAATATATGTTGTCCATCTTGACCCTATCCCCGCCCAGACTTCAGCCTCATCTCTCCATTCTTCTGACTCATATCCTCTAACTCCACCTGAAATTTAGCATTTCATAATATGTTGACTTTATTCATTTTTCCTGTGTGCCACAAATGTGCTTCTAACTTTTTGGCTGGTAGCAAATCCAAAACATCTCTCAAACACCCCACATCTCTATAAGTATCGTTCTTTTGAACTCTCATGCTAAATTTGGATTGTTGTCATAATCTATTTAGATGTTGAACTTTGTTCCTTACTGTGATTACTGCTACTTTCTTTCTTTCTTTTTTTTTAATCTCTTTGTGAGTACCTAGATTTAATAGTGTTATATGAATGGATATAAAAATTCCTAGAGACAAAAGGAAAACTGTTAAGTGCACTAAGAATGAGCTTTGGAGATTCGGGCTTCCACACCTGCCTACTCTCTGACCCCTGGATGGAGCCCCTATTTCACTTTTTATTATATTTCATCTCTCTCCTATCTGCCACAGATACTATCCTATTGATCCCTCCGACTCTCTGTCTCCTTCTTTGCCATGGAAATCATCTGTCCTCAGCTTCTTTTATCTTATATCATATACCAAATCCACCAGCTATGTCCTTCGGGTAATTCATTCATCTCTGTGCTCCCTTACCAGGCAGAGCAGTGGTGTAAGTAACCAAACCCCTAAGTATCGGAAACTTTATTTTTATAATCTTTGAAAACGTCTTGTACTTCTAATAGAATAAATTTCTTAGCAAATATAATGTAGTGATTGACTGAAATAATGATAATCTGTTATGGACTTGTTTTCAAAAGACAGGAGGGTTTTGGAGTTCCTCCAGGTCAGCCCAAGCTTCCCGCTTCCCTGCCTGCTACCCAGGTGGGTGACCTGCAACGTGGCCCTGCATTGGGGCATGTGAATGTTCCTTTGTCACCTCCTTACATTTTACTAAAATTAATTACTATTAGAATCATCCTCTACTGTGCAGAAAAATAATTATTTTTCCATAATTATTGTAGTGTGACAGAAATTTTCAAATAAAATTTATTGTAAAGCAAAATCATAAAGTAGAAAATATTCTTCTCATTTAGAGATGTGGAAATGAACGCCCAGACAGCCATAGTAATTCACAATTAGTATTGCTAGCTTATGGTGGGTCTGGAGGTTGAATAAAGGTCTGGTTACTAATCCTATGCTCTTCTTATTAAGCAAAAGTCCAGGCTCTTTCTTCAAAAACAAAACAGAAAAAAAAAAGCAAAATAAAGCAAAAATCAGCCAAATAGTACTTTAACAAAAGCCATATAGAAAACCAACTACAGCCAGTCAGGGCCGAGAAACTACCACCCATTGGTCAGTCTGGCTTGTGGCATATTTTTGTGCAGCCTGTTAACTAAGACTGTTGTTTTTATTTTTAAAGTAGTAAAAACAAAACAAAACAGACAAAATCAAAAGATGCATGACTGACTGAGACGCTATGGTACCCAAAGCCTGAAATGCTTACTTTTTGCCTGTACAATAAATGTTTGCTGACTTCTGATCTATAGAAACATTGACTATAAGGTCATGTTTAGTATAGTGTTTGTGGGTAACTGACTTTGGTAAATAATTTTAATACCATAAAAACTGGGCATGTAAAAAATAAGTTGTAGGTTTACAGATTTATTTTTTTCTTTGGAGGCAGTTCATGGTCTGGGAATCGAACCCGGGTCTCCCGCGTGAAAGGTGAACCACCTGTACACCCAGATATACAGAATTTAAAAAAAAATGAAGCTATAACTCATACTATATTCAAATTGTTGGTATTTTTAAATTTATTTGCTAAATTGTTGATATTTATTATTTGTCCACAAATAATTACCGTGATAGACATCATCACTTAATAAGTCATGGAAATCTTCGTAGAGATCATTGAGGGATTTTTGAGTAAAAAATTATGCTTAATGTGAATATGGGTGTTAAGAAGGGCGAGTTTGATGTTCAGAGTCTCAAAAGCTGAATTAAATTAAGCATAAAAGTTGACATTTGAATATTCTCCTTACCTATAACTAAAATGCTGAATCCATTTTTTTTTTCATTTTTATTACTGGAAATAGTGTTTCAAAAATACACTTGGGAAGTTAAAACCTCTTGCATGCCATACGAGTATGCCTTTAATGAACAAATTTGAGATATTAAATAATTCCTTTAAGAATGATAAAGTATTATTCAGGTTCACTCATTTTCTTTCTAATTTAGATTCTTGGCTATAAGCAGCTTGGTAATATGTGGTTTGGGAGTCTCTGGGTAGAAATCATTTCATGAGCTCCCAAATCTTCTTATAAAAAGCCTATTAATATGCCTTTTATTCTTATTATTTGGAGCAATGAGTCATTAACTTTACATTTATTTCAGTGATTTAAAACTAAATGCAACAGTATGAAAAAAGAAATCTGGCCTAAGAATTAAAGAAAATCAGTAGAATAGAATACTGCGAAATATTTTTATAGGTTTTAGTTTGCTATTTTTACTTTATAGAATCAAGTAACAGTTTCCTGGACTGAACGTAAGCTTTGTTGTTTCTCAGGAAGGAGGTTTGCTGAAATTATAAATATGTGAGAATTCAGCTAAGAATGATAAATGGAGTGTTCCTAATATAGATTATAAAACAGGCTGAAGCAGGAAATTGTGATCAAGTTTAATATAGTCATTAAGAGGATGAATTTGAAGTGGACAAGCATTGGTTGACATCCCCATTCTGGTTCGAAACCTGATAAAAGCTTTCTAGGTCTCCTCCGTGAAATAGGGTAGTCAGAATGGCTGCCCTGTAGAATTAAAGGTAGGTTTAAATGAGATAAAATTCTCTGTACTTACTTAGCCCAGGGTTATCACTGAGTAGAAGCTCTGTAAACTTCAGTTATTTTATCCTTCATTGGTGAAAGAATTCAATGCATTAAAGCTTTTGCTGACAGTTGCATGAAAATCTAGCCACCTAAAAATTTTTGCGTTACCATCTAACTTATGATTGAAAAATAAAAATAATAAGAGGGGCTACTACTACATTCGACTTACTTCTCTTTAATAAATACAAGCTTGTTGGTGATATTTATGGAATGGAAAATTAGAAAAATATCCTCCTACTGTCTTGGTTTGTAGTATGCTGAAACAGTCTGATGTGCAGATCACTGGAGAGTGGATTTGGAAATGTCAGGAGGAAAGCCAATGGTTACAAGTTGTAAAAACAGATGTGACGAAAAAGGAATGGAAAACTCTAAAAAGGAAAATAATGGCTTTATCGTCACATTATCATTATGAGAAAGCAAAAGCATATGCATGTATAAATGGTTTGCCACTCTCCAGCGGCTACCTTTGAGATAGCGTTTGACCAGGACATGCATGCAAGGTGGATGGTGGGACATGTGTCCAATCAAAATACAGAAAATTTATAGTATTAACCCATAAGAGAAATGTCGCGACTAAATCTCAGCAGGAGTAGAGGTTTGAATAAAGTATTAAAAACAATATGTGGGTTTAATTTTATAAGATTTAGAGTGAAAACTGCAAAGTGGTAATGAACCTCTGCTTGGACCCAATGATTTAAAATGAATGATGATATAAAAGGGAAACTATTCATCAAATTTTTGGCCCCTATCCTCCTCACCCGAGACAATGAGGTTAAAAAAGGAGGAAAAATCAGAATCTTGGATTAAAGCCCAAGATAAATGAGGAAATAAAAAAAAAATCACCTAACTCATTTAAGTGAATTCAGGTTTCTATGCTCAAGTTAATCCTATGCCAAGAAACTCAAGGAACTGAAATGCGATTTTGAGAGTTCCATTGGGACGTCATGGAGAATTGGAGGAAGTCAGAGAACTGGAGAGAGTCAGATTTCTGAGTTTCAGAAAGGAGCGTTCCAGAAGCTTCTTGATATAGAATCTCATCAAAAACTGAATTATATATAATATGTACACACATATACACACATATCACAAATAATTTTGAAGCCTTTAGGAAAACACAAGAAGTCAGAATAGTTCACAAAATTAAGTCATTACAAACTAACCTGATTGCCTTTTTTAATTAAACCAGTTAAAATTAATGCTAGATAAATTAAAGAAAACATAAAATATAATGTAATCCTATTATTCTTTGAAAATTATTCTGTATACCTTGTTGTCTATTCCCTATAACATAATCTTTGTGTGTGGATATATATGATTATATATTTAAATAGGTATGCATATGTATGTGCCTTGTGGGTGTATTTAAATCTCCCCCATTCATTTCACTATTTTCCCCGTTATGGAATAATCAAATGGTTTATATGAAATTTACCCAACTCAAGCTCCAGGAGTGGACCATGGTTGGCTTAAGTTAATTAGCTTGATAGTATATTGTTTGCTCTGGTGAGTTTTCTGATTTAAGGATGTGATCCAACCAAGTGTGGCCCAGGACTTTTCTTCTTTTATTGGGCAACCAAAAGTTTTCTTTCTCAGTCTGTCTTTCTCTCAGCATTGTCCTTTTGTATTCAATGTTGCTATCATGTCAAAAGCAAGCCAAGATTAAAGCTACCACAAGGTAGAGAAGAAGCTGAGCTGGCAAAGAAAGGGACTAAAGCCTTGATTTAATAGCACCTGAATCTAGCAGCCCACACTACTTGTGAACTAGAATGTTTGTAGGTTACAGAAGGATAGTCATGATGATTGATTCTTTTATTTTAAACTTATTCTTTTTACTGAGGGCTATAATAAACCACAGAGAAAAGTGCATGTAATATAATGCAGACTTAACAATTACAAAGTAAAGCACTTTTATAAAGCAGTATACCCAGGTCAAGAAATAGACTGTGTGAGCCACTCCCTAAGCCACTGTCCTTAGTTTTATGGTATTTAATTATGGTCTTGCTTGTCTTTGAAGTTTTTATCATCTAAGCATGAATCACAAAACACTATGGTTTGTTTATTCTTTGGCAAACTTATGTGAATGGAATCATCATATTGCCTTAGGGAGCTGCCAGTCATTCAACTGCATTGCTGAGTGTGTTAGTGAGCATACCAGAATGTATTTATTTGTTGCTGGGCTGTAGGGTCATTTCCAGTTTGAGTGTATTGAGAATAGTGTTGCCTTGTAGAGTGCTGGCATGTCTCCTGGAAGCATATGTGCACATATGTCTCTAAGGTGTATACCTAGGAGGGGAAGGGCTAGGTCATGATAACAAATAGTTCAGATGATGGATCAGCATTAAAAAATGATCTTGATAGGCTGAGAGTGCAGGCCTAGAATAACATGGCACAGGGGGTAAAGGAGTGAGTTTATTAATCAGTAATGTAAACCCTGGTGTGGTCTCAAAATATCAGTTGTTCAAGTTCAAAATGACAAAGATCTGTCTTGACACAGAACACTTGAAATAAATATATGGGTATTAACTAACACTCATCATAACCAAGTTTCACCAGAATGTAGAAATGCTACTGAAGTAGAAACATAGTGTAAAGCACCCTAAGTTGGGGAGTTCACATTTAGAATTTTGCATTCATTTTGCATCTACATATACTTAAGAATTTGATGAACTGGAGCATATACAGAGGAAATAAACTAGAATGGTTAAAGCTAAGAAAGAGCAATGTGACTTCATCCTAGGAAGGTTCATTCTGGAAAAAATGCAGAGAAAATGTGATATCTTTCATGTAGAAAAAGTCAAATACCTACCTATTTTCTTCATGTATTTGATCTGGGACTAGTGGGTGGAATAGGAGATTTTGTTAACACATACTTAATGTGCTTCATAATGTAATACAGAGGTGGGCTCTAATAATTCAAAGGAGAGGGAACAATGATCTTACGACACAGGAAGCTCATCATTAAAGAGCAGTTCACGCAGAAACAGGAAAAACATTTGCTACCCAAGTTGTCTTACATGTACTCAGTTTGGATGATGACTTTTTAGGGACTTCTCAATATAAGTCTTTTTCAGAAGAGACAGGAAAAACTCATAGCCCCAAGCAGGGAAATCCTGGGTAACCTTTAAAAATATCCTGCTCAAAGCATCTCTCAATTTCCTGTGTAGAGAGGTGTTTCTTAGTCCTAAATTATAGCTTCTGTTCACCACATGTAATGTGACTTAGACAGTTGCACCTGTTTTCCATACTAATAATTACCACTTGGAAAGAAATAGTGTCTAAACAAAGGAAAAAGAAATTCCAAAGAGCAGATACTTAAAAAAAAAAAAAAAAGCAGAAAAAAGAAAATTGGGTAAAAATCACATGCCCTAGTAAGTAACCTTAATGCAGCCTTCTTTAGAGTTCTAGATTATAGTTCCTTCAGAAGAATTTTGACTGATAGAAGCAGAAAATATCAATTGGGAGCATTTTCTTATTGAGAAAAAGAATAGCAATATTCAGGTTATGTTAGAAATTCAATGCTTAATTTTAATTTTCTGAGACAACATTATAGAATTAAACTGTTCTATCAGGCCAATGATGAAGATAAATTTAGTGATATGACCTCAGGTTGACATACTTAAAAAAAAAAAAAAAAGAAAAGAACAATCAACCCGAAGTGTCTTAGGATACTGCTGCTTTTTAAAAGTGTTGAAGAAAATAGAAAAAAAAAAAAAAGAAAAATTTCTACTGTTTGGATATTTTCATATTCTCAAGAGATTGGTAGCACAATACGTTTGTTAAACTGATAGTGTGATCATTTTACCAGAGGCAAGAAGTCCAGATTTCAAACAGGTGAACACAGAATAGTTTAATCCTGCTTAGCAGATGGCTCCGGGTCAGTGGCCGATAACAATTTATAACGTGCCAATAATAATATTAGGAAACCAACTCTCTGTGGAGTGCAACCTGCTTTATAAAAATGAAGCAGGCTGTTGACTTTTTCTGTAGAATAGAGAAGGTTCTTTCTTTCTTTCTTTTGTTTCCCAAGCTATGAATTTAATTGCATTTAGCAATTGTTCTCTTGGTATAAAAGTACTGCATGTATAAGGAAATTGGGTATCCAAATGAATTTGAATAATGTCAGTAATGGGAAAAATAGGATTTACTTGGCCAAAATAAATAAAATGCAAAAATCACATGTAAATATATCAGAAAGACACTGCACTTTTATCCAGAGCTGGTATGCTTTCTTAAGATTTACAAAAGCAATCTCATTTAGGAACACTGTATAAGCATAACAATGGGAGGACAATTTGTGGGAGTCAAAGTAAATGTGGGACTGAAGTTACTGGCATTATATCAATAAACTTTGCAAATTACAGCTTTTGAATAGTTGAGTACTTGTAAATTTTCAATAGTGTATCTGTTTTAATAAAGAAGTGGATTTAACAAACTACATTTAACCCTTGGCACTTCAGTCTACAAGACAGCAATTTTTTAGAATTTCACATATATTGTCACTGAGGAAACAAGAAAAGTGAAGATAAAACTTTTAACATATTCATTTTCTCTGGCTTTCTATTTCGCTTTTCTGTTCTCTTTCCTTCCTTTTCTTCAGCCATTTATGTGTCCAGGGACAAGACATTTAATATCACTTGGTATGGTGTTCTAATTTATAGAATATGCATCATGAAATCTGTCTGTCTGCTTCATGTTTAGTGAGAATCAAATGAAATGACGTGTTTGAAAGTGATTTATAAAATCACAATTGCGCTATATATAATATAAATAAAATATTTTATAGTATGAATATATTATATTGTTCTCTTATATATAATATTTACACCTGTTATTACTATTATATATTTCTGTAGTAAAAACATGCAACTAAAATCATAATTAATCCCATGTCATTTTACCTGCAAACAACCTATTTATATTGTGAAAGAAGGTATAGTAAAATACCTTAATATAATCTTATATATTAATATATGTCATTTGGGGCGGGCCACGGTGGCTCAGCAGGCAGGAATGCTTGCCTGTGATGCCAGAGGACCCTGGTTCGATTCCCGGTGCCTGCCCATGTTAAAAAAAATATATATGTTATTTGAAAATGAGAGATTATTTTGCACTGTGAATTTGAAGTTTCAAATAGCTTTTGTTGAATCTAGCAAATAACTGCTCATTTGGGGAATTAGTAATCTTTATTCCATCAATTAATAAAATATGGCACATTGAACAAAACAAAATTGATATGTGTTTGAGAGAAAATTGATCATTGATTGATAACCTAATACAGTTTTACTATTCATTAAATTAGAATATACATCAAAATTCTCTTCCATCTCAAATGTATTTAAGGAACTTTAAACAACTCTGTGGTATATAGCTATACAGTTTCAAAGCATAAATTACCAATGAGATTTTAATAGAATCACAGTTTGGATTATTATAAGTAATGTTAATACACTGATCACATTAAGCTAAGTTGCGTGTGTATAGATCGTGAATTTCTTCCTCCCAGTGATAACTAGCAGCATATACTTCTGACACCAGTCGTCTACCGTCAGTAGAGAGTTGGCATGCATTAGAAATTGGGCGAGTGGACTCAATTTACTCTGTACAGTGGGTGATTCCCATCTTTAATATATTCTCTCCCTCCATTCTCTCCCCATTTCTTCTTCTCTACCTTCTTTCTTCCCTTCTTTCCTTTCTCTCTCCTTTCCTTCTCGCTTCTCCTTCCTTCCTCCATTTTCTCTCTTTTCCTTCCCCCTTTTTCTCAAAGTATATATGGTTCGATAGTGCTAGGTGCCAGGCATGGGATAGAAATGACATGAGATATATATTCTGGCTCTCTGGAATTCATAGTCTAAGTGGAGAGAAGGGATACAAGCATAGTTGAAACAGGTAAGGCAAGCCAGTGTGTGACTAAATGATGACTAAGTGAGAGTGGAGTAGATAGCGAATGTTAGAAAAATTCAGAAAAAGGGCAGATTAGCACAGTCTAGGATAGGTAGTGGAGACTTCATGGAGCTTAAGGGATTCATAAAATATACATGCAATTAAGCTATATGAATGACAGAGTAGAGATTATATGATATGTTGTAGTTTACTATTAACTGTTTTTTGCAAATCAGTATTGGCTGACATGTAGGATAAACAATTGAAACTTTTAAAATGGATTCCAACTTATTTTAATTGTACACAAAGTCCATTTCCAAGACAGATATGTTAGAGAAGGAATCTTGTCTTGTTTTTTGATTCCTTCAATTGCAAACATAATAGGCTATGTTATAAATGTAATAGGTGTCTGCATGCTACTTAGCTCTGTCATCTTTTGTGAAGCTGCCTGGTAAATAGCTTTAATTCAAACTGATGACTCTCCTCTTTATGCCTAATAATCTGCATCTGAGCCTGACATTTGGGACCTGAAGTAGTTTTACTTGTAAATGCAATTATATTCAATGATCTGTTTTGTAAATGCGATGATTTTTCTTTTCTGTGTGTAGTTAACTGAATCTGAATGTAGAAAAGAAATGTGAGCATTGCATTTCAGAAAGTGTTATATTGTTATATGTATTTTGTACATTGTTCTTTATTTACACTGAGCAGTTTCATTATTATTACTCCCAAGCAATATAAATATGATTTAGATTTATGTAAATATTCCTAGGATGCAGACTGAATCTTCTTACCTTGCAGTGTTCCAATTTTTCTTCTCCTCAATAGAACCTTTCTAATATTATGTACAAAGGATGTTCAGTTTACAGTTATTAATCATTTTCTAAATGTAAAAGCAAAGTCAAAGTCATGAAGGGAAGAGGAACACAGACTAAATTGCACAGACAATGATGATATACTAGAATGAATAATCTTCAATATGCTCTGGTATAGTCCACAATTGGTCCAAAATTTTAAATATCCTCAAATTCTTCCCAACTCAGAAAGCAATGACTTCTATGGATGATGTGATCCAAATAATACATGGGATGAATGAACCAATGACTACATAAATAAGTTACTTTTTCTGTATTTTTCTTCTTTCCCCCTTCTATTTAAAATTATTTTTGAGGATAGAGTCCAGTTTCTGAACCCAATATTCTTTACAAATATATCAGTTTCTAATTTTTTATGTGTATCACAGAAAGGCTCCAACCCTTTCTATTTAGGAGTTAACCAGAAAATGGAGCAGATTAAGTAAGGAATATGAAACAAAGATTTGACAAGATGAATGCTAGGATGGAAAGAGGTCTTAGGTGCAATGGTAATAAAGATGCACAGCTATTAAATCTGATTGAGGTAAATCAGAGAAGTCTTCACAGAGGAGAGAAAGTTTGAAAGTTGGAGAATATGTAAGAATTTGTCCAGTGAGCAGGACCTCAAATTCAACGTGTCTAAAAGGAAACTCAGATATCTAACTGAATTTTCATCTTGTCCAGAATTCCCTAATTCCTAGAAGGGAGCCAAAGATGGATCTGAGCCATCCATCTTCTTTCTCTTCCTTCATAACCCATTAGATCATGAATCTCATATACTACATCATCACAAGACCACTTCTGTTCCTTTCTTCCTTCCCATTTTTGTTGGCTGCTGACTAGCTTCAGCCTTAATTCCATAATGGTAGTGATTTGGAGGTCAGTGTCCTGTGATAACCTTTGACTTATCATTTACCCTCCGTCATCCATCCTGCATATCACTACTCAATTCATCTCCTTATAAAAGCAATTTTGTCATTACTCCAAACACTAAAAATATTCCCATGTCAATATTCAGTAGGTTTAAAGAATCTCAGACTTGGAGAATTTGTAGAGGCCATGTGGTTTAGCCCTCCTCTATATGCGTGAACCCCTTCAACAGCATCCCAGCTCAGTGACCATGTCTTACTCCTGTCCCCAGTTCCAGAAACTTTACCTTGCTACACAGCTAACCTGGGTGCATGACCATTTCAAGAATGTGAACCTGCTTTCTCACTTTCTTTCTTCTGTGTCTTGGTCAAGACTTCTATTCCATTATCTTCTGAGATACACTTCTCCCTGCCGAAGTTCACCAGTTGACGTTATCCTGTCTCAAGTCCCAGCTCAAATGGTACCTTCACTCTGAGAAACGACTATAGCTCCCAGGTTATACCATCTCAACCAAGGGTTATGCTGTGATGAAAGGGGATAAATAGCACATATGAGAGAAATGATGCAATAAAGAGTGAGATAGTGATAGAATGTGGGAGAAAAAATGTAAATGGAACGTGAATGCATGTTTTTGTAGAAGGTGGCTATTTTATATGAAGTTTATTTTTGAAAAATTTGAAGGGGATTTTAAAAATCAGCTCAACTAATACTGATTCTGATTTCAAATTAAAATGAGTCCTTTATGTTTTTAAACGATTTTTGTTAAACTGTTGTGACATGATTAGTTTATAACCAGAAGTCAAAGAAGAGAGGGGAAGAATCTGGGAGTGTGAGGACAATGTGTAAGCATGAAGGGTACAGAGACTGCCTCTGGTCTTTATCTGAGAAAGTGAGTGAGAACAATCAAATCACCATAGTCCTCCGTAGTACAAAACGTGAATGACTGCAGATGGTGAAAACCAAGATGGCCTACTGTATTCACCTATCTCAAAAATAATTTCAGAGCATTTTTTCTATAAGTTGCCTTGAAAATAATCTTACTTAATATGTACATTAGAAAGCAATAAAAGACATAGCTACATTGTTTGGCTCTGTTGAAGTACTGATCAAGGGTTAGACATTTTTCATTTAATAATGGAAATAATTAAATTGTTGAAACAGTGAGTATCATTCACCAACTCTCATGGATGTTGGGCTATGTTCAGAGATCCCATACTGTGTGAGTATGTCACTGCTTTTTATAATTTCACTGAATGGCTTTCTTCCCCATTTCACAGTAGCCTTTCATAATTTTTACTTTGCAGCTAGAGATGCAACATGGCATGAGAAATGAGCTGTGGACTGAATGTGCACAGACCTGGCCTCCAGCTCTCCAGTGGCTGGCTGTGTAACCTCTAGGCACATTCTGATTATGACTGGTGTTTTCTGATCTTTAGAATTGTCGCTAGAGAAATATAAAGTGGTAAATCCGTTGGACTCTAGATAACTAAATCAGAGTTTCTCAGACTCAGCACTGTGGACATTTTCGTCCTGATAATTATTTGTTGTGAGGGACTGTTCTGTGCATTTTAGCAGCATCCCTGCCTCCACCTACTCGATGCTAGATGTGACCTACCCCTCTCCCACTTGTAACAACTAAAAACATTTCAAAACGTTGCCAGAATATCTGAGGGAGGGCTGGGGGTAAAACCACCCCCAACTGAAGCATTGATCTAGATATTAACACTAACTCTATCAACTTATTTTTCATTACATTGAGAGGCCAAATACTTTGTGGAGAACACCTACTCGATTTATCACTGCTTGATTGCTTATTGTGGCATGTAGGCCTATTAACTTATCAAAGAGGCTTTAATGAGGATTCTCATAATAAAATCCATACATTTATGATTCGTTTAATGAGTATATTGCAATTAAAGGATCTCAAATTAATTACTTTTTACTTATTTTACACATTTTCTGCATGCCTGTATTGCTTACATAAATGATACCATTTTTCTTTCTTTCTTTCTAAGTCTGGCAACAAATTCTGCTCTTCATGTACTTATCTGATTTTCTTAGGGGGAGGGGCAGGGGTAGAGTGACTCCAGCTGGTGAATGCAAAATTAATTACAGATTCTTTCCCTCAAAAAAAAAATCATTATTACCAATCTCTAATTATTTTGGCAGCTGTTCTTGCCCTTTTAAGATAACCAGTAACTGGACAAATACTTTCTTATTTTCCTAGGAAGCATATGTTGTGATTTATTTTTGAGATTTGGAAACCAGGAGCTTTGTTACAGATTTCACATCTGATGAAAAATTTAAACTGTATATGCTGTTGCCTCTGAAATCCATTATAAAGTGTATTTACTCACTAACTTCTTGGTTGTACATAAATATTTAAGTACAAATATATAATTTTCAAAAAATATGAATTTCAAAGAATACTGGCTTAGAATTAAACGTTGTGTCTTAAAAGTAGAAAATGTTAAGGTAAGCAAAGAATGATCTTTTTTATCTATATTGAATTTGAAAAAAGTGATATTAGCAATATTTGAATAAACTTTACAAATATATTGTTTTCATGGCAACAATTTTGTGGAGACTTTCTTCCCCTAAAATGCTGATATGCTAAGGGTTTAAATGGATTGAGGTAGAGCCTTTCAAAAAATAAAAATGTCGAAACCATCATCAATGAACTAATATTCCTATATTAATAATCCTTATAAATGAAACTATTTCAGTTTAAATTATATCGTTGATGGATGAACTTTTAATAATCTTAAAAGTACAATCTATGTATATTTTCAATTTCTCACTTCTCATCTAGTCCTAAATTTGAACTTAGGTCGAAGCCTTTCATTAACTCAATATTCCTTTTAATGTTCTATTTCTGTCTTCCCTTCCTAGTCATTACATGTTTCTGATTTTACTACTAGTATTTTTGTCTTTAATCACTTCCTCTTTATGAAGATAGTGTTGAATAGGGGTTAAAAACACAGACATTTTTCAGTCATTCTCTCTGGTTTGAATTAGGGAAAAGCCAAGACAAGATAAGATGTTTTCTTGTTCCCTGGCTAATAAGTAAAGTCAAGTTATGAAAATTTGGATGAAAGTTAAAAAATATTGTGTGATTACAGAAGGTTGGTTAATTAACATGAGATTGGTGAATAAAATCAAACTTTCATGTTGAGATGGCTCATAACTTTAAGGGAACAAGCTCATCTCTCAAAAGAAATATTACTGATAAGGTAACTTATTATTATGGGCCATCATAAACATAATTGTTGGAACAGCTGAATTATTAAAACTGATCTTTCAATATTTATATGGAAACTTTTTTTGTCTTTAGCAAATAAACTGTTTTTCTAGAACCTGCAAATTAAGTAAAGAGTCAACATACGTTTGATGGGAACCAACAAGTAAATATTTGCTAAAATTCTCCTTATTTTTAATGATATAATGGATATATGCATGCTTTGATACAGCAAATTCCCTATGTCAGTAGTCTCCCAATTCTTTTCACGTTTCCATGTTAAATTGTTAATTAAGGTTTGTAGTCTCTGGCTTCAGTTATAGCTCTCAATAAAGGCTGAATCAAAGAATACACATCTTATAATTTTATATTTCCCTACACACTCATTAAAAATCGTTTAGCACAGATTCCAGTAGGTGTTCAAAATTTTTTGCTGATTGAATTTTATGGCACGAGTGATTATATTGTGTAGAGTGGCCTTCCTAACATCTCTGTGGTAATATTGTGTCCTAATAAATGATATTTGAAAGTGAGAGATCAGTTTTATAATTATTCATTTTATTTGTAAGGATTATAAATATAGGAATATTAGTCAGTAATAATCTTGTTTGTTTTGCTACCTTATTTTAAAAATGTTCTTTTGCAACTGGCCTTTATAACATCTCTATGTTAGTAGGTATGCCAGTGACAGGATTATTTGAAAGTGGCAGTGTTAATTTTCCTACTTTTTTAGGGATTCCCAAAATATGTTCTTTATTTATGATCCTCTAGTGTGCCATGTGTTTCCAGAGTAAACACCTCACTGCAGAATATGTCCATTGAAAACAGAAATCATCAGTGAAGCCTTATCTTATAGGCAGTCAACCATAAATAAACATTCCCTGGGACTTGATTCCATTAAGTTTGACACATGGGAAATTGGAAACCATAGGATACCCAAGCATCTACTGAAATTTGAGCAAGTGAGATTACAGTAAATAAGATAAGTAGAAAAAATGTGATAAGTGTATAAAAACGTAAAGCTTTAAGTAATTAAGTGGAACTAATGTTTTATGGAAAAAATTAGCATACATATTTACTACATCTTACAGTTTTTTGTTAATATGGTTTTTTTGTTTATATATGGCAAGCATTGTGAATGGAAAGAAGGGCAAATCTCAGAAAGGGACAGACCCTACAAACCAGTTAAAAACTTGGCCAGATGGTACAAGTTTAAGTTATTTACCAATGCCAAGAATGAGAAAAGTAACTCACATAGTGAAGAGACATCTATAGCAAGATTTAAAGGACAGATTCTTGTATTAACTAAGAAATATTAGTTCCTTAAATTAAAGTCCAAAGCTGAAAAGAGTGGGGACTGTAAATGGAAATCAGGTAAGGAAGAAGGTTTCAGAGACTGTATCAATTTCTTTCTTTCTCTTTTTGTTTTTATTTAGTTTAGTTTCATTTCTGTTTTCTTTTCTTTACTTTTTTATCTAATGAAATTTTCATTAGAAAACTTCTAAGAAGAGATAAGAGAAACGAATAAGTAATTTTATCAAAGGGAAAGAGGGAAGTAGGCAAGCCCAGTCCCCTTCCAGTCTAGACTGTCAGATCATAAGAGATGGCTCCATAGCAATGAAATGAGTCTAAGAAAACTGTAAGACTAAAGAGCAGATTTTAGCAAAGCTGAGATAGAGACTTGCAAGATAGGCACTGCATTAGTTGCAAATTTGAAGCCTTCAAACCATCCCTTTCTGTTATCACTCGACCCAGTGTGACTAACAACAATCAGCCAACATCATTATACCTCTTCATTCCATAAAGCTCCGTAAAGATGTCAAAAATCGCTTGCACCCAGAGCCTTGCCTCATATAAGTGTACACTTATCAGAATTTATTATTATTTATTTATTTATTTTTTACATGGGCAGGCACCAGGAATCGAACCCGGGTCCTCTGGCGTGGCAGGCAAGCATTCTTGCCTGCTGAGCCACCGTGGCCTGCCCACAATTATCAGAATTTAATAGTGATTTTTTGTGTATCTCTCTTGCCAACTCACCCCATGGACTGTCAGTGCCATCTTGATTATTGGAAACAGTCATTAATCCTTCTGAGTCTAATCAGAATAGAAAATCAATTGTAAAAATCCATTTTTAAGATTCTGTTTCTCAAGAACCACTCTCATTACCAAGTTGTATAAGTCAGGATTTTCTAGAGAAACAGAACTGACAGGATGATCTGTAAATATGAGATTTGTAAAGGTGTCTCATGCCACTGTGGGAAGGAGAGCCCAAAATCCATAGTGTAGACTGTAATCTGGCAGCTCCAATGAAGGGTTTGGACAAACTGCAGGAGAGACTCACTGGCTGAAGAAGCAGCGAAAAAGTCTGTCTTCTTCCTTAAAAGTCTTCAGCTGACTGGATTTTCTCATTGGTGGGTGATATGCCTTGGTTGATGGCAGATATAATCAGCCACAGATGCAATCAAATGCCTGATGATTTAATACACCAGCTTTCTGGTTTACCAACCAGCCATGAAATATCTTTGCCGCAACAGTCAACCAGTGCTTGCCTGACCAGAAAACTGGGGCATCATCACCTGCCAAGTTGACACCATCACAGTTACTGTCGTGGCCAGGTCTTCCTTTGGAGCCCTGTGGCAGAATATAGAAAATGTTGGTCTAGAAGTCAGGGTTTCATTCCAGCTATATACTGGTTAGCTGTGCAAAGCACATTTAACTGCTCCCAGTCTGTATTCCTTCATTAAAAAACAAGGGACTGGACTAATTCAGTAACCCGCAGTAAACCCACAACTGGCCAGATTTTTTCCATATGTACTATTTCTCCAGATGCATTATTGTTTTCACCATCCCCAAAGAGGCTGTATTTTTAAATCCCTTTACATTATCCCTCTACCATTCTAAGTCTATCCAAGTGTAACTGAAATTTCAATTTCTCCCTTTTTACTTATTCACCCCATCTTGAAATAATCTCCCTACTTTCAAATCCCAGTACCAATCACCAATTGCCCTTACTGTTTAACTGTCAAATAATTATGTATTGCATTATATTTCATTGTTGTCATAAATATTTTCTCAAATATTTTGTTCTGGTCTTTAGTTCTTATTGTTCTAACTAGGATTACTATGATATTTAGTTCGGGGAGAACTAATAGCACTTAGCATGATCCTTAGCATATATCCTTAATTGAATACTTTGCTCCTTCATTTCCACTTTAACTTAATTTTCATAACATTATTAAAGTGCCCTCTTCTGGAAACACTCAGGTATTCCATTGGGGGAAACAAATACTCTCTATATTTATTTTGAATTTTTAATTTTCTTTATTAAAACTCCATCAGGGTCTGCTTCTTACACTTGTAGAGTCAGCAATGTTCTCTAAGCAGAGTTTACCCAATTGAGGGTAAAATAAAAAGGATACCCTTATCAGGGACAGAGGGACTCAGTCTAGGTCATCTTCAAGGTCTTTTCCCCTTGAACCAGAGTGAGTGACGATTGATCCTGGAGAATAAAATTACAGCCTTATCTTGAATAATGTTTATTTAATGCCGATTTGATTAACCACCAGGGTTCTAATTTGTAGCTCTGTGGGAACACCAAAGACCTCTTTTGATTATCCTTGGTTTAACAGAACCAAACTTATGATTATTTTTAGCTAAGCTTAGCAGTCTCATAACCCATTTAAAATGCAGCCTATATATCCTGAGGTCCACTAGATTTGAGCACAATTTAACAGCAGTGACGTGAATTGAAGAGTGTTCCTTTAGTTGACCTTTCAGCAGCATGTTCTGGAACCCCAAATCTCTCCTATCAGTTTTCAGTTGTCTTTCCTGACTGACCACATGGGGGTCCATGTTCCCAATTCTTTATTACTCCAAATTAACTCAGCACTGATGTAATTCTTCATTTTTCCCTGTGTACTAGTGCAAATTCTTCTGTCCCTGCTGCTTACAGCTCTCTTCCAAGTTCTGTAGAGGGAAATGTCCTAGAGAGAGAAGAGCAAGAGGGGTGGGTCCCTCACTCTTCAACAACAACCACGTAAGAGAGAGTCAGTAGGAGAGAAAATGGCCAGAGACAGAAAGGAAAATAGAAGTTGCAGCACTAAGGGAGCTAAAGGAAAATGGAGATAAAAAGTTAAAGTAGATGATGCTAAAAGCTGAAGAGATGAACGAGACAATGATGACTTAAGTATATGTTGTAATAGGATTTAGATACTGGTTCCTTATTTCTGGTTTTATTTCTTTTATAGAGATTTGGTTTGAATAGATCAAATTTCCAACTATGTTACTTTTGTACATTGAAAATATAGAATTTGAGGTTAATTTGTTATTGACATGTTAAATATATGTGATTATTTGTTTAATAGGTCTCTATTTTGCTAGAATATAGACTCTGGAAAGGAAGAAATTATTTCTATTTTTATCACTGCCGTATTCTCAGCATTTAGCTAAGTGCCTAGCACATGGTACAAACTTGAGGTTTAATTATTATCTTCAATTAATAATAAAAAATTCTTTCACTATTTTTTAGATTGCATTTCTGATTAGTAGTGAGTCTGATATTTTTAATGCCTGTTAATCAATGTATTTCCTTTTGGGAAATAGTCTATTTATTAGTTGAGCTCAATATTTTTATTGATTTACATGATGTTAACCCTTTATCTGAGGGAAGTTGTGTCAATATTTTCCAGGTTTTTGTTACTTATGCTTATTGTCTTTTTGAAATGGAGACATTTTAATTTGAATATATTCATAATTATAGATATTTCCCTTTTACTATATTTAGGCTTTAAAAGTACTTGGCCATACAAAATTCAGCCTTGCTGGCAGAGAGAATAGCATTTATACAAATCTGGAATTGGCCTGGTGAAGTGCTTTTGAAATTCCTAGTGAAGGAGAGGCTACTTTAAGATGAAGTTAGAGATGCTAGTCTGAGATCAGCACATGTAGGGTTTGAAGCCATATGAAGGATTTGCATCTTTTCCCAAGAGAAATATGCAACAAGTGAAGGATTTTTAAAAGGGCAATAATATGACCAATCTAACGACCATTCTGGTTGTAGTAAGTAGAACATTGGAAGGAGGAAAATAGCAAATAGCAAGTATGATGTGCAATAGGGTTGGTCTTTGCAGTCTCGGCAAAAAAATAAAAAAGAAAAAAAGGAGGGCTCTTTGGGCCAGTGTGGCAGACACAGAGAAAAGTGGATGAGGTTTGGAGATACACTTAAGAGGTAAAACAGATAGAACTAGGGGACACATCTGAGGCAGGGTTTGTTGGAAGAGGAAGACATGAATGACCTTATTTCTTGTCTGAGCAACTGGTAGATGGGGGCATTACTAACTAAGGTGGAAAGCACGAAAGAAGCAGCAGCTTACTTTGAAACATGTTTATTTTTATGTTTTATTTTTTGCATGGGCAGGCACCGGGAATCAAACCCAGGTCTCTTACATGGCAGACGAGAACTCTGCTACCGAGCCACCGCGGCCCGCCTGAATGTGTTTGTTTTGATATGCCTGTGGGATATTTAAGTGGAAGTATGAATCAGACTCTTGATATAGTCTTCATAAACTCCCAAAAGAGGTTTGGTCTGGAGATAAAATCTTAGAAGTCACTGACTAATAATAGAGAAGAATAAGAAAATAGAAGCTGATTCTAGATTTTGGAGAGCTCTTACATTTAGAAATCAAGCAGAGAAATTTTAGGCCAGAGAAGCAGAAGGAAATTTCAGAGTGTGGTGTCTTAACCAAAAGAAGCATTTATTTCAAGAAGGGGGAATAATTAACTATGAAATCCTGCTAATTGGTCAAGACAAATAAGTACTGGCATTAGAGACATGGAATTTATTGGTGATTTTCAGATGAGCTGTTTGGGCAGAGTGGGGATGGCACAGGAAAAATTTCAGTGTATTGAAGAGTGATGAGAAGTGAGAATGCAGCAATTTCTAACTTGTTTTTGAGAAGGAGGAGGTGGTAACTGATAGAGATGGAGGAAATGATTATTTTTAAAACAAATGTTTCTACGATATGTTTGGATGTGAAGGGAAGGATCTGATGGGAACTAACAGATTGAAGATGTAGGAGAATGAGAATGTAACTTCAAAAATTGAGTCCCTGGAAAAATGGAAGTGAATGAGATCCAGAGCAACATAGGAGAGCTGTCCTTTGATGTGATAAGAGATACTTTCTTGATTATAAATGGAAGGAAAAAGAGATAGAAGTGGAAGGAAAATGGGTACAGATGTAGGTTGGATGGCAGATTTGTTGGTGGAGTGATGAGATGAGGGATTCCCATTTGATAACTTCCATTTTCCTTTTAAAGTATGAATCACTGTCATCTGGCAAAGTTGAGTGATGGTGAAGGGAAAATCAAGTTGTTTCCCAATCCTACATGAGGGGGTGAAGGTGGGAGGAGATGGAATCTACTTGCCCTGTTTCTGGGAGGGTTTAATCTCTGCTCATCACTAACTCATGAACTACAGCCAGCAAATCTCTATAGGTGTAAGTAACAACAGTTAAGAGTTCTTAACTTCCCTTATTTCCTTTACAAAATGGGAAGGGGAAAAATGGGTTAAGAACTCTTCGAAACATAAATGAGTATTAGTTCCCTTCATTTGTCTTAGTTATGGTTAGGCTTGGCTAAAGTGGCAAAAACATTCAAAATAAAAGGGCTTAACTAATTTAGATATTTATCTTTCTCTCTTGCCTGTTAACATGCATAGCCTGGAGTTGGCATGGTGACCCCATTATCATTTTATATGATCAATCATATATAATGACCCCAGGATCATTATATGTGGTTGCTTGCTGGCAGTCTAAGATGCTATCTCTGGATCTGGTGCTCATTATCTCATTTCAGCTATTAAATATGGAAAAAAAGGAGAGGCATTTCCTGAAAATAGTATTTACCACTTGCTCTTACATTCCTTTGGGTGGAATTTAGTTCATGGCTTCCGATAGGCACAAAAGATGTTGGGAAATTTGTCTGGATCTGTATGGGTGGACGTGAGCTATGCCAATATTCAAGAGTGGTATTACTTCACTTGAGCTTTACTTTTTGAAGGATAGGACCATGCCACATGCTTTGCCTACATATCACATCGCTTCTAATGAAATACTAATTATAGTCTAGGTTTGTACTTAATGCTGGATTGTTTAATTTGTCCTGACACCTTCTGTCCAGAAACTTTGAGATAAGAATCTTTTTATAGATATCAAGCAGATATAAGCAAGCTTCACTTTTGTGAAACTCATGTTTACCACATGTGTCTGCGTGTCTTCTTAAATTTTGTTGAGTACAGGAGCATTGCTGGAAGCAGCAGTTTCTAAGAACCAAAAACATCAGATCATATGGTTTAGGTTAAGTAAGAGTAGCTTCTTCATAAACTTCCTAGTGATGCACTTCAGCTCAACCTCCATGAGGTCACATGGAGAGGAGAGAAACAATTTCAGTCTTAAAGTAATCACTTTGGGACCAGTAATCACAAAGCTACGACCTAACTCATTACAACTGAGGGATTTAGTTTTGCAGCTACCTCAGTGAACTTTTGAAGTAGTCCAGGCTTATTAAATTATTGAAGCTGAGGATGAGGCAAATTTTGAAAATAATGTTCCAGGAGATAGTAGGCAGCATAGAATATAAAATACATTTATTCACTTTCTATCCTGAGGCTGTAACTCATGAATTCTAGAGTTAGGATAGGGTTTGAATCTCAACAGTAATGACAAGTTGTTTAATTGACTTTAGTCAACTTTCATGACCTTTCTTTGCCTCAGTTTTCTCAACCATATGTGGGAATAATGAATGTATTATCCAGTACTTTGTTTATTAGTGAAGATCTGGGATGCATATCAGTCAATTTAATTACTTGGCAATGGCTTTGGAAGAAGTTAATGAATTCTAAAACTTTTAATATATATTAGATTTTAGGACTTTCTTATTTCTGATTCTTGCTTTTTCTGTTAGATTTATCAATTACTGAATGTCTTAATGTAGAATTAAAAATGTAAGGATGTAAGGAATATTTAAAATCTAAACTTGTCATTTTACGGATCAGGAAACTGAAAGGTGTTGAATGAAATGAGATCCCGAAGAAATTTAACCCAGTACCATCATCACAGTTAGTGTCCTTGAGAGACCAGCAAATAAAATCTGGAGTTTATGATGTTAAGTCCTATGCCCTTTCTTGTTCTAATAGCAAAAAATACCATTGCATATGGGAGATAATTTAATTCCTGAAAATAGATAGGTTAATATAGGGAGTTCCCAGAGGAAGGGGCCAACAAAGAACCAGAAGAAGTAATTTTTAAAGGGTGGAGAGAGTAAAAAAATCTGTAAAGGGGATGAGAAGATGTCAAAGATGTGGAAAGAGAACCAAGAGCGTGTAGTACTGTGGGAAAAATCGATATTAAATTTGGTAAATCATGTCTGACGAGAAGTGAGCAGGATCCTTTACTTTGATAAGTCATTTGTTTTTGGTGACATTAACAAGAGAAATTTCATTGCAGGTATGTTTGGATGTGAGATGAGAAGTCAAAGCCTAAGGGTGGTGGGTGGAAAGAGTAAATGTTGAGTCATAAAGTAGAGATAGCAAATGCTTATTATTCCTCACTGAGGCTTAGCTGTGAGTGGAAGAAACTGTGAGGAGCCAGAGGAGAGTAAAGGTTACTTTTCTTGGTCTAAGTGTGGGAGAGGCGGCTGTTAAGATTGGTCTGGATTGGAATATTTGTGTCTCCAAAGGGACGTTAAGATCATAAAGAATAGGTGCTGCTTTTAATTTATTTCTTTATCCCTAGTATTTAATACAATGGCTAGAACCCTCAAAATGTATTTATAGTTTGAATAAAAATGCCTGAATGGCATTCCATGTAAAATTGGCTTTTATGCCATGCCACACACTAGTCCCAAACTTGGCTCTGGCCCTCTAAAACCTATAAGACTGTTTGATCTAGATTCCCCAAAGAATGCATATATATTTTAAATTTTCATTTTATTTGTTCCATGCTTTGAAAAATACATGCCATTAAGTTGTGCTTCACTTCTCTTGCCTGCACCCCATGTTACTCTGCCTTCACCCTGGTGGTTTTCCTAGCCAATTAAAACTTATACTGTGGCAGAGTTTTCATTTATTAGAAAAATTTATTTCCATCGTTTTATGTTGTGTACTTAAGAGAAATGGATGCTTGATCACTTTTTGCCTAAGAGTTTGTCTTTTTAAGAAAATATCCTTCTTACTATTAGTAAGTTACATAATACAAGGAAAAATAATGTTCGGTATCTGTTTTGTATAAGATTGAGCTATTTTATCAATCTAAAGAAGTCCTCACTAAGGCAAATTGCAAAGCAGCATAGGGCCCATATTTCAATGGTTGCAGTCAAATAGCTACCTGCATGGGTTGCTCTCCCTTCAGTTTTCAGTTCTTAGAGATTGGACCTTTTATTCTTTGAGAAAGTGAATGATGAAAAACCTAAAACATCGTTGTCCAGGAAACTAGAGCAAGAAAGTGTAAATTGATGATCTGTATCCCCCTGGGTCAAATAACTTATGATCTGTCAAATAGTGAGTGAAATGCTGTGGTTAAGAAGGAATATTGCAGTGGCTCTGTGCAGATGTTTCTTACGTTGAAAAATGGAATTATTAATGGCATATTATGAAGAAAGTTCTAATCTAAGATTCTGTTACCGTATTTAATTAACTAGTCAACCGTTAAAGATCCATGAAGCTCAGGTCTGGAAGTGAGTGATAATCAATTTTTGGCTTTGCTCTATCCATTCCTAAGAAGTGGATAGTTGCAAACCTCAGAAAGCTCAATTAAAAGAATAGATCAATATTTCATTTTGGTTTTTTTTTGTCACTAGTAATCTAGTGGGAGGAAATGCGCACATCTACTGCTTGCTTCTTCTTTGCGCCTACATTTGTATATTTTTTCAAGAGGTACAGAAGATTTTAAAAGAGATGCAGTGATTTGAAAAAAGAACATTAGATCATTTGTGTCATTGCTAGATGACAGATATATGTCAAGATTGTGCAGCCAGTATCCATCAATGAAAACTAAAGATAAGGGAGACTGTGTGTCCAATGAAATGGTGTTTAGAAATAAAATGAATAAAGAAAGAATGAAAGAAAAATCTAAAGTAACAGCCCTCTAACAGGGGAAGTGTATATCATCTCCAGAACCTTCCTAAGAAAAATATTTGGTATTTTAGGGATAGTGATCAGCTTGTTTTTGGTAATGATAGGACTAGCTCTATCCCTTTTCAGATACAAACCTTAAATGAGATTCTATCATATTTATATGTGCATAGGCGTGCAATGGTTAACATAAACATTCAAAATACCAAAAAAATGTGATAAGAATTTTGAATGACTTTTTAATGGATTTTGTTGTATGGCAAAGGTAGTATTTTGTAGAACAACAAGACAGCAGTAGCACATGCATAAAATGAGGATACTGGGAAATTTATCTTTTGTCCATTTGGGAAACATTTCTATTTTACGATATGTAGCACTTGAAGATGCCATTTAAAGAAAATGATCCGGGAATCATCCAAGTACTGCTGTAAATGACAATCCTTCTCCACAAGGAAGAAATTAAATCTTTAGAGCTTTTTTGGCTCTGAACAGTTATTTTCAAAGACCCCATTCTGTTAAATGTTAGAAGACTGGAGCTTATTTGTCACTCAGAGAAAGGAAACATATAATAAGCGAATAAGCTTAGTGTTGAGGTATAATTTCATCAGGTGGGAATACACTGTCCCTGTTCCTTTGCTTCTCTCCATATTCACCATGCTAGAAATGCTGCAAAGAGTCCTTCTGCAGAGCCACTTTTAGAAAGAAAAGTGAACATGGGTTAGTTGGATCAGAAGTAGAAACTTTAGTGTTTTTCCATAAGCAGAGTTATTTTGAGACAGTAGCCTCAAAGTCAATTAGCCCAGAAGGAAAAATGTCTGTCAATAAGCCAGAATTTGCAAAGTTTTTAATTTTAATTTTTAACTTTCCATGTTAAAATCATAAAGCTAAATTAATCAAAATATACATGCTAACTGGAAATTTGAAGATTATGAAACTATTTTAGATGAAATAATTATCAAGATAGAGTAGAAGTTGTTCCCATTTGATATGGCCTGAAACTCTACTTGCCAGGTAAACTTCAAGATTTCCAAAGGACAGTTGGGTATTTTTATTGAATGCTTGCTACTCAGAATTCCTCAATAGCCTTGGATGACCCATTAACATTGGCTGTCTGCCTCACTCTTTTTCAAATAAAAATCAAGAAATTAAAGTATAATTTTCCTTATTTCCTCCAAGTGCCCAATATGCTGTGTATGTTTATATAATATACATCTGTAAGTTTATGTATTTGTGCAAATAAAAAATAAATATATATTTATATGCACTATTCTTTGAGGAATATTCCTTTGCATACCTTGCTCAATTGACCATTGATTTAACTACCAGGCTCTGTAATTCCATACTTTTCGTTTTATATTTTATAGGTCATGATTTCAACATTTTTTCTGTCTTTCTTTTGAACATTTTACCATGGAAGAATTTCGTACATTACTGGAAAATGGGGAGAATATTATTTTAAAAACTTCAGATGCTCTGGATTCAACATTAATATTTATTTTTTTAATAGTGAAGTTTTTTGGAGTTTTTGTTTCTGTTATTCAGTGTCTCCAATGCTGCAGCCTTTCTTGAAATGGTTGTTAAATATGCAAAATTATCCTTGGGATAGGTCTTCATTTAAAAATATATGCACAAATTCCAAGGGAGTAGGAAATGTATTGGAATTTATATAAATGTTCCTGTTGATATTCTGATCAGGCACTGAGACATTTTCCATATTAACAGCAAAGAGCAAATTGATTATTCCTATAATTTTGAAAATAATCTTCAAAATAATAAACAGCTTCCTATAACTGGACTGAAGGTATGAGTCATCGGAAAATATGATAAAACCAGTCTGTATTTTAGTCTATTACTAATTTTCAAACAAATAATATTTTATTATATTTCATCATTAATGTTTTCTTTATAATGAATGCGTGAATCTGAGCATAATTATGACAGATAAAACATTGTTTTGTATCTCACAGAGATAAGATGTTCCATTTTGTTCTGATACATTATGCTTATTGATTTAAAAAATAGCTTTTTAATATTAAATATCATAAGCCTCTCTTTACTGAAGATGTCAAATGACTATTTGGGGAACATAAGGAAATTCATTTTTTGGTGGGTAAAATAAAGAACCTCAGGGAGGTTTGTTTGAAAAAGGAAACATTTTTGGGGGGGAGGGGGAGCTGAATGGTCTGGGAATTGAACCCAGGTCTCCCACATGGAAGGCAAGCATTCTGCCACTGAACCACTGAACAAGGAAAGATTTTTAAGTATTTAATTAAAGCTTAATTATAATAAGTTATGTTTATTGTGAGTGTAAAATGCACAAAAATACCAAATAAGTATTTACAACATATTTTAAGGGTAATAGGCCTTTATGGAATTCAGTCTCATTTTTAGGAAAATTAGGATACCAAATTCTCTTACTTGACCAACATAAATGTACCAAGCGAATCAATTACTTTCAATGAATTATTTTATCATATATTTTGTTTTAAAAGAATGATTTATACTTTCTTTTTCACATCTCTCACCGTAGAATGTTAGCTATTTTGTTAGTGGTCTTTAAGCACTTGTGTATTTGAGTATTTGTATGTTAATATTCTAATTCCATATTAATATTCTAGTTCATGATCTTATTTGTTACAGTAGAAGGTGGAGATTAGTGGAGAGCATCTTTTAGTCAGGGACATCTCCAGATGTCTTTCACTCATGTCAAAAGTTGGCTATTAGATGAGAAGAAGTAAAAAGGAAATTTAGATCAAAGGAACAGTAGAAGAAGGATAGAGTTTGACTTGCATCTTGGGGGTAGGATATGGTAGTGACGAAGGACTTGATACTTTGGTGTTGGAACAAAGTTTGGGTTCAGGTTTTTCCACTCTCTGTGTACTTAGACAATCTCTCTCACCTTTAGTAAAAGGGAAATAATCTAAATCATCATTTTTGTGAGAACTAAATATGAAAATGTATGGATAATATCTGTTACATGGTAATCCCCCAGGATACATCATGTGTTTGGGTTGATATGATGTGGCCATTTGTGATCCTTTATCATGATGGCTGAGCTTCCTTTCTAGCAGTGGTTTGCTATCATTTTCCTGCTGGGCACAGGCCTTTGTGTTTATAAACCAGCCAGGACCGGGTGTGCTCTGAGTGTGTATAATAATGAAGTACAAGCAAAAGTGAGCTCAGTGGTGCACAGACACTGCTTGAAGGAGGAGTGGCATTTGAAAGAGTTCTCGAGGCAGCAGCGTCTATTTCTGGGCAAAGGCCCTTAAAGCTGCATCCTGAGCAAATCACTCCCAGAAGGCAGCTGTGCACTTTGTGGCTGTGTTAGTATGCAGGCTGCTGGAATGTGATGTACCAGAACCTGAACAGCTTTCAAAAAGGGAAATTTAAGGGTGCACGGGTAATTCAATGGTTAGAATGCCCGCTGTTCATGCCGGAGACCCGGATTTGATTCCTGGACCATGCACCCCCCGTCCCCGCCAAAAAAAGGGGGTGGATTAAATAATTAAATAAGTTACAAGTTTACAGTTCTAAGGCAATGAAAACGTCCAAATTAAGGCACTAACAAGAGGTTACTTTAACTTAAGGAAAATGAGTCAGAAATAGCTCCGTCAGCTGGGTAGTCATGTGACTAGCATCTGCTGGTCCCTTGCTCTTGAGCTGTGTTGCTTTCAGTCTCAGTCCATGTAGGGGTTCCTCACTTTGCTTCTTGGGGCTGGCTTTCATCGCTTGGCTTCCCCTGGCTCTCTCCAGGTTCTGGCTTATGTAACATCTCATGGTGCTGTCTGCTGGCCTCCAAGCATCTCCAAACAGCCATGCCTGTGTTCTCTGCCTGTCAGCTCTGCTGTGAAGTTTCTTTCGCTCCGTCATTTTTGGCGCTCTCCAAAATGTTTCCTTTTTGAAAGGATCCAGTAAGCCAGTCAGGACCCACCTGGAATGGGTGGAGTCACATCTCCATGTAATCAAAAGTTACACCCACAATTGGGTGTACCACATCTCCATGGAGATAATCTAATCGAGTTTCCCACCTACAGTACTGAATAAGATTTAAAAGAAAAGACTGCCTCCACAAGATGGAATCAGGATTAAAACATGACTTTTCTGGGGTATGTAATACTTTCAAACCAGCAAGTTGTTTTTGTGTGTGTGTGTGTGTGTGTATGTGTTTGTGTGTGTGTGTTTTTTTTTTTTTTTGGTGGTTGTTGTTACAAATAAACTGAAACTGACCTTTTAGGGGTCTTTTCTGAAAATACTCTCTTCTAGAACAGTTGACCTTGGTCTTAAGGGTGTTAAAACAAGAACAAGAGGACCTTGAAGATGCATCTAATAATTTTAACATATGTGATGCAGCTGCATACTATCTATGGAAGAAATATTTATCTCTAGAGAAAATAGATTTCTCTTTGCTTCACTTCTCTCCCACTCCTATCTCTGCCTTTCTTTGTCTCTTTGTCTTTCTCTCTCTCACACACACATACAGAAAGCCAAAAAAGTAGCTTATTTTATTATAAACCATGGCTGATACTTTAAAAGTATTGTATTTTTTTCCTCACGTGCTTTCTGAGTGTTCTGCATAAAAAATACTCACTCCTCTTCTCCTATTTGACTGATAACCGAGGCTCAGAGAGCTTAATTGTATCAGATGTTCCATCCCTCACAATATGGATATAACACAGAACCTCCTGATGGAGACAGGAAGCATGTGCTTCCCCTTTTCATCCCATTTTTTTCTCATTATAATCCAAATAATAGAATTTAGAATTTGTAGTACACAATTCAGAACTGATTTTCAAATCACTCGAGAGAGAAAATAAAGTGTGATTGATAAGTGGTCAACATTATCCCTCCACCACCAAGAGCATAAATCAGAGCTGCCTCAGAATCACTTAGCAAGCTTATGGCAGGATTCAGAATGGAATCCATAACTTCTGAATACTAAGTCTTTTAGGTTAGAATTTAGCAGATAGGGTTTCTTGAGAATTCATTAAACTTTTAGACTGTATTATTGATAATTAGTAAAATAAAAATAGGCAAGGAATCCTCACTCATGTACTCTTTCTTGTGCACAGTTCATAAAATCCTATTCTCTATTTTGGGACAACACTTTAATGGCACCAGGAAAACTACTCTATAACTTCATATAGAACTTGGAGATTTACCAACTTACTGTACTTTTCAGTGTTCTTCTCCTAGGCTATCCTTGTATTACTTTTACAGAGCAAACATAATAATAATTTAAAGGAGATTATCAGAAATGAGATTTATTTCTGTATAAAAATATAGTTTTATAGAATAAAGTTACTTAACATTTACATTTATCCTGCTTCTACAATTATTAAAATAGTTTCATGCTTGGCATAAGAAATATTAAATAAACTGAATCTGGATGAAAGACTAAGATGAGGAAGGATGATATTTAACATCTGTAGTCTGCTTATATCTATAGAGAGCTGTATATGCCATTCTTTCCAAATAAGAGCTTTATTTGTATCTTTAATTTATGCTATAATCATGCTTTATTTTTGTGGTCAATCACAATCTCAGTTTAAAATATATGTAACTACAATTAAAATATCCCTGTTTCTTTTCACTTTAAAAAGCTTAAATTATATCCTTGTTATTGCCAAGAGATGTCAGCTCGTGTTAGAGCTGTGTGAATGTGGGAGTGTGTAAGAGAATGTGTGTGTACATGCACTCACACACGTACACTTTATCATCAATGATTCATTTAATTTAGGAGAAAATAGTAAAGAAGGTAATGAAACAAAATAACCCTTAGGCATGACAATACATCCCAGTGTGCCAAGTACACCCTTTAATAGAAATCAAGGTTTTAAATGGTTGTTGTTGTCTACAAATAGACCAGAATATCTGTCTTTCTCCTTGTGAAGATTAAATGATAAGGTATGATGATTACTTATTGGTTCCAGTTTATTTGCTGTCAACTGGTTTTCATTTGGTCAGATTCTATATTCTCCTCATGCAAACTTCCAATTTTGCTGGTGAAGGCAGAGCTTATTTTGAGGGACTAATAATTAGTCAAACATAGATGGTTGTAAATTCCTAAATATAGGAATTCTGAGGTTACGTATCAACCAGAAGTACTATAGCAACAATAAAGAAAATAAGTACTATATAGTTTAACTAAGAATTTTATTTTATCTACTCACCTTAAAAACGTTTAGCATAAAAAAAAATCATTTATTTTGTCTTAGAAGACTGTGGCTTGAAAGGTTTAAATTTAAATTTTGAAGCATAAAAAATATTTTAAAATAATGTATATATTATTTTATCTTACCATATTATATAATTTATAGTATATAAATGAGCCTATAATTTTATGCTTATTTAATTGCTATTTCATTGCTATAGGGCATTTATAGTACTAAAAATCTCAGAACATGGAATGTAATTTGCATTTGTTTGATTTCACTTTCTTGTGTCTGAGAAGTGTTTCACAATTCTCCCTATATAGGTTTTGGAAATTTATTGTCCAGTTTGTATATATCTATATATTCACACACCTTCATGAAACACTTTTTTTCTATAACAACTGAAGCATAATATGTTTATTTATTGATTTTCTATCTCTCTTCACAAAGGTTTAAATTCTGAGGTGAGAATTTGTTTGTTCATTGTTGTGTCTGCAGTGCTAAGAGCACGTGACATAACAAATGCTCAAAATGCACTAGTTGAATAAATAAAAGTTGAAATAGATTAGTGTCTTCCTTCTCCCTAATTATTGTCCTAACAACTCCATATTTATTTTTGGTCAAAGTTTTAAAAGTGTCTTTACTTATATTTAAGTGAAGTATATTATCACTAACTTTGAAAAAATATGTCCTAGAGCAAAGTTTGGCAACTCATGCCAAATTTAGCAGATGTCTTTGATTTTTCCTGAACAGCCTTTAATGAACTTCTGTTTATCTATATGACAATTTAAATCAAGCACGTGATTTCCTGCAACTTCCTTTGAAATAACTGGTTGTGTTGGGAGTTCCAAGCCTTTGTTGTGCTATGTCCGTTACCACAAGGAGCACGAGCAGAGGCAGGAATACTTCCTGTAGTTGACACAACCATCAAGACCAGTATCACAGTTCCTACCTTCTTTAGACTCCCCAGTTGGATCCCTTGCAGCATTTGGAGACAATTGCATTTTCTGTCTGTATTCATTGAGTTCTTTGTTTGCACAAGATGAAGAAAAACTGACACATATTGAGCACTTAGAAAGGGTCAGACAATTCCCCCAATAGCATCTCATTTACTTCTCACAATAATCCAATTAGACAGGCTTTATTATCTCCACTTATCAAATTAAGAAACAAAATAACAACCAAAACAAAACCTAGATCCACGTCCAGAGCCTATTTCTATTACAGTGCCTGTATACAAGCTTAATCTAAATTAGGGTGGCAAATTCATTTTTTATAAAATTAGTGAGAATGTTTATCCTTTTTTTAGGTCTTGTAATTGAATTATAGAATATTATTAATTTACCCTAAAATGTTTATTTCTTGTGCTCCTTTTTATTGTCAGACTCCAACACAATTCTCCCTACATTTTAGGCATTCAATAAAGAGTTATTGGTGCTACTGATATGACAAGACAAGCAGATTTGCAAAGTATTTTCATTCTAAAATGAGCAATAAATTATGATTGATATGTACATCAGATCATTGGCTAAATTGCCACTTATGTGGAACTTTTTGAGGGAAGTTGTACAGACATAGAGAACATGCAAACATGTCTTGTGGGTAAAACAAGGAGAGACTAGCTAAGTTTGAATTTCTTGCTTCACATTCATCTAGTTTCTTTTAAGAATATAATCTCTGACAAATGAATCTGGCAAATTTTTCATGAATTTAGAACCTTGTCTTTGGTATCCAGAGAAAGAGGCTGGGAGTGCAAATGGCTCATGTGTTGTATGGATGTGTCTATGAACATGAGAGCAGAGGGCCCAAATGAACACCAATTATGTAGCCCTTCTGAACAGAAGCCAGGAGTCCAGGAACTTTCATGAAATAATTTTTTTTTAATAAAATATCAGTGTCTTTAATTCTTTATCACCAGCTCAGTTTTCATTCCACGTAACTTCACATTGACATAGTCCTTGTGTAACTCACACTCAAGTGTTGGAAACTCCACTCATCAGCTTCTACCTTGAGCCAGTTTCTTCTCTTGATAACTCTTGTATAGTGCGAGCAGCGTTGTAACCCAAAAATGCTTAAGTATGTCTCTTTTCAGTCTCTAGCCCAAGCCTTTCTCTTATACCTAATCACAGCAATATTCCTCAATTAGTTTTTCTGTCTCTAGACAGTGACAGAAATTAAGTCCCAACTTCTTTACTTAGAAAGGAGAAGAGATAGCATTAAGCCACTCTCTGGTCTCCTCTCTAGCTTCTCTCCTCCTCATGCTATATATATACCACTAAAGATGAGCTGTTTCTAGTTTCCCCATACAAACTTACAGAATCTCATTCTTTACCCCTATTCTTTAAGCGATTAATTCTTGTCCATCCATTGGGACTAAATTTGTTTATGCCATCATCCAGAAAGATCTGCCTGTTGCAACTGCCACTTCCCTTTGTAAATTGGATGAGCTGCTTTACTTTCATAATTTAGAACAAATCCAAGTCTATACATATATAAATATAGCCATAGCATTGTCTTCTAATTGGATTTTGCTGCCTCTTTCCCAACTGGACTGTTTAATCCTTGGGGACACAAAAACGGGGGTGAGGGTGGACTTGGCCCAGTGCAGTTTACAGCTGTAGTTTAGAGAATTCAGATCCTAAGCTCTGGGATCTGAGCGAAATTTTCAGCCCACTCTGGTTAAAAGCAGTTGGCAACCTCTGTTTCAACTATGCCTCTGGCAGGAGAGGAGTTAGTTGAGAATTAAAAGAACAGTACCATCGTGGAACTGCAGAGAATAGGTGGCAGAAGAGCACCATCTGCTGGGAATGCCAGGAAAGCACAGAATCAGGGAAATGTTATAGAGAAGACTGGCAGTCTTCTGGGTCTCTTCCCCTGAGCACTTTGGAACTAATCTAAACCCTACTGTGGTTCCTGGGACTTGGAAAGATTATCTCCAGAGTGACTCTTCTCCCAGAATTAGCCCTCCAGGTAAAATCAGTTAGAGATAACAGAAGGAGTGTTAAAAACATACAGTGGCAAATAAAAAATAAACAAGACAGATCAATATTCCTAGAGGAGGAACAGGGGAAAGGAAGCTTTCTACAGGGAGTAAACAATTGCACAAATAGTGCAATCTTGAAAATTGTATCATATACCCAGGTCAAGAAACAGATAAAGAATTGCAGAAAGAACTCTGGTTAGTTAAACATGAGCTGTTCTAAAGATCTCAAACAAGTTGAACCAAGTGTCAAAGAAGAGTGTTAGCACAGAGCCAATCAACAAGAAACTATAGGCAAATGAGAGAAACTATTCTCCAGTGTAAACTCACCAAGAAAATCAGATATAGACACCAGCAAAAAATTACAAGCCGTGTTAAGAAACAGGAAGATATGGCTAAGTTGAAGGTTAAGAGATACAAGATTTGAAAATAGTCAATGATATTCAAACAAGTATTCTAAATCAATTCAAGGAGAGGAAGGAAAATATGGCAAAAGAGATAAAGGATATTAAGGAAACACTGAGTGAGCCATAAGATGAATTAGAAAGCATGCAAGAAATCACAGAAATTTTGGGAATGAAAGGCACAAAAGAAGTTATAAAGAATACACTAGAGGTGTACAGCAGCAGATTTGAAGAGGCAGAAGAAAGAATCGGTGAACTAGTGGATAGGATGTCTAAAATCCTACAGAGAAAACAACAGGTAGATAAAAAAAAAACTGAAAAAACTGTAGCAGGGTCTTGGGGAATTGAAGAACAGCATGAAGCAACATATCACACATCATAGGTATCCTAGAAAGAGAAGAGGGAGGAAAAAGGGCAGAAGGAATATTTGAGGAAATAATAGCTTAAAATTTCCCAACTCTTATGAAAGACACACAGGTGCAGGTACACAATGAGCAGCACACACCAAACAGCATAAATCCTAGTAGCCCTACTCCAAAACATACTAATCAAAATATCAAATGCCAGCGATGAAGAGAAATTCTAAAAACAGCAAGATAAAAGTGATCTTCACATATAAAAGATGCACAATAAGACTAAGTGCCGATTTCTCATCAGAAGCCATGGAGGCAACCTATGGTATATTCAAAGTAATGGAAGAGAAGAATTGGCAGCCAAGAATTCTTTATCTTGCAAAACTGTCCTTCAAACCTGAGGGAGAGTTTAAAATATCCATGGCTCAAAAAAACTGAGAGAGTTTGTCAATGAGATACCTGCCTGATAAATTCTAAAGGGAGCTACAGGCTGAAAGGAAAGACAGGAGAGAGAGGCTTGGAAGAGAGTGTAGAAATGAAGAATTTCTGTAAATGTAAGTAAAAAGGTAAAAAAAAAAAAAAAGAGAAAGAAAAAAATAAAATTTGACATATGAAAGCCAAAAGGTAAACTGGTTGAAGTATGTCTTTACAGTAATAGCATGGAATGTTAATGGATTAAATTTCCCAATCAAAAGGCACAGAGAGGAAGACTGGATTAAAATATGATCTATCAGTATGCTGTCTACAAGAGACTCAACTTAGACCCAAGGACACAAATAGGTTGAAAGTGGAAGGCTGGAAAAGTATATTCATGCAAACAGTAATCAGAAAAGAGCTGGGATACCTCTACTACACTTTAAATGCAAAACTGTTAAAGAAGACAAAGAAGGACACAATGTATTAATAAAAGGAACAATTCAACAAGAAGAAATAATAATCTTTATAAATATGCACCTAATCAGGGTACCCCAAAATACATGAGGCAAACACTGGCAATGCTGAAAGGAGGAATAGATGTTTCCACAATAATAGTTGGAGACTTAATACATCAGTCTCACCAATGGATTGAACATCTAGACAGAGAATAAATAAGGAAAAAGAGAACTTAAATAATATGATAGCTGAACTAGACCTATAAGACATTTACAAAACATCGCACCCCCAAAACAAACAGGATATACATACCTCTAAGTGCTCATGGATCATTCTCCAGGATAAACCACATGTTGGGTCACAAAACTGGTCTCAATAAATTTAAAAAGATTGAAATTCTACTAAGAACTTTCTCTGATCATAATGAATGAAGCTGGCAATCAGTAGCAGATGGAGAACTAGAAAAGTTACAAATATTTGGGTGCTAAACAACACAGTCTTAAATGATCAGTGATTCAAAGAAGAAATTACAAGATAAACCAGCAAATATCTTGAAACAGATGAAAACAAATACACAGCATATCAAAATATATGTATGCAGTGAAGGCAGTGCTGAGAGGGAAGTGTATAGCCCCAAACATCTACATTAAAATCAATAAGACCTAACTATACACCTGAGGGAACTAGAAAAAGAAAAACAAACTCACCCTTATAGCAAGCAGAAGGAAATAAATAACAAAGATTATGGTAGAAACAGGTGAAATTGAGAATAAAAAAATAGAGAGGATCAACAAAACCAAAAATTGGTTATTTGAGAAATATCAATAAAATTGACCAACCCTTAGGTAGGCTGACAAAGAAAAACAGAGAAGATGCAAATAAATAAAATCAATAATGAGAGGGAGGGACATTATTACTGAATCCACAGAAATAAAAAATAAAAGATCGTCATAGAATTCTATGAACAATGGTATGCCAACAAGCTAGACAACTTAGATGAAATGGACAATTTCCTAGATACACATGAACAGCCTACACTGTCTCTAGAAGAAGTAGATGATTCAACAAATGAATCACAGTAAAGAGATTGAAAGGGTCATCAAAAACCTCCCAACAAATAAAAGCCTATGACAGGCCTTTACAGGTGAATGCTATCCAAATTCCAAGAATCAAATCCAATCCTGCTCAAACAGTTCCAAAAAATTGAAGAGGAGGGAATGCTACCTAACTCATTCCATGAAAACAGCATTACAGTATTATCAAAGACAGATAAAGATGCTACAAGCAAAGAAAATTACAGACCAATTACTCTAATGAATATAGATGCAAAAATCCTCAATGAAATACTAGCAAATCAATTCAACAGCACATTAAAGGAATTATGCACCATGATGAAGTTTTATCCCAGATATGCAAGGGTAGTTCAACACAAGTAAATCAATTAATGTACTATACCACATTACCATACTGAAGGGGAAAAACAGGTAATCATCTTGATGGATATGGGAAAGGCATTTGACAAAATTCAGCATCCTTTCTTGAGAAAAAACACTTCAAAAATAGGAATAGAAAGAAGCTTCCTAAACATGGTAAAGGGCATATATGAAAAACCCACACCTAACATGGTGTCCAATGGTTTAAAAGAGAAAGATTTCCCTCTTATACATTCCTCTCAAGTGCTTATGGATCATTCAACAGGATAAACCACGTTGGGTTTATCCCATCTTAGAGATCTGGGACAAGGCAAGGACACTTATTGTCACCACTATTATTCAACATTGTGTAGAAGTTCTACCTAGAGTCATTATGTAAGAAAAAGAAATAAATGGCATCCAAATTGAAAAGGACAAAATAAAACTCTCCCTATTTGCAGATGACATGACCTATATCTCTATAGAAAGTGCTGAAACATCTACAACAAAGCTACTAGACCTAATAAATTATTTCAGCAAGGTGCAGACCACAAGAACAACAGCCCAAATCTGCAGTGTTTCTATATATTGGTAAGGAGCAATCAGAGTAGGACATCAAGAAAAAAAATTGATTTACAAATTCAACAAAAATAATCAAATATCTAGGAATAATTTTTTTAAAAAACTTTTTTATTAATTAAAAAGATTAACAAACAAAACATTAAGATATCATTTCATTCTACATATACAATCAGCAATTCTTAATATCATCACATAGTTGCATATTCATCATTTCTTAGAACATTTGCATTGATTTAGAAAAAGAAATAAAAAGACAACAGAAAAAGAAATAAAACGATAATAGAGAAAAAAAAGATTATACATACCATACCCCTTACCCCTCGTTTTCACTTACCATCTAGGAATAAATTTAATCAAGGATGTAAAGGACCTATTCACAGAAAATTATAAAACATTTCTAAAAGAAATAAAACAAGACCTAAATAAATGGAAAGACATTTTATGTTACTGTATTGGAAGACTAAATATCATTAAGATGTCAGTTCTACCCAAAATGATCTACAGAGTCAACACAATCCCAATAAAAATTCCAACAGCCTACTTTTCATAAATGGAAAAAGCTAATTATAGAATTTATTGTAAGGGCAGGGGTGCCTGAATAGCGAAAAGCATCTTGAGAAAGAAAAATGGAGTGGGAGGGCTCACACCGCCTGACTTCAAAACATATTGCAAAGCTGTGGTGGTCAGAGCAGCATGGTCCTGGCATAAAGATGGAATTATTGACCAATAGAATCAATTTGAGATTCAGAAATAGACCCTCACATCTATGGCAGCTGATTTTGTCAAGGCTGCCAAAGCCACCCAACTGGGATGGAACAGTCTCTTTAACAAAAGTTTCTGGGAGAACTGGATCACCATATCCAGAAGAATGAAAGAGAACCCCTATCTCCCACCTTATATAAAAACTAACACAAAAATGAGATCAAAGTCCTAAATATAAAAGGTAGGATCACTGAACTCCTAGAAGAAAATGTAGGGAAATATCTTTAAGATCTGGTAGTAGGAGGTGGTTTCAAAGACCTCACACCCAAAACACAAACAATGAAAGAAGAGATAAATAAATAGGACCGCTTCAAAATTGAATACATTTGTCCCTCAAAAGACTGTCTCCAGAAAGTGAAAAGACAGCCTACTAACATATCAGATAAAAGTTCAATATCCAGTGTATATAAAGAAATCCTACAACTCAACAATAAAAAGACAAACAACTCAATTAAATAATAGGAAAAAGACCTGAGTAGACACTTTTCCAAAGAAGAAAGATGAATGGCTAAAAAGCACATGAAAAGATGCTCAAAATCGTTAGCTATTGGGGAAATGCAAATCAAAACCCCAAGGAGATATTGTTTCACACCTACTAGAAAGGCCAGAATCAAAACAGAAACTACAGGTGTTGGAGAGGATATAGAGATATAGAAGCAGTCACTGCTGATGGAAATGGAGAATGGTACAACTGCTGTGGAAGACAGTTTGTCAGTTCTTCAAGAAGCTAAGTACAAAATTGCCAGATCATCTGGCATTCCCACTTCTAGGTATACGTTCAGAAGAACTGAAAGCGGAGATATGAAGAAACATTTGCACACCAGTGTTTATAGTGACATTGTTTACAGTTGCCAAAAGATGGAAACACCCAAGTGTACATCAACTGATGAATGGATAAGCAAAGTGTGAAATATACATGCAATGGAATATTATTCAGCCATAAGAAGAAATGAGGTCCTGAATGAACTTTGAGGGCATTATGTTGAACTAAATAAGCTAGACACAAAAGGACATATATTTTATGGTCACAGTGAAATGAATTAATTATGATGAGCAAACTCTTGGAGTTAAAATCTGGAGTATAGGTTACCAGGAGATAGAAAGAGGTTAGACAATGATGCTTAATTTGTACAGAATTTTCAATAGGGTTATTGTGAATGTGTAGTAGTGGATAAAGGTGATGGTAGCACATTACTGTAGGGTTACTAACTGCACTGGATTATGGATATGCTTATGTCACTAGAAGGAAAGCTGGAGGATAAACCATGGATTGTCCAACTTAGTGAACCCTGTTGTAGATGATGGTTGTGGTTAATTGTACAAATATAAGAATGTTCTTACATGAACTAGAACCAATGCACATCATTACTATAATGTGTTAATAATAGAGTGGTATATGGGAAAAATACAATTTATCCACACTATGGAGTATAGTTAACCATAATTTTGTAATATTCTTGCATCAGTTGTAACAAAGGTACTATACCAGTGCTAAGTCACTATGATAGGGGAATATAAAGAGTATCAGATTTTTTTTGAAACAACAAGAATGCCCTTAGTTGATTGTGGTGATGAATGCACAACTCTGTGATTACATCAAGAGTTTTTGATTGAATAGTTTGGATGGATTGTATGTTCATAAAAGAAAAATCTTGGGGGCAGGAATTTGAGGGTATGTTATATGTTGTTAGTTTCCCATACATGGGAGGAAAAATAATAGATCCCAAAGATGTCCAGATCCTAATCCCCAGAACCTGCTACCTTACATAACAAACAGTACTTAGATGATGTGATTAAGGTATAGATCTTGAGATGGGAAGATTATCCTGATTTATCTGTGTGGCCCCAATTTAATCATTAGGGTCCTTATAAAAGATAAGCAGGAGTGTCAGAGAGGGATTAGAAAATACTATACACCTGCCTTTAAACATGGGCACAGAGGCTGTAAGCCAAATAGTGCATGCAGCCTCTAGAAGTTGGAAAAGCAGGGGAATATATTATTCCCTAGATCCTCCAGAAAAGAAGCCACCCTGCTGACACTGATTTTAGCCCAGTAAAACTCACTTCAGTGTTCTGACCTCCAGAACTGTAAGATTATAAATTTGTGGTGTTTAAGGCAGTAAATTTATGGTAAATTGTTATAGCAGCCATAGAAAACTAACACATATATAAAGGGTAGATACCAATAAATATTTGATGTGTAAGTAAATGAGTGATGGAATGGATTATATGTTGGAGCATATTCAGGTAAAGAGCAGATGTACGAGTGAAAGTCAGTGCTTAGGCAATAGGTCATATTGTAGGCTGGTAAGAGTGGTGATCAGGAAAGCAAGAGTAGTTCTGGCAGATGTCTGATTCTGTATACTTTCAGATTATGTAAATAATAGAAATAATTAAAAATGGAAAAAAAATACAACCCAACTCTCATCCCATTAGAACACATTAGAAGGTGATCTAGGTAAAAATTTCTTAGCAAATTTGTCTTTAAATAGAAACTATTTTTTTTCAAATGTAAGGTAGAAAGAATAATTATGAGTCCAAATTTCCTTAAGTGAACTTTGGTGCAGACTCCCTGGCACCTCTGTAGACAAGATACTTTGGATATCTGTCTTTGATCATCTGGTGCAGTTGGAACTGAGTTCATCTCCATTTTGTCTCTATAATGTTGACCAGCCAGCTGGCTGGAGGGCCATCTAACTGCCTTTGTGAGCCCGTGGCCTCGTTTGCTCATGGGCAAGAAAAAGTGGAGCATCTGAGCTTTGAGAAGAGACAGCTGGCCTCAGAGACAGCATTTAGCCACTGGCCACACTGTTTCTCAGTCCCATCTGCTGTTTGACATCACTGTTAGTGGTGCTGCTTCTAGTGGCATCAGCCCTTTGACAGTTGTTCACAGGGTCTTGGAAAGAACAGCATTGTTTTCAGCTGCCTGGTAGCCCATGCCACACTGTACCCTTGAACACTTAGCTAGAATGCCGTGGGTGGATAAACACACAGAGCATGTATGCTCAAGTGATGTAATAAACATCCTCAAAGAGATGTTGGTGCTTACTTAGATTTAATACCTTGGATCTTTGTTCTGTGAAAAAAAGTATAAAAATAGTTTTTCTCTCACCTGCTAGAGTAAAAAGAGAATTAAAAATAGAAAAGCAAGATGGTGATGTTAGATCTGTTGTTTGTATTCTGTCATGACTTTTAACTAAGGCAAATGTAATTGAATAATTTATAGCACTTTGAGATTTATTTGTTATAATTTCTGTGGATCTGTAATAAAATTAAACTATATTGAAAGAAGAGAGTAATGATCATCATTTTTCTTCATTTCATTATACTTACCAGAGTGATCCTTCTCTTTTACATTTGCTTTTTCAATTAAAAAGCATTTATTGAATCCATGTTATGCTTTGGAAATGAATTATTGCATTTGGGGGTAAAGCAATGCGTTATTTTTCTCATTGCCAGAAATGTTAACTTGCTCTTTGAGGGTGCATCTTACAAAGAAGTGCTTTATCCACATGCTTGGCACATGATTACAAACACACCTAGTAGTGTGGTGCAGTTAAACATCAAAACCAAGAACTCAGGCTTTTCAGCTCTTGGCATTGTTCCTCACGGCTGCTATATTGAAATATTTTCCTTCGCTTTTATAATACTGTAATACACTGTCACCTGTGTTTTAGCCACTCTTCCTTGTTTTCCTTCACAGGATTATTATTTTTTTTTTTCACTTTTTTTTTTAATTAATTAAAGAAAAAAAATTAACACAACATTTAGAAATCATTCCATTCTACATATGCAATCAGTAATTCTTAACATCAACACATAGATGTATGATCATCATTTCTTCGTACATTTGCATCGATTTAGGAAAAGAACTAGCAAAACAACAGAAAAAGATATAGAATGTTAACATAGAGAAAAAAATAAAAATAATAATAATAATAAAAAAACAACATAAGACACAAACAAACAACAACAAAAAAAAACTATAGCTCAGATGGAGCTTCATTCAGTGTTTTAACATAATTACATTACAATTAGGTAGTATTGTGCTGTCCATTTTTGAGTCTTTGTATCTAGTCCTGTTGCACAGTCTGTATCCCTTCAGCTCCAATTACCCATTATCTTACCCTGTTTCTAACTCCTGCTGGACTCTGTTACCAATGACATATTCCAAGTTTATTCTCGAATGTCGGTTCACATCAGTGGGACCATACAGTATTTGTCCTTTAGTTTTTGGCTAGACTCACTCAGGATAATGTTCTCTAGGTCCATCCATGTTATTACATGCTTCATAAGTTTATTCTGTCTTAAAGCTGCATAATATTCCATCATATGTATATACCACAGTTTGTTTAGCCACTCTTCTGTTGATGGACATTTTGGCTGTTTCCATCTTTTTGCAATTGTAAATAACGCTGCTGTAAACATTGGTGTGCAAATGTCCATTTGTGTCTTTGCCCTGAAGTCCTTTGAGTAGATTCCCAGCAATGGTATTGCTGGGTCGTATGGCAATTCTATATTCAGTTTTTTGAGGAACCGCCAAAATGCCTTCCACAGTGGTTGCACCATTTAACATTCCCACCAACAGTGGATAAGTGTACCTCTTTCTCCGCATCCTCTCCAGCACTTGTCATTTTCTGTTTTGTTGATAATGGCCATTCTGGTGGGTGTGAGATGATATCTCATTGTGGTTTTGATTTGCATTTCTCTAATGGCCAGGGACATTGAGCGTCTCTTCATGTGCCTTTTGGCCATTTGTATTTCCTCTTCTGATAGGTGTCTGTTCAAGTCTTTTTCCCATTTTGTAATTGGATTGGTGTCTTTTTGTTGTTGAGTTGAACAATCTCTTTATAAATTCTGGATACTAGACCTTTATCTGATATGTCGTTTCCAAATATTGTCTCCATTGTGTAGGCTGTCTTTCTACTTTCTTGATGAAGCTCTTTGATGCACAAAAGTGTTTAATTTTGAGGAGCTCCCATTTCTTTCTTTCTTTCTTCAGTGCTCTTGCTTTAGGTTTAAGGTCCATAAAACCGCCTCCAATTGTAAGTTTCATAAGATATCTCCCTACATTTTCCTCTAACTGTTTTATGGTCTTAGACCTAATGTTTAGATCTTTGATCCATTTTGAGTTAACTTTGGTATAGGGTGTGAGATATGGGTCTTCTTTCATTCTTTTGCATATGGATATCCAGTTCTCTAGGCACCATTTATTGAAGAGACTGTTCTGTCCCAGGTGAGCTGGCTTGACTGCCTTATCAAAGATCAAATGTCCATAGATGAGAGGGTCTATATCCGAGCACTCTATTCAATTCCATTCGTCGATATATCTATCTTTATGCCAATACCATGCTGTTTTGACCACTGTGGCTTCATAATATGCCTTAAAGTCCAGCAGCGTGAGACCTCCAGCTTTGTTTTTTTTCCTCAAGATACTTTTAGCTATTCGGGGCACCCTGCCTTTCCAGATAAATTTGCTTATTGGTTTTTCTATTTCTGAAAAATAAGTTGTTGGGATTTTGATTGGTATTGCATTGAATCTGTAAATCAATTTAGGTAGGATTGACATCTTAACTATATTTAGTCTTCCAATCCATTAACACGGTATGCCCTTCCATCTATTTAGGTCTTCTGTGATTTCTTTTACCAGTTTTTTGTAGTTTTCTTTGTACAGGTCTTTTGTCTCTTTAGTTAAATTTATTCCTAAGTATTTTATTCTTTTAGTTGCAATTGTAAATGGGATTCGTTACTTGATTTCCCCCTCAGCTTGTTCATTGCTAGTGTACAGAAACACTACAGACATTTGAATGTTGATCTTGTAACCTGCTACTTTGCTGTACTCATTTATTAGCTCTAGTAGTTTTGTTGTGGATTTTTCTGGGTTTTTGACGTATAGTATCATATCGTCTGCGAACAGGAATAGTTTTACTTCTTCCTTTCCAATTTTGATGCCTTGTATTTCTTTTTCTTGTCTAATTGCTCTGACTAGAACCTCCAACACGATGTTGAATAATAGTGGTGATAATGGACATCCTTGTCTTGTTCCTGATCTTAGGGGGAAAGTTTTCAATTTTTCCCCATTGAGGATGATATTAGCTGTGGGTTTTTCATATATTCCCTCTATCATTTTAAGGAAGTTCCCTTGTATTCCTATCTTTTGAAGTGTTTTCAACAGAAAAGGATGTTGAATCTTGTCAAATGCCTTCTCTGCATCAATTGAGATGATCATGTGATTTTTCTGCTTTGATTTGTTGATATGGTGTATTACATTAATTGATTTTCTTATGTTGAACTATACTTGCATACCTGGGATGAATCCTACTTGGTCATGATGTATAATTCTTTTAATGTGTTGTTGGATTCGATTTGCTAGAATTTTGTTGAGGATTTTTGCATCTATATTCATTAGAGAGATTGGTCTGTAGTTTTCTTTTTTTGTAGTATCTTTGCCTGGTTTTGGTATGAGGGTGATGTTGGCTTCATAGAATGAATTAGGTAGCTTTCCCTCCACTTCGATTTTTTTGAAGAGTTTGAGGAGAGTTTGTACTAATTCTTTCTGGAATGTTTGGTAGAATTCACATGTGAAGCCATCTGGTCCTGGACTTTTCTTTTTAGGAAGCTTTTTAATGACTGATTCAGTTTCTTTACTTGTGATTGGTTTGTTGAGGTCATCTATTTCTTCTTGAGTCAAAGTTGGTTGTTCATGTCTTTCCAGGAACCTGTCCATTTCATCTAAATTATTGTATTTATTAGCGTAAAGTTGTTCATAGTATCCTGTTATTACCTCCTTTATTTCTGTGAGGTCAGTGGTTATGTCTCCTCTTCCATTTCTGATCTTATTTATTTGCGTCTTCTCTCTTCTTCTTTTTGTGAATCTTGCTAAGGGCCCATCGATCTTATTGATTTTCTCATAGAACCAACTTCTGGTTTTATTGATTTTCTCTATTGTTTTCATGTTTTCAATTTCATTTATTTCTGCTCTAATCTTTGTTATTTCTTTCCTTTTGCTTGCTTTGGGGTTAGTTTGCTGCTCTTTCTCCAGTTCTTCCAAGTGGACAGTTAATTCCTGCATTTTTGCCTTTTCTTCTTTTCTGATATAGGCATTTAGGGCAATAAATTTCCCTCTTAGCACTGCCTTTGCTGCGTCCCATAGGTTTTGATATGTTGTGTTTTCGTTTTCATTCGCCTTGAGATATTTACTAATTTCCCTTGCAATTTCTTCATTGACCCACTCATTGTTTAAGAGTGTGTTGTTGAGCCTCCATGTATTTGTGAATTTTCTGGCACTCTGCCTATTATTGATTTCCAACTTCATTCCTTTATGATCCGAGAAAGTGTTGTGTATGATTTCAATCTTTGTAAATTTGTTAAGACTTGCTTTGTGACCCAGCATATGGTCTATCTTTGAGAATGATCCATGAACTTGAGAAAAAGGTGTATCCTGCTGTTGTGGGATGTAATGTCCTATAAATGTCTGTTAAGTCTAGCTCATTTATAGTAATATTCAAATTCTCTATTTCTTTATTGATCCTCTGTCTAGATGTTCTGTCCATTGATGAGAGTGGTGAATTGAAGTCTCCAGCTATTATGGTATATGTGTCTATTTCCCTTTCAGTGTTTGTAGTGTATTCCTCACGTATTTTGGGGCATTCTGGTTCGGTGCATAAATATTTATGATTGTTATGTCTTCTTGTTTAATTGTTCCTTTTATTAGTAGATAGTGTCCTTCTTTGTCTCTTTTAACTGCTTTACATTTGAAGTCTAATTTGTTGGATATTAGTATAGCTACTCCTCACAGGATTATTTTTACCCATGTTATTAAATATTAGGTTTCTAAAGAACTTATATCTTCCATCCTTATATGTTTTTATACTGCACAGTATCCTTGAATAATTTCATCCATTCCTTAGCTTCATCTTGCCAGAGTTTTCATCACACCCGAAAACTTCCTTATCTGCATCTTCAGGCCAGAACTTTCTACTAAGTTTCTGACTTACCTAACCACCTGCCTAATGGACCTCTTCTTGGTATTTTCTCACAAGTACCCTTGGTTTTCTCCAGGTCTGAAAATGAATCTATTAGATTCTATTACTTGCCATCTTTTGAATCTGGTTCTTTCTTGTCAATACCGGTCATTCCAGAATTACTCCAAACATGATCGTTTTTTTGCCCTGCAAAATCTTTCAATGATTCGTCATTGTCATGGGATCAATTCTACTGCACTACCCATCAGGCCATCACAGAGATGACAGGAGAGAGAAGCTCTCACACCAAATTATAGTGCCTGGATCACTCTTTACTCTAACTGAATTTGAACCACACAGCAAGAAGCGAGGGGAAAAGATAAGTTATCATACATCAGATAAGGTGCAAGCAAGTCCAAGGACCATGCTACCTGAGTCCAGGAATATTGGGATGATGAGGTTGTTATGAGGATCCAAGCTGATGTGTGAGCAAAGGGACTCAAAGATGGAAGGTGTCTGCATCAGTGACATGTGGTTCCTCTTACTGGAGAGCAACGTCACCTGACCATAGCTGTATGTTGCCCGTTAGCCTTACTGAACAGCCATGGGCGTAAGTGCTTTCCTTGGGTAGAGCAAATGTGGGGCCCGAATGAGAGTATATTGGGTGCTATCAATGGGTAAATAAATTTAGGGTGACAAAACTATCAGCCAAAACGTGACAATATTATGATTTGGTGCTTTCTTTTTCTACCTATAAGCAACTTTCCTTTTTGTTGCAAGTATATATGCAAGTGTGTGAGTGTATACATATATATCTACTCCATCTCATTTGAATGTTTTACAATCACTAAACTTTTCTCAATTCCACTTGTGTTGCACAAGCTCTTTGTTTATGCATTATTTATATGTTTACACATTTATATTGTATAAATATATACACATACCCCAAGTATTTTGCATATATCTCAAATATTTTTATGAGTTCATCCAACCTGTTTGTTTATCTTGCTTTTAGAGTGGAATTAAATATTCTCAAATACATTCTCAGATGCATATCCTCAAATACATACATACATAACAGCTGTGCTTACCTGATTTAGCTATGTTCTTCCCTCTCATTGAAGCATCTGATCATATCTTTCTCCTTCCCTTTACCAGGCTAATTTTTGCTTACCTATCAAGGCCCAGTTCACATCATCTTCTCTCTCTAGGAAGCTTCCCTGACCCTCCCAGTGTGGAATAGATGCCCTAGATAATGATTCCTTTGTTTAAATCAGTCGTAATATTTACTCATGCTTGATTGTAATTTCATTCTTACTGTTTCATTCTCTTACATTATGCTGGAAACAGCTTTGCACAGAAATTTTGACTTTATCTGTTGATATTTGAGTTATTCCAGGCTGATTTATTCCCATAGTAGAAATATGAGGTTATGATATTGATAACAAATAATATTGCTCTAGTTTTGCTTCTACCCCTAGTTGCAAATATTCTGGTTCCATTTCAAGCCTATCCCTTCCCCCACTATTTTCAAAAATCTCTAAGAGTTATCTCATTTCTACTCCTTAGCACTGTCTTTTTGGTTACAATGGAATGTGCCTATGTACTTCTCTGCTTCCCTTGCTTCCTAATGTAATCTGCTCCTGAAGGCTCTGGTGCCCCAAAATGCAAGGGGGAAAGTGTTTTGAAGTTGTGAAACCATGTTCCTTTGCTGAAGCCCATCTTCCTTTTTGCTGCCTTTGATATCAAGTTGTGTTATTCCTGATGCACTGCTGCTCTCTTTCAAAGTTGCTATAGCATTTGTTTTCCTTGATGCACCTTATGAAGCCCTTTGGAGTCGGTACTCTTTTAGGAAAATACTGTCCTTATTTTAAGCCCTGTTTTATGGATCCAAGTCAATCCTGCCTTGCTTTGCCAACTAGTTACAGAAATTGTATGCTGTAGCATTATTTTTCTTTTCTGATAGTTTTCCAGTCTTACTTCTAGAATACTGCCCTGTATTGCCACTCTTTTTTGTTGTTGTTGTATCCTGCTCTAGATCATTTTTTTTTTTTTTTATGATTTTCTTCAACCAAAGGCAGAAATCCAATGTCAATCCTGGCCTCCCAGTGTTTTCTTCAAATACTTATCTCATAGTGTTCATCCATCCATTCTGTTGCCTTTATGGTATTGACTCCCAAATCTAAATCGTTCATTTTCTCTTCTAATCCAAGCATTAGCTATGTACTTTTTATTCTCTACTGTGGAGACAAGTTTAAGTGTTTGACAGTTTCCACTAACTTCTCAAATCCACCTTTATTCTTTTATCTGAAAATAAGCTGCCACCATTTTTCTTTTGGTGATGTTCTGTTATAAACTTGGAAGAGACGTGGATATTATCTGACAAATACGAACTCCTTAGACCAGACAGAAATCTCATTCATATATCTTTTCTTTCATTTGCTTGTGTTAAACACCTAATGTGTTTAATAATAGTTATTAATTGATTGCTGTTCGCCAAAAAGGATTGTTAAATGTTTGGACCTGTATGCATTCATTCATTAAGCCACTTATTTCTTATATCAGTCATTCAACAAATTTTAATCAGGTTCTCATTTTGTGCTATACAATGGACTAAAATGCTATAGTGAAATTCAGTAAAGAATCACAGGTGCCCTGTTAAGCTGAAATCAGATTTTGTCTGCCAGTTTACAAGCAGAATATGAAAGGTTCCTTAAGTGCACTAGCTTTCAGAATTTTTTATCATGACCCACATTCAGTAATACATTTAACTTTGCAATAAAGTACTATTTCCAAACATATTTATAGACGACACATGCAAATACACACACACAGTCACACACACCATCACACATACACACTTGCAACTGAAACAAAAAGTTTCACAGAACAGTGCTTGTCTTACTAGATGAGCTAGGTACTGATATATTCAAGTATGTTAAAAATGCTGCCTGTCACCCACACATACAGATGCATACATTATATATGTTATTAGGTAGTGGAGTGACATGACAGATAACTTGATTCAATCATGCAACCAATGTTGGACAGCCCCAGAGACTAATTCACGTAATCCTTTATTAAAATTTCATATACAATTGTCTTAAAGAAGGTTTCCAAACATTAGGAGGTTTACGGTAAGATGGAAAAAATACTTATTTTCTACACAGAGTTTAAAATATTCTGCTAGCAAAGATAAATACACTGAGTTTCATATGCATGGGGACCTTTTCCTTTCCAATGCAAGATGCTCATTCTGCAAATATGCCTTATTTACTTTAAGTTAATCAGATTGGGTGATTTCTGCTGGCTTCCTGAATCTTTCCCATTACCTGAGAAAAAGTCTCCTCATTCTTCTGCCTGCTCATATTTGAAAAAGCGTTTAGCAAGTGAAGAGGCATCATCTTTGACATGTTTCCTTTGCTTCAATTTGAATAAGCGGGAAAAGCTACTTATTGATGACTGAGTATCCTAAGAGGTATGAACCTCAAAAGGGACTTCTCAGAGAAGATTTGTAGCTTTAGAGAGAAATGTACGGTGTAGGGTTTTATAGTTGTATACAGATAAAATCTCTGAAACAAAATAGTCACAAACAGCCTGAAGCAAGTGAAGAGGAGACAGAGGCATTGTTTCTGTAGCCAAAACCCCCCTCCATTCCTTCCCAACTTCCAGTGATTGATTACAAATGCTTGTGCACCTTAGAAAGTTTTTCTCACACTAGATGGAGAGCTGTCTCCTTCACCTTGCTCCTGCTGCCTGACTGTGACTCCACACAGGTGGACCTGCTACCAGAGGCCCAGAGTTATGACCTTGAACGCAGTGAGCTGAAGAGAGAACATCCAGAATCTAAATGTGCTTAATATCCTGTTCATTGGTGAGTGTTAAAACCCACCATGTTTTCCATTTTTCATATATTGGCAAGCATGGTTTAGTATTGTGGCTGCCTCTCCTCAAAAATGAATGAAGCAGTACACTGTTAAAATGCTGGATTTTTCTTTGCTTTGTGTTAACATTTCTTCAAGAACACATCATCACTTTATCAATAAGATTTTCTAAGAAAATCAAGGTGCAGTGTCACCATATTTTCTATAATTAGCAGGCGTAAGCTTTAATAAAAAAACACAACTGCCTTTTATGTGATAGTACAGTATGGTGACTAGATATTCAACCTGGGAATTAGTTACTTAAACATTGTCAAAATAAGTTGGAGACTCTCTAATGGTCTTAGTAATAGTGATGCAAATTAACTCATGCTCTTTTTATTAGGGATTTTAGAAAATTTTATATAGGCCCCTAAAATGAGGTCTCTCAAATAAAGAATTAACCTTCAATTTGCTTTTATGGTGTTCTCACTATTTGGAATTAAAATATCAATGCTGAAATATTAGACTACGTAAGAGCATAAAAGGACCAGTATCTAAAAAGGCACAGTGCTGTAAGTTCATATGACAGTCCTTCCCCATATACTGAGACTTGAACAGAAAAGCTTGGCTGGTGTGTTACCATGTTGCAGAGTTGCTATGGCAATATCAAACCAATGAATGGACCACCTCCCAGAGACAAGGAGGTGAGTAAGTGTGAAATTGATTCAGTTGTACACAGGAATACGTTCAAGGCAAATTTGTCAGGAAAAATGTTCTGGTAGGAAACAACATTTTTAATTATATAGATATGAGGAATGTGATATATTTACTTTGTATATTCTAGAAAAATGGTATTGGAAAAATGAGTATATTTTGCTAAATTTGTATTTTTTTATGTAAAATGTGTTTTGCATTTATTTCAGGTAATACTGATTTTGTTTCAATTTATTTAAATTTAGCTGTTGAAAAAAGAGTTGTAAAATTTAGGTTAAGGTATGTATCATTGAAATTAAATTGCTTTTATTTGTTTGTTTTAGATTACATGATTAGAGCAATGACTTTTTAGGGAATATAAATGAAACATTTGTTTTTAGATAACGTTTGTAAATTATGTTTTGTATTGAATAGCGTATCATAGGCAGTCCAAGTCAGCCAAAGCATATTCACATTTTAATATTTTAGTATTTAAAGAAACCTGTGGCCAGGCTGTATAAAAACTATTCATTCATATAGTGTGTTATCTAATTGTGTTCAGGACTCATTTTTAACAACCAGTTATTATAGAGTGTTGCTTTAGGTACAAAGTCTGTCTTGAACTTGCCTGGTGCAGTCCTTTATTGTAAATCATTTGTTTTGAGGATTTGATGAAATGGATGTAGATTGTTTCCTTTCCGTTTTACTTATAATATATGTACATATATATCTACAAGGCTTTGTTTATGCCATAAGCTTGCTTACAGCACTGCAGAACAGAGGGAGACTATCTGTGATGTGTTACTTACTGAAATGCCTCTATGTGATATTAAATTCAGTTCATATTAACAAAATGTTTTTATCAGATATAATCAGCTTGAAATTAGAACACATTTAATCTCAAGGGACCCGTACATACTGAGGGCTGTCTACTTTCCCATTAGTTCAACTTGTACAACAGAAGAGCATGACTTGTTTACATAACAGAAACCAATATTTGCTCTCTTTTATTCTCTTGGCATAGACTTTCAAGGGCAATGTTTGCCAGATCCTGGCAGAACCCTTGCTGACAATGCATTTCTTCTTGGGCGATAAAATTAAACTCGCTAAACTAAAAGCAATGCTGCCCGAGCATTTTCCTGAAATTCTAGTAGTTACATGTGAAATTCTTGATTTTTTTCTTTGAAAATATGAAAATGTTTTTAACTAAAACTGAGGTAAGCATATTATTTTCCTTTTTGTTTTAAGACCAAGCTGTGAGTTATGTTCTAATATTTGTTCAAAAGCACTAATGCATTAAATTGATGCTATAGATCAAATTATACTTTGTACTGAATCACACATGTATATATTTACATGAAAGTACTGTTATTTGATTCTAATGTGTAAATCCATTTAAACCTTTGGACACCCATACTAAGTGGAAGGTACATATTCAAAATCCTAAATAAGATGAACTACTCAATTAAATAAAATAAATTCTATCTCATTATAAATCACTTTTGGAACAGTGGTATATTTTCTTGTATGACTATAAGAAGCCCATTAAAAATGGAATCCCAGAAGACAAGGAAAATATTTCTAAATACAGCAACCCTCTACCAATTTGTTTGTTGCATTCTGGATCATATTTACTATATACTCTGGAATCACCCAGACCTTTTCATTTTGTGTGCCCAGGTAAGCTTTTTCACAGAGGGCACCCCACCTGTCAAAGAACATAACAAAAGATAGAAGTTAAAAAAAGAAGATTGTTCATTTTAAAACCAGTCACAAACACACTTGACCTTCATTTGATATGGATTTTAAGTATGTGTCAACTTATTAGTGATGAGTTCCATTCTGTGAAGCTTACTATGCCTACAGTATTTGCATTAAAAAATGGCTTTGTACAAAACTGTGATATTGTTTTGACATACTTATATGGATTGGTGCCAGTCCATGTATTTTTGTTAATGGTCTTTGATAAGTATGGCCATTGATGGTATGTGTTTAGAAGTATTTAGACCAGTGTGTCATTGCTGTAGCCCAATTGACTCACGAATGGACTCATTTCATTAAACAGCATATGGGCCAGATTGGGTGTTGTTGAACTTGTGTGCTGAATGTTGTGACTGGCATTACTCGTATGTGGTAGGGTCACATATTTTTCTGTAATGAATTGGGAAATAAAAAGTTCCTTCACTTAGATAGCTTGAGAAGCATTGACATAAACTAAGAAGTTTTTTCTAGTAGAAGATCAAATACCATAATTGTGCAAATATAAACTGCAATATATTTAGGATATTTATATTTAGAAGGGATAACTGATTCTGATGATAATAAGAAAAGCAGCAACAAGAGCTTAAAAATACCTGTCATTTACTGTATGCCAAATATAATTCAGGCACCATACTTGGTTCTTCACCCTGGTTATAGTATTTAATTCTTAAAATAACCTTATGAAGGAGGTGAAATTATTCCCATTTTCGAGATGAAGAAATTAAAATTTAGAAGGGTTTTGTAACTTGCCTAAGCTCCAGCAATTATAAGTGATACAGCCGGGGATTCAAAAATTTTTCCAACTCTTATGTTCTTGTCACTACGCTGCTGAGAAATAAGTATTTAGTTGAGTTGACATTTAAATTGAGATAAAACTGATAGTTGGAGAAAGGGAGGGGCAACTTTCAAGTAGAAGAAAAAATTAGCCACAGACATGGGTGTGGGAGACTACAAAGTGCATTTCAGGATAATGAATACAGCAGTTAACTTGGGTAGAAGCTGGTGAATGTGGACTAACAGAAAATAACATGGAAAAAGGTAGGGATATATGTAGTTGGTATATGGAAGTATGGTATATGGCTTTAAATGTCCAAAATTTGAACATAATTTAATCGGCAATTAGAAACTATTGAATTTTTTTAGCCTAAATAAACAAAAATGTGTGACTTCACAGTTCTGGAGGCCAAGAGTCCAAATGAATGTTTTTGAGCCAAGAAAACACCACAGGAGAGAGATTTTAGGAATATTCTTTTTGTATGTTTTGAAGTAAAGAGAAACTGGTAGCAGGGAAAAGGTAAGGAGGATATTGAAATAGTCTAGCTTTGAGATAATAAAGTGAAGAGTCAGAATGATGGAAGTAGAAGTAGAAATGGAAGCATAGGTGAGAGTCGCATCAAAAGAATTGACAAGGCTTGATGATTGAGCTTGGAGCCTGCACCCCTGGGAGAAAGAAGAGTCCTTGACTGATAATGGAATCTGATTAGTGGAAACAGTTTTATCATTTAAGGTGACAGTGTGGATTTGTTATCTGTATTGAGATACAGCAAATACTGCTTGGAAAAATGGTCAACAGAAAGCTAAAAATGTGAAGACAAAATCTGGAAGTGGGAAAGTATATAAAGATATCCTGAAAGTTACTAAGAGAAGTGCTGAGAAAGGAAGAGTAAATTGTCTAGGAATCTTAACAATTTTATGTAATAATGAAGAGAAGTTGAATAAAATAATATTTGTAAAAGTATATCATGGAGGACATTATAACATGAATGGATATGGAAAAGACAACTTTAAAACATCTCCATTGAGATATAATTCAAATACCATAAAATTCGCACATTTATAATGGATGTAACATGACTTTAATATATTCCCAGAGTTGTGAAAAAAATCTCCACAGTCTAAGTTTATAACATTCTCATCACCCCCAAAAGTACTATATCCTTAACAGAAGTCACTGCCCCATTGTCACCACTCCTCCCCATGCCTAGGGACAATCACTAATCTACTTTCTGTCTCTAGATTTGCCTGTTCTGGACATTACATATGGAATTGTACAGTATCTGACCTTTTTTGCCAGGCTCCTTTTTTTGGAATAATGTTTGCAAGATTCGTCCATGTTGTAGCATTTACCAGTATGTCATTCCTTTTTTTTAATGATAGAATAATATTACATTGCATACATTGTCATATATTATTTATCCATTTATCAGCTCATGGTAATTTGGGTTGTTTCCATTTATTAGATTTGATGAATAGTGTTGCTATGAAAATTCATTTGCAAGTTTTTGTATGGATGAAGGTTTTCATTTCTTGGGTACGTATCTAAGAGTTGAATTGCTGGGTCATATGAAAATTCTACGTTTAAAATTTTGAGGAGCTACTAAGTTGCTTTTTAAAGTCATTGCACCATTTCACAATCCCTCCAGCATTGTATAAGGGTTCTAATTTCTCCACATCCTTCCCAAAACGTTTTATTGTCACATTTAAAAAATTATAGCCATATTAGTGTATGTGAAGTGGTGTATCCATGTGGTTTTGATTTGCATTTCCCTTATGGATAATGTTAGCCAGCATCTTTTCATGTGCTGAATGGATACCTAGCTGTCCCAACATTATTTGTTGAAAAACATTCCTTCTACATTGGCACCCTGTAAAAATTCAATTGACCATAAATGTAAACATTTATTTCTGGACTCTCAAATCTATTCCATAGATCTAAAGGTCTATTTTTATACCAGCATCAGACTGTCTTGGTTACTGTACCTATGTAGTACATTTTGAAGTGAGAAAGTTTGAGTTTTCCAACAATTTTCATTTCAAGATTGTTTTGACTAGTCTGAGTCCCTTTAATAGACATATTAATTTTATAATCAGATTACCAATTTCTGCAAGAGAGCCCTCTGGAGGTTTTAATAGGGTTCCCATGGAATCTGCATAATAATCTGGGACTTAATGCCATTAACCCACGAATGTAGAATGTCTTTCCATTTATTGGCTCTTCTTTAATTTCCTTTGCACGTAGGGTTTGGTATACAATTTTGCACTTCTTTTTTAAAAAACTTGTTCCTAAGTATTTTAATCTTTTTTAAAATATTGCAAATGGAATTGTTTTCTTAATTTCATTTTCAGTTTGTTCATTGTTAGTGTATAGAAATACAATTAATTTTTATACTGATCTTACATTCTGAAAACTTGTTGAACTCATGTATTAGTTTTAAAAGCTTTCTTTGTAGATTTCTTAGAATGTCTCTCTATACAAGATCATTTCCTTTGCAAATAGAGGTAATTTTGCTTGTTTGTTTCCAATCTGGATGCCTTTTCTTTATTTGTTTTGCCTCACTGTATTGGCTAGAACCTCTATGGTACAGTGTTGAATAGAAGTGATAAGACTGTACATTCTTATCTTGTTCTTAATCTTGGAAGATGTGATGATTAAGTTCATGTGACAACTTGGCTAGGTTATGGTGTTCCTTTGTTTGGTCAAACAAGCACTGGGAGGGATTGTTACTATGAAGGTATTTAGTGAATTTAAATCATTAGTAAGTGATTTATGACTGAATTATATCTACAATCAACAGTGGAGGTTCATCATCCTATCAGTTTAAAACCTTAAAAGGAACTGATGATTTCATTAGTTAGAAAAGAAGAATTTCTATCTCTACCTCAATGAGTCAGCTTCTCTTAGTAAATTCATTGGGATCTTCATTGGCATTCCCAACTAGTGGCCTACCCCATGGAAGTTGGATTGCCAGTCCCCATGACTGTGTGAACCAGTTTCTATAATACATTTTAAATATATTCTGTTGGCTCTGTTTTAGAACCTTGACTAATAAAGTTTTAGTATGAACAGTGGTTCTCAAGAAACAGAAACTTAAGAATGAGATTTTTGGAATTGGTTCTGATTATATTAAAACTATTAATGACTTTGTTTCTATGACTCTGATAATCCATGAAATAAATTGGCAATAGAGATACTCAAAATATCACCATTGGATACAGATCCTCAAATGCTTATAAGATGCAAGGCTCTGGATGCCAGTATGTTTCATAGCTTAGCAGTGTTTTGTGGACTTCAAAAGTATAGTGATGTTGGTTTATTGTTCTTAAATAGGTTGGATACAGTTGTTAAAAAAAGGAATGAGCTCAAGGCTTAAAATTCCTAGCTCAAGTAATACATAAAGGACATGAAACTTTCTGTGTGTGTTCTGAAAGAAACTCATGGCTGCAGACTTGAGATTTCTGAAGACTAGACCCAGTGTCTCATTGTGTGAGTGGCTAAATTACAATGTAAATTGAATTCCCAACTTTGCAGGATGTCTGCTGTCAAAGTGAAGGGGCTAACTGTAAAGCAGTGAGATATTGAAAACTGGAATGGGGACATTTGAGCTGATAATGGTGATGGTGGGGACATTGAAGCCCTAGATTCTATTTAATCTTCTTTGCTAGATAAACCTGTAATGGTCTGGCCTGTGGAATAGCTATCCTGCCTCCACTTGAAGAATTAACTTTGCTGTGCCTGAAAACCTATAATTGCTTCCCCTTAGGAAACAGCCCTCATGCCTCTGTCTGAAAAGATCAGCCTTATTTCACTCTATGAAACTCTAATGAGTGGCTTGCAAAAAACTGCTAATTCCCCTCATGACCCAGGCCCACAACCCCTCTTTTCTTACAGGCCTAAAACTAGGCTGAAGTACCAACAGGCCGCTAAAGGTGAAGTCCAATGAGTGACCTATGAGGAGGTAAAGTACACTTCAAAAACTGCAAGATTTTTTCCATTATGTATAGACAGAAAACAAGGAAACATGTGGGAATAGATATAAAGTGTGTGGGATGATGGTGAAAGGAACATAAAGCTGAATCAGGCTGAAGTATTTATACAGGCCAACTAAGCATTGATTCTGAATTAAATATTGTAGTTTGAGAGGTTAGAAAGGTCTCTAACAGTTTATTCAGGTAGTTGGCTGAATAAACTGAAGCATGGATCAAAAGGTGACTGACATTACCTAAGCAGAAATGCCAGAACTTCTCTGGTAGAATGTAGATGAGGGGATCAAAAGGCATAGAGAGATTAGAATTTTAGAGTGGGCTTGTCATATAAAACTTGCCAGGCCACCCTGGGAATGTCCAGAGGACTCATCTTTCACCAAGACTGTGAGGAATAAATGTGTGAGAGTGCCTTCATCATCTCTGAAGAGCTCTCTGGTTGCTCTTCTCTGTAGGGCACATACTACTGTGGGAACTGCCACCACTGACCTTGGCTCCATAGAGACAATGGGGATGATTAGGTTCTGGGTTGGCAGGAGCCAAACACTGATACTTAACAGCCAGAGATAAGGAGGACATGGCTACCTCAGTGGATAGCAGAATCAAATCAGTATTCAGAATAGTCTGATTTACAGAGACCTAGGGTGTTGGCTAGTGTTCTCGTTGCAAGCTGCCAGAATGTGATACACCAGAAATGGAATCGCTTTTAAAAAGGGAAATTTATTAAGTTGCAAGTTCACAGTCCTGAGGCCATGAAAATGTCCAAATTAAGGCAAGGCTGTAAAAGTGTCTTCTTGGGTGAAAAGGTAATCTATACATGTAAAAGTCTGCTAGCTTTCTCTCCCAGCTACTTGTTTCTTAAAGCTCCCCTGGGAGAATTTTCCTTCTTCATCTCCAGGGGTCTATAGTTGCATGGGCTAAGCTGTGTGGGCTATCCTGGCTCTTGTGGCTCTGAAGCTTTTTCCAAAATGTTTCTTCTTTTAAAGGATTCCAATTCCAGTTAACTAATCAAGACCCACCTGGAATGGGTGGCATCATATCTCCCTCCAATCAAATGATAATATCCACAATTGAGCCTGTCACAGCTTGTGGAGATGATGCAGTCAAGCCCCCAACCTACAGTACTGGATAGGGGACCCCCCCCCAAAAAAAGGCAGCTGATTCCACAAGGTGGATCAGGATTAAAACATGGGTTTTCTAGGGTGCATAATCCTTTCAAACCAGCACAGCTAGTTAATCAGAGGATTCCTAGAAGTGAAATAGATAGGTATTCTACTAAATTCATAATTATCTGTATAAGCAGAAGAGTTCTTGGTCAAGTGAACAAAAGTCTACCTTGAATCACAAAAAGAGACAGTCAGGGCCTCTCAGTAGATTCCCAGACTTGAGACACTTTGCAGAGCCAGGAACTTTTGAATGAAGGGTAGGCCAGGTCCCCTTGGAAAAGGACCCTGCTGTACTGCCCCAAATTTAAACTGTTAATCTTTCTACCAGCCCTCCCCAAAAGGACATATGGCCTCTTACCAGGGAGACTGTGCTCTGGGGAAAAGGAAATGATCAGACATTTCAGGGATTATTAGGCACTGGTTCAGAAGTGATATTAATTCCAGGAGACTCAAAGCCCTACTCAGACTAGGGGCTTATGGAGGTCAGTTGATACATAGAGTTTTAGCTCAGGTCTATCTCACAGTGGTCTGGTGGGTCCTCACATCTATTCTCTGGTTATTTTCCCAGTTCTGGAATGCGTACTTGGAATGGACATGCTCAGCAACTGGTAGAAGCTCCATATTGTTTCCCTGACTTGTGGTGTGAGGGCTATTGTGGTAGGAAAGGACAATTTAGTAAATCAAAAGCAAGCCTACATTTCTGAAGGGATTGTAGATTAATGCCACCATCAGGGACTTGAAGGATGCAGGGGTGGTGATTCCCACTGTATGCTCATTCCACTCTCCAATTTGGCCTGAGCAGAAAATAGATGGATCTAGGAGGATGACAGTGGATTATTGTAAACTAAACCACGTGGTGACTCCTATTGCAGTCGTTGTTCCAGATGTGGTGTCATTGCTTGAACAAATCAACACATTCCCTTGTACCTAACAGGCAGTTATTGATCTGGTGAATGCTTCTTTCTCCATATCTATTAGTAAAAACCACCAGAAGCAGTTTCCTTTTACCTAGTAAGGCCAGCAGTATCCCTCCATTATCGTACCTCAAGATATATCAATTCTCTAACCCTGTGTCACAATCGGCAAATCAGGGATCTTACCCATATTTCTGTTCCTGCAAGATATCACACTCCTCCTTATATTGATGGCATTATGCTAAAAGGGCCTAATGAGTAAAAAGTAGCAACTACTCTAGACTTGTAGGTATGACATTTGACTAGCAAACACTGGGAATTAACCAGCAAAATTTCAGAGGCTATCCTATTTTGTACCCCAGAAAAGCCATGTTCTCTTAATCCTGATCCAGTCTTGTGGGGGCAGCCATGCTCTTTAATCCTGATTTAATATTGTAAGGCGGAACCTATGATTAGATTGTTCCCGTGTAGATGTGACATACCCAGTTGTGGGTGTGACCTTTTGATTAGATGGAGATGTGACTCTGTCCATTCAACGTAGGCCTTTATTAGTGTACTGGAACCCTTAAAAGGACAAACACAGTGACATATTTAGGTGAAAGTTTGAATGCAGATGTTTGGAAATGAAGAATCTCCAGGAAACTCCAGGAACTGAGAAAGCCAACAGAAGCTTAGGAACCAGAGCTCGGCAGACATTTGCCTTTCCATGAGATGCTAAGCTAAAAAATGAAATGTAGAACTTGGCCCTGAGCAGCTAAGTCAGGATCCACAAATGCCTAAAGAGAAAGTCACAGGAATCAGAAGCTAAAGGCAGTGGAACTGGGAACAAAGACCAGCAGACACCAGCTATGTGCCTTCCTATGCGATAGAAATCAGCCTTTCTTTGGTGTCAAGGTATTTTTCCCTGCAGGCCTTGATTTGGACATTTTTAAGGCCTTAGAACTGTAAACTTGTAACTTATTAAATCCCCTTTAAAAAAGCTGATCCATTTCTGGTATATTGTATTCTGGCAGCTTTAGCAAATTGAAACAGAGGCTTTCCACCTCAAGTGACATTTCTGGGCATCCAGTCATGCAGGACATGTCAAGATATCCCTTATAAGGTGAAGGACAAGCTGTTGCGTCTGGCTACCCCTACAACCATATAAAGAGGCACAACACCTAGTTAGCCTCTTTGGATTTTGGGCACAACATACTATTCGTTTGGGGGTGCTACTCCAGCTAATTTGCTGAGAGACCCAAGAAGTTGTTGGTTTTGAGTGGGAAATGGAATATAAGGAGGCTCTGCATCAGGTCAGGCTGCTCTGTAAGCTTCTCTGACACTTGGGTCATGTGATCCAGTAGATCCAATGGTGCTGAAAATTTCAGTAGGAAATAAAGATACTGTTTGAAGCCTTTGGCAGGCTCTATAAGAGAATCACAGCATAGATCCACAGGACTTTGGAGCAATGTCCTGCCATCCTCTTAAGGTGACTACTCTCCATTTTAGAAACAACTTTTGCATGCTACTGTGCCTTAGTAGAGACTGAAAGCTTAACCATGATGCACTAAGTTACCATGAGACCTGAGTTGCCCATAATAAATTGAGTGTTGTCTGACCCACCAAGTCATAGAGTTGGGCCTGCACATCAGCACTCCATCATCGAATGGGAGTGGCTTATATGAGATGGGCTAAAGCAGGCCCTGTAGGCATAAAAAAAGATACACGAGGAAGTGGCCCAAATGCCTATGGCCCCCACTCCTGCCACATTACTTTCTCTTTCCCAGCCAGTAGTTATGGTCTTCCATACTATGGAAGTTCCATATGGAGTTCCATGTGATCAGTTGACTGAGGAAGAGAAAACTTGGGCCTGGTTTATAGGTGGTTCTATACAATATACAAGTGCTACTTGAAAGTGGGATTCAATGGATGCCCTAGTTTTGGACATCTCTGAAGGACAGTGGTGAAGGGAAATCCTTGCAGTGGGAAGAACTTCAAGTAATGCACCTTGTTATTCATTTTGCTTGGAGGGAAAAATGGCTGGAAACGTGTTTGTGTAGTGATTCTTGGGCTGTGTCCAATGGTTTGGCTGATGTCAGAGACTTTGAAGGAATGTAATTGGAAAATTGGGAACAAAGAGGTCTGGAAGAGAGGCATATGGATATGGTATATGGTATATGGTATATGGATATGGATAGTTCTTTCTATATGGGCAAAAAATGATTAAGATATTTGCATCCCATGTTAGTGCTTATCAGTGAAGAAGGTGACTAATGCATCCCATGTGAATGTTCATCAGAAAGTGAGTAATCAATAGGTTGGATGACCCATTTTTGTGTTTTGTGAATACCAGTTGACCTGTTACCTCAGTCACTCTTGTCTTTGTCTGTTAGGCACATGGACAACGTAGAAATAGTGATAGGATGGAGGTTGTACATGAACTTTTATACACCAAGGCCAACCTAGTTACAGCCAGCAGCAAAGACCAATTCTCATTCCCTGATATGGCATTATACCCCAAAGTGATCAGCCTGCTATGTGGTGGCAAGTTGATTACATTGGACTACTTCCATCATGGAAGGGTCAACATTTTGTTCTTACTGGAATGGACACATAGTCCAGATATGGGTTCACCTTCCTTGCACATAATGCTTCTGCCAAAACTACACTCAGTGGATGTTCTAGTTTGCTAGCTGCCAGAATGCAATATACCAGAAATGGAATGGCTTTTAAAAAGGGGAATTTAATAAGTTGCTAGTTTACAGTTCTAAGGCTGAGAAAATATCCCAATTACAGCAAGTCTATAGAAATATCCAAAGAAATCCAGGGAAAGATACTGTATTAGTTAGGGTTCTCTAGAGAAACAGAACCAACAGGAAACACTTGCAAATATAAAATTTATGAAAGTGTCTCACGTGACCATAGGAATGCAGAGTCCAAAATCCACAGGGCAGGCTGCGAAGCCGATGACTCCAATGGATGGCCTGGACGAACTCCACAGGAGAGGCTCACCAGCCAAAGCAGGAATGCAACCTGTCTCCTCTGAGTCCTCCTTAAAAGGCTTCCCATGATTGGATTTAGCATCACTAATTGCAGAAGACACTCCCCTTTGGCTGATTACAAATGGAATCAGCTGTGGATGTAGCTGACGTGATCATGACCTAATCCTATGAAATGTCCTCATTGCAACAGACAGGCCAGCGCTTGCCCAATCAGATGAACAGGTACCACAACTTGGCCAAGTTGACACCTGTCCCTAACCATGACAGTCCACCCCTTGTCAACTTGGCACATATATATATATATATATATATATATATATATATATATATATCACCTTAGACCATATTTAATTTCCAAATGAAAACAAATAAGCACACATTTTTTTTTTTTACCTGACAATACTCAACTGTCCTGCATATAACTGGAAACACATTAAATCTCTCCAGAATAGCGTGCAAATCCTTGGGCAACATTCATTCTTAAACTTGATATCTTACAACTTAAATAGTATAACACAAACAAAACAGCATTACAGTCCTCATTTCTGTAACTGATCACGTGGTCGAAGTTCATATTTATCACTACCTTCTTCCACTACCCATTCCATGTTCCCTTTCCCCTCAGCAAGCACTTCAGCTGGCCGTGGTTCTTTGCCTGGTGGGGTGACCCAAACCTTCATTCCTGAAGTCTCAGAGCCATTAGTGGTCCTGCCTGGATTGTGTTGTTGCAGTTTTCCATTGATTTTAATTACAGGGCATGGTAGTACTAATAGACACCCCAGGGGATCTCCTATATTCCAAGAAAACTCTTCTTTACCTCCATTATGTAGTTGCAGTCCTACTTCCTTCTGATAGTCAGGGTCAATTACCCCAGACAATAATGTAATCCCCTTCTTGGTGTGTTGATCCAGAGGCATAAGTAGCCCAAAGTGGCCAGGTGGCAATCTTAACTTCCAGTTCAGTGGTATCACTGTTGTTTCTCCTGGAGAAAGCACACCCCGTTTTGGAACTAAAACCTGTAGACCAGCAGAACTCAGGGTAGCAGGGACAGGAAGCAAAAATTTTCCTAGTGGATCACTAGGAGTAATAGTGAGTGGCACCACACCCATTTCCACCCCTTGGTTCCTGGACCCATGGATCCTGGCTATGGGAGAAACAGCACCATACAGTGGACGCTGATTCAGAGCATACACAGCTTCCTGGAGAACATTACCCCAGCCTTTCAAGTTTTTGCCACCTAGTTGGCACCGTAATTGAGTTTTCAAAAGGCCATTCCACCGTTCTATCAATCCAGCAGCTTCTGGATGATGGGGAACATGGTAAGACCAGAGAATTCCATGAGCATGTGCCCATTCCCGCACTTCATTTGCTGTGAAGTGTGTTCCTTGATCCGAAGCAATGCTATGTGGAATACCATGACGATGGATAAGGCATTCTGTAAGCCCACGGATAGTAGTTTTGGCAGAAGCATTGCGTGCAGGGAAAGCAAACCCATATCCAGAGTATGTGTCTATTCCAGTTAGAACAAATTGCTGCCCCTTCCATGAAGGGAGTGGTCCAATGTAATCAACCTGCCACCATGTAGCTGGCTGGTCACCTCGGGAAATGGTGCCATATCGGGGGCTGAGTGTGGGTCTCTGCTGCTGGCAGATTGGTCACTCAGCAGTGGCTGTAGCCAGGTCAGCCTTGGTGAGTGGAAGTCCATGTTGCTGAGCCCATGCATAACCTCCATCCCTACCACCATGACCACTTTGTTCATGAGCCCATTGGGCAATAACAGGAGTTGCTGGGGAAACAGGCTGACTGGTATCCATAGAACGGGTTATCTTATCCACTTGATTATTAAAATCTTCCTCTGCTGAAGTCACCCTCCCACACATGGGACACAAATATCTTCATGTTTTTAGCCCACTCAGAAAGGTCTATCCACATACTTCTTCCCCAGACCTCTTTGTCACCAATTTTCCAATTATGGTCTTTCCAAGTCCCTGACCATCCAGCCAAACCATTAGCAACAGCCCATGAGTCAGTATACAAACGCACCTCTGGCCAGTTTTCCTTCCAAGCAAAATGAACAACCAGGTGCACTGCTCGAAGTTCTGCCCACTGGGAGGATTTCCCCTCACCACTGTCCTTCAAGGACACCCCAGAAAGGGGTTGTAATGCTGCAGCTGTCCACTTTCGGGTGGTACCTGCATATCGTGCTGAACCATCTGTAAACCAGGCCCGAGTTTTCTCTTCCTCAGTCAATTCACTGTAAGGAACTCCCCAAGAGGCCATAGCTCTGGTCTGGGAAAGAGAAGGTAATGTGGCAGCAGGAGTGGAAACCATGGGCATTTGTGCCACTTCTTCATGTAACTTACTTGTGCCTTCAGGACCTGCTCTGGCTCTATCTCGTATATACCATTTCCACTTTACAATAGAGTGCTGCTGTGCACGCCCAACTTTATGGCTTGGTGGGTCAGACAACACCCAACTCATGATAGGCAACTCAGGTCTCATGGTAACTTGGTGGCCCATGGTTAAGCGTTCAGTCTCTACTAAGGCCCAGTAGCAGGCCAAAAGCTGTTTCTCAAAAGGAGAGTAGTTATCTGCAGCAGATGGTAAGGCTTTGCTCCAAAATCCTAAGGGTCTGCGTTGTGATTCTCCTATAGGGGCCTGCCAAAGGCTCCAGACAGCATCTCTATTTGCCACTGACACTTCCAGCACGATTGGATCTGCTGGATCATATGGCCCAAGTGGCAGAGCAGCTTGCACAGCAGCCTGGACCTGTCGCAGAGCCTCCTCTTGTTCAGGTCCCCACTCAAAATTAGCAGCTTTTCTGGTCACTCGATAAATGGGCCGGAGTAGCACACCCAAATGAGGAATATGTTGTCGCCAAAATCCAAAAAGACCCACTAGGCGTTGTGCCTCTTTTTTGGTTGTGGGAGGGGCCAGATGCAGCAATTTATCCTTCACCTTAGAAGGGATATCTCGACATGCCCCACACCACTGGACACCTAGAAATTTTACTGAGGTGGAAGGCCCCTGTATTTTTGTTGGATTTATCTCCCATCCTCTGACACGCAAATGCCTTACCAGTAAATCTAGAGTAGTTGCTACTTCTTGCTCACTAGGTCCAATCAACATGATATCATCAATATAATGGACCAGTGTGATGTCTTGTGGGAGGGAGAAACGATCAAGGTCTCTGCGAACAAGATTATGACATAGGGCTGGAGAGTTGATATACCCCTGAGGTAGGACAGTGAAAGTATATTGCTGACCTTGCCAGCTGAAAGCAAACTGTTTCTGGTGGTCCTTACTAATAGCTATTGAGAAAAAAGCATTTGCCAGATCAATAGCTGCATACCAGGTACTAGGGGATGTATTGATTTGCTCAAGCAATGATACTACATCTGGAACAGCAGCTGCAATTGGAGTTACCACCTGGTTGAGTTTACGATAATCCACTGTCATTCTCCAAGACCCATCTGTTTTCTGCACAGGCCAAATAGGAGAGTTGAATGGGGATGTGGTGGGAATCACCACCCCTGCATCCTTCAAGTCCTTAAGAGTGGCAGTAATCTCTGCAATCCCTCCAGGAATACGGTATTGCTTTTGATTTACTATTTTGCTTGGTAGGGGCAGTTCTAGTGGCTTCCACTTGGCCTTTCCCACCATAATAGCCCTCACTGCACGAGTTAGAGAACCAACGTGGGGATTCTGCCAGTTGCTCAGTATGTCTATGCAAATTATACATTCCGGAACTGGGGAAATAACTACAGGATGGGTCCGGGGGCCCACTGGACCCACTGTGAGACGGACCTGAGCTAAAACTCCATTGATCACCTGGCCTCCATAAGCCCCCACTCTGACTGGTGGTCCAGAGTGACGTTTTGGGTCCCTTGGAATTAATGTCACTTCTGAACCAGTGTCTAATAATCCCCGAAATACCTGATCATTTCCTTTTCCCCAATGCACAGTTACCCTGGTAAAAGGCCGTTGGTCTCCTTGGGGAAGACTTAGAGGAAGGTTAACAGTATAAATTTGTGGCAGTGTAACAGGTGTCTCCCCCATAGAGACCTGGCCTCCCCTTCATTCAAGGGGCTCAGGTTCTGTAAACTGTTTCAAGTCTGGAAATTGGTTAAGGGGCCGTGACTCTGTGTTTTTGTAATTCAGGTTAGACTTCTGTTCCCTTGACCTAGAACTCTTTTGTTTATACAGCTCCAACAAGAATTTAGTAGGCTGCCCTTCTATTGTATTTCTAGGCACCCCATGATTTACTAGCCAATGCCACAAATCTCTGCGTGTCATATAATTTTGATGCCTCCTTTGAGTTTGTTGTCTATTATAATACCCACGTCTACCCTGTCTTTGGTGATTAAGTGCTGCCACCTGGCTTCTGCCAACTCGGGATCCTGCCATCCCCATTGTGTTTAAGGATTCCAGCTCAGTGACAGCAGTTCCTACAGTAATATCTGACCTACAGAGTAGTGCAACCACAGAGCTCTTGAGGGATGATGGTGCTAGTCTCACAAATTTATTTCTCACTGTTCTGGTAAAAGGTGCATCCTCTGGACATTCCTGGGGTATAAGAGCAGGCTTTGCATGATAAATCCACTCTAACATCCCAATCTCTCTAAGCCTCTGGATCCCCTCATCTACATTATACCAGGGCAGTTCTGGCATTTCAACCTCAGGTAATGTTGGCCACCTTTTGACCCATGTTTCAACCAACCACCCAAACAAGCTGTTAACACCTCTTCTTACTGCTCTAGCTATAACATTGAATGCAGAATCTCTGCTTAGTGGGCCCATATCAATAAATTCAGCCTGATCCAGCCTTATATTCCTCCCACCATTATCCCACACTCTTAAAATCCATTGCCACACATATTCCCCTGATTTCTGTCTATATAAATTGGAAAACTCACACAGTTCTTTTGGAGTATAACGTACCTCCTCATGTGTGATACTTTGTACCTCACCTTTAGGGGCCTGTTGGGACTTTAGTATAGTTATAGGTCTAGAAGAAATGAGGGGTGGTGGGGGTGGGTCATGAAAAGAATTAGAAATATCTTCCAAGCCATTTGCTTCAGGGCTTTCATTTGCAGTTTCATCTGGTGAAACAGGATTAATAACTCTAGGGCTAATCCCTTCAGGAGGAGGTTGGGTGGCCAATTCCCCAAGGCAGGCTGGAGGTGGGGCGGCTATGTCCTCAGGGCAGACTATTACAGGGTTATCTAAAGAAGGCTCAGTCAGCATGGTCTAGGGTTTCAACCTCACCCCCAACATCATTATCGATCCATATGTCACCATCCCATTTTTCAGGGTCCCACTCCTTTCCAATCAATGCCCTCACTTTAATGGCAGACACCATGCAAGACTGAGATTTCAGTTTACGTTGTAAAGTTGCTACTCTAACAATAAGATTCTGAGTCTGATTTTCAGAGATCTCAAGTCTACGGCTACAGGAAATAAAATTTTCCTTCAGGATACTCATAGAAACCTCTATATCTTTCAGACGGCACTTAAGCTTCTTGTTTGCAGCCTTAAGTCCATCCCTTTCACCCTTTAATGTAGACAGTGTATCAACAACAACCAACCAGCATCTCTATAACTCTTATTCCTACAAAACTCTGTAAAGGTGTCAAAAACATTATCCCCCAGAGTCTGGCTTCGTACAAGCGAAGCATTAGGAGAATCGAATGATGATATTTTGACTATCTCCTTTGCCAACTCAGTCCATGGATTGGGAGTGTCATTCTGATTACGGGAATCAGAGTCCTTGGTGTCTCTGAGCCCAGTCAGAGTAGAAAACCATTCATAAAAACCCATTTTTAAGATTCTGTTCCTTAAGAACCACTCCTGGTACCAAGATGTATTAGTTAGGGTTCTCTAGAGAAACAGAACCAACAGGAAACACTTGCAAATATAAAATTTATGAAAGTGTCTCACGTGACCATAGGAATGCAGAGTCCAAAATCCACAGGGCAGGCTGCGAAGCCGATGACTCCAATGGATGGCCTGGACGAACTCCACAGGAGAGGCTCACCAGCCAAAGCAGGAATGCAACCTGTCTCCTCTGAGTCCTCCTTAAAAGGCTTCCCATGATTGGATTTAGCATCACTAATTGCAGAAGACACTCCCCTTTGGCTGATTACAAATGGAATCAGCTGTGGATGTAGCTGACGTGATCATGACCTAATCCTATGAAATGTCCTCATTGCAACAGACAGGCCAGCGCTTGCCCAATCAGATGAACAGGTACCACAACTTGACCAAGTTGACACCTTTCCCTAACCATGACAGATACCTTGGTTCAAGAAGGCTGATGTAGTTCAGGGTTTCTCTCTCAGGTGAGAAGCCACATGGCAAACAAAGTCTCAGTTTCTCTCTTGGCTGGAAGGGCACATGGTGAGCAAGGCATCATCTACTAGCTTTCTCTACTGGCTTCCTGTTTCTTGAAGCTTCCCGGGAGGCGTTTTCCTTCTTCAACTACAAAGGTTGCCGGTTTGTGGGCTCTCTGCTCCTTGTGGCTATGCCATTCTTCTCTGATTCTCTCTAAATCTCCAAAATGTTTTCTCTTTTATAGGACGTTAGAAACTAATCAAGACCTACCCAAATGGGTGGAGACATACCTCTACCTAATCCAGTTTAACAACCACTCTTGATTAAATCACATCTCCAGGGAGATGATCTAATTACAGTTTCGAATATATAATACTGAATAAGGATTAGAAGAAATGGCTGCCTTTACAAAATGGGATTAGGATTAAAACATGGCTTTTCTAGGGGACATGCATCCTTTCAAACCAGCACAGTGGTCTTAAAGAATGCCTTGTCTTCTGTCATGGAATATGCAGAGCATTGTTTCTAATCAAAGAACCCACTTCATAGCAAATGATGCATAGGAATAGGCACCTGCTTATGGAACTCACTGGTTTTAATATGTTCCTAATAATCTGAAGCAGGATAGATTGATAAAATGAAGAAATGGGCCTTTGAAGATTCAATTATGGTGCCAAGTGACTGGCAATACCTTGCGGGGATGGGACACTGCTCTTCAGGAGGCTACATATATTCTATATCTGCATCTAGTCTATGGTGATGTTTTTCTAATAAAGAAGTCCAGGAATCAAGGTGTGGAAATGGGAGTTGCACCACTTCTTATTAATGCTAGTGTTTTAGTCTCCTAGGCTGCTCAAAGCAAATACCATGAAAAGGGTCAGTTTAAACAGTTTATTCCGTCATGGTTTTGAGGCCAGAAAACTTTCCAAATCAAGGCATTATCAAGGTGCTGCTGTATTCCTGAAGATGAGATGCCTGGAAATCCCTGGCTCTTCTGTCACATGGCAAGGCACATGGCAGCATCTTGTTTCTCACTTCTCTTTTTTGGGTTTTCTTAATTTCAGCTTCTTGTTTCCTTTGCTTTCTCATTCTCAGTCTGAATTTCATTCTTTTATAAAGGATTCCAGAAGTAGGATTAACATCAGTACTGATTGAGGTGGGTTAGCCTTGAATGGAGTAGCCTCATCAAAAGGTCCTAATTATAATGGGTTTATACCCACAGAAATAGATTCAGTTTAAGAAAATAGAATATGTTTTTCTGGGGTGCATGCAGTTCCAAACCATCACTCCTAGAAATCCACGAGGAAAGAATTTGTTTGCTCTCCCTGTAACTTTATGCTCTGCTGGTTTATAGGTCTTAGTTCCCAAAAGAGGTTTCTACCAGGAGACACAACGATTGGTTGGACTGGAAGTTAAGAGTGCCAACTAGACAATTTGAATTCCCCATGCCTTTCAGTCAACAGGCAAAGAAGGGAATTACTGTACTAGCTAGGATGGTTGATCTTGATTGTCAAGGTGAAATAGGGAAATAGGGCTGCTACTATACAATGGAGGTAAAAAGAGTGTGCCTGGGGGTGGGCCACGTTGGCTCAGCAGGCAGACTTCTTGCCTGCCATACTGGAGACCTGGGTTCCATTCCCAGTGCCTGCCCATGCAAAAAAAAAAAGAGGAATATAGAAGATACATTAGGGCACCTTTTAATAATACTATCATGCCCTGTGATCAAACTCACTGGAAAACTACAACAATCCAATCTAAGAAGGATTACTAATGGCCAAGAACCTTCAGGAATGAAGTTTTGGTCACCCCACCAAGCCAAGACTCATGACCAGCTGAGTTGCTATGCTGAGGGTAAAGGGAATATTTTATGGGTAGTAGAAGAAAATAGTTATAAATATGAGTTATGACCATGTAACCAGTTACAGAAACATGGAATGTAATAGTTGTGTTTGTTTCTTGTTTTATGTTTGTATATATACATAAGGCAAATATATTTGTTTGTTCCCTATTTTATACCCTTATCAAATAGCATATTTTTTAAATGAACTTTGTCTCATAATATTTAAGTTGTAGGATATCAGGTTTAAGGGTGAATATTACCCACAGAATTGGACCTTATTCTGGGGAAAGAGATTGTAAGCAGGACACTTGAATTCTATTAGGCAAGGGTATGACTGATATTGTTTTTATGTATAAATATAATTATTCTGTAAGGAGATATGCATGGATGCCAAGTTAACAAGGGGTGTGCTTTGATGGTTAAGTTCATGTGTCAAGGTGGCTGGGTGATGGTGTCCAGTTGTTTGGTCAGCCAAGTACCAGACTTATTGTTACTCTTCGGTTTGAATGCCTTAAAGAGAGAACCAATGATTTCAGCAATCAAAAAGAAGAATTTCTATCTGTACTTCAACTAGCCACCTTCTCCTGGAAATTCATTGACATTGAAATAGTCATTGGAGTTCTCCACTTGCAGCCTGCCATACGGAATTTGTACTCACCAATACCCTTGGTTGTTTGAGCCAATTCTTATAATAAATCACATATTTACATACACACATACACACGCATATACATATTCTCTCAGTTCTGTTCCTCTGGAAAACCCTGAATGATATAGCAGAAAACATTCCATCTTTCACCAATGAGTATGATGAGTAAAGTTAGATTTTGTCAAATGCCTTTACTGCATCTATAGAGATAATCTTGTGTTTTTTGTCCTGTAGTCAGTGAACACAATATGTTGCATTGGTTGAATTTTGTATCTTAAACCAACTTTGCTTTCCTGAGAAAAATCTCACTTAGTCATAGATTATATCTGTTTTTAAATGTTTTTGGATTCAGTTTGTCTGTATTTTGTTAAGGAATTTATTCATTTACTTTCATAAGGGATATTGGTCTGTGGTTTTCTTTTCTTATGATATCTTTGACTGGTTTTAGTAATACTGGTTTTGTAGAATGAGTTGGGAAGTGTTCCCTCTTTTGGCAGAGTTTGTAAAGGAGTCGTAATAATTCTTCTTTAAATGTTTGGTATTATTCACTCGTGAAGCAATTTGGATCTGAAAATTTAACATTTAAGTATGTGTTTGTTACATAGTTTGCCTAGTCTGGGCACAAGAACCTTAAATACTCAGTGAGTGGTACTAAATCCATGTATATATCTGGGATAATATAGGAAGGGTTTCTTTCACTCCAGACTTCACGAAAATTAAGAATGACCAAATCTGCATGGTTGTGGCTAAGAAACTTGCCTCTTTACTGGTCTGAATTTCTATTATCTTGGTTTCTAGTTCACACTTTTTAGTAACTCTGTATTATGATTAGTCCTTTCCTTCACATGGGCCATTATTTTGAATTAAACATGTCTTGGGTATATTAAGCTGTTGCTAAAATGAGTTAGTTTTTTTTTTTTTTTTAGGTCCATGGTCTGGAAAGCTAAAATTAGTTTTAAGGACCAAGTATTTATCACAAACATTCTAAGGAGATTTACGATGACTCTCATAGGCTATTGTACTTTTTTGTTGTTGGTATAAGTGAATTTGAGAAGATCCAAACTATATATATATATTTTAATATCTACCAAGGCCAAATGGGAAAAAAAAATGGTAGAATGGCAAATAATTTGTGCTGCATTTTCCATTATTTTTGTCTTCAGGGCCTAAGAAAATGCTTCTTTGATGACTGAATTTCTGTGAATTGTAGAATTCTAGGCATTGGTTCACTGGTTCAAGATAAAAGGAAAAAATGAAGATGAAAGGAAGGGGATCAGAGGATAGCTCAGAGCTGAGGATTAGCCCAGGGGACCAAGGAAAAAAAAATTGGACAAGGTTTTTAAACTAAGAGTAGAAAACTTAAAAATAAATGTTATCAAAGCTGGGAAGGACTGCAGGTCTGCAAGTGTTTTTATGCCATGATATTGAAACTGATTTCAGAACATTCCAAATAATAAAAGACTAATCATGAGTATTGATGGGGAAATTATAATTTAATGTTTTCACTAATTGTATATTAAGAATAAAATATGTTTTAAAATATCAAATATGCAGTTGCTGGAAGAATAAACGAGATATGCACCATTAGAAGTCCAGAACCTTATTTTTGTCTTTGCTCCTGTGTGTTGATACTCAAAGCAAAACAAAGCTAATTAAAGAATCTAGTGGTCTTTTGTATTTTTGAAAAACAAAGTTAGCTAATTTCTAGTTTCTGTACATGTTTTATATGTAAGTCTTCATGGAATGGAGTTTAGTAGAGGAAAGTTTCAGTGTAAAGGCATCACTGACGCAATTCCTAAGTCATTTTTCTAATGCTGTCAATGAGCTTTACAAACAATGAATTTTTTCTAAAGCTTAGCATCCATAGTATACTAAGCTGTTGAATTTAGTCTATTTTATGGAATAAATCAAAATAAAAATGATGCTTCTTTTTAGTTGGAGGTAAAAAATATTTCAAATTTTCAAGTGATAGAATGAATAAAACATAAGAACCTTGAATTTATAGGACAGGCAAAGTCTTCTGCTCCAACCTTCCTGCTAATGCATGAACCCCAATAAAAAAATTGCTGAAATATGGTCATCTAGCCCTAGCTGAACACATCTCATTTAGGTAGATGGTTAGCTAATAAAAGCCCTTTCTATATTTATTCCTCTTTAATTGTAAATTCTTCTTATATTACTCTCAAATATGCCTCCCATAATATTCATTTGTCTTTGTCCCCTACCTGAAGCAGTACTGAGCTCCATGCACGTGTTTTCCAGCTAGTAAGTGGAAGAAGCAGGATTTAAAGCCAGGCAGTCTGAGGTTATAACCCACGATCTTAATTACTATGCTATGATAACTCCCTTGAAGACAAGACCCAGTCTTTAGGTTTCACCTGCCAGTGTTAATAACATCAAATTCCTTTATCATTCCAGTTAGGGCATAGTTTCTGAAACTGTTATTTAGATTATATTCCTCACAATTAAGATCTTTTTACCTCTTCTTCAACTGTGTGCATTAAAAATCAGAATTAAAGTTACATTTGAAACAAAAAAATTAGGTGAGGATGAAGTGAACCAAAAGTGTATTAAGAGTGCTTTCATTAACCATCTTTTGCTATACGAACAAACTCCACCAACATCTCATGTCTAACTGTAATAAACCTTTATTGCTTGATTATTTTGCATAAGGGCCAGGACATCCGCTACAGATTAACTGGGCTGTGTTCAGACCCATGAGTCTTTCATTCTGAAGGATCAGCCCCTATCTATAGCCGGCTCTTTCCCTGGCAAGAAGCAGAAGCATATGCGAGGAGGCAGAAACCCTCAATGGCTCCCAAAGTCCTCTGGCTGTTACTTTCATCCACATTTCACTGGACACAGCAAGTCATAAGGCCAACCCCAAAGTACTTCCATCTAAATGGAGGTGCTGCAGAGGCCCACGGGAAAGGATGTAGATGTATAATCCGGTAATAGGGAGGGAGCCGTTGTTGGGCTTTTATCGGTCTCCCCCAGTGGTTATTTTGGAGTGGGTTACGGCTGATTTTTATTTTCTCACTTTTGCAGTTTTATTTATTTATTTTTACAATAAATCTGGGTTGTTTTAAAAGTTTGAAAGAGTAATTTTTTTAAAAAAATTTAAAGAAATTTTAAGTAACCCTTAAAAATTAGGACATTATAAACTTTCTTCAACTCAGACTTTCGTCTATATTTTTAAATTTTTAATTTAGATATAGTTTGCATATGTGACAGTCATACTCTTTTGATAACTATAATTTATAAAATGTTACATATATTACATATCACGTATCAAAATTATCATGGTAAGAAATGGGAGTCAACAGACCAGCATAGACTGGTAAAATTCTCAACAAGAGATGAAGTAGATATTGATGGTCAAATTGTCTACACTGAAATCTTAGCATATGTGAAGGTTAGAGATGAAGCTCAGGAAAGATTTTATTCTTCATACCCCACTTTAAGGCCTCAGAAGTAGTGCAGAAGCTCTTTAGATGTTCTTATATTGTCCTGATTCTATTTAATATAAAACAAACAAACAAACAAACCAAATGCCTGAACAGTCTTGGAAGGTTGGGTTCTGCATTTTTCATGAGCTCTGAAAGACTGCTATGTCACACTGAAGACACGTGCTCCTGCTTGGCTTTCTCTTGCCTGGGCCCTCCAGCTTGTTAAAAATCTCCTTCATGGCTTGTGTCTTTTATAAATTCCTATTTTTCTGTATTTCCGAGGAAATTCAGGAAACCCTCTTGAGGCTCTGTGGTTGGATCAAACAAGAACTAAGATGCAGTTCTACTGACTTCTTATTTTGTGACCTGGAAAATTTCCTAGGTACAAAAGCTGACTATCCCAATAGTATCAAGAGTACATTGAAGAAAAAGGCAAAAAATAAAATAAAATAAAATAAAAATAAAAACAAACGAAAAAAATGAAGAGGGTGGTGCGACGGTGGCTCAGTGCAGAATTCTCACCTGCTGTGCTGGAGACCTGAGTTTGATTCCTGGTGCTTGCCCATGTGAAAAAGAAAAAAAAAAAAAAAAGAAGTATACATTGAGTTTGCAAGTTCATTGATGGGATATCATACAGTTAACTTATCTCCTACTTAAGGAACCATTAGAGGTGTTCAGTGAACACCAGTTTCCTTCTGGCACCAGATGAAAATTCCATTAGGCCTTGTGCCAGTTTGAAACTGTCATGTACCACAGAAAAGCCATGTTCTTTAATCCTTAGTCAATATTGCTGGGTGGGGTCTTTTAAATTATTTCCATGGAGATGTGACCCACCCAGTTGTGGGTGGTAACTTTTGATTAGACAGTTTCCATGGAGATGTGTCTCCATCTATTCAAGGTGAGGTTGTTTACTGGAGCCCTCTAAAAGAGAATCGTTTTGAAAAAGCTTTAGTGCCAACAAAGTCTACATAGACAGAGACCTTTGGAGATGCAGAAGGAAATTTCCACTGGGGGAAGTCCTTTGAAGGAGAAGCCAGGGAAACTGGCAGAGAAAGCTAGCAGATGTCGCCGTGCACCTTTCCAGCTGAGAGAGAAACCCCGAACGTCATTGGCCTTTTCTTTGAGTTAAGGCATCTTTTTCTGAATGCCTTAGATTGGACATTTTCAGGGCCTTAGAACTGTAAAGTTGTGACTTAATAAATTCCCTTTTTAAAAAGCCATCCCATTACTGGTATATTGCATTCTAGCAGTTTTAACAAGCTAAAACAGACCCAATGACTTTTCTCTAACTCTTTAGTACAGAAAGTCCTGTATCACTTTAATACTCAATAGAGTATCAGTTCAGTAAATTTAAGTGTTCAGTATCAGATAACCATCAAGATTTCTAAGATGATTTAAACTTAAAATCTTCTTTTTTTCCCCAACAGTTGGGACCCTCCTAAATGTTGTACAATTATTAAGAGAGAAGGAAAGGAAGAGAGAAAGAAAGAGCATTCAGGTTCCAATTCTTTCTTATCCTACTTAGCATTTCTTATCCCCCAGTTTCCTAAGCATGGGCTTTAATTATAACAAGTTCAGAGTGGGATTAAGAAGGAAAGGGAAAGAGGATAGGTAAGTTCTTACTTGGCTAATTCTATTGTAAGGTGTGTTCTCATCCTCCTGTGCTTAGGGCTAACAGGAAATCTTGGCTTCCTCAGACACCCTGTAACCTGCCCAAAGAGGCCTTTCACCTTTAGCATTATTGACCTGGACTGATAATCTGTCTTCCAGGGATCATTTCTGTAGCCTGTTCCTGTTCCTCCAGCTTGTCATTTACTCAGATTGTTCACCTCTTCAGACACAAAAATTGTATCTTAGTTGATCCATTTGCCAGCTCTCTCTCCCATGCAGTTTTTGCCTGCATACATCCTAGTAGTGTAGATGGATCTCAGGGCTGTGGCACTCTTTGCTCTACTGCCAGTGCAACTGACCAGTCCTTTTACACACTCTAGATTTCTCAGAGAAGGGTCAGACCCAAGCTCACTCTGCCTCTTAATTTCAGGGGATATATCATGCTAAGCGGTTCCTAGAAACCCCCTGAATTTTTGTATTGTTCTCTTTCTCTGCCCAGCATTTGTAAACATGGAGATGTGGTCCCTCTGCTTTGTTTGATTCTATTTTTCCAGCATTATACCCAGAAAAGCTAAAAATACTGCTGTTGGAAGTGCAGACATTGCAAACATATGACTGACTTCCTTTCTAGCAGATGAATTAGATGACACAGATAATAAATTCTTCAAGCCAAAATCTTTGGAGTCCCAGAAACTGAGGGTCTACGTGACAATGAATAGCATCCAACATCATCTGTAGTTGACTGGGGGGTGGAGGGAGGCAAGGACAAAAGGCTTTTGTCAAATAATCAGTGCTAGTATCCAAGGTAAAGAGAAGGGACAAATCTGGAGACTGATTTGAACCCATGGGTCATACTTCAGAGAGGTGGTAAATCAAGGCACCAAAACGACAGAAAAGCATTAAGCAGATGAGAGTACAAAATAATAAATCCAGGTCTCAGATTTAGCGCTAGTAATAAATCAGGACTTGAAATTAATGTAAATTATTTCTAGAAACAATAAATAAATGTGAATCTTCATTTTGGCAACTGCAGTCATTTAAATATAGCTTGACAGGTACCTGAAAGGCTGAGGGTGGAACCTACAAACCTAAGCTTTCCCAGAAAAGTAGCCTGGTGTTTAGAGGTTTAGGACATTGGACATAGTCATATTGTGGGACACGGCCAATCGGTAATACTGTGTTGTAATGCAGTAAGCTCAAACATCTGTAATGATAACATAATGGAGGTAATACAATAGGAATTACAGAAAATATTGTCATTTATTAGGCCAGTAAAATGTAAGAATCTTGTTTTGTCTGAATAACAACTTATTCTATAGCCATTAACTTTTAATTTATAAAATAATTATTCTCCATGGTACGAGATTACACTTCTTCATTGAAATGATGCTATAGTGTCGGAATAATCAAGGTTGAGTTTTAAATACACAAAATTACTGTCTTATTGACAAAACTGACTATAACATTTTTAATAATGTTCAGGCACTTTAGGTTTAATTTATATCCCCAGTGAACCTTGCAGTGTCTTTTCATTTGATTGAAGTTTTATAGAAGTTACTAACCATGTAATTTTCTTGAATTGCCTTTCTTACCGAGGCTTTTTGATATATTACAATTAAAATCCACTACTTCCTGAAGTCTATTCAAACATGAGTAACAGATGTCATAATGACACAGTTCACCCATTCTTTGACCCCTCCCTCAGGCAGAGTAGTGGGTTGAGAGGAGAGGGCAGTTGATGGTTGGTATTACAGACTATGACTCAGAAAAGATACCTTCCAGTTTTAACCCCTGTATTCACAAATGACTCTATTTGGAAACAGGATCATTGAAAATGTCGCTAATTAAAATGAGGCCAACTGGATTAGGATAGGCCCCAATCCAATATGACCAGTGTCCTCATAAGAAGAGGAAATGTGGACACAGACAGACAGAGGAGAGAACACCATGGATTGCTGGCAGGCTACTGCCGGAAGCCAGGAGAGAGGTATGAAACAAATTCTTCCCTTCAAAGGAAACATGGTCCTGCCAACATCTTGAATTCAGTCTTGTAGGCTCCAGAACCATGAGGTAAATTTATATGGTTTGAAACCACCCAGTTTATGATGCTTTGTTAGCCAGCCCTGGCAAACTAAGACAGATTCTGAAGGCAGATGGCCTAGATTCAAAGCCTGCCTCCACATCTGGCTAGCTGTGTGACATTGACAAGTCACTTAAACTCTTTGTGCCTCAATTTTTGCACTGTAGAACAGGAAAAATGATAAAACTTTCTTCAGCCTGTTGTTGTACGGATTAAGTAAGGTGATACATGTAAAGTTCGCAGACCACACCTGGCACAGGTTACTTTGGCTCAGTGTGACTTAGTTTATTATCAACCCACCTTCATGCTTTTGGTTTCTGCTTCTCCTCTACTCCATCTAGAATGCCATTTTAAAGCTATTGATGCCAGTGTTAATCCTCTGTATACTTCAAGGTCTTGCTTATGTCCCAGTTTACTCTGTGAGCTCTTCCAACCCACTGTATGATAAACATTCTTGTAACACTTATTCCAAAAATATTATTTACTCTTCATTGTGTGGTGTCTAAAAGTTGTCAGCTATCTTTGAACTGCCTATGTCTTTAGATTCCATTTAAATTGTAATTGTTTAGAGATTAGGAAAGGGAACAAAGTACATTTCATGAAGTATTCCATGAATTAAGAAGGCATTCCATAGAGATTTATTAATGACTAAGTAACAACAAAAATATCTCTTTATATATTTATCTGGCCATAGAATTGGTCACTCTCTCACATATCCAGGTGTCACTTTTTTGGGCTTATACACAGAGTAAGGAAAACATAGATATGTTTTTATAGACAGGTAAACGCCTGTCTATAAAGATTTTCAAAATTTACTCCTTGTGCCACTTCTCTACCTCTCCTTATCATCTAGTTCTATTTTTATTCTATTTCAGGAAATTTGAGCAGCTTAGCATAGGACATAAGTAGTCAAACTAGTCTCTCACTGTAATTTCTTCTTCCTAAGGAAGTGAAGATTTTGTGCTCCCTATTTGCTTCTTAAAGACGTATAATATTAAAGCATATTTGTAAAATGAAGTATTCCAGATTAACGTACTTCTGTCCTTTTGTCTCAGCTGATTTAAGAGGCGATTACCAATGCTAAACTTTATGGGGGGTAAATATTTGGATTAATGTTTATTCCATATATAAATAACTGCTATAGGTTGCCATAATTTGTACATTTGCCTGAAACAACTTGGTATAGAAAGGTAATTTGTGTGGAGATTTTTGCTGTGTTTAATTTGAGAATTAAAACACTAAAAATATTATGAATAACTGATATTTGAAAAATGAAAAGTAGATATCATAATAAAATTGTTTATACTATGAAATTTCTAATCATATTTCAATTTATAATTCCTATTTTAAACCTGCCACCATAACAGGAATGGGTGACAAGGTAGCTGCAAGGACTGGATTCCCACTAGAAGATTTTTAGACTAAACATGACCACTTAGAACAGGCGTGCTATAATTAAGACCCGTGGTTCCTTATCTCTTTTTCTCTGTTTGACTTTATGTGTTCTTCATTCAGAAAGCATCTCACTTCTAAGAAAGCTGCCATTGTTTGTAGCAAGGCTCAGAAACGTCCATTGGTGCTTCCTCATCCCTACTAAGATGTCTGGTTGGAGTGAAACCTCTGGTAGCCTGATTCCCATATACTGTTCACTTTGAACTTCAAAACGTGGGTACTACTGCTCTGGATATAGATCAGTAAAGATATTGTTAGCATGCATGTGACTTTTCATGTTCCCAGTTCCTTTGCTTTCTTTTTTCCAGACCTGTGGCATGATCGTAGTTATGGTGTGTGTGTTGGGTAGATGTTTCTAGTATACATATTATATATTGTTATTCAATATCAGAACATTGCAAACATCACTACTGAGAAATCATATGTATAATGTGCTGTTTGCAATTAGGCAAATTCAAAAAGCATTTAATGATACTATGTTTTCTTAGAGCTGGGAAAACTATAATCAGTCTTCTCTTTCCAAATCTTACACCAAACTAATATCTTCTTCCTCCCGGTAGTTCATGTGTCATCTAGGCCAGGTGATGGTGTCCAGTTAAGTGGTCAAGCACACACTGGCCTAACTATTACTCGGAGGACATTTCGTGGACTTAAATCATCAGTCAGGTGATTGCATCTATAGCTGATTACATCTGCGATCAACTAAGGGGAGTATCTTCTGCATTGTGAGACATTTGATGGAGTCAGTTGAAGGCTTTTAAGGGAGAGGTGACATCTTCAATAATTAGAAGCCTTTTGTCTCTACTTCAGCCAGCCAGTCTTTCCCGGGGAATTACTTCATTGAAGACCTTCAGTGGAGTTGCCAGCTTGAGGCCTGCCCTACGGAATTTGGACTTGTGCATCCCCACAGTAGCATGAGATACTTTTATAAAACGCATATTTACGGATACCTGCTGCTGGTTCTGTTTCCCTAGAGAACCATGACTAATACACTCCCCGAGAGATATGAGCTTTGCAAGAACTAGGGTGTTGTCTTATTTTACTTTGGCTCTGCCCTAGTGGAATTACTGACTCAGAGTTGGTATTCAATAAATAATAAAGCAGCTAGGGCCTGAGGAGAGGTGTGTGTGTGGCTGGGTGGGTGGGGTGGGGGGTGTTAAATGATTTTTAACAAGCAGTTGAACACATCCTTTATTCCTCAATCCAATCCCTATAATGAAAAAAAAAGCCTCTTAATTATAATATGTAAATAAGACACACAAAAAGACAAAAAAAAAACAAAAACAGATACTACAATTAGGTGAAACAAAAATATATTTTGCTTTCTTTGAAGAATTTTCTTGTTAGAAGAGAAAATAAAATGATCTTTCTTATAAGATCCAAAGCAGTGGATTCTTCTTTCTTCCCCGTATTCCTTTTCAAACAGATTTAAGTTCAGAAGCAAATGGCAGAAAACCCAAAACTATCCTAGCGTACACGAGATAGATATTTATTACTTTGTCATATGAAGGTCCAGAGGTGTATAATTCCAGGACTGGTATAATGGTTCAGCTCTTCAATTTCTCAGGGAGTAGCTCTTTCCAATTCATCACCACATTTTCTTTAGGAAATGACCTTCGTTCTTATGGTCCATCTATACATGGATAATGATAAGCATGCTGAGCAGAAACCAGTTATATAAATAAGGTTCTGGAAATAGCCATTGGTTAGACCTTAGTCACGTGGTTACATTTACAAGTAAGGGATGCTGGGAAATGTAGTTTTTATTTTGGTAACAATGAAATTGCTAAAATGATACAAAAAAGAGAAAATGTGGTCTCAATCATACCCTCTCTGGTTTTTGATACAGTATGAATTAAATTAGTAAGGGTTCCAAAATTTATTTGCCATGTCACTCTGTTTGCCTGAGTTCTCTTATATGTAAAATGGATTAAATAACACCTTGCAAAGTTTTTATAGAGTTAAAATGTGTTAGCATGTGTAAATATTGAAAGAAATATTATTTAATAAAAAAATAATAGAGGTGATTATATTGTCAGCTCATGCCTTTCACCTTTTCCTCTTTTTCCTGATTATTCAGTGATTTTCTGTTCCCCTCTCTACCTCCTTTCTCTGTCTATCCACTCTCTTTTGAATTTCCCAGCCCTCATTCTCTACCCCACCTCACTTTCATCTCTGTTGACTACTTCTGTATCTTGTCTCCACTCAGGCTCCCTATCTCACCCCTTCTTTTGTTTAGTCTTTCTTTTTAATGCTTTCTTCTCTTCTTTATCCTCTCTTAACTCCATCTCTTTTACTATCTCTCTATTTCATCCTTTCATTTTGCCTTCTCTCATTCCTATGGCTTCCCCTCATTTTCCTCTGTCTTTTGAGCCTTCCTTTTTCCACCCTCCTTGCCCAGCTCCTCACCTGTCCCTTCTTTCCTTCTACTTCTCTCCAATTATTCAATATTGAATCGTATGATGCTGAACAGTCCAGAGATCAAGAAAAACAGAAGAAGACATAATACCTGCCCTTCAAATACTTATAGTTTATAGGTAAACAAGCAATTACAAAATAATGAGCTTTACTAAAATTCTATTTAGGACTCTAGAATCCATAGTCCAATTTAGGAGTAGCGTTAGAGGAGACTGTCAAGGAAGGTGACAAAGATCATAGCATGTGAAAATAGGGAGAGAATTTAATAGAGAATTATAATTTAGGGTCACTAAGGTGACTGGGATAATTAGAAAGTAGGATATGCATGGACCTGTGGCAGAATTAGGCAGGAGCCAGATCTTGAAGTACCGTATATAGTAATCTGAGGAGTTTTGAATTTTATCTTTCAGAACAGAGCCAGCAAAGTCTTTCTGTAAAGGGCAATATAGTGAATAGTTTCCATTTTGGAGGCCTCAGCTACTCAGTTCTTCCCTCCTTGAGTCAAAGCAATCATGGGCAATGTGTAGACAATACATTAATGAATTGACCTGGCTATATTTGGGCTGTGGGCCATGGTTTGTACCAACCCATAGAGAATCTTGCCCTTCATCTCTTTGTAAATAAGTCTTATTGGCAAGCTGATACTTCTACTCATTTATATATTGTCTATGCCTGTTTTTGCAGTATAACGATAGAGGTGAGCAGTTGTGACGGATTTATGGACTGTAAACTTAATCTGTGCTACCTGGCCTCTTACAGAAGTTTACCAACCTTCAGGCTGGAATTTGGGCATTTGAAGAGGTAGTATAAACAATCTGAGTTTCAAAAACATTATTCTGGAACTGTTATGAAGCATGTCTTTGATCAAGAGAAATTGGAAGCAAGAAAACAGAAAGCTCTGTATCACAGATAATAAGCATTAGGGACATCACTTATGTGAGCTCAATGTTGAGAGATACAGGTTTTGCTTTTCAGGGAGAGGGCCAAAAGAGAAATTTTTAGAACATAGACTTGAGATGTGTACATGTTGATTTCAATTTTCATGTATTAAAATCATCCAAATCATGTATGTGGCAACAAAATGTATTCTATCCAAACTAATAAGAAAATCTATTTATTGATTAAGAACCAAGTGTTTATTATTTCTCAATAAAAGTATTTTTAAAAATAAATAAACTTTTAAAACTTAAAGAACCATTTATAATCACTTTCCAGCTGCAAGTTGTCTAATTTATATTCCTAAGTCCAAATGAAATTTCATTTCAGCTATAAAATAGATCTGATAGAGGATAAATAATAGGGATCTATACAAAATTTAAGTGCACTTGAGTTTTGCACAGACTGTAAAATTTCGTGTGGTTGCACGTCCTGGAATGCAAATGTTAATATTTATTCTTTAAAACTTATATGGTTTGATTTTGGAATTAAAAGTTTGGCCTTGGCCATTCTTTCTAGTACTAGATTTTGATAGTTATGGTTTTTCTACACTCAAAAGAATCAGCTTCGTCGTGCTCCTTCCAAGATTCCAGCCCCAACAAGGCAGTGCTCCCTCTCCAGAGGCCTGGGTTTCAACTCTGGCCCTGCTCTTGCCAAGCTTCTCCATTTAAATAATCACAGCCACTTCACCAACCCAAACTAGCTACTTTTTGCAATTGCTACCTTTTAAAACCTTGTTAATACCTTATTATTTCCTTTTTTGCTCTTCAGTCCAGTATCTAATTAACAATTCTTTATATTTAATTGTTTCTGGCACAATAACTGATAGACCCTGACTGACACACCCACTCTTTCCTGCTCCCTCCACTTATGTGAGGATTGGAAGACTGCTTGACTGCTAGGTCTCTTCCCCTGTTATGCTGGGAGAGGCTGGAAGGTGTAAGGAGGAGGGTAAAGGGCAAGATCCTTTATAAGGAGCTAAGTTATATAGACCGAATGGTCAATAGTAGAATCTTATCTGAGAGGATGTGTTAATGGGCAAAGAAAATTACGTTCAAGGATGTCATCAAAGTAAAAACTTGTATCAAATAATGTTAAGTGCTGGAATTGATCTTGTGAAACCCTGTGCTTTCAGGTTTCAGGAGTTCCAGTCCCTTGGATATTGGTGATAAACGTACTCAGGATATTAGGAAACCTACTGCAATGTGGTGGTGGTGTACTCCAGTTACTTATATTGGGGGGAGGAATACTGTAATACGGTCCACAATAGTTAGACATTAGTAGGAGTTAAGGTGCTAAGGGAAAGTACAGGTAGATATAAAACTGCCTAATAGGCAAAGTTGAAGAAATACCTGATGAAATTCTCAAAGGGTGAGAAGTATCTTGGGAAAATTTGGAATTACAGCAGTGGCCTGTGCCCGATGTAATTATTTATTTGCAATTAAGATTGTATATCCTTATTAATATTAAAGTGCCCTATAATTTATTTCTGTGTTCCATGTAATCTTTCTACCATTGCCATTGCCCCTGGGACAAGCTCAATAACTAAAAAGAAGCTGTTAAAAATTTAGGATCTAGGGCGGGCCACGGTGGCTCAGCAGGCAAGAACGCTTGCCTGCCATGCCAGAGGACCCGGGTTCGATTCCCGGTGCCTGCCCATGTAAAAAAAAAAAAAAAAAATTAGGATCTAGGAAGATAATCTCAAAGAGCAGTGGTTTGGAGCATTGGAAGAAAAGCCGGTTTGAATGCACTTTAGAGATGGAGGATTAATGCTGTTGGCTGAGTTCGTATAAATGCTGAAGACAAATTCTTTGGGTAGCTCCAAAAGAAGGGAATGTTGTTAGGACGTTAAGAGGTATGCCCATTGTTTGGGTATCTTAATGAATGATTATAGCTGGTCACTTCATCATGGCTTGCAGTTACGTCAAACCAATATTTACAATGGCTGTTATTCATAAAGAAGACTTAGAACTGTTGTGGTTTACGATCAGTTGTTTTTGGGATACATGATAAATTAATTGTCATGGCTGAGAGATACAGATATCTACAGCACATTAATTAATTCTACTTTATTCCTGAGTGGAAAATCATATATGTAAAACACATAATAAGGCAGTGTTTGGCCCTTAAAAATATAGGTAAAAAGGTAGTCTAATTGTTTATCCATGCAGATAGATATAAAATTATAAATTGATGAATTTCCAACATCGGTTTTGAAATAGGATTCCTGGAATTTTGTATTATAGCCCAATATCAAATCTATTTGTTCATATTTATACCTTTGTTTACTAGACTGTAGTTTTTATAGGGACAAGAACAACAGTTCATATTTCTCTGTGTTTCTGGGTACTTAGCATCACTAGTGATTGTTAATGTTTTGGGACTGATTGAGGGAAATTAAGAAAATATTGACTAATATAAGCTATATGTGGTTTATTATTAGTTGTAGCAGTAGTATTTATTAATGCACAATGTTGTTGAATTATTATAATAAGAATGCTATAGCAACAAAAATAATAGAAAATATATTAAAAAGGAAATAATATTTTGTGTACATCTGTCTCCACATCCACCAGCCCTCTGGCATATGGTAAAAGGTGAATAGAGTCATTACAGAAATACTTATTTACCCTGAAGTTCTCCAAGTCCTGGTTCAGAGAAGGAATGTCAATCCAGCCTTTAGGACTTTCATAAAGTACACAATGTTTCTGGAAAAAAAAATACAGCCCTAAAAGCATTTAAAATTAATCTATATTATTAATTTGTCTTAGGTATTTATTTTTAAATATATAATTATACAATAATTCATAAATTAATTTTTTTCTTTATCCAAATTTTTGGCTATCCAAATTTATATGGATGCATTTTGAGAGATTGGATTTTTGGATCCAATCCAAGACACTTACTAGTTAGAATGTCAGAGGTCAAAGAGAAAGAGAGGATCTTGAAAGCAGCAAGAGAAAAACAATCTGTCACATACAAGGGAAACCCAATAAGACTATGTGTAGATTTCTCAGCAGAAACCATGGAAGCTAGAAGACAGTGGGATGATATATTTAAATTACTAAAAGAGAAAAACTGCCAACCAAGACTCCTATATCCAGCAAAATTGTCCTTCAAAAATGAAGGAGAAATTAAAACATTTATAGACAAAAAGTCACAGAGAATTTGTGACCAAGAGACCAGCTCTGCAAGAAATACTAAAGGGAGCACTAGAGTCAGATACGAAAAGACAGAAGAGAGAGGTATGGAGTAAAGTGTAGAAAGAAGGAAAATCAGATATGATATATATAATACAAAAGCCAAAATGGTAGAGGAAAATATTATCCAAACAGTAATAATACTAAAAGTTAATGAACTGAATTTCCCAATCAAAAGGCATAGAATGGCAGAATGGATTACGACCCAGCAATACCACTGCTAGGTATCTACTCAAGGGACTTAAGGGCAAAGACACAGACGGACATTTGCACACCAGTGTTTATAGCAGCATTATCTACAATTGCAAAGAGATGGAAACAGCCAAAATGTTCATCAACAGACGAGTGGCTAAACAAACTGTGGCGTATACCTACGATGGAATATTATGCAGCTTTAAGACAGACTAAACTTATGAAGCATGTAATAACATGGATGGACCTAGAGAACATTATGCTGAGTGAGTCTAGCCCAAAACTAAAGGACAAATACTGTAAGGTCCCACTGATGTGAACCGACATTTGAGAATCAGCTTGGAATATATCATTGGTAACAGAGACCAGCAGGAGTTAGAAACAGGGTAAGATAATGGGTAATTGGAGCTGAAGGGATACAGACTGTGCAACAGGACTAGATACAAAAACTAAAAAATGGACAGCACAATAATACCTAAGTGTAATGTAACTATGTTGGAACACTGAATGAAGCTGCACCTGAAATATGGTTTTTTGTTTGTTTGTTTGTGTGTTTGTATCTTTTGTTTTTGTTTTTTTCTTTTTCCTTTATATATATATATATATTATTAGTATTATTATTTTAATTCTCTTCTCTATATTAACATTCTATATTTTTTTCTGCTGTGTTGCTAGTTCTTTTCCTAAATCGATGCAAATATACTAAGAAATGATGATCATACATCTATGTGATGATACTAAGAATTACTGAGTGCATTTGTAGAATGGAATGATTTCTAAATGTTGTGTTAATTTCTTTTCTTTTTTTTGATTAATAAAAAAATTTTAAAAAAAAATAGTCAGCAGCTATAAGTATTTCATACCGTGCATTCTTGATTTTTAGCCCAGCCATATAAAGGAGATATGGATAATTATGAAAAAGAGAACAATTAAGTAGGAGTAAAGGATGAGAAAAACATTCTAAGAGAATATTGTATAGAAATCTAGTTAATTCTTTGAAAGAAAAAGACTCTTTTTAAAGAATGGCCAGAAAGTCTAATGAATAGGTGATGTAATGTTATTCTCTATTTCCTTTGAGAAAGAATAAGTAACTATTTATGTACTTCAGCAGAAAGCTGTGTTTAATATTGGGAAAAATATTTGTAAGGTACAAAGGGAATACTTTAATTAAAAAGTTAGATTTTTATAAGCTTGGCCAACCACCTAAGATGTGTATTTACTCTCCTCCTCCTCTGAACTTCTCCCATTAGCCTTTTACTGTTTTCCACCATGCATCCTTTGTGCACACCAAGCCATTGTCTCATATCACAGGCTAATTCCTGCCAGAATTCTGCAGGGGCTGCTTGCGGCATATGCCATTTCTTACCTTTGGAATGCCCTTTTCTCTAGTTGCAATAGTTCACTCACATCCAGAAATTGAAAAAAAAAAAATAAAAAGTTATATAGTTTGGACACACTGAAATACTTCCTTATTTCGAGTTATTCTTGCTGTACTTGTCCAGTCTCTTTTTTTTTCTTCTTCTTCTTTTTTTGCATGGGCGGGCACTGGGAATCAAACCTGGTCTCCAGCATGGCAGGCCCACCCTTGTCCAGTGTCTTTTAACTAAATTGTAGTTTTTAAAATCAAAATATATGTCTTGAAAAAAAGTTTATATGTGCCCATTTAAACACAAAACTTCATGCACGATGTTTACTTCCATATAATGCCTTATGACAGTCAGCAATCTTTCGTATGCAATAAGAGTTCAAAAACCTCTAGTTCACTGATTATTTCAAAGATGGCTTATTGTAATGGATATGGCATGGCTTATGTTGCTATATATTCTTTAAGAAGATGATTACAGCTGTGTTTATATTTCTTGGTATATTAAGAATTCAATTCATTGGAAGAATATTTTTCTGTCTTTATATAGTGATATTTTTAATTTTAAGAATTACCACAAATGCACTGATTTTTAAAGTGTAAACATTGAATGTAAATATACTAACATTTTCTTTTACCTAAGGGTTTTATAGTCATAGTAGAAATTCTTCTCTTTGATACTATCAGGACTGATGTTGATAAGAATAAAAAGAAACAAAAATAGATAGCCATAAATTAGATAAATAGAGGTCTTAAATATATCTATTTACTTTATTTTGAAAACATGTAAATGTAAATGTATACACTAACATTTTTGTGTAGAACTTTTCTGAATATAGATTCCCTGGTTGGAAGTCCTGTTGTCATTTTTCACTGAATTACCGACATATAGCGTATTTTGTGACTTCTACTCTAAAATGTTTCGGGTTGAACTAAAACTGAAAGACATGTGGGGAACATCTAAGTGCAGAATCTTTCTAGCTTTTGTTAATTCCCCCTCAAACTGTTCAAGTTGTTTCTCTTCTAACTGGACGGCATTCTTAAGTGACTTGAAGTGTTTACAAAGCATCAAACGAAGCTTTCATAGTAACAATTATCTTTTTGCACTCAATTCCTCTGTTTACTTAACTAAGTTATATAAACACAACAAGTGCAACTATTATATCCATGCTTGGGAATAAAGGTAATGCAGTCTCCTGTGCACACGTCTTTACAGGTGGGAAGTGTGTCTGGGTCAACTGGAGAAGTGTGTGGCTGCCACATGTGCCCAGGGCGTCCCCGGCACGGGGCGAAGTGTTTTATGGGTGGGGAGGGGACTTCCAGTGACAAAGAAGCACATTAAAGCCTCCACTATTGTAGTCATTTATTTGAGCACAATTCAGTAATCCAGAATATAATTTATACATAGTTAACCTTTAGACTGTATAGACAATCTCAGAATATTGCGGAAAATAAATATACATTAGTTGTTCTGTAAGATGTTAGCAGGCATGTTTCCTTCTGGCAGAGGATGTAAGGGGTACTTTACTTACATTTCTTTTAAGTATATTGGATGAATACATAATGGTATATGGATGCATATGAGTTAATACAGTTAATGTAAACATTTTAGGGCATCCTTTCTCAGTACCTGTTTTAGACAAGTGAAAAGAAATACAAGAACTTATTAAGATTATGTATGATTCTCTAAAGCCATATTACAAAAAAGATGAAATGTGTGTTACTAAATTCAGAATTTCTTAATCTAGAGCCCTATCCTAGTAATGTGAATATTGTAAGAGCTTCCAGATTGACACTCTTTTTGACTGTCAGAAACCTGAACCATATGCAGATGATATACACATGTAATATGCAAGATAAATTGAACAAAATTTTCAAACTCTATTACTATCTAATTCTGGTTCAAAGATGTTTTCAACTATCGAGGTGTGTTTTTCTTCTGCCTGTATACCTCCACTCTTCTTTTTTTTCTTACTGTTTGAATATAGTACCTTTTTATCACAGTGCTGTTAGAGTTTACTCTTTCTCTGTTCTTTCTGATAGGGAAGCCATAGGCAATATTGTGAATTGTCTCAGCACTGTTAGTGTCAAATGAAGCTTCTTAGACTCTTCCAACATTCTCTATAAGTTTATGGAGCCAGTACATACTCTTTGTTTCCCTTTGTAAGACTGTATTTTGGGCATTCAGTAATGTTTTTTCTTTGTGCTACTAAAGGTGTTTTGGAGTAAGGAGAAGACCTGTATTTTTCCTAATTAAAAATATGTTTTTACTTAAATTAATTCAAATTCCCCAGTAGGTTTAATCATGATTGTTTGTTTTTGGGGACCTTCTTTTAATGGTTCTGATTAATTGAGATTCAGTAGAGGTATTGTGATGGGGTTGAATATATCAAAATCAGTGATAGAACACCGTTCAACCATCTCCTTACTATGTGTCCTTGCACCTCAATTTGGTTTAATTCTGTCCAGTTCATTTTTTATGTGTTTAACCTTTACCATATGAACATTCTTACAGATACTGGAAATAAAAATTGAAATGGACATACTTCCTAAACTTGAGAATCTTACAACCTGGGGAAGAAGATATTTGTAAGCAAAACATTTCAATTTGTAATGTAAATATCACGAAGCAGACAGGAGGGATAATTAACGAGTGTTGCTGAGCTCTGTTTTGGAGATGGCTTGCCTGTTTGTGTGAAGACTGAGCTGAATCTTGAGGGATGGGTGTGAGTTAGCCAAATGGAGGCTATGAGTGTGCTCTGTGGAGGAGGTGAGGAGTGCTGGAATGGAGTTGAGTACTTTTTCATTCAAAAGGAAGACGAAAGTGTGCAGTGAAGTACCGTTATGGTACCTGGGGTCATTGTGAGCGGTTTGGGATTTCTGGATGTGAAAGTGTATGAGCCGTTCTAGCAGGTGGAGAATGATACAGATGTTACCGTCTTTCTTGTCCTCCCAGGGGGATAGTGAGAGAGTCACATGGCATCATGTCTGGAAACCATTTGAAAAATACTGAATTTCAATATGGTTATAATATTTGACCTTAAAATGGATACTTTAGGCTCAAGAAATGCCAAATTTTTGAGTAAATATTGGAATATTAAAGAATATTTTTTATCAAAATGAAATAATATTTGAAGATTAATGTAACTCCATGTGCACTTTTCCTATTACATTTTAAATAAAAAGATAGGCGCAAGGGTGACTTCCAATTTCATTTCTGTTTTTTTAATCAAGAATATATGTAGGAGTTTCCTTTTGTGCATATTTATTCTCTTATTACTTTAGCTCAAAGAAGGTACTCAGGATATAATATAAAGATTACTTCTATGGAGCACATCCGTAAATCATTCTGGGTCTGAATAAAGGGCTCATGCATCAAGTTGACAGTGTTGATGGCGTTATTGGTAGGAATCCTTGTGTTCTGATGCAGAGGGTACTGAAAGAGACAGTAAAGCTCCCCTGATCACGTAATTGTAATATTCTCTTATTAAATATTTTAATCCACTGAAGATTTGATTCTCAAATCTCAGAAGTATGAAAGCCGCAAGTATAAATAGTGGGTCTGGAATATTGTATTCCTGTGATATACCATTATTTTTGTATAGTTAGGAATGTGATATGTTTTATTTTTGTCATCTTTTTGTGGTGAACAATTGTTTTAATTGAATTATGCTGTGCATTATTGCATTAAATGGCTATGAAAGGGGATGTAAGGACATGAAAATGGATCCTTTGACAAAGTGTTGAAAAGATGACGGGCAATAATTTACTTGTTTTTGTATTTCGTGTTCCTCTATAATTTATTGAAAACTATACAACAGAAATTGGCACATTGTAGAAAATTTGGGAAACAAAGCAAAATGAAGGAATTAAAACCGCTTTCAACTTAAGTAGGCAGAAAATAATAGCTGTTAACTTATCGATGCCTATTCATTCAGCTTTTTTTAAGAAATAATTATGTTTATATATAAGATCAGCATTATATGTAAAGATGGAATCACACTAGTTAGTAATTTGATTTTTACATCATATATGTACTGTTACTTTATTTTAATTAAAAAATTAAATACTATTGAGAAGACATTATCAAAGTCTTAAAAATTAGCAAGGAGATTCATTCTCCATTATAATAATTTTTGACCCAGTATTAAATACATATACAGGGATAAAGTTCTAACTATTGACTATGATTTCTGATCAAATATTAGTTGATATGGGATGTACTTTATCAAAGCGACTTTGGACAAAATTCCATGAGTTACAGTTATGACTTATTTATACCTATCACCCATGATTTAGATTTAGTCTTTTAAAAGCTACTTTATTAAAAGTCATAATAAATTGAATTCTGGTTTTAGAGTTTACCCAATAGAGGTATATAAGGAGAGTCAAGAGTTTTTTCCACTTTAGCACTATAGCACTGCTTGTTTTTTAATTGTAAGTAAGATCATATTTATTTTCTCTTACTCATATTTCAACTGAGTAATAAGCAAAGAGATGGAAGATAATATAAGAATTATCATTAATTAGATTTATTTGATCTTAGATTTATATTTAGATAAAAATCTAAATAATTATTTCCCAAATTATAATAAACTGAAAGATGAAACAGTCATCTGGTTGCTATTTATAATAATACTTAACTTTCAGTAAATTATCTTAACTCCCCAAGACTCAGCCTGTAAATTGAAATGGGTAGATTATTTGAGGATTCAATAAGCTAGCATATGAAATGTTTTTAGAATTCTGACACAGTGTAGGTACTCAATTAAGCACTATTTTAAAATAATATATTTATGAACTATAAGAAGTTACGTACTTAAAGATGCGAAATATGTAGTACATAAAATACACTGCAGTACACTCAGACACACACATGCACACACACTGGTACTTTCCAGATATAGTAAGGAGAGATACTTAGACACATATGCTAATTTATAATAGATGAATAAAAGAACAATACATAGAGTTGGACTAGATTAAGGTTAACACAACGACACAAGGTTTCCAAATAATTTTACACTGAACGTGAAGAAAAAATCTTTTTTTTTCTTAAGAAAGCTCCTGAGAGCTAATTTTTTTTTAACATTTTCTCTTTGTCTATAAAATTTTAATTAAACATTACTTGAAAATGAACTGAGTATTAAAAAGGCTTCATTTGGCTGGCTGAAGCTGTGAGAGATTAAGTAATTTATCTAAGAAAACACAATAAGTAGAAATTTGGAGTCATGCAATCTAATTCTCAACTGCCTCCCCAGAAGTGAATATAAAACGGTAAATATTCTCTTTCAGTAGAACGAACGTCTACATAATCAGTCCTCTCTTCTTTATGTAATAACAATTTGAGGAGGGAGTGTGCATGGGTGGTTCACTGGTAGAATACTCCCCTTCCATGCAGGAGACCCGGGTTCAATTCCAGGACCACCCCCCCCCCCAAAAGAAAACACAAAACAAAGACAGTAATAACAATTTACATCTAAGGCATTGGGGTCTACGTAAGGGACTCCAAGTCATCAGGGCACCTCTGGCATTCTACCACTTTAAATTAGCAAACAGTATGTTAAAAGGTCAATAATTGTTTCAAAATGTTCTATATTTTGAAATGAATAGCAGGATTTAGCAACATATTTAGATACCATGGTCAAAAGGTTAGGAAAGGGGTTAAATTAAGATTTTAAAATTTGCCCTTTATAAGGGAATATAAAATGAGGTTAGCATTTGCTAATTTTTGATGCCACTGAGAATAATGGTTCACATATAATCTTTGTCCACTACACAATGCCACATGCATATTGCCAATTTGTTCATGTTAATATTCTGCTTTAATGGGAATGACCTCCCACCTCACCTAAATCCAACTTCTAAAACAGCAGGTTATTATTACATGCCGTCAAATGATGTTCTACAAACAGCTTCAAGTATTAGTATGCCCCTGAACAGACTTTAACATCTGTTCCATAAGTTGACCTTCTCAAAGAAAGACATATATATCTGAATTTAGCTAGAATCTGAAGCCCTCAAATTTCCTTGTATCTAAGATAACATTTTATTTCTGTTTATAAATGTTATACAAGTCTATTTAGACATCTGGGAAACAAAAAATCCTAAAAAATAAAATAAAAAAAAATGCCTCTGATGGCATCGCTCAGGTATAGCAATGTTTAAAATATCGATGTAGTGCCTTAACTTATTTGCTCAGAAGTTAAGTATTGTGCACATATACTGAGTTTACATAGTAAGGATAATCCTGTATATGGAATTTTTCACGTGCCCTCTGCTCCTCAGAGTATTAAATACAAACTACTTAAACTTCCATGTCTTGAAAGGAATGCTGACCAATGTGTTACCATCACCAGTTCTCCTGTTAAGGAAAGGGGAGTTTTCCTTATCTGTACTTTGACAGATGTGTCTATTTTGCAGGCTGTACTAATCACAGAGACTGTGCAACAACATGCATCACTGCTTGCTAAGTCTAAAGTAGAAGAGGTAGTATAGAAGATGGCATATGTAAAATATGGTTTGTTGTGACACATTTTGTAGCAGTAGCCAACAGACTTTTTAGAGTTATATAGACAATGAAAAGCAAGATAAAAATCAAAAGGAAAAGAATAGAGAGAAAGATAGTAGATCTCATACCCCTAAAAGAAAAAAGTAATGCATACCAAGAAATGTTATTATAATAAGAGTAAGGCTCAAGAAGATGTTGAGTTTTGAAGATATTTTTATGATGGTCATTAATATGATGCTCATTACAAATATGCAGACATTTCCATTTTATCCCCTTCCAGACATAAAGTAGGACTACACTTTCTATGCTTTTGTGTCTGGGTGATGCTATCTGATTAGTTTTAGCCAGTGGGATGTGAGAGAATGTGTAGTGTCCTTCTCAGGGCAGGTCACTTCATTGTCAGTGTGGAACCTTTAGTACACTTTCTTCTCCCTCTGGCACAGTGGTTAAGGGTCTGATGAACAGAGAACTCTTGCTGACCCGTGGTGAACATGCACCATGGAAGGCAAACTTTCCTTTTTTTCAGCAGGTGAGATTTGGGAATTTTAATTTTTATTGTTATATTATTTTATTTTTTTACTGCAGTGCAATTTAGCCTGTTCTTACTGATAGAATGATGCAGGTTTTTTGGCTTTGATGTTGCAAAGTTTTGGAATAGTTGTTGAGTAAATATGCACTCTTTCATATTTGATCTTGGAAAATACTTTAGAAGGGCTTTTCCGGGGCTAACGCAAAGGCACAGGCAAAGCTGAATCAGGAGCAATTGTAGAGTAGAATAGAATTAAGAGCAGTCATACAGTGCAGTTTGCAGGGAGAGTCCCTGTTTTTAATTATTATCCTTGCATAATTATTAATAGCAACTTCTTTACTTAAGGGTCCTGATTTGGATGAAAAATTATGTCATAGTCCTACAAAAAAGTGTGTCCTTACCCTTTCCTATTGAACCAATTGTATGATTTATTATTAAAATGTTTATTAAATTTTAATATATTTCTACTTTAGTATTTTATTGCTCACATTTTATTATGTTGTATTTCTCAACTTTACTAGATTTTTTTTCCATTAATGTAATATTTATTTTCTCCTGGGTTATAATATTCCTTTAGCTTTTTACCTTACACCATCTTGTAATAAATACGCAGAAATTTATTATGACTTGTATTTTGTGAAACTGCTTAGCCAGTAATCATGTTAACAAAAAGAAAATGTAGACCTGAATTTTTCTTTACTCCAAAAAGAGACTCAAAATATTACTCACTTAACCATTTCAAATTGTTTTCTAGTGTTCCAGGTCTGACCATATGTGTTGAATTCCTGACCTTTCAGTTTTATTCTCTTGTATGCCATTTCTTCTTTAACCTTTTACCTGTATTTGTTTATAAATGTCAATAATTATTATACATAGGCATACACATTTCATAATCCATATAATGCCCATTTCATTTTAATTATCAAATACTTATAATCACGTGAATCAAAACTTTTTGGGTTCTCAAAGGCCATTATAAAAAAAAAGATAATCCCGGGGGTGCAAGGTTAGTTCCTAAATAATAAGAAAAGGTATGCCATTTCAAAAACATTACACATTTTTCCCAAGAGCTATGAAAATGAGACTTGTGTGGTGTTTCTCAACCTTGCTCTGTACTAGATTATCCTAAGCAGCTTTTAAAGAGTAGTAAACCCAAGAAATTGTGATTTAATTGGTCTGGTTGGAATCCAGCATTGGAGGGATTTTGAAAGTTCCCTAGGTATTGTTAAATGTGCTTCCAGTGCTGAGAACCACCATCTCAGTGAATCCCAAACTTTGTTATGCTCATTTGTTGAATTTATTAAACATGAAGAGATACAGTCTCTCCCACATATGCACGTAAACCAAATCTCTTGGTGTGGGTCATGGGTTTCTGTATTTTTAATTTGCTCTCTAGGCCCTTGCAGTTCAAGGACCAGCATCATTAGCATTATTTGGGAACCTGTGAGAATGTAGTCTCAGGTCCTTCACCAGAGCCGCTGACTCCAGATTTGCATTTCAACAACATTCCCAGGTGACTGTTGCTTCTAGGAGATAAAGAACCACACCAAAGCTTGGGCTTTTTTACTAGAGCCAGGGAAATAATTTTTTTTTTTTTTTTTTTTTGGTTGCATGGTCCGGGAATCGAACCCGGGTCTCCTACATGAAAGGTGGGCATTCTAACCACTAAACTACCCTGGGAAATAATTTTAAAGGTAAGAGCTGTAGTTTTCCAGAATATGAAATTGGTTTTAAGACCAGAAATTTGGCTTAAACATCAGGAAGAATATGCAATATCACCTTGAAAATTTAGTTGAAAATTGAGTTCAAAAAGAAATATTGATTCGTTTGTTTCATATCTGGTTTCCAGATTCATAAATGGTTAATATCTCAGTTCTTTTATTTTGAGTGTTAGACTACTTTTTTTCTTTTTCATTATTAGCTGTCAATAGCCTTTCCTAATGATTGGAAGTCAACATAAAAAGATTAATTTCATTACTTATTTTTCATGACAATACTGGACAATGTGCTTTAGGAAAAAATAAGTATTTGTATTTATGTTTTACTGTTGTTGATTCTTAGGTTTTATGTTAACAGTTTTCACTTTTTTCTTCCTTGTCCTTTTCACTGTGTAAATGACCTACTTTGAAGTTTCAAATAAAAAGAAGTTAAATAGGCTTTTATTTGGCCCTTGATTCTGTCTTTTTCTAACAAATTTGGAAAAGGTCCTGACTGAATATAACATGGCTCTGAGTGTGGAGAAGAAAATAAAGAGTTTATCCTGTCTTCTTTTCTGGTATACTCACTAGAAATTTTCTAGCTCTGAAGGAAAGCAACCAACCTGCCAATATTTGTACTCTATGAATAGAAGCAATTGAATAAAAAAATGAAAAAGAAGATATTTATTCAGTGTTTAAGACATAGGATAAGAAAATTTTATAGGAGCACATCGTGTTTGTGTATGTGTGCATATATAAATTTCTATCTATATTTATCTATCTAGAATATTATATATATCTACTATATACATAATAACCTATAATTCATAGCTATCTTGTATGCTTTGGTACCAGTGTGGAGTCATTTTCATGAGGATTTGGGAGCAAAAGTTTGTTCTCCAATAAAGAAATTAAGTATACTGATGTGAAAAGATAATATTGTTTTTTTAACTTTTAATTTTGAAATACTTTCAAACTTACAGGACATTTGCAAAAATAGCACAGACACCATACAGAGAACTCTAGCTGACACCAACCCCCATTCCCCAGATATTAAAGTCCACCAATTTTAACATTTTGTCACATTTGCTGTGCCATTCTATACCTTTATCTATCCATTTTCTGAATATTTGAGTGTAGGTTGTATATGGCATACTCCTTGAGCACTTCTTACTGCCATGTACATTTCCTAAGAACAAGTCTCTCTATCATTGGCAATCAGCCGTTTGATTATAATGTGCTGCTGCATGGGTCTATTTGGACTCACCCTGTTTTGCAGTTCGTTGAGTATCTTGGAGGGGTATATCGTGTCTTTTGCTAAATTTGGAAAGTTTTCAGTCATTATTTCTTTGAATATTCTCCCTTCCCCTTTCTCTCTTTCTTTTCCTTATGGGACTCCCATCATGCATCTTTTAGTACACCTAATGGTGACCCACAGGTTTCTCAGAGGGCTCTGTTTACTTTTTTTCAACCTTTTCCTTTCTGTCCCTCAGACTGAATATTTCAATTTTCTGATCTTATTTCATTGCTTCCTTCTTCTGCCAGCTGTAATCTGCTATTGAACCCCCTAGGGAATTTTGACGCTTTGATTACTATGGTCTTCTTTGGTTCTGTTTGCTTATGTTCATAATTTTCAAAATAGGACCTTTTTGTTTTTTTATTCTTTTTCTGGTCTGCCCTAGATGGGGTCTTCCTCTAATGCTTTAATCTTTTCCTTTGCTTTGACAATTGCTTCCTGTTTCTTTCTATGATTTGTAATACTTTGTTAAAACCCGGATATTTTAATATTTTAGTATGATATTGCGGGAGTTTAAACGAGCATTTTTTCCTTATGCTTGTATCCAGCTAGTGTTATGAAAGCATTCCTTGAATGCTAGGAGCTAACCAAAAAGGAGAAGGAGGAGAAGGAATAGTAGGAGGAGGAGGAGGAAGAAGGAGAAGAGGTGGAGGAAAGGAAGGAAGAAGGAAAAGGAAGGAAGAAGAAACACCTTTCCCAATTTTTGCAGATTGACCTGTGCAAGTGCTCTCCTTCAGGGCTTATCCATTCTATGAGTTTGGAGAATAGCTCAGGCCAAATCACAGGACCGTCTGTGATCCTTTCTGCACATGCATCTTGTCTTGGGCATGTGCACATGGCCCTAGAAATTCTCTCATTTACACAGATACAAATGTCCCTTGGAAGCAGTTTCTGCGTGGTCCTGTATTCTGCGCTGGATGTCCTATAGCTACCAAGACTTGACTGCTCTCCCACAGCTTTCTGTAGGAGAGCTCAGTGAACTGCCTTCTACATGCACGGCAAGTGGTGGGATGGTGAGCCCCTCAAGCCGTTACCAGACAGACTGGGCCAGACATACAAGCCTCCAGTATGTGCACAAGAGTGTTCTGCTCCCTCTGGTGCTGGGGCCAGGTAAATTCACTGGGAGTGTGTCCTACTCCATCAGTGGGAGAGAAAAGCCAGGGTGTCATGCAACCCCGCTGCTTTTTTTTTTAGCCCTTTTCTTGATCCAGTATTCACCCTGTTACTGCAGTCCTTTAACTGTTTTCTGGAGCTTTGGAAAGGATGTTTCTGCCAGTTGTTCAAAGCTTCTGTGGGAGATGAAGCCTTTAACCACTTTGCTCTGCCATCTGGATTGGGACAGAGAAAAATCATATTTTAATATGCTTGTTATTTTCTTAGAATTGGTAGGCTATTGTCCTTCTTTCAGAAAAAAAATTACTGTTTATTCAAAATATATACCTCCCGCCAAAAAAAAAAAAAAAAAAAGGAAATTACAAAATAAGTACCCCCTCTCTCTACACATCTGTGTTTAAGATGAACAAGTTTGATGATAACTCTGTTGCTAGTTCCAGTTGGCATGGCTGGAGATAGAGTATATCTTTCACCATGTAACATAAGGAAATTTACACGTGTACTATCATTTTGTTGTTGTTTAAGAGGGTAATTTTCTTTCTTGAAGCTTATGTGTCAGTGAAGAGTAATTAATGGGGATGTATATAATACTTAAGAAATGAATTGACAGCTGCTCATACTAAGGGAAATTTTGCTAGTAGTTATTTAGTATGAACATAACAAAACACCTAGGGGGATAAAAATTAACTAAAATATGCAAGGAAAATTTCTAGAGTAATTTAAGACTAAATATGTGTATCTACGCTAGTTTGATATAAAAGCTTCAAAAGAAATGCTGGGGTTGGGTTAATTGGACAGAACAGAGAGTCCTATTAAAGGACTAAGGGAATAATTTCCTTGGTGGGAGAGCTCCACGGATGAGCATTAAACTTTTCTAGAAACTGCAGAGTTTCCTTGACATACACCAAAGACATGCCCAAGATACCATTTATGACAGAATGGTACAATCTATTCTTTACAATGTGAAGTCTTACAGAAAAATACTTTTCATGTTTATTTTATCAATGGGAAATGAAGACTATGGCTCTCATGGAGGCTGTTTTTTTGACCTGAGTTATTGGGAAGTTGTTACCATATAAAACTGAATTTAACTAGCAGGTGAAGGAGTTGATAACTCCAGCCTTACCCCTTCTGTCTTCTGCCTTCCTCAGATCCTTACATATATATCCACTAAATCCACCCACCTGCAAGGTCAGGCTTCTCAACTCCTGTCACACTTCTTCAGTTCATCTTAGAATTCTATCTTCTAGACTCTAGCATCTCTCAAGGATACTGTCCAGTAGAGCGATCCTTCAGCATACTCATAATATCTACATTTATCCAGGAATGAACCACCGGACACTCACAAGTAGTCTGTGGTATTCTTCTTCTGAATGTAAATAATTTTACTGAGCATCATCATCAGACAAGGTCACTCCATGTCCAGGATAGGTCAGGAAAAACCGAAGTGACTCCATAATATGTATGAATACAGACGGACATGAATATTATCCAGACTACACAAGCATCCTCCACACTGAAAATATGAGTAACAACTGCTTCTTGACCAATTAGAGCTTTATCCTTGCACTAGTCTTCCCTCCTTAAAGATAAGATTTATTAAAATATTCAGTCATAGAATTAGCCCAGTTTCCTGATGGCCAGAGGAGAACCCTGCTTCCTCGAACCCATTCCAAAAGTACCTAACACCAGCCCAAATTCTATGTGGGGCTGAGAAGCCCCACAACTCTCCATGGCGTGTGTTTTCCCTGACTGCAATAAGTTACAATTCAAACTGTACAACTTAAGGTGTATTCCTGGGGAGTCTTTTTCTGTAGGGCACTGACACTCTCTCCCAACTTTTTATGTGCTTGTTTCTCTCTCTTTCTAATTAATTAAACTAATTGAATCTTCAGCTGGTTTATTCTAGCTCTTGCCAGCCAGAGTTCTGCCATCTTCTAACAAATGTTTTGGAATGCAGTCACTGGAGGATTGATTGCAGTTTGTTTGTAGTTGAATTTCCCTTTACCTGTCCTTCTGGGGCTGCACATTTTAGCAGAGACCTCTGGAACTCTACACCTGGAGCACCTGTTTCCACACAGAGAATGTCTGTACAGGTAGATTAGTTCTCTTGGAACCCATCAGCCCTGTGTTGCTGAGAAAATAATATGTCTTGTATCAGAGCCTACTTGATGTTTGAGAGTCATAAGCCCCCCAGGAATATTCAGGCAAAGGCTGGATAGGGAAGGAGTTTGAACCTCAATAATTACTGAGCACTCTTCTAAAATGTAATTTCTGTGATGTTGTTATAATTCATAGCAGTTAAGGGAGAAGAATTTTTCTTGCTTCTTTAGGGGTTGCTTTTGCTGAAAAGTAAGTCACAGTGAATTCTGGAAAGTATGTATCAAGAATTAATTTATTCCATTCCTGACTCTGAACTCTTAAATATATTCATTCTGTATATGTCATGGACATTTTGAGTGCTTGAATAATTCTGAAATGAAAATGTAAAAATATTGACTTCTCTTGGAAATTTGTTTTCCTTTTACATTTCCTTTCTTTTCTTAGTTAGTTCTAATAGTTTTTCTTATGGATATTTATTACTTTCAATGACCAGACAGAAACATAGACTATCTTAGTCTGAAATTTTAGTCCACAATGGTTTTATTGCATTTGTTTTAGTTTCTCATAGTATTAGACTTAATTAGTTCAAGCAATAAAATGGAATGGACTGATGGAATCAGGCCAAATCAACCCACTCCCAACAAGACTAAGAAAAAGTCTGATTCTGATATGTGTTAGAAGGAGCCTAACAAATATTTTCCCTTGAATTAAGGAAAAAATAATTGCTTCAGGAATGGTTCTAAATATTAGATATAGTTCCATTCTTAAGTGGTTTTAATAATCATTGTGGTTGAGATGGTGACATTTTTTTAGTAGCAGTCTAATCCAATCTCTAATAACCCCGAATGGCTGCCCCCCACACATGCTCAGCCAGCTTCTGGCTCTCTAATCGCTGTGCTGTCAAATCCCCTCTCCACCTCCTGGAGAATGTTTTGACACAAAACAAGGACTTGGCCCTAAGCAGCCTTTGATTCCTCAACTAAATAAAGTTGCTGATTGTCACACCTCCTCTTCCCCCCACCCTGCCCCCGCACCAGCCGAAAAGCATTCTGCATGGCACATCCTACTGGTAAACTTTTAACTTTGTTTATTGTATTGATATTGATGTCCACCATGCTTGCTATTTTGTGTGTTTCCACAGATAAAAAGTAGCTCACAAGTCAGAGTCCTTTACAAATTCAAGCCTTTAATTTTTTTCCTACCTTGTGCAGGGCTTAGAACTTCCCTTCTTGTTTAATTAAAGAGCCGCATTATGGTACCAAAACAACTGCTGTGTTGCTGAATTTGGAACTGCCTTTAGGTCAACCTGAGCGTCTTTGTTTTCTTGAATGACTTTTTTTTTTTTTCAAGTCTGGCTTTGACTTAACAGGAATTGGCCCCCAGAGGAGGAGAGACTTCCAAAGGTTGTATTTCCCTTCTGGATGGATTCTCTCATCCCCACTGTGGTAAGTGGGTCAGCCCTATTTCAGTCTTCCTTTCAAAAGAGGAGGGAAAAGCCCTGCAGAGTTAACCCTGTAATTTCTACAAGCAAAGTTTAATCCCCTTATTTTAACTTTAAAATGTATGTAGTTCAGTATAAAATTCTTTCTTTTGTGCTGTGTTTGTTTGGGTTTTTGATAGGCACAATTCAGTCTAATGCAAGTATTCTTTTTAAAATGTTGGCTCTAATTAGAACTGAAAAAAAATCTATTTCTAAGTCTTCCTGAGTGAATTATACATAAAAAGATTCATGCTGGTGCATTTCTGAAAGACAGACAAAAATTGATTTTCTGAGTTATATTTGCTTTAGCAAATTTTTATATTTGACCTAAAGTTGAAGTTCATAGGAGAAAATAGTTTTTTTTTTTAATTTTCCAGAGCCCATAAACATACATTTGAAATGTTCCTATAGTGTATATAACACAGCTTATGGCTGTACGTGTTTTTCTTTTTTTTTTTACAAATATGATGCATTTTTGTAGGATCAGTTTATTTATGAAATCCTTTTTCAAAAGTAGATTGCTCTATGTTATTTCATAACATGAAAAACTATCTAAGATTTTTGTCTCTTTACTTACTACTTATGTTCAGTTTTTCCCCTGACTAAAATATAATCTTCATGAACACAAATTCAAAAAAAAAAAGTAGATTGCTTGACTTTTTTACACTTGACAATGACTACAAAAATAATAGCCACCATTTATTAACACTTCCTATATGCAGACACTGTGTTAATTAGAGTCAATATTATGTTTGTTCTTATGATTATTTAAATTACTTTAGGAATAAGAACACCTGGTAAAGAAGATTACTTTTCCTTCTTTACGGGCTTGTTATCATAACCAAGAAGTCACTTTAAAGTGGATTCTGCTTTTGAAAAGTCCACGGTCATTTCCTTAGGCCAGGGACACAGGTGCTCCACCTCTGAAAATCCTGCAAATTTACTCAAGTCATTAGCATTTTGGAGATAGCTGTATTAGTGAGATAAATGAGAATGGTGGGCAGTGATCAATATAGTAATCCTTTCATTTATGTATTTTTCAAATATTGGCTATCTGACTCAGACACTATGTCATGGGGCAAAAAACAAATGAGATGAAATTCCCTAACTTCAAGGAATTTATATTCTAGTGGCAACATTGTATGATTTTGTAGCTTTTTACAAAGTAAACAATAGCGACTGCATGTGTGTTTGTGTGTGTGTGTGTTTGTTTTTATTAAATTTAGGCTGGGATTCTACCCATCCTCTTGGAGACTTTAGAGCATGTTTAGAGTTTCCTGAGAGTTGTGACATTTTTAAATGAATGCTAATAAAATACAAATAACTTTGGTTTACTCCAATGTTAGATTTCTCATCTTTAACACGGAAATAATTTGTATAAATTGGTCTGGAAATATTTTATTTTCCTCTATAAATACTTTTGGCAATTCTCATATATTTTTTATTAAATTCTGAGTTTACATAAAAAACTCAAAGTGATTACATTTCCAAGATTGGAAGAAAATATTTTGAGATATTTTAATTTCATTTGTTTGTTGTTTAACCCTACCAAATGTGAGTTGAAAGAAGCCATTTTCTGTTGCTGAGGCTGCTGTTTCCATAACAAAACAAAAAGGTTTTATAGGTGAAAGAGATGAGAACGTATAAGCCACCTGTGGATTTCTTATATGGTCTGAAGAGACACTTATGAGCCTTATTCACACTACTTTTCCTCATTGAATCATAAAACACATTTGCTAGCTTGACCTGTCCACTGCTTTGAGACCTTGTAGGAAAACTGTATGTGAACAATAGAAATATTGACCCAAATTCTCTGTGGTATACAGAGAATACTTGTTCTCATGTAGGCATTTGTTTTTTCTCGTGTAGGCATTTGTTTTTTGCAAATATTTTGGGACAGCATCAATGGTTAAGGCTATTAATTTGTATTAATTAAGTCTATTAATTTTCATTTTAAGCCTATTAATTTATAATCAAAGTATCAGTTGGAGGTCACAGTGCCATTTATATCTAAGACACAGGTATAAGACAGAGAAGCATTGAGCACATACTGCTAAGTAAATTATTTGTTTGGAAAAAGTGAATGAGTAAAATTAGCTTAAACTCCACTTAATGACATATGTAAAAATATCTTGTGCTTTCCTTGAGATTTTTGTGAATTACTTCTGTGAGTTACACAGGGAGCTAAACTTTTTCTGGCTCTTTTAGGCTCAAGACTCCTCCTTTGACCAATTAGCACAAATTGCTATGATCTCAAAAAACTATGGTTTCCCTGTTCTGTATTAGGAGATTTTAAAGATGATTCTTTGATGTTCACTCACTCATACTTGCGAAAAAACAAAAGTAAAAAGGAAATCCATTCACACAAGGCATTTGTAATAATAGCAGACTTTTACTCAAAGTTTGGGGAAATTATCTCAATTTTAAGTATAACCATTTACCCGTCCATTTGCATAGTCCTCTCTATCTAGATACAACCTGGGGCCTATTTTTGCAAGCAAAATTATTCAACTGAATAAAGTTAGTACTGTTCCAACCACTGTTAATTATTCCAATCCTTGATTTACAAGATTACGTTTTCTTTTACTCTGATCCCCATGCAAATATTTTGGAAATATTGTCTTGGAAGAATGTGAGATGGAAGGAAATTGATAAACAAAAGTTTTTCAACAGTTCCTGATAATGCAAGACAGAACTGGATTTGTAGTTTGACAATGCTTAATTTTCTTACTGATGTTATACTCATCACTTGACATTACTTAATTTTCTGAATCTCTCTAAGCGTCAGCATTTGAATCAAGCAATGTGTTCCATTGTGTATATTGTCTATTTTACAGAGTTGTGATCATCAAATAACATAATGCATGCAAGTTGCATAGCATAGTGTTTAGCACCTAGTAAGCGGCTAATATGTTTCTTTTGCTAACATTTTAGTATTACTACTACTACTATCAACTCTTACTTACTCAAAATAGTTTGTGAAGTTCCATCAATCATCTTTAGATAATTTTACTCCTGTAAAATTTACTCTATTTAAAAATGGCTCTTTAGGAGAGAATCATGTAGCAAAACTGACAAAAATGAAATGTGGGCAGTAGGGAGAATGGTACACTGAGCATAGTGTCATGACTGGACTATTTGAGTTGCCAGAGAAATTCTAGTACTTTGAAGTGAAAATATGTTGAAACTTAGCAACCGCTATGTCATCTATTTTTTAAAAATAAGTAAATCAATGTTCTCAACTTTATTTTTCCAGAAGGTCCACTTATTAAAAAGAGGTGTTTTTTTTTGACTGCTGGGATGCTATCAGTGACACAATTGCCGTCAGGTTGATACATTTTTCTCTTTTACAGAAAGCAATGTGGAGGAGGAAAGAAAGCTATGCTTTTCCATTTCCTTTTTACTTGAGTGTCACTTGTATGACTTTGAACTCAGACTATAGGGTGTTTGACCCCATAAAATCCGTATAAAAAAGGTCACCTTCTGCCAGACAGGTCAGCAATAATTGGGAATGTCTGGCTCCATTCAGTGCACCTTTTTTCCTTTGTTGGTGCACATCCTAAAAGCTTTAAACTGAATAATAGACTTTTTATGATTTTTTAAAAAATATTTTTATTGAGAAATCTTCATACACATAAAGTCCATACATGGTGTACAATCAGTGCTTCACAATATCATCACATAGTTGTGTGTTCATCACCATGATCATTTTTAGAACATTTGCATCACTACAGAAAAAGAAATTAAAAAAAAAAAGAAAAAAATCCATACATCCCATGCTCCTCCCTCTCATTGTCCACTACTATTTCAATCTACCCAATTTTTACCTTTTATCTACACACCTATTACTTGCTTATTTTCATCCTTATTTTTCTACTCATCTGTCCATAACCTGGATAAAATGAGCATCACACACAAGGTTATCACAATCACACTCACATTGTAAAAGCTGTATTGTTATACAATCATCTTCAATGACACGGCTACTGGAACACACCACAACAGTTTCAGGTACTTCCCTCTATCCACTCCACTACACCATAAACTAAAATGGATATTTATATAATTCATAGGAATTATATAATTCCTCCAGGATAACCTCTTGACTGTTTGAAAGCTCTCAGCCACTGAAAATTTATTTTGTCTCATTCCTCTCTTAACCCTTTTGGTTAAGGAGGTTTTCTCAATCCCAGGATGCTGGGTCCTGGCTCATCCTGGAGTTCTGTCCCATTTTTCCAGGCAGGTTTATACCCCTGGGAGTCATGCCCCATATAGGAGAGAAGTCAGTGAGTTCACTTGCTTAATTGGCGTAGATAGAGAGGCCACATCTGAGCAACAGAGAAGTTCTCTGAGGGTGACTTAGGCATAATTAGAAGTAGGCTTAACCTCTCCTCTGCATGAATAAGCTTCACAGGAGCGAGACTCAAGATTGAGGGTTCAGGCTATTGAATTGATTGTCCCCAGTGCTTGTGAGAATATCACAAATTCCCCAGATAGGGAAGTTTAATATTTCTTCCTTTCTCTGCAGTCCCCCAAGGGAACTTTGCAAATACATTTTTCTTCTCTGCCCAGATTACTCTGGTATATATCAGGGCATCACACTAACCTATACAAACCAAGAAGCTCTTACACCATATGCAGGATTCCATGTAATTATTGTGTTCAATTACAATGACCATACAAGTTAAATTAGATAATGTGCTACCAGAAATATAAATTTTGCACCAAATAAACCTCTTTCCCTTTGATCTTACACAGAGGTTGAAGCTTGAAAATATGGGCTATATCATCCGTTACCCTGTATCCTGATGTACCTTAGTGCTATGCAGATCAACTTCATTCATACCTCTAAACAAAGTCTGATCAGCTTTTTTAACAGTTGTTGTATGGGGTAATGCTGACTTTCATAGCTTCAGTGCTCTACTTCAGAGTCTCAGGTATCACATAATAACTGAGGTTTCAGGGAATGATTAGGTTATATACAAATAGCTCAGTTTCTCTCGAATATAGAAATATCACAATTCCTAAATACATGTGACTGCCATAAGAACTTGCAATCTGGAAACCTTTACAATAGACCCCAACCTGATAACCCATGCTCTCAACTTCCATTCTCTGAGTTTGTATATTATGGTTAATCCATATGCATAATGCCTGATACTGTTTGTCTTTTTTGTTTCTGACATTTTATTCAACATACTATCCTTAAGGTTCATTCACCTAGTTGCATACTTCACAAATTCATTCCTTCTTACAGTCACTTAGTAGTCTATTAAATATAAACCCTACAGTTCCCCCTTCTATTCTTCAGTCATTGTACCCTTAAGCCACCTCCATCCATTGCAAATCTAACACTGCAACCATAAATGCCAGTGGGAAAGTGTCCATTTATGTCCCCACTCTTATTTCCTCCAAATATATACCTAGCAATAGGATTGCAGGCTAATATGCAACCCCACCATTAGCCTCCTGTGGAACCACCATGCTATCCTCCAGAGGGGGGTGCACCTCGCAGCTTCCCTACCAGTGAATAGGTACATCTCTTTCTCCACATTTTCTCTAGTATATGTTTCTCTCTGTTCATTTTTAAACAATTTTATTGATACATCATACAATCCAACCTAAGTAAATAGACCTGCCTTTGCCACCATAATCTATATGAAGAAATTTTCTTTCCTTCCACGTGGAATCATAACCCTCCCCCAAACTTCCCCCTTGTTGGCAATTACTTTTGGCCTAACACCTTTGTTACATTCAGTGGAAGCATATTACAATATTACTTCTGACCACAGACCCTTGCTTGCATTGATTGTGCTTTTTCACGTATACCATCCATTTTCAGTGCTTTGCAATGTTGATGTTCATGTGTTCTCCCTCATGCAAAAATGTTTTTATATTTGTACATTTAATCAACATCCTTGTCTAGTTGTTTCTTAGCTATACCATCTCAGTCTTTATCCTCTGTCTTTCTTTCTGCTTTCATATGTGCCCCAACCCCTTCTCCTTCAACTAGACTCACACTCAGTTTCACTCGGTGTACTTTTATTATTGTACTACAATCAGGTAGTATTGTGCTATGCATTTCTGAATTTTTACAGTCAGTCCTGTTGTACACTCTATATTCCTTCAGCACCAAATGCCCAATCTCTATCCTATTTCTATCTCCTGGTAACCTGTGTTCTTAATGTCAACTCTCAAAGTTCACTCATTAATGTTAGCTCATATTAATGAGACCACACAGTATTTGTCATTTTGTTTCTGGCGAAGTTTACTCAGCATAATGTCCTCAAGGTTCATCCACATTGTTACATGCTTCATGACTTTCTTCTGTCTTACATCTGTGTAGTATTCCACAGCTTGTTTAACCATTCATCTGTTAATGGACATTTGGGCTGTTTTCATCTCTTGGCAATCATAAATAATGCTGCTATAGACAACACTGTGCAAATGTCTGTTTGTGTCCTTACCTTCAGTTCCTCTGAATATATACCTACTAATGGGATTGCTGGATCATATGGCAATTCTATACTTAGCTTCTTGAGAAACTGCAAAACTGCCTTCCAGAGTGGTTGTACCATTTTACATTTCCACCAACAGTGGATAACTGTGCCTCTTTCTTCATATCCTCTCTAGTACTTGTCAATTTCTGTTTTTTGTTTTTTTTTTTGATAATGGTCATTCTGGTGGGTGTGGGGTGATATTGTATTGTGGTTTTGATTTGCATTTCCCAAATAGCCACGAAAGGTGAGCATATTCTCATGTGCCATTAGTCATTTGTATTTCCTCTTCTGAGGAATGTCTGTTCATGTCTTTTGCCCATTTTTATAATTGGGTTGTTTGTCATTTTGTTGTTGAGTTGAAGAATCTCTTTATATATTCTGGACACCAAACCCTTATCTGATAAGTGGTTCCCAAACATTGTCTCCCATTGTGTAAGTTGCCCTATTAGTTTCCTGACAAAGTTCTCTGATGCACAAAAGCAATTTTGAGGAGTTCCCATTTATCTGTTTCTTTTTTCAAGGTTTGTCCTTTGGGTGTAAGTTCTTGGAAACTTCCTCCTATTGCAAGATTTATAAGATATTTTCCTATATTTTCTTCTGAAAGTTTTATGGTCTTAACTGTAATGTTTAGCTCTTTGATCCATTTTGTGTTAATTTTTAGATAAGTTATGAGATAGGGATCCTCTTTCATTCTTTTGGATATGTATATCTAGTTCTACAAACACCATTTACTAAAGAGGCTGCTCTGTTCCCGGTGGGCTGGCTTGATTGCTTTTTTCAAAGATCTGTTGTCCATCTATTTTTGAATACTCAATTCAATTCCATTGGTCAGTATAGTTATCTTTATGTCAGTACCATGCTGTTTGGACCATTGTAGCTTTGCAATATGCTTTAAAGTCAGATAGTTTGAGTCCTCCCACTTCATTTTTCTTTCTCAAGATATTTTTAGCTATTTGGGGCACTCTGACCTTCCAAATAAATTTGGTTATTGGTTTTTCTCTTTCTGCAAAATTTGTTGTTGGGATTTTAATTGGTATTGCATTGAATCTATAAATGAATTTAAGAAGAATTGACATCCTAACTATATTTATTTAGTCTTCCAATCCATGAGGATGGTATGTCCTTCTATTTATTCAGGTCTTCCATGATTTGTTTTAGCAATTTCTTGTAGTTTTCTGTGTATAGGTCTTTTGTATACTAGGAATAAATAATTTATTCCTAAATATTTCATTCTATTGGTTGCTATTGTAAATGGATTTTTTTTCTGTATTTCCTCCTCAGATTGCTCATCATTACTATATACTAATTTTGGGGGGTGTTGATCTTGTACCCTGCCACTTTGCTGTACTCATTTATTATCTATAGTAGCTTTGCTGTAGTTTTTTAGGATTTTCCAGTGTATAGTATCATGCCATACTTATGCTCTTTCTTCTTCTTTTCTGTTTTTTTTTGGGGTGGGGTGGGGTGGGGGTGCATGGTCCAGGAATTGAACACAGGTCTCCCACATGAAAGATGAGCATTCTACCACTGAACCACCCATGCACCCTCTTTCTTATTTTTTAATATTGGCATTTAAGGCAATAAATTTCCACTCAGCATTGCCATTTCTGCATCCCATAAATTTTGATGTGTTATGTTTAATTTTCATTTGCCTTGTGATATTTACTGATTTCTCTTGTAATTTCTTCCTTGACCCACAGGTTGTTTAAGAGTGTGTTGTTTAGCCTCCACATATTTGTGAATTTTATGGTGCTCTGCCTGTTACTGGTTTCCAACTTCATTCCATTATGACCCAAGAAAGTTGCTTGTATGGTTTCATTTTTTCTAAATTTATCGAGCCTTGTTGTGATCCAGATATGTTCTATCTTTGCGAATCATCCATGAACATTTGAGAAAAATGTGTATCCTGCTATCGTGGGGTATCATGCTCTGAAAATATCTGTTAAATCATTTATCTTATTATTCAGAATCTCTGTTTCCTTTTTGGTCCTTTCTCTAGATATTCTATCCATTGATGAAAGTAGGAATTGAAGTCTCCAAATATTATGGTAGAGGTATCAGCTTCTCTCATCAGTGTTGTCAGTGTTTGCCTCATATATTTTTGAGCACTCTGGCTTAGGGAATAAATATTTATGGTTGTCATGTTATTGAATTTTTGCTTTTATTAATACATAGTGCTCTTCTTTGTCTTTTTAATTATTTTATATTTGAAGTCTAATTTGTTGGATATTAGTACAGTTACCTGTGCTCTCTTATGGTTGTCATTTGCATGAAATATCTTTTCCCAACCTTTAAACTTTCAGCCTATTTCTGACCTTGGGTCTAAAATGAATCTCTATAGACAGTGTATAGATGGGTTCTGTTTTTAAATCCATTCTGCCAGCCTATGTCTTTTGATTGGGGAATTTAATCCATTAATATTTATTGTTATTACTATAATGGCAGTATTTTGGTTTTTGGATTTTATGTGTCATATATAATTTTTTCCTCTTTTTTATCTTTACTGATAGTCTTCATTTCTACACTCTTCTCCAGACCTCTGTCTTCTGCATCTTCCTATCTACCTGTAGTGCTTCCATTAGTATTTCTTGTAGAGATGATCTCTTAGCCATAAATTCTCTCAGCAACTGTTTGTCTGAAAATATTTCATTCTTCCCCTCATTCTTGAAGGATTGTTTTCCTGGGTACAGAATTCTTGATTGGCAGTTTTTCTCTTTCAGAATCTTAAATATCATATCAGTGACTTCTTGCCTCCATGGTTTCTGCTGAGAAATCCACACATAGTCTTATTGAGCTTTCCTTGTATATGATTGATTACTTTTCTCTTGCTGTTTCAGAATTATCTCTTTGTCTTTGACTTTTGAGACTCTGATTAGTGTCTTGAGTATGACTATTTGGATCTATTCTGTTCGGAACACTGCATTTCCTGGATCTGTAATTTTATATTTTTCATAAGAGATGGGAAATTTTCTGTGATTATTTCCTCCATTATTCTTTGTGCACCTTTTCCCTTCTCATCTCCGCCAGGACATTCACAACATGTATATTTGTGTGCTTCATGTTATCTTTCAATTCCCTGAGACCCTGCTCATATTTTTCCATTCTTTTCCCTACATGCTTTTTGTGTGTCAGATTTCAGTTTTCTGGTCCTCCAGTTTGTTAATCCTTTCTTCTGCCTCTTCAAATCTGTTGTTGCAGGCTTCCATTATTCTTTTCATTTCTTATCTTGTGACTTTCATTCCCATAAGTTCTGTGATTTTTTTTTCTTCAAACACTCAGGTCCTTGTTTATGTTTGCCCAAGGTCTTCTTTATACCCTCCCTCAATTTGTTGATTTGATTTTTTTTTCTGCTTGAACATCATGAGTTAGTTTCAATTCCTGTATCTCATCTGAAGTGCTGGTTTGTTCCTTTAATTTGGAAATATCTTCAATTTTCCTAGTATGACTCATTATTTTCTGCTGGCATCTAGGCATTTGATTTCCTTAAATAATTTTGTTCTGGGGATTGTTTTCTCTTTTACTTAGGGTTTTCTTGCTGGATGGCTTTGCTCTCTAACTGTTTTTTGACATTCAGTTCAGCTTATTCTAGACTGCTAGCATAGGTTCTTTTGAACTGATCGGAATTTTTCAGTTCTTGTTTTTCTGTTCCTTGCCCTGCCTATATGGACCCTTTTCTAAGGAGGGTCTCCTCAGATATTATCAACCCTAGTCAGATTTTCCAGACCAGACAGGCCCAAGTCTAAGGTGGAGACTGATAGCTGATATCAGTTTTTCCTCCTGTGAGACCCAGCAGGTTGTCAGACTTTCCTATGAAATCTCTAGCCTCTGTGCTTTTCCTGTCCTACCCAGCATGTGGTGCTTGTCTGGCCATGGCTTCCCAGCAGCATAAGGTGGTTTAGTGCCTTTAATTTCAGCAACCCCTCTCTGCCAGGTGTGTGGTTGAGACAGTGGTTGCAGTAGTAGGCGGTCTTTGATTGCTTCTGGCTTTCAGCCCTTGGGGGGTCTGAATTCCTTGAAGAAGGGATTCAACTTGAGCTGGGCCCTGCCCCCCTTTTCATGGGGAAGATATGCCTATTAGAGAATTAACTTCTTTCAATTGACTTATTACTTTGTCTCTCAAACATGCCTTAGTTTTGCCTTTACCTTGAAGCAGTGCTGGAGCCTGAGAGTGCTTCTATCTAATGAGCTGTTAGAGGTAAAAAAAAAAAAAAAAAGAAGCCTTATCTGAGCTGGACCCCCACTTCCTGGGTTTGCTAAGCAAAAGCTTGAGTTGGTACATGGGTCTATGTATCTCCATGCCCTATATATCCCCTTTTCTTGGGGTCCAGCCCTTTCCTATATTTTATGCTGTCCAATGCAGAAAGCCGCTGTTTTATTTTCTTTTTATCAGCTGCACCGTTTCTCTGCTGGGGCAAAAACTCTTGATTCCTTTTGTGCTTATGCCAGGTTTTCTGTGCTTGGGGCCTATTTTCGGTAATCAGAATTTGTTAATTAAATCTGCAACTGGAGCTTGGTTGAGCTAAGTCCTTGCTACAGATAAAGTATGTTTTCTTCCCTCTTAAAGAACCTGCCATACCCATGGGGGAGGGGTACCAGCCTCCATGCTTGGTAGACTTACAGTTTTGTGTGGAATCTCAACCATTCCACCTATTCCAGATTGGTGTGCACTGTGTGTCCAGTCACTGATGTCCCCCAAGCAATTGTTCCCTACAATTCCTGGCTTTACTAGCTGCTCTGGAAGGTGAAAACTAAATTCCATACCTCTGTATGCTGCCATCTTGCCCTGCTTTTGAATAATAGACTTTTAAACTAACTATCTAGTGGGTTCTGAATTATTTTGGAAAAAGTGAAAAAATAGAAAACTTCCTTTAAGAGAGTTACATACTTTTCTGTTATTTATTTTAGCCCCACAACATCCTAAGAGGGAATCTTTTTGCCTTTCAAACAGTTCCATCTCAATGAGTTTTTTTAAAACAGGACATAATTTTTTGTCATATACAGGGAGGTTATGTGGAATAGGAAACATAGAGGAATGTTCTGGTTTGCTAGCTGCCAGAATGCAATATACCAGAAACGGAATGGCCTTTAAAAGGGGGAATTTAATGAGTTTCTGATTTACAGTTCTAAGGCTGAGAAAATGTCCCAGTTAAAACAAGTCTATAGAAATGTCCAATCTAAGGCATCCAGGGAAAGATACCTTGGTTCAAGAAGGCCAATGAAGTTCGGGGTTTCTCTCTCATGTGGAATGGCATATGGCAAGCCCAGTCTTCTCTATCTCATCTGGAAGGACACATGGCGAACACAGCATCATCTGCTAGCTTCTTCTCCTGGCTTCCGGTTTCATGAAGCTCCCCGGGAGGTGTTTCCCTTCTTCATCTCCAAAGGTTGCTGGCTGGTTCATAGTGCTGCTCTCTCTGAATATCTCATTCTCCAAAATATTTCCTCTTTTATAGGACTCCAATAAACCAATCAAGACCCACCCAAATGGGTGGAGACATGTCATCCCCTAATCCAGTTTAACAACCATTCTTGACTAAATCACATCATCCAGGGAGATGATCTCATTACAGTTTCAAACATACAGTATTTAATAGAGATTATTCTACCTTTATGAAATGGGATTTATATTAAAACATGGCTTTTCTTAGGGGGCATACTTCCTTTCAAACCAGCACAGAGGAATAAAACTAATTCTTCCTTATTCAGGAAACTATTAATCATATGGGGACTAGTCTTACTTATTTGTACATAATGACAATTTTGTAATTCTTCGTGCTTCAAGATTATATTAAACTTTTTTGTGTAAACTTTTAAGATATCACTCTATTAGTTTTCTATTGCTATATAACAAATTTCTACAAACTTAGAGTCTTAACACAAAGCACATATTATGTTGAAGGAGTTTATTCTTGGCTTAGCTGGTTCCTTTGCAAGTGTCTCACAAGGCTACAATCAAAATGTCAACTGTACGGTGTTTTCATCTAGAGCAAGGGGTCCTCTTTCTAGCTCATATGGTGGAAAGCAGAAATCAGTTCCTTCTGGTTGCAGGACTCAATTTTATGCCTTGTGTCACTCTATAAGCAATTTGCATCGTAGCAGCTTGCTTCAGAATCATTGAGTGTGTCTTTAGTTTGTGCTGGCAAGACAGAACCAAATATATATGTAAATAGAAAGATAGATAGATAGATAGATAGATTTAAATATAGATATAGTAACTACAAGATTGACATCCATCGCCTTTGCCATACTTCATTCATTAGTAACAAGTCACAGGCCCCGCCCACACCCAAGGGTTGGGGATTGTACAGTACAATGCTGTGAACTTGGGGACCGCCCAGTGTTTGCCTGCCACAGTCGTGAAGTGTGGTAAATAAAGAAGAGAAATGGTGAAATATACTATAATATAGGTGACGTAATATAATGCATGTGTGGAACAATGACTGGTGTTATCTTATAGGATCATGAAGTCTGAGTACTTATTTGGGAAAAGATGTAGCAGTTTCTATAGATATTTTAAAGTAATTTACTTGACATGTTATTTCAAGAACCATCTTGGATTATCATCAGCGAACACAGAGAGAATATCATCTTACCTTTGGACAAAACTGTATGGTAATTTTGACCTGGAATAACCTGCTTTTCTGGTTACTAACTGTACCAGTTTGAAAGAATTTGTACCCTAGGAAAGCTATGTTTTAACCTTGATCCAGTCTTGTCAGAGCAACCATTTCTTTTAAACGCTATTCAGTACTGCGTGTTGGCAACTTGATTAGTTTATCTCCGCAGAGATGTGACTTGCTCAATTGTGGGTATTAACTTTTGAATAAGGGGAGATGTGACTGCATTCATTGAGGGGGGTCTTGATTACTTTCCTGGCATCCTTTAAAAGAGGAAGCATTTTGGAGAGAGTTCATTTTAGAGCCATGGCAGGTTTATGAGAACCATGAAAGCCCACACAACCAGGGACTTTTGGAGATAAAGAAGGAAAGAAAATGCCCCCGGAGGAGCTTCATGAAACAAAAAGTCAGGAGAGAAAGCTAGCAGACACCTCCATGCTCACCAGGTATCTTTCCAGTTGAGAAAGAAACTCTGAACTTCATTGTCCTTCTTGAACCAAATTATATTTCCCTGGATGCCTTAGATTGGACATTTCTATAGCCTTGCTTTTGTTGGGGACATTTTCATGGCCTATGAACTGTGGACTTGCAACTTAATAAATTCCCTCTTTTAAAAGCCATTCTGTTTCTGATATATTGCATTCCAGCAGCTAGCAAACTAGAACACTGACCATCAGTAGAGATCAGATGGGACTGGGATAAGTAAAACAATGATATCTTCAATAAGATATTCAGGAGTTGAGAGTCCATCATTTAAGAAAGAATCAAGTTGATAATCTTTATTTTAGAAATCTAAAATGAAGATGAGATAAGATGGAAGTGTTCTTTATATATGTAATGGAAACGATAATGGCCTTATTTGTCTTTTGAAAAATGGACCCTATTGCTTGTAGTGTAAGTTACGAAAGGCACTTTCTAGTACAATCTTTGAATTTTAAATGCATTTCAAATTAGGAGACTATGTCTCACAGAAATCATGATACACACACAAGGACCCACAGACGTGGGGCATATTCTTCTGTATCCCAGGTCAGGGTCAACCTCTTCACCTCTTCCAGCCCTGCCCTGATACTGTCTCTTTGCATTTGCAGCCCTTTGTATTTCCCGCATCATTTATAATAATGTAAAGTAGGCCTAGGGTCTTAATGAGTTGTTGTTTTTTTTTTTTTTTTTTTTTTTTTTACATGGGCAGGCACCAGGAATCGAACCCAGGTCTCTGGCATGGCAGGTGAGAACTCTGCCACTGAGCCATCGTCACTCTGCCCTTAATGAATTTTTGATTACTTGGCCCTTTACCAAGAGTTTTAAGAGTCTATAACATTTTATTAGGCTTTTAATTGGTGATCTTGATTCTTCTTATCTTAGTGGCAAACATTCCATCTGTGTCTTTAAGATTTCTACCTCATTCTAACTTTTGGTCTTTGTAGCTTATTTATTCTTTCATTATCTCTTACCATCTTGATACATTTTTGGTGGTCATTTTCTATCTTATTGCAATCTTGAAGCAGTGTGTTTAGATTTTATAATATTTTTAGGAATTTTGACTATTTGGCAATAATTTTAAATTTTAATTTTAAACTTGATTCAAGAGTATTTCTCACATATTAAAGTAGTTCTAACCCATGACACTAATAGATTGAAATATTAAATCTATAAATATGACACAAATATGAAAATGTACATATATGTATATGTATGTATGTATAGTAGTTTGAAGTTGTTATGTACCCCAGAAAAGGTCATGTTCTTTTAATCTATTCCTGGGTGTGTAGACCTATTGTAGGTGAGACCTTTTGATTAGGTTATTTCAGTTGTGGAGTGTCCCAGGTTGACTCTTAATTCCTGTACTAGAGTCCTTTACAAGAGGATGAAACATATACAGAAGCTAAGAGATTAAATTAAGAGAAGCTCATAGAGAAAAAACCTGGCTTTTTTTTTTCTTGGCTAAGACCCAAAAAAAGGTCAGAGAGAAACCCAGTGGAACTAGCATCTGAAAGCAAGGAAACCAGGGAGTGAAGGACCAGCAGAGAGCGGCCATGTGCCTTCCCATGTGAGAGAGGTATCCCAGATGCCAGCAGTGTGTCTTCAGTGTCCAGGTATCATCCTAGTGATGCCTTGAGTTGGACATTTTCATGGCCTAAGAATGGTGAATTGTAAATGAATAAATCCCCATTGTAAAGTCAATCCATTTCTGGTACATTGCATTCCAGTAGCATTAGCAAACCAACACAATATATATATATAACTTAGGTCTAGAGTCTACCTTTTATTCTTTCTTGGCCTTGAAATGTTCATCAAAGACCTTGTTATAAATAGAAGATTTAATATATGATATTCTGGAAAAAAAGTGAAAAATATTTTTTCCTAGAAAAATTATTCAGTATTTTTAGATCTTTCATTTTAAATCACTAATGGAACCTAGTTTCCTTCTCAGCTCCTGCACTCTTGTTTTGTTGGCAAAGAGGTTCCAATCAAATTTGGTGATTAAACTGAAGAGAAGTGGTTCATCTGATACCAAGTGATAGTACAGGCATAGGAAAAAATGCATCCTCTAATGAGGGGACATTTCTAGAAATACCTGGAAGGACCTTCAGTTTACATTTTCCTCTGCATTTCAAACAGCAAGTAAATCCCCACTAGAATCTGTTCTAATCTACTAGAAGAATCTGTAAATAAGGATTCAAACTAAGAATCTAAAATATTTTACAAAGGTTTTGCTTTCTATTTTAAAAGAAAAATTCTAAAAGGATATTGTAAAATATCATAAAACACTCAACCTGCCTTAAACTAACTGAGAAAATTGGATTTGGTGTGTGTTGGGAATGAGAGGCTAGGGAGAAAGTCCAGTTTCACCAGTATAGAAAATCTGAACATATTAATACAATTCTAAAATGTTGTAATCAATATATAAAGCCCTAACTTTACTAATTTTCCTAATAAGGTAGTATGTGTGTTTTGAATTGCTAATTGGCTTTGAGTTTAGTTATACTTTATTTCTTAATAGACCCAAGGGATATAAAAAATAATGGGCTTAAACTGTAATATATTATTCCTCTTTTTTTTAATCTCTTGCCAGTTAATTTTTTCCTTTATTACAGAAGTTGTACATTTACAGAACAATCATGCATAAAATATAGGATTTCCATATATACCCTATTGTCAATAGCTTGCATTTTATTGTCAGTATAACATTTGTTATACTATGCAACTTTAGAATTTTTTTTTTCATGTTGCAAGATATTGTAACTTTCATTTAAAGTATTCCAATTAGCTGGTGATGACAATATCTGAATATGTTTAGATTGGCCATTGTCTAAATTTTACATTGCAGCTTTGCTTTTAAGTCACCTTATTAATGTCCTTTAGATTAATTTATTAATTTTCTCTCACTGTGAATCCATTTGAATGGTTGACTTGTTGCAGCACTATGTTTCGCTATGTTTAGCAGTTTGGTGGCTATGCTTACCAGATTAAAGGAACAAACACAATAGTCAGACTGAATTTAATATATGTGCCTATGCTATTTTCTTGTTTTTCAGCCAGACCTTAATTGAATCCTTTTTCCATTTTTTTTAAAACACCAATGATCTTTGTTTGATGCAACAAGTGCATACAATGAATGTATTGTTTATACTACGTGTAGCCTTATACTGGATACTAGGGATATTTTAGTGAAAAACACATCTCTTCACCAAGGAAATAACTATGAGACCCCCTTCAGAATTATTTTAGTTATTGGCCAGGGAGGGATTAAAATTCTAACTTGTAACATTTAGAGGATGATTCCATTAATAAGGCTGAAGAAATGAAGAAAAAATTTAGAGAAATACAAACTAAAATATAACAGTAAGGGCGCAGCAGCACTCAGTAGAGTGGTAACAGCACAAAAGATAAACTAGGAGAATAATGAAACTAAAACTGAAAGGCTGTTAGAAAAATACCTGACAATGCTGGCACAAATATTAGCATCCATAGAGATTTATAAATATCTGAATTACTGAAGCCAGCCTAAATTTTTTTTTATTAGAGAAGCTATAAATTTACAGAACATTCATGTATAAAATGCAGGTCTCCATATACCACCCCACCACCAATTGTTTGCATTGTGGAACATTTGTTGCAATCGATGGTGGAAACATTTTTATAATTGTATTATTAATTAAAGTCTATGGTTTAACTTACCATTCACTGTGTAGTGTAGTTCCATATATGTTTTTAAAATTCTCTTTTGTTGCCATATATACAATCTAACATTTTCCCTATAAATCATATTCTGATGTATTTTTCAGTGCTGTTAATTACACTCACAATTTTGTGCTGCTGACCCCACCATCCATTATGAAAATATATCCTTCATTCCAAATAGGAATCCTGTGCTTTTGAAGCCTGCCTTATTTATTTTTAAGTTTAAATTCATATCTAGAATTTTTAAGTTTTATTTTAGAAATTTTAGCTTAATGGTTTGATTTTTCTGATAGTTGATGCATCTTCCATTAATTGGCTTTTTCTTAATAAAGCTTTTAAATGAGCACTCATACTCTTTGTAGTTGTTTGTGTTCCTGTCTTCCTCACTAGATTGTCAGTCTTCTGAGGGCAGATTCAAGGCTTTTCCACCTGTTAAAAACCAGCACATTGCCTGGCAGCTTGTATGATATTATTGAAAGTTGGATGAATGAGTAGAGGAATGGAAGGATTGGTTGATGCATACATAGGTTAGGAATGTCCCAGTATGGCGACGCACTTCTGAAATATACAATGCATATGAGAACATTTTTAGTTCTCCAGAAGTTATCAATGGGCTGGTCTGTGGAAACCAAACCGTTTCTGATAGTATTAAATATGGTGCTGGTTATAAGGAAACCCTTATGTATTTTATCATAGTTCTATATCATAGTTACATATTATTCCCGTTTCATAAAGCACTAACTCATAGACACAGGTGAAATGACTGCTGGCAAAAAATTAATTTCAACCCTAATTGCTTATGTTTCTAGGGAACCTGTTTTAGCAATATATCCACGAATGTTTCCTGTTGATAAGAACACGCATGCTCATCATTTGACTTACTCCATGCGGGAAAAAGAAGGAAAAAACCTTTTAAATATTCTGATTGTCCACAATGTTCTGTTACCTCTGTGATGGAGGATGGGTCCCCAGACTCATAGAGGGTGGTGTAAGTGTGGAGCCTGGAAAGGAACCCCTCCCCATCACTGTCCCCCATGGAACATGTTGGGAACTGAATTCAACACACCAGGTTCTCTCCAGGTCTGGCCAATAACAGAATGATATTATGTGCTTCATTAACCTCTTCTGACCTTCATATATATGTGATGCTGCCACCAAATTTTACTCATGCGTTTCACTCTTTTCTTCTCTCCTGTGCCTCCCCCACTGTTCTCTGATCTTAAAGTGCTTTTCCTTAGTGCAATCTCACAATGTCTAGAAACTACCCATGTAAACATCTTCAAGTTCTGTTTAATTTTCTCAGCTAGGAAAAATCTCTTTCCCATGGCCCTTTGTAATTCTAACGATTGATAATTATCGCTTTCAGTTTTGCAGATTTCTGGAAACTTTCATTTCAGTTTCCATCACTGGGTTGAAAGGCTAACATTAAGATTTTAGTCATGTAAGGTAGCTGAGGGCAGTATTTCAATGTAACTTGGTATTTATTGAAATGCGTTAGATTGCCTATTATCAAGTTATTTACAGTTTCTGCATGATTTGGTGTCTCTAACATTATGCTACTCTCACTTTCACTCTCCCCACTCTAGCCACGTTGATGTTCTTTCAGCTTATCTATTAATAATATGCCATTATCCTTCCTGCCTCCTGGACATAGACAGGCCATGCCACACACCCTGCCTAGAAATTCTCTCACTAGCTGATTTCTATTCTTCGTTTATTCTCAATTCAATTTCTAACTGCCTCATCAAGTCTTGGCCAGAACTACCCTCCCCCAACTAAGAACACCTTTCCTGACATTCTCTTTCTTTCACTTTATTCTTGGTTTTGTTAGCATTTGCTTACAAATTGTATTTATATGTCTATGTGTGTGTTAATTTGTATAATGCAAATAAATCCCTGGGTCCATATGCCCTCTCTAGGTAGGGAATGATGTTAAAAGAAATATAACCAAAATCAAATTTAAAAGGATTATTTATCTTCGTTTATTGAAAAACATTGTTAGGGATCCAGTTTTTAACCCACAGCAACGCTCCTTGCAATCTCGTCTCTGCAGTGCCTTATTTTTCCAGATGGCAGATTCAGCATCTCTCACTTACCAGACACCCCAACCTCGTCTTCACCCAGCCCTCAGAGCTCTGCCATATTTCTGATCACTCAGTTCTATAATATGTAGAACCTTGCCTCTCAGACTTTTGTTTGTTTCTTTTCTGCTTTGCCTCTTGGATTTCCTCTAACAAAGAGCTCTGGTACTGCTAAGAGGGATTCTTCCTCTTTTTCCTCTTTGCTCTTGTGTTTCCTTAACCAGGGGCTTTTTGCCTGCTTAGCCTGGCCATTATTCTGGTTCTATGATAGAATCAGATGGGGCCATGGCTCTGAAAGAATTTCAATGGGGAGAAAGTGCTTAGCATGTGGTGTGAGGAAGGAGCTGCAGAGAAAGGGAGATGTCTGGGAATGTTCTCAGGCCATTAGGTAATCCTCATACTTTTTTTTGCCAGACATTGCAGTTAAACTGTGAGTTCCTTGAGGTCCGGGAGCCCGTCTGTTTATTCATTGACACATGCCCTAGCATGGTGCTTGACCCATAGTAGGCGCTCAAAGTTCTCACTTGTGTGCATGAAGGAAGGAATTATTTTGGATCAATTAGATCATGAATAAATGTAGTACTAAATGGGTAACACTAGAGGGAGATCAGAGAAGGACCGAAGCAACTGTGTATTAAAGAAATCACGATTCAGCTGTGTTCGCTGTGATGGAAATGTTATGTCTCTCTCTCATATATATATATATGTATGAGAGAATTGGAATCTGAATTGAATCTGACACAAATATTTCTGTTTTTAATAAGGATTATGATTGTTCTTATCACCTGCAGGAAACATGTAGGAATGCTGAGATATTTTAAGAAGATAAATACATATTTGACTAGAAAGCTCATTAACCAGATTGGTTAGAGTTAAAACCACTAATAGTGATCTGAAGCCATGAGTGGCAGGTGCATGAAGAAATGGTGAGGAGAAGATGTGCTTGGAAGGAAATCGTGTAGCATATCAGAAAGCTGTATGTATTAAATAAAAGGATCCGTTAACATTTTAAAAAATAAATTCATAAAATATAAGTAAAAAATATTACTTAATTATAAGAATGAAGTTAATGAAGAGCTCTGGAGACAGACTGCCTATGCCTGAAACCAGGTTTCCAGATATCTGTTTGGCCTTGAACAATGACCATTCTAGGTCTTGTTTCTTTATCTGTAAAATGGGTATAAAAATTGTGTTTATTTCGTAGGGATTTGGTGAGGAGTAAATGAGAGACAGCACATAAAGTACTTAACGCAGGGGCTGACACATACCATAGCACATGTCCTAGGTGGTATTAGAGAGAGGCTTTTATGTTAATGCACCAAATTTACTAATATTTTCCTGCTTCACCCATTTCCTCTCTATGAACTCCCTTTTAACGATTGTGTTATGCTAGAAATTTTTTTCTTGGATTGTTCCTCAAAATGTGTAGGACCTTGAATGTTTTGGGGGGAGGAGTACTCTTCCATTATTCCTGTAATCCCACTGCATGTTGGTTTCTGGGGAAATAGAAATATAAGGCTACAGCAGTAGTTTATGAACAATTGTAGAGAGCAGCATGGTTTATGAATAAGCATAGAGAGCAGCAGTGCACTAAGGAATACATCAAATTTGTGTGGAAAGATGCTGATGCAAGTGTTCTATGTTGAGATTTTGTATGCATTTTAAGTTTCAGCTGCATTTTCATTGCAGTTTTTAGCAAAGCCTCCTTTTTATATTTGCTTTACTCTTGTGGGATCTCAAAGAGTCTCTGATAGAACCCATAGCCAAGAGCTATCCTGACAGAGAAGTGACCTTGAGGCAGAAGAGAGGAGAAAAGTTGAGTGAGTAAGGCAGGTAGGAGGATTAAAAATGGGAGCTTTTGCCTTTTCTTTCACCTTGACTCTATTAGAGAGTTCTTCTTCCTCCAGATAGTAAAGGTCTGCTGGAAGTACATTTCTAGATGCTTCAATAAAAAATTAAGTTGACTCATTTTAATAAAAAAGATAATAGGCAAGTCCTCAGTGAGCACAATAACTATAATGTTTTAAAAGATGAATTCTTATGTGAACTTTAAAAATTAAAAATATCCATTAGATATCACATGTATCATTTTGAAAATAATGTCTTCTTTCTAAATTTAAAAGAAGTATTATTGCAAGATGTAAGAGTCCATATACTTTAGCTATCCATAAGTGAGTGTAAATCACCATACAAAATAAAGAGATTTAGGGATAGTAATATAGCATTCTGCTCTCAGAGACCTAGGTGGTAGACCTTGTCTATTGCTTTCACTTACATTAAATCACAAACAAGAGACAAAAGGACCTTTAAAAAGGTACCTATTCAATAAATCACATTAATCATTTAAGAAAGTTCTAGGTTGGAACTCACACTGAAATAAATTAGAAAGGAATTAATTTGGAACTACTAGAAAAATGACATGTAGCTGTATTGGATTCCATTCAATTTAAAATCAGAACAACTTTTATGTTTTACCATCTGCCTCACCAAGAATCTTATAAAATTTGAATACTATAATCTTTAGAGATTCACATATGAGGAAAGCTTTATTAATGCCATTTGAAGAACATAAAATCAGAATAAATAATGTTGGTGCTTTACCAGGAATAGAGTTAGTAATTGGTAATTACTGAAAAGATAAATAAAATGTGTCGTATTATGAACTCAAATTTATCCTTTTAAATGTCTTCCCTCCATAAAACTTCGCAGTTGCCCTGCAAATTGTCTCCTATCCCATGTAATAGATGAGCAAACTGAGCCTTAGTGAAGTAACTGGGTCATAATCATCCAACCTGCCAACTGAGCAGAACTGGAGTTGAAATCCATGACTCTTAACTGTTACTTTTAGGAAACACACTTTCCTTACCAAACAAAATAGGCAAAAATAATTCACCAAAAAAACATGAAATAGAAATAATCTCTCTGCCAAATTTTCATACTTTAGTTATATTTGAAGGTGAGTTAGATATAAGGCAGGTGACATGGTGATAATGTAGATCATTCACTTTTGACACATACACATGCATGAACATGCATGTTATAATGTTTTTAACCAATTGCAAGTTTTATTTAATGAATATGAGCATTTTAGTATTTTAATTGTTCATTTAGTTGATTTTCCTGAAGCTCCTCTAGACACAAACTATACCTTATTCATCACTGTAGTCTTATGCTTTGCACATTGCCTGCTCAACGAAGTGATGAATGCCCACAGGAGAAAGGAATCTTCAAGGAGGGAAAAAAAGAAAAGAGAGAAGGGGCTGTTGCCAGAAAAATAGAATAATATACATGAATCAAAGTTTTGCTTGGGCTGATCATTTTAAGAAAAAAAGAAGATTCCCTAGGAGCAAAATTGTTGGGTTGCAGAAACTAATGAGATATATCTAGCTGTTATCTGTTTAAATTTGACAGATGACTACCTTCCCTTTTAAGAATACTAATTCGTTCATTTATTAGCAAGTGCTATGATTGGGGTAAAATGTAAAGTAAGACATGGTCCTCTCTGTATTATGTTCACAGGAGTTACCAAGCAAATGAATGATTGGAATATAAAGTAATAGGTGCTAAGATAACTCCTACACAAGGTACAGTGAAACCCAGAGAAAGGAGAACCATCTGTCAGGTGTTAGACAGTAGCTTAATTGGGCAAGGAGTAAGCAGGGGTAGGAGCTGCCAGCCCATTCTCCAATTACATTCTCAATTCCTCTTGTCAAATTGTGAGAAATATAAAGTAGACTGTCAAAACTGATACCTGCTTAATATTCTTGTTCCTGGTGGTAGATCCTACCTTACCATCTGAATGAGGAAAGAACCCAATTAGTTCTTGTATGAACTGCGTGTTGAAATTAAACAGGGACACGATTTGTAGAGAAGTAGTGAGGGTAAGGAGAGGAGGTCATTCCAAGACAAAGGCTCTAAAGCAAGAAAAAGCAGTGCACATTTCAAGCAGATATGCTTTTTGAGTAGTGAAAAATTGAGGTGAAAGGAAAAACAGGTAAAATTTACTGAAATGGTAAAGTAGTGTTTATGGCTTGGAAAGATGGGCACTTAATTAGGAAAACACTTAAATGGCAAGATGGCAGTTTGGACTCATTGTCTTAAGATTGCTAGTGTTCAATTAAATTTGATAGAGATATGAAAATAGTTGTTTTTAGCCTTTTCTGAAGATAGTAGGGTACATTTGCACGTCTTTGTAAATCTACATGATCTTTCTGTATTTGAAATTCTGCCTGTAAGGCATTGTGTTCTAGATAAATAAGTAATCACATCCAAATTTGCCCTCATTTCTGGATATGTTTGAGACATTTTAAAATTTATGTCCAATTGTTCCCTCTCTTTAACTGTTCACATACAGTTAGCCCACAGGCCCTGTATATGTTAACTTTTGATGTGTAAAAACCAAACTCATATTTGGTGGCACAATAAAAGGAAGGAATACTTCCCATCTCATTCTATGTATCAAGAATTGTCCTGATATGAAAAATAGACAAAAAGAATGATAAAACAAAACTATAGGCCAATCTCCCTTAAAAATATACACAATAAAATATTTGAGGAAATGCTAGGAAACCAAATTAAGAAGCATATAAAAAAGTTTGTACACCATGACCAAGTGATATTCATCCCAGGAATGCAAAGTTGGTTCTACATAGTAAAACCAATCAAAGTAATATCTCATATTAATAAAGAATAAAAACTGTGTGATAATGCTAATAGAAACAGGAAAAGCATTGGACAAAACCTAGAACCCTTTTGTGCTGGTTTGAAACTCTTATGTACCCCAGAAAAGGCCATAGTCTTTTAATCCATCCCTGTGGGGGCAGACCTACTGCAGTTGGGATCTTTTGATTAGGTTATTTCAACTGAGATGTAACCCAGCCTGCTAAAGGTGGGTCTTAATCCTTTACTAGAGTCCTTTATGAGAGGATAAAAAGCCAAGACATTTGGAGAGAGCCTAGGGAAAAATGCACTGGAGATGCTAAGAGAGGACCCACAGACTCTCAGAGAGAAAGCCACTGGAATCAGAAGCTGAAAACGATGGAGCCCAGGAAAGAAGGACCAGCAGATGTTGCCATGTAACTTCCTATGTAAAAGAGGAACCCAGATGCCAGCAGCCTTTCCCAGAGAAGGTATCTTCCTCTTGGTGCCTTAATTTGGACATTTTTATGGCCTTAGAACTAAGATAACATCTATGAAAAATATAGCTAATAACTAATTTAATGATGCAAGACTGAAAACTTGCCTCCTAATATTGTCCATTTTCCCCAATTCTATACAACATTGAGCTAGAGGTTTTAGCAATGTCAATTAGGCAGAAAATGAAACAGTAGGCATCTACTTTGGAAAGGAGAAAGTAAAACTATCTCTATTCTTATAGGACACGATCATGAGAATCCGAAGGAAATGAAAAAATATTAGATCTAGTAAATGAGTTCAGCAAATACAAGATCAGTATATAAAAATAAATTGTAAAGTAGCAATGAACAACCTGAAAATGAATTTAACAAAAATAATTCCATTTACAATAGCTATATAAAGAATAAAATGCCTAGGAATATGTTTAACAAAATAAGTACAAGATAATGTGCACTGAAAATTACAAATCATTTTTTTTCTTTCTTTTTTTTTTTTTGCACGTGCAGGCACTGGGAATCGAACCCAGGTCTCTGGCATGGCAGGTGATAACTCTGCCTGCTGAGCCACCATGGCCCTCCCTACAAATCATTTTTTGAAAGACATTAAATAAGAGCTACATAAATGGAAAGACATACCATGCTTGTGTATAGGAAGACAATATTCTTAGGATAGCAATGCTTCCCAAACTTATCTATAGATCCAGTACAAATCCTATCAATGTCTGTGCAGTAAAAAGTTGCAGGTCTAAATATTCAAAGCCCGTGCATTCCAAAGAGAGGTCTGAACACACCTGAACCTGGGATATTACATTTAAGCCCTTGGGATATATTGTCTGATAAGTGTCATTTTTTTAAAACCTTGAATCTTGGATCATATCAGCTACTAATGTTACAGTGGGGATGTTGGGCCATGTGGTATCATTTTGACTTCCAGAGGGGCTGGAGGTTGTGTAAATAAGTCAATAATGCAAGTAGTCAACTTGGCCTATATGACTTCTACATTTCTGTTGGAGGGTATATACTCAAGAGATTTGAAAACATAAATTTACATACAAGATGTGAAAACATTTCATAACAGCACTATTTATAATACCCCAAAGAGAAAACAACCCAGATGCTCATCAGTTCCAATGAATATACATAATGTGGTATATCTTTGTAGAGGAATGTTATTAAACCATAAAAAGAACTGAAAAACTGATACATGCTACAACACAAATGAACCTTGAAAATATTATGCTTAGTGAAAGAAGCAACATCCAAAAGTCCACATGTGGTATGATTCCATCTATGAAAAATGTATGGAATAGGAAAATACAAGAAAAACAGAGAATAGGTTAGTGCTTTCCAGAGGCATTTGGGTTTTTCCAAGCTACCTTATCTATCACTACCTGCTCTATACTGGACAGTCTATCATTCTAAAAGTAAAACATGCACTTACTCCTTGTCTGACTTGTGTATGCAGTTTTGCAATGTGAATGTCCTTATCCGTCTTCCTAGTGCAGTTCCTAAGTAGTCCCTTAAATTCCTAATTAGGATGAATCATCCCATCTTCAGAGTTTCTGTAGCACTGCCTAAGGCACATTTACTTAGCATAAATAGTTGTAGTTTGCACTTAACTAATGGCTTTCAGGTCTGCTTTCCTTCTTGCAGGAAACTAGAAGTTGCTTGAGGATGGGACCCATGCATTATCATTCATCATCTTATCCAATTAGGTCTTAGAGAAAGATTTTGCTCTTTTGATAGCTCTTTGTTAAATTGAAAATTTGAAGAGTAAAATTTTCAAATGAAAATTGGATTTGTATTATGCATTAGGAAGAAAACTTGAACACTTTTCCTAAAAAACAAAACCAGAAGCAGTGGTTCAGAAGCAGAAGAAAATTTTGAACTAGTTGCAGCCATTTTACTGTGGGGCTTCTAATCTTCACTGTTACAGTATGTATTTTGAAACTCAAACAAGCTCTGGATGGAATCAGCTCCATTTTCTCTTTTAAGTCCATCACAGCCACTGGTGGTGGGTCTTGGGATGGCAATAACTTGAGTACTGAAGCATGGGCAGCAGTCTCTTTCCCTTGTTCGTGTATGACCAGTCTCTCAGAAAATTAAGCTGAAGATTCTTCTCTTTGCTTCTGCAGACATGTGTGATTCTAGGAAACTAAGCCATTTCTTACGTAGGGTATGAAATCCTTATTTATTGCTTTAAGTAGATTAAATAATATATTATTTTAGGAATTATTCATTGTTTTGAGAAATGTATTCATTACTAGCTCAATTTATAAATTATGTAATTATATAGTAAATATAATTTATCTTATTATAGATTAATTGTATGTGGAAAGATAAAATATCAGAACATGAAGTATTCATCTTAAAGTGAACTTGTTAAAAAACACCACTATTGTGCCTTGATTGTATGTAATATATAAACCGTTTTATTAATGTATTGCTTAAATAGCCATATGCTAGGTTGTGAGGATTTGAGATAAATAAGACAAAGTTTGTATTCATAGTTCGTAGTTTAGTGGAGGAAAAATAAGAAATCTAAAATGTTTAACATGTAAAAAGAGCCATGTATCAGCTACAAATGGAGAAAGCTAATTAAATACAGGGAATATATACCTCCCTCTTTGCATCTTTCTTAGCATATATCATCTTCCTCCTCTTTGTGTACATGTGGTATCTCACTGCTAGAATTTATTTCTAGAGCTTTGTTTCTTGGATTGACATACTCTCCCTGGTCATCTTACCCACACCCATTGTCCATTGTCAATCCAGGTGTCCCTTCCAAGAGCGTTGGAGATCCAAATAGCTCACTGCCTACTGAAACACCTCCCTGAAAGCTCGAGAGACAACAGACCATCGCTGAAATTGAGCTCATCCTGATGTCTGCAGCCTTTAATCTGCTCCTCAAATTGGGCAAGGAAGGCAATGATTCTTGTCTTCTGCACTCCTCCAAACCAGTACCAATGAGTCCATCCAAAATTCTATAAAATCTACTTCCTAAATAGGTTTTGAAGCTTTCTAATATCCTCCTTTTTACTGTATTTATAAAATTTGAAACAGAGTACATGCAGAAAAATGCTTAATTTTCCCCCTTTTGAAATTCATATTAACTTATAATGTTCCTGATATGCTGTTATGTGTTGTCTTTCATTTAATATTATGTTTTTAAGATTCATCCATATTATTGTATAGCTTCATTCATTTCATTAACTTTTCTTATTGAATATATATATTTGCTGAAAATATCAGAATTTATCCATTCCACTGTTGGGGGATATTTGAGCTGCTTCTCCCTTGAGCAATTATAAACAATTTTGCTATGAATATACTGATACAGTGTTCTGGTGTCCTTGGACACACATTTCTGAGGATTAGAATTGCTTAGTGCTGGGGTCTCCTTATTTTCAGGTTTAATGATAATCCCAAACATATGTTACCTGGTTTTGCAGCAATTCAGGGACAGGACATTTTTTAGTAACTACTATGTATAACTTTTTTTTTTATTGTGAACATTACCTGGACTTATCATCCCCAAAGAATAGCTTGTCTTTTCCGCAAACTGGTTCCTTGATCCTCCATTTTCTGATTCCATTGGTTGCCCCACCAAACAGCAAGCACTTGGAGACTCAGTGGCCAATATTTTTTCCTTCTCTCTCATTGTATTATACTTCCCAATCCTGTCAACTCAAAGTCATTTACTTCCTGAGAATGCATCCAATCTAATCTGCTCTGTCCCCACTACTACCACACTGTTTCATGCCCTTAACATGTCTATCTTGGAATACCATGTATTTTAAATTTATTTCCCTGTTTCCCATCTTGTCTCTTAAATCTGTCCTTCACAGTCTCAAGATTTACTTCTTCTGTTTAAAATCTGCTAACTACTCCCCATCTGTTACAACAGATTTCTTAATTTTGTGGGTCAGGGACTCCATTGAACATCCCATGAAAAGCTATGGTTCCTCTTCTGAGAATCTGTGAGAATCTGTGAATTCCAGGTTAAGTAAACGTGGCCTAGTCAATGAAGCTCTGTAATACCATAGGAGATATGTCCTTTGCAATTTGCCCTTCTGTCTCTACAAGCTCAATTCTAGTCATTTCATATCTGCATTCCAATGTCCCAGATACCAAGTGGTTTACAGCAGCAGTAATGCACTGTGTCTGGTTGGAGTTGTCTTTTACTGGGTGCAGTCTGTGTATACCCTTCTTTCCTAAACTACATGCAGCTCCTCTGTGCTCCCATAATGCCATGTTTATAGCTTACCTTTACATTTACTATATTGCATTGTAATTGCCTGTTTACCATTCTAGGGAAAAACATTATGGGCAATGACTGTTTCTTATTTGTGTGGATGCATGTGCCTTACTATGATAGCCTGAAATTAATGGCCCTTCAATGAATGAATGTAAAAGTAACTAATACTTCTGAATAACCTTATTTTTACACACTGGGAAACCTTTCTTTTTCTGCATCTATTGATGATGGATTAGGAACTCTGCCACTTTTTATGATACTTCAAAAAGTGGATGTAATTTTTATTTAGTAAAATGCACAAATCTTTTGATACAGCTCAATAAATCTCCACATATCTGTATATATATTCATATACATGTAACCACCAGAGAGATCAAAATGGTGAAGAGTTCTATCATTTTAGGAAGTTCTATTATGCTCCTTTCTCATCAATAGTCCACTTATTTTTTACTTTCTATCATAATTAGTTTTGACCATTCTTGAACTTACATATAAATGGACACTGTGCTGGTTTGAAAGGATGTATGCCCCCTAGAAAAGCCATGTTTGAATCTAAATCCCATTTCATAAAGGCAGAATAATCCCTATTCAATACTGTATGTTTGAAACTGTAATCAGATCATCTCCCTGGAGATGTGACTTAATAAGAGTGGTTGTTAAACTGAATTAGGTGACGACACATCTCCACCCATTTGGGTGGGCCTTGATAAGTTTCTGGAGTCCTATAAAAGAAGAAACATTTTGGAGAATGAAAGAGATTCAGAGAGAGCAGAGAATGCTGCAGCAGCAGAGAGTCTGCTAGCCAGTGCTTTGGAGATGAAGAAGGAAAATGCCTCCCGGGGAGCTTCATGAAACAGGAAACCAGTAGAGAAAGCTACCAGATGATGCCGTGTTCGCCATGTGCCTTTCCAGCCGAGAGAGAAGCTCTGACTGTTTTCACCATGTGCCTTCTCACTTGAGAGAGAAACCCTGAACTTCATAGGCCTTTCTGAACTCAGGTATCTGTCCCTGGATGCCTTTGATTGAACATTTCTTTAGACTTACTTTAATTGGGACATTTTTTCGGCCTTAGAACTGTAAACTAGCAACTTATTAAATTCCTCTTTTTAAAAGCCATTCGTTTCTGGTATATTGCATTCTGGCAGCTAGCAAACTAGAACAGACAGTCATAGGTTTATTGGAAACTTTTATTTCTGTGGTATTTCTTCATACCATCACACTGTAACCTACCTTAAGTCATTTAATTACCATCTCCATATTGGGGTCTGGAAATTTCTATCAGTAGCCTCTGTTCTCTGAGAATAACTCCTATAATACTAACCGTTTAAAAATGATAGCTAGTAGGCATAAAAATTAGATTTAAAATAGAAGAAAAAAGGCTATTAAAATCGCTATAACATTGTGAACATAATGAATAGGGCTGAATTACATATTTAAATGTGGTCAGTGGAAAAATTTTAGATTGTAGATGTTAAGAGAATTAAAATTAAAAAGCAAATGAAGGGCAGGCCACCTGTGTTCATAGGACCATACAATACAGACAGGGAACTCTAGTAAACCAGCGACTATGGTTAATGGTACAATTATAATACAATTCTTCTAGCAGTTGTAACAAATGTACCATACTAGATCAAGGTGTTAATAATAGGGGGTGTATTGGCACTCTCGTATTTTCTGCTTGATTTTCCTATAAACCTACAACCTCTCTAAAAAAAGAAAAATTGCTACAGTTTGGGTACTTCACAAGAGTCTAAAACTGTATTCTTTTCTATCCCCTTAAACATATAAAAATATCTCTCTCTTCCCTCTATAAAGTCTTTCATGCTATCTGTAAATCTTTAAGCTTCCCATCTCTTTACATTTATGTTTGACTGGCTCTGCACTTTGTGATGAATAGTGTTGGGTGTAAAGGTAACCACCATTACATTAGCTTCATATTAGCATTTTGAGAGAAAGCCAACATAGAGCATAGGTAAACTGTAGCAATATGCAGAATTAGGAGGTACTTTGATAATGAGTCAGTGCAGCTAAAGGGGTGGGGAAGGCAGAGATAGGGAGGGGGCTCGCTGCCGCCCTCTCTGACTCTCAGTGCTGATATTCTGGTCACTCTTTAGGCACCTTCTTTCCTTCTTCACCGGTTTACCTTCTCATTTTGTCTTTCTTCTCTATAATATTTAAGGTCTTCCCTCTCCCTCTCTATACTATTTAAGGTTGAAGACAAACAAGAAAAATGACATTGGTGGAGGAGTGAGGAATTGAGTAAAGGATGTTTCAGACAAAAGGAAAAGTATGTGCTAATGCAGGGTAAGATAGCTTGCTCAGGAATAAAAAAAAAAAAGCTTAACCATTGAGCAGTTATTAAGGACATGATGGCCTTAGCAGCCCAAGTGTGTTGGAGTGAATTATGCTACCCCGTGGCTGTATAACCTAGGTGCAGTCATACATACCTAGAGTAACACTGTCCATTGCTTATTCACTGTTAAGATATGCGAACTCTTGTTCAGACAAACTTTTGCAAGGCGAAGTGGCATCTGAAAATGGGCAAGTCTCCTATATATATATTTGTAACACATATGTTGGAGATATTTCAAAGTGGATGTTAACATTCAGTGAAAAAATTTGCAAATGTCTTACAAATTCCCTTTCATAGATATCCAATTTAACTGGTGCTCATTGGAGCTCAAGGCATTTCATTTCAATTAGGGGGAAAAAATCACAAAGAGAATGCATGTAACCAGATGACCTTAAAGAATAACTAGAGCATCCCATACAATATATGTGTTTATATATGTGTGAGTGTGTGCATAGACATATGTGTGTGTATATCAAAGCACGTATTTGTATATGTTGTTGCATTAGTCTGTATTGCATTACATAAAAGTAACTCTCAGTTTTTTTGTGGGACAATTTTAATAATTGTATTTTGCTCTACTTTATATTGATGTTCTATGAAAATGTCAATATAAATAGAGATGGGTGTTGCTATGCTTTGGTGTTACATATGTACATTTAGGCACCAAAGCATTGCCTACCTATTTTAGCACCCTTACTGAACTGATGACACAGAGAGTGCAGCCCACAATAATCCTTACTCTCTTTCTAGCCATGGTTACCTGTATTGTAACTTCCCCTCTTTGCCCCACAAATTGTCCACATCTAAACTGTCCATCTGTTCTCATAGTTGATTTGTGAATCTGTTTGAAAGTGGGGAAAGCTGGGGTCCTGTTGGAGTCTTGGATCTGGTAGCTAGCAGATTAATAAGCTGATTTAAATCAAGGCCTTCCTTCATTGTAGGCAGACTGAGGAAGGACATTAGAGAATCAGGGATCAAAAAGGCAAGGCAGGTTTGAGCCTACTCCTAGAGACACCTGGTAGTTTACTGATGAGAATGATTTTGTTACACAAGAGTTGAGTTTATCTATGACCTTTTTTTCTTGACAAGTCAGATCTTTCCTATTCTGGAGCCTTCAGAAAAATACCCCTTAAAGAAGCAAAACTCATTAGACCGGACACTTGTTCCCAGAAGATCTTGACCTGTCTAGCCAGAAGCATTCAATATTTGTGACAGATAATAAAATAATAGCTATTCTGTGTAGATCACCAATGGGTTGAGATCCCTAAAGAAACATGTATTTGTTCTATTGAAGTCTAGTATTTTGTGCTGGTTTGAAATGATGTATGTACCCTAGAAAAGCCATGTTTTATCCTAATCCCATTTTGTAAAGGCAGCTGTTTCTTCTAATCCCTATTCAGTATTAAATGTTTGAAACTGTAATTAGATCATCTCCCTGGAGGTGTGATTTAATCAAAAGTGGTTGTTAAACTGCATTAGCTGGAGGCATGTCTCCACCCATTTGGTGGGTCTTGATTAGTTTCTGGAGTCTTATAAAAGAGGAAACATTTTGGAGAAAGAAGGAGATTCAGAAAGAGCAGAGCAGAACGACATAGCCATGAGAAGCAGAGTACAACAGCCAGCGACCTTTGGAGATGAAGAAGGAAAGTGCCTCTGGGGAAGCTTCATGAAACAGGAAGCCAGGAGAAGAAGTTAGCAGATGATGCCGTGTTCACTACGTGCCCTTCCAGATGAGAGAGAAACCCTGACCGTGTTCACCATGTGCCTTTCCAGATGGGAGAGAAACTCTGACTGTGTTTGCCATGTGCCCTTCCACTTGAGAGAGAAACCCTGAACTTCATCAGCCTTCTTGAACAAAGATATCTTTCCCTGGATGCCTTTGATTGGACATTTCTATAGACTTGTTTTAATTGGGACATTTTCTCAGCCTTAGAACTATAAATTAGCAACTTATTAAATTCCCCCTTTTTAAAAGCCATTCCATTTCTGATATATTGCATTCCAGCAGATAGAAAACTAAAGCCTCAACCTATTCCAAGTGCAGAAGCAAGATTGCTCCTGTCATGAGCTTGAATTAGCATTATGTTTTTTTTTTTATTTGTGATGTATATCCTCCTTTGGAATTCTCATCCTAAAATAAAATATGTATGCAACATACCTAAACTGGTATTATTTGAAAACTTGAGTTTTAATTCCGTCATTTAATAAAATGTAAAAAAAATGCAGGAACAAGAAATTGTCTAAGAAGAACCAGGCACGATGAATGTGTGGGATGTACATACTACAAATAGGAGTTTAACAGAACCATGAAATAGTATAGTATCTTACCTGGGAGCTTTATGTAAAACATGTTAAAGGACAGTTAATAATAATTAAGCGCATGCTTTTTAAATGACTGTCTTTCATTAGAATCATTCTTGTTCCTTAAATTGGCAGGGAAATAATTTAGCCTTTAAAAAATCTGGTGTCTGATGCTAACATTTAGAAGAAAAAAAAATCATGTGTTTTTTATTGGATATAGTATGACTAGTAAGCAGCTGCTTGGTTGTTAAAGAAGAAAAAGGAGTTTCTTCATTATTCAAAATTGCTTTTGAAATGTTGTGTCACATATTCAGCTAGAACAATAATTCATTGTAAGAATACAGAAAAATAATAAAATACTCGTGCTTTATTAGTTTGTGAGTTTCTAGCAGTGACCTACAATGCTTTCTTGCAAATTCATGGATTTACTTTCGTATTTAATGACCATATTCTGCAAAATGGGTAAATTGTTTACAATATATCTATCCCATTCTAATTCTTCTCTTGCATCTATTACCAATCTTAGTATTATATTTAACATGTAGAATGGAAAGAATCCCAAAATGATCAACATGGGAATGCATGTGATGTCATAATACTGACTTGAATTTCTTTGGGCTGGGCATAGATCAGGAGATTTTCATCAATTTAGATGTGTTTCTTTCTCCTTTATAGAGGAAGCCAGTCTAATAGAGATGCAATTGTTTTCCTTCAGTATTAATGCCTGCATTAAAAACTAATTTTCATTTGATAATGATGAAAAATATAAAGATGTGATTCTATGTGGTTAAGTGTTGCTCTTCTGATGTTTTGATCCACAAATAGATGGTGTCCATATGGGGAAAAAACATGAGAGGACCTCATAATCTTGTAGGGAAAATTATATGTACATACAGCTCATTCATAGGAAGTAGATTCTTTATCTTTTAATTAATCTAAGAATTATTTTCTCAGAATAGTCTCCTTTTACCTTTAAAATGCTTTGGATGTGCTGTTTTAGTGGTGTCCTCTTTTGTAATTCCTAGCATACTACCTGTCTTAGCAAGATTAGTTGTCCATGCTTCACCAGTTGTATAAGCACTTCAAGGGCAGGGTTGGAGCCATATTTCCCATTGTATCTCTAGTAGCAAGAAACAATGACTAAATAGTTATGGAATAAATGAGTAAATTAATAATAAATTTTGATATTGAGCCCCTGGTGTATGGGAAAGATGAGTTACTTTTATAAGGGTTTTTAGAAGAGGAGGGTTAAATTATTTTAGAAATGAACTTAGGGGCTCAAATCAATAGTATTTCCAACAACATGGTTTCCTTGTAAAACTTCACCATGTTTCTATGTTATATGCATTTCTTCTTCCTTTTAAAGAGTGAATGGTGTCAAAGAACACAAATTATCTTAAGAATTTTGAGTGTCTACTATATGGAGACACATTTTGCAGAAAACTAAGAAATTCAATTATTCAGTGAAAGTATGCAAACACCATAGGGGTGGGAATACCGAGATGGCTAGTATCTTCCCCAAAGAGACCCTGGAAGGCATACCCATAAACTCATAATTACTATATGTATATTTGAAGACTTTTGTTGAACTGAGAGAAGCCTGCTCTCTAGAGGATAACAGACCTATATTTGTTTCTTATACTAGTATTGGAACATTACAAAACATTGTAAAATTTTAAATAATCGATGCTATATTTCTTACATATAAAGGCTGTGTCTTAAACATGTTTTTATTCCTGAGAGCACCTAAAATGGTGACATGCATGACAATATTTCTTAACAATTAATTGTGAAATGAAGAATGAGGATTCAGCATTACTGATGAAGATACAAATCCTCATTCTCATTCTTGGGGAAACTAGGGTCAATAGCAGTCATTTGATATATAGCTAAATATTTTCCTTGTCAATGCTGCTAATGTTACTTTTACTGAGTACCTACAATATAAACTTAATTTTTATATAATTTTTTCTAATTTTCATAATATTCTTTTAGGGTAAGAGTTTTAACTCCCATATATAGATGAAGAAAGTAAGGTTCTAGGAAGTTAAATATGTTGCGTAAGTTGGCACTCTGATAATTTATAGAACCTGGATTTGAATTAGATCTGATCCATCTTGTTCTCCATTATACTACTAAATGGTTACAAAGATTATTTAGTGAAAATTTGAGTCATGGCTTTTTGTTGTGTAGATCTGAGTTCTAGAATCTTGTTCATTATTAAGAGAAGACGAGACCTAGCCTTCTATAGTGGAAGCATGTGCATGTTTAATATGCAGTTCATGTCACCTTTGCAATGCCCTCAAAATCTGAAACACAAATGCTGGACTATGTCAATTCATTCTCAGAGAAGATCATCAAAGAAAACTGTATCAATTTGAAAATAAAATCAATTTGCATTTATACGTGACTTAATGTGTCCTTCTTCTTTGGCTAACGTGGCTGTTGCATTATGCATGACTCTGATTTTAATTTTTGTTACAATAAACCCATGAAAACCAGATATATATTTTTTTAAATCCTAACTCAATGAGACTAACTTCACCTAGTTGTACTGTAAAATTCATTGTAGTCTGTAGAGGTAGTAGAATCCTAAATGTGTAAAGCTGTGCAAGCCCAAGGATTTTTTTTAATGACTAACTTAGGTTTTACATTCTGCATAGAAAGCCAAAAAATGTGAAAACGTGTTGTGGAATATAATGTAATTTTTTTCATTACGAGAGACTGATCAAACAATCTCTTGATGCTAAAAGGTGGTTATTTTGAGCTCCTGCTATCAATTTCCTATTCACACACAGCAACTGGTGGCAACTAAAAATAATCAGCTTTACCACCAGCTAAGAATCTGGTCACATTTGGCTCATAGACAATGCGCACAAATAAAATTTAGGATCCCTTATTCGGTTACTTCTTTCTAGCCCACTCATCAGCTTAGTTTGCTGCCATTTGAAAGCTATTGAAAAGCCATTAACAGGCAGGACCGGGAGAGCCGCAGTGCAGCACACCTCCGTGCAGCAGATTGTGGCTGCAAGTGCACTCCAATTACATCTGACTGTTCCGGGGACTGTGGCATCAGGAGCTGTGTCAATCAAGAGCGCTACAATAGCACGTGCAGCAGTGGAGGCTCAAGACCCCCCTCGAGAGGTTTATCTTAACTCTAGCTGCTGAATGAGAATGAGTTGGAAGCTTTTTGCAAGATCATGGAACAGAACCTTCGTTCAATAACGCAAACCCCAAGGCAAACTGTTACCTGAGTAAAGGCTCTAAATAATGCATTTCCTGGGGAGGACAGTTGTAGCAGACGAGAATGCCGGAACCTGTAGCAAGATTTCTCTCTGAGATGGAAAGATGTCTCACTATCATTTTATTAAGTGCTGTAAGTAAGCTTGATGTTTTACTCATGTGGTTATCTTTCTTGAAATATTATTTTATGCACATGTCAAAATTAAGGCAGGTCTTCTGGTATGCTATATCCAGATGAGTGGTGTAGAACAGTGACTTTGAATGATATTTCACACAATGAATATATATCCTCTTGAATTTAGGCTCTGAAATAATTCTGATGTGATCCAAATGCTAATAGGGTAGAAATCTTTAAAACTTTAGCTTTTCTTTTTTTTAAGGTAGAGCAACTAAAAAAAAAACAACTCATAAAAAGGAATTTTATAAGGATATTCTGGGTGTCAGTACATATTAATAAAGTGCATAAATAGTAGTTCATTGATATATGGCCAAGGTCATTTACTCTCAAGTTGTCAATGCTTAAACCTACATTCAATGTTTAACTTGTGAGCTTGATCTTTAGGGTTATCCTTTTCTATAAACTTTTGTCCTTGTGTTGGTCACCTTGCAGTGCTAAAAAACTCCAAGGACATCTGTACCAATGTGCTACACTGACGATCATATGGTGAAAAACAGTTTGTCTCTAGCTTTTCTGATGGGTTCTTCAAGCTTTTCTTTGATGCCTGAATTTTTTAGCAGGATTTTCTGAGCTAGGTAGTAGCTGCATCTAAACCTTCTTTAGTTGGTATTGTTGAAGAGGAAGACATATTTATAGCAAAAATGGCTTGCCAGACATACATGTTTTCCCTGTAGCACTTCTGAAAACTTCTGTATATATATATAATGGTCTTAAAGTGACAGATGACATTTGTTGAAAATGGTTTCCTTGTAGGATTAAGATTTGGTTGACAAAGGATATAATAATAAATTTAAGTAACATGTTAAAGAAACACGTGTTTCAAATGGATCATGAGTTTTACACTATATGGGACTGAAAAAAATAATGATTGTTAAGAAGGAGAAAATATTTACTTTTTTCCTTTGGTGAGGAATGTATATAGGGGTTAAAACTCCATGAATGATGAAATAAAAATGCCCTACTCCTAACCATAGCCAAAAGAGGCATGTTTATAGCATGCAGAACAATTTTAATGCCAAAAAAGAATTCACTTATCAGCTTGTAAGTTTGAAAATTAGCTCCTTAATTAATAAAAATTGGAGACAGAATATTTAAGGGTTATGAGGGTTTTTTTGGTTTGTTTGTTTTAATCCTTTAAAACTTAGTTGTTCTCTTGGTGAAATATACATTGAATATTCTTGACTGGGTTTTGTGTTGCCCCTAATGTTTTGCTGAGCTGCCTGAATGCCATGGTATTCTCCTTTCTGAGCCTCTGCAGAGGAAATGCCTAAACCCACTGCATCACTACTGAGAGGAACCTGGGTACTTGTTAGTAGAGTGAACACACCTGATGGAAAGCTGGTGCTTGGGCACAAGGGTGCTGAGTGGCATTGACTCGGGATATCCATTGACAAACAGCATGAGATTATCCCTTTCTCATCTCATATTACTTTTGTTTTATCTGAAAATTTTAATTTGAATTTGGAATTTCAGAAAATTAAAAGAAGTGATAATGTCTATTAAGTGGTGATTGCAATTTTTGCAATCCACCAGTGTAGGAAATGAAATAAAAATTATTGAATAGTGAAATGTTCCAAATAGTTGGTAAAAATGTGGATTGATAGCTCAAAGTAATTAGCAAATACTAAATATCCAGGTATGTTCTAAGCTTCTGTCACTGTATAGGTGGTGGAAAAGGAGTATGGATATTATCAGATGCTAAGTTCTCTGGTAAAAGAAATGTGCTAGAGAACCACAGAAATCATAATTCATTGAGTACTGAGCTAGCTAAGCAATGTTTCATAGGCAGAATAGGTTTGAGTTGAATCTCAAAGGAGAAGCAGAATTCAGAAGGATGTGAGGGTATTTATGATATCAGAAATGGTTATTGATAAGTTTCATAATTCATGGTTTAATAGTTTTTACTGATGCATAGGATTTCCTCATATCATGTTACTTTGTCCCCTATACTGGGTTGTGATCTATTTGTAAGGTTAATTGGCCCACATCCTGCACGTCTCATTCCTTCCTCATATAGCTTGTTTCTACCACATGCCTATCTTTTCTTTCTGACTCTGATTTTTCAGCACATGATGCCCACTTCCAAATTAGGCCCCAACAGGAAGTGGTTGAATTCCAGGGCAGGTCTGAAACCATGTGAGGATAGAATCACATGCGATCCTAGCGAGAGAGAGGGAGCATTGTGGCAGAATGTTGGGCAGCCAATAAGTGAGGGTTTGGAGAGTTATTAATGACTTGGGAAAATACTCATGATTTAATGTTAAAGAAATGAAGCAAATGATAAAAGTGTGTACTCAGTCTTGTCAGTCCAATAATCTGTGTATATATATATACAAAAAGGCCGAATTCCAAGCTCTAGCATTAATCTCTGACTTACGAAGCTATCAGTTATTTTTATTCTGTTTTATTAACTACTCTATATTTTTAAAATTGCCTTTACAATGGGCATGTTTTATTTTTAAGGTAAAAAAAGAAAAATTAAAGTCAGCGTAAGAGAGAAAATTCAGAGAAAGAAAATACTTAGATACATATCACCAAGGACATTCCTTTCTGGCTCTGTGGGAATTGACCTAACTCTACGTGGTCCATACATTTTATATAAAAATGTTAGAAACTAGAGTATAAAAATTTATTGTGGAAGCAAAATGTAGCAGAAATTTTGGAAATGCACAGAGAAAAGTGCCAATGTTTCAATATCTCTATAATCAAAAAGTGTATTTAGATAGATCTATAGTAGTATTATCTCTAAGACCTATAATTGCTGAGAGATTTCATGCAAATTTGGCCAGATCCCTCATCTGAGATGCAAATAGAAATGAGAAATGGAACCTGGAGGAGTAATGGGCTCACAGAATTTTAGTGCTGTGTGAAACTTTGGAAATCGATTTCCAGTTTGCTCTTAACAAGCTAGAGCAGTAGCATGAGATCTGCCCCATTAAAATGCTTTCACTCATTCCTTTGTAATAAAGTGTTGCAACTCCCAGGACTGACCTATTTTCCTCCTAGTTCAATCTCTCACTAAGCATATGGAGTCAGGGCCGGATTGTTTGTAATAGGAGGAAGGTCAAAGTTGTTTAAAATTAATATTCTCCAGTGATACTAATACATTCACAGTAGCTAGGAATGAATTATAGCAGAAAGCCTTTTATTTTACCTCTTAAACAATGTTTACAATATCAAAGTCACCTGCTTTTTTTTTCTTCTGAAGTCACTTATTCTTATAAGTCCTATTTCCGCTAGAATTCCTTCCCCAATCTGCTGTCTACATGCTGCTCACTTGCTCCAGAACTCCTGTTGCAGCAATTCTACAAACGCATTGAAACCAACTTTCCAATTTGTGCTCATACCAAAGCAATTGGAAGATCGTTGGAGGACATCAGAACAAAAGCAGACCTATTTCGTGATCATAAGCCTCAGTCAGATGGACACTACTCTCCCATACTCTAATCATGCTCCCTTAGAAGGCACAATTTCTCATACCTAGGGACTTCCTCTTTCCTTATATCTTTCACACGGAGAAAACAGAAACCATCACAGATAAATTCCTTCTTCTTCTCACTATTAAATCTACAAGTTCATCTTTGCCCTCTTCCATTATGTGATAGTAAATCGTCTCTCTTTGTATCCAAAGCCAGTGTGCTCTGGATTCTTAAATCTTCACATCTTCAGTCCCCCTTTCTCTTTCACATCATCGATCTCTTCTCCACTGTACCATTTTCATCGGGGTAAATACATGATCTAATATACCCATCTTCATATAACCTACAGTCCCCCTTGGCATCCTGTTCCCTTCTGACCGTCACCCATTTCTTCGTTCTTCATGGTCACATAGGCTTCTTCAATCTTCAGATTGTCCCATTCTGCCTCTTTTCCTTTACTACCCACTTTAAAGCATTTTTATAATGCAAAATCCAGGGGGCAATAATCCTCCTTCACTTTAGATGATTTCTCACTTGAATACCGTCTTTTTTCCTTGCAAGTCTGAGTTTTTCTCATACTTTGCTGGCAGCTTTTCCTCAGCCTCTGTTGCTGGCTTCTCCTCCTTAGGCTTTTAAAAAATCTTTCATTGACCTAATTCATTCCTAGGCCCTTAAATATCATGTATATCTCCCCAATTATCTACTTTTAATCCAGATGCCCTCTTGTGTACTATTTCTTTCTCTCCCTTAACAACTTGGACATCTTTTCTGGTCAATAAATATATGTCTAAGTTATTTTCTTTTTGATAGCTCAGTAATTTTCCATAGCAGTTATTAAACCATTTGTATATTAAACTTTTCCCTTTTTGATAGACATTACAACATTATATGTAAGTATTTTGAGTTATATTACTAGAGTACTGATTCACAAAAGTGGTATTACTGAATCAAATGGCATGCATAGTTTCATATTGTGTAGAATCTGCTAGATTCCTTTCCAGTAAGCTGTAGCACTTCAGATTCACACAACAAGCAGAGAATGCACATCCGCTGCATCTTTGCCAGCCTAGGGTGCCATCTCCCTTTTCAAATGTTGCCAAGTGGATGCTGGAAATATTCTTGCTAGACTCTATTTGATTTATAACTAGGGTTTTTTCATATATTTGTGGGCACATCTGTCCTCATTTTTCCCTATTAGTTTTTTTATTCATTTTCTCAAAGTTTTATGTCCTCTATTGTATTAGAAAATACTAACATTTCTATGAATGTGTGCTGCAGATAATTTAACTATTCTATTTTTGTCTTTTGTTTTTGTTGGTGGTGAATGTTGGCATGTAATTTTAATACTCATTGCATGATAAACTATGTTTATTCTTTTTTAATGGATTTTGCTTCAGTTTATTGCTTTGAGTATTCTATTTTTCTTCAAGATAAATGGTTAGTTTTATACTTTATTTTTTCATTTTAAATTCTAATCCTCATGAAAATTAGGCATATTTATGGTGTGTGATGGGGATCACATTTTTTTCTTCCATTTCTACGAATGCCATTTTCACTGAATAGAAATTCACATTTGTCATATTTTGAGTTCCCACATGTACTCCCTTCTATTTCTGGTTTCTATAAATTACAACAAATCATTTGTCTATCTCAGAGCCATACTGTTTTGGTTACTGCAGCTTTACAGTAAGTTTTAGTATATGATAAGGCAAGTCCCCTCTGATTAAATTTTTCATAATTTTCTTAGATATTCTCAAATATTTGCTTTTCTATTCAATATTAAAATAATTTCAAGTAGTGTTAAACGAAAAAAATGCCCACTTACAGTTTTTAGACATTTACCCAGCAATTTAAATATAATTTATATTAGAAAAAGGTGCTTATTAATTTCTTTATGTAGCATGGTTGCTTAAAACTAATACTTAACTTTATGACAGTAAATCTATAATTATCAGAATGTTATTAATTTTATAAACACTTTTATTGAATGATGTTAAAATAAGAGAAAACATTAAATGAAGTTTTTATGCTAGCAATAAGCCTAGGACTTATAAGCATAATTCATTTAAGAAAATGATAAAAATCATTAAACGTTCTGCTAAAGATAAATCTTTAATTTCATATATTTATACCAATGTCTAGATCCATATCCTTATTAAAATCCATCTCAATCTCCATATCCATATTTGTAACTTTGCTATCATCAGTTGCAAAGTAAAGAAACAGAGTTGAAAACATGTATAAAATGACAAAATTACTCTAACTCATTTCTATTATTCAGCTTTCAAATATTTGACGTTTATATAGACTTTCAGTAATGTCATGGACCTCTTTAGTCTAATGAGATCTTGTTGTCTTGTTACGGTATTGATCTTGCAATATTAAAGAATTGTCATTGTATCTGAAGTGTTTCACATCTTTACTTGACATCTGTTATGCTAATGTACTGTGTGATAGATACCCTCTCTTATTGTAGGTCGTTTGGTGAATGAAAGAGTATTCCTTATGTTTGCAATAGTTGGCTCACACTCAGTGTCACTTTAGGGACATAAAAATGCTATGCTGACTTAGCTGAGTTGGGTAACTTAAGTCAGTTTAACTGTCCTTCTGCTTAATCACTCATACATTTATTCATTAACTTAAGACATATTATTGAGCCCCTATTCTCTTCTAAGCACTGGTTTAAGAGACCAGGGATGCAAGGATAAATAAGCTAGCCAAAGTCGCTGCCCTCTTGAGATTCCCATGCCGTTCAGTGAGTCAGAGAACAGGCAAGTAAAGAAATAGGTGTAAAACAAAATCTTTGGTGGCAGGAACTTTTGTGAAGGATAATAGGTTTTGAAGAGCAAATGAGTGACATGGGAGAGTAAGGGTGAGGGACAACTTCATGTATGTTAAGGGAAAACTTCTTTCAAAAAGTGACCTCTGGGTGATGGCATCAAGTGAGGAAGCAGTGATGTGAAAATCCATGGGAAGAGTGCACCAAGTAGAGGGAATTTTAAATGTTAAAGGCCTGAGGTAGGAATGACCATGTTCAAATTGTTAATTCAGAGAATCTTGGTTTTAGAAGCTAACTTTTTATTGTTTAACATTTTATTATTAGTTCCTAAACTGATATCTAACTGATTTTTTCTTTCAATATTTTATCTACTCAAGTTATGTCCTATAAATTTATTCCCAGCCTTCTGAAAACATAATTTATTCATGCACTCTTAGAGTCTTACTACCCAATTATTGCATTTTTAGCTCCTAATGCCATTATCACATTAAATATCACGATATCCCCCCCCTTTTTTTTGCATGGTTTGATTTTCTTAAACTTCTCCTCTCCCCACTTTTGCTTCTCTAAAAAAAATTCCTGCTGCCTTTCCAGTCTCTTTGTTCAGTATTCCTATCAGAAGCCATGGTTTTCAAATGTTCATTTGTCCACTCATGCCAGACATCATGCTATGTACTACATTTATGCATGTAAGTAGAACAGATTCATTTTCCACAAGAAATTCACAAGCTAGAGGTGAGATTGAGCAGTAAATATGCAGTTTCATACATTTCTGTATGTCAATGTTATGAGGTAAGACACCTAGATCTGCCATGGGAAGGTGGAAACGTGCAAAAAGAGCCAGGTAGGTAGCCTTCTCAGAGGGAGTGAGAAGGCATTTAAGGATGAGAAAGCATTTCCTACTGATTAAATTGGTCAAGAACCTAAGGGAGGACCACAGTGCTGCAAGTGTGTGGCATATTCAAAGAACAAATAAAAAGAGTTTCATGTAGTGGAGAGTGAGTATAAATATACACTATTTGGAGGGGCATGATGAGTATTTACTTAATTCATTATGCTAGAGAGTTCATTGAGTGATTTTAAAGTGCAAGGAATAGGGTCAGATCTGTATTGCAGAACTATCAATCTGATAGCACTGCAGAGGATGGATTAAAGGAGAATAAGACTGGAACAGAGATCAGACAATAAAATAATCCTTGTGACATCTTAAATCCATGTGGCAGTACTGAGGATGATGAGAGGTGATCTGATTTAGTGATATTTATGAAGTAATACCCTCTCTTATTGTAGGTCGTTTGGTGAGTGAAAGAGTATTTCATTTAGAACTTATTGTCTGATTAGGGAAAAATTCTGTGCTTTGCTTTGTTCCAATTTTTTTTCTACACTTCCAATTTAGATTAATTATTTCATCTCCAACATCTTTGTGGATGGATTCCAGGGAAATGTCTTTGGCCATGTTCTTTGTCAGGAACTCTAGATACACATTATCAAGAGATGAACAGACAACTGTATCCATCAGCCCTTCAAACTGTCCAAACTGAATCTGTGCTCTTCCTTCCTAAACCCAAATGTCCAGATTATGAAGGACCATATATATTTTATAATCATGTTGAGAATTTTCCTAAGAGCAATTAGAATCTATTACCACCATTTACTCACAGAAGAAGACAGGAAGATTTGTGTTTGGTAAGTCAAATACTGAGACCAATTGGAAGAGAGTAACAGCAGAGTCTGAGAAGCCAATTGGGAGGCGCTTGGGTAATTCACACACAGGTAAAGTTGAGTATGGGTTGGTGGCGGACTTGAACATAGAGTTGTATGAATTTGAAAGAGATTTGAGGACCAGGAGCCCTAAGACTTCAGATTTATTTAGGAGTTGTGGGAGATGAAGGAATGGGAATAGTCAAAGCTGATACTTCGATTCTGGCTTGAGCAACCTCATGTATGGTGTGAGCTTCAGAGGGGGAAGCCCAGGAGGAAGGCCAGGCTTGGACATGTCCAGTTTGGTCATGTTTGAGGAGAGATATACAGTATGTAGTATATATGCACGTTCTGAAGCATAGCTGAGAGATGTCTAGTTGAGATAGAAATAGGAATCATTAGCATGTCAGTGTTAATTGAACCCATGTAGTGAAGGAGAGCCCCAGCATGGAAATAGAGTGCTCAGGTGAGAAATCTTGGGAAAGGTGTTAGAGGAAGAATAGTACAGCTGAATTAGCAAGAACACAAGTAAAATGGTATTTTGAGACATAGGGTCTGCTGAGCAGTCTTTCATGATGTGGCAAAATTGTTTATAGAATGTTTAAAAAGTACCCACTGGAATAATTGACAAGGAAGCCATTGGTTTCTTGGCCACTGAGCAGTGTCATTGAAGAGGTGGGGATGGAATTCCAACTGCCGTGGCTTGAGCCATAATTGAAAGGAAATCATGAATGTCGACCACTTACAAGCTTTGGCTATTAAAAAGAAAAAGATAAAGGGCAGTTGGTGGAGAAGAACCTGTTCAAGCCAAAAATTTTTAGGAGAGGAAATATGATAGTAGGTTTTAATTCAGTGTATCAAAAGAAGAAAAAGTAGGCCACAGGTGCTGATATATATATATATATACCTACTTTGTTGTGTTTGAAAGCTCAAACTCATCTATGACTCCACATTTATTTGCCCTCCACATGTGGTCCAAAAAGACTTGCAGCTCCCAACAGTTTATCCTGTCTCCACAGTGAGAGTGAAAAAAAAATCATTAAAAGATGTATGTGTCGAAGCTGTGTCTTTTTTTATCTTTAAGTATCCTCCAATCACCTGAAAAATTAAAAAAATGATAAAAACAACAATGCAGATTTTAATAAGCCTTGCCATAAAGGAAAGTTTGGTTTCCACTGATAACATGGATATATTAATTAATGCTAGAATATATCATATACTAGCATGTATTAAGAGTGATTGTTGAATGAAAATAACCCTCTATGCCATGTACTGAAAACTCCTGTTCCAAACCACAGTTATTTTCTTTCTTTTTTTTTTTTTTTTTTTGCATGGGCTGGCACCGGGAATCAAACCCGGGTCTCTGGCTTGGCAGGCGAGAACTCTGCGTGCTGAGCCACCGTGGCCCACCCTAAATTGTTGACTTTTAAATTGGCTTGAATACTCAGAAAACTATCTAGAGGTCATTGTGGACAGTTCAATGCATATGTTATCTCTAAAGATAGCTTTGGTTAAAAAAAGCTAATTTGAAGCTTTTCTATCCTTTAAAGAATAATAAAATGCACAAGGAAAATGATGATTCTGTATTAATCAATAATGCCTTCTAAGTACTGTTGGTAGCTTTGTTTAATTCAGCTTGAATAGGAACTTTGTTAGTAGGAAATGCTTGAGAGAAGGATAACTGAAAGGCAAAAAGCTTCAGGGTCTTTTGAATAAGGAATGATTAGAAAGACTTGAATTCTTTATTGTCTAGATATGAGTTGTGACAAGGCAGACAGATACAAATTAATGAATGGTTTGGTGGAAATCAACTGGCCATTCTTCTTCATTCTGACTCTTCAACGAAGAAGAAGAAGACACTCATTGAAGTGGACAGACAACAAATATGAAATTGATGAAGCACATACCTCTTTGTGCCTTGTATTTTTTTTAAGATTTTAAATTCTTTATTCTTTAATGCAGTACCTGGTTATATTAATTTGTCTTCATCATATAGCTGTGAATTTATCATCACAATATAATTTTTTTTCTTTTTGTGAAAAATACCGTATATACAAAGGAGTAATCAATTTCAAAGCACATTGCAACAATTAGTTGTAGAACAGATTTCAGAGTTTGGTGTGGGTTACAATTCTACAATTTTAGGTTTCTACTTCTAGCTGCTCTAGGATACTGGAGACTAAGAGAAATATCAATATAATGATTCAGCACTCATTTGTTAAACCCTACCTTCTCTGTATAACTCCACCATTACTTTTGATCTGTCTCTCACTCTTTAGTTGTATTTAAGATATGCCTATTCTAGCTTTTTCGTGTTGAAAGGGACTGTCGATATATGGGATGGGGGATGGAACTGGCTGATGTTCTGGAAAGACCAGCCCCTCTGCATTTTAGAACTTAACTAGTCCAGGGACTCATCTGGAGGTTGTAGGTTTCTGGAAAGATATCCTAGTGCATGGAACTTTTGTAGAACCGTAGGTGTTCTTTAGAATTGTCAGGAATGGTTTTGGTTGGGGTTTGTGTGCCTTGTATTTTAAGAATATGAAAGTCATTCCCATGGAATATCTTTGAGAGAAGGAAACCTATTCAAAGATTGAATTGTTTCCCAAATTCTAGTTCATTATCTTTATTCTGAAAAACTTTAAATTTTGCTTTAGAGGACTGAGCTAAAAGCTTTGCAGCAGCGCACTAATGGATTGGTTCACATTTGATATTCTTATGCAATTTTAAACAAGTCTTAACTTCTCCTTTTCCATCTCACCAGTGATCCAAAGAGTATACCTAGAAAAGTCAGTTTAAGGTATTCCTAGCAAGGCATGGCATGGCATTCTCTGCCTGTGAGACCTGTGATTGCAAATGTAGCCAGCATGGTTGATGGAGACAACTCAAATCCTCCAGGATCACTTGGGGAGCTTCAGTTCTACTGGGACTACTCAGGCCAATCCTAGGGTGTTTCAGCTACTTTCTAGGTTTTTCATCTTGAGTTATCACTTAACTCCTCCAAAACTTGGTGCTAGATCTCCTTATTTAAAAAACATGGTGGATAATACCATCCCTGTCCACTTCATCAGAGTCCTTGAAAGTCAATAAATCATTAATAATTCCTCCCTGTTCCTTCCTTCCTTCTTTCCTTCCTTCCTTCCTTCCTCCCTCCCTCCCTCCCTGCTTCCCCCTTCCCCCTCCCTCTCTCCCCTTCCCTCCCGCCCTTCCTCCTTTCTTCCTTCTATCATTAGCATCTATTTCTCTCTCACAATATCATCTTTATCATCTATCTAAAGTGCTTATAACCCATGTGCTAAAATGAAAAAAGCTTTCTTACTATTTTTATATTTACAATAGGAAGGTTTTTCTATATAAAAAATTAGTAGAGATGGTACTTTTCAATAGAAGGGCCATAGTCTATTAAAATTTAAACTGTTTTGTAAAAAAAATGGGATTATTAATGAAATTCAAACTCTTAAATATCCCTGAATAATTGGTTTTCAGTAGCCATCCATTATGGTCATATCAGAAGAAATATCTGCATAATACTCTAATAGAACATGGTAGTTTAAAAATCTAGTCTTGAATTCAATTCTACAAAAAACACTTTTAAGACGTTTGGATACTTTTTAATGTACATGAGAGTAGCATCTCTAATCTAACACTTGAAAGAGAATGGTATTAGTGACATTTTTCAAACGACATTCTGATCATTTAGAAGTTCCTAAGTATTGTTTTAGACTACAGTTTCAAGTAGTTTTGTACATTCTTCCCTAGAAAATGAAAGGTAGAGACATCATAGTTAGGGAAGTATGAGGAGAAGTGGCCATCACCGAGTACTTCATGCATTTATGCATAGGGTAAGGGCTTACTTTGTGCCAAATCTAGGCTGGGTCTGGAAACCATCAAGAAAAGAAAGATATCATACAGTAAACTTGGCTTAGTGTGAATACCAAACTTGCATTAATAAAATCGGACACATATTAATGACACTTATAATAGTATTTGATAACTGAAAAATGAGTCAGCAATAGTAATTTATTCTTGTAAATGACTTCAATTAGTGTTCTCTAAGGAAGCCATGTTTAACATTTTTCTCTTTATTTGCCAATATCTACAACAGTTTTTAGTTTTCCAAATTAGAAAATGACCTCCCAAGTTTTGTGTGGATTAGTCTGCACACTTAAAATCCTTTACATCTTTAAACGGCCCTGATGTGTTTCTCAATATCCAGAAATCTCTATCTTCGCTACTGCTACCTCAGATCTCCTTACAGAGTCCTTCCTATCGCTGTTCCTCCCACTCCCCCCTCAAAATATGATGTGCTGTCTCATCTACCTACAAGATTTCTGGGGAAAAATGACCTCCAACAGCTTCTCCTCTAACAGATATGATTCTGCAGCAAAAACACACCAAGTTGCAATAGACAAGAGAGATCAATTTTGGGTGGAATTGCATTACATACAGAATGATATAGTAGGAGGCTCTGAGCCCCTGAAAGGAATGGATATGGCCAAAAGTAACAGTATAGCCCAACATTCCCCACTCTACCCCTTTTCTTCCTTCTGTTTCCTGCACATCCCTTTGCCTTTATCTGTGCCACTTAGCAGAAACTGGCCCCCAGAGAAAGTAGAATCAGTGTTTCTAAGTTTCTTCAATAGAGTTTGAATAGGGAATTATAAAGTGAAAATTAAAGCATGAGACAGGAAAATCAATCTATTTTGTTAGGAATGTTTTCACAATCAAGTACTTACTCCCAACTTGTGTCAGAGTTTTCCCCATGACGGTGTAACTCCTATATACTAGGGCTCCATGTGTTTCCTGAATCCTGAGATTGAGGTGACAAGTTTGCACAGGGAGACAAGGGTAGTTCCTTGAATGGAAAGAGTAAAATAAGAAAGAGGAGAGGATTATTTATTTATTTTCTTTCATTTTGGTTTTGGTGAAATTTTATTTCCTAAATTTGTACATGCTTACCATAGAGTCCAGTTCTCTTTTCTGTCTGTGCTATTCAGTTAATTTTGACCACGTGTCCAAAGATGTCAGAGGCACACAGATAAGTCACACACTCCCATTTTATATTTAGTAAAACATTGTGTTCATTTATGCTCAAAACTAGCCATAAAATGTTGTATTAATAGTATGGAAATGCAATCTATTATGCCTTCCTTTAATTAATTATTGAGTTATTGATAGTACTCTATAACATTTATAAATTATCATTAAGAGGCTGTGAGCTACTGTCTTATGAAGATGTTTTGTGGCTGGTGTAATATGTCAAAAAAGAGATCATATTAATAATTCTGAGATTATTTAGAAATAAATGTGTCCATTTCAAAATCACATTTTTTATAAAATTTTCAAATAACTAATAATTAATTAGAGTGAAAATTGTTGCTTATATGCATATACTTACAGCTGGATTAAATAAATTGTATACAGTTGATAGCTGAAATATATTCCAGTTGCCTGCTGGACATTTCCTATTTGATGCAATGTCAATTAATAATTATAACACTTAGACTGTTGCACATCAATGGATTGATGAATACATATTAGTCAAATTTATGCACACATATTTTTGTTCCCCTTCCAAAATCAATGATATATTTTCTTTTAATTAATGAGATCATTTTTATGCCAGTCATTGCAGTTTGAATGTACAGAGATACCTCACTCCTCCTTCTGCTCCACTTTTTTCCTTTTCACTCTCCTGGGGTCATTAAACATCTTTCTGTTTCTGTTTTATTTTTTTCTTGAATTAGAGAAGTTGTAGGTTTACAGAAAAATCATGTGGGAAATACAGAGTTTCTATATACCTCCCCAATTATTAACACCTTGCATTAGTGTTATATATTTGTTACAATTCTTGAAAGAATTATTGTACTATTAACTGTAGTCCATGGTTTATGTTAGGATTCCCTGTTTGAGTTGTACAGGACTTTTTAAAAAAAATTTAGTTCTGGTAACATATATACACCCCCAAATTTGCCCTTTTAACCATATTCAGATGTGTAATTCAGTGCTGTTAATTACATTTATAATGTTGTGCTACCATCACTACCATCCATTACCAAAACTTTTCCATCAACCCAGATAAGAAACCCTGTACAATTTAAACATTAGCTTTCCATACCTTACTCCTACCCTGGCCCCTAGTAATTAATATTCTAGTTTCTGACTCTGAATTTCCTTATTCTAATTATTTCATATCAGTGAGATCATAAAATGTTACAATATTTGTCTTTGATGTATTGCTTATTTCACTCAATATGATGTCTTCAGGGTTCATCCATTTTGTCTAAGGTATCAAAATTTCATTTCTAATTAGGGTTGAAAAAATTTCATTGTATTTAAAAACCGCATTGTGTTTATCCATTCATCTGTTGATGGTCACTTGGTGTTCTAGTTTGCTAGCTGCCAGAATGCAATATACCAGAAATGGAATGGCTTTTAACAAGGGGAATTTAATGAGTTGCTAGTTCACAGTTCTAAGGCCGAGAATTAGAACAAGTCTGTAGAAAAGTCCAATCAAAGGCATCCAGGGAAAGAAGGTTCAAGAAGGCCAATGAAGTTCATGGTTTCTCTCTGAAATGAGAAGGCACATGGCGAACACAGTCAGGGCTTCTCTCTCAGCTGGAAGGGCACATGGCAAATACGGCATCATCTGCTAGCTTACTCTCCTGGCTTCTGGTTTCATGAAGCTCCCCTGGAGACGTTTTCCTTCTTCGTCTCCAATGCACTCTCAGCTTTGTGGTGCTGCAGCATTCTCTGCCCTCTCTGAATCTCTCTTTCCAAAATATTTCCTCTTTTGTAGGACTTTAGAAACTAATCAAGACCCACCCAAATGGGTGGAGACATGTCGTCACCTAATCCAATTTAACAACCACTGTAGACTAAATCATATCACCCAGGGAGATGATCTCATTACAGTTTCAAATATACAGTATTGAATAGAGATTATTCTAATTTTATGAAATGGGATTTATGTTAAAACATGTCTTTTCTTAGGGGACATGCTTCCTTTCAAACCAGCACACTTGGGTTGCTTCACTCTTTTGGCTGTGGTAGATAATGCTGCTATGAATATAGGGAAAATATTTCTTTTAGGCCCTGCTTTCAAGTTTTTGGGGTATATCCTAAAAGTAGGATTGCTAGGGCATAAGATAATTGTATACTTAACTTTCTGAGCAACCACCAAACTGTCTTGGTGTATCATTTTACATTCCTACCAGCAGTGAATTAGTGTTCCTATTACTACACACCCTCTCCAATACTAGTTATTTTCAGATATTTTTTAAATAGTAGGCATTATACTGGGTGTGAAATGGTATCTTGTTGTGGTTTTGATTTGCTTTTCTGTAGTGACTAATGATAGTGTGGTGGGTTGAAGCTGTATATACTGCATAAAAACATGTTCCTAATGTTCAGTCCATTCCTGTGGGTGTGAACCTATTTTAAGTAGGACCTTTTGATAAGGCTACTTCAGTTAAGGTGTGACCCATCTCACTCAGGATGGATCTTGATCCTGATACTTGAGTACTTATAACTGCAATGAAATTCAGACTGATTGATAAAAAGCCACAGATGGAGCAACCAGAGCTGAACACCAGGAGAACCCAGAGATGTTGCCATGTGCCCTGCCAGGTGACAACCTAAGGGCAGTCTTGGGGAGAAACCACTGCCTCAATGATACCTTGATTTGGACATTTTCCTAGCTTCAAAACTGTAAACTAATAATTTTCCATTGTTTAAACCTCACCATTTCATGGCATTTGCTTAAACAGGCTAGGAAACTAAAACAGATGTTGAGTATTATCTTTTCAATGTGGTTTTTGGCCATGTGTACATCTTCTTTAAAGAAATGCCTATTTGTTATTTGTCTTTTTGTTGTTGAATTATAGGATGTCTTTATATATATTCTGGATAGTAAATCCTTAACAGATATGTGGTTTCCAAATATTTTCTTCCATCCTGTAGCTTGCCTTTCTACTGTCATGATAAAGTTGTTTGATACACTAAAGGTTTTAATTTGGATGTGGTCTTCTTTATGTTTTTCTTTTGTTTGCTCATGCTCTTGGTGTAAAGTCTAAGAAACCATTGCCTAACACAATATCCTGAAGATGCTTCCCTTGGTCTCTTCTAGGAGCTGTATAGTTCTGATTCTCATATTAAGGTCTTTGATCAATTTTGAGTTGATTTTTGTATATGGTGTGCGATAGGGGTTGTATTGGTTTGCTAAAGCTGCTGGAATGCAATATACCAGAAATGGAATGGCTTTTAAAAAGGAATTTATTATATTAAAAGTTTACAGTCTAAGGCTGTGAAAATGTCCAAATTAAGGCACCAGCAAGAGTTTACCTTCACTCAAGAAAGGCAGATGCCATCTAGAACACTTCTATAAGCTGAGAAGGCACATGGCTGGCATTTGCTGCTCACTTACTCCTGGCGTATATTATTTTCAGCTTCTGTGTCCTCTGGGGGTTCCTCACTTGCCTTCTGTGGGCCTTCACTCATCTCTTCTGTCACAACTCTGGGTTCTGGCTTGCTTAGCATTTCATGGAAAGGCACATGGTGATGTCTACTGGGCTCTGCCTCTGTCTAGGCATTTGCTCTCTATTTGCACTCCAAGCATCTCCAAATACTGGTGCCTTTATCAACTTTGAAGCAACTGTTCTCCAAGTGTCTACATCTGAGGTTTCTTCTAAATGTTTCCCTTTTTAAAGACTCAAGTAAACTTAATCAAGGCATACCTTGAATGCATGGAGTCACATCTCATCCTATCAAAAGGTCACACCCACAGTTGGGTGTGCCACATTTCCATGGAAGTAATTTAACCAAAAGTTCACACCCACAACTGGGCGCACCACCTCTTCATAGAGATAATCTAAATTTCTGTGGAGATAATCTAATCAAAAGTGTTTCTCCTCTACGGTATTGAATCAAAATTAAAGAACATGACTTTTCTGGGGTGGACAACACTTTCAAACTAGTACAGGGATCTGATTTTGTTCTTTTGCATATGGACATCCAGTTTTCCCACACCATTTGTTGAACAGACTATTCTTTCCCAAATGAGTGGACTTAGTACCCTTTTCAAAAATAAGTTGGAGGGCGGGCCGCGGTGGCTCAGCGGGCAAAGTGCTTGCCTGCTATGCCGGAGGACCTCGGTTCGATTCCCGGCCCCAGCCCATGTAACAAAAACGGAGAAACAGAATACAAGAAAATGTTTAAAAATGTTTCCCTTTCTTCCTTCCTTCCTTCTATCCTTCCTTCCTTCTCTCTGTCTTTCCTTTAATAAAAAAAAAAAAAAAAAAAAAAAAAAAAAAAAAAAAAAAATAAGTTGGCCAAGATGTGAGAGTTTATGAACTTTTAGTTTGATTCTGTTGGTCTATATTTCTATCCTTGTGTCAGTACCATGCTTCTTTGATTACTGTGACTTTACAAGGAAATATGAGTCCTCTAACCTTACCCTTCTTTTTCAAGGTAGCTTTGGATATTTGGGGCTCCTTACATACCATATAAATTTGATGACTGGCTTTTCCATTTATGCAAATAAGGCTGTTGAAATTTTGATTGAGATTGTGTTGAATTTTAAATTGCTTTGGATAGAATTGACATGTTAAGAATATTTAGTCTTCTAATTCATGAACACAAAATGTCCTTCTATTTACTTAGGTCTTCTTTCATGTCTTTTAGCAAGGTTTTGTCATTTTCTGTAGACAAGTCTTTTACATCCTTGGTTGGATTTATTCCTAGATATTGGAATATATCCATTTACTTGCTATCATAAATGGAATTGTTTTCTTGATATCTTCTTCAGATTGTTCATTGCGAATGTATAGAAACACTACTGATTTTTGGGTGTTGATCTTGTATCCTCCCATTTTGCTGAATTTATTTAGGCATTCGAAAGCCTTCTCTAAAAGGCCTCCAGTAACAGGATTAAGACTCATCTTGAATCAGACGGGCCACACCTTAACTGAAGAACGACATCACTAGGTCCTATTTACAATGGGTTCAAATTCACAGAAATGGGTTAAGATGAATAACATGTTGTTTAGTTGTTCTAATAGTTTTGTTATGGATTTTTCAGAAGTTTCTATATTTAAAATCATGTCATCTGAAAATAGAGAAAGTTTTTCTTCTTTCCATTCAATTCATATGCTGTTTATTTTTTCTTGCCTAATTGCTTTAGCCAGAACATCCAGTACAATATTGAATAACAGTGAAAACAGTGGATAGCTCTTGTTCCTAGTCTCAGAGTGAAAGTTTTCAGGCTTTCACTATTGAGTATATCAGCAGTGGTTTTTCATATATGCTTCTTATATGTGGAAGAAATTTCCTTCTTTGTCTATACCTTGTTTTTATCAAGAAGGGATATCGGATTTTGTCAAATGCCTTTTGTGCATCAATTGACACGGTCATGTGGCTTTCTTCTTTCATTCTGTTAATGTGGTGTATTACATTGATTAATGTTATGTTGAACCATCCTTACATATCTATGATAAATCTCCTTTGATTGTGGTGTATAATTCTTTTAATGTGTTGTTGTATTTGGTTTGCTAGTATTTTGTTGAGGATTTTTACACCATCTTGTAAACATTGTTTCTTCTCAGAATCTCTCTGATCTGCACTAGTTCAGATTTTCCTAACCTTAAGCCTGAACTAGTAAAAAATTATCTTGACTGTTCTTCCTCACACTGTATTTTCACCTGTCAGTTATTCTATAAAACACCAGATGATCAACAGACACCACCATTTTGAGTGTGATGATATCCACAGATGTCAAATAGCTTCCTGTTGCAGAGTTAGCAGTAAGACTCTTTTTATTCCCTCAGAAATGCCCTGATTCCAGAATTTTGGTTTAGGTTTTTTCCCAACCCTTCACCTTCATGTAGCTTTGTTTCCTCCAGACTTTATTCCACAAATTCCTCATATTCCTCGATGATTTTCTCAATTTGGAATTGAGAATTTTTTTCTCATCTTTTTATTTTTTATTTTATTTTTTGTTTTTATTAATTAACGGAAAAAAAGAAATTAACCCAACATTTAGAAATCATACCATTCTACATATGCAATCAGTAATTCTTAACATCATCACATAGATGCATGATCATCATTTCTTAGTACATTTGCATCAGTTTAGAAGAACTAGCAACACAACAGAAAAAGATATAGAATGTTAATATAGAGAAGAAAAAAAAATAAAAGTAATAGTAATAGTAAAAAAAAAAACCTATAGTTCAGATGCAGCTTCATTCAGTGTTTTAACATGATTACTTTACAAATAGGTATTATTGTGCTGTCCATTTTTGAGTTTTTGTATCTAGTCCTATTGCACAGTCTGTATCCCTTCAGTCCAATTACCCATTATCTTACCCTGTTTCTAACTCCTGCTGGACTCTGTTACCAATGACATAATCCAAGTTTATTCTCGAATGTCGGTTCACATCAGTGGGACCATACAGTGTTTGTCCTTTAGTTTTTTGCTAGACTCACTCAGCATAATGTTCTCTAGGTCCATCCATGTTATTACATGCTTCATAAGTTTATCCTGTCTTAAAACTGCATAATATTCCATTGTATGTATATACCACAGTTTCTTTAGCCACTCTTCTGTTGATGGACATTTTGGCTGTTTCCATCTCTTTGCAATTGTAAATAATGCTGCTATAAACATTGGTGTGCAAATGTCCATTTGTGTCTTTGCCCTTAAGTCCTTTGAGTAGATACCTAGCAATGGTATTGCTGGGTCGTATGGCAATTCTATATTCAGCTTTTTGAGGAACCGCCAAACTGCCTTCCACAGTGGTTGCACCCTTTGACATTCCCACCAACAGTGGATAAGTGTGCCTCTTTCTCCGCATCCTCTCCAGCACTTGTCATTTTCTGTTTTGTTGATAATGGCCATTCTGGTGGGTGTGAGATGATATCTCATTGTGGTTTTGATTTGCATTTCTCTAATGGCCAGGGACATTGAGCATCTCTTCATGTGCCTTTTGGCCATTTGTATTTCCTCTTCTGGTAGGTGTCTGTTCAAGTCTTTTTCCCATTTTGTAATTGGGTTGGCAGTCTTTTTGTTGTTGAGTTGAACAATCTCTTTATAAATTCTGGATACTAGACCTTTATCTGATATGTCGTTTCCAAATATTGTTTCCCATTGTTTGGGCTGTCTTTCTACTTTCTTGATGAAGTTCTTTGATGCACAAAAGTGTTTAATTTTGAGGAGCTCCCATTTATTTATTTCTTTCTTCAGTGCTCTTGCTTTAGGTTTAAGGTCCATAAAACCGCCTCCAATTGTAAATTTCATAAGATATCTCCCTACATTTTCCTCTAACTGTTTTATGGTCTTAGACCTAATGTTTAGATCTTTGATCCATTTTGAGTTAACTTTTGTATAGGGTGTGAGAGATGGGTCTTCTTTCATTCTTTTGCATATGGATATCCAGTTCTCTAGGCACCATTTATTGAAGACACTGTTCTGTCCCAGGTGAACTGGCTTGACTGCCTTATCAAAGATCAAATGTCCATAGATGAGAGGGTCTATAAATGAGCACTCTATTCGATTCCATTGGTCGATATATCTATGTTTATGCCAATACCATGCTGTTTTGACCACTGTGGCTTCATAATATGCCTTAAAGTCCGGCAGCGCGAGACCTCCAGCTTCGTTTTTTTTCCTCATGATGTTTTTAGCAATTCGGGGCACCCTGCCCTTCCAGATAAATTTGCTTATTGGTTTTTCTATTTCTGAAAAATAAGTTGTTGGGATTTTGATTGGTATTGCATTGAATCTGTAAATCAATTTAGGTAGTATTGACATCTTAACTATATTTAGTCTTCCAATCCATGAACATGGTATGCCCTTCCATCTATTTAGGTCTTCTGTGATTTGTTTTAGCAGTTTTTTTGTAGTTTTCTTTATATAGGTTTTTTGTCTCTTAGTTAAATTTATTCCTAGGTATTTTATTCTTTTAGTTGCAATTGTAAATGGGATTCGTTTCTTGATTTCCCCCTCAGCTTGTTCATTGCTAGTGTATAGAAATGCTACAGATTTTTGAATGTTGATCTTGTAACCTGCTACTTTGCTGTACTCATTTATTAGCTCTAGTAGTTTTGTTGTGGATTTTTCTGGGTTTTCGACGTATAGTATCATATCATCTGCAAACAGTGATAGTTTTACTTCTTCCTTTCCAATTTTGATGCCTTGTATTTCTTTTTCTTGTCTAATTGCTCTGGCTAGAACCTCCAACACAATGTTGAATAATAGTGGTGATAGTGGACATCCTTGTCTTGTTCCTGATCTTAGGGGGAAAGTTTTCAATTTTTCCCCATTGAGGATGATATTGGTTGTGGGTTTTTCCTATATTCCCTCTATCATTTTAAGGAAGTTCCCTTGTATTCCTATCTTTTGAAGTGTTTTCAACAGGAAAGGATGTTGAATCTTGTCAAATGCCTTCTCTGCATCAATTGAGATGATCATGTGATTTTTCTGCTTTGATTTGTTGATATGGTGTATTACATTAATTGATTTTCTTATGTTGAACCATCCTTGCATACCTGGGATGAATCCTACTTGGTCATGATGTATAATTCTTTTAATGTGTTGTTGGATACGATTTGCTAGAATTTTATTGAGGATTTTTGCATCTATATTCAGTAGAGAGATTGGTCTGTAGTTTTCTTTTTTTGTAGTATCTTTGCCTGGTTTTGGTATGAGGGTGATGTTGGCTTCATAGAATGAATTAGGTAGCTTTCCCTCCACTTCGATTTTTTTGAAGAGTTTGAGGAGAGTTGGTACTAATTCTTTCTGGAATGTTTGATAGAATTCACATGTGAAGCTGTCTGGTCCTGGACTTTTCTTTTTAGGAAGCTTTTGAATGACTAATTCAATTTCTTTACTTGTGATTGGTTTGTTGAGGTCATCTATGTCTTCTTGAGTCAAAGTTGGTTGTTCATGTTTTTCCAGGAACCCGTCCCTTTCCTTTAAATTGTTGTATTTATTAGCGTAAAGTTGTTCATAGTATCCTGTTACTACCTACTTTATTTCTGTGAGGTCAGTAGTTATGTCTCCTCTTCCATTTCTGATCTTATTTATTTGCATCCTCTCTCTTCTTCTTTTTGTCAATCTTGCTAAGGGCCCATCAATCTTATTGATTTTCTCATAGAACCAACTTCTGGTCTTATTGATTTTCTCTATTGTTTTCATGTTTTCAATTTCATTTATTTCTGCTCTAATCTTTGTTATTTCTTTCCTTTTGCTTGCTTTGGGATTAGTTTGCTGTTCTTTCTCCAGTTCTTCCAAGTGGACAGTTAATTCCTGCATTTTTGCCTTTTCTTCTTTTCTGATAATGGCATTAGGGCAATAAATTTCCCTCTTAGCACTGCCTTTGCTGCGTCCCATAAGTTTTGATATGTTGTGTTTTCATTTTCATTCGCCTCAAGGTATTTACTAATTTCTCTTGCAATTTCTTCTTTGACCCACTTGTTGTTTAAGAGCGTGTTGTTGAGCCTCCATGTATTTGTGAATTTTCTGGCACTCCGCCTATTATTGATTTCCAACTTCATTCCTTTATGATCCGAGAAAGTGTTGTGTATGATTTCAATCTTTTTAAATTTGTTAAGACTTGCTTTGTGACCCAGCATATGGTCTATCTTTGAGAATGATCCATGAGCACTTGAGAAAAAGGTGTATCCTGCTGTTGTGGGATGTAAGTCCTAGAAATGTCTGTTAACTCTAGCTCATTTATAGTAATATTCAGATTCTCTATTTCTTTATTGATCCTCTGTCTAGATGTTCTGTCCATTGATGAGAGTGGTGAATTGAAGTCTCCAACTATTATGGTATATGTGTCTATTTCCCTTTTCAGTGTTTGCAGTGTATTCCTCATGTATTTTGGGGCATTCTGGTTCGGTGCATAAATATTTATGATTGTTATGTCTTCTTGTTTAATTGTTCCTTTTATTAGTATATAGTGTCCTTCTTTGTCTCTTTTAACTGTTTTACATTTGAAGTCTAATTTGTTTGATATTAGTATAGCCATTCCTGCTTTTTTCTGGTTGTTATTTGCATGAAATATCTTTTCCCAACCTTTCACTTTCAACCTATGTTTATCTTTGGGTCTAAGATGTGTTTCCTGTAGACAGCATATAGAAGGATCCTGCTTTTTAATCCATTCTACCAGTCTATGTCTTTTGATTGGGGAATTCAGTCCATTAACATTTAGGGTTATTACTGTTTGGATAATATTTTCCTCTACCATTTTGCCTTTTGTATTATATATATCATATCTGACTTTCCTTCTTTCTACACTTTTCTCCATGCCTCTCTCTTCTTTTTGTATCTGACTCTAGTGCTTCCTTTAGTATTTCTTGAAGAGCTGGTCTCTTGGTCACAAATTCTCTCAGTGACTTTTTGTCTGAGAATGTTTTAATTTCTCCCTCATTTTTGAAGGACAATTTTGCTGGATATAGGAGTCTTGGTTGGCAGTTTTTCTCTTTTAGTAATTTAAATATATCATCCCACTGTCTTCTAGCTTCCATGGTTTCTCCTGAGAAATCTACACAGAGTCTTATTGGGTTTCCCTTGTATGTGATGGATTGTTTTTCTCTTGCTGCTTTCAAGATCCTCTCTTTCTCTTTGACCTCTGACATCTAACTAGTAAGTGTCTTGGAGAATGCCTATTTGTGTCTAATCTCTTTGGGGTGCGCTGCACTTCTTGGATCTGTAATTTTAGGTCTTTCATAAGAGTTGGAAAATTTTCAGTGATAATTTCTTCCATTAGTTTTTCTCCTCCTTTTCCCTTCTCTTCTCCTTCTGGTACAACCACAGCATGTATATTTGTGCGGTTCATATTGTCCTTGAGTCCCCTGATACCCTGTTCAAATTTTTCCATTCTTTTCCTGATAGTTTCTGTTTCTTTTTGGAATTCAGATGTTCCATCCTCCAAATCACTAATTCTATCTTCTGTCTCTTTAAATCTATCATTGTAGGTATCCATTGTTTTTTCCATCTTTTCTACTTTATCCTTCACTTCCATAAGTTCTGTGATTTTTTTTTTCAGTTTTTCTGTTTCTTCTTTTTGTTCAGCCCATGTCTTCTTCATGTCCTCCCTCAATTTATCGATTTGGTTTTTGAAGAGGTTTTCCATTTCTGTTCGTATATTCAGCCTTAGTTATCTCAGCTCCTGTATCTCATTTGAACTATTGGTTTGTTCCTTTGACTGGGCCATATTTTCAATTTTCTGAGCGTGATCCGTTATTTTCTGTTGGCATCTGGGCATTTAGTCAGATTTCCATGGGTGTTGGACCCAACAGGTTGAAAGATTTTTCTGTGCAATCTCTGGGTTCTGTTTTTCTTATTCTGCCCAGTAGGTGGCGCTCGTGGCACACGTTTGTCTGCGGGTCCCACCAGTAAAAGGTGCTGTGGGTCCTTTAACTTTGGAAAACTCTCGCCGTGGGGGATGTTCGCCAGCCGACGCGGCTTGGAAGAGAGCCAGCCGGCCCAGGGGTCTGAACGCGGGGAGGGTCGCCAGCCGCCGCAGCCCGGGAGAGCGCCCGTCCGAATTTCCTAGTCGGCCCGGGGCGCCAAGCGTGGCGGGAGGGCGCCAGCCACCGCGACCCGGGAGAGTACAACGTTCCAAGCCAGACCGGGGAGTCACGTTTTTGGAAGGGATCCCCCCGGTCACCGTTCTCCGCGGCCTGGGGATTTCCGATCCACTTCTCTCAGTTGGTCCGGGGGGCCGCGCGTGGTGGGGCGCCAGCCGCCGCAGCTTGAGGGGACCGCCTGCCCAATTCTGCCAACTGGCCCGGGAAGGAGGAGGGGAGGGACTCTTGCCGCTTGCCGCCCCGCCTGGGAAAGCCCGCGTCCCTCGGTGATCTCACCAGAGCAGGTTCTCCCAGCCAGTCAGCCATTCCAGGATGGGGTACGCTGTCTTTTTTATCTCTGCCGTGGCTCCAGGAGCTGTTTTGTATCGTTTCTACTCCCCTAGTAGCTGTTCTGGAGGAGGAAAGGTGAGGATGGCATGGCTGTCGAGCACAGTGGCGGAGGAGCCATTGAAGGTGGAAGAGGGCATGGTGGTGGTTGGAGAGCCGCTGGAGTAGGTGGAGAAAGGGAAGGATAAGATGGTGGATGGAGCGCCGCTGGAGCAGAAGGGGAAAGAGAAGGGCAAGATGGCGGCGGGAGCGGCGGCAGAGAAAGAGGAAGAGGAGGGCTAGATGGCGGCGGGAGCGCCGGCGGAGAAGGGGAAAGAGGAGGGCTAGATGGCGGCGGGAGCGCCGGCGGAGAAAGAGGAAGAGGAGGGCTAGATGGCGGCGGGAGCGCCGGTGGAGAAGGGGGAAGAGGAGGGCTAGATGGCGGCGGGAGCACCGGCGGAGAAAGAGGAAGAGGAGGGCTAGATGGCGGCGGGAGCGCCGGCAGAGAAGGGGGAAGAGGAGGGTTAGATGGCGGCGGGAGTGCCGGCGGAGAAAGGGGAAGAGGAGGGCTAGATGTCGGCGGGTGTGCTGGTGGAGAAAGAGGAAGAACTCATCTTTTTATTTTAATATTTTACCTATTATCAAAGTTAAGGTTGAGTTGATGAAGTTTTGCTTGATCTTCTCCAGCTACTAAATTCTCATGACATCCAAGTTAACTTAGCATTTTATCTGTTCCTCTCCTTTAGATGAAGTTTAATTAGGTGACTGTCTTCTTTACCGTACTTGACACATGTTGTGGCTTGTAGTTACGTACTCCATAAAACATGTTATTAATCTTAACCCATTTCTGTGGATTTGAACCCATTGTAAATAGGACATAATGATGCCTTTCTTCAGTGAAGGTGTGGTCCGTCTGATTCAAGGTGAGTCTTAATCCTGTTACTGGAGGCCATTTTGGAGGAGGCCTTAGAATACCTAATTTTTTTTTATTGAGTATGAACCCAAAAGGGGACAAGGGGAGTTTCTCTGTCAGTCTGTAGTTATGTTGGGGCCAGGAATAAAAGTTTGTCTGAGACTGTTTAAATTCTCTACCATCACCTTGTTTTAGGTAGGACAGGGCAGCAATTTGCAATTCCAAATCTCAAAGACATCTAATAGTGGGAAAACATCATTCAGAAAGTCAGAGTCATTCAGGAAAGGGCAAGGTTTTGATGTCATCAGTACAATATGCAATCTGAAGGCATATGAGAGTAGAAACCAGTAAACAGTTCTGGCCTTAAAGGGGCTGGTCTTCACAGAGAAATTCTCATAGCTAAGAAAAGATGTGCCAGACCCTCTGATAAGAGCTTCACATGTTTTTTATCATTTGATCCTTCTTTGAGGTTGCTGGGAAACACAGAGAGGAAACAGGCAAAGTCTTGCAACTATGAGGATTTGACATCACAGTTGGTATCCAGATGTGGGGCTCCAAATTGCCAGGTTACATAGCTTCTGGATATAGCTGGGTTGACTCTGATCCCAACTCTGAAAGGGAACCTGGTCATTTGTTGCTCTGTAGCTAAGGGAATACCGTTATACTGGGACATTAATATATGGACATAATTTTGTAGCCATCTGTGACACAGGACAGAGCATTTGGGACACGGCACCTCGAGCAGCATATTCAGTTAGACCTCTGGGTCCATTCAGATAATGAACAAGGAACCAGGACAATCTTCACTTTCATTGTTACCCCAAAGCAAATCTTGGAAGGAATTATGCCTGTAAATCTATAACCATTAAATGTGTAGAGAAAATGAATATATTTTAGATTATGCAGTACTTTGACATCATGTATAATTATTTTATTTACATTTTAATTTGTAGAGGAAATACTACTTATACATTTGCCCTAGAAAAATATGTCTAATAATTGAATGGAAACCCAACCCAAGAAATGGCTTCTTGATACATACCTTTTAAGAATATTTAAAAAAATAGCAGATGAAGAAGTGAGATGAGAAAAATATTATTGATTTTCTTAAAAGAAATTTTAGTGATTTAAATTATTTAAGTTTATTTCTCTGTCCTTCAGTGAAGTGTTCCAATGCAGGATTGTATGCTACAGGTACATACACCTAAATCCTTGGATATGCTAGTACATGGCATTTATATTTTGCTCAAATGTAATTGCCTTGTAATCTTTTTTTGCTCTGTAAAGAGGGATATAGATTGTAGCTTGATTTGCAAGGATGTTAAAATCTAGCACTTTTTAAAGACTTCAGTGCTTAAGGGGTTTTTTAAGGCTCTGAGGGAGTATGTGAAATTGATTTACTTTTTTGTGTGAAATTGATTTACTTTTTTGTCTTTGAAAATACTCAGCATGCCTTTGTTTCATTGTCATTGTATATGCAGTAAAAATATCTCTCGAAGCATATTGTAACAGCTGATTCTGAGAATAGCACTTCTATCAGGGGATTTGGGGATATAGATATGTGCGTTTATACATGTCTGCCTGTATTTAAACCGTATGTATGTAAGCATGCTAATTTCCTTCCTGGACAACTATCTTCTAGGCTTTCAGAATTCATAACAAACATTTTAATGCAATGGAATAAACAGTAGGTTTTCACCTACATTTTTCACATAATACTTTATTTGTATATTTTATTTAAAAATCTGTGACTCAACCCCTATGCCTTTTTATTTCTTGTGCACTTTTATTGTTGGAAATCTACATCATTAGGTATGTTCATTCTGTATAAATTATATAACTATGAAATTTTTTTTTCCTTTGTTGTAAACCATGAAAAGAGATAGAAAATTGAAATATATACCTTATATGTTTTGGATCATAGAAACAGGCCTTAGGTAGGAAGTCAGGTGGAAGTGATAATATATTGAGGCAGTGCTCAGCAGGGAAATCTGTAAGGGAGTGATAGAGGCAGGGTATGAAAGGGGAAAGAGCAGAGAGAGTTTAAATTTAGTCTTGGGTGAACTCTAGAGTTGACTCAATTCACTTTTTCTGTGGGGTGTAAATTGCCCCAAAGAGTTCTCTCCCCTGGGGTGAAGGAGGCATATTTTTGTCCCCCTGAGCCACTCAGTCAGTAGTTATGTGTTATGGAATGAGGCTGGGTTTTAAGCTCCCTGTGAAGTTGAGCCTAGCAGGGCAATTCTGCAAAGAAGGGGACAATTCTGAACCCTTACTAATTAATACTCAGGACAGCTGTTTTAGTTTGCTGCCTGCCAAAATGCAATATACCAGAAATGGAATGGCTTTTAAAAAGGGGAATTTAATAAGTTGCAAGTTAATTGCTTACAGGCCATGGAAATCTCCCAGGTAAAGCAAGTCTATAGAAATGTCCAATCTAAGGCATCCAGGAAAACATACCTTGGTTCAAGAAGGCTGAGGAAGTTCAGGGTTTCTCTCTGAAAGGCAAAAGGCACGTGGCAAACACAGAGTTTCTCTCTCATCTGGAAGGGCACACAGTGAACACGGCTTCATCTGCTAGCTTCCTCTCCTGGTTTCCTGTTTCATGAAGCTCCCCTGGAGGCATTTTCCTTCTTCATCTCCAAAGGTCACTGGCTGGTGGACTCTGCTTCTTTTGGCTCTGTCGTTCTGCTCTGCTCTCTCTGAATCTCCCTTTCTTCAGAATGTTTTCTCCTTTATAGGATTCTAGTAAACTAATGAAGACCTACCCGAATGGGTGGAGACATGTCTCCACCTAATCCAGTTTAACAGCCGCTCTTGATTGAGTCACATCTCCAGGGGGGTGATCTAATTATAGATTCAAGCATACAGTACTGAATAGGGATTAGAAGAAACGGCTTCCTTTACAAAATGGGAGTAGGATTGAAACATGGCTTTTCTAGGGTACATACATCCTTTCAAACCAGCACGACACTTTGAATGGTTACACTAGCCAGTAAAGGTGATTCAGGTGAGGCAACAAAAGCACCTACTCAATATAAAGAACATTTTAGGTCTTTGACAGAATGCATCCCCTAAATGGCAAATGTAAGCTATTAATATAATTGAGATGTAAATTTTAATAGAATTATTCATTATGTTTAGTTTCTGCAGAGAAAAATTCTTCCATTAGAGAAAAAGTCTTTTTTCAACAAAACTACTTTAAAAGTAGAACATTTTATGCCTCCTTCTTTTCTTTTGAAATCTACTAGTTTTCCCCCTTTAGTATATATTTTAGGTTTCTTGGATGCTCAAGCAGATACCATACAATGGGTTTGCGTAAGCAATGGAAATTTATTAGCTCACAGTTTTGAGGCTAAAAGAAAGTCCAAATCAAGGTGGCATCAAAGTGATGGTTTCTTCTGGAAGATTGGCATTCTGAGGCTGGCTGCCAGCAGTCCTTAGTCCTGGACTCCTCTGTCACGTGGCAATGCACTAGCCTCTCTTTACTTCTGTGTTCCATTGACCTTCAGCTTCTTGCTTCCTGTGGCTTTCTCTCTCTGTCTTAATTTCATTCTCTTATAAAGGACTCCCATAATAGGACTACCACCCATTCTGATTGGGGTGGATCATAGCTTAACTGAAGTAACCTCATCAAAAAGTCCAACTTACAATGGTTCACATACATAGAAATGGGTTCAATTTAAGAACATGTTTTTCTGGGGTATATACAGCTCCAAACCACCAGAGTATATATTAAAGTCACCTGTGGAACTTGAAAAATAATCATTTCCAAGCTTCTTTTCAGAGTGATGGAATCAGAGTCTAATTCTGGAGAATCTATATTATTTGCAAGCTCCTTGTCTATTGGTGACACTCAGAACCAGACAAGAGAGACAAATCTGTATGAAGAAGGGAGGTTTGTTCATTTTCTGCATTAAGCTTTCCTCTCTCCCTTTCCTTGAATTTTCCATCTCCTATGAATGAGGTTTCTATGAGACAGAAGTGTTCATACTGTGGCTTGAACAAAATGTAGTCTTTTCTTGGGTGTATACATTTTTACCAACATGGGCTGGAATTAAGGGTCTGTCTAAAACACAGAAGTTGCTGCCCCTGAGCATCTGGCTGTCCCGGACCTATGGCTCCAATTCACTAACTCATGGTTTCATCAATTTGATGAAAGATATTGCACTTGTAATGGTATCATGCATTCAGCTATTATCTTTCCTCATTTTAGAGAGGAATTTTCCTCAACTTTCTTAAGTGTGCATATTCTTATTCAGAATGTAAAGGGGATAACAGAAAATATTGGAGAAGGAAGATGAGAAAAAATAGTTTTTCCTTCCAAAATGAGAGTGGTTTTTTGTTTGTTTTTCTGAAAAACAAAACTTGACTGTTTTGCAAGGTTGGTTAGAAAGATGCCTCTTGTGGGAGGAAGGGGCTCAGGCAAAAGCCAGGCCTTCCAGGGGAATTCAGATCCCTCCCCTGCAAAGGTCTTTGGGTTCCTGATGCCCTTAGTTATGCTTGAGGTGTGATCTTGGAAGAGATATTTGCCCAGCTAACCTGCAGAGGTTGGTGAGGTAGTTGTTCATCTTGCCGAGTTTCATCCACCATTCTAGGAAATGGCTCCTCAGAAATTAAGAAATAAGGATCTGTGTGTGCAAAGCCAGTGCATACAGATCTAAAAGGGATCTTGACATTCTTCTCCGGTGCTATGGTGGTTTCCATGGAGTCAAGGGTTGCACAGCATTCATCTTGGGATAGTTTCTGCATGTCTTGGAAGAGGGATGGTCTTGCAAGCTGGTTTCGCATCTTAAAAATTTCCTAGGCATCCTGGTGCTTCTCCTTTGAAAACTTGCCCTCAGGGTCACACCATGGCAGTTGAAATAGAAACCCAAAGGGAGGGAGGCTTAGGAAGCCCCAGATGCAAGTTGACCAGGTGGTTGGCGGAGGCTTCCACTTCAGTGGAGTAATTCCAATGATCCGGGATCTCATGGTGGATCAACGTTGAGAAACTAACCACCAAAAAATGTGTTAGCTTGTCTAGGAAGCAGGAGATGCCCAAGAAGATGCTCTTGGAAGTTTCAGCTAGAAAGGAAGTGGGGAGGATACAGATATGTGGGACCATTGGCACACGCTGTTGAGAGAGGTGTTCTGGTTTTTTTTTAATTTGAAATAATTATGGTTGATGAGATGTTCCAAAAATAGTACAGAGAAGTCCTAGTTTTCCCCACTGGTTACATCTTATATAAATATAGTACGATTTCAAAACCAGAAGTTGACATTACTACAGTGTATCTGTAAAGTTTTAATGTCATTTTATACTTGTGTAGATTCATATACCACACTACCACCAAGATACAGAACTGTTCCATCATTATGAAGATCTGAAGACCTCCATGGTGCTACCCCTTTATAGTCACACACACCATCTGCCCTGGCACCATCCCTAACTCCTGGAAACCATGAATCTATTTCCTGCCTCTAAGGTTTTGTTGTTTTGAAAGTGTTATATAGATGGAATCATACAGTATGTGATCTTCTGAGATTGGATTTTCTTAATTCAGCATAATGCCCTTGAGATCCATCCAAGTTGTGTCTATCAATAGTTTCTTCATTTTTTATTGCTGAGTAGTATTCCATTGTAGCAGTATGTGACAGTTTAAGTAGTCACCTATTGAGGCACATTTTGGGTATTACCAGTTTTGACTTTTACAAATAAAACTGATCTGAGTAATCATGCAGAGTTTTTGGTGTGAGCATAACTTTTCATTTTCCTGGGATAAATGCCCAGTAATGAAATTGCTCAGTTATATGTTGTATATATTGAGTTTTGTAAAGAAGCTACCAGTTTATTTTCCTGAGTTGCTATCCCATTTTATATTACCATCATCAGTGTATGAGCGCTCCAGTTTCTCCACATCATCACCAACAATTTAAATTGTCACTAATTTTTATTTTATTTTATTTCTATTTATCTAATAAGTGTTTAAATGTCTAGATGTTTATCTAATAGATGTTTAGTGATATCATGATTTTAATTTATACTTCCCCAATAGCTAATGACGTTGAATATCTTTCCATGTGCTTGGTTGGCATTTATATTCTCTTCAGTGTAATATCTTCATGTCTTTTGCATATTATTTAATTGGATATTTTTACTGTTGTGTTCTTTATATATTCTAGATAAGGTTCTTTATATATTCTAGATAAGATTCCTTTATATGATAGGTGATTTATAGGTACGTTTCACCAGTCTGTAGATTGCTTTTTTATCCTCCTAACAGCATCTTTTACAGAGTAAGAGAAGTTTTTCTGTCCAATTTATCTTTTATTTTATGGATCATGTCTTTGGTTTCAAGTCTAAGACTTTTCTCATATTATTTTCAAAAATTGCTAAAATTTTATGTTTTACATGTAAACCTATGGTCTGTTTTCAGTTAATTTTTGTATAAGGTGAAGTTTAAGTCGAAGTTCATTTTGCTTATGGATATCAGTTATTCTAGCATCATTTGTTGAAAGACTGTCCTTCCTTCATTGAACTGCTTTTATGGACAGCGTTTTTGTAACCTTCTGAAATCAGGTTCTCTCTCTTTTTAATCTGTTAAAGTAAGGTATTACATTAACAGTTGTTCTAAAAGAAGCCATCTTTTTATTTCATTGATAGACTATACATTCCTATATATGCATATAGGCTATTTGCGTGCGAATGTATAAATGAGAGTAATCTGTAACTCCTCTTCCTTTTAATGTTCTTATTTGGTTTTGGTATCAACTTTATGCTAGTTTCAGAAACTGAATTGAAGTAATGTCCATCTTTTTGTATTCCCTAGAAAAATTGGGTGGTAAATGCTGGTTATTCATTCCTTAAAGGCCTATAAAATCATTTCGATCTTGTATTTGTTTGTTTTGTTTCACTTTGATTTTGGTGATTACATTTTTAACAGATATTTTAATTATTATAAATATATTTAAGTTTTCTTTTTGTCTAGAGTAATTTTTGATAAGTTACATTTTTCTAAATATTTTCCATTTCTCAATGCCCTTTATTCATCTTCGTTCTTTTCTTGTTTCATTTCTGTTAATTTATACTCTCATTTTTATTTTCTTCTTTCTGTTTTGTTTTACTTCCTTTATTGTTCTTTCCAAACTTTATGCCTACTTCATTCACTGATTTTTAAAACTGTATTATTTTCTAATATATAAATTTAAAGCTATACATTTATTTCTAGTAACTGTTTTAGTTGAATCTGTAATAATTTGATGTGCAGTTTGTTCCATGAATGGTCAATTCCAAATATTTTATATTTCAAATATGTTTTCTTCTTTGAATCATGTTTTATTTAGACTATCTTCTTAAGTTTCTGAACATACTGGGAGGTGTGTTTACCTGTGTGTGATTGATACCCAGTTCTCAATTGTACCAAGAAAATGCCTATGTAATTTCAGTGCTTAGGTATTTGTTGAGATTTGTTTGGTTCGTGGCTTAGGACAGTTTCATTAATCATCCATGAATTCTTGAAAAAAAATGTTTATTTTCTGAAAAATGGGGGCAACAGTCTGTAAATGATAAATGTCCTATGGATCAAATTATCTATATTCTTACTAATTTTTGCCTGTTTGAGCCAGCTGTCACAGATAAAAATCTATCACATTGACTGTGCTGTGGCCACATAAAGATTTTGATTCTGAATGAGATTAAGACATTTCTGGTACTGGTATGGAAGAATCATTTTGGGAGTTTATTCTCTTAGTTTTCTTGTTCCTTATCTTTTTTTTTTTTTCATATTTCTGGTTTGCTAAAATATAAAGCTATGAGGTCTTGACAGTGCATAGTTCTCTTCAAATCAAGGAGATTTTTAAACAGGAAGTCATATATTTATTTTTGAATATAGAGTTTTGCTTTTCCATTTTTATATTTCATAAGCTGACTCTGAATTTTTATCAGATTAGTCAGGTATATATAGTTTAAATTCTGCTAAGTGAGATGGATAAATAAGAAAGTATGTGTTATAAATATTGTAGTAAACAGCCTTAGGATAGGTATAATTTGGTTATAATATATGATCTAAGTATAGTAATGCTATAGTAGAAGTATAAGTCAAAGTGATGAATATTAAGGCAAAAATAAAGCAGGGAATTGGAATTGGGATGTTGTCATAGGACATTCACAAATATAGATAAATCGGCCTGTGAAAACTGCATTAAAGAGAAAAGGCGCTAACTGTCCAGATTCCAGCTATCTGAGGAATGAGCATTCCAAGCACAAGAATAAAAATGGTGAAGACCTTTTGGCTGAGTATTCCTGACACATTGGAGAGCCAAAAAGAAAAGAAAGTAAATAAACAAAAAACAAAAAAGGAAAACCCACCTTGTCAGTGTGATGTAGCCCCTCCCTTTGGTTTTCTTTAAAAATTCCGTACATTTCTCTGCAGTAGTTGGGATACACAGATTCTCATAATATATCAGTAATAATAATAAACATTTATTGAGTACTTACTTTGTGCTGGGCACCTTTTTTTAGAAACTACATGCAATTTTATGCACATCTCAACAAGCCTGACAATACAATGGTTGGTTAAACAAGCAGCGTTTATTAGCCAATGTTTTGGGAGGCTAGAAGTCTAAAATCAGGGCATTGGCAAGACAACGATTTCTCCTAAAACTGTAGCCTCCTTGTGCTGGCTTGTCACAGGCCTTGGGGTTCCTTAACTTACATCTCTGCATCCCATCACATGGAAGTCTCTCTCTCCTGTGTCTGCTTTTCTGGTTTCCACTGACTTCTATTTTTGGCTCCTTTGACTGTGTGTGAATTTTTCTGTCTTAATATAATGTCTTGCATATAGATTGAAGCCCAACCTTATTCAGTTTGGGCACACCTAAATAGGATTTTAGAGGATCTTTTCAGAACTAAGTCCACACCTTAACTGATAATACGTCTTCAAAGGGTCCTATTTACAAATGAGTTCACATCTACATAATGTGGATTAAGATTAAGAAAATGTTTTTGTTGGAGAACATAATTCAGTCTACCCCATTGCCTTTTTATATAAAAGACAACAACAACAAAAAATCAACTCAGATCACTTTGCCCAAGGTCATAAATAGGAAATAGTATATCTAAGATTGAGACCCAAATTTGACTTTAATTTCCCTATGTTTTCTACTGTTTTACAATACCTTCTGTATATGAAAGAAAAAATGATTAAAAACCATTTAAATTGGGTGTACAGGTGGTTCAGTGGTAGAATGTTTGCCTTCCATGCAGAAGACCTGGGTTTGATTCCCAGACCATGCACATGGGTAATGCTTGACTTATCTTGAAAGTTTGTTGGAAGAGCCTATCCTACATATTTTGTTATTCTGATATATAAAATGTCTTGAGTCACCCATGGTGGGGTAGATACATTGGTGCTCATAAGCTGGTCTGTGTTAACTTGTGAGAGCTGGTTGCATGTATCTCTTCCCACATCTTGTTCAATGATGTCACGTTGGTAATATGAAGTCAGCTATGTTGGGAATTTTTGCACCATGGAAACAAGCAAAGATTCTTCCTTGCCAGAGCTTCCTTACCACCTCTGTATAAATGATAATGGTGAAGTCTTTGCATTCAGAATTCTTCAAAAATTTTTTTTTACTTCTTGATAACCATTTGATGCTGTGAAGAAGTTAACTTCCCAATAACACCCTATAGGAAAGGAGATGTCAATTGTTGTAAGAGTTAAAAGCCAAAATATCAGTGGTTTAACACAATAGGAATTAATTTCTTGCTCACATAGATAAAATAAGGCTGATTGTTAGAAGGTTCTTTTCCAGTCAGTGAATGAGGAACCCACACTTTATCCATCTTGTGGCCACTCCCATTATCAGGTGGTCATCTATATTGAACTAGCAAAGGAAAAAGAATATGGTTAAACACTCATGGTCATTTTTTATGAAGCCTGGGAAGCTGAAAAATTATGCCACTTATGTGTCTAAGAAGAAGAAAGCACAGATTTCATGGAGAGCTAGTTAGTCTCCACCACAATGAAAATATGGCCTGTGTTGCTACAACATGTTGTTGTTGATTTTTTTATATATAGCGTATGGAGGGGTCACATTTCATTATTTTTCCATGTGAGTGTACTCTTATTGCAGCACCATTTGTTGAATTTTGTTTGTTTCTTGTTTGTTTGGTTTTGTTTTTTGAGATGGGGGAAAAGTGCATGGACCGGGAATTGAACCCAGGTCACCCGCATGACAGGCGAGAATTCTACTAGTGAACTACCCTTGGACCCCTGCTACAACATGTGTTTTTATGACACTAATTAACTTACATATTATTGTGATAATGAGGTCCAAACAGTGCCAGAGTTGTCTGTATGTTCATATGTGATTTTTTTTTCTAGAGAAGGTGAGCCAGAAAAAAGTGAACATGGAATTCCAGTCTTTCTTAGGAAAGGAGAGAGCCTTCAGTTCAGTTTCTGGGCAGGCAGCACCCTTTTAACTCTGTTATAAAAAAAGTAAAAATGAGTGCCTACCCCCAGAACTTCCTTCCCACAGAGGTATACACCAATCTTGCATGCTTCAAGCTCACAAACTTCCTCTTGTGCCTTAACTGTCTTCTTGTCTGGGCTATCAAGATTTTGCCTGAGGTTTTAATTATTGTTATTATTAGTGCCCTGGTTACAGAGTTCATAGTTTTTTTTTTTTTTTTAAAGACAGAGAGAAGGAAGGAAGGATAGAAGGAAGGAAGGAAGGAAGAAAGGGAAACATCTCCAAACATTTTCTTGCTTTATTGTATTTTGTTTTTCCGTTTTTGTTACATGGGCTGGGGCCGGGAATCGAACCGAGGTCCTCCGGCATAGCAGGCAAGCACTTTGCCCGCTGAGCCACCGCGGCCCGCCCGAGTTCATAGTTTTTTAATAGACGGCCCTAAATCTCTTTTTCCTAAAACAGTATTATTTTTAGTGTGTAATGTTACAGTTTTATAGAGATACACATACATGGCACAGCTGATCCAACTGAGATTAAACCAAAAGAAAAACCACAATCTCCAATAACATTTCCAAATATAAAATTACTTGACATTTAGACCATTTAAGTCAAAGCTCAGGTGCTTGTTTAATAAGAGAATGCACCGAAAATTCTTTATTTTATACGTGTTTGAAATTTAGCAGCCTTGGCTTTTGACTTTCCAAATCAAAAAGGGATGTACGGAAATTAATTTCCGAACGACTGTCAGCACTCCTCGCATGTGACAACCTGAGAGGGATCGCTCAGGGAATCATCAGCTGTCGCTGCAGACTCCTTAATATTTAATGGGAGGTTTCACTATGATATCCTTCTTAAGAGTTAAAAACGAGAGGGCTGCTGGGTTTATTAGGTTGTCTTGAACTTCTGAGTGCATACGAATCAGCATATGATACTCTCCTGTGTCATTTTTAATTTACTTCTTTAGGTTGTTTCAGTGGCCTATGATTCCCTGGATACCTGCTTGATAAGTCAGAAAAGTCATGGGAGTCAAAGTGGCATGAGCTGCAAAGTCAATAAATCAAACGTGGTACTGATTTCTATACAACCTTGAAAGCAGACGAAATTTCTTGTTGATAATTAATGAGCTTTCTCAGATGATCTGTTTATGGTAGTGATTATGGCGCTTGTCAAACGAACACACTCCATAGCAATTTGTCAGTATTTCTGAGCCACTATGGTCTCTTTTCATTGGAAAGGAAATGTTTTTTATGTAACTTTTTGATATGTCTAAGATCATTTTTAAAAGTTCTTATGAATAGTTTTACAAAAACATTGTGATTCTAATGTGTTTCATTTTTGTCAAATGCAATGAAAAAACAAAAACAAACTTCACTGGCACGGGCTCCTCTGCCTTTTTGCCCCCTTTACGTAAACATATTTATATGTGAAATGTCTGACTTTAGAAAATCTCAGACTTTTATTTTCTTTCATTCTTGAGCTTTCAAAGAGCATTATGTTGTCTTTTGGTCTTAGACAAGTCACGGCCTCTCTCGATTTATTTTTATTTATTTGCAAAATAAAAGTAATGTTACCTGTACTTCAGGTGATATGAAAATAAAACTTCACAAAGTGTCAAGTGCAATAGGAATGGAAATAAAATTATGGCCTGCTGTAGTTTCAAAGCAGTAGGGCACCTCTTGAAAGAGAAAAGGTGAATCATCTACCCAGTCATCTCATACGTTGAACCATATTTTGTGCATGCATAGCTACTTATACTTACCTAGGACTTACATGATAAATATCTAAAGAAAAATACATATTAACATTTAACTGAAAATCTGTATTTGTGGGCCGTACTCTGGAATTTTCACTGATTTGACATTAATTTCTGCCAATAGTAAAATATTAAAGTAATGGTAAATACGAGTCTGAACAATTCTATTGCAGGTGTTTTGAGTAGTGTTTGTAGGACATAGCATCTTGGAGGAAAGTTAATATTTTCAATTCCAGCAAGAGAACTCATTTTATTCATCAGTGTATTAACAAGACAAGGATGACAGAAATTCAGTAGTCCCATTAGTGATTTTGAGTTGTCAAGAGAAAAATCTCTGTTCCATCTTTCAGTCTTTATACTTCACTGTATGTCATTATCATGTGGAAGAGTGTTTAGCAATAAATTGATGGAAATTGATCACTGTCTCATAAAACAATAGAAAAATATATGCTATTTCTTTAGATTAGCACAGTCATCATATGTAAAACCAGTTTTATTAGGATATCCTCAAAGACTGGAATGGCTTTCTGACTTTTAACACAAAGTTTACTTAGCTTGATTCAATTTTATGAAGGCTTTTAACACATTTAACAAAGGTCTAATGAAAGGTCTAATGAAGACCTTTGGTGCAGATTTAAAGAAATAAGAAAGATGGATTGTTAGTAATTGTGTTGAGCAAAACTATCTACCTATATATTATTCTAATATCATTTTTATTACCATGTAATCTTGAATAAGATGTCGACTGCCTTTACATTTTCCCCAGTCTATAAAATGGGCTTTGTAGTTCCACATCAGGCATAGTGAGAATTGAATGATTTTATGACTTGTGTGATAGGTAATATAAAATATAAACCCGGTAGGATTTGTAGTGGTGTATGATATTGGTTGTAATAAAAGGTCTAATGACATTTCCCCATCGCTGTTCTTTCAGGTTGCTTTCAACTATGTAATGTTTTTCGATCCCATGAAATGGAAATTGACCAGTGCTTGCTGGAGTCCCTTCCCCTCGGCCAACGCCAGCGCCTGGTGAAACGCATGCGCTGTGAGCAAATCAAAGCCTATTATGAACGAGAGAAGGCTTTTCAAAAGCAGGAAGGATTCCTGAAAAAGTTGAAGCATGGAAAGAATCAGAAAGTTCATTTTAACCTTGCTGACATGATACAGGATGCAATCATCCATCGCAATGACAAAGAAGGTACTTAACAAAAAAGAAAGAGGTTTTCTGAGTATGGGTTTTCATGTCTTTTGTTTTGTTGCTTTTTGATGGGGAGATTAGTGATAAGATTTCTTTTAAATATTGGAGTCTGCTTTCTTTTAACTGTCTGGAACATTTTAGAAAAATAACTCTTTCCAATGAACGTTGTTAAAAGTCCCAAGTCTCTTAGTAAATATGAGAAAACTGTAAAATTTTGTTGAGATTATTGCTCGTGTTTTTTTATGAATTACCTGTCTGGAAAGTAAGTGGTTTCCTTTCAAATTACTCATTCAGATTATTAATGAAATTGTTTTTTATCAATAAAATTATTTCCTTTGATGATGAGATTGGCTTGGAAAGTTCATTAATTATTAACTTTTATATGGATAGATATAGTAGTGAACACAGTTTCACCCCGCATTTTCAGGACAAAGAGTCAATTTCTTCATCTCTTAAAGTAGACTGCCCTGGAATATTGAATTTAGTAAATCCAAATCTTAATGCACTAAGACTACTGTGCTCCTCACCTTTTATGTATTCTTGTGTATGAATTTTGTTTCATTGTAAAAATTTATCTGTTTTAGAATCTATAATCCAAAGCTCTGGAGTAAGAAAATTTGTCTAGCTGTATACATGTAGAAAGCTTCAAATATATGTATTTACCTTGCTTGTTTTTAAACCGAGGAGTGAATTAATCTAAAACAGGCAAACAAATAGCACAGGCTCACAATTCCTTGAGCACAACTAAAAATACAAAAAGGTCTGAAAACCAAAGCTCACTTTGTTACAAATCCTTGCCTGGCCTATTTATGTTCTTTTAAGTTATTAAATTGTAAAAGTTCTAAATTCAATAACATACCTGGTCCCAAAGCTCTCAAGTAGGGATTATGATCCATATATAGAAAAACTGCAGCAAATTATATACAACAACAGTGATAATAAGAAGACTAAAGTAGTTCTTTTCATGATTCCATGTGGGCTTGCTAGTTAAACTGGAAGACTGAGAAGCTTGCATAGGTTTTTCTTAAAGTACAATGACAGTGGCAGAGAATATCTGACGAGAAATGTCCCTAAGAGTCTCCTACTGCAGCCTTATTATGCATGAAGGAACTAAGATTCAGTGCATATTATCTGGAACGCCCTTCCCTTTTTTTAAAAAACGCACCCTTTTTTTTAAAAAAATTATTTATTAATTAAAAAAAATTTAACAAATGAACTAAAACATCAACATATATAATCAGCAATTCACAATTTCATCACTTAGTTGCATATTCTTCATTTCTTAGAACATTTACATCAATTCAGAAAAAGAAATAAAAAGACAAACAGAAAAAAAAAGATTATATGTACCATACCCCTTACCCCTCGCTTTCATTAGCATTTCATACTAAATTTATTTTAACATTTGTTTCCCCTATTATTTATTTTTATTCCATATGTTCTATTCGTCTGTTGACAAGGTAGATAAAAGGAGCATCAGACACAAGGTTTTCACAATCACAGTCACATTGTGAAAGCTATATCATTATTCAGTCATCCTCAAGAAACATGGCTACTGGAACACAGCTCTACATTTTCAGGTGGTTCCCTCCAGCCTCTCCATTACATCTTGAATAACAAGGTGATATCTACTTAATGCATAAGAATAACCTCCAGGATAACCTCTCGACTCTGGAATCTCTAAGCCATTGCCACTTTGTCTCATTTCACTCTTCCCCCTTTTGTTGAGAAGTTTTCTGAATCCCTTGATGCTGAGTCTCAGCTCATTCTAGGGTTTTTCTCAATCCCTTGATGTTGAGTCCCATCAGCTCATTCTAGGATTTCTGTCCCACATTGCCAGGAAGGTCCACACCCCTGGCAGTCATGTCCCACATAGACAGGGGGAGAGTGGTGAGATTGCTTGTTGTATTGGCTGGAGAGAGAGGCCACATCTGAGCAACAAAAGAGGTTCTCTTGAGGGTGACTCTTAGGCCTAAATTTTAAGTAGACTTCACCTATCCTTTGTGGGATTAAGTTTCATATGAACAAACCCCAAGACTGGGGGCTCAGCCTATAGCTTTCATTGTCCACACTGCTTGTGGGAATATCAAGAATTCAACTTGGGGAAGTTGAATTTCTCCCCGTTCTCACCATTCCCCGAAAGGGACTTTGCGAATACTTTTCCACTCACTGATTGAATCACTCTGAGATTCATCAGGGCATCACTCTGGACAAACCAACAAAATCTCATTTCCTACCTAAGATTCCAAGTACTTAAGGTGTTCAATCAAACTATCTACATAAGTTATATTAGGAAATGCACTAGTCAAAATATAAATTTTGTACCAAATAAACATTTTTTGCTTTAGTCTCACACATAAGGTGAGATTTATTTTCAGCACCCTGCAGTAATGACATTCCTTTGTTCTTCCTCATGCAAAAACATTTTTAAAATATGTACATTTAGTCACTATTATTATACACTCTAGGTATTCCTAGATTATACCATCTCAATCTTTAACATCTATCTTTCTTTATGATTTCACTTATGACCCCAGCCCTCCTCTCTCTATCATTCTCACATGCAGCTTCATTCAGTGTTTTAACATAATTGTATTGCAGTTAGGTAGTATTGTGCTGTCCATTTCTGAGTTTTTATATTCAGTCCTGTTGCACAATCTGTATCCCTTCAGCTCCAATTACCCAATATCTTACCCTATTTTTATCTCCTGGTGGTCTCTGATACCAACAAAATATTCCAAGTTTATTCACTAATGTCAGTTCATATCAGTGAGACCATACAGTATATGTCCTTTTGTTTTTTGCTAATCTCACTCAGCATAATGTCCTAGAGGTCCATTCATGTTGTTGCATAGTTCATAACTTTATTCTGTCTTAAAGCTGCATAATATTCCATCGTATGCATATACCACAGTTTGTTTAGTCACTCATCTGTTGATGGACATTTTGGCTGTTTCCATCTCTTTGCAATCGTAAATAATGCTGCTATAAACATTGATGTGCAAATGTCTGTTGGTGTCTTTGCCCTTATGTCCTTTGAGTAGATATCTAGCAATGGTATTGCCAGGTCATATGGCCATTCTATATTCAGCTTTTTGAGGAACTGCCAAACTGCCTTCCACAGCAGTTACCATTTGACATTCCCACCAATGGTGAAATAGTGTGCCTCTTTCTCTACATCCTCCCCAGCACTTGTCATTTTCTGTTTTGTTGATAATGACCATTCTGCTGTGTGTGGTTTTGATATCTCATTGTGGTTTTGATTTGCATTTCTCTAATGGCCAGGGAAGTTGAGCATCTCTTCATGTGCCTTTTGGCCATTTGTATTTCCTCTTCTGAGAGGTGTCTGTTCAAGTCTTCTTCCCATTTTGTAATTGGATTGTCTATCTTTTTGTTGTTGAGTTGAACAGTCTCTTCATAAATTCTAGATACTAGACCTTTATCTGATATGTCGTTTCCAAATATTGTCTCCCATTGTGTACGCTGTCTTTCTACTTTCTTGATGAAGTTCTTTGATGAGCAGAAGTGTTTAATTTTGAGGATTTCCCATTTATTTATTTATTTCTTCAGTGCTCTTGCTTTGGGTGTAACGTCTATAAAACCACCTCCAAGTATAAGATTTATAAGATATTTCCCTACATTTTCTTCTGTTTTATGGTCTTAGACCTAATGTTTAGGTCTTTGGTCCATTTTGAGTTAATTTTTGTATAAGGTGTGAGATATGGGTCCTCTTTCATTCTTTTGAATATGGATATCCAGTTCTCTATGCAGCATTTATTGAAGAGACTGTTCTGCCCCAGGTGAGTTGACTTGACTGCCTTATCAAAGATCAATTGTCCATAGATGAGAGGGTCTATATCTGAACACTCTATTTGATTCCATTGGTCAATGTAGCTATCTTTGTGCCAGTACCATGCTGTTTTGACTACTGTAGCTTTGTAATATGCCTTAAAGTCAGGCAACGTGAGACCTCCAACTTCATTTTTTTTCCTCAGGATACCTTTAGCTATTTGGGGCACCCTGCCCTTCTAGATAAATTTGCTTATTGGTTTTTCTATTTCTGAAAAGTAAGTTGTTGGGATTTTGATTGGTATTGCATTGAATCTGTAAATCAATTTAGGTAGAATTGACATCTTAACTATATTTAGTCTTCCAATCCATGAACATGATATGCCCTTCCATCTATTTAGGTCTTCTGTGATTTCTTTTAACAATTTCTTGTAGTTTTCTTTGTATAGGTCTTTTGTCTCTTTAGTTAAATTTATTCCTAAATATTTATTCTTTTGGTTGCAATTGTAAGTGGAATTTTTTTCTTGATTTCCCCCTCAGATTGTTCATTGCTAGTGTATAGAAAAACTACAGATTTTTTAGTGTTGATCCTGTACCCTGCCACTTTGCTGTACTCGTTTATTAGCTCTAGTAGTTTTGCTGTGGATTTTTCAGGGTTTTTGACATATAGTATCATATCATCTGCAAACAGTGATAGTTTTATTTCTTCTTTTCCAATTTTGATGCCTTGTATTTCTTTTTCTTGTCTAATTGCTCTGGCTAGAACTTCCAACATGATGTTGAATAACAGTGGTGATATTGAACATCCTTGTCTTGTTCCTGATCTTTGGGGGAAAGTTTTCAGTTTTTCCCCATTGAGGATGATATTAGCTGTGGGTTTTCATATATTCCCTTTATCATTTTAAGGGAGTTCCCTTCTATTCCTATCCTTTGAAGTATTTTCACAGGAAAGGATGCTGAATTTTGTCAAATCCTTTTCTGTATCAATTGAGATGATCATGTGATTTTTCTGCTTTGATTTGTTGATATGGTATATTACATTAATTGATTTTCTTATGTTGAACCATCCTTGCATACCTGGGATGAATCCTACTTGGTCATGATGTATAATTCTGTTAATGTGTTGCTGGATTTGATTTGCTAGAATTTTGTTGAGGATTTTTGCATCTATATTCATTAGAGAGATTGGTCTGTAGTTTTCTGTTTTTGTAATATCTTTGTCTGGCTTTGGTATGAGGGTGATGTTGGCTTCATAGAATGAGTTAGGTGGCTTTCCCTCCTCTTCAATTTTTTTGAAGAGTTTGAGCAGCATTGGTACTAATTCTTTCTGGAATGTTTAGTAGAATTCACATGTGAAGCCATCTGGTCCTGGACTTTTCTTTTTGGGTAGCTTAATGACTGATTCAATTTCTTTACTTATGATTGGTTTGTTGAGGTCATCTATTTCTTCTCGAGTCAAAGTTGGTTGTTCATGCCTTCCTAGGAAGTTGTCCTTTTCATCTACATTGTTGTATTTATTAGGATAAAGTTGTTCATAGTGTCCTGTCATTACTTCCTTTATTTCAGTGGGGTCAGTGGTTATGTCTCCTCTTCCATTTCTGATCTTATTTATTTGCATCCTCTCTCTTCTTCTTTTTGTCGGTCTTACTAAGGGTCCATCAATATTATTCATTTTCTCATAGAACCAGCTTCTAGTTTTATTTTTTTTCTCAGTTGTTTTCATGTTCTCAATTTCATTTATTTCTGCTCTAATCTCTGTTATTTCTTTCCTTTCACTTGCTTTGGGGTTAGTTTGCTGTTCTTTCTCTAGTTCTTCCACGTGGACAGTTAATTCCTCGATTTTTACCCTTTCTTCTTTTTTGATATAGGCATTTAAGGCAATAAATTTCCCTCTTAGCACTGCCTTTGCTGCGTCCCATAAGTTTTTATATGTTGTATTTTCATTTTCATTTGCCTCGAGTTATTTACTGATTTCTCTTGTAGTTTCTTCCTTGACCCACTGGTTGTTTAAGAGTGTGTTTCCTCCATTAGTTTTTCTCCTCCTTTTCCCTTCTCTTCTCCTTCTGGGACACCCATAACATAAATATTTGTGTGGTTCATATTGTCATTCAATTCCCTGAGTCCGTGTGCATATTTTTCCATTTTTTCCCTATTGTTTCTGTTTCTTGTCGGATTTCAGACGTTCCATCCTCCAGTTCACTGATCCTGTGTTTTGCCTCTCAAAATCTACCATTGTAGGTTTCCGTTGTTTTTTTCATCTCTTCTACTGTGTCTTTCATGCCCATAAGTTCTATGATTTGTTTTTTCAGACTTTCTGTATCATCTTTTTGTTCATTCCTTGCCTTATTTATATCCTCCCTCAATTCATTTATTTGGTTTTTGATGAGGTTCTCCATGTCTGTTTGTATATTGTGAATTAATTGTTTTAGCTCCTGTATCTCATTTGAATTGTTGGTTTCTTCCTTTGATTGGGCCATATCTTCAATTTTCCTGGTGTGATTTGTTATTTTTTGCTGGTGTCTAGACATTTAATTACCTTAGCTAGTTTATTCTGGAGATTGCTTACACTTCCTTTACCTAGGGTTTTCTTGCTGGATGGATTTGTTGTCTATCCATTTTTTGACATTCCATTCAGCTTTATCTGGACCTTTAGCTTAAGTTTTGTTTAACAGAGGAGAATTTTTCAGTTCTTGTTTTCTTGTTTCTTGCCCTGCTTGTATGGTGCCTTTCCCCCCCCCCCACCCTTAGGAGGGTCTGCTTAGGTATTATAGACCCCAGTCAGATTTCCCCCCAGCCAGATTTTCCCAGGCCAAACTGGCCTCCTATCAGGAGGAAAGAGTCACCTGTGTCAGTTTTCCCTGCAGGTGAGACCCAGCAGGTTGAAAGACTTTCCTGTGAAGTCTCTGGATTCTGTTTTTCTTATCCTGCCCAGTAGGTGGTGCTTTTCTGCCTGCAGGTCCCACCAGCATAGGATGATGCAGTAGCTTTAACTTTGGCAGACTCTCCCTGCTGGGGGCGTGGTGGAGACAGAGGAAAGGCTGTAGGCTGGTTTTAATGGCTTCAAATTACCAAACCCTGGTGTCTGAGTTCCTTGAGGAAGGGATTCCACCTGAGTTGGGCTTCAAACCTCCCCCAGGGAAGGCATAGGTTCCAGATAAGCCCTCAAACAAGCTTCTTTCTGCCTATGCCTGGGGCAGTTGCAGCCTGAGAAGTCCTGCCGCTGAATGCAAAGGCAGTCAAGCCTTTGTAGAGACACAGCCACAAAAGCTTCTGCTTCCTTTTTTTTTTTTATTTTTTTTATTTTTCCATCAACCCTGCACCCTTGGTGCCGGGGCAAAAATGAGCGACCTCTGCTTTGACCAGGTTCACCTGAGCTGGGGGCCTATTTTTATAGTCAGAATTTGTTAATTAATTCCACAATTGGTGTTTGATTGCACTCAGCCCCTGCTGCCAGTAAAGTCTCTTTCCTTTCCCCTCTGGGAAGCAGCCTGTGGGGAAGGGTGCCCGCCCCCCACAGCTTGGGGAACTCATGGTTCTGGGGAGGCTCGCAGCCAGTCCAGCTGGTCCAGACTGGGGTATGCTGTGTGTTCAGTCACTGACGTGGCTCCAGGAGCTGTTCTGTACTGTTTCTGGTTATTTAGTAGTTGTTCTGGAGGACGAACCAAAACGCACACATTGCTAAACCGCCATCTTGGCCCGGAATCCTCCATAGCACTCTTAGCTTCCAAATTACTGTCTTCTTACTTAAAGCTATTCATGTGATGGGGGGGTCTCTGTGAATACATAGGGACCTTGAGGGAGGGACAATGTCTTTCAGATCCATTGCTCCTTCTTGCCCATCCCAGACTTCCCAGTGCTGTTGAATGAGAGTGAATCAATTTGTCCTAGTTCTCCCAGACAATAGTCATCAGAGCAAACCTAAATTAGAATACAGGCCTTCCATTTGAAAGAATAATAATTTAAAAGTAATGAAAGAAAAATCAATTTGCATATTAGTAAAGTCTCTTGTGCTTCAAGTATTTGAAGTAAGGTGCAAAATAACCACAGTACAAATCAATGGTCCTGTCAAAGTTAAAAAGAAATTAAGAGTAGAGGGGTTGTGAGGGTAGTTCATTGGTAGAATTCTCACCTGCCACATGGGAAACCTTGGTTCAATTCCCAGCCCATGTACTTCCCAAACAAACAAGCAAACAAACAAATGAAAAATCAAACAAAAATTCAACAAATGTTGCCGCAATATGCTCACATGGGGAAAGAATGAAATGTGACCCCCACCATACAGAATAAAAAGAAAAAAAAATAAATTAAGAGTAGGAAATAATAAAATTGGAGACCAAGTAAAACTCATTTTTTATGTTTTCTGGAGAGCATTCAAGTCATCTAATTTATTTTTTAATTTTTAAGACACTGTTGTTTTCAAAGCTCAATAAACACCCCCCCCCACACACAATTCAGACATTTTATGTAGCAGAAAATACACGAGAGCCCATCAGCAGGTTAAATTGGGATGCTAAGTAAATGTATTTTAGTGCATATCTGAAAATAAAGCTTCTCCAATCACCGTTTGCAAGTATTTCAGATTCTTGTAGCTAAATCAGTAAGTCATCTGATCCTGATTAATAGTTTTTGAAAACTTTCTATAGCCATGAAACTGTGCTGACACTTTGAAGATTGAAGAGCAGGGAGAGATATGAATCCTACCCTAACAAAACTTCTAAGTAAAGAGTGAAAGACTTATGGATATAATCGAAAATAATGAGTAAAAGTGATATCTGATAGAACTGGACTATATTGACAATGTGTTTTGGAGAATATGGCTTTTAAGAGACTATAACCTTGAAGGGTGCTTGGACTGTACATATTTGAAGGAAATAAAGGAAAATACTGGGCTCTTGGACAGCAGCTTGGGGGAGTACATCCCCAAAAGTGGGCATGACAATAGAGTAGCTATTGTCTTTATTATGTGTCAGATAGATATGACTGAAACAGACAAAAGCTTTCTCTCTATGATGCCCAACTGCCTAGTATGGGTGACCACAAGTAATAAGGTCAAGTTAAATATATAGTAGAATAGATAAAGTTAAATGCTGAAGGCGAACTTGGCATCACTGAAAGGGACTCCCAATGGAGGTAGGGAATTAACTATGCAGATATCTGGGTAGAGCATTTCAGGCAGAAGAAATGAAGGGCACAAAGCCTAGAGGGGAGAACATCCAAGCCTTTTGGAGCACCAACGAGGTGACCTGCAATGTAGGGACAGAGATAAATGAAGAGGACGGAGAAAATGAGGTCAGAGGATAAGAGGAGCCAGATCATACAGAACCTGGTCAATGAAAAGGGCTTTGGCTGTTGTGCTGAATGAGCTCTGACACCATCAGAAGATTCTGAGCAGAAGAGAGACCAGATACCACTTATGAATTAACAGGATCAGCCCAACTGCTGTATTCCCACTTGACTGATTAATTAGGCACATAATATTTCTTGCCTAATTAAATTTTTCGTAAACCCAAGAGGGAAATGACTGAAGGATTACTAAGGCAAGATCAGGAAAATTAGTTAGGAGATTCTAGTAGTATGCTAGGCAAGAAAAAATGGTTCTTTGGACCAAAGTAGAATAAGGATTTGGTGAGAAATAGTTAGATTTTATAATCATTTTAAAGATAGTGCTGGCAGGAAGTATTGATGAACTGACTATGGGGAATATATTAATTTTTGGTTACTATTATAACAAATTACCACAAGCCCATTCATTCAAAACAAAATGAATTTATTATTTTGGAAGCCAGAAGTCTGGTAAAGGGCCTGCTGGGTTAAAATCAAGGTGACAGAAGTACTGCTTTCCATTTTGAAAGTTGTAGTATAGAATCTTGTTTCTTTGACTTTTCCAGCTTCTAGAGATGGTCTGTCTCTTCCATGAGTTTTCTGTAAAGAGAAGAGAAATTAAGGGTATTTCAGTTTTCTTTTTGGGAAAAATAGTATAATCCATGCAAGATGGGAAAATTGTAACAGTGGAGTAACAGGGGAAAATTTCTGGAGCAAGACCTTTATATACACAGAGGGTGATAAAATCGGGTGCCTAAGTGGAGGGATTGACTAAATTAGGACCATCTATAGCAGTTGTTTTTAACCCTGAATGCACATCAGGACCATCTAGAGAGAATTTTTTTTAATTAATGTCTAGATAATTAAAGATTCTGATTTAATCAATCTGAAGTGTGGCTAGGAATTTTTTCAGAGTACCCAGGAGATTCTGAATGCACCAAATAGGTAGAGACCCTCCAATCTAGAGTAGTTGAGAGAAGATGTAGTTAAATTGGAGGACATGGTGATGGGAGCTTATGGTAGGTCTCTCATTGTGGCATACATTTATTATGTAAGCACTTTGACTGTCAGTTAAATATGAGGAGGGGGAAGAAGAATTTCACAGTAAGGAAAGAGAATAATGTATGGTGGTGGGAGAATGAATGGCACAAGAAAATATAATATGTAAAAAATAATAGGACTCATAAATAAAATGATATATAAAAATGAGAAATGAAAGAGACAGATCAAATATGACTCTTCAAAGTTCTCCGAAACTGATTGGCCTATCCTCTGTACTCCTTTGTTCTTACTCTTAACTATTTGATTTTCTATCCTAAAATTTTCCTATGGTTTTTAGAATACAGTTTCATGTCTTCAGTTTGCCATGACAGAAATTATTCCACCTGTATCCACAGATATATATTTGGTGGATAGTATTATAATATCCTAAATATTTCTTACCTATTAATCTCACTTAATATTTTTTGCCCAAAGAAATCTTTTTGTAAACCCAAATGCCTGGCAGGTTCTAGTTCTTTAATACATAATTTAATTGTATTAATTGAATGTGCATGATGTATAGCAGTTTGTTTATAAAAAAATATTAATATAAAGACACTAAATCAAAGCAAGTAGTTATATTTGATATTTCTACTCAAAATAAGGAAGGAAAAAAAATTTTGTTTGAATAATCCATATTTAACTTTGAGTCATATTTTATTGAAGGAATTCCTTTTTGTGTGCTTGTTTTTTGAATGGGAACAGAAAGGATTGGATACTAAATCTCCACATTTTTTCATGCTGAGTCATTCGAAGTGTTAGGGACATATTGGATCAAGAAAAAAATCACACACAATGTGCATAACAGAAACACACAAACGTAATATTTGCTGCATGCTTGCTATGTGCAACAGACTGTATGATCCCTTTCTGTAAATTAGCTTGTTTATAATGACAGAAATAACACAACAGAAATATCTTAGGTGTGTTGAAGGAGAATCTACTCAGAAAGCAAACTCATGTACATTTATTACTTCCCAGAAATAGTTCCTGTAACTAATGGAAGCAAGGTGATGGACAGTAAATAAGGTCAATGCTAGTGTCTGCTGATCAAAAAATAATTGAATGGCTCTTAGAATTCAGGAAAACTTTTAATCTCTAACCAATGATTGAAACTTTAAGTGGTTTAATGTAAAATTAGAACATTTATCAGTGCAGGATGTATTTATTCTCTATTTAGAGCTGACCCAAGTATGAAATAATGGTTCTATTAGTATTTTATATATCCTATAGTACCAGAAGCAAGATATGAATTTCTTGCTAATTCAAGAAATTGACTTGTGTTGCAAAGGGAAGTAATTGCTTTAGAGATGTTATAACTTTCATTTGTTTTACTTTTCCCAAAGAAGTATCCAGAAAAATGTTTCATTTTAGTCACAGAAGTGACATTTTTACTTACCTTTTTTTATTTAAATAGTTTTATTTAAGAATTAACCACCAAAAATCAATGTCTTAGTTTGCTTATCCATAGACATATTTAAGTTAAGTATCCAAATAATAATTTTAAAGCTTGTGTTTGTATAATAAATTTCATAAACCAATATAAAATTAAAGCAAACAAGGAAAAAATCTACAGATATCAGTTTCTTAAATTCTGTGTATTAAACACTATCATAAATCTTTTATTAGCCATCAAACTGTGTATGTTCTTTAAATATCAGATACAGAGTTCTTACAAATATCAACTTTGCTATACTGATGGCTTGTGTTACTGGCCATTTCAAGTTTTTTATTTCAGGAATTTATTTTATCTAACATTATAGCTGCCCATAGTTTTTATTTGTCAGATCTATATATGCTTTTCACTCTCTCACTTTTTATCCTTTAAGTTACCCTTATTAATACAATTCAGTTCTGTACCTTTCTCAGGACTTCCATCTCTGTGTTTTTTCAGTCACCAGAGCTCCCTTTAACATTTCTTGTAGGGCAGGTCTCTTGTTGGCAAATTCTCACAACTATTATTTATCTGTGAAGATCTTAATCTCTCCCTCAGTTTTGCAGGACAACTTGGCAGGATAAAATATTCTTGACTGGAAGTCTTTCTTGTTCAGAATCTTAAATATGTCATACCATCACCTTCTTACCTCCATGGTGCCTCCTGAGTAGTCTGAGCACAGTCTTATATAGTTTCCTTTGTATATGGTAAATCTCTTTTCTCTTGCTGCTTTCATGACTTTTTGCTTCTATGTTAAATTTGACATTCTTATAAGTCTTGGAGTAAGCCTATTTGGATTTACTCTATTTGGGATTCACTGGGCTTATTTGATTTGGAAGCTTATGTGTTTTATGAGGGTTAGGAGATTTCCCCCCATTGTATTTTCAACTAGCCTTCCTATCCCTTTATTCTTCTCTTCTCCTTCTGGGAACCAATAATTCTTATTATTTATATGCTTCGTGGTGTCTGTCATTTTCCTGAGATCAAGTTGCAATTTTTCCATTTTTCTTGCCATTTGTTCTTTTGAATGTTCAATTTCAATTGTCCTGTCTTCTAATTTGTGCATTCGTTTTTCTGCCTCTTGAACTCTACTGTTATGAGTCTCTAAAATATTTTTAATTTAGTCAATAATATCTTTCATCTCTGTGATAGCTGATATTTTTCTGTTTATTCTTTCAAATTTTTCCTTATGTTCCTCCAGTGTCTTCTTGATATCCTTTATCTTGTTATGAACAACCTTAATTAGTTGTTACAAATTCTGTGTCCCCTTGTGCAATTTAATTTAGTCAGTTAGCTGAGCCATATTTGCCTGGAACTTCTCGTGCTTTATGATCTCCTGTTGTAGATGGGGCATTTTAATGTCTTAATAAGGTTATTTTGCAGGTTTATTCCCTTCCCTTGACTGAGATTTTTAATCTACATGTATTAGCTTTGAAGATCCCCTTCTGGATTTGTCAGTCCTTCCCCTTGAAGCTAAGTCCCTAATCTCAAAGGGAATTCTACTTAGGGCTTTATTTGAGACATAGGCAGCTAAGCTGTTTGTCAGACTATGCTTTCTGCTTCTCCCCAGCAAATGGCGCTCTTGAGTCTTCTCATCTCCTTGGCCGACCTGCCCCCAACTGCAGGTGCTGTGTCTAGCAACCTGTCACAGTGCTCAGTTCAGCCAGCTGTCTTGGCTTCACCTCTCCATCCACTTACACCTGTGGTCTCTGAGCCTCTATGGGAGAAGGGGAGTGGTATCAGGACCCAAGCAAGTCCATTTCGCTGATGGGAAGCAGTTCTACAGCTTCCCCTTCTCCCTGGGGAAGGGTTCCTCTAGTCCTTCCCATGAAAAACAGGCTCTCACACAGCATCTCAAAGGGGCGGGATGTAGGCACTTTACCTTGACTAAGTAGAGTCTGTGCACAGGAAAAGCACATCTATTTCTTTCAAGCTTGTCAGGAAAACTCCCAGCTATGGTGCTGAAGTGAAAATCTTCCCAAACTTCTGCAGGGGTACATGGAGTCATGACCATTCTCTTTTCCCAGTTTCTGCGTTTTTGCTCAGAGGGCTTCCCCGTGTAGGGTAGAAGATCCTCAGTAACCACTGTACCTGGGAACCACTGTCCCAGTCATTTTTATATCACATCTCTTGTACAGAGCCGGGATGAACTCAGCCTCTCCTATTCTGCTGTCTTGCCAGAGTCCTTTTCCACTTATCTTTACACTACTAAAATAGACAAATATATACTTTTTTGGCATTTTTAAATTAACTTTTTTATTATATAATATAATATATATACAAAACAAAGAAAGAAAACAGCAATAGTTTTCAAAGGACTCGTCAACAAGTAGTTACAGGACAGATCCCAGAGTTTGTCATGGGCTACCATATGATCATCTCAGATTTATCCTTCTAGCTGCTCCAGAATATAGGAGGCTAGAAGGCTTAAATATTTTTTTTATCATCACAATTGACTTTTTTCCTTCTTTTTTGTGAAAAATAAGATATATATACGAAAAAGGCTATAAATTTCAAAGCACAACACCACAATTAGTTGTAGAACATATTTCAGAGTTGACATGGGTTACAATTCCAGAATTTTAGGTTTTTACCTCTAGCTGCTCTAAAATAGTAGGAGACTAAAAGAGATATCAATTTAATTATTCAACATTCATATTCATTTGTTAAATCCTTTCTTCTCTGTATAACTTGACCATCACCTTTGATCTTTCCATCCCTTTCTTTAGGGGTGTTTGGGCTATAGCAGTTCTAAATTTTTCATATTGAAAGTGTCTGTCACTAGTATGGGGTAGGGAGATTGAACTATCTGATGTTCTGGAGAGGCTGGGCTAGGTTTCAGGACTTATCTGGACCAGGGACCCATCTGGAGATTGTAGGTTTCTGGAAAGTTACTCTACTGCATGGAACCCTTGTGGAATCTTGTATATTGCCCTAGGTGTTTTTTAGGATTGACTGAAATGGTCCTGGTTGGGGTTTGTCAGGTTATGATAGGTAGCAAGATCTAATTGAAGCCTACATAAGAGCAACCTCCAGAGAGGCCTCTCGACTCTATTTGAACTCTCTGCCACTGATGCTTTATTAGTTATACTTCTTTTCCTCTTTTTGGTCAGGATGGAATTGTTGATCCCATGGTGCCAGGTTTGGATTCACCCCTGGGAGTCATCTCCCATGTCGAAGGGAGATTTTCACCCTTGGATATCATGTCTCATGTCGGGGGAGGGCAGTGATTTCACTTACAGAGTTGGGCTTAGAGAGAGTGAGGCCACATCTGAGTAACAAAAGAGGTCCTCCAGAGGTAACTCTTGGGCATGCCTATAGTAGTCTAAGCTTTTCCACTACCTACATAAGCTTCACAAGACTAAGCCTCGTGATCGAGGGCATGGCCTGTTGATTTGCGTGTCCCTAAAGTTTAACACGGTATCAGGGGATTCTCTGATGGTAAGGTTTAATAGTTCCATATTCTTTCTCCTATCCCTCAGGGAACTTTGCCAATGCTTTTTGATTATCTGCTTAATATACTCTAGGATGTACCCAGGCATTACAATAATCTATACAGGATTAACGGCCTTCATTCTTATTCTGGGATCCCTGTGTTTCAGTTGTTCAATGGACTATCCAGACAGGTTGAGTTCAAATGTACACTTTTTTTGTGCAATTGAGAAAGTAAATATGTGTATAAAGAGCCAGAAGAACAGCTTCTTCCCGTTAATTTATTGTTCAAAACTTTGCAGATTCTGTGAATATTTGTATAAATAATTTTAGCTCTCATTTACAAGTACTTTTACTGATTCACTTGAGTATAAAAAAGTCAAATATGTTTTCAAAGGAAATGTTATCTATGGTATTATTTATGCTAAAATCTATAGCATGTTATTAAATATAATTCAGGATTTTCATTTGATTTTTAAAATTTTTATGTAAGCAAACATTTAGTATTCTTGATACTTCATTTTTTTCTTCTGGTTGTTGGTGATAATTTAATGTGTATATTGTCATTTTAATACACGGTACCATTCTAAAATATTAGCCAACAATTCTTTTCCTTCAAAAAGGAAAATTTGCTCTAAATTATTTTTTTAGGTCATTAAATTAAACTATTACCCACACAAAAGGAAGAGAGAGAGAGAGAGAGAGAGAGAGAGAGAGAGAGAGAGAGAGAGAGAGAGAGAAACTTCTCAATGTAGGAAAACTTAAGTGGAAATGTAACTTGTGAAATTGGAATTCCTCCTCCCAACTCTCCATCAATGTTTACTGATTATTCCACAAGTATTTTTCTAAAAGTCATGGCTAATGTTGGTCTTTGCTTGGCATGTAACAGGCAACCCCAGCACTGTCTCAGGAAAACGTGTTCTTAAATTTACCCCATTCCTGTGGGTACAAATCCATTGTAGCAGGACGATGATGAGGTTTCTTTGGTTAAGGCATGGCCCATCTCAACTAGATGGACCTTAATCCTCTTACTGGAGTCCTTTGTAAGAGAAGAGGTAATCAACAAAATCCAGAAGAGAAGGGAGGGAATGGCAGACACCACTGTGTAAATTGCCATGTAATCACCAGTAGTTAGTCTTTGGAATGGAAGCATTGCCTTGATGATGCCTTGATTTATAAATTTCCCCGGGCTCAAAACTGTGACTACATAAATTTCCATTATCTAACGCGACCCATTTCAAGGCACTTTCTTTGGGCATCCCAGGAAACTAAAACACAATTTATCAAACTGATTCCTGATAGCTTAGCTCCCAATAATTCCTCAAGTTGATTTGCTTCCACCACCATTTGGAGTGCTTTCCTCCTGTGGTCTGGGTGAGCTCTCTGCCCAGTGTCAATGTACTGGGAAAAGGCAGCAATAAGAACTCTTCGTTCTCTTGGCTTTTCTTCCTCTTTCCCTGATCAATCTCCTGGACAATTTGTTTGTGCTTACCCCCGTTTTTAAAAAAATATTTTAACAAAACAACAGGACTTATTTATTAATTTATATGTCAAATATTTGTTTGTGTGGGTGGTGAGGACAGTTTTAGTCCATCCACATAAAGAAACTGCAGGCATGATTGAGGCCTGTAATGTCACATTTCATTTATACTTCTGCCTTAGCACAAACTTCTAAGTTAATATCAGATGAAAAGGAAAATATAAAATGATAAAAATGCGATAACAGTGCTTCCTGGCTCTCTTACATTCCAGACTCCTTGTCTCCAGTTTCCTTGGTAGTTCCTCTTCCTCTTGTCTGTTGTATAAGGAACTGACCTGAACTCACTTTCCTTTCTCATCTTCCCTGGATGGCCCTGCTTATTCCCACTGTATCAACGATCAGCCACTCTGTTGAGTCCTAAGTGTGTACCCAGACATGTCTCCTGAGCTCCAGTCCCCAAGTTTCTGAGTCAAAGAATTAATCTTATACATTTCTTAAGATAAAAAAATAAAATGTAACTTCCCATTGATTTACTGATTGTGATTACTAGCTCTGCCCTTTCCCTGTATATACTGGATTGGCAGAAAAGCTAAAATTCTGTAATATTGTTTATGTCTATTGTGGAAGTAGTTGTTTGACAAATGAATTTTTTAGTATCTAGGGTATTAATGGAGGTGACAATTATAATTTTTTACCACTATTTTTAAATGAATGCTGTCTTTGTTTTTGAAGCTGAACCATCTGCATTGGTACTATTTCCATAGTGGTGGCTTTGGTTTGTTCTAAATGCAATCTCATTCTCTCTCTCTCTCCCTAATCTCTTTTAACCAGCTATACAAATTGGCAGGTAGTGATAATCACAGTCAGTAAGTACATTAAAGCTTACCCACACAGGAATGGAAATCATGGTGCTGCCACCTTTAGAATGATGGTCAAATTAACTGAGTTATCCCCAACCCTAGCTCCATATATATACATTTATTACAGACATATTTGAAGGAGATGTATGTTAAGTATTCTACAAAGACAAATATTTTTGGAATTTAAAAATGGGGAGTATATAATTTTCAAGTGTGAATCACAAGTCTGGGCAGAGGGAAATGACAGCTTTTATCATCTTCACCCTTATTTTTTAAGGCACTTAAACCATTATAGCTTCTCAATGATATGGGAACAGACCGTCCTCCAGAAGCCATACTGTGAATTAATCAATTGCACCAGCCTGGCAGAGGATGGAGAGAAGTCAGGAAAATGTAGTACAGTGAAAATACAAGCTGGGGTGGCCACAAGTAACAAAATTGATCACATCTAGATTTTAAAGGAAAAGATGACGTTTTGAGCTGTGGGTATTTCCTCATCATAGGTTTATAAAGTTAAATTTGTAGTGCTCATGAACTTGTGAAATCTAAGCAATCCTGGGAAGTTTAAAGTTTCATATAGCTATGTTCTTTGTGTAATGATGCTTTCAATTATTAGGTAACAGCTATTAGGTAATTAAAACTGCCTATTTAAAGAGCAGTTATAGAACTATAGAGTGGGAAACTATAGTGCATTTTAATTCTGAAAGATTCTGCATAAGTTTAATATTTCACAAATACCAAATTCATATTCTGAGAAGTATTCATTTTTAAGAGTCTGCTATATGGTCACAAAATTACTAGATATTGTAAAAGTGATTGAAAAAACAAAAATGTTGGGTTTATAAATGTTTTTAATTTAAATGGGAAGATACATTTGGTAGGAAGAGGGGAAAGGACTCTTCAGCTCTGAAGAACAGCTTGTGTGACAGGTAGAGAAAAGCAGGTTTCTGAGAGGAGACTGTCACAGCAGAAATTTCGCTGTGGTTCAGGGTTCTAAAATATTAGGCTGACTGGATTCTGTTGCAGCTCTAATACTTAAAGCTCTATGTCCCTGGCCAGTACACTTTCTATGTCTTGCTTTCCTAACCTGAAAATAAAGTTATTAGTCATCTCTCTCTCCCATGCATTAACTATTATAATTAGTTAGATAATACACGCAAAGAACTTCAAACAGCGACTATGTGGAGAGTAGAGAGTAGAGAATGCACACTAAATATTAGCCACCATTATTATTTGACAAAGATTAAGAGATAATATTTTTATCTCTTGATCTCAATGATATGGAAACAGACCATCCTCCAGAAGCCAAAAGAGCAAAAAGTCATTAAAGTAACTAATGACTTTAGCTGACATAATTAAAAAATAGTCACTGTAAGTTTTGATAAGTAGAAATAATAGCATAGATTTAGAAGTGTTCTTGGCAATCATTTTATAAATTCTGATGAAACAAAGGGAAAAGGTTGAAGATAGATAAGCTAGGAACATTACCATAAACAAGAAGTAATTAGAAATGGAAGTTTAGTAGTACTTTTGGAAATAGAATGAAAGAGAAAAATTCACATTATTAAAAAGCACTGGGGAATTGGTTCACTCATTCTGCTTGACAAAGTATATATACATATGGTGTATATGTATATATATACACACCATATGATGTCCCATACAGCTCTGTAAATATTTTACATACAGTGTCTCATCTAGTCTCCCAATAATTCTGTGAGGTACATGCAGCACTATCCCAGGCTAGGAAGCTTTTCCAGGCTAGGAAACTGGGGTTTAAGGAAGTTAAACAACTTGTTCAAGATCAGAGCACTAATAAGCGACATAGGTGGGATTCAAACCAATGTCTGTCTGAATCCTAAGATATTACCAGCTCCCTTACATTATCTCAGTTTTGTGCTATGCTAATTGTGAGGGTAATGCTGAGATAGTTACATATTTCTTGTTTGTAAAATTAAGGACTTTCACTCCTTTTCCAGCTCTGGTGTTCTTTGAATCTAAAAATGTTAGATCCAGTTGCTGTAACCTTTCTGTAAGTCATGGAGATGAAGCCAGTTAGAAAGAAAGGACCAAAAAAGTGTTGGAACTAGTAGAAGAGTTAGATTGCACAATGGAAAGTAGGCTGTGAGCAGTGGGAAAGTTCCCAGGCACCGAACATCCTTCCCTCTGCCTGACTTCCCCATTCATATGTGGGACTTTTTATAGTCTGAATTCTTCTGGTGAATGTGTGATTGTTAAGCCGATATTTCTGAAGCCATCTGTACATCTGACCTGTCCATTGCTACCTTCCAGGATGCAGATGTGGTTGTGGTATTGTAGGAGGCCTGAAGGGGCTGGGTGGTGGTGTAAGAGGAGCTCTAGGTTAGGAGTCTAGGATCCTTGGCCAATGGCTGCATTTCCTTGGGAATAAGTTACTTCTACCTTAAAGTGAAGCCTTGTTCTACTTTTAGCATTTTATTGGTCTGTTGTGTGGTCATCAGGTATGGGCTGCACAAGGTCCTACTTCCTCCTCCTTCACTTTGCCCCCTTTGACCCCTGGGGCCCTGAAGGCTGCCACGGCCATGAGGCTCTCTCCCCGCAGCTGCTCAGCATTCCTCTCCGTGTCCCTTCGGTGGCCTTGTGGCAGTTACAGATAGGTCTTCTTGAGGAAATGCACATATTCTTTAAAGCAGTAGTTTTAAATAAATTCAGAGGATTGAGTCATAGAATTAGAAGACTGTAAAAGCATCTAGTCCAAACTCCTGCGTTTGGAAGCAATCATTCTGAACATTTTTTAAGTGTATTTTTGTTTGTTTGTTTGTTTTTTTTAAGGAGAATCCAATTCTTTATTTAGATCGAGGTCTCTTTCCCTCTCTGGTGACTGGGGGAAATGATCATTTTCCTCATTCATTCTGTGGTTGAGGTTCCTGCCTCAATTTTGACCAACTGCTTTCTGTTTATCACAGGCAGTAATAGATGAGAGAGAGTGACTGAGTGAATTGGTAGAAAAACATGTCTCCTCTGGCCATGCCGTTGTCTGCAATTTCAGGGACAGGGAATGTACTTTCTTACTGCTGTAATTGCTGTATCTTTGTTCAACCTTTGCCCTCAGCCTGGAGTGCCTTACCTCCTTTCTCTTCCAGATGAACCTCTCCTCTCCCCAGTGGAACCTTCCCTGACGTACTGAGGCAACATTAATTCTTCCTCCACTGTGTTGGCAGTGCTGATTCCTTGATGTCATGAGTGCTTGTTTGCATGTCCATCTCTTTCAGTAGCCGAGTGCTACATAAAGAAAAGGACCATTACTTGTTCATCATCCATTTATTTATTTAGCGAACATTTATTGAAGCCCTGCCATCTCCATGCACAAATGCTAGGTGCTGGGGAGATAGAGAAAGGTGAAAATGTTTTCTTGGCACAAAGGAGAACTGAACAAAGATACAACATAAAGAAAGTGTATTTCCTTTTCATGCCCTAATTATTTTTCGTATCTCTGTTTCTAGCACAGAGGCTGGCACAGGGCACTAGCAAGAATCAGAGCTATTGAATGTTTTCTGAGGGCCAGGGACTGTCCTAACTGCCTTAAATGTACTGAGTTATTTCCTCCACTTTACAACCCTATGGATCTAGCAAGTCAGGTAACAAGGGCAGACACATTAAAATCAATTTGTCCACAGTTTACACAACTAGTTGTGGTAGAATTAGGAATCCAGGACATCTCCAGAACCTGTGTTTTTTAAAATTATACTGGAGGTCACTAAATGTCTTTTAAATAAATAAATAGCTAAAGAGCAAGTCATTTGTCTTGATAATATTGTTTAATACTGGACAAAAAAGTCAGAACTTTTTTTTTATTGCTGCAACCAATTTGTACTTACTTTGGCCTCCTCATCTTCAGCATTCCATTTCTCTTAATGTTCTCAAAAAGATAATAACAGCACCTAATATATGAGAACATGTGCATACCAACATTCAAAAAATTTACTTTATTCATTCAAAACTTACTAAGAACTCACTCTTTGAAGCCCACCAAAAACTGTGCTAGGTATTAGAAATTCCCAGAGAAATAGGGCCCAGCCTCTGCAACCTGGTGGAAGGAGGCAGAACTAAAGCAAATAAAGGCTGTCAGTGTTTTGCTTGGGAGGTGAAGGGGCAAGAAATGGCATCTCTTGGTACGACTGGGTCAGAAAACAGTAAGCTAAAACTCATGCTGGCCAAAGGCCTGGAGTCCTGAACGAGATTGCCATAGTCCATGAACTGCAGGCACTTGGATGAAATTGGGGTTGGGGGAAGTTAGCATCAGTCTTTGGAGACCTTGAGTGTTAGGTTAGAGTTTGATATTTGAAATGGAAGAGAGGAGAGATATTGGTCTACCCCAAAGTATTCAATTATAGGGAGATAAGCATGCTACACTGTTATAAATCTCTGCAATTACAGTGTAAATATTGTCTCCATTCCTCCCCTCAGCCAATTATTTAAGATATTTATCAAAAGACGCTGTGAAAGGAACTTGAGAGCAAGATCATAAAAGTAGAAACATTTATTTTAAGTGTTATTTCTTGTTCATTCCTCAGTATTTTACATGGTTATGAAACAAAGATTGTGGAAAGGAAACATTCCGTTGGAAAGAAGTTTTTTCTTTAAAATTTTAACCCTGTAGTTTTCATACTTTGGGGAAATGAAAGTAGTGCATTGTATTCTGGCATGTGCAATTAAATATTGTCTCATTGTTTTATAGTCATACCACATGTATACCAATGTCTTGCTCAATATGACAGTGCTTACAGCTGTTCTAAGTAAATGTAGCATATGTGTTAATGGTAGAATACGAGCTCTATAATTTTTAGGTCTTCACACCCATGAGTTTTGATTAAACTGAATTCCCCCCCCCCCAAAAAAAAAACGTTTTAGTTTACTGAATTAATGCTGCAGCTAAAGTCTTGAGTCCATCAAATTCTAGACAGAATTGCCATTGCTGCTATAAAACCAATAGGTTTCTGATGCGTTGTAATCACAGCATCTGAGAAAAAGAAAAAAAAAATGGCTCATAATTTTCATAGGAAAATGGAACAATTTGTCAGAGGCCTAGACTGCTGTGTAGCACTGAAGTGCAGCAGCAAAACGATCTGTATATCATATAGTACACTTTAAAATAAAATGTTTTACAGGGAAAATGTAGATTTGCCATTGATAAGATCATAGAATTCATTTATCATAAGCAAGAATGGACAGAACAGAGTATGTTTTCAGTTTGTTCTGAGCTTTTTCAACACCCAGGGAATTGCTAGGAAATAGTGCTGTGTAAACGCGGCTTTATAAAGGCACATATTGAGAGCAGTGTTAAAGTGCACTCACTGGACCCCATCTCCCGCTGGCCTTCTCCTTCTTTTGGTTGTCCCCTTCATGATCCAGAGCACGGCATCATTTACACAGCATAAAAACAGCTGTCATATTTTCCAAAGTAAAAATAAAATACAACAAAACAACCTCCCTTTCGTTTCATCATTCCCCTTTATGGCCAGAACTCCTCAGATGCAATTGTCTCCATTGTCTCTTGAATTCACTGCAATCAGTCTTTCTCCCAGCTGTTCCCCTAAACTTGCTTTAACCGTGATCTCCATGTTGCTGAGGCCCAGGTGATATATTTTAGTTCTCATCCATCTACAAACAGCATTTATTGCATTGTGGCATTCCTTCTACAAGTAGCGTTTAACATTGTCGGTAATCTCTTCCTTCTTGACTGATTTTTTGCACTTGGCTTCTGGAGCTCTTCTCTTCTAGGGTTACCATCAACCTCACTGGCTCTCTTTTTTCAGCCTTATTTTCAGGTTACTCCTAACCTTTTCACATTCTAAAACTTTAGTATTCCGGCCTTTAGATCTTCTATCTATCTATTCCTAACCTTAGGGAAGCACATCCCATGCCTGGGCTTCCATGAATATATGCACCACGAACCCATTCTTTATTCTCAGCCAAGACCTCTTCCGTGAACTGCAGAATTTCCCCACAGTGTTTCCTCTTGGCCTCATGTAAATAATTGGCCCTCTTTTATAATCTTTGTTTTCCCTGACAAGACAGACTCCTTGTCAGTTTTCCCCATGTCACCCTGTTAATAGCTCAGGCCAAAAATCTTGGAATCTCTTGGCTCCTCTCAGTTTCTCCCACCATACATCTGATCCAGGAGGACATTCTTTTGACTCTACCTTTGAAGGATAGTTGTAATCTTACCACTTCTCATTACTTCTGCTGCTGTTCTACTCCAAGCCATCATCTCTTGCTTGGGTTATTACAATAAACTTCCGTTATTCACTGTGCTTTTGACCTTACTGACTTATAATTTGTTTTCTAGCATCCAGTAGAATCCTTCTGACACACATGATTTTTAAAGCCCCTTCCTTGCTTGCAAATTTTCCTTGGTTTCTGGGCTCACTTAAATTGACATCCAGAGTTCTTGCCCTGGGCTACAAGACCATGCATGTCCAGCCTCCTCCACTCTATCTGCTTTTCAACTTCAACTTCTCCTTCTCCCTCTCATGAACTGTTCTTGAACCACGCTGGCTTTCTTACGTTTCCTCAAAAATGGCAAGCCCATTCCTGACTGAGGGCCTTTGCACTTCTGGATCCAGACTCTGCACAGGTCAGCCTTTCACCTCCTTCAATTCTCTACTCAAATGTAACCTTATCAGAGAGGCTTTCTCTGCCCGTCCTGCATGAACTAGCCTATCCTCAACTTTATCATTCTTCTTTCTTCTTCTTTATTTTGTCCTTACTCTTCTGCAGCATATTCATTATTTATCTATATATTTTGTCAATCTTCACCTAGTAGAATGTGGGTCCATACGACCAGAAGATTTCTCTGAATCTCACCTTATACAGAACTGGTGATCAATACATATTTGTTCAGTGAATATATAAATGAATGATTCACTCCCTAAATATCTCCTAAAGGTACCAAAGACTCTTCAGTCCTAGCCACCATTACCTAGTTGTGGCTACTGTCATCTCTAGTGTGGATTATTGCATTTGTCCTGAACTGATCATCTTAATTTCAGCTTTTCCCTCCTTCTAATCCACTCTTCACCCTCTAACTAAGATAATTTTCCCAAAGAAGTAAATACATATTTTCTCTCCCCTGCTCAAAAATATTTTGTAATAATACTATTAGTTGTCAAACTCTTTTTCAAATGACTCTACCTTGTTGATCTTTCCAGAGTGATTCCTTAACATAGCCAACTTCCCTGCCTACCTCATCCCACTCCTAATCTATCTTCCAAAGCAGTGCATCCCGCTCTACCTAGACTCCTTAGTTAGACAGTATTGTCCAATACTGTCTCTTATATAGAGCTTTATATGAGGTAGTATCACTCTCTCCCTACCCCATTCTATCTGGATAATTCCTAACCATCCTTTAGGTCTAGGCTAACTTTTAAGCTCTAAGCCTCATGTTTCTTCTTCATAGAAGCCTTCTTTGCCACCCAGGTCTGCTCCTACAGTAACCTGAACTGCTACTATCATGGTATATGTCACAGGATAATGTCATCACACAATTACTCCCTAAATTGGGAGCTCCTTGGAAGTTCTCTGAGAGTATTTCTCATTATTGGGTTTCCAGAGCTCAGAAATTATGGACAATTGAATTACATGCCCTTGTTATTGTATATATTGTTGATATTTACATAAAATGTCATCTCTGGATAGCTATAAATTGCTTCTAGAATGCAAAGTAGACAATGGATCTTTTCCACTCATCTTATTGAGTATTAAGTTGTCATCTGTCTTGTGTAGTATTTGCTCACATATTCAAGATTAATACAAGGTATCTTGGTTAAACGCTCCAAATTTCTGGAGTGCAGGGTTTGCATAGAGTTTGGCACTTTTTTGTTTCATCAGCCTGGTAGAGAGAAAGCAGAAGTAGCTGCTATAGCCCAATAAAAATTATCTTACTTTTTTTAACACTTCGAGTCACTATCAGTCTCATGTTTTTATGTAGTTCTCATACACATATAGGGCAATTGATTTTATTATGCTAACATGTGAAGAGAAGGCATAATGCTGGAGAAAAAAAAAAAATCACACCTCCACTGCAGCAGAACTCCAGTAGACTCACCCTCCAGGTGGTAACTTGAATGACTGCATGGGGAAGTTCATGGCTTTAATAGGGCCCTAGATTGTATGTACGAACAATGGTGCTATAGCTTATAGCTTCTGATGGGGTAGTGGTTTACTTATAACATAATATGTTAGCACTGGTTTTATTAAAATCTCAATGGCTGTCACCAGGTTTTTTGTTTTTTTTTTTTCCCATGGGCAGGCACCTGTCACAAGTTTTTATGTGAGAAGTATTGGTCAGTGAGACTTTTTAGTCAAAAATATGTCAATTGTCTGACTCGTGGCTTTTGTTCTCTTTCATGGAGGTAATTTCCAAATTTGATTTTCAAAACTCTAGCCACTGTTCTTATTTTGCCTCTTGTGTTTGAAATGAAAATAAATTACACAGGCACCAAAACCTACTTAGGCTTAAAGCTGGTCTGATTTTCTACACTCTTACTCTTTTTCTCACAAAAATCTACTTCTCCCTACGTGCACATTTTGTCAGTACCCTAACCATTTTTTCCAGCCCCTCCAGCTTGGCACTTTACAATTAGCTTTCATATTTTCTGTCTAAATTGGCCATGGATTCTTAACATCTCCTTTCAAGGCTCCTCAACTCCTGTTGAGTTTCAGGAGAGGCTCTGCTCCTCACTCTGCATGTCAGCTGGTCACCTGAAAGGATATTTAAGTCTTCTCCATTACCCTTCACTTCTGATGTTGTATTGGTGTTCCTTTATTCATTCATTCAGTCTTTCACCAAATATGCATTTTCAGTGTGTGTATATGCCCAGGGTTATATTATATGCTAAGAATATAATAGTGAGGAGAAGCAGACAAGGCTTTTGGTCTCATGGAGTTTACATATTTCGAGTCAGGATTTGCTCCCTTAGTCTTGGTTTTCTAATCTTCGTACCTTTCTCTTTTTATTTCATCAAGAGTGTGAACATGAGCTCCCAGTTATTAATCTCTGGTGAAGGTAATGCCGTTCCATAGTAGCAGGCCACATTTTTTTTTCCTTGCAAAGAGATTCCTAAAGCATCCAACTGTTTTGTGTCTCTTGCTTCTTAAGTCTTCAGTGGAATAGCAGAAATGTAGTTAGACATTTGATTTCAGAGATTCTCTGTACTTATAATTAAGTTGCAATTCATGGGCCTCCATGATTTTATTATTCCAAAATTGCTTTCCATTTCTCTAAGTTGTACACCATTAGATGCTAATGGTTCTTGACTGGGCATATATGCCACAATGGTTCTTATAACCACTGGAACTCACAGGACAAGAGAAGTAGATACTAAACAATCTATGAGACCATGGCAGATAGGTCATGCAAATAATTGTCCTATCTCAAATGCTTAAATCGTCTCTGTTGAGACACATGATAAATCTAATAGAATTGTTGCCCTTCATTGAATTTAATGGTTGCTTTCCTATGATTGTATGTTGACTCACTGCTTCTTATCTCTTCTACTATCCAAAAAGTATCTAATTCTAGTCATCTTTTAAGGCCTGAATTAAATATTACCTCTTCAGGAATCTTCTGTGATTTCCTCAAGTAAAAGAGTAGTAGTTCTCCTCCGTACTCCCACAGGTATTTATCAATGGATGTAGAATTCATTTATTTAAATCTGTCTTGTTATAATAAATTTCTCGATGTACATGCCTTTATATCTCTGCTATAAGTATTTCAGGTTCAGGCTTATGTCTTCAGTGACTTTATATCCCATGCAGAGTTGCTAAATGTGACTGACTCATAAGAGAAGACCCTTTTTCCTTTGTTCCACCTTGCAGTATAGTAGCCCTTAAGCACAAGAAACACAGCACATTATTGATTGATCTAGCAATTTGTTCAGATGAGAAAAAAATAAAAAAGGAAATATCCGCACATTGCAATCCATGACCAGATTCTCACAGGAAGCAACTTCAAGCAAGAAATCTGTATCTAATAAATGAGCTGCTTCGTGCAAAATTGGTGCATGATATAAGAAGGTGTAATCCAGCTACCTACATCTATGTAATTCTGGAAGCCACTTTTGAATACCCTGGGGCAACATAAATTTACACTTGCTCTATTTCTTCCCAATTGATAACAAGATTACCTTCTTGTTCTAATAAAATGAACACCACAAAACAATTTCATGCCTAATTTGAATTTTAGAATGATAAAACTTGAAATTAAACCTGAGGATCCAGGCTCTCAGTTTATATCCTTTGACTTTTTTTTTTTTTTTTAAGTGGGACAAAAGGTAGGTAGAAAACTGCTTAGTGCCTCTGTAAATTTTGGAGAAATTAAGATGGATTGCCTTCTTTAAAAACACTGAAAGCATATGTAAGCTGGATGATAACTAGGTGCAACTTTGTTGGGGAGATTTTTTTTTTTTTTTTTTTTTTTTCACTTTGTGAGATTGTCTTTGGTTTCTCATTTCAGGAAGCCTGTGTTAGTTTGGATCCTATGAGAATCAGAAACCAAGACAAGGTTAAGTGTTGTTCTAGTTCAGCTAATGCTGCTAGAATGCAATACACCAGAAATAGACTGGCTTTCATAAAGGGGATTTATTCAGTTACAAATTTGCAATTCCTCAGAGGAAAGGCAGCTAACTTTCATCTGGGTCTCTCTGTCACATGGGAAGGCACACAGCACCATCTGTTGGGCTTCCCTCCCAGCTTCTGAGCTCAAACGGCTTTCCCTGGTGTGATTCCTTTCTGCATCTCGAACCAACTCTCAGCTCCTCACTTTTGACGACTCCTTTTATGCCTCACCCCTTAGCTGATGGCAGATGTAATCAGCCATAGATTAATTTCACATGCTGATGATTTAAATCCACACCTGAGCCATGTCACCTGGCCAAGTTGACACCTGAATCTGACCACTACAGATGTGTTTGAAATTTATGGAGAGAAACACTAGCAAGGGAAAAAGAGAAGGAACCAGAGGAGGCTGGGAGAGACTTAAGAACACATGCAGGGCTGACTGCTGTGAAGGAGAGAGGAAAGCAGAGGGATTGGTAGAAAGAGTAACAGATTGTAGCACTGTTCTTAGAATCTCAACTAGGTCATAGATAGTTCTCCTGGCAAAATTGGCCGGTAGTGGAGTACTGCATCTTGCAGGAATAGACCAGCTTCAGTGTTTCTGATCTGTTCAATCATTCTGTTTGGGACCAACTTGTGTAAAGCATGACTGTGGCTTGAACATGGTATTCGATTTGGAGTACAGCACACTGCCTGCTGTAGGACCCCTGCGTGGACATTTTCATGGCTATTGCAAACATTTTTTGACACATCAGAATATGATAAAATAAATAAATAAAGAAGATTTTTAAGACACAAGCCTTCAAGACTGGCGTCAAGAATCAAGATCCATGCAGGAATTTCAAGGCAGGCACTTGAATCAACATCAGAGGTAAAGTAACTGAGATAATTCATAATATTCCAAGATATCATTAGTGTCTGAACCAGGAGATATGGAATTAAGTCAGATCTCACATTCTGAATACTTAAATTCAGGGTCAGAAAGAAGAGATTGCCAGTTATCATTCCCAAAACGATTTGGGAGCCTAAATCAAACTGAGGACCAAGTTGAGTATACAATCTGATTTTTTAAATTTAATCATTCTCTAAATTTTAATTTTCATTTATGTAAATCTTAACTACCTGAAATGTTATAAAATCAATGCTGGAAGTTATCCAGGACAACAGTTTCTCCTGGATTGTTTGGATGTTCAACTACCTAATGACAATGTAGTGAGGAGAGGGATGATGTATAATGTGGAGCTGGAATAGCTTCCTGGAATGGAGTCAATTTGGGAAGGAAATGGAGGACATCTGTAGTGGGTGATACAACACGACAGGAATAGCCAAGGCCAGAGCCTGGCCTAGAAGGATGGCTGCTGTCATCACCTACCCACTGTGGGCCTCGTGATCTTAGAGAAATCAGTGCACCTCACTTCAGTAGGTTGAACCTTATGAAATTTCAGGAGTCAATCATTTTTGACCAAGAAAAATGGCAACTTCATATGGTTCGAACTTGGTTTAGACATTTATTTTCAGTTTTTAAAAGGAGTTACATCATTTTACACTTTGTCAGATAATGTAAAAAAGAATTAATAATGACATCTCTCATCATGGATAAATACTATGACGTTTAGTAAGGAATTGCCTTAAGCATAAATCTATACACAAAAATGTACACTTAATATATAACTCTAATTATTCTGTAGATTAGTAGACTAAATGTAATCCCTTCTTCCTAAGTGGTGAACAGCCTTGGCAGAAGGGGTTATGGATAAGTTCCTGGCCTGGCTCTGGCCTTGTATTTCCTGGTATCCTAGAAAATTATCACCACACAGGTTCTTTTGTGGGTTCCATGTTGATGTTTTCGTCACACTGAATATACAAGAATGGTCATTTCTTTCGGAGCTTATCTACCAACTGCTAAAATAAACCTTTGTCTCTCTGCCATTGCAGAGAGTATCTACTTTAAGGTATGGAATTGTAACATCTTGGGCTCTTGCTTTTTGCCCATTGTAAACCACTTATTGGAGGCTGCATACAGTTCCTAGATTTGTAGCTGGATATACAGGAAAATACGTTGAATATAGAATCAAAAACTAAACAGCACTCATTGGATTTGAATAATACACTTTGTTTTTCACTTTGAAAATTGATTTTCAGTATGCAAATTGATAAAAGTAAATGCAAATTCTAAAATATTTATTACTTCAGTAGAGAATTTGGGAATTGTGGTTTTTGGTAATGGTGTGATATGAGTTGTACCCTCCCAATTAATACAACCTAAGACTGCATTAATAGAACTACAGTATCTAAACAAGGATGGTAGAAGCCTTAAGGTAATATAATTTAATTTGGGAGCCTTGGTGCACTCTAAGTGTAGAGAAGAAATTCTCGGACAGAACCCATTGGACACATGAGGACAGTGAGGGACCTAAAACCATGAGAAAGAGGAAAAGGGGCTAAGTGTGTGACAGGAAAGAAGAGTCAGATAGGGCATAATAACTGAGTATTTGAAGTTTTGACATATAAGACTCATTCTTATGGCTTATCCGTATTCTTGTGACTTAGACTTGTTCAATATGGGTAGGAGAAAGCCAGAGGTTTGAAATTTTAGGAAAACAGAGTTTAGCTCCATATAAAAAGTAATTTCAGGCATTCAAACAGGCTGCCTTGAGAGGTGGTAAGCAAGTTGGACATGTTAATTAAACTTTCAGTGTCTTAATTTCCTCATTTATGATATGGGGAGAATAATAGTACCTACATCATAAAGTGCTTTAATGGTTTAAACGAACCACTAATGGCTTAATGTGGTTCCTGGCATAGTAAGTGTTTTTTAAATACAAACCACAATTCTTGTTAGCATTATTATTTTATTATTACTTCGTACCTATTTGGATTGCTCTATCTTTAAAATTTCTCACAATATTGTCATAATATGATTGTCCAAGTTCTTACATCAAAATTATTTAATACTTAAATCTGAACTATAGGCTGGATTATGACTGCAATAAAATCCCTGAGAATTTTGGATTGAAAACCCCTCAGAAAGTTTATCTTCAAATAGAAATATTTTTGGTGCAAAGGTAGAAGTTGATATAAGTAAAGAAAAGCCTCCAAATAATTTCTTCGTTTCTCTCTAACTTTCCATGCAAGTTGACCTTTAGAGGGCTATAGGAGAAGGATATACAATTGTATAACTTTGTTAATATGCTTCATGAAAATATATTTTAGCAAAGACCATAATGTATGGGAATAAGTTGCCTGTGAATTTTGAATCTTGCATTTGGTATTTATCTAATTGAATGGCATCATGTAAGTCAACATTTATGAGTTTTGATTTCCAAGTTAAATGGTGGTTAAGACCAGCTTGCTCTCTGGACATGAGGTAGATATTTCTTAAATTGTTCTTTTAACTCTTAGGGGGTTCCTGTAAATGTGTATTGCCATATATTTATTACAAGTCATAATTAATACAAATGAAGATATGAGATATCTTCATAAACTACATGTGATGTTTGTTTGGAAGGGTTGCATGGTCCGGGAATCGAACCTGGGTTTTCTGCACGAAAGGCGAGCATTTTACTGCTGAACCACCTGTGTACCTTACATGTGATGATTTTAAGATTTTAAGTTATAAGCTTTAAGAACATAAATGGTTGATATGACATTTGAAGTCAAATTGAACTTTATATTTATAGTTCACACAGATTTCAGACCTACTAAGTCATAGTTGATTTTTTAATTTTTTGATGCACCCACCGTTTTTGTCACAAAGAACCTTCAAAAATGTTGTGAATAATTATAAGGATCATAAGGATCTCAGAGTGAATAATAGAAAAATTTGACTATCTTTGCAATAATCATATTTGATAAGAATTCAATAAGCATTCATTTTCAAAACTTACCTGTATTAAACCCAAATGGATAATCTATTTTCTTGTCTATTCTCTTTTTATTGTCATTTTTTATCAAATGAATGAATATACAATAGAGTCTCTGAAATATGAAATATAAAACATAATAGCCACAAAGAAGATAAAGTAGAAAGTCTCATGATATACCAAACTATACCTTGAAGCACTACCAAAGCCAGCATTTTTTTTTTGTTACTTCATTTCCAGTGGCAAAGCACTAATGAATTGAGGACCAGAGGTAATAGTATGTTAAAGAAGTAGTATTCAAAATGAGTCTATTGCCAATAACTTGTGGGAGAAATTAAGAATGTCACCTGTATTTTCACATAATTCACATGTAATGAATTGCATACATGCCTAAGTTAAATTGCCAAGTCTTTATATGAGCAGATATTAGCTGATCTCCCAACACTTTTTCCAAATGTTATAATTTCTTACTAAGTCTAATGCCTTCTACACAGTACACTCAGATTCTGTTAATGTAAACAGCATTACATTATAAGCTCAGCATTTTATAAGATTGACACTATGCAAAATAAAACAAAAATGCATGTATGCAAGTTTTTGTTAATGTTTTGATCTTTAGAGAGAGGGTTTGGGTGATGTAATGATTCAACAATTACTCAACAATCCTCTCTATTTTTTTCAACTTTTGCTCCTTTTTCCTTCTTTCTCCTGTTTTGCACAACAATGATTACAATGAAAGATCCAGCTATTTCTTTTGCAGGTCATTTAGGTCTTTCTTTCCTACTGCCAAACTCACTTCATATCCAAAAACCAGAAGGCGTATTTGAAGTGGCTACATGAAGATGTCTGATTAATTTTTTAGCCAAGATCCATTCCCTTTTATCAGTCTCTCTTTGGTGAAGAATCACATTACCAGATGCTATCCCCATGTTGTTTTCTTCTCAATTAACTTTTTTTTTTCATTTTCAGAGTCCTAAATTAATTAATTTCAGTGAAAATTTGATGAAAAAATCTAGGAGCCTTGACCTTCTGGTCATAATTTTGATTCTTGGGTAATAACTATACTTGATGAAGTTGTCCCAGCCACAGTTTTGTCTGGCCTAGAATATTCTTGGAGTATAGTAATTATCTTCTACCTGGTATTTCTCTTTTCAATATTTTCTTTTGATATTTCAAGCATGCCAATATATTAGTAATATTCCTTAAAGATCCTTTAACCATTCATTTCAGTTGTCATAAACTTGCCTTCCTTTTCCCTGCAGATCCCTTTCCATGTTACTTAGTTTCAAGATTTGTGTAAATTGATTTTACCTTGTTTTTCAGTAATTCTGATTTCTTTACAGGCAAGTCTACTGCTATATTTCTCCCCCTGGTTCTTCAAATACATTCCTCATTTTCTTGCCTCCACAACCTTCTTCAAAGTATTAGTTCCACTCAAAAGGCTTTCTTCTACTCTCTCAACCTCTGCTATGTCCTCCGGCTAATAAAATTTCTGTAACCAAGCACCTGCTCTTTCTCCCTGCCCTTCCTTCCATATCCACATCTAAAATTAGCCCCACAGATACTCAAAAATTGTGGAATTAATTTTTTTAAATTTATTACTGCACCTACTTTTATGAGTTGCTTTAGACTTGCTATATTAGTTTTATATTGTTCCATAACAAATTACCAACAATGCAATGGTATTATCTCACAATATCTGTGTATCAGCAGCCTGGCCAAGGCCTAGCTGAGTCCTATGCTTAGGGTCTCATAAGGCTGCAGTCAGGTGTCAACAGACTGTGTTCTCAATTTGGCAGCTTAACTTCAAAAGGATCTGCTTCCAAGCTGACTAGTTGTTGGCAGAATTCATTTCTTTGTGACAGTAGGACTAAGGGCTCTAGCTTCTTATTGACTTTCAACCATAAGCCGGGTTCACCTCCTAGAAAACAATCTCACCTACTTGTTATATGGGCTGTGCAACATGGCCATTTCTTTCTTCGAGCCAGACTGGGATAGAGAGTCTCTAGTGTGAGTCTGCTAGCAAGGCAAAGTCTTACACAGTGTTAGGTAATCTAAAGTGATGCCGCATTGCCTTTAATCATATTCTGTTCATTATAAACAAGTCACAAGTTCTGGCCATGTTCAAGGCAAGGGACTTATACAAAGGCGTGGATATCAGGAGTGGGAAGTATGAGAGCACACAATTTGTCTGCTATATATACTACTGTATTCTCTCTATGATTGGAACCTGGTAATAAGGACCTGTATATATACTTTTCTCTTTGTCTCTCCACTTCTATCATATGCAAACAAGTTATCCCTCTTGATCATTTGAATTCTACATACATAAAGAGATTCAAAAAATTATTTCATAAATCTAAAGCTTCTTTTAAAAATAAAGCTCCTTAAATTTGTTTTATGCTAAATAGTCTCAACTCAAGAACCTTTCAATTTTGAGTGATTTCGCTATGTTTCACAGCATTTTAAGTTTTGTTATAAGATGTTCAATGTGTCAACTTTAAGGCAAAGTTATGCTGCCAATATATACCATTAACTATGTAAAAAAACCGTCTTCTTGGCTGCATGTATATTTTTTGCTCTTATTTTAGTAATACTATATGATTTGACATATTAAAATGAGACAACTCAATCCACCACAAAGGATTTTAAAACATGCTACAGTTTTCTTTTTTCCATGCTATGGGTTATGTTCTTATTTTATACGTTACTAGTTCTTGGAGTGTTGATTCTAAATCACCTTTGTACTTGTTTACATCTTTATTATAAAACCAAAGGAAGAAAGGCTATTGAAAATGGTAGTTGGTATATACTCTGTGTGATCAAGATAGAAGATTAAACCAAAATCTTTGGGGGGAGGAAAATAAAATTTTGAAAAGTATTTTAAAGATGAGACAAGTTAGGTAAGACTAGACTGTTACACATGTATGCCAAAGATCACTTTAGTGTATGAAGTACATTTGACCAACTTGTAAATCTTTATAATACAATGCAATCATCTTTTGTTCTACATTTTTTTCTACATATGTTCTATAAACATTGTCTACACAGCTATATTGATTTTCTAATTAAAGTACTTAAATTGATTGCTTTAATAATCAGGAGTAATTATAAACAGAGAAATTAACATAATCATCAGCAAAAAATTTTAAAAATTGCATGAATCTTTTCCCCTCCCTCTCTCTTTCTCTCTCTCTTATTCAACCCCCTCTTTCTTACACACACACACACACACACACACTCACACACACACACACACACTAACATAATTACTTTGTAAAATATTGTGTAGGTTTTTGTTTTTGTACCTGGCAAGCTTTATCTCAAAAGCTTTCTTGAATTGCTATTTATTATCATCTCAGGTTGGACTTATTGATGGAAGCTTCCATTATCTCTGTAATATAGTTTGGTAGTTCTGACACCTGGCTCACCTGCTATGCCATTTTGCATTTTCTTCTATCTCTATATTTCACTGCTTCCCTTAATTCTGTAAGGATGTCATTTGTCTGTTTTCTTTCAGTTCATTCTTTAATCCCTTGATCTTGTAACCCAGCTCCCTATCTTGTCTGTCAAATGTAGTCTAAACGAAACTCCCAAGGTATTAAATACTTCAAAGTTGTTAAGCCTTTTTGATTTAATAAAAAAGAAAAGCCTATCTTTTTTCCTTAATTTGAGGCTTAACAATTTTTATTGCACATATAGAACCCTAGAGATGTTTTGATTCATAAGTTTAAATGTGATTATAATACCAAAATATTTTAACTATTTAAAAATGGAAGATTCTAATATATTAAAAACACGAATATCTTATAACCTGAGGAGCTGAACTTCTGTAGCAGACAAAAAAAGAAATCAGGAAGCAATGATGAGCAGTAGTAAAGGTCAGACAGAAATTCTGAACATCATTTAAATAATTATTATGAAATGATGTGTGTTAGAACTGAATATATTATAAAGAATTTACAAATGAGGAAAAAGAAGATGGGATTATTTAACAAATGGTGCTGTATAATAGGCTGTATGGACACAGTGAATCAATTTGTAGCAATACTTTTTGATGACTTAAAGTAGAGGAGAGAGAAGTATTGTATCAGAATTTCTTGCAGGACTTCTTCAAAGTAAAATAATCCTTCCCTCTATGGACTTCTGTTCCTCTGGGCATGTGGTATCTAGGGTTACCACTACATAGCCACCACAGTATTGGGAGTGTTTTGGGGCATCAAAAAAAGGGATTTTATTCCATGCCACGATCTTATTTAAGTTGCAGCTTGATTAATAAATTTAACATAAACAAAATTTAAACCTTAAAAAGACATTTAAATATAGTTAGATGTTTAAATGATTCCAGAAGAGCAAAATCTTCCTAAACAAAATAGAACAAATGATATTTTGATAGACAATTAACTCCACAAACTTCATTATGAAAGTTTCTCCATAGGATAAAGTATTAAAATTAAATCTATTGTTAATTCTGAAAGTTGACAAATAATTGCAGTGGAGCAGGCCATTTGCTTCCTTTCCTGATGTGAAAGTTGCATTTGCTGCAATTGTGAATTCCTTAGCAATCCATTTGAGGCTCTGTGCAGTGAAGGTTGCAGCCACCTCCACCCTCAATCTTGTTTCTTGCATCGCATGTCTTCAATACCAACCGTGCTCATAATTTTACAGTTTTGTGGACTGTTTTCTTTTCCTGCATCCTTCACACTCCAGGTTCTATTCTTGATAAACTTTGTATCCTCTGAGAACCAACTAAATATTATTTCCTCAAGTGAAGGCTTCTTTGACCCCCACCAAACAAAACTATCCTCTATTTATGTAAAGCAGTGAATCTGTTTATACTCCTAATATAACATGTACCACACGTGTTTATTTTTTAACTTGCTAGACCCCACTCTTTATTAGACTATGAAGTACTTTTATAGCACACATTGTGTTTATTCATGTTTTTCCCCCAGATTCAGATACCTGAATCATTTTTTTGCTCTTTAAATATTTGTTGAATGTATAAATTTTGGTTTATAATTTTAGCCCCAGCAACAAAAATGCAAACATCACCCTGTGCTGAGTGACTAATTTTAATAAAGCGCACAGCCTTTCAGGTCCTAATGTCAGGCCTGAATGCCTCATTTTGCAATGCTTATTTTTGCTTGAGGCTATTTTAAATGTCCCAAGTACCATAACATTTAAAAAACAAATTGGTGAAGAGACTTGACATCCAGAGATTACTGAATGAGAGTTAATGTGATGTAGTATCATGAGAGCCTGTTGTAAATTGTCAGGTCCTAATGAAAGTCCTACTCATGAAATAATTTCTTGGATTTTAAGAAATTATCCAACCTTACACTGGAAAATGTTTCTTTTTTTTTAAAGTTTAATAAAGGTGCTCAGAGGATAAATGTAAAATATAGAATTATTTTTCTCCTGCATACATACTATATTTTCCATGTTGTCATTTACATCCTTTAGGCATTTGCCAGAATAGCACTGGTTTTTGCGTTCAGGTGAACTACACATTCAAGTAATTTACCATCTAGATATTGGGTAAGTTACTGAACCTCTCTAAGCTTCAGTTTTATCATCTGTGAAACGAGGGTGAGAAATGTTTTGTGCTTCATGTAAATACTGGGAAATTTGATTAAAAAAAGCAATGTAGGTCACAATAAAGCTCTCAAAATGTTATCTACTAATACTGATTCCCTTAGACCCTTCCCCACTGTATATTTCCTTTATGTTCTTGGTAATCTTCCTATAATCTACCTTGAGAGAGAGAAAGAGACTTTTGTACTAGAAATGATCATTTCCTGGCAGAAACAATTCTGTCGTTTGTGTTTTTGCCTACTAGTTTCCTGAAAATAAGGATTTTATTTAGTGAATCTCGAATCCCAAAGGGATAGAGTGTGTTCTTAATAAGTATTTCCTACCACGCACTTTTTAGTCTCTCCAGTTTTTAACTAAGCCAGTCCTGTTTGTCCTGAAGTGAGGTGGATCTTGCAGTCTAATAGTTGATGATGTATTTAATGAACAGAAATAAATAGTAAAAAAAAAAAAAAAGAACTGAGACTATCCCCGCTGTCACTGTTCTGAACTTCAGTAAATCATGCTCAACCTGGGGGCAGGATAGGAAATGCCACCTTTCAGGACAAAAGCAGATTTAGTGTTACTAAATTGATTTAAAGAATCAATTTAAATCAAATTTAAATCAAATTTCATTAAATCAAATCAAATTTAATTGATTTAAAGAATCAATTTAGTAATTCTTTAGGAATGTTGTTGCTTCCAGTAACAACATTTTGACATATACCTGTAGCTTGACTTATTTTATCCTTGTCTCTGGCTTTTTTACTTTCTCTTCACATTTAATAATAATTTTGTAAACAAACAACATCATTAATTTATTATCAATTTGGGCTAAGTCAGACTGGGGCACCAAGAAAAGATTCTGCTACCTGCTCTTAAAGAATGACATGCATCATGCATGCCTTATATTTCCTCAGTGCCTCATATGTCCTTGATTTTTCATGAAATAGAAATGTCATCAGCACTTCTGAAACTGAGGTGATTGATGTTCACCAATATCACCTAGCTGGTGTATATAATATTAGATTTAAAAAAATAATGTTTAAGCAGAAATTGTAAATGGCTTAATTAAAATAAAGTATTCAGCTTCCAAGGACATTGAATTAAGGTTGATTCTGTGTTTGTAGGGAATTTGTATATGGGAAGACCTGACACTGATAGATTTTTCTGACAGCTCTCAGCTTCCTTGGCCATGAGCACCCTGTTTGAAACAGCAGGCTCACTGCATGATGTTGAATGCTGGAGCTTCTGACATGTATTGAAATTGGAATTGATAATTTCCTAAGGGGCTGCATTTATCTCTCATCCTTAATGTGTCATGGGGTACATATGTTTCTACATGAGCATCTCTGGAGAGACCAGTTATAAATGCTTAATGGGGCATATGTCTATGTATGAAAAAGAAAAATGTGCTGATTAATGAGAGGCCTAAAGAAAGATAGTGGCTGAAATAGGAACCTGGGAAATAACAGTCAAATAATAACTTAAGAAACTGGTTTATTTGACATGGAGTTGAAGACTGTCCTGGTCTCTACAGAGTTAATAGGACTTGAACTAGCTCCAGACTGACCAGAAATTATACCTGTGTAGTCACAAGTATTCTCACAGGTCATTCTTGGGTCTAAAATACATCTTTATAAGATATCAAAAAAATTGATATAAACATAAAGAACTGTAGTTTTTTCCTGCTTACCTCAGAATTATTGAAAAGCATAAATGAGATATATGCAAATAAAATTATTTAAAATTATCTTTTCTGCAAATAAAGTTGTATAAAATGCAATTAAAATAGTGTATATAGTTTAAGATTATAAATTTTAAAAGGATCATGGTGGAGGTTATTGTGGATTTTGTCTGGAAAGCAGAATGACCCAGGAGAGGCAGGAGCAGTTTTGCCATCTTACTTCCCCTTTGCTTCCTTAGATAGGTACTTTTTCTTTTCAATTTTATTGAAGTAGAGTGAAAACCAGAAAAAATCATCCAAAGCATTTGATCACTGGCTCTTAGTATCATCACATAGTTGTGCATACATCCCCATGATCCATTTTAGGATGTTTTCATTACTCCAGAATAGAAATAAGAATAAAAAAAAATAAAACCCAAATCTTCTCATACTCCCTGTTCCACCTACTGTTGACCACGGTATTGGTGTAGCACATTTGCTACTGTTAATGAAAGAATATTAAAATGTTACAGTTAATTATAGTTCATCGTTTGCAATAGCTATGCTTTTTCCCTATATACTCCTCTATTATATTTTTTTACATTTGTAGTCGTTCATGGAAGAGTTTATCTGCATACATGACTTTAAATAGCACTTTCAATCAAGTTCACCTACAATACATTACATTATTAATTTTTCTGATCCTAAGAATGAGCTTCCATCACCTCTGTCCATTCCCAAACATTTAAATTCAACCTTGTTAACAATTCTGCGTATATTAGGTAACTGTTGTACCTTCTCTAGCTTCTGTCTACCTCTATGGACCCTGTATTCTACATTTCTTCCCATACATGTCTGATTTTATTACTTATCTAATCATAGACTGGATAAAGGAGGTTTCAGTCACAAGGGTTTTTACAGTCATACAGTCACAAAATAAAAGCTGTATGGTTATACAGTCATTATCAAAGATCAACGTTACTGAGTTGCAGTTCAGCAATTTCAGTTATTTCCTTCTGGTAGTACCAACAGACTAGGAACTAAAAAGAAACAGCCAAACAGTGATTCAGGTGTGACAATCACTTGTCAAACCCTAACCTCTGTGTTACAACTCCTCCATCTCATTTGAGCGATTTCTCAATCTTCGGGAATACTTGGGCAATGACCATTATAACTTCGTTATGCTGAAAAGGGTGTTGACTAGATAGGCACTTTTATTCTCACTATCATTACCTGTAGTAGATGACTTTACCAAAAGGTTAGATTTTGTTGAGTAGCCAACATTTTGTAATATAAGTATTCATTATTTTAACATTGATATGGCAAATTTTTCCTTGTAATCTCTTTTAGTGTGAAATAAAACATGCATTTTAAAATTTAATAAAACAAAACTGTGCAAGTATGATTTAACAAAAAAGTGAACATCATGTTCATAATTAAGGAAACAAAGAAGATTTTGTACAATGTACAAAGTAAAATGAAGTAGAATGCAGAAATGCGAGATTAATATGCAAACCAGTATAATTTTCTACATTAATAAGATAAAAGAGAAGCAAACGTGTGATCATATCACTAGATGCAGAACTCCTACAAAATGAAAAGAAAAATACTAAAATATTCAGTAAATATTGAGCCAAGGATTGGGATAGGTACCACCCAAAAGAACTTATCCTAAAGGCCAGTATTTTTATGTAAAGGTTTTCAACAGAACTCATCAGGACACTGCTAATGAAAACCACTCTGAGATACCTCTTTTTGAAATTATATAAAATGCAATTGCAATGTAGTGTATATAGTTTAAGATTATAAACTTTAAGAGGATTGTGGTGGAGGGATTGTGACTTTTTGTTTGGTAGGCAAAATGACTCAGGAAATGCAGGAGCAGTTTTGCCATCTTACTTCCCTTTTGCCTGCTTAGATAGATATTTTTTTTTTCCAATTTTAATGAGGTATAGTCACAAACCAGTAAAACCATCCAAAGTATATAATCACTGGCTCGCAGTATCATCAAATAGTTGTGCATACATCCTCATGATCAATTTTAGAACATTTTCATTACTCCAGAACAGAAATAAGAATAAAAAATAAATAAACCCAAATCCTCCCATACTCCTTACCCCCTTCCTGTTTATCCATAGAATTGGTGTAGTACATTTGTTACTGCTGATGAAAGAATATTAAAATATTACTGTTAACCATAGTCCATAGTTTGCAATAGCTATGTTTTTATTCAGAATGGCTAAACTAAATAGTCAGTAATGTGTAACTGAAACTGTCATATTTTGCTGGTGGCAGTATTAAAAAAAAATTGAAGTTCAACCACTTTTTAAAATTGTTTGGCAGTTTCTAATTCCATTTCTAGATATTTATTTTATAAAAATCATTTTATAAAGATTATATTTTCACTAAAAGACTTAATAGTAGTTTTATTCATAATAGACAAAAATTAGAAGTAACTCAAATGCCTATGAAAAGGAATTTGTGGGATATATTCATTCAGTGGAATACTAACCCAGGCTAGAAAAGCATGTGTCTGTTGCAACCAACCATATGGATAGGTTTAACAAACAGGATATTCACAGATGCCATATACCCCCCAAAAAGTACAAACTGCATTTTCCCATATAAATACAGTCCAAGGATAGGCAAGACTAATTTTTGGTGATTCCCAACAGAATAATGGTTAACACCAGAGGATACCTACTGGGAAGGGCCAAGAAGGAATTTCCTGGAGTTAAGGAGATGTTCTGCTATCTTAAGCTGGGTGGAAATTGCATAGGTATATAGATAGTTAAAATTTAATAAATATGCTCTTTAGTAGATTTGTGCATTTTGCTAGATGTAAATAACACTTTGATTATAAAAAGTCCCCGCTGTCATGGTCAGGTTCATGTGTCATCTTGGCCAGGTGGTGGTGCCTGGTTGTCTGGTCGGACAAGTGCTGGCCTGCCTGTTGCTGTGAGGACATTCCATGGACTTAAATCATGATCATGTTGGCTGCATCCACAGCTGATTGCGTTTGTAATCAGCCAAGGGGAGTGTCTTCTGCAATGAGTGATGTTTAATCTAATCACTGGAAGACTTTTAAGGAGGATTCAGAAGAGACAGTCGCTCATCCTGCTTCACCCTCTCCTGAGAGTTTGTTGAGGACCTTCGTTGGAACTGCTGGCTTGCAGCCTGCCCTGCCGACCTTGGACTGTACATCCCCATGGCTATGTGAGACACTTTTATAAATTTTATATTTACAGATATCTCCTACTGATTCTGCTTCTCTAGAGAACCCTACCTAATGCACCTGCTTTCCACAGGGCATTGCACGGATGCTTTGTTGTAAATCAGGTGACTGTATATATGTGGGCCTCACTCTGGGCCCTGTTTCATTCTATTCATCTGGTTGTCTATCCTTGAGCCAATGCTCAAGAATTTTAATTAATAATTTTATAATAAAGTAACAATAAACAAACAATATCTACACCACCACCAGCAACAGCAACAGGTGCCCCTTAATGTTTCCTATACGGGTCTCTTTCCTATCTCACTCTTGCACCAGAAGCCTTTTCTTTCCTTCCTGTACTGTGCAGTCCCCTCAAGATTGTTTCTCAGTCCCTCTCTCAGGGAGAGTGCATTCAGCTAAAGACATCACCAGCTGTCCCCAAACTTTTACACAAAAACTGTAGTCTGGAGAACACACATCATGACCAGCATTCCTTATCAGGTATACCTTGTACTCAAGTTTGCTGCATTGTTTAATGTGGCACTAGAATCTGATTCAGGACAGAAGCATAAACTCATATGAAAACCATATGAAAATTCCAATAAGAAGAAACATGTAAAGAATGTTATGTTTGTATGTTATTTGGGTTTGAGAATATAAAATATTTTTTTAAAAAAGGAAGAAACAAATGAGTGATTTTAAACATAAATTGGTATTTTTTTAAATTTTTAATTATTTTTAATTATTTTTTTTTTCACATGGGCAGGCCCAGGGAAATGAATCAGTTCTCCTGCATGGGAGGTGAGAACTCTGCTTGCTGAGCCACCATGGCCCACCCATAAATTTTTATGTTTTAATTTTTAATTTTTGTTTGATAATAAATTACTTTAAACTTTATTTACAAAGGGATTATTAGTTAGGGTTCTCTAGCGAAACAGAATTAACAGGAAACACTCACAAATATAAAATTTATAAAAGTGTCTCACGTAACCATGGGAATGCACAGTCCAAAATCCGCAGGGCAGGCTGTGAAGCTGACGATTCCAGTGGAGGGTCTGGACAAACTCCACAGGAGAGGCTCACCAGCCGAAGCAGGAAGAGATCCTGTCTCTTCTGAATCCTCCTTAAAAGGCTTCCAGTGATTAGATGAAGCATCACTCATTGCAGAAGACACTCCCCTTGGCTGGTTACAAATGGAATCAGCTGTGGATGCAGCTGACATGATCATGATTTAATTCTATGAAATGTTCTCATTGCAACAGACAGACCAGAACTTGCCCAACCAGATAAACAGGTACCACCACTTAGCCAAGTTAACACATGAAACTGACCATGACAATTACTTTGGCATCAGGTTAGTATGTTTATATCTATTCTTAACTAATAATTTTACTTAACTACATCTGAAGTATAAAAATTGTACCGAATAACCTAAGATAATAAAATAACACATTCTTCCCACTTTTATCAAGGGGTTAGATATATAAAATTTTTATTGCTAATGTTTCTTAATCAATATTTCTAGAAAACATGTTTTTTTATTCCCTCCAAAAAATGAGAAATGTCTTGATTTTATTTTGTTAATAGCTATATGAGTCAGCTCTTTAGTAAAGATAAAATGTATACACAATAGTACTGACATTTATAATGACCCATCTGGTTACCTTTATCAGAGATCTTATTTCTTTATGCTGCTTCAATGTACTCTCTAGTGTCCTTTCTTTCTGTTTGAATAGCTCCCTTAAGCAGTGCTTGTAGAGCAGTTCTAGCCGAGATGAACTTCCTCAGTTTTTGTTTATCTGGGAATGTCTGAATTTTTCCTTCTTAAGTGAAAACCAATCTCATTGGAAAAAGAATTTTTTGTTGGCAATTGCTTTATTTTCAGCACTTTAAATATTTCATCCCACTGCTTCTTGCCTCCATGGTGTCTGATGAGAAATTGACATTTACTGTTATTGGGATTCCCTTGTACATAATCTGTTGCTTTTCTCTTGCAGCTTTCAGAACTCTCCACTTTCCTTGGCATTTGACGGTTTGACAGCTACGTGTCTGGGCATGGTTCTCTTCACATATATCCTGTTTGGTTTTTCTGGGTACCTTGAATGTGCATGTTTTTTCATGTCTTTCATTAAATTTGGAAGTTTTTTGCCTTTATTTCTTTGAATATTTCTTCAGTCCCTTTCTCTCTTTCTTCTATTTCTGAAACTCCCAGCATGTGTAAATTTGTGCGCTTGGGGATGTCTCACATGTCTCTTGGACTCTGTTTACTTTTTTCATTCTTTTTTCCTTCTGTTCCTCAGCCTGAAGCATTTCAATTATCTTGTTTTTTAGTCCACTGATTATTTCTTTTGCCAGCTCCAGTCTTCTGTTTAAACATTCTAGGGAGTTTTTCATTTCAGTTATTTTGATCTTCAACTCCATTTTCTCAGTTTGATCTGTATTTAAAATTTCTGTCCCTTTACCAAGATTCCCATATTGTTCATTCATAAGTTTTCTTGTATCCTTTAGTTCTTTCTCTGTGTTTTCCTTCATCTCTGTGAATGTAACAGAGATCGTTTTTTAAAAGTCTTTGTCATGTCCAAGGTCTGCTTTTCTTCACTGGTGGCTTCTGAATATTTATTTTGTTCCTTTGGATGGCACATCATTATTCTTTGTCATAAAATCTTTTTGTTGCACACCGTAAATTTCAGTATTTTAAAGTATTAATTTTGGGTTTAGTCCCTGATCTGTCTATTCATTATGTTTATATCCAGCTAGTGATATTATGGAGATTTCCTTGAGTGCCAGGAGCTTACACAAACAAACCAACCAATGCAAAATCACCTTTCATGGGCGTTGCACGTTGGTTCTGTTTTGACTGGTGTACTTCTGCTGAAGTTGGTCCTGCTATCAAGAAGACTGACCTAAGGCAAAGTTTTCCATCTTTGCTCAGCCTCTCTTTTGTCCTGGGCTTGTGCTTGCATACGCTTTTAGGGATTGCCCTATTTGCAGAAATTCTAATGACCCCTCTGTTCACTATGAAATAGCCTTTCTCCCACTCCAGGGTGCTCTATTGTATGATGTCAAGCAGGCCACTTTGTCTTATTTCTTACATTGCCTTAGCTGTCTGTGAGCTACATCTGTTTGCTCTCCCAAAACTTGAGGGCAAGTTTTGGGAGCGCAAGCTAAAGACAGGTTTAGTCTTTCATCCTGCTCACTGATCTGTGGCCACTGACACACAGGTACCCCATGTCTAGACAGGGGTTTCTCTGCTCCCTCCAGGACTGGTTTAGGGACCCACAATGAAAGCAAGTCTAGTACCGCACTGCACCAGGGAAGGGGTACAGGAAGGGCCAGCAAGGGTGCTATGAGCTCCTTTTACTGTTTTTAAAACTGTGTTTGCTTGGTTCAGCACTCATCTATTTATTGCAACCCTTTAATTGTTTTCCAGAGTTTTGAAAAAGATGACTCTGCTAGTTTTGCTAGTTGTTGAAAGAGTCTGTGGGAAACAGCACCTTGAAGCATCTTATATGTCTATTTTTGCAACCAGAAACTTGTCTTTGCTTTTGCAAGGAGCAAATGCAACTTTTTCTGTTTAATTCAACTGAATAATTAACCTTATTATCCCAAGAATTAAGAAGAATTCTATATAATGAGTTGTAATGTTGATTCTGTGCTAATATTTACCTGTAAATCGAGTTGATTTTTTAAATTAAAATTCCCTTCCAAAAATATAGCATATAAAAGAGCACATGAAGTCATGTTACAAAAGTTGGTGATAAGAGAGAGAATAAAAAGTGAAGTACACATTTATATGCTGTGCAGTCTGGAGTTACTGTTCCTACATCAATGCCTGAAGAAATACGATACAGTTAAAGTTATGTTGTTATAAACCTGTCATTTTGAGCCTCTTCTGGAATATATAGACTGAATGATTTAGTGCTGGTTTAGATTCAGACAGTGTTCCTGATTCCCAGCAGACATTTATACCACACAGTATATTTAGAAATTCTATGGAACACATGAGTTTTATAGTAAGTCTTTTTCAGTAGCTTCTTACCTTATAATCTTAGTGAATTAATCTTTAGCAAAAAATAATAATTATTCAGTGTAACATTAATTCAAATGATCTTTTCCTCAATGAGAGATAAATATTCTTGGGGGCTCTCCAGTAATTTTTTAGGAATTAAAGATATATAGTGAGAGCACTGCTGGAATTACAGAGTAAGGGCCTTTAAAATTCTGCCCCTCCATAAAAACAATAACACTGAAAAAAATTATAAAATCAATATTTTTAGAACTCTTGAAACTAACCAAACCCTTGCAACAGTCTGAGGATGCATCTTTCAAGAAAACCGGCTGAATCCCAGTAAAAACAGAGAGCCTTATGGTATTTCAATTTACCCTATTCCCCATCCTTTTCTCCCAAGCTCCATATAGTCTTGAAAATCAGCAATATCACAATGATAGGAGTTCTGAAGAACAGTAGCCTAATAGCACCTGGAGAGTGCAGGATAGGTTTGGAGCTCTCCACATCTCTCATTTCAAGAGAATTGTCATTATTTGTCCTGTCTTGCAGTTCACAGGAAACTCTCTCTCTTAAGGTTTCTCTTTATTTGATCTGATTCAGAACAAGCTGACTACTCAAAATTTTGGTTGGAGGATGGTGGTGACAGTACTGGGAGATGGGGTTGTATGGGGAGATTGGTTGAAAACAGTCAGCAGCAATTGTTTAATATTGTGGCTGGCTGAGGCTGTTGGAGCAAACAAGAAGCTGACTTAACTCCATTGTGTGCCTAGATGTTATGCTTTAGCTCCTGAAGAGGCTCCTGAGAAGATCTGTCATCTTCTTGATAAATCTGAAGCCCTAATGCCAGCCCTAAAGCCAGGCTTATGGGCCTTTTCCCAAGAGGTTGGCTATAACCTCCTGGAGCATCAATATGATGCATCTCGACCTGATCTGAATCAGAAGCAACCGCTTAAGCTAAGACTCCTGATAAAAGGAGTCACCTGACAAAAAATTCCAGGTAGACCCTTATCATGTGTTTTACTAACTTGATTAAACCCTATCAGTAATCAGTGCCAGGCTGAAATGAGAATGAGCAAAACAGTGCCTTGGACGTTGATTTTGCTGCAGCTCACATTTGCCAGCAATAAAATCATAGAGGAATTTGACCTGAAAAGCATTATTTTTATGGATACATCCCATATTTATTGAATTTAATATTCCAGTGTATAGTGTAAGTCAAGAATCATTGCCTCAGACTCAAGCCCAGACCGAACCTGAGAACTCCCCATTCACTAAAGCCTTGACCCTATCATCTTAGAAGCTTCGCTTACTCAAGATTCATGTCAGATGTTTGCTTCACTTTATATTTATTAAGAATATATTGACTATTCTGAGGGATTTTGTGGTGCCACATCAGTAGGAGCCAAAGCTCAAAGGCAACTTAATGGGAAAGGATTTTTACCTTTACCATTCAACTTTGCCTCTTACAAATTCTGTAGCTTTAAATCAGACTTTCAGAGTTAATTTTCTGAGATTGTAAAATGGTAAACATTTTTTCTCAAATGTCTGTATGAGGACATCTATATGAGAATCATCTCGAGTGTTTCTTTAAGATGCATGTATTTAGATCTTACCCTAAAACTCTGAATCAAGTTTTCAGGATTTGGAACTAAGACAGGAATTTTGAAGAAATTGATTCAAAGGATGCAAAAGTTGGTTGTTGGGAGGTGGAAAATATTAGATATCATGATGGTTTGTTGCCCTCATTGAACCATAGTACATAAACAGATATACAGAATATGTGTGGTATTAAAATTTGGCGGTGCTAGAGAAATAATAAAAGAAAAAACACTAAATGAAGAAAATCTGTTTTGAACTAATTTCTCTCATCTTTCTTAGGCGTCTTCAAATTTAATTTCTGGGCAGGCAACCATGGCTCAGTGGCAGAGTTCTTGCCTGACATGCCAGAGACCTGGGTTCAGTTCCCAGTGCCTGCCCATGTTAAAAAAAAAATGAGTTCTGCCTAGGGCAGGGAATCTGTATGTGAATCAGCATTACTGAGCAAATAGATACTTCCATAGTGTTAAAATAATTCTTATATTCTTGTTTTCTGCTTCCCTTCTTTTTTGGCATATTGATGAGATAAAATTTTAAAGTATTTTCAGATTATCAACTCTAATGGAAATTCTCATTAGGTACAATTTTAAAAGATTTCACATTGGGGTTTCTGTTATTCTTTCAGGAAAAGAAATAAACGTCACTGACTTGATTTTTTGTTCCTTATCCATTGTAACTTTTATAATAAAGAAGTCCCATAGTCCTTCAATCAGGTTTACCAATTACTAACATTTCACCACAGGAGTCATCATTCCTCTTGCTCTGGAAAATGCCTTTTGTTTATAACTTGGGCAAAATTTAGAACTCACATTTATGTTTCGTTTTACTCTTAGCTTCTCCTCCTTGATTTTAAATGTAAACTCCTTGTGAATACAAGACCCACTATCATCATCATAATTGTTTGAGGGTAGGAATAGATTGCTAGTATGTTCAAATGTTCATGCCAGCTAACTTATCTCTAAAGAATTTACAGTGCTATGCGCCAATACAGATGAATAGTCATCGTATCTAGATATTTAAAATAAATTCTGATTTACCAGATGGACTATTGGGTTTTATTTTTGGTGGTGACCCTGGGAATATCCCCAGCTGCATATTCTCTTGAACCTCCTTAGCAAATTTTGACAATGCATTCGAATCCATTTTTTTCCCACCTCAATAGCTGAAGATTTAGAGACCAAGTGGTTCATTTTAAAGTATCAACTCATGCTCTTCACACAGATATCTAGATGAAATTCTGCTGTAGCTTGATGATGAAGCCACAAATATACAATAAATGTTGAATCAGTTCCAAGCAGTAACACTATAAAAGGAAGCCTGCGGTTCATTATTTTATTTAGTCCCCAGATGGTTGTTTTTACTTAGGCTGTTTCTTTGCAGATTTTATTGTAACAGAAAGAGTCAGAATTGTGGTGCCATTTCACTTGTCAGGCAATTCCAGTCATGTTGTTAAGGTTGCTAGGAACCCGTACCCTTCTGGAGAAAGTACTTTCATCTAAATTTAGGTGATTTCTCACAAAATTAGTAATTATGAGGGCATTGAAATGGATCTTGATCCCTGCTGTGATCTTGAGATTTCTCCAGCCTGATGCTCTTTTTCATTAGGAGCTGAGGCTTTGGACCTGTGCACTGTTTGCACTTGAATACTGAATCTATCCTGTGTTACCAGTGTGGCATGGGAGTGCCACATGATCTGAGAGAACCTCAGTTTCCTAATAAAGGAAATTAGAGAGAATTAAATTAATTTTTATGCATAAAATATTAGAGCAGTGCCAGACCTAAGTTTGTCAAAAAGTGTTTCAGTGTGTGTTAGTATTATATGCCTGTGCCCATTTTTTTCAAAACACTGCTGTAAGTTAATTATGCATGTATTATTTCCTTCATTATATCTCTGTATTTAGGCATCTTAATTTATACTTTTTAATTCTCACAGACTCATAGAATTTAGCTCACACAATCATTTATAAATACAAAGAGAAATGCTATTTCTTTATTTTGTCAGTAGTTGATCTGTCTCCTTCTTGAGTTTGGTTCTAACTTTGTTCAATCCAGTATGTAAACATGCCATCAGAAAATATTCCTTCTACCTAGGAAAAACAAAATGCTGATTCTTTGAAATTGCTGCTATCTCTTTTTTACTTGGAATAATTCTGGATGGATGAAGGAAATGGCATGGATCTCTCATCTGTATCGTGTGATGAGGAAGAAGTTCTTGAGTTCTTTAGTGTATGCTCTTCTGATTCCTGGACACACTTGAGCAATACTTCTTATCTACCTGATAGTTTCTCCTAATATTATGCTGGAGCTGGCTCCTACAGTTGTTAAAATTTTAGGAACTTTTCAAGTCAGCTGTAAAAGGCTTTGCTAAAAATTAAATTATATAAATTTATGGTTAAATAGATTTTATTAAGAAGCAATTAAACCTTAAAACTCATCTTCTCCTAATTACTTTATTGCATTTTTTGACTATTGTTGAAGTTATCATCTAATGATGTGCAACTATGCATGTCATCATCTTGGTGTGCAACTATGCTTCTCATCCTCTCATCCTAACTCTGTGTTCATGACGTCACATTGGTATCTTGAAATCAGCCATGGTTGTGAGAATTACACCATGGAATCTGGTAAATGCTGCAGATCAGGGCTTGATTGATCATCTTATTGATAGTCTAGATTAAAAAAGAGAAAATATTAATGAAGGAGATTACACTTAAAGTGCATCATGTCACTGGCCATTCATTATATTGTGAATAGCCCAAAAATTTTAATGAAACTCATTACACTAGTCAGAAACCATTATCTGATTCAGCAAAAAATGTTTCCCACATCACTGACAGATGAGTGAGTTTCTGACATAGTTCTCTATTGTTTCACTTTTGTCTTACTCAAGAGTTAGCAAACTTTTTCTGTAAGGACACACCAGTAAGTATTTTAGGTTTATGGACCACACACAGTCTCTGTTGCATATTCTTTGACTTTTAATTTCACAGTTTTATTATTTGTATTAGTATTTTTTACAGAATCTTTAAAAAGGTAAAAGTCATTGTTAGCTCAGGGACTGTACAAAAGCAGGCTATGGGCCAGATTTGGCCTGTTGACCATCGTTTGCTTACTCCTAGCTCTTACTCATTAAAGTAAATGAAAATATCAACAAAAAGTTTCAGGGTGCATTTGTCAAATGCAACCATAGAGTAGCTGTGGATACATTAGTTTGGCAAATATCATTATAAACGTTGTGAAAATAAATTGGCTGGATGGAATTTACAGCAATGAATGTTGTATATTTACATACTCTTTGTAAATTTGTGCTACTAAGCCTTTATACCAGTAAACTTTATAATGAACTTATGAATGCATATATATATATACAACTGTGTGTTTATTCTTATAATTGGCATATTTTGATCTATTTGACATTACTTATTTAGATATAAATGACTTTGACCCATAATGCTTTGTGAGAATGACAGAAACCATGCCAAGAGGGAAGTACTTGGCTGTGAATGGAAGTTTAATCTGCAAGATGTAAACTTTTAATTAAACCCATGGGTCCCAAGGAGTCTAAAAAATAGATATAGATATATATTTATTTATTTATTTATTCACCAGCACACATTTGTGGCCCATTCCTGCAGTTGAGGTCAGCCATGTGGTATACCTTGAGGCTCTCTCCCTCTGAGGTGGGACTATGGTTCCACTCTGCCCCTGGCTGGGTAGTCCCTTCTGCATCCTCCACAGCAGAACCCAGGATTGTCATGGCAGCCATCCTCTCTGGCTTGCACCTCACCCTCCATTCAAAGACCCCCTCTGGTTTTTGTGTTGTCCTCGCTCATCTAATGAATCTTCTCTCCCAAGAGATGAATCTTTTCATTCTATACCCTTGCTTAAATATCCTGTAATCCCTTGGTGCCCACAAAATGATGTCCAATTCCTTTAGTGTGATGTGCAACATTCTCTGCAACACATTTCCCCAAGACATATCAAATTTCCCACTCATTAGAGTATTTGCTCCCCCCATAAACCTAATTTGACTTTCTCTTTGAACATTTGTCCCTCAGAGCATCACACTGCCTTTTCTGGTTTGATAAATTACACACTCATATTTCAAACAAATAGTGTCAAATTTGAATTTTTTATATTCTAAATTTAACCTCATCATTTAATAATTAGAAGATTTTGAGAAAGTTTAGAGTAAATCTTAAAATACGGATTCTATGATTATAATATTATGAGGTTTTATTATGTATGGTAATTATAATAATGGAAAACATTCATTGATACTAAATGCCCAGAGGTGTGATAAACATGCTACAAATAATAACTCATCAAATTCTCACAATAATCCCATAAGGTGGATCCAATGGTAGTTCATTATTTTACTGACAAGAAAACTGAAACACAGAGAGATTCGTTAGCTTTCGCAGTGTGCACAGATTATAAACAGTGGGGGCGGAACTCTAAGCCAAGTCTTCCTAACTCAGAGTCAATGCATGACTGACTCAAATCTCACGGCATTTTGCTGTCTTACCTCATATAATATAATCTACCCTGCACTGTATTCACACTACACTTGTACAAGTGCTTTAAAGCAGACTGTATAGCACTATATAGATACTAATTCAAGATAAATAATTTTATTTGCTGAAAAATAAATGTTAGAGTAAATTGCTATTCATTTTATGTGGAAATTTTTGGTAAAATATATTTAATGAACTCTGTTGATTTGAATGGGTTTTAAAATTTTAAGGATAAAAAGTAAATAAGGGAGCAATAAGGGCATTCAGTTATGAGAGAGAGAGGTGTGTCTGTGGGGGGAATCTGCAGACCACACAATACACTGATTCTTTAAAATACAGTGAACAAGAAAGACAGGGCCTCCGACGCATTAGACGTATTTTCTTAACAGAGAGGACGATGCTAACCACGGAAGCAAATTCACACAATGGCATGATCTCTGGTTGAGGTTACTTTTGCAAATTTATGACCTTTGAGAAATTCGCTTAACAACTACCAAACTTTAGCAGAAGCTAAGTTATGAAAAGAAAATAAATCCTTGAATGAAGAAAATATTTCACTAAGGAAAGTCGTTTGGCAAATGAATAGATGTGTAAATGGCTCTGTTTAGGAACTCCTTTTGGGGAGAGGACTGGGGTGAATAGGTTGTAAGAACAAAAGAAGTAAGAACAAATATTGCTCTTGCTTCAAGAGAACAGAAATGTGTCTGGCTTTTCTGGGATGAGAGATTTGTACAAGAAGATGATGCTCTGATTTAGAGGAGGCTGTAAAGGGGACCCTCTGGGCTGGCTGTGGGGTTGTTGCTGCTCTCACCACTTTGACTGCCAGCGTGGATTTGGCTGGTCTGATTACAAGGCCCGTCTCCCTCCTCATACCCATTTCATACAGAATCCAGGAGGATGGACTTCTTAGAGAGAAAGTTTACAGAAACAACCAGATCCACCAAGACCATTACGCTCCTCTCTGATACACAGTTACATTTGGTAGGAGACTAGATAGTGGAATGCATAAAACAATTAAGGTGCTATAGAAAAAAAGTTCATTCAAGTAACATTTCAGGTTATAGAGAACTTTTATAGAAAAGACAATATGCCTAAGTGAGATATTAGTTTGAATCTGAACCAATTTGTATGGTTCTGTGTTATAATGGAAAAAAAAGTGTGGATTTGATTATATTTTTGTGTAAATGTATTAATGTTTTTTTTTTTTATTAAAACTAGGATACTGCTGTAACTATAGAAGAAATTACTGTACTGCCTTGGGGAATTCATGACTCTTCTAGAAGCCTTGTGTTATAACCCCACTTAACTAGCAGAGAACATAACACAATCAATCATATAATGCCCTGTGGCATTCCATTTCTTAACCAGTTCACCTTTGCTAGTCAAATGGAAACATAGGTCACCTTTCAACTGTATGTTTATTCTTATAATTGGCATATTTTGATCTATTTGACATTACTTATTTAGATATAAATGACTTTGACCCATAATGCTTTATGAGAATGACAGAAACCATGCCAAGAGGGAAGTACTTGGCTGTGAATGGAAGTTTAATTTGCAAAATGTAAACTTTTAATTATTTGAAACCCATGGGTCCCAAGGAGTCTAAAAAATAGAACTTATTGCCTTAATTACCACATGAGCCTAGTGAAGTCGTTGTTGTAGTTGTTCTACAAAGGATGCATCAACTAGATCCTGAGAAACAAATTGTAAACATTTGTTCTACTTAATAATTTGCATGACTGTAATAGGTAATCATATTGCCAAACCGAGAAGTAAGTTTGATGAGAAGAGAAGAGCTAGCATTCAAAAATGCATGAAATAATGTCAGCATAAGTTTTCTTTGACTTTCATAAGCTGTCTGCATTTTTTATATTAATAAAATGGTACAACTTTCAATTCAAGATGTGAAACAAAGATTTACTGTTAACTGCTTTCTCCTCTTTCGTTATTTTAGTGCTTCGACTCCTGAAGGAGGGAGCAGATCCTCATACTGCAGTTTCCTCAGGAGGGTCCTTACTCCATCTGGTAAGCATCATGATGAGCGATGCAACAGTAGTGACACCCCGCAGTAGGAGAAAACAACTTGGGAAAAAGTGCACATTTATAGATGAACAGAAAAATGATGTGTTTCGAATGCACAGGCATTAATAATGACCCACAATATTTATTAATTGCAACATTGAAGTGTGTAAATAATCTAACAAATGGAGCTAGAATCCCTGCTCTAAGGCACATACTTTTGAAAATGAGTAGTATTTCACAAATAAACCAAGTAATATTTTTGTTTTATATTATCAATTATACAACATTAGGCAGGCAACATAAAAGTTGTACATTTTGCTCCAATGAACTTATATGGCCTGGTTTATATAAATATGAATGAGACCTATATTAAATTCTTTTTGGAAGCTAAGCAGAGAGTAAAGTGAATGCACAAATAAAGAAATATTATTATGTTAGTTTCATGTGTAAGAAATGTTTGCTGGTTCCATTAGAGGCAAAAACTAAGTAAAAAGAAAAGTCAAGTGTTAACTCAATTTAGTCGTCTTTAGGATAATTTACAGATTTGGGCTTAACTTTGTTAGACACTCAAATTAACATAACAGGAACACCTAATTTGGAATTGTCTATTAAGGCAAATAAAATATTTGTATTCTTTCATGTTATGGCAGGCTATTTTAAAACAGTCATTAAATCGATCAGAAGCTACCTAAAATTGCATTGGTTCTTAATCTTGACTGCACATTGGAGTCACCGGGGGAGCTACAGAAGTACTGATTTCTGGGGGATCCCAACCTGATTCCCAACCTCATCGATTCTGATTTAATTTTTCTGATACGTAGCTTGAACATTTAGATTTTTGAGTGTTCAGTGAGTCACAGTGCTCCACACGTGATTCTAATTTACAGCCAGACTTGAGAAAAACTGCATAAAAGAGAAATTAACGCCTACCAAAGGCTCTGTAAATCCAGGATGGAAATAATTATATTTTATAGTCTTCAGGACAGATAAGGAATTTAGAATATTGATCAGAGATAGTTTGATTAGAGATAGTTGAAGAATGTAGGCAATTTCTCTCTGATATTGATTGAGATGAAAAGAGTGATTTGCAGATTACCTTTTCTTTTGCTGGAGTGTTTCCATTTTACACTGAAATCATTACCAAACTTGTGTGGTATTTTCCAAAGAGCCATGCATCATTAATCCCTCGATCCTATGCTTTGCTTATGATAAGTAGTTGTAGACCAGTCTAAGAGCCTTCAAGAGCACCTGCCTTCTTTCCCTGGGAGTGTTTACCCCTCACTCTTCATCTCAGTTAGGAAATTTGGGGGAGATAATTAGATCACGCGCCTACATTCCTTCCTCCTCATATGTATATTTAATGCCTACTTTACTCTTCTGTAAGTGTAAGGAAACATTCACATTCACTGAGATTCATTTTCCCCATCTGTGAAATGGCGATATGATCTTGACTGTGTCCCCAAGTATTTATTGTGATGAGTCCCATATGAAAGTTTGTAATTAATGGATTATATGCCTTTTCTCTGAGCTAGATTGAATTTTCAAAAACTGTCACTGTTTTGTATTCTTAATATTTGATGTATAGTAAATCCTCAACACATATTGAATGAATAAAATGTATTTAAGGATATAAGGAACTCTTTGGTAAATGAGAAGGCAATTATTTTAAGCCCAGGTAACAATCTAAAGATTCAAAAATGGTAGAGTCAGAAGAAAATAGAAGCAAAATGATTAAAGTGATAAGCATTTTAATGATAAAATATATATTGAAGTAACCTCAGTCATGAAGTGGCTTAGGTTATATATTGATCAATATGTTTATGAAATTATATCAATTATAATATACTATATATATAACAACCTTTTGACATGCATAGGAACTCTGTGTGACCAGATATATGCCTATATTAATTTAAGGGGAGAAACTGAGATATATAAAGGTTAAACAATTCAGCCAGTTGCATTAGCTTGTTAGCTTATATATAGTACTGGAGCTTGAACTCTGGTCTTCTGACCATAAATACTATATTCTTTCTATGGTAAATTCTTTAATAATACCTAAAAGTGGTCATTTAAGTTGTTCAGAGAAAAAAATAGCATTCCAATTACACTAGTCTAAGATTGACCTTTTCCAGGAACAATGTCAGGTCTATTCATTGTTGACTGTATGAAGAATGAGTTTTACTCTGTGTGCGTGTGTGTGTGCGTGCATGTCTGTTCCAGAGAGAGACAGGTGACAGAGGGAGACTGACAGAGACTACCTATTCTTCGTATGTATAGAATGCACCCAGCTTTTAGTGGGCATGTAAACCTCCATGTTACCAATCAGCAAATCAACAGTTGCTCTCTTGACCTTCAAAATACAGCTGGAATGCCATCATGTCTCATCACGCTGACACCCACCATCCTATCCTAAACCACATCTCTTCTCCTGGATATATAGTTCCTCACTAGTGTCCCACAGCCCATCCTTGACAACCCTATAAACTGTTTCCCACACAGCAGCTAGATTACATCACTTCTCTGTCCAAAATGCCACAATAACTTCCCTTTGCACTCAGAAGAAAATCCAAAGTCCTGCTGACTGTCCCAACCACCACCTTTGTGACGTAGTCTCCAGATCGCCCTTTCTTTCTTCCTGCACCCATCACTTTGCTGTTCCTGAAACAGGCTGACCCATGCTCCTCCCAAATGTGCTTTTGCTGGTTTTTCTACTTGGAATGTTCTTCCACAACTAGCCACAGGGCTCACTCCTTCGCTTGCTTTGACCAAATAGCATCTAACAGAGCAGCCTTCCTTTTCCCATCCTATGCGATGCAGTGTCATCCTCCCCTGCCACCATTTCACAAATGACTCAACTTCCATCTTTTTTTTCACTCTTTATCACACTTATTGCTGCAAATATTTAATAGGTTAATGCGACTATTTTCTTGTTGCTGCTACTAGAATGTCAGCAGCATGAGAGCAAGGAATTGTTGGCATATTTTCTTCACACTTGTACCTGCAATGCAGACAGTGCCTGGAACTTAGTAGATGCTCAGCATATTTGTTGAATAGGGAAATTAATTAACTATATCTAGCTAATCGATTAATTAATATCAGACACAGTGCTGGATATTGGGAGTACTAAAAATTCAAAACATCCATTCTATGACTTTGTGGAGTGTAGTTTTCTGAGGGAGGCAGAAAAGTACAGTAGCGATGACACCAGACCTGGGGAGGGATAAGCAGGTGATAGTGAAGGACAAAGACAGTGGGCCACTTCAGTAAGCAGTTAGAGGCTTTTCTGACCCTTCTGTGCAGACTTAATTACCTTTTACCCAAGCCCACAAAGCACATGATTTTTACTTCTGCCATAAAACTTGTCACAATGGATTATAATTCATGGATTATGTGCCTTTTCTCTCAGCTAGGCTGAATTTTCAAAAACTACGACTGTTTTATATTCTTAACATTTGATGCGTAGTTAGTTCTCACACATATTAAATGAATAAATGAATGACTAAATGGTATCTAAGGACATAAGGAACTCTTTGGTTAATGAGAAGGCAATTATTTTAGACCCAGGTAACAGAATCTAAAGACTAAGAAATGATAGAGTCAGAAAAAAAAATAGAAACAAAAAAATTAAAGTGGTAAGGTAGATGTGAAATGCTTTATTAACTCACGTCCAGTGCAAGCGTATTGCATTTTTATATTATTATACATACATTGTGAGATTAAGATAAAGGGGAAGATGGATCTGAAATTACACTAAAAACCTGGTGTTGGTTGAAATGTGAGCTCAGTGCCAGAGTCTTCTTTATCCTGGAGTTACTGAGTAAATAAAAACAAATGAAAATTGCAGGTTGCCAGAGAAACAAAATTACAGGGTTCCAAAATGCGTTAGGTACAAAAAAAAGCAATTTAGCCATCTATGATGCCGAGTGTGAGTAGCTTTGCTGTTTGCCCCACCTTTTGGGCATCTGGTATTATGAAGCCTGATGTTTTATCAGCACTCAAGCTTTAATTGTATACTTAATTATAGAGCAGTGTTTTTTGAGGAAAAGGCAGCATACGTTTGCATGGGGCATCAAGAATAAACTGTGGAGATGTTGAGATACCAGAGAGACTGGTTTATTTGACCTAGTTATTATTCATTGAGTACATTATTCCCAGTATAGATCTCTGTGTATGGTAAGACATTTCTCTAAGAAGTGTCATGTGAACTTTTAAATAGGAATTTAAAAAATTGCCTTGATGTTAAAGGTAGATATTGAAGAAAACAGGTCTTAATATTTTTGGCCAAATGAAATCTTCAGTTTTATCTTCTGTTTAATAAATTTTGAACGAATATGTCTTGTGGATTAGTCTGTTTATCTGTCATTCATTAAGTAATTCATGATTCAAACATGTGGTAGGTGTTCAGATATCATGATAGGTAGAAAAGAACTAATGATACAAAGTAACAATATCTGCATCTTAGGGGTTTAGTGTTATAAGGGCAGCGTAAAAGTAAACTCAGATTTAAATTTTTGAAAGACATGGTACTGCTTATGGAGTTGTAAACAAAATCATGAACGTGAACTTTACTAAAATGTCTTCAAGGGGGGTTATGTTATGATCTTTCACAAATAAGCAACTGAGAAGACGGTCATGATGGTGATGAAACCCTCTTACATGGAGTATGAAATGTAATCTCTTTAATTCTGTACTAGGACAGCAGTAGACCATCATGAAATTTAACTGGAACAAATTAAAAATAAGAAGTATCCTTTTATTTTTACCTAGTGAGTTCTAGTTTTAACATGCAGATAGGCACTTAACTACTGGACTTCCAAGTACCTGTTAAAACTATGTAGGTAGACCAGATATCCAAATAATATTGGTAAATGCCAAAAGCAGGTTAGAGACTAGCATGGACTATTCATGATGGACTGTATAGTATGGACTGTTCACGATGGACTGTAAACAATGAACTCCCTTAAATTTTTCCAAGAATGTAATTTAAGGTTAATATTCCTGACGGACTTTGCTTTTGAAAATTCATCTCTTTGGCACGATGACCATGGCATCCATAATCAGAAAGTTCTCAGTCTGAGATGTGAGATCATAAGTAGAGTGCCAGCTGAATTCCTGGGTGAAAATTATAGCATTTGATTTTCACTGCAGATACAAATTTTATTAGGATCTCCTGCATGCATGACTTATAAGGTAAATCAGAATGCCAACAGAAAGCTAAATGACTGAGTTTTCAATTTCTAAGTGAATAAACCGCATGGGACTAGTTCACTCAACATTGAATTATTTTTTTTAAAATCCCTAATGTAATTCCCAGCTAGATGTTTATGTTTTGTTCTTCAACAGTGGAATCCAATTTATTAAGAAATCAGAACTCTTTAATAATAGAGTGAATGGCAGATAGAGACCAGGAATAATTCATTGCCTACTCCTTGTAGGATTGTGTCCCCCAGCTTCAAAACCCCTGGTATGGAATCTTTTCTAGGAGAATTGGATTGTTGTACCAAGAAAGGTTTTCCCATAAGTCTTAGCCTGAAATTTATCTGCTCAGAAAGCCTTTACTTAAACTATTCTAATAATTTATTTTGTTCTCTAGCCATGCTGAACTACTTATAATTCCACAAATGACTATTTTATGCCTCCTTGATATTGGTCACCTTCCTGTTTGCTCCTCTGAGATGGCCCGTTGCCTGCTGTACTTCTCATTTAAGCTCTCTTGTGACTGCATCTGTCCTCTGGATGCAAACTGTTAGTGAAGGAATGATGTCTCGTCCATAATACCAAACCTCTGGCTTAGCACAGTACTAGGAACTTACTAGAGCTTCAGTGAATATGTATTCAACTAGTAGATGTATGAATATCTCATCCCCCACCCCCGACTTACTGGTTACTGTCTCCTAATTCTTCAAGACTCACCTCCTGTGTTACCATCCCTGGTTTTCCAATTCTTTCCAATCAAGCTAGGTTAGGTATGCTCTTCTGTGAGTCCATAGAAATATATATGCACAGAACTTGGAATACTGAACTGAAAGTAGCTGTTTCCAGATATTTCCTCCCTATTGTATATTTCTCAAGAGTACTTACTATGTCATTCAACTTTACACATACATTGCCAAGCATAGTACTTAATAAAATTTCTTATTCAAAATGCAGCAACCAATATGCAACTGAAGGAGCATAGTTTATATTCACCAACAATTTGATTAGGACTTTAAGATTTCTTAATGTACATCAGTGATACATATCTGATCTTTTCTATTCCTGACTTGTTTCATAATTAGAGTTTGGTTCAATTGGCTAAAAGACATGGCTATTAGAAATGCAAGTGGAAATAAATATACGTCAACTCAGAGTATTCTCAATAGTTCATCCATAGCAAGGTAATCTGGAGTATAAATATTTACCAGATAAAAGGTATGTGGAAAGCAGAAATGATGAGATGTACATTCAAGATGAGACTAGAGTAAATATGACACTTCAATATGATATAATGACAAAGAAGCCAAAGTGATTTTGCACAGATCAAAACACAGGGCTGAGGGCGGGCAGTGGTGGCTTAGTGGCAAAGTTCTTACTTGACATGACCTGGGTTTGATTCCAGGTCATGCCTGCCCATGAAGAAAAAAATAAGTGAGTAAAAGAGTGCGTTACTAGAGAAGGTGTAAACTGATGACATAGTGTTGAAAGTGTTAGTTGTCACTTTTTAATCATATACTCCATTCCACTAACAAGCTAAAGGGGAACGTCTATTTGCCATGTTGCTCTCTCTATTTTTTTATAAAGTGGAATGATAGATTTTGGTCATCGATTGGAATATTAGAATTTATATTTCAGGATGTAGCTGATCTTGGTAATTGCAAGCCAGGGAAAGTGGCTAAGAAAATGGTAACTATCACTGGAATCCTGTAGAGAAGACTTTTTGATATTCTAGTATAAAATGGATAATCTAAAGTTATTGGTGCCTAATATGTTGATGCTACTCATGCTATTATAGTTACATGTTTTATATTTACATATGTAATATGCCTCATGTTGCATTAATATTATTTTTGTTTAAATAGTTAATTATATTTTGACAATATTTAAATAATAAGGAAAACACATATATTTTCCTTGTCCTTACTATTTCCAGTATTTTTCATTCTTTGTGAAGATCCAGTATCCGTCTGCCTGAAGTTGTCTCACAGCTTAATGATTCTCTGTTAATTTATTTAAAATCATTTTTATGAATGAATAATGCATGTATTAATGAATTCAAATTCATCAGTCTTTTATTCTATAATATCTAGTCTTCTGTTCATCTCATTCAGTATATTTTCATCTCAGTCATTGAATTTTCATCTTTAAAGGGAAGGTATGAGCCTTTTAATTATTAGCATGTCTTTATACAACAATTTCAGTATTTCCCCTAGATTTAGAACATATGGAAGATAGTAATAATAACTGTTTAAGGCCTAGTTTTCTAATTCTTATAGTTATGATAATTTTGGTTTTTAGTGTCACTTTTTCTTGACATTGTGGGTCATATTTTCCTACTCTTTGCTACTTAGTAATTTTTAATTAAATGCTAGACGATGTAAATTTTGCTTTGTTTGGTACTACTGAAATTTTTTCCCCTACAAATGATACTGGGCTTTTTTTTGGATGAAGTTATTTGGAAACAATTAGATCCTTTCAGGTCTTACATTTAAGTTATTTTGTTTGGGAACAGAACAGTGTTTAGTATAGGATTAATTTTGCGATTGAAGAGAGAAGACACATCTAGTACTCTATCCAGTACCCCATGATTGTCAGGTATTCCAGTATGGCTAGTGAAAACAGGCACTATTTCTGGACATTTATGAGTTCTGAGTCCTTTTTCCATTCAGGCGATTCTTTGCCTGACCTTGTATAGTTTTCTTGAAAGCGTGTGCTCACTATTATTCAGCTGAATACTTGAGAGGGACTGTCTTCAGATCTCTGAAGTTCTCTATGTGTGCTCTTCTATCTTCCCTGCTGCTTTCCCTGTGAATTCTAGCCCAGTGATCACCCTGTACTCAGTTCAGTAAGTTAGGACAATAGTAGGGCTTAATTTTCTTGTTCCTCATCTCTCAGAGATTATATATATATATATAATGGGAAATATATATATTTTATATATATAATAATTATATATACACACATATATAATTTTTTAAGTTCAGGCAGGACAGTGTATCTGTTCTTGCTACTTCATCTTGGTCAGAAGTGGAAGTCCTCCAATGATTTGTTCATAATTATACTACCCAGTGTGTGAGTGGATAAATTTGTCTGACAGTACTTATGGTGGAAGGGCAGACTGTTGAGAATACTCTGAGTTGACGTATATTTATTTCAAATCCTATAAAATACACATAACTTATAACCTGGAAATTTATTATTATGCACTTAACCTAAGGTAACATAGAAATCTGAAAAAAACTTATGCAAGAACTGGCTACATATTTTGTAAGGCTCAGTGTAAAATGAATATGTTGGGCCTCTTCAAAAATTATTAAAAATTCAAGATGGTGACAGTAGAATACTAAACCAAGTGCCTGACATTGTAGTTGCAACTGTACAGGTTGTATGCCCGTGAAGCTAGCTCTGATGTATACATATAATATTCATCTGATATTCAAATACAAATAGTAAATAAAAAGTAAGAATAAAATAAGTTTCTGGGGGGTTGACTTAGAAGATCATGAAATATCTATAAATTAAAATATTATGCAATCTATAAAATATATGTCAGGTACTTTATAGCAGTTAACTTTAATAATATGGCACACTATGGAATGCCTTATAATCTTATGCAACTAGGATGAAGCTACATAAGGGAATGAAGATAGATAGAAAGGTAGAGGTAGAAAGGTTGCATTTGGTCTTTCTTAAATGCAATAAAATGGTCAAACTCTATTTTTATTTGGCAGTGACAAGCCATGCGTGGTTTTGAAGTGGAGGAATAATACGATCAAATTGGTATTTTAAAAAGAAAATATTGATGATCTAAAATGTTCTAAGTCTGTATGTAAATAAGGAGGCTCTAGTCAGTGGAATACTTGTTTCCCTTCTTAAAATGTTCCCCTATTTTCTTTATCTTTCCACTGTCCATGGACCTGATTTCCCTGTAGATTTTACTCATGCCCCATTCGTTAATGTTAGTTGAGGAACATGACGGAATTCTTTTTCAGTTTAGCCCCCTCTTTACTCCTTAAATTGGCATCTAAAGTTTCTGTCCCTGGGAATTTGTGATAAACTGTGTGCAGTTTGTTATAATTTATCATTCTTTTTTTCCCAGTGTGCTCGGTATGACAATGCCTTCATTGCGGAGGTCTTGATTGACAGAGGAGTCGATGTAAACCACCAAGATGAGGACTTCTGGACGCCAATGCACATCGCTTGTGCCTGCGACAACCCTGACATTGTACTGCTGCTTGTATTAGTAAGTAAATCAGTTCAGTCTATTACTATTTGCAGATTTGATGGCAGGTTTTATATTTAATCAATAATATTTTGTATTCTATAGTACCTTGGTTGAGGAAAAAACATGAGCATCTGTTTTCAAAAGTTGCCTGAAACACAAGCTCATTAGAGACTGAGGTTTTGGGTCATTTAGTTCATGAAACAAATTGTATAGATGTGATGTCAAGCTCTACTCCTCCTGCCAGTCCGTGGAAATTGTACACCTTGGTAATAAGCAAGTCCCTCCTAAGTAAAATGATTTGGTAATTATTTTGTTTGTTTGTTTGTTTATTTACTTATTTTTCACTGTGACTTCTAATTTTTAGTCAAACTGTCCATACAATCATGTGGAGATATGGCTTGTATTGAATGTTCTTTGTTTGCTTACGTCTAGTGAAGAAATATTGGCAATATTTGGTTATACAAAAATGAAAATTTAGCCATTTCTCATGGATTTTCACACGTGCTTTATGTTTGAATTGTAATTTTTTCTGGTTAGTTTATCTTTAGCAAAAATTTAAAGGAGGTTTGCAGGGTTTTTAGAAAACTAAAAACATACAGGAATATAACAGCAAGAATAAATGATTGCTTTTTTTTCTCTTTATTAGTTAAATAACCTAATTCCTTAATCATTTCCTATTATGTGCCTGGCTTTTCATTACACTATTTCACACAGCCCCCAAGATTTCACAAACAAAGGAATTGATGTTCAAAGTGGTTGAACAATGGCCATATGCCAAAAACCTAAAGCTAGATTTGATCTCAGAATCTCTCTCTGAAGTCTGTCCTTTTCCTGCTGGCTCTGTTGCCCGCCCCCCCCCCCTTTTTTTAAATGACAAGCAGAAATATGTTAGGATAAAGACTGTGAGTTGAGACTTTCTTAATCTTTTAACTTTATTTGCTCTAATTTTGTCTGAATTGTGTCTTAAGAATATTTGTAAGGTTTTTTTTCTTAATTTGTAGAAATGTATATCACTGAAAATGTGTTTCTTCACATACTGGAAGATCAAGATTATGTTAAAATAATAAGGAAAGATTAAAGAATATTATTCTTCATGGAATAGAAACACACATAGAACACACATCTGGATTGTTTAGAACACACGTCTGGATTATTTAAGAGTTGTACTTGTTTGATACTTTTTCTTTAATAGCTCAACCACTGGATAACAATTGAAGTTGCTGCTTTAATTATATGAGAATGTGGTAGCAAAGTTAGAATCAGAACTTTTGCAGCTTTCTATGTTCGAATTTCTTTTTTCTTCAGCAGTTGTTTCCAAGGCCCATCTCTATTTATTCTCTCTGACTAATTATCATTAACTACATCATGTCTTTGCCAAAACAGGTGCTCCATTTTTTATTCCTGTTTCCAAATCGGCCATATTTATACTCAGTAACAAATATTCATGTGGCTGTGCTTGGAATTTAAAAATCCAACTAAAATCCACGTTGCAGGACTATGAGTTTACCTTCTTGAATCCAGAGAAGGTTGGAGTTGGGTCTTAGTTTCACTGCCAGATAAAATTTCCTTCCTCCATTCTAGAATATCTAAGTTTCTTATTTCTGATAGAATAGGACAAGAGGTGCTGCCTTCTTTCTATAAACTCCAGAGTCTGGGGCTAGATATCTCGTGATGTCTCATATGATACTTATAGTATTGCAGAAACTGTCCAGAATCAATGTACCAAATCATGGAAAATTCATATGATATTAAATCTTGTGGAGGATAACACAGTCCATAACAGTGTAATGATTTCAAGGTGCAGCAGACTTAAGTGCAAGCAAGCTGACTCCCTTTGGCTTATAGAGACCTTTATTATAGACCGCATAGATATCAGAAATATCATTGACGGGCTAGAGGTATCCAAATTACTTCAACTATCCTAAGGACGAGAATCAGAAGTGTTTATAGAGCTAGGATTAACTGGCTGTTAATCTACAAGGTCCACTATAAATGTTTGAATAAATTAGATATTTAGTGGCAAGTTATTTAGGTCTCCCCTGTGCTCCTGTATAACTGAGGAAATATGCATCAGACTTGTTCCTGAGGTTAAATAGTCTTTCAATGAAAATCAGTAAACATAGCACCAATCCCATTGCCCCAAATAGATTCTTAGAGAGAGGTTAATAACTTGAAGAAGTACCAAGTTATTGTCTGTTATCTTTGTCAGATTCAACAGCTTCATTATAATGTGGAGAATCCTCTATGTTCTTTTTTTGTGCTTTTATCTTATTCTCCAATTCTTTTATATTTCACTCATTTACTGCAAGAATTGTCACACAGTTACCTTGTTCTTTGATCTTTTAACTCATTATGAATATTGTGCTTGTTTTAAACAATACTTTGTCTTTCTCTTTGTTCTCATGTGATACAATTTCATTAACTACTATTTATTCCCATGGCTACAATTCTATCATACTAACTTCCAGTTGCCTTTATGATAAACATCTTTTCTGCCTGTAAAAATTTGGTTTATATTCAATAATAATTTTTCTAACTGATACCAATGGTGTTTGTTAGAGACATCAAGTTAGCCATTTACTTAATAATTAACTTTCCTCCCCAGAAGTAGTTACAAATGTGTATATGGCTATGTGTCAAAACAGTGTCTGTATTTTATAGATAAATATTTAATGTGTGTTTGCTACATGCATGAATGACCAAATAATGAAAGAATAGCCAATTTTTGGATGCCAGCCTGAAGTAATATTGCCGCTATCAACTCTTATCTAGTAAAAACTGTCATAACGACATTCACCTTTTTCCCTTATTCAAGAATTCTTCATTTTACTTCGTCAACATTTTTATTTAGAAGAAGAGCTTGCTTCATTACACAAATTGTCTCAATGCCTATGATGTTGCTTTTCTTCACCATGCAAAATGAGAAAAATAAAGCATTTTTATTTCATAAAGGCTCATAAAGTTAAATCTACAATTTTCAATTATTGCGAACATGTCCATGGTTATGTAGTGCCCTCGTTCTCATACCATTAGATACTCTAAGATCACATACAAAGTGCTGCATCTGCTAGTTACTGTCATTCAGTGACCTACGTTGACTGGCAAGATATCTTCATTCACTTACCTAATATTTATTGATGACCAAGTATGTTTTAACATAGTTCCTGCCCTCAAGGAGATTTCAGTTTATTTATTAATTCATTCAGAAAATATTAATTAATCAACTCTTCTATGTGTTAGGTGTTCCACAGTGAACACAAAGTTATTTTACACTGTAGGCTAATGACAAAAGAAACAAAATACAAGTGAATTTATTTATAATATAAATTTACCACTGAGAAATTTGATCAATGGATTAAGCAAGTCATTAGAATCCTATTGTAGCCAACCCAATCATACATCCATGGAAATAATTTACTTGTAATTAATGTTGATAAAATATATTGTCACAAAAATTCTAATTATGATACCAATATGCTCCTGCCAACAGCCTCAAAAGAGATTTATTATTTTTTGCAGAATTAAATGCTGTTGTACATTTGTACTGTATATCTGACATTCTTTCCATTTTCAAAAGCTTTTTGATAGGTAAGAAAGACTGTACAGCATCCATTCATTCTATAAATATAGTGGAGATCAGTAGATAAGGTGAGAGAGGCAGTAAAATTCGTTCAAGCCCATTGTAAGGACTTTAGAGTCCACTTTTACCCTGGTAATTAAAGACGTCTTTGGAAGGTTTTGAGTAGAGCATGGCATTATCTGACTTAAGCTTAAGAAGATCATGCTGCCTATTGTGTTGAAAATAGATGGGGAGGCAGAGGGATAGAGAGAACACTTAGGAAAACTATTACCACTATCCATGCAAGAAATGATGGAGTGGCAAGAAGTGGCTGACATCTGGATATATATTGAAGGTAGCATTGTCAGTATTTGGTGTAATTGGATTTAGGGTTTGAGGAAAAGGTCATAATAAATGTTTATTATGAAATTTTAAAGAAGGATTTGTGTGTTTGTGTGTGTGTTACCATCATATACTTAGTTCACAGCATTAGAACATTGCTACTTTAACTGAATCACAACTGTTTGATGTTTTGGAGTAGGCTTAGCTATGTAAAAGCTATTAAATACATTTGCCATATGATCTAAAAGACTGTAACAAATAATAATAATTAACTTTTATACAGTCTTCAGTATGTGTGAGGCATTATTCTACATGCTTATTGTATTGCTTAATTCTCACAGATTTTATTACATAGGTTCCAGTTTTTCATTTTGCTTTTTATACGTGAGGCAACTGAAGTACAGATATTAATCCACATACCCAAGACCAGGTAGTAAATGGGGGAATCAGGGTTTGAGCTCATACACACTAGCTTAAGAAGCTGAAGCCTGTCTGCTCTACTCTGCTGCTGTATCGCTTATGATAAAATTAATAAGAGCCAGAAGTCCTCAAAGTGGGTTAAGATCATGATTCCCATTGAATGTCATACAATTCTCCTAAAAACACAGCTTTTAAATTATTTAGAATTTTAGAAGGAACTTTTAGAAACATTGTACATATTTATTATTATTAATTGAACATATTTTTTCCTTTGGAGTTTTAGAATTGTATGTGTAAAATAGAAATTATCTAAATCTAGTATATTTTAGGAATTGGAGTGGGTCAAGAAATCATAGATTTCTTAAATATATTTTTAATGTTTAGATAACAAAATGTCTTATTGTTATTGTTTCTACTAATTAAATAGGATTTTTCCTAGCAGTCGTGTGTATAGTATCTCACTGATACTGGAAAATTTCCATGATGTAGGTAATACACTTAAAATATAATTCTTATTTTTGTATAAAACAAATGAATGTCAGCAAAGTTAGGCAACAGGGCAAGCTACCAAACCCCATTTTTTTTGCCTCCCAGTAAAGCAAACTTTGTAATGAATTATAATTTTTATTTTACATGCTCATATAAATTTTATCTACTAAGAATTTTTATTCACTTATTTTATTTCGATTATTTGAGCATAACTTTTTATTTGACCTTCTACACATTCTGATTTTTGAAATATTTTCTACTTTGTACCACATTCAAACCCCAATATGCTACAACTCATTTTTCCTAGGGTTTTAAAATAATTCCTAGATTTTTTTATAATCAAATGAGAGGACTGAAATGTGATGACCTCAAACAATATCATATTTTATTCTCTTGAAATTCTCAATTTCAGATTTTATTTATATACACACACACACACACACACACACACACAATTCAAGTATGTTGGATCAATGTGTCTATGTCCTAAATAAAGCCTGTAAAGTATCTTTAGACTCACAATCACTTGCCTATGGAGAGAAGAACAATAGATTTTACTTTGCTGTTTTTTACCATGAGATGTCACATATAATGAAATAGTTTGTGGATAGCACAGCTCAGTTCTCACTTCTTTGCTGATATGACTTTGGATTAAAGATTTACATTTTTTTTTTTTTTTTTTTTTTTTTTTTTTTTTTTTTTAAAGGAAAGACAGAGAGAAGGAAGGAAGGATAGAAGGAAGGAAGGAAGGAAGAAAGGGAAACATTTTTAAACATTTTCTTGTTTTATTGTATTCTGTTTCTCCGTTTTTGTTACATGGGCTGGGGCCGGGAATCGAACCGAGGTCCTCCGGCATAGCAGGCAAGCACTTTGCCCGCTGAGCCACCGCGGCCCGCCCCTAAAGATTTACATTTTTATGCAGCATGCTAGATCTGAATTTTCACATTTAATTGTGAAATGTGGTCACGGTTGCTAAGTTACTTTGTACTATTAGTAGTTATACAGCTGTGATGAAGATGCACATTTTTAACAGTTCATTGCATTTTGTAACACAAGAAACAAATTACTTTTATTTTAGTCTAATTATGTTGAGAGGAAAATACTTTAATAGCATGGAACCACTGTATGATGCTTGTGTTTGGGAAAATGATTACCTGTGTTGCTTTACTAATCATATCTTAGATTTTTTTCCCTTCCGTATTGATAAATTTTGGGAGAAAATGGTTTGATATCTAATGTATCCTGGCACCAAGAAATTAATCTTACTATAAAGGGTATTTATCACACACAATTTCAAGAAATGAGTAATGGGAATTGGAAGGTAAAATGTTATTCAAATTAGTTGTAATTTTTCTAAGGATGAGAGGCAACACAAAGTTGCTGAATTATTACTCTTACATAATCCAGGAGATTTTTTTTAAGGATAATTTCACTCCTTGAAAGGCATTGTGGGAAATATTAGCAAAATGAATAGCCATTTGCTAAGGCATAGCAATGTCTTAATCACTGTTTCACTTCAATAAAAATGGAATGATTACTGGAAATTATAGAGTAGGTTTTCTCAATCCTTGGCCTTTTGTATTTGACATCTGATATTAGTAATTTCTTTTCCTGTAGGTGGAGGGTGTCATGGAATGTATCTAATGGGCAGTATGGAATTAGATCATTTTAATGTGTGTTGCAGGCAACTGCTGGAGCATAGAATTCTCTCATAACTGAATCAGCAAATAATATTTTGTAAACCGTTTTTTTTTTTTTTTTTTTTTTTACTTTGTGTTATGAGGCTTAAATGGGTAGATCAGAGTTAAATCATTCCAAACATGAGCAACAAAAGAGAAAATAGATAAACAGAACTTCATCAAAATTAAAAACTTTTGTACATCAAAGGACTTCATCATGAAAGGAAAAAGACAACTTACAGAACAGGAAAAAATATTTGGAAACTGCCTATCCTATAAGGGTTTTGTATCTAGAATATATAAAGAAAACTTACAACTCAACAACAAAAAGAAAGAAAACCCATTTTAAAAATGGTAAAGGTCTTGATTAGATGTTTCTCCAATGAAGATGTTCCCATCACAAGCAAACATTTGAAAACATGATCAACATCATTAGCCATTCATGAAAGGCAAATCCAAACCATGATGAGATAACCATTTCATACCCACTGGGATGGCTAATATTTAAAAAAAGAAACTAAATGCTGGAGAGCATGTGGACAAACAGGAATGCTTGTTGGTTGTTGGTGGGAATGTAAAATAGTGTGTCCACGGTGAAAGGCAGTGTGGCGAGCCTCAGAAAGTTAAGTATAGAATTAGTTTCCTTAGCTGCTCAAACAGATACCATGAAGTGGTTTGGCTTAAACAATGGGGAGTTATCAGCTCATGGTATTGAGGCTAAGATTCAACTCAAGGTGTCGAGGCAATGCTTTCTTCCTGAAGAGTGGGGTCCTGGGGTTGGCTGCTGACAGTCCTTGGTCTTGCACTCCTCTGTAACCCCGAAGTGCATGCGGCAGACTCTCCTGGCCTCTCTCTTCTCTTCTGAGTTCCACTGACCTTCAGCTACCTGTGGCTTTTTCTCTCTATGGATCTCATTCTTCTTTATAAAGGACTCCAATAATAGGATTTTAGACCCATCCCAACTGAATTAGGGATTGAGTTTAAGAGCATGTTTTTCTAGGGTACATAGCTTCAAACCAACATACCCAGGAAACTCACTTATAGATATATACCAAAGAATTGAGTGCAGGGACTCATATATTTGCACACCAGTGTTCATAGAAGCATCATTTACAATTGCCAAAAGATAGAAGCAACCCAAGTGCCCATCAACAGATGAATGGATAAATAAAAGGTGGTATGTACATGTAGCAGAATATTTATTCAGTTGTGAAAAGGAATGAAGTACTGACACATTCAACAGCATGGGTAAACCCTAAAGGCATCGTGTTAAGTGAAATAATCCAGATGCAAAATGACAAATATTGTATGATTTAAATGATAAGAAATGATTAGAATAAGCAAATTCATAGACTTATAAACTAGAATTCATGTTACCAGGGGCCAGGTTGGAGGTGGGAATGGGAAGTTAATGCTTAATTGCTACAGCGTTTCTGTTTAGGGTGATAGAAAGTTTAGAAGTGTATGTGGTGATGGCAGCACGATGTCGTGAATGTAATCAACACCATTGTATTATATTCCTACAACAACAATTAAAAAAAAACACATAGAACTATACAACACAAACAGTGAACCCAAATGTAGACAATGGATTATAGTTAATAGCATAATTATGGAAATATTGTAATAGAACTCCTACATTGTTCTAGTTTGCTAGCTGCTGGAATGCAATATACCAGAAACGGAATGGGTTTTAACAAGGGGAATTTAGTAAGTTGCTGGTTTACAGTTCTAAGGCCAAGAAAATGTCCCAATTAAAACAAGTCTATAGAAATGTCCAATCTAAGGCATCCAGATAAAGATACCTTGGTTCAAGAAGGCCAACGACACTCAGAGTCTCTCTCCCAAGTGAGACAACACATGGCGAACACAGTCAGGGTTTCTCTCTCAGCTGGAAGGGCACATGGCAAACATGGCGTCATCTGCTACCTTACTCTCCTGGCTTCTGGTTTCATGAAGCTCCCTGGGAAGCGTTTTTCTTCTTCATCTCCAATGGACTCTCTGCTTCTTGGTGCTGCAGTATTCTCTGCTCTCTCTGAATTTCTCATTCTCCAAAATATTTCCTCTTTTATAGGACTCCAATAAACCAATCAAGACCCACCCAAATGAGTGGAGACATGTCGTCCCCTAATCCAGTTTAACAACCATTCTTGACTAAATCACATCATCCAGGGAGATGATCTCATTACAGTTTCAAACATCAGTATTGAATAGCGATTATTCTACCTTTATGAAATGGGATTTATATCAAAACATGGCTTTTCTTAGGGGGCATACTTCCTTTCAAACCAGCACATACATTAATGCAAAATGTTAATAATAAGAAAAACTCATGGATTCAGGGTCTGTGGCAACACTATTTTGATTTTTCTGTAAAACTACAACTTCTCTAACAAAAAAAGAAAAAAATTCACTCAGTTGCTTGGGTTAAGCACTACTATATAAAAATTTGTATTTTTAGTAATAAATTATCTTCTTTATTACTTTAAAATGTTAAATATGAGGGCACCGCTTGCCCTTGCTATTTCAGAAGATAATATGTCAGTGTAAAAAATGGACTACAGATTGAAATGTTTCAGGGTAAGTATATTTTTCTAATAAGGACTCAGGTAGAAGATCTGAGCCAAGAATCTTATTATCAACAATTTTTAGAAAAGACTATACATACAATATTTAATCTCTTTCTCAGCAGTTTGTCTTGTCTAATACTTAACTGAGAAAATTGAAATCTTTGATCTGGAATGCCTTCAGCTTTCTGCTAACAAACTACCTATTTATTTTTTCCCTATTTATTCATCCACCTTTCCTCCACTCTTTTCCCCCTTTATTAGAGAAGTTGTGTATTTACAGAGCAATCATGAATAAAATGCAGGACTCCCGTATACTACCCCAACAACACAACTTGAATTGTGTAAAACGTTTGTTATAATTGATGCTAGCACAATTTTATAGGTGTCCTGTTAATTAAGGTCCATGGTTTAACTTAGGGAATACTGTTTATGTGGTGTAGTTCCATGGATATATTTTTTAATTCTTATTCTGTTACCACATATACAATATTATATTTTCCCATTTAATCATATACAGATATATAGTCCAGTGCTGTTAATTGCACTCACAATGTTGTGTTACCATCCCATCATCCATTACCAAAACATTTCTGCCATTCCAAATAAGATCCCTCTATCCTATTTTAAGTCTTAATTTCCCATTTCTTCTCCCCAGCCCATCCTCTGGTGAACTGTATTCTACTTTCTGACTATATGAATTTGCAGATGCTATTTACTTCAAAGCAGTGGAATCATACAATATTTATCCTTTTGTGTCTGGCTTATTTCATTCAATATGATGTCTCTAAGTTCATCCATGTTGTTGCAGAAATCAAGACTTCATTCCTTTGTATGGCTGAATAATATTCCATTATATATGTATTTTCCCATTTATCAGTTAATGGGCACTTGGGTTTCTTCCCTCTTTTGACAATTGTGAATAATGCTGCTATGTGCAAATTCTGCAATACTGCCATATACTTATTAGCATGTTAAAAATAAAAAAAAAAAACTGATTATACCATTTGCTGACAAGAAGGTGTAGCAAGAGGAACTCTCATTCACTACTAATTGGGATGCAAAAGGATACACCAATTTGCAAAACAGTTTGGCAGTTTCTTACAAAGTTGAACATAATCTTGTCAAAGAACCCAATAATCAATTCCCAGATATCTTCCTACCTGAATAAAAATTAATATCCACATGAAAGCCTGCATGCAAATACTTATAGAAGCTTTTTTCTTAATCACCAGCAACTGGAAGCAATCAAGATGCCTTTCAGTAGGTAAATGGACAATTAACTGTAGTGCATCTATATAATGGAGTATTATGTAATAAAAATAAATGGGTTAACATGCATAAGAAGACATGGTTGACTCATAAATGCATATTGATAAGTGCAAGAAGCTACGTTGAAAAGGTTACATGCTATATGATTCCAATTATGTAACATTTTGTAAAGGCAAAACTGTAGAAACTAAAAAGAACAGCACTTGTCAAGGGTTTGTTGAGAGAAGGCGAGGGTTAATTGAGTGATGTACAAGGGATTTTTTTAGAATGATGACTCTATTCTGTATATTACTATAATAGTGGATACATAACACTATGGCTTTGACAAAAATCCGTAGAACTTTATTGCACAGTGATCCTTAATATGTGCAGATTTTTAAAAAAAATCATTAAGGAGTCTGGAAGATCCAAGGATAGAGTGTATAATGCAGCATAACTGTATTACAAATGAATGTGACAACCTCACTGAAGGGGCTCAGCAGAAAAAGCGCAAACATAGTAACTTTGAAAATGAGTGCTGTCTGGCAGACTAAAGGCAAAGAAAACTTAACCTAAGTACTTTATTTCACTTGGAAAAGTTATTTTCCATCAAGGTATAGGTTAATATTTTTGACATTACTCTACAGTTGTACTCCAATTGAATGATTAAATAAATGACTGATGGTGTGAAACAGGTTTCTCACTGTTGGAATGGGAGGTTACAGTTAAGCTGGGGAAGGAGGCTGGAATGATCACTTCATCCTGGATTAGAGTTGAAGATATCAGTATTCACTTATATTTAGCTTAATGATACAGATGGTTATACATAGGAATAATTACAGATATGTGTATATACATGGGTTTTTACAAATATGCTGTATAAGTGGAGGACCTTAGAAGCAACAGCACCCCAATAGCAATGAGCACACCTAGCACACACATCTTGTTTTCTAACACCATTCTCCAATTAAAGTGGCCAGGGCTCCTTGAAGAAATGGCTGATCTTACACCTGAGGCGGGAAATTTATAAGATGAACCTTGTAGTGGCCAAAAGTAAGGAACTGCTGAAAAAAATAAAAGGCACAGGCATACACACACACACACACACACACACACACACACATACACACAGTGAGGGGCGATATGTAAAAGGGACACAAGAGCAAATTGAAAGAGCTTCTAATGACCAAAGGTGGAATACCAGGAGCAAAAAAAAAAAAAAAAGATAGTGCTCGGTTATAAGCTAAAGTATAAAATAACTATTATCAAACCCATATTGATATAAATAAATTATATAAATAAAGGGGGTGAATAGACAAATTTCCCTTCGCATAAGAATTCCAAAAATTTTATTTAGATATACTGTCCTCAAGGAGGTGGAACATAACTCCCCAGTCCTTAAGGGTACACTATGTGTAGTGGCTTTCTTTCAAATAATACATTGTGAAAAGATAGGGACCAGGAAGGACGAGGAAAAGACTACCTTTGTAATAAAGAAACCTAACAAACGCTACACCAGCCAGATAATCATGTTAACTTCAATAGTGGTAACAGTATGCAGTATGAAGTGATGAAAACAGTGCTCTACTTCAGTGATCTCCTTCCCCAAAACACATAAATCCAGCCTAATCTTAAGAAAACATCAGATATTCTACAAAATGCCTGATTAGTACTTATCAAAACCATCCAAATCATCAAAAACAAGAAAAGGCGGAGAAATTGTCAGAGCCAAGAGAAGCCTAAGGAGACATGACAACTAAATGTAATGTGGTGGCTTCAACAGCACCCTGAAACAGACAAAAAGATATTAGATTAATACTAAAGAAATCTGAATAAAGTGTGGACTTTAGGTCATAATCATGTGCTGGTATCGGCTCATTGATTATAGTAAGCCTATAATACAAATATAAGTTGTTAATTTGGGGGGAAACAATATGAAATATCATCACAATTTCTCTGTAAACTTAAAACTGTTCTAAAATTGAAGAGTTTATTTTTAATAAACCTAACATATTTAAAAAAATCTGGGCTTTCAAACAGATAGGATAATTATTTCTGTTTCAGGAGACCAAGTAATAATTGCTTATCGTGATTTGAAAATAAAATTATAGACGCCAAAATCTTGTAATTACTATTTCCAGTTTTAGAAAAATTTCTATGAGAATGTCTAAGCAAGTTTTTTCCTATATGAAAGAACTCCCATAAACCTATTTATTATATATGACTGTATCTATTTGTTAGTGAAGTGAACAACTTCTTACAACGGGTAGCTCAGTATCATGAAGTAGTTAGAAAGACATTATTAAAATTCCTATGGCAACTTTGTAAGTGCAAAAGTTATAGTAATTTTTAACTGACACAAATTGTTGAAGAGAGTTTATTAACCTATGGCACATTGACATTTAAGAACGCTAATGCCTGAAAGCTTGATATGAGGTTGACAATTTCCATTTTATTTTGGAAGAGTATATGAATTTTAACTTGTAGAGGAAAAATTGCTATGTGTAATAATATTACATTTTGGTATAGGAGACATTTATAAAAACTTGTTAAACCTATTGATTATATGAAAAAATTTGGTGTAAGGGGAAGAAAAGATAGATCAGACAGTGTACCATTAATGCAGATCAATAAATAATAATAGAGGCTGAATAACAATGAGATATAACCCTGTTTCTTTTGAAGAGTACGTGTTTTCTATTATTAGTTCAAGCTACTTTTTCTCTTGTATTATTATTTCTTTTTAGGAGTGGCTTTGTTGAATCATTCCTTAACCAACAATGTTAGTAGGATTCTAAAAGAGATATAATTTTGGTAATATCTTTAATGTATTTACATTCAATGAAGTAAAATTGGATTTTGAAAAAGGCTTTATAAGTAGGATCCTGGCGATCTGCCTGCCTTTTAAATTGTAAGAAAATATAAAAATGGTCAGATGTCCTTAAGTCAGCCTACCCAGAAGTTCCTTTAGCCTTCATCACTTTTAAATAACTTCTGAAAATAAATCTCTTTTGAGCCATGAGAGTGAGACTATAAAATAACAATTTCCTGGAAAAGAATCAAGATCTTCATGAACTTGTACAAGGGTGGTACGTTCATTAATTATCCCAGCAAGAGCCAACACCTTTCACATTCTCCCATCTGAGTGATTACTAAGAAAGACACGCAAGACAGAGTGGGCATACTATGAGAGCCTAGCAGATTTCATACAACTGATGACATCTAAAATCCAGTGTTACAATACAGGTCACTTCACCTTGGGCAATATTTGCATTTATATAAGACATAATCTCAAGTGAAAAGTTCAGCAATGATTTGTTATAAAACAGTGTGTCCTTGTGAAAGTATGTGGTCATACTTCTCTAGAGCATGGCATTTCAAGTAAACCAAGAGTGCATCTAAGAGAGGGCTTAGTGAGGTGAAGTGTGGCGTTTGCAAGTTGAATCAAAAAAACTCTGAAGAAAAAATGAATGCCTAAGTTTAAAGAGCTGTGTGATGGGAAACTGCTTTAGCTGACGCAACACCATTTTGAGTGTGAACAAAACAACTTGTAAAAGGCTTTGAATATGGTGCTTACAAAAACCTCCAGCAACAACAGGGAATAGGATTATTATCTTAGAAGCTTGAAGTGGGAGGAATAAATAAAAGGAATGGTTCCTCCATCTAAGACATTAGTAAAAGTTTGTGTCATTAAAGATTCTAGAGTCAAATCTGCCTATTAATACTAAAACTTTTCCTCTTGCTAGCTGTGTGTCTTTGGTATGTACTTTACTTTTTACAAAAAAAACTCTAAAATATCAGGATCTTCATCTTTTTTTAATTTTATTTTGTCCCAAGTTCTTCCGACAGTGCCTGACATAGAAAACACTACATGAATAGTCTCTGTAGAATAAATAAGCAGTAGGACAAAACACGGTTTGTAATTACACAGGTATTTATGGGGATATTTATTAAATACTTGTTAAAGATAGATTTTGTAGGAATATTTGTTAAAGATATTCTACTATGACTTCTATTAAGTCAGATATGTTTGTCCTTTTCAACTTTCTCCGTTGAGTTTCTAGTGCCTAGTGCTTAATAGACAATCAGTATTTATTGACTACATTAACAAATAACACTGCAACACTAGTAATTACTCTTTTTACATAGTAAGCCCTCGATAAATGTTAGCTGTTATCATTATTATTAATATAAATATAACTAGCAATGTTGACCATGCTTTTTCTGTCCTTAACTCATTACTTCCCTTTACCTTCTTCCCCTAATCCAATTACAACCCCACCTGTATTCTCTCCGAGTCTTAGAAAAACAGAGTGGAAAATTAGAGCGCGTAAACAATGAAGAGGAGAAAACAAGAAGGGAGAAGTCATAAAAAATAATAAATAGGAGGGCAAGATAGAAACAGATCTCAGAAATACTTTAAACTTACTTATGTATGTGAAAATTAAAGGCTAAAAAATATGGAGACTCACCGTCTTCACCCTATTCATTGTGTTCTGTTTCGTCTAATAGATTTGCAGAAAATTGATGTATATCATATAAGGGGCATAGCCAAAGGGAAAATATATGGATAGATGGATATATACATGTGTGAATATATATATATATATACACACACATAGATTTGTGCATATGTATTATATATTTTTATATTACATAAGCCAGACATCACCGTGTCTATTTCAATTCTCATTGTGTATAAGGCTATACAGTATCTAAGCTACTACTGTTAATGAAAGGGACAGTGAAAATTGATAAATAGGAAAAATGCAAAATGGAAAACTATATTACTTATTTTAGAATTTAGATTTCAAATAGCATGGGCTACCTGCTGAATTTGGGTTAAGGTGAAACCTGAAGCATTTTTAATATAGATGATTTATTTTTCAAAATCTATTGGTTTAAATTAATATCATTAACCCCCATAATTTTCTTTCTTCAGTAATATTAAGGATAGAAAAAAGTAAATTCAGGCTGGCAATCCGTGTGTTCCTCAGTCAACAATCACCTGGCATTTCCTCAACGTCTATGTCTGTGTTCTGATATCCCCTTTTCACGAGGACACCAGTCTGTTACATTCCACTTAACCAGCTCACCACAAAATAAGAAATAGGGGACACCCAACCTGGACTGCCCCAAACCACTCACATTGGGGCCTGTTGAGATACCGAAGAAAGATACTGATTTCTTTGACTGTGTGTGTAATTGCAAAAATTATTTTGTTCATTCTGAGTTCCAATACCATGAGGATCATTATGAATCATTATTATTATTCCAGAGGATCTACAATCTAATGCCATTAAAATTGTGAAACATAAACACACAGAGCATATGGCCCAGTACTAAGCATTATGTTGTCCAAATTCCAGAATACAGATAAGGTCTGATCTCTCTGCATTTATCACACAACCATTCACAAGAACACGTGCATGTATAGAAGCTCGTCATGCTGGGTCAGTGCTTTCACAATATCTGGTCTCGATTTCTATTGCCCAATCTAGTAATTAGCAGTCCTTTCGCATTCTGAATTCCATTTGCAGAAAGGATTTAGAGTAGGCACTGATTGTAACTTTATTGAATACATAAGTAAATTAATCCTGTTGATGATAATACAAATCTTCAAAAGTACATGGAAAAACTCTCAAAGTGTTATTTTTTTTATATTTTAAATATCACTTGAGACCTGTATGTTAGTTAGATTCAGTTGTCAACTTGGCCAGGTGAGCATACCTAGTCTTGTTGCTGCGGACATAAGCCAATGGTACGTGAACCTCATCTGTTGCTAATTACATCTGCAGTCGGCTAGGAGGCGTGTCTGCTGCAATGAGTGACGTTTGACTGAATTGGCTGGTGCTTAAATGAGAGATCGCAACGTAGCACAGCTAAGAAGCTTGGCATTTCTCATCTCAGCACTTCCAGCTCAGCCCAGGCCTTTGGAGATGCAGAAAGATGTCACCCTGGGGAAAGTTATTGGAACCCAGGGGCCTGGAAAGAAGGCCAGCAGAGACCATCCTGTGCCTTCCACGTAAGAAAGAACCTCAGTGGAAAGTTAGCTGCCTTTCCTCTGAAGAACCAACAAAATAAATCCCCTTTTATTAAAAGCCAATCCGTCTCTGGTGTGTTGCATTCCGGCAGCTAGCAAACTAGAACAACCTGCAATAAAAGCAGTATTTCCAACTGGTTGGAGAACATTGGGAACAGGTCAAAAAAGGAATATAGAAACAAGCAGGAAATACTGTTTTTTTTCTCTCATCCAAGAATGTAGAAATTATGGGCAAATGAAGAGAAAACCCTTTCTTATATAACCAGTGTCTTAACTTTCTCAAGCCACCTCTTTTTGGAACTGAAGTAATTGCTTAATATTTCTGAGGAGATAATGATATCTTGATATTTAATTCTTTATGATTATCACAGTACCTTAAAATTGCATCTTATAAAACTATCAAATAACTTAAAAATTATAAAATATCAATACATCCTTTAGGTCCCATGATAGAAGTCGGGAAGATGTTCTTTATCTTATCACATATAAAGACACTGCGTTTTCTAGGGTGAAATAAATCATTAGAAGACAGATACTTCTTCAGCTTTGAATTAAAATTTCTTTTTAAAGTTATTCCTGGGATTCTTGGGTTTTTTTTAACTTTTCTAAAAATGGAAAAAAAAAAACATTCCTGTCCTGAAAACACAAATGATGATGTCATATAGGAAATACATTAAATATGAGGAAGATGTATATAAAGAGAAAATGCGGGAAATATAAAGAATTATAGAGAAGTGTGAAGTGTTCATGACAGTAAATGTGGATCACACTCAGGAGAGAGGGGACTGATTTACAAAAATGATATAGAGTAGGCACTGATTGTAACTTTATTGAACATAAGTAAATTAATCCTGTTGACAATAATTCAAATCATTCAAAAGTACGTGGAAAAATACTGTCTTTTTTATATTTTAAATTTTTTGCCACCTGACAGTAATTCAGTGTCACCTTACTGATGCTTCCTATCAGTTTTACTTTTGATGAAAAAACACATCGTTTTATCTTAATTATGGCGTATTTACTAAAAACAAATTAATGATTTTAAACAAACAGGGAGGGCCACGGTGGCTCAGCAGACAGAGTTCTCGCCTGCCATGTCAGAGATCCGGGTTCAATTCCTGGTGCCTGCCCATGCAAATAAATAAATAAATACATAAATAAATGAATAAATAAAGTTTGTCTTTAAACAATCTTTGAAGCAGTCTTTTGAGTCTGTGCTTTTAGTCTTCTAAATGAAATAAAATTCAAGGCATATATTCTAGAAAAATACCAAATATTCTAGTAGCTATTTATGATATTTTCAACTGTAATATAGTATACTTAACTTGAAAAAAGTTAAAGTCATTTTTAAAGAATGCCTGAATTTTTTATATTCTTCTATTCTGATTTTTTCATATTTGTCATAATTTTCCTCTTTTTACTTAAGTCGCTAAGTGAAGTAACCATGATTAATGACACGTCGATATACTCAGTATGTTATCAGGGAATTTTCATATAATACTATGGGGTACAAATTTAATATAATCTGTTCTGTAAAGGTCTTATCTATATAAATATATACACCTATTTATTTGTTTATTTTTAATTTAATTATGTACCTCCAGGAAAACATGTTCTTATTTGTATCCTATTCCTGTGGGTGTGAACCCATTGTTCATAGGACCTTTTGAAGATGTTATTTTTAGTTATTTATTAAATCAGTTATTTAGTTATTTCCAGTGGCCCAGTGAATCAGGATGGGTCTTAAACCCAAAGCCTTATAACTGGAAGCCTTATAAAGAGAAGAACCTGGAAGCAAGAGGAGAGAAAGCCCAGAGAGGAGCTGGAAGCTGGAAGTTAGCAGAAACATAGAAGCAGAAGGAAAGGACAATGCCATGTGACAGGAAAGCCAAGGAATGCCAGCACGTCCGAGTGCTACCCCGCTGGGAGGAAGCAAGCCCTCCCGCCTGCTATGAGACAATAATACCTAAGTTTTAAGTCAACCCGTTGTGTGCATTGTGTGGTATTGTCATGGCATAAGACTGTATAAAGAATTTTCCTGACCCTGATGGTTAATGTTAGAATTTTAATGCGTCATTTTGTAACTTTTGATTTTTTTTTTTTTTTTTTTAAAACATGGGCAGGCACCGGGAATCGAACCCGGCTCCTCTGGCATAGCAGGCAAGAATGCTTGCCTGCTGAGCCACCGTGGCCTGCCCTGTAACTTTTGATTTTGAAATACTTTCAAACTTTCAGGACAGTTACAAAAATAAAACAACCCCCGGCCCTTCCTTATCCCACATCAACCAATTTTAATCTTTTGCAACATTTACCAATATATTTGATTTTGCATTCAGAACTTATTTATTATATTTATGGCACACAACTTAAAAGTGTTTAAAAGTACACAAGCATTTAAAATGGAATTTGTCTTTTCAAGCCTTATTTTTGTTTATCCTTAGATTCTCTAATTTCACTCTTTTGTGTAATATAAATTTTTTATACTTGAAGATGAAAGACCTGTATTTATGTATAGTATATGCATTAACTTGATTTATTGAAGCCTAGTGCATCATTAGTCAATATTTTCAAGGACTTCCACAGCTGATTAAGGTTTTTCCTTCTTTGATGTATTTTCTGGTAGATGAGAACAAATTTCTCTTTAAATACAAGTGCATTGACTCAAAAATGTGTGCCTTGGTACCTTTCTGTAATTTGCATAAAGTTCTTTGAAGAACGGGAAGACATATTGCTTACCTTTTGAAGGCATATAATAAAAATGTGGGTAAATTAGGTTTTTTTCTGTGCTTAATGACTTTGGAAAACACAGATCTCTACCATCTATGCCCAGTGTGTAAGGGAAACTTTCTTAGGCTGACCCTGTCGATTTATTTATGCTCCCATTTTTGGTAAAGTATATTCCTTTTCCTTCTTCAGAAGTACTTTATTTTTCATGGCAATTTTCATCCCAGTTCTATTAAGGATTTTTTTTTTTAATCTAGTCACTTCCATTAGCATTTAAAAGCATTTATACTTAGCCTTTAAATGTGGCATCATATTTGTTCTGATTATAAAACAATTCATTTTTATTTTAGAAACATTGGAAACTATGGAAAAACACAAAAGAAAGTAAAGATCACCCCTAATTCCACTAACTAGAAAGAAACAATGTTAACATTTTAATTCATGTCCTTCAAGTTGTCTTTTTCTGTGTTTATGTATGTTTGTGTAGCTTTTATACACACTTAAAACTTGAGTTCATTTTATATGCATAATATACTTCTTTTAAACTTCACAAAATTTCATGAATGTTTTCCATGTTTTAAAATATTCTGCCCAATAACAATTTAGTGGCTGCATGGTATTCCACAGTTTAGGTGCCATAATTCGTTTAACTCATATGTTATGCAATTTAAGCTGTTCTAATTCTCCACATTTATAAATGAGTAGTTTATATTTTAAGGTGTTTGTGGTTCTAATATAACATAATCGTCAGTTGTCCTTCCAATTTGTATGAAATGGAATAAATTCAAATAGAAAAGCTGTGAGGATTTATATGGAAGTCAATAAATCTGACTCTTTCTGCATAAGAGATACTCTGTTGAGAGATTGTTCTAGCAATTTGTCATAAAAAAATGAAGTCATGATGCTCTAAGATATTCATGATATGAAATTAATGAACTGCCCTATACTTATAGAAGTGTTGTAAGTATTCACTACCTTTGGGAGAATTGAGAAGATACTTGAGGATGGATCCTGGCTGAGGAAGGCTGTGCCATTTTTTTCCTACAGTAATGTAACAGGGGACCTAGGCTACTACTGTTGGGCAGAAAACCTAGCAATATTTGCTGAAAGAGAAGAATCATACAACATTTCTGTTACGTTATTCCTGACCTTCCTTCTACCATTGTAACACAAGTGCAGTTTGGGAATGATGAAATATCTTCCCTACATGTTTATCATAGTATAAGAATCATTATATTTTATGGTTGAGTTTTAATATGGAAAGCACCTTATATATAGATTTCCCTGCCCTGGGTATAGAGTAGTGAAAAAAAAATTAAATTAGATTTAAATAAATAGAAGAAATGGCCTCTTTCTTGAGCCCTTATAATGCTGTGAGGTTGAAGTACACTTAAATGAAGCAAAAACAGAGTTTATGAAAAGATGTAATTACAAAGTAATAAGGGATGTAATGAGTTTCATTTCTATGTAGAAAGGGCTAACATTCCTAAAGACACACCAGTGTAAACTATTAAGTTAAGTGCAGTGGAATTCGCAGGGGGTGGGTTCTTTTTGGAATCTGGTAGAAACCAGTTTGGACTAGTAGGATAAGGAAAAATTAAACTTCCTAACAGTAATGAGTGGAATCATGTCTATGCATTTGATAATTGCATGAATAAGTCTTACAGCTAAGAATGGTAAATTCTAGAAACTATGTAAGTTATTTTGGCCAAGTTGCTCTTGAATTCCTGGGAAAGAGTGAGTAGTGCCTAGAATGACATGCAAAATCATGAAATTGCTGTCAATGATTGTGCTCAGTAGAATATCCAGTAACCAAAAAGAAGAGTTACCAGGCTTTGTCCAAACCCTGCGTGGGGAAATGAGAGGTGTGATGTGGATGGAAGGTTTGGGAAGCATTTTCCAAGGAGCTGAGTTAATGTTAAACAGGTGGAGGGAGAAGGGAGCTAATTCCAGATAACTGAACAGCTCATGTAGGGACCAGCTGATGAGAAGAAACAGATTTGAGAGAAGGCATCTGATAATGCCTTGATTTGGACATTTTTCATGGCCTGATTATCATAGAGATGATTTCCCTTGATTTAGGAGTGGATACTGTTGGTATTTCTGAGTTATTACTATAGCTTGGGTAAGGGAGATGGAAGCTTGGGCTAAGGTGATGAGGATGGTCATAAGATGAAAGAAGTTGGGCAGATTGTATAGTTAATCTGGTGGTACAATCAACAGGATGGTTATAAAGCAGAGCAAATAATATGATCCTATTTTATTCAAAAATAAAATATATCTATATAATCATAATGTGGATTTATAAATTCACAATCTTACAGTTCTTAGGCCATAAAAAAAAGTCCAAATCAAGGCATGATCAGATGGTAGATCTGTCACACAGTGATGCACATACTGGTCCTTCCCTCTCAGGTTTCGATGCTTCAGCTTCAGGCTTCAGTGGCTTCCTCTCTCAGCTTTTCTGGGGTTTTTTCCCCAGGAGCTTATCTGTGTCTTTTGTTTTTTTGGTAACGGAACCCAGTAAACGAGGGAAACCTACCTTGAATGATGTGGATCACATCTCAGTTGAAATAACCTAATCAAAAGGTCCCAACTCCAGTAGGTTTATACTCACAGCAAGGGATTAAAAGAACATGATCTTATATATGTTCTTTTATATATGAATAATATCACATATCCCTCAGGCATAGAATAAATATCTAAAATTGGCATCATAGTATCCATACTGTTTTTCAATCCAGTGTTGTGAACCATATTGTATACCTCTGTACATATCATTAAATATAGACCTATATCATCATATGTGATGTCTCAATATGACAACTTGCAAAGGTATATTCAAACTTATATAACATCCTTTTGGTTATTGGCTCTTTCATTTGTTGTAAGGATGTTGAAATTCAATGTCACACTTTTGCTTTAGTGATTCTTGCAAATTACTAGATTATCAGTATATCACAAAGGTCTATTTGGAATCAATAATTTAAAAATTGTGTCCTACCTATGGTAAAAATTGTCTATTTATATAACATGGCCCATGAAATAAGAACATTTAATGGGATTATTTCTTGCCAAGAAGATTCTGAGAGAAATACAGTCACAGTATATTTAAAGCCTATTCACGTCTGTGATGGTTTGAAGCTATTATATGTCCTAGAAAAGATCATGTTCTTTTAATCCCTTGCTGTGAGTATAAACCTACTGGAGTTGGGACCTTTTGATTAGGTTATTTCAACTGAGATGTGATCCACATCATTCAAGGTAGGTTTCCCTCGTTTACTGGGTTCCTTTACCAAAAAAGCAAATGACACAGATAAGCTCCTGGGGAAAAAGCCCCAGAAAAGCTGAGAGAGGAAGCCACTGAAGTCCGAAGCTGAAGCATCGAAACCTGAGAGGGAAGGACCAGTAGGTGCATCACTGTGTGACAGAAGATTTCCACTACCATCTGATGATGCCTTGATTTGGACATTTTTTATGGCCTAAGAACTGTAAGATTGTGAATTTATAAATCCACATTATAAAAATCAAACCATTTCTGAAGTATTACATTTTGTCAGTTTTATCCAACTAAAACAAATTCCAAAGCAGATTACATCTGTGATTAAATTGGCAAGATAATAGCACTTGGAAATTAAATTTTAACTTTTGCGTATCCACTTCCTAACGTGGGAAAATAATTGATAATAGAAGCTTCTAACACATTATTGATGATTTGACGGTATAGATATAGGGAAGCCTATCATCTAAGGCCTTAAAGTCACACTTAGAGTTATTTTTCTTATAATGCTAGTTTTAAAGTCTGATTATGTTTAATTTAGTGTTGCATGTGTATGCACTTTATCATCAGACTACAGAGAGAGCTACTTGATATGAGGGAAATTCCACATTACAAATTTCTGTTAATATATTGGTACTTAGATGGTTTGTCTTTCAGTTCTTCAAATTGTATCTCAAATTTTATACCTGCATCAATGACCTGTGTCCCATGAAGATTTTTCCTAGGTTTCTGACACAGAGGTAGAGGCTTTTGTTATATGTATATTTTACTACCAATGACTTTTATTGAAATATTTGTATGACATCACTGTTATCAGGGCTGCTTAGTTCTAATATTGTTTGATTTTCATACAGCCTTTTCAGCTAAAGAAAAGAGAAAAGGATCAAATTATTCCCTCGCATATGAGCAGATAGAAAAATGTTGGTCTTTAGATTTCATTCAACAGTGTTCGTGCTTTTGTCTTTTGACTCCATTAGAAGAATAGACCTGGCTGTCGAGCTCATGGTTAGATGTGGATGACAGCATATTTTTAAAATTCAATTCAGAATTCATCCTGGAGAGTTAAGTGGGATGTTTGTTAATAAACCTATCTCCACAAAATCAGAAATTCCTTCACATTTAATTTTAAAGAAATATTCCATTTTTAAACTTTATTTGAAAAGTATTTTATTATACCAGGATATTGAAAACTAAGCATTAATTTTTTTCTGGGACTTAGAAACATCAGAACCAGAATAGTACATATTCCTTAAGTATGCCTTAATGCTATCTTTCTCTTCATTCAGAATTCTTGACAACTTTGTTTCTTTTTGTTTCTGTTTAAACTATCAGGTTTGGGTATTTTAATATTAATAAAAATATGCTATGTGATTTATACTGTACATATTTTATTATGTTCACGGAGGACCTTATAAATTCAATACTTTAATATATATATATATATGCATATATATAAAATCTAATTCTGAAAACTGAAGCCAGAACTTGCCAAAAGAAAGTCACTCTTCAACAGATTTTGTATGCTCCCTTAATGGCTGTAGTCTGTTAAAAAAAATAGTAACAGCTAGGCTTTCTGAAGAATTCTACTTTAAGAACAGTGTAACTACAACAGATGTTTAAACAGAATTTCAGAATTTTTTTGTTAAAATGTAGCTAGCTATTAGTTGCTTTCATGTAGATTGGGCAGGAAATGAGTATTTCATAAAATATACAGTTTATTCCCCTGTATTTACTGTCACACCCCTATTTTTGATATTTTGTCTTGTAAGCACATTTCTTTTATGTATCTGTTAAACCATTAGGAAATATAAACTCAGGGAGAAATGCAGCAGTATATGTTAATAGGAAATTGAGGTAGAAAATGAGGGAATATCATATAAAAAGAATGATTTATGCATCATAGGAAATATTTTAATTGAATCCAGTTTGACTGGTCTAGGCATATGAAATATAAAAGATAATTTAATTTGGGGTCAATGTGGGAGGCAAAATTGGTCACACTTGTTTTTAAGAAAGTTTTAAAGATGTTTAGTAAAGACTTTGGGTTAAAACTTTGAAAATATGTTAGGTAGAAATATATACATGAATAAACTTAAATATACTTAGCGAAAGATAATGTACACATTTTGGCCTGAGATAGTAAGTAAAAAAATATATCCAAAATGATGCCCTCAAAAATCATGTTACCATTAAAGATTTTCTGTCAGCTAAGAAGAAATAGACACTGAATATACTTGCAAGTTTAATTTTAAAAGGTACTGAAGCAAAAAAATCATTTAATGGTATTATCAGTATGAGGTCAAAGATAACTTTGACTGGTAACACAAGATAGAACAGATAAGGTGTATCTGTAAGGTGCTGTTTAAAATAGATCCAGCCAGGGCAGTGTGACAGTAGTTCAGTGATAGAGTTCTTGCCAGCCATGCCGGAGACCTGGGTTCAATTCTCAGTGCCTGCCCATGTAAAAAAAAAAAAAAAAAAAAAAAAAGATCCAGCCAAATTTACTACGTTTTCTACCCTTTGGCTGGACCTTGCTCAGCAATCATGGGTTCTAGAATTGCTTCCCCAATTCTGACAGATATCCATAGTTACTTGGGGTGCGTAGCTTCCTGTTCTCCTTGTCTCTATAGAAGGGAAAATACCATATGTCATTGTTCTTAAATAACTAAAATGGTAAATAAAAGGGGTGCTAGAGAATAGGGTTTCAGGGCATCCCTAGTCAAGGCGCATCCTATGAAAGAGAGCCTTGCAAACTAAGCATGAGACTTTGTTTGGACAAGTCAGTCCCCACCCCACCTGACCCTTTCCAACATACAAAGATATCTTACCTCTATGATGCATTATGAAATTGTAAAAGGGATATAAAGTACAGAAATGTCCCCATATTTCAGCATGAACACCTTTTTAAAATTCTTGGTGAGTTGTCTCTACTGTGATTAAATATAATCACCTCTGTCACTATTGATAAGAATTTAATGGTGAAAATCGATGAGGGTAGAATATTTGAGCGTTTCACACTGAGGTTAGGGATAATTAACTAGAAGGTCACCACTAACTGGGAAAATTGGAACAAATAAACAAAAATACATTTTATGAGACCATCCACTTCAGGCTCATCTCATAGTGAAGCTACACTTGAAGTTAATATTACTGCCCAAGTTTACACAACCAGTGAAGTTGGAGGGCTGGGACCCACCCTGGGGTTGTCTCATCCCAAAATTCATGTTTCTGCCACCTCTACCACTTCTCTGTACAAATGCCCTCCTTGTGCTGGTTGGTGCTGATTGGAATTATGATGGAAATTTAATTAGACTCTTGAGTTAAACTGTAAACACCCTAAATATATTTGGTCAGAAGAACTTGAAAGTCTTTGCCTTCCTTCTACTTCTTAAACTACTTCTGCAACCTCATTTGAGACTTGCAGATAATGAAGTCCGCAAAAGGAGATTTTAAAGCCATATAACAGAATGTTGCAGGAACTTGTCTATTATTTCATTTAAAGCGTTCTTTGAACTGTTCCAAGTCAAGCAATGGTTAAGTCCTAGACTTGAGACCTGCCAAAATAGCATGGATTTATCTGTTCTGCCTTGGCTTTACTGACCAATGAATTAATGGAAAATTCTTAGAATAAGTATTCAGTCCACAGTAAATTATGTCAGTTATCTTCCTGCTTATCTGAGGATAATAATGGAAACATTTCACAAATATCTCCAGTGAAGTTATGATGTGAATTCGTTAATTCATTCATTTAACACATTCTTTATCAAGGATCGGCTATGTGTCAGTACTCTGCTTGCTCTTGAGGATACAAGAGAACATGAGACACATGGGCTCTGCCTGTAAACATCAGTAATTCCATATGAAAGAAAAAAATAGAATAAGCTCAAATGCGTCTATTAGGGTGCATCGGTAATGTATTTATATAAATTATTTTTATGCTTGCTATGCGAAAATGCTAAGCTTTTAGTGAGTGTTTGATAGGGTAAATACATGGAACTATCAGAGTTCAAATAAGGGAGCACCTGAACTGGTCTAATGGACGCTGGCAGTGGCATGGAGTGGGGTTGAAGGGGAACCTAACTGGACTCAGGGGCATTGAAATTGGAAGAACGTTGCAGAAAATCCAGAGAAATTATTATGGTGTTTAGGGTGGTAGTTGTGGGGATGGAGGAAATACAATGACCAATTTTGAAGGCAAAACCAACAGTAATCTTGATTTTCTTTTTAATGTAAGAGTTAAGGAAGTGGAAGAATTTAATAATGACTTCCAGCTTTCTGTTTTTGGGAAACTGGGAAAGATGGAGCAATTTACCAAGAAAGCAAACACCAGGGAATAACCATTTTGCATAAGAGGGTAGTGAATTCCATAAAGAAGAATTAAGGTCAGGGTCCTAGAAGAAATCCAACTGGAGAAGTCGATTGAGCAGTTGGTCCTGGAACTCAGGAGAGAGAGAAAAGTCATATTTGCATAAATATGGTTATAGAAATCTTGGTGTGTATCAGATCAACCAGCAAAAATGTGAGGACTGAAAAAAGAAGAACATTTGCAAGAGGGTCTGAAGTAAACTAATTAAGAGATTGTTAGAGAAACAGGAGGCTGCAAAGAAGGCTGAGAACAAGAAGCCAGATTTTAAAGGAAAACCAGAAGCTTGTATTATCATGAAAGGCAAGGGGGAAAATGCTTTGAGAATATCCTCCTGGCAATTGAAATCCTGTAATTAACAGGGAAGGGTAATCATTTAGCATAGTAACATTGAAAAAGCGAACTCAAAGGAAGTTGCGAGCCGCATCCAAGCTCAAATATAAAGACAAATGAAACGTTTCAAGCATCTCCCTTCATATGTATATAAATATTACAGCTAGAAAAATTAAAACCATCATTGAAATTCTAGACTAAAGACAGAAAAAGAAATTTAGGTGCTGTTACAGTTGAGATTAAAAATACCTTAAGGCTATTAGCACAAGGTATGAAGGGACAGAAAATAACAGCTGCCTGTATTTTCAGTTAGTTGGTAAATAGTTCTGGAAAAGATGACATATTCTCCTAGAAGATATGGGGTGTTCAGATTAGCAAAATATGCTTTTTTAATGCAAGGTAAATAGACTGGAATTGGAGAGTAATTAAATGGATGATTAATGAGGTAGGAGGTCAGTAGCTCTTTTCATGCAGAGCTTTAGTCGATAAATATTTTTTAAGGACCTATGTGTTTGTGTCCTGTCAGGAAAGCTCAATAAGTAATATGTTGCACATATGGCCATAATGCAAGGGGAAATGAGTGCCATAGTAGGAAACGTAATCTAAGTGACTTTACAGTATTGTGATGTTACTTATCCTAACCATCATTTTACACTGACTCTGGAACACATGATTTCTTCCCTTTCTCTCAGAAACATGTATGCAGTAGGCCTGCTCATGAAATTTTATATTTTAATTAGACTGTAGACCCTTAGTTACATTGTGGCCTTTAAGAGATTCACATATTACTCAAGCTAGCTCATCAGGCTATTAAAATAAAAAGAAAACTAAAAATTATGACTAGGTTCACCACCTAGAAATAATCACTAAATGTGCTTTGATGTATTTCTTAATCTCACTCTCCTCCCCTCTCTTTTCATACACATATAAAAAACAGGCATAATTTATATGATACCATATGTAGATTGGTAACCTGCCTTTTCATACACATTATCTGTATTTCTCCAAGCTTTAAAATTTTCTACTATATTTTAGTTTTAATGATGTGCAGTTGTATCATATAAATATCTTTAATTCAGCAGTCTCCTATTTTAGACATTTTATCCAAATGTTCACTAATTATTTCTGATTTTTACTGTATTATTATATTATTTCATTATGACAAAGTATATTGTCTTTTTTTTTTTCACTTTAAATTTTTATCAGAGTCATACTTACGCATATTTTTATAAGTCAGATAGTTTCTCAAGGCTTGTTAGGGAGCACCAGTCCCCCTTTCAGTTTCTCATTTCTCTCCCCAGGTGTAACCAGGTTCAACTCTTATAGAAGGCTCTTCAGGTTTTTATATCCATATCATGCTAAATAGCTATGCTTAAATTGCTACATTTTAGCTTTCTGTCTTCTGTATGGAAGATAAGGATTTGGCTCTGTCTTCACATGCTTCCAAGCCCTGTTAGATACTTTCCCTGCCCATGTGTCCATCCTCCCATCCCATCATATCGAATTTTTGTCATACCGATTTGTGGTGATTTCCTTAGCAAGACTCTATAAATGCTCGTCACACCCTAGTCACTTTGAATTGTATGGTTACTTTTTCTTTCCTACATGTTTTGTTTTCTTAACATGTTTTGGTGTTTGGCATGGCAGCAATGCTACGCACAGACATTTATGTGCTCCCAAAGTAGTAATTACTGACCTGAGAAAGTTTACAGAGGGAGCTGTAAAAATGTGTTCAAATATAATTTCAACTGTTATAAAATTTTAAATGGTTTTAATAAGGGCTTTAAATTTTTTATAACCCCCAAACATTTACAATCATTAAAATCTCACAGTACACTTGAATCATAGTAAAGGCTCAGTGTAGCTCCTTAATGAATAAATGGATTCCCCAATTGTATTGCCTCTTACATAATCTCCCAAAAATCTAGACTCTGAAGAAAAATCAATGGAAACCTCTGAAAAGTCTCAGCTTAAAACTGGAGAGACATGAATCTCCTGCTCCAGTCCTCAAAATTCTCATGTAGCTGGTGGATGGATGCCCAGCAGTCTTCTGGTTGGTCTGACTCAAGTATGAAAAGAGACAGCTTAGGCCAATACATGGGTCCTTCCTTCGCGGCGCCTCTCACTGGGGTTTGCAGGATCATTCACTCTGTAATGGGTTCCTGCCCGGGCTTCCCTGGCAGGCAGCCTCCCTTCCAGACTGCCGCGGGCCTTTCAGCTGCCACGTCTCAGCTGAGTTTCGGAAAAAAGGGGCCAATAGTCAGAAGTTTGGGGTAGGAAGGTTGAAGAATTTTTTTCGTCAGTTTCTTTGGGAGCCTAAACATTTAGGATAAGAGGGGAGCCACTTTCTGAATGATCCTTACAAAATAGTATTCCTGTCAAATTGCCTATTTCAACAATATTCAAAAGTGTAAAAAACCGACAGTGACAGAGAAAGTAGGTATCACGCGGCATTGTGCACATCTGTTACTCCTGACTGCTTCTGGTTTCCATTTGGAGCCATTGTGTATCATCCTTTTTTTTTCAGTTATTTTCAGTCTGCTCCTCCTCCTTTCTCCTCCTCCTTTTCCTCCTCTTCCTTCTCCTCCTTCTTTTAGGACTGCTATGGGTTTATTTATCTTTTTCTGAAATCAGTTGCTGGCTTCAGTCTGACTCATTTGAATGCTTATCAATTCTTTGTAGTTTGTTCTTGAAGGTGCAGGGTACAATTGTGAAAAATATTTATTTTCATTCTCATGTATTGGGTTGTAACAGTAGAGGAAACTCTGTAGTCTTTCCCTCAGTTACTTTCAAAGATAGTCGTTAAAAAGCTAAGTAGTATATTGTCTGGAAATAAATTAATTGAATGCATATTTTGGAGATCTCCTTCACAGGCATGTGCAGGTTTCTACTTACACGTTCATAAATGTGTTTTGTTATATTTGCGTTCTGTTTTAGAAACAGATTTATATAGGGTTCTCTTGTACATCTCAGGCCAGATTGCAATTGTTTTTCTAAGAACAGTAATAATAGAGGGCATTCTGTTATTTGTTATGGTTTGCTCAAATATTTCACTAGAAAATTGTTGGCCATCACTATTCTGGGAATGATATTTTACATGTAGTTTTAACCTTTGACATTCTTTTATTTTCTCATTGTTGGTTTTGTTAAATATCTTGTATGTTAAGAGTGAGAGGAAGCAGGGAGGCAATTAAACCAAATTTTCAGAATAATTTTATTCTGTCCTCTTTTGTTCAAGATTTGAGTTCTTAAATGTAGCTAAAAGCTGTACTAGCACAGAAGGATGGTTGTCTTTTCATTTATTTATTGAGCTTCTGCTAATATGCCAAGCCCTGGACTGGGTTCTATAATTGCACCAAATACTCATAGTTGGCTCTGCTTTGCAAACTGAGAAACAGCATTAAGTGATGTGCCCACAGTCATAGAACTAGTGAGCAGTAAAACCGCTCACTAAAACTTCGGACTCAGGCCCCTCAGTCTCCAAGCCCAATGCTTTTCATTATATTGTGCAAACTTCTCTTCCCTTTCCCTCCTCTGTCTACTTCATATGCTCCTAACACCCCTATTCAAACACTCCCTTGCCCCTTTCTGGCCTGTTTCATAGCACTCTGGGTTCTCAGATTCCACTTTCCATTTCTAATAGTTTCACCGAAGCTACCCTTCAATGAATGCAAGAGAGCAGAAAATGAGTGACTACAAATTGATGTACTTCGCTGATATAAGAAGCCCCAATTAGACCTCTTGTCCCGGTCTAAATATTTCTTTCCTTTTGTGGGTGCTTATTTTTTGTGGAATAGTGCAGGATATTTTCGGTCAAATTAACTTGAAAATTTCTGATGCGATCTTTAACTGGTTTATTTAGAGTAGGACTTCTTAGAGACTATAATATTAATTTGCTAATGTACCCCAGAACTCTGTAGGACAGTGATAAAGTACAAAATATTTTCCAAAATAATTTTGTAGGAAACTTAAATAAATCAATTTATGTGATATGTTTGATCATTGTGTTTGAGGAAAACATAATGAAAATCAAATTAAGTTGTATTAGTCTTCTCTGATTTATCTCTACCTCAACACTTAGGCATTCCAGATTGACTGATTTTTAAATTCCTGCTCTTTCCTCCAAAGAGTTTGTGCTCAAAAATAAGTATTTTTTAATATTAACAAAATGAACCACAATTTTTAACCAACCAAAGCACTTGAACAAATAATTTGCAAAAAAGAAATACAAAAGGCCACAAACCTTTTATGAAATAGATAACTTCTCCAATAATTATTATTGTAAAAATTTTAAAAGGTTCTAAAATATCAAATTGTCAATGACAAAATATATATTATTTAACATTATTAGTAATGCATGCATTCACTCACATACCAATTATTTCCTGAGAACTGGCAGTGTATTAGACACTGTGTTAGATCTTAAAGATGAAGCGGTGTCAGAGTATTTTTTTTCTCTTGGAGTGAGCAGTGTAGATGGGGAGACTGTTAATAGGTAAATGTGTGCATGTTTAACACATCAGAAAGAAATAATCACTATGAGATAAAACAAATGATAGGGTAATATAAAGTGATGAATTATGGGGGAATGAGGACTTTAGATAAGTTAGTCAAGGAAGAGGTCCATAAAAACAAGCTGTGATGATGCCCACAGTAGAAAAATGTTCCAGTGTCTGGAACAGGAGGTACAAGGTCAAGGAATGCTGGGCATGTTTGAAGGACAATGAGAAGTCCCAAGTAGCATGACCAGAGTGGAGTGACAGGTGAGTGGAAGTTGATGAGGTTGGAAAGAGGGCTGGATCCAGATCATGTAGGTACTTGGAAACCAATGGAAGCTTTGAGAGCTTCTATTCTGAGAGATGACCGGAATCCACTGGGCACTTGAACAGAGAGGAAGACGAAAGCAATGTAAAATATATATTTTAAAAATCCCCCTGGCTACTCTGTGAAGAACTGACTCTGCTTGAGGGTTTGGGGTGGGGTGGAGGTTGTGCTAAAGTAGCAGTGAAGTATAATACTTGGAAGGCCATTAGAGAAAGACCAGGACACGATGGTGTGTGGAATAAGAAGCTAGAGGAGGAGAAGGGGAGAATAGTCAGATTTGTGATATATTTTGAAGGAAAGAGTAGCAAACTTGTTGAGTGACAAGATGTGGGTAGCAGAAGAAAGAGAGAAATCAATAATAATCTCTTTATTTGGAGCCTAAGAAACTAGGTGGTTTATTGACTGGATAATTCAGTGAGATGGATCCTTTTTGAAGACTGTTGGCAGGTGGAGGTGGAAAGTCTTATACTCTTCTAAAAAACTTATGAAAAATGTATTAAGCTCCCAAATAATTTTATAATATTTTATGTAATAATATTTTTGTCATGGGAATCTTTGATATGGGGATAAGGAGAACTGTTTCATAGATTTACGTACACAGATTACTTATAATAGTGATGGATTAAAACTCTAAGTAGGGAAAAATAAAAATGATTGAAAGAATTACATTATATAAATATAATATGGTGTAGTAATTTAAGAATACTTAATGACACAGAAAGGAAAATGTTCATGGTTAAATATTAAGTAAATATTGAAGATAAACAATTGTAAGCATATTATGTTCTTAATGAATTTTCATCATATCTAATATGTATTGAATGTACTGAAAAAATAAACCCATTGAAATATTAAGAATAATTAGTTCTGAGGGGAAAGATTATAACTGGATTTTGTTTTTTTCTTACTGTTTGTGTAATTTCTGACTGTATTAATTTAATAAATAGAAAAAGTTTAAAAAATATTTCCATAAATCAAATTATTTAAAAAGATGGTCTAATCTTTCTACAAAATATATAAAATGTGTGGTTTCCTAATCTGGGTATTTCTAAATTATGATGAACTCGTGCCTTTATAAAAATCCATATGTTCCTCACCAGCAATATCTTTCAACTTGTGACATTTACACCTCTGAATGATGGCTGTCTGCATTTTCCAGTTTATATCTTAAAGTTAAAAGTTTAAATCTTAAAGTCCCTTTGTTCATTTACATATAGGAAAATGTGACCACTGAGGTTTGAGAGCCTGAGTGAGCAAAAAGGAACTATTTCCAACACAAATTCCAACATAAAAAGCTTTTCTCACATCAACCATCATTACACATCTTAGTGTTTATGGAATTAGCTTTTAGGCTGACAGAGCCTATGTTATCTGCTAAGCAGAGACTATTTCCATTTTGAACAAATTCCCCACATGTCACAATCCCTGGTGTCACAATGCAATTCCATGTGTTATTAAAAATAAAAAGCTTGCAAAATGTTAATATCATGCTTTCTACAATAAATTTTTTTATGAGTCATATAACTTGTTGGGGATCCTATTCACTTTTTCCTGCAATCACATAGATACAAAATTTTCAATAGAAAGAAGAGAACCCATCTTCAATTCAAAAGCACAAAATATCCACTCACAGTATTTGTTTTTCCTTTTCCTATCATGCTAGCCACCAGTGTTTTTATATTAAAATGTAACATTTTCTGATGAAATATTTGGGGACACTGTAATACTTTGTCATTCACCCAACTTTCGTCCATTAGTTCTAATATTTCGTCATGATACTTATCTGAATCAATTATTAATATAATAATGTTAAATTCAGACTTTTACATTCAGCTTACATATAATAATTCACATTCTAATGTAAGGAGGAGTTTTTCTTCTACCTTATACATTTATGTATGCATTAATTTATTCATATTGTACAAACTCATGGATTCTTAGCTGTGACTTTACAGTGCAGAAAACTGGTGAACATCACCTTCACCAAGTGATCAAAGTGGACATTACCATTTAATGGGGCCAGCGGTCTTCATGTGCCTTCTGATGACACCATGGGAAGAACTAGCCATCCCTTCTGTGCTTATTCCTATAAAAATTCTCATTGTGAGGAAGCATTACCCAAAATGTGAGAGGCATCCTACTGAATAACTGACATGTACCCTTAGAATATATCAAGTGTTAAAAGAAAGAAAACAACAATGGAGAGATGGTTCCAAATTGAAGGAGACGAAAGAGACATGGAAACTAACTAGAGTGGATATCCTAGATTGGAACCGGAACCAGGAGAAAATAGATAGCAAGAGCATGGACTGCGGTTGGAAGTTTCACATGGACTATGGTTTAATAGTAACATTTATCAGACTTAAATTTTCTGAGTTGATTAACTTTTATGCAAGAGAATATTCTTATTCTTCCCAAATACACACTAAATTATTTAGGGTAAAGAAACTACTTGAGGTCTACAACTCATGTGTTAGACAAGAAAAATAAATTAGAGAGAGGAGATGCACAAAGAAAGAGAGTGCAAATTAGGAAAAAAGTATAATTTGATTAGTTTGGGTAAGAGGTAATTAGTTTGGAAAAGTTCTTTATACCACTCTGGCAACTTTCAAGGAATGTGAGAATATAGAAAAATAAAGTTACTATAACTTTTTAGGATATAAAAACTAGTGTTCATTTATTCACATGCCATTAGATATCTTTCATTACAATGTCAGCATTAATGTATTAGGGAAGTCTTAAAAACAATTGAGAACGTTCATTGAAATTAAATTGTTGCATAAGTAAAACAATGACATGTTTATTTACAGGAGATGTGCATGTATTTGATCATATGTGATCTGCCATGCAGCACTTACAATTCTTCTTTGCAGGGAAGGATAAATTTATGTTCCATTTTCAGGTCCAGGTACATAACTTAATACAACTTGGAAGTTGTGTGACCTTCCAGTTTTAATAGAGAGGAAGTATACTTAGGGCAACCCCTAGGAACTATTCAATCCTCAATTTCAGAACAAAATTGAGGATGTGCTGTTGCATACATAACATTTAAAACCAATCATGATGTGATTGATTCATTTTCCAGGAGCCAAACTGAAAGATTTGCTATTCAGTATATATTGTATAAAGGCAATCAACATTTTTGTTGAGTTGTTCTTACTAATGCAAAATTTTCTTAATTTGGAATTTCTTATTTCATTGAGACAAAGAATAATAACTACTGTCAATACAAGAACTTTGACATTTGCTGATTAGGTGTAGGAATGAAAATTAGGAAGATTTGTCATACACACACGTACACATGCACACATTGCCTTAGGAGTTAGGATATTAGTGGGGTATGAACTATAAATTAGTTCTTTTGAATCATAAGAAAATCTGTGTTTTCTATCTACTCTCACTCTCAAAGAGACACGTTTTAGCTATCAAATGCATCTCTGTCATTTATTATAACTCGAAAAATATCAAAACCTAAACTTGCCAAAGTATTTTATTCCCTAGCTTGCTGAAGATGCTATATTCTCTGCTTTAAAGATCTTCCTTGTGTCAAGGCATTACATCCAAATGTTACACACTGGTGGGAAACGTCAGTACTGATTTTCCTATAGGACTTTTAAAACGAGGTGCAAGAAAGGTGAGTTTTGATTTCACGGGGGCAAGAGAAAGATCTCAGTATACAGAACGCATCACAAAATCCTGGGTAACCAGAGGGCAGCATGAAGGAAATTGAGACATTGGGTTACAAGTAGAGAGATGTATAAGGGACCCAAAATTTTAGATGTCCTTGCCTACTTTAGAATTTTCCAGCGACCAGATATTATCACTATTCCAGGATCTGTAGGCTTTTGGCCTTGGGCCATACATACACTTTGGTAGAGTTCAATACTTAATCACCATCTACCTGTACTTTACTATAGGCACACTCTATATTTAAATTTTTTTCACAAGTTTCTTAACAGAATATTATTTCTTTAATGGGTATTTGTTTCTCTATATGTATGTACTTGGAGCACTATAGTTAAACTACTTCAAATAGGTACTTAAATTGCCCTCCTGTATTTACTTTTAGGAAGGGTACATATTTTCAGTAGGATATGTTAGCCATACTTGCTGGATATGATATACCCTATTATCCAAACATTAATATAGAGATTTCCTTGTGCCAGGTATTACTCTAAGCACTTTACAAATAGTATCCCATTTCATCTCCACAACAGCCCTATAATGTCCATTTTACAGTTGGGAGAGTAAAGGACAAAGAGGTTAAGTCTCTTGTCTAAAGTTGCCTGAATGATAAGTGGGTAGAGCAGAGATTTGAACCCAAGTTTAAATAAGAATCTGAGTCGTGGCCTTGGATTCTCAACTGTGCTGGCCCGCGTAGGAACCGTGAGTGCATGGCTTAAGAAGCTCAGAGATGCAGAGAATTGTGCAACACCATGGGTGTAAATATGTCAAAAACAATAGCTAAGATATATTATTTGTATTCAGATCAACACATGCAAAGTACTCTCCTGGGTGCCATATCTTCAACATTTCTAAATGGTGTTTATAATATTATATCCCACATTAACATGTAAGGCTACAGACGCACAGACACTTTAAGGAACTTGTCCTCAGTCATAAAGCTCCTAAGTGCTGGATCCAGGATTGAATCACCGTTTGATGCCAGAGACTACATAATGTAACCTCTATGCTCTATTTGCTTTATCACAGAGAAGTTTGATGTGATGTGTCTGCCAAGCCAGACACCTACGAAAGCATATGCATCAGTCAAGATTTAGTCAGAAGATGGGCAGTCCACAGTGGCTCAGCAGGCAGAATTCTTGTCTGCCATGCCAGAGACCAAAGAGACCTGGGTTCGGTTCCTGGTGCCTGCCCATGCAAAAGAAACAAACAAAAACAAAAGATTTAGTCAGAAGATAGGAACTCACTAAGAAGTTTCCCCAGAGAAAATTAATGTAAAGAATTATTGTCTAGTAAAATTAGATTAATTTTCTAAGTACAGTAAAGGGAACTGTAAAGAATTCCAGAATAACAGATGTAGGGAACAATCGCTACTTTTAGAGATGAGGTAAAATATCCAAAAAGGATAGAATTGTGGAAGAGGGCCCCAAAGGATTGAGATTTAGACTTCATGGGAGAGGAGGTGGCTGTGGCCTACTGGATGGCAGAAAAATTTGCTGAGATGCCAAAAGTGGGTCAGACAAGTAGAAAGCCATTTACTGGGTGCTCATAAACTCACTTAGATGCTACTTCTGATGAAAAAGTTTCCGGAAGCAGCCCCTTGAGGTGCCAGAGAGACCCTCTGGCAAGCCTCCTGATGGGGGTGGGGCAATAGAAATTTGCTGAGGGTGTGCTCCATGAAATCTCCCACACATCATTGGGTGGAAGCTGCTCCCTGACAGCTTGCCATAGAAGCAAGAGCCCAGAACCAGGGAGAGAAGACTTTTACAGTACTCACATTGCATCCTTTACTATGCATATGATAGTCTATTCCATACTTTCTTTCTCCTTAAGCCTTTGTGTTTCATCGTCCATATCAAACCAGGTAATTTCCAGTATTGCAGGTTCATTAAGTATAATCCACAGCTGAGTCCAATCTTAATGAACTAACAAAGTAAGCAGTTAGAGTCATCTCCATCTGCAAGTTCTTCTATCACATCAAATCTGGAATTTCTACCGATTGCACCCACATTAATGGATTCAGCTTTTTCTTGGGTTATATTTCACTCTCCCTTTATTACTTTCTAAGAAATACCTACCCCGTGTATTTCCGAGGTTTCTGCTCATATATATTAGCAAAATCTTTAAATTCTTTTAGTGTATGAGCTACTTCATCCTGGGTCACAGTGTATACCTACTTTCTTCTGAAGCATACTGAAATCTAATCTTATATATAGGCCTAGCAGAAATGGGGTGGTTTTGGCGGGTCTTGAGATGAATGCACATTCCCTTTTAAAGTATCTGTTTCAGGTGATGTAATCAGAAGATTTCCAATCAATTGAAGGGTGGTACCTCGGACACAAGAGAGAAAGCTACTTCCACTGAGAAGGGGGGTTCAGGGTACATGGAGTCCCAGATTGCCTGTTTTATCTGTGTCTAACCAGAGACCCCCATTCGAAGTTTCAGAAACCCATTCCATTACAATCAGTGGGCACTTTCAGATGAGAAAAACTGATGAGACATTATACCATAGCAGCCCCTACAATTAAACTTTGTGTTTGATTTTCAGCAATGTGAGTTCTGTATCTGAGAGAAATAAGGCATTCTTTTAAGACTAAGATTGATCCTCTCAGTTTTCATAATATGTTTTAAGCTGAGAACTAAAGGACTTGGTCCTGTCATTTTTCTTTCTTTAAGCTTTGCAATACACTCAGAAATCTTCAGTCCTTGTAGTAATTTTTCTTGCCATCATGGTCAAGTATTGTATCCACTTGGACTCACAGAGTACTTGCTTTAGTTTGCACTTCACGACAACCACAAGCGATAGCTTGGTTAAGAATAATACTTCTACAAACTATGGATTACTAACATTCCATCTCCCCATTGCATGGAGTTCAGCAGTGTGCTTAGACCCAATGATAAAACTAGCCCAGTCCCCAAACCTCATTTTTGAGGGTCTGTCTTCTTGGACAAACCCATTCTTGAATGAGTGCTCTCTCAGGGCCCAGCCAGAAGCTAGAACTCCACCAATATTTTTATAAGGACAAATTTAATACAAAGAATTATTAGTTATTAAAAAAAGTATTGGCTACTAAATAAGATAAAAAGACCTATGAAGAATACAGGAATGATAGATATATGCAAGAGGTGCATATATACCACAAGCATCTAAGTCTGAGAATCAGTGCCCATGGAGGAAACATTATATGAAGTTACCCCTTCCGCCCAAGGTTGAGATTCAGACCTCATTATAGAGGATGTGCCACTACAGAGGACCATAGGGTGATGGAAAATTTCACTGAGATGCTTGAGGCCCGAGTTGGAAAGCAGGAAACCGCCTGCTGAAGTGCTAGCAAAACTTACTAGGATGCTGCCTGCTGGGAGAGCTAGATTTTCTGGTAAGCCATTTGCTGTGGTGCGTGAGGAACTCTCTAGGAAACTACCTGCTGGGTGCTAGAGAAACTCATTGGAGGATGAGCACACTGGGTCTCCTGCACACCACTGGTAAGGAAACCTTGGGCTCTTGGACAAGAAGAGAAGCACCTAAACCAAGAAAAATCTCTTCCTTCTGTGGTGTCCCTTCAGCCTCCTTGATGGACAAGTCTCAGTACTGTGTTCCAGCTGAGAAAGAAGAGATGCATATAGGATCTGGCTGCACTGTCATTGAAGCAGGACAAAGAAGGGTGGATTTGGAATTGAGAATCAAAAAAATTGATAATTGGCACAGCATGGAATCTGAAATAATTTCTTTCATTTTCAAGGACTTCAAGGTTTCTCTTCCTGAAAGAAGGCAGAGCATAATTACTGCATGTGCCCCATAATGCTTATGTAATGCTCCATTGGGAACAGATTTGGGGGATTGGAATAGAGGAAAAATACCTTTTCTTTTTGTTTAAGTATACTGCGAGGCAGCCAATAGGTACTCAAAAATTAGGGTTATTATTATTACTTTTTTAGAGTAAGCAGGCAGAAAATTTATTGAGGACACATGTGGGAGGACATGTTGTCACTCTCACAGACAGGTGGGGAGGGTCAGAGGCATTAGGCAATGCGAGGCCGTTTTCTTTTATAGATTAGCTTTACTTATTCGCCCTCTCCTTCCTTGTTCGGGCTCTTCCTCCGACCCTCCCTTCTCTCCAGGGATGCACCTGGTAGGGGATAGTGCATTTGGGTGGAACAGTTGGCCCCAGCCTTCTCAGTAGGTAACTCACTCAGGTGGGGGTCCTCTGGCCCCTAGGTTCTGCTTGTGGTTGTTCCTCTCAGAGGTATTTCTTCTTGAGTCCTGCCAACTTTTTTGGAGTTTACCCTTTTCTTAGCCAGTCATGGTCCAGATTCTAAGCCTGCATCCTTTCCACCTCAGAGGCTCCTAGCCCCCCTTGATCAGGCAGTTTTGGCTGATGTTCCCTCTTCTGTAGTTGCTTCAGGCTGTCAGTTGGTCGTAGCCCTACTTGTGGGAATATGAAAGCCTCTGGCTGTGCTATTTATTGTGGCTGGTTGAGCATGCCTTTGGCTAGGAGGAATTTGTGGTGAAAGGTTTCTGTTCTGTAAGAGACAAACCTGGTGAGGTATATAAAACTGTAAGGGTATATCAGTAGCAGGAGGAGGAAAGAAGTGAGCAGGATGAGGGGAGTCATAGTCAAGAGAGACTAGGGAGGAGGGAAGAAATAACCATCCTCCAGATCTAAGAGTGAATTCTAGCTGAGTGGCTCATTCCTGCCCAACTGGGAACTAACAGAGTGCACGTGGTAAGTTAAGAGGTTGGGAATAAAGTTTAGAAGGTCTTAATTGATCGTCTGCATAAGCCTGATAGTTTCCTCAAGATGTTAGTATTATTTCTTGATGATCAGGGAAATGAATTACCCATATTTTTGTTTTGGTGAGAGCATGACATTTAAGAGATTTAGTATCTCTTGGCAGTGTTTAATTGAGGTTCTGCCTTTTGTGAAAAATCTCACTCTTGCCGCTCTGCTGCATGAGCATGCAGGACTAGGAAAGCATAGTTAGTATCGATGTAGAAATGTATCCTTTTCCATTTTCTTAGTTTTACACCTCAGGAGAAGGCAATTAATTCTGAATTTTGAGCCAAAGTCCCTGGGAGTAGAGCTTTGGCATCATGGTAATTTGGCCGGCTATTGCATACTTTGCTTTTTTTTTTTTTTTTTTGATTAATGAAGCTACTTTTAGAAATAAAAAAAGTATTTGACAAACTACAGCAGAAATTTTGTCCTGTTTTACCTTTACACATTTACCAGATATAAGTTAATCAACAGTTTGAATATGGTTTGCATGCTTGCCTTGTTTCTCTTTTAAAGTCCTGTTGAAGATGAAGTTCTGATTTATAGTTACTGCATGAAATTTTAGAGAGGCATTAGAGTCAAATAATATAAATGACAAGTAACTTTGGTTATTATACAAATAAGTATTAAGAGATAATATGGACAGAGAGAATATTATTAAGTTTCTAAAAATTTAATACAATTTGTAAATATATGAGAAATTTTAGCTTAATAGAAGGATAGAAAATTTCTTTTAATTATTGTAATATTTCCTAAACTATTTTTATATACAGCTATTTTGGCATCTCATTTTACAAGGTGAAAGAACACATTTTTTATAAGTTTTCCTTTAACAGCGAGAAGACTGGCCTTTTTGAAATAAAGGATGATAAGGTTAACATAAATATTAACAAGGATATTATTTTGATATGCTATATGAGTTTTATCTTCAAACAGAATACTCATATGGTTATCAAAAACTTTTTTATGACTTTTCATTAAAGGCAGTTTAACAAAGAGCAGTATTGACCAGGACAGACAGAATTCATATTTTATAAACTCTCTGTAACTTCTTGTAGTCAACAGTTAATAAACAAAGCTTACTTTCTCAAACTCTCTACAATGTTCCACATCCATCTAAGGTTTGCAGTCAGCAATGGACTACAAAAGTCACTCTTTAAAACCTTCTACAAATATGCAACTATGTGATGATATTGAGAATTACTGATTTTATATGTAGAACAGAATGATATGTTGATGTTTTTGTTTGTTGATGTTTTTGTTTGTTTGTTCTTAAGTTTTTTAATTAATAAATAAATAAATTTAAAACCTTCAACAATTTTCCATATCCATCTATAGCTTGTAGTCAATAATGACTGCAAAATTCACTTTCTTAAACTTTCTGCAACTTTGCATATCTGTTCAGTTAGCAATGACTATGGCAAACAAAATTCAATATGTTAGTTCACAAAGTTAACATATTGCAAGATTGTACCTTAAGGAAGTTGGAGATCAGTAAGTTCTACTGCTAAGACATTTTTAAAGTTGTGGGAATTATTTTGAAACTCTTGGGGCAGCACTATCTAAGTGAGTAGTGTGGGGATCTTATTTTAAAGTCCCTGCCATTTAAAGGCAAATAGATATTGAGAATCAGGGTGGAAAGTGATACAAAAAATGCATTTTTAAGACTTGTGATTGAAATCTTGCATGGAGTCAGGGATTACTCATGGGCTAGCCCTGGGATGCCTTCATCCCATACAGATGTGCTTATGCTCAAAAATTTTCTTTGGGATGCTGAGAGGCCTCCATCTAGTATGGGCCTCAGAGCAAACAAGGGGTAAACACTAGCTGGGTTTATTAGTCTTAAACTGACCCCCAGGGAATGAAAACGATCCTTACCTAGAAGGGGGCAGCATTCAGGGATAGTGAGAAATTGATGGAACACTAGAATATCTCCAAGCATGCAAAAGAGAGAAGTAGTGGAGATGTTGGTTGTCCTAAGGTTGACGTTGTTCAGGGCATCTAGCACCCTCTTTACTGGTGACCCTCTGACTCACAGTTGGAACAAGGGCCTTGATGCTTGGAGCCATAATTTAGGTGACCTCGATAGGGCAAGTTACTTTTAGCTGCAACTGCAGTAAACTGAGCCTGTTTTCTGGTCTTTTACTTACCTCTCTTTGCCTTCTCCTCCTCAGCCTTGTCTTTATTGGTGAAGACAGAAAAGGCAGTTTTAGTAGGTTTTTGGTGGAAGTTTGCCAGCCTCTAGAGAGCTCTTGCAGCTTTCTCTGAATGCCAGGGGAAGACTAGTTGATGAAATGGGTGCCCAGCAAAATCTGACTTTTCTGGGAACCCCGGCTTATATTAGTATACTTTTTAAAGACTTTCATTGACTACTCCTGGTACAGAGCTGGGTTTTCCTTTCCTCTTTTCTCTGAGTAATCTCCCTTAAGTTATTATAATTAACTGGCTTGGTTGTACGTTTTCTTATGCCTTTTAGCAAACAAGTATTTTCTCCTCTATTGGAAATTGGGACATGAGCATAATACAAATGATGAGTCCCTCTGAGGCCCTTGTCTTTAAAGGGAACTATAAATGCCTGGATATAGGGAATTTCTGTCTACTCTCCCTTTCTTTCACAGACTGGAGGAAGGTATTGTAATTGAGAGTCCCACTGGAGGACTATGCTTCCCCATTTTATTTTTTATATTGATGGTTGGCATTGTCCATTTTCTCTGGAAAAGGAAAAAAGAGAAGCTTACAGATACAGGTCAGGGACTGTAACCCTGCCCTTGCCTGAAATAATTCCAGGACAAGGTTTCAAGGAGTCAGGGACTCAAATGTCATACTTTCCTGAGAGATGCCTGGAAACACATCCAGAGCATTTCCACACACAGGCCAGGGACTTTGACCCTGCCCTGCCACTCCATTGGCCCGGTGCTTTTGGAAAATGGGGAGTAAAGTCTCTGGGTGTCTCCAGGAGGCGCTTCCCCAGGAGATGTCTAGACCTATACCCCGGGGGGGGGGCGATTCCCCTGAGAGATGTCTAGGAGAATGCTCACAGGAGTACCTTTGTCCTCTAAGATTTCTATTTCCTGACGGTCAAAAAGTGAGCATGCTCTTGAAGTGAAGCTCTGTATTTGGCTGCAGAAGGTCTCATTAGAGATTAAATAATTAGAACGTGAAGGGAAGACACTACTCCTTTTGAAAGTACCTAATTCCCATGGGCATACACCAGAGGTGACTCCCTAGAATATTAAACACTTTGTTTGGTACAAGAATCCTTAGGCCAGAATCCTTTGTTACAAAAGATGGTATGCTTTGGAAAGCATAGAAAGCCAGAGAGAGGAGAATGGAGATTCTTATGGAGGCATAGGAGAGGACCTCTGTCAAAGAGGTGAAAAGAGCAGCAGATTCAGTGAGAGGAAGTGTCTGGGTCCTCAGAGGGAAGGAAAAGAGAGATTGTGGAGAAGTCTCAGAGAACTGAGGCACAAAAGAAAGAGAGAGAAACAGGGGAGTTGATTTGGCTTCCACTCCCTGGATCAGAGCCCCTAGATTCCTAGAGACACAGAGGTCAAGTGAATGGAGAAGTCTTGGAGAGCCAAGGAGAGAGGGAGAGAGAAATGGGGGGAAAGAGACAAGTGAGAAGGAAAAAGTGAAAGCACAAGGCCAAGTCTTCTAGTCAGTAGCCATGACTAACAAGTCCATGCAGTTGGAGAGAAGTTTCTTCTGGCTGGCTCACCAAAATACATTGCTGGATTTGGTTTCCAGGTTCTTGGCCATGCTATGAAAATATTTCAAGGGCACAGCACAACATAGGGTAAGCAGATTGAAAATTTATTAGGAACACATGTGAGAAGACATACGGGCACTCTTGCTAAGATACAGTTGAGAAAAGTGAGAGGCCAGGATTATTATTAGTTTGATTTTGCTTTAAACCAAATATATGCCATCACAAGGTGAATCTTGTGAATAATTGCCTCAAATTCAAGTTGTGTAACTAAAAATATTAAAACAAACTTACATTCTTTCACAATGAGAGAGATCAAGGCTTTTAAATTTTTTTTGAAAATTTAATAATTGTGAAGAATTTAAAAATATGAAGAGTCTGGTAAACTAGTTGTATAATCATTAACATGGTAGGAAAGGTTCCTAAGTGACTTATTCAGTAGTTTGTTTGCTTTTTTGTTTGTGTGTGTGTGTGTGTGTATGTGCAATTTTTACTTTTGTTTTTGCATTTCTGCAATTAAACAGAAAGAAAAACATAGAGAAAGGAGAGAGAGAGGGAGGGAGGGAGGGTGGGCAGAAAGGAGGGAAGAGAGAAAGAAGAAAACAGCCCTTTCCAAATGGCACCCCTTTGGGAAGAATGAAGAGAGAAAACATGTATATAGTGATTTTGTAGGTTCATCTACATATCCTTGAAAAGAGAAGTCAGAAAATTTGGTTAAAAATAACTGTTTGGAAATTATGATCCTTTGTCTCAATTTTTAATGATTACTTTAAGCTCAGTTTTTCATACCATATTTTTCAATTTGGTTCAATATGTGCCAGGCTATATAGTCAATGTTGGGCATATGAAAAGGAACCAGCCATGGATCTGTGATTAGGGAAGTCACCAACCTGCAGGGAAGGCCAATTTCTAAATAGATTAATAACACCCATCACTTAGCAGCACAGAAGAATGAGTGATTAATGGGATTGAGGTTTCAATGAAACAGCCCAGCTAAAATATTCAAATACTGTTTTTCAGTTTCAGGCTTTATTGTATTTGTTTGGTTTGGTTTTTTGTGTGCATGGTCCGGGAATCAAACCTGGGTTTCCTGCATGCAAGATGAGCATTCTACCACTAAACCAGCCGTGCACCCCAGGCTTTATTGTATTTGAAACATGCCCATTACTTCTTAAAAATAGAAACTGTTCTTTCCAAGTGTACTACCCTACTCCATCCAAGGGCTTTCCTGTTTATTTTTCTGTGTTTGGTAATGCAGAACTCTTAATTGTATTCAATTATGCCTGTGCCCTGGTATTTGGCATAAATAGGATTCTATTTGAGACACCTATGAATTGGAATAAAAGAGTGATTTGACTGTTGCCCACCTATTAGACGGGTGGTAATGGATTTTATTAATATTGAAATCAGTAATGACACCCTGTATTTCTGTCCCTTGTTAATTGTTTGTATACATGGGTAGTTATGCAAAACATTGTTCTTTTCATTGGAGACTAAGCAAAGACTGCTTAAGAACATGCCTCAAGTAATTTTTTCAAACTCTGAATAACTAAATCCAATTAAACACATTAAGAAAATTTGAAGTTTTTAGGACCTTAAAATTGCATGCTTTCCTTAGGTAAGTGGAAATCTCAAATTTATCACTTGCTCTCTTCAGATAAAGAAGTACCTTTATATGGGTTATAGAAAATAAAATATGGTACATTTAGCATCGTGAGACAATTAACATAGCTTATCTTGACAGAAAATATTAAGGAAGGTATATTTTACCACTTAGGCCTAGTTTTTTTTTTTTTTTTACACTATATTTAGAGTAGTCCTTTGGAAAATCTGTGCAGACATGCTTATGTATAGGAAAGCTGTTTTTATATATAGAATGACAGCAGGCGAAACTCTGAATTTCAATATATTAAATCATGAATGTGAATATTTTGTGCTAAGGGGTGAATTTAGAAATTATGTGAGCTATGTTAGCATTGCAACACAGAATCATATTCAGTAAAAGGAATAGGGGAATTAATTCATATGCACTGAGTTCATTGCTATGTCTTGGCAGGTATATGGGAAAACTTGGTCAGTGGCCACATGCTTATGCCGTGCCCTGGGAAGAAAAGCATTAAGCACATCTGATCAGTTTAACAGGGCTCATTGAAGAATGTGAAACAACAGTAGCATTTTATGTGATCAGTTTTTTTGTAGAGTGAAAGCATGTCTATCACTGTATAACTAGGGCTAGACAAAGGTTGAAATAGGCAAAGACTATTTAGAGCTAAAAGAGGTATTGCATCCATGTTTAATACAATTAGTCCATCAATACCTAAATATTATGCTTCTTGTTATAAAGCTGTTTCTGGAAGGGCAAAACCCAATCAAAAGTCATTAGCCTTTTTTTAAACATTACAGTCTGAAAATGGCTCTAAGATGAGTTTCTGAGGAGAGCCAGGAGCTGAAGGTTTTTTAGAGTAGATAGGGGAAGAGACTCATCTAAGATCCACCTTCTTTAGAAAACTGTTTACCAACCAAACTTTCAGAGGGCCTGGGGCACTTCTGTAGTGTAAGAAACAATATGGGATATAGAGATAGCTAACACAGAGGTGATGTTTAGAAGCCATTGATTGGAAATTTGGGGTTTGGAAAGTGGATTGGGGAGAGCTAGTTGGTGCTAAGGTTCTGCAAATGTCAGGGGAACATTTTTAGACCTTCAGAGTTTCTCACAAGTTATTTAATATATATGCCATAAAAATAATTCCAGTTTCCTACAGGGTTGTATATCTAATATAAACTTCTGGATTTGTTTTCCAATTAAGAATGAAGTGAAACTTTTAACCTGCTTTCTATTTTTACAGTATGTATAAATAGTGTTTTTTTTTTTTTCCTTTTCCACCTATAGGCTGGAGCCAATGTCCTTCTCCAGGACGTCAATGGAAATATCCCATTAGATTATGCGGTAGAAGGGACAGAATCAAGCTGTATTCTGTTGACCTATCTGGATGAAAATGGTAGGTGGAAGAGTTGAAGAACTGTGGACAAATCGATCAAAAGAAAGACTGTTAGATAATATATATTTATTTTTAGAGGCATTGTTGCATCTTTTCAGGTTGAAGTTTCCCTAGATTTTGCGAAATAAGGTTTTCTATTCCGTTTTTTTCCTTGCTCTGTCTGCAGTTCATTGTCAGTTTAGTCAATGCAATTTTGCAAGCCAGCAGAAATCTAGAGGCCAGCAATGAAGGAACATTTTCACAAGCATTTAAAGTCCATAATTAGCGGGTCTGCATTTGTAATTATAATCTATTCTCCACTGGGAGGGGAAAAGAAGTGAACCAGGACAATTGAATTTTCAGTTAATGAGAGTGAGGACATCTGAAATGTACTCTCCTAGCTGCTGATGGCCCTACTAAGAATTACAAGAGTAAGTCAGGGATCAAGTCAAGAACAGTTGGTGCAGCATCCCTGAATCCCATTCTCTGTGACACTTTAGAAACACAAATGTCAGAAGAAAGCCCCATGATAATGGTGCTGGCCTGAAAGATGAGTCTGAGCCCCAAATGTCTTCACTGACAAAGAATGTTTAATTACACAGAGCCAGCATATAATTTCATGAGTAAATTCACCACTGGGAGAGCAGGCGGTATTTGCATCCCTGAACCAGAGATGATATTAAAGTGTTACCGAAGTATGCACCTCTTTTTTCCCCTAATTCCTTCTGCTGTTTAGGCATAAATAACATAAAAAAAAAATTCCATCTCCTTTTAGTATGATCTTTGTCAGAGAAAAAGCTTAAAATTTTTCAGAGCCACACAGTGCTTCTAAATCTATTTTTCTTCCCTCTAAAAACCCTTTACATCTGCCTCATTGTTCCTTGTGCGCTTTACCTCCTCCGGATTGTTTCTTTTTTTTAATTTCAAAAGGTTTATTCTGAGAATGGCTTAGAATAAAAATAATTAGTACTTAAGATACATGAGTTCTTTAAAAAAAGATATAGTCTGATTAATTCTGAAAGCAAGGTAAGTATTATTGTCTTCATTAGGAAAATGATAAAGCTGCGACCTCACTGAACTCTCGAAGGTCATATTCACGTCCTCCATGGCAGAAGCAGGCGTGGGGTGCAGGCTGCGTGGTACAACAGTCATCCACTCTGCATCTCTTTCGTTTCTTGATGTTCTCTTCTAAATAAAAGATTACTTGCTTTCTTCAATTATTGTTCATTATTGGAAACGGGTGCCATTACTTCTAAAGGGAATGAAATCTGAGCTTCTGCAGATTTCCCATTATTATTAAATGAAACTTTGCAAAACTTCATGCACAGAGCACGATTCTAAATTTGCATGAAAGACCTGGCTATATTGAATTTAACTGTGCCACTAAATTAGTGATTCTGATTATTGATTCTAAATCACTAATTTTTTTCCAGAACTTTTATTGTTTTGAGTTTCTAAGAGCCAGCGTAATAAATTTTGCTTTTAGAAAATAAATTTATATGCCTTTATTTGCAGAAGGATTAACAAGATTGATGTACTTTTTCAACTCACTAAGGGCATTTATTTGATAGGAAGTTCTGTTTGCAAACCAGTATTTTCTATCCTATATAAATTTAAAAAAATAATAAGTTGTGTTTCTTTAGGAGGTTGATTTAAAAAAATAAAATACAATTAAGAAGAAAATCAAGAGGAAGGTGTTGACTCTGAGTGGTTAGGAGAAAAATCAGTCCCAATCACAGCTGTCACAATCAGTTTGTAAAATACGTTTGCTGGAACAAATTCAATTTAATATCTCTTAAATTTTTAATTCTGTTTTCCATTTGTCACCACGGTTACATTGGCCTCTGCTTTCCCATCCATCTGCTCCGTCCTCCCCCTCATTCACAATATGGTTATGTTTATGTCAGTCTTCCTCCTCCATATCTGTATCATCTGTCATAGTTCCTAGTAAACACTGTATAATTCAATTTATTCTCTGGCCCTCTTGTTGGTGTTCTTTTAGAGTTTTCTGCTGTAACAGTATGGGCTGATGTTGTTAGAAATTTCTAATATTCCAAGATGAGATTTTTTATTATTTGGCTCTCAGTATTTTAGCGTACGTTACTGTATGTGGTTATCATCCTTTAGTTTTCACTCTGAAATTCTGAAAGCAGAATACCTTTTGGACTGTCACATCGGGAGGAATGAAGCAGGAGGTAGGCAAGGTCGTGAACGAGTTGATTACATGGAAGATTGCTGGCCACAAATTCTAATTGTACTGTCACCACCAAATTCCAGTGTAAACCGGGGTCTCACAGTTAACCTCGGTTCACTGCCTGAGCTTCCTAGTCTGTAAAACGAGACAACCATGGAGGGCTGATTGAACATTTGATGAATATTGGATCTCTGGTGCAAGGCAAACCAGCTGGCATTCAGGGAAAGCAATTGATTATGAAATGAGCCCACAAGTAAAGAAAGCACTGCTGTGAGAGCTCAAGGTGGTCCAGGACAAATGATCAGCATGAAAAAAACAAAAAAGAGATACATGTCTCTGAACATTTTTTTCTTTTACTTTGCCCCACATGTATCATCACTTACTGTTCTTTCTTCTTCCTTTAAAATCACTTTTTTGAAAAAGCGATTCACATTTATTCTTTTTTGAAAAAGTGATTCACATTTATTCTTCTCCGTTTCTCATAATCCCTTACTCAACCCACTGAAGTTCAGCTCTATCCCTACTGTGAGCACCTTTGCCTTAACTTCTCCACCCAGTAATTCCTTTCCTATTCTATTACTTCATTTTGGTGATGTTTGATTACCTTGGTGATACTCTCCTATTAAAATTCTCTTCCCTGCTATGATCTCTCCCTAGCTTTCCTCCCTCTCTTGGAGTTTCTACTTAGTTTCCTTTGGATGCTCCAGTTGTACTTCCAGCATCTGTGGAGCAAAGTTACTAAATGGTGTGTTGTGGGAACACAGGCTCAGATACAACAGACTTTAGGCAACTGCCACTTTATTATTTACATAGCACAAAGAGTCCAAAAGAGCTGAGGAAGACATCCCATTGTGGTCGGTCTCCAGGGGAGGTCATCTGTTTGGGTTAGGGTAGGTGAATGGCAGCTCCACCTGGGAGAGGAGAAGTGCCTGTACTGCCTGAGAGGGTATACAGGGGAAGGAGGGCTTGCCACTCAGCCACAAGTTTTATCAAACAACCTTTGTGCAGAGCTTCACCCTGATAAGCAGCTGGCACTGATTGTTACTGGTTTGGGATTCAAGATACAGAGAGGTCGTTCCATTAGACCTAAGGTGTCTCCTGGGCTGCAAAATGGAAACACTGAAACCTCTGTGCACAAAGAAAAGGAGGTAGAGGTTAGGGAGTGAGGTTGTAATTGGGGGTTGGGGTGGTAGACACGAGCTGGGAGATGGACACTTAATATGTCCATGATTTCCCAGTAACATCCTAAAATGCTAATAATTCCAAAAATTTTTGCCTTTGTGTTGTTTGATTACTCCACATACTGTCCCTGGGTTATTTCATGTTCTTCCTTAGGTTCAGTTACCTCCTGCCTATTCCTAAGAATAGACAGTTAGCTGAGATATCTTCCAGGAACTTCAGCCCTGAACATGCAATTTTGCTAAGTATTTTTACTTGGATGTCAGACAATTTGAAATAACATGCCTGATATGGAACTTATTATCCTTTCATACTTTATCTATATTCCATATTACATCATTACATCCAGGAAGGCAGGTATCTAAGAATCACTTTCCTTCTCCTAAATCTCTTACATCTAATTGTTATCAAACATATGTTTCTGTTTCCTTGACATCTCTCTAATATGCATACCTCACTAACTATGTTGTTGCTATCTTAGCTAAAATCCTATTTGTTTTCTATTTGGATTATTGCCACAGCCACCTAAATTGGTCTCTGCCTCCATTCTTACCCCTCCCTGCTTCTTCAGACAACTCCCAGATTAATCATTCCACAAATTTCACTTTTTTTTTCCTTTATTTAATACGGTTCACCCAAAAGAATTTGCTGACAGCACCCTCTTCAGAATCACCTATAGTAAGGGTGACACTGCATCGCAATTTGTGCCTGTTGTTAGGGTTTGAAGGATGGGATGAGGTAGAAGATGTATTATATGTCCAGCTTGAACATGAATATTTCCTTTTGCTACAACCACCTTTATTTATTTGCCTTTTCAACCCTTTTGTTTCCTTTGAGCTTGCAACCTTTGGAAATTTTATCATGGAAACAAAAATTGGGGGTAGCTGTTATTCTTTACAGCATATAGAATCAGTCACACTTTACTGTAGTGAATTGAAAATGTTTGTTTAGCTTTTTTCCTTTTTGAGGGAAAAATTGATAGTCTATGTATAATAGAATGATGCTACAATAGCATATGATAATGAATAAGAATAAGTGGTGCAGAACCTATAAAAACAGTGAGGAGGATGGATAATTTACCCAAGGGAGCTACAAAAGAAATGAGACTTAGCTAAGCTTCAGGTGAGGGGTTGTGATGCTCTAGGGAAACCAAGATATTTGGGGTAATCCAGGCATAGTGAGCAGCATATGCAAAGGCAAGGAGGAAGAAAAAAGCATGAAAACAGAGATGGGTCTACCTTCTTTTACAATGAGAAGAATATTTATAGCATAATTATAAAACCATCTAAATAGCAGCATGCTCAAACCCAATGCAGAATTGAAAACGGAAACAAGGAAAAGCTGGATTGTAGGACATGAATTTACAAAGGGTAGTTAAGGAAAGGTAAGGGAGGAATAAGATTAGCTTTGATGTGTTGATGTAATTTCAATTTTGGACAGGCATCTATTTATATTGTCAGTATGATCAGGCAATAGTAACAGCATCAGTTGTAAGAATTTCTAAATCTAAGACAAATGATTCTGTTTCTCAATTCGTAAATTAAAACAAATTGCCAGGTTGCTGTTAGAAATAAATCTAAGTAAGCCTTATAAGTAGTTTTCTTAGACAACATTATGGAAATAAAGTTAATTTTCTAAAAGTTTTTGTTTATTAGCCATTGTAAAATAGGCTTATTCTGGTTGGTTTTATCCAGGGATAATTTAAGAAATCTGTTTGATCAAGAAGAGAGGGAATTTATGTTGAACTGTATTAAAAAAAAGATGTGTTTTTTTCCTGAAGATAAAAGAAAAAATTCAGCATCATATTTGATTCAATGTAAAAATGTAAAACAATAGCACATCATGTCATAATATTTCGCTCTGGTTCTTTGCAACCAGGAATATATTGTCTTCCCATAATATGTTGTACTACAAATGAGTCTGCAATGAGAGCATTGTCTTATATCTCTGTTATAATTTCAGTGTGTTTCATCCTGGGCTCTGTTTTATTTTTATCGTTCAATTTTCATTACTTGCTTAAATGATTATAAAAATCACATATATTTCAGTTAAAAAGTGTTCTTCTCTGAATCTTTTATTTTCATTATAAAAATTATCAAAATAATGTAACTTTAGAGTAAGTAACCCTCATCTTCTGCTGTTTCAACACGCAAAATAAAATGCTTGTATGTGAGAAACAATGTACTCCAAAATTAAATTACATGTCAACTTCTATAATCTTCCTAATAATAAGAATAGAACAGCAGTTTTAGTTGGCTCACAACAGAAGTCATATGCCCCTTGAAAGAAATGACATATGTTAGCTCTGAAATGGCATGTGATGATTCAGAAGCTGAGGTGTGGTTGAGGGTATTCCCGCTTCACACTTCTTCCAAAATAGGTTAGCTTTGAACACAGCATTTGAAACAAGCTGCATTAAAGTATTTAAATACTGCACTTTGCTCTATTCAATTTGGTTAGTCACTGTCTCCGTATTGCCAAGAAAAACATACTTAAATGAATGGCATTTAATCCATTTGCCAGAAGGCAGCAATGTCATTTCACATTTATTGAGCACTTACACCAAGCTAAATACTGTTTTACATGCTTTAGGCATTTTGACTCATTCATATAACAATCGACGAAGCAAGAATTATTAGCCCCATTTTGCAGACAAAGAAACCAAGACAATTAAGTTTCCTACCCAAAGTGGCACAGATAGTAGGTGATAGACAGAGCATTAAAAGTTAGGTTGATTCTTAAGCCCTTATGCTCTTGTATGGACAAAAGATATATTAGCTATAGCTTCACCCTTTGGGGTAAGTATTATTATCTGAGTGATCGAGGAAACTGAAACCGAACCAGGTTAAATAACTGTCCTAAGGTCACCCCTGGGGAAATAAACCAGAGACCCGTCACAATTAGGAGCATCGTTCCCGCATTTGTGTTTGGGTCCATGTGCCATGCCTCTTCTCAATGTTCATGGCAAAGACTAAATCCTATGGGAGCGATGAAGTGCTGTAAGAGCCGTTTGTTTATAGCAAGCACTTACTGAGAGGGGAATACCACCAGCTCCCCCCATGCCCCCCCTCACCATGCCGCCCCCACGCCCCCCATCAGCATGCCACCACCACGCCCCGTGGAAATTATATTGTCATATAAGCTCAGGTTAAAGTAAATTCTGAATAAGTAAAAGATGTAAAACAAAAGTGAATAGACCTGAATCCTCTACACATACATTATTCACTGCAGTCAAATTCGATTGTGATTTCTTCACTTGTTTTTAGTTTTTTTTTTTACATTTGTTAACATTAGTAGTCTTAAGATGTTCAGTTGGAACATCCTTTAATAAAAGCTTTTCACTTTAAAATAATCTTAGATTTACAGGAGAGTTGCAGAGTACAGAGAGTTTCCATTTACCTTTTACCATGATTCCCCTGATGCTAACAGTTTACATAACCTTGGTACATGAATCAAAACTAAGAAATTAATATTGCTACAGTGCTATTAACTAAACTACAAGCTGTATTCATATTTCCCCAGTTTGTCTACTAATGTTATTTTTTTCTTTCAGGATGCTTCATTGCATTTAGGAGCAACAGTTTTGGCCAGGAAATCATAGAGCACAGAGACTATATCTTTATAATTCACTTCAACTTAAGTGCTTTAAAATATTTTGACCAGGGTGGTACAATGGTGACTAAGCGGGCAGAAGTCTCACCTGCCATGCCAGAGATCTGGATTCAATTCCTAGTGCCTGCCCATGTAAAAGAAAAAAGAAATACTTTGAGCAGTGTGTGTTGATGATTTTCATTAAAACAGATGTTCATTGTGAACCTGCCATGTATAAGGTACCATAATAGAGTCCCTGGGATATAACAGGGGAACATTTTCTCTTCCTTAAAGACTCTAATATAGTTGAAATTACAAAACACTCAATGAGAAATGATTATAGATGCTTTGAGTGTGAATTCATAGTAATAGGTGAAGAGAAGCCATAAAAGGAATATGTTGAAAGAATATATAAGAAAATTACATTTTTGATCCCCAGTAGCTGAGAAGCATCTGCTTGAAAGGCTCTTTTTTCCCCCAGGAGTGGACTTGACCTCACTGCGCCAGATGAAGCTTCAGAGACCAATGAGTATGTTAACTGATGTCAAACACTTCTTATTGTCTGGAGGAAATGTTAATGAGAAAAATGATGAAGGGGTGACACTGGTAAGTTAATATTATGACTAAAAAGATTGTTTAAGTAGAGAATTTAAGTTGATTATAATAGAATTGAATGTAATTATTTAATTTTTTCTGACCATAAAAATAATATACATTCATTGTAGGAATTTTGAAAAATATATATATAAGAAGAAAAAACTGTAAATCACTATGCCATCACCCAGAAAAAAACACTTGTCATATATTGATATTTTTTTCTTTTTCTACATATATTTTCCTGAAAAGTTAGAATAATTTTTTATGCATTCCTTTGACAATGTAATTTTTGACGCAACTGTTAGGAGAATGCTTTTATTTAAATTTTTAAATAGCACAAAGTGTGGGTTATTCTGCTCAATAATTCTCTCAATTCAAGCAAATTCCTCCCTCGTTATTTTTCCTTATTATCAGGCACTGTTGCAATGCATATAAAACATGAATAAATTTAGATTAATTTCAATATCAATATAATCACTACATCCAAAAAATGGACATTCAGTCCTACTGACACATAAAATTTACCTGGACTGGGAATGCTTGATTAAAATTAATTATGACAGGAATAAATGAATTAAGGTTCCGGGAAAGTAAATGAAAGGAAATAAACTACGGTGATAAAAAGAGTATGAAGCTCTGACATATGGAAGCCAGTGATTTACTTTCTGCTGTGAAAGAAACATGCTGTAAAGTTGAAGACAGTACATGAGTTAAATAACTTAAGTAAATGGATAACAATTTTATCCTATCTAGAAAGTTCAAATAAGGCATAACATATTTTGAGGTTTATTAAATACTGATTAAGTGCCTTGAGACCTCTAGATTGAATTCTTTTGCTCTATATCGATTTTGATCTTTGGAAAGTACATTTCAGAAGCTTATAAAAACTAACTTTAAACCATAAGAAAAGAAAACAGGTTTAGAGTTATTGAAAACTAGTAAGTTCAAATTGGAAAACATTCTATTTCATTTATTAAATTTTATTGAACACATATCATGAACAAAATAATAGTGAATAAAACCACCACAAAACTCCTTTCATCATGGGTTTACATTTCAGTGGAGAAACAGTAAATATACAATATTAATGAGTTAAATATATGGTACATTAGTAATGATAAATGCAAAGGAGAGGATAGTAGAACAAGATAGGGAAATGCTGGAATGTTATTGTTGCATCTTCGATAGGGCGGTCTGGTAAGACCTCACGGCAAAGGAGATTTTGGGGTAATGACTTGTAAGAATTGAGAGCATGAAGTGTATGAGGTGAAGGAGGAGGAGCAGTCCAGGCTGAGCTGCCACTGCAGAGACTGTGAAGTGGGAGCGAGTATGATGTGGTGAAAAACAGCAAGGAGGGTGATGGGGCTGAAGCAGAGTAAATAGGAGTAGAGAGTAACGAGGACCAGATCACATGGGCCTCCGGGGCCTGGATGAGGACTCCGGCCACTACTCCAAATGAGATGGGAAGACGCTGCAGAGCTCTGCAGAGAAGAGGAACGTGATCTCACTTGGGTCCTAAAAGTGTCACAAGCTCGGGCTGCTGGGCTAAGAACAGACTGCAGTAGGTCAAGGGCAGTTGAGCTCAGTTAGGAGCCTCATCCTAATTCATTTGGGCCACACCTTAACTAAGTAACCTCATTGTGTTTACAATGGGTTTATACCCACAGGAATGGATTAAGAACAATAACATGTTTTCCTGGGGTACCTAATTCAACCTACCACAAGACTGAACAGAAAAGAGAGAAGAAGGAGCAACCACTGCTGTGAGAGGAAAACCAAGAGAATGTGGTGTACTGGAAGCAAGTGAAGAAAGTCTAACAAAAAGAAGGGAATCATCCATCGTTAAATATCAAGTAAAATGGAGAATGAGAATTGGCCATTGGAATTCGTAACATAAAGGTCATTGATTTTTTGCCAAGAACAGTTTCAGTGGAGTGGTAGAGTCAAAAGCCATACTGGAGTAAGCTATCTAATTAATAATTCATTTAATACATGTAATGCATTAATGTCTAACTCATAGTAGAGACAAAATAGAGTCAATTTATTTAGTAGAGATTATTCCAACTTTATACATTTTTAAAAAATACTGCTAAATTAAAACAGCATACATACTTCAATAGAGAAACTGCTAAAAGAATCAATCTAGAGCAAATCATCTTCAACCATGTTTAATTTCTACATTCTTGTGACCATATTTTTTATTGAACAGGGAGCATAAATATTACAAATAATTATTCTGTGATAATTACCTCTAGTAGAGATCATCTCTGAGATTTTAATAGGAAAGTGACAATGAACTGAAGGCTAGAAAATTGTCCCATGAAGATCAGAGCATTTAGCAAGTTGCAGTTTAGTTTGATGTTTATTTCTGAATTTCTTAGTTTGCTTATATTAATGACTGTCACTCCCACGCATTTCTTTTCTGTAAGGTAAATGGTGCTTTGTGTGTTTTGTCTATTGTTGGAGATAAATATAAGACAATTTTGCCTACAGAATGATGTCTATATACTGATTTGGGAATGTCAGTCATGGTTTAAAAATAGGCATAATTTCCATGCTGTTAAATTGTATTTGTAAAGAGGTGAAGTTCTTAACAAAAGGCTAAATGGGAATAAACTTCCAGTAAGGTGGTTTTTATGTTCCTTTTCCCCCTTTTTATGAGATACAATAAAATAACCAAATATAACATAGATTTTTAACAAATCTTCTAGTATACCTTAATATCCTTCTTTAAAAGGTGAAAACCTCAGAGAATACAGTTCCAAAAAATGCAATGTTATAGACCATATGAAAATGAGTTTGAGTTTGAGTATATAAATACTCTTTGAAAATGCTACTGTAATAGTTAACATAAATATTATGAACTCTGCTTCTTTATTGTTTCTTCACAATATTTGATATCTCAATCTGTTTTTAAGACATATGCACTTGGTTTGTGTGGAAGAATTATACATAAAATGAAATATACAAAGTGAAGTATAGAGCAATTTAGTTTGTCTCCCTTTTTTATTTCAGTTAGGGCTAGTTCATCCCTTATTTCTGGATGAAGGCTCAGTCAGTGCCATCAATTTTCTGATTATTTTTAAGGAATAGTAGCTCTTATGATCTCATTATATCAAAAAAACATCATCTCAGTTAAGAGATTAGAATGCCTAGTCCCATATAATAATGAAAACTCTGTAACCTTGCATTAAGTCTGAGACCCTTGACCTTTTTGTGCTATAATTCCCTTTGCTTATCTTATGTAGCTCATGGATCCCTAGTCAGAATGTTTTATTAATAAAAATAATACCCAGGATTAAAAATAAACAAATTATGTTGAAATACAGTAATCATAGTATTAAAATTTTCTGGTATAATAATGCATGTACTTATTTATTAATTCACTAACAGGATCTTAAAACTGCTACTATGATTTTAAACTACTACTGAATATGAATGATATTTTGAGATATCTGCTATAATAGTAATGTGATATGAAATTATCTGTGATTTGTTTTGATAATAAAATCACAAGTACAGTAAATGCTGCGATTTGTTATCTATATTCATAATTGAAGAAAATGAAGGAATGAAGAATGTATTCAGTAAGAGGTTAGAAAAAAAATATATGTATATATCAAATTTTTATTATCCAAATTTACACACCCCTGAATTCTTCCCTCAAATGCTTTGAGGACAGTGGAGGCCAGGTTAAGAGATTAGGCACCTCTGATTTAATTGAACTGAGTCCTGATTAGTGCTGTACCAGTTTGGGAAATCCACAGAAGAGGTTGAATATTTCTCTTCCTGATGCTTTGCTCCTCCACTCCTTCTTTATCAGACATCTCTCAATATACAAAAAGAGGCTCAGTGTTGGAAATTAAATGCAAATTTGTGATAATTTTAGAAGTAAATAATGATGAGAACTAAAAATGCTAAGGGTTTATGCAAAAGCATTATTTCATACACTCCTAGAGGGAATGTAAATTGATACAAACTTTGTGGAACTCAGTTTGGCCATATGTATAAAGAATTTGAAAAAAATGTTCATTGTTTTAGAATCAGCAATTCTATTTCTAATAATGTATCAGAAGGAAATAATCAGAGGTACATATAAGAATTATCAACAAAATTTTATTTATAAAAGTGAAAAAAATTAGGATTAACACAAATGCCAACTATTAGGAACTGCTTGGCCAATTATGATTCCTCCTTATGATTGTATTCTGTGCTTTCCTGAAAACCAGTGACTTGGGAGAACAACAATGTTGTGGTAAAGAGATCAGACACACTGCTGTATTTGTCCTAGGCATCATCAATTACTGGCTGTGACTTAGGATGTTTCTTAAAATTTCTGAGTCATAACCTTCTCATCTTTTAAATTGATATGCTATTAGTACCCACAGTATAAAATAAGCAAATTCAATGAGACGTTGCATATCAGTTCACTTAGCCTATTGTCTAGTTAGTGCATGGTAAGACTCAATCAATGTTAGCCATTACCTGGTCAAAGTATTTAATAGCATGGTAAATGCTTAAGTAAAATAAATTTTATATTATTAAATATATAACATTCCTAGTTTTATAAAATGAGTAGCATATACACAAATAGTTAAAGAGCAGTAAATACACTGGAATATACAAAGGAGTTATCAGGAAAGTGCAAATGACAATAATTTCTAATAATCTTTTTATATTTTCCATATTTTTAACTCTGTAAAAGAAGCACAAACTAATTTATTGTTATGTTTTAATTTGCTAAAGCTGCGAGAATGCAAATACCAGGGATGGATCAGCTTTCAATAAGGGGTTTTATTTAGTGACAAATGTACAGTTACTGGGAGGAAAGACAATTTCATCGGGGTTCCTCGGTCACATGAGAAGGCACACAGAAACATCTGCTGGCCTTGCCTCCTGGTTTCTGAGTTCATATGGCTTTCCCTGGCACTCCCCTTAACTGACTACAAATGTAATCAGCCATGGATGAATTTCAAATGCTGCTGATTTAAAGTCCACAGCAATAGAAAAACAGGGTACCATCACCTGGCCAAGTTAACACCGGAACCTAACTACTACAGAGATGCTAACTACTGCAGAGTCCACCCCTTGTCAACTTGACAACTATACACATCACCTTAAACCATACTTAATCTCTAAATAGAAAACAATACAGACATATAAATATATATATATATTTGCCTAACAATCATCTGTCTTATGTACAATGCACTAAATCTTTCCAGATACAAAATACTTTCATTTCATCACAATATCAAAAAAGCCTTAAATCATTTCAATAACAATATAAATATAATACCAACTCATAAATAGTACTAAACCTCATCAATAGTCAGCTACAGGCATGGTCTGTTCCAAAGCAAAATTCTCTTCTGGCTATGGAACTATGAACTTAAAGCAAGTTACCTGCTTCCAGTATACAAGAAAGGAACAATCAAAGGATAAACTATACCATTGCCATAGGGAGACATTGGAAAGAAAACGGGGGTCACTGAACCTAAACAATTCTGAAAACCTGCAGGGCAAACTCCATTAGATTTCAAAGTCTGAGAGCCATTCATCCTCAGGGCTTTAGGAAACTGGAGTCCCACCCTTTCCAGGGCCTCCACAGCGGTCCTGTCCTTTCCAACCACTTGGATGAGGTCTGCAACATTGGGGAACACAGGGGAAACCACCTTTGTCTCAGCCCCACCCTCCTCACCTGGATTCTTTGCCATCTCTGGGGCACACGCTCAATCCCTTAAGAACTGTGGGGTGGCAGCTAGGCTCCCCTCACTCCCCAAGGTATGTGCTCCACCCTCTCCAAGGCCTGGGGCACCAGAACTCTTTCTCAACCTCTAGGCAGAAGGCCCACGCTCTATCTCTGGGGCAAATTCACCTTGTCACGTGCACAATTGGATCCACACTCATGGCCTGAGGTTTCCTTGGATTCAGACAATTCCCCTGGTTCTGCCTCTGAGGCCATTCTTCCTTCAATCTGTCCTTTTTCTTTCCCTTTAATCCAGAGTGGCAGTGGTCTGTTCATACGGCTCTCACAAAGAACTTGTTGACTTGGCCTGTAGTTTACAGGGATGAAATCCAGCAGACAATAGGACCTTCTCCAAATCCTTTCTGGATAACTCCATCTCCAGTCCTCGCTTGTCCTGTAATGGTTGCATGTTTGGTTAAATCCTCACATGGGGCACTATTCTCTGGGGTCTCACTTTCTGGAAGCCCAGATTTTTCCAGACTATCAATTTCTAGTTTCTTTGTACCCCAAATTTCAGTTCTTCATTTATCTCTCTCTTGTCACAGTTTACTGTAAGTTGCAAGGAGAAACCAGGCTGCATCTTCCACACTCAGTTTGGAAATCTTCCTAGTCAAGGATACCAGATCACATTCAAATTCTCCCTTCCATTCAGGACTAGGATTTAATTTTGCTGAATTCGCTCCCACCTTAAAAAGCAAGGGTCACCTTCCTTCCAATTTGCAACAATACATTCCTCTAATTTGTCAACAGAAATATCTTTAGAGTCCGTATTTCTACCCAAAGTCTCTTCAAAGCCATCTAGGTTTCTCTACCAAGCTCCTCACAGTTCTTCCAGAATCTTCCCCTTATCTGTTTAAAAAGCTATTCCAACATGTTTGGTATTTGCAAACACAGCAGCACCCCATTCCTCTGGTAACAAAATGTGTTTTAATTTGCTAAAGTTACCAGCTGCAACATACCAAAGATGGGTGAACTCTGAGCTACGTGGCCAGGCCCGGCTGGCCTGTGAGCTCTCTTTTAAGACTCCAGCTAAATAAATTAACCACCACTCACTGCGGAAGCCACGCCCCTTAGCCAGCCGCAGAGGTAATCAGCCATAGATGAATTTCACATGCTGATGATTAAAGTCCACAGCAACAGGGAGTTTACAGCAGGGCACCATCACCTGGCCAAACTGACACCTGAAATTAACTACTACAAGTTAGAAAAAAATCACTGGATTTTCCTTGACTAGATGCTTGATGGGAACTGCTGCTAAACTTAGAGGGGGAGATGTGCTCTGTGCTGATTATAAGCAGTTAGGTCGTCCATCAGCTAAGAACCCACATTTAACATATATAATGATTGCTCTCTTTCATTTCTGTAACTATTTTGTTGAGATATTTTAAAAATATTAGAGCCATCATTTATTTATTAGATTTTCTAATTGTAGGAAAGTCTAAAGCAAATTTCCAGCTATTAAAGCTGTCAATAAATGAAATAAACCAGCTACAAATGGTGAGATAGTATGGCATGATATGGATACAATGTAGGGACTTCAACCTTGTGCAATGGAAAAGGATCCTTACATAGAAAAAATAATAAAATGAGATGAAGTTCTTATGACCATGTTTTCTATTTTCATCAAAGCATGTCCCACTGGATATGTGAGGAGGAGACAGGTTTAGAGAAGATCCCTGCTACGGTGAGACTATAGACTTTTAAATCTGGAACTGAGACTTTTATGTACATTTGTATCTAAAAAACACAGGGACCCCTTTACGGTTCTGCAAAGTATGTAAGGAGGCAATAAGCCCCACTTAAACAAGTTTGTGATTGCATTGGTAGAGTGCAAGTGAAAAATTGAAGCAAGTGTATAAATATGCAGTGTCTCCCAGAAATGAAAAATCTTAATAAACATTAATGGATATGTGTGTGCTGGAAAGATTGAGGAAAGGTAACACATAATTTATAACATATATAATGTTTGTGAAACAAAATGTTTCAGCTTTCATTCCAGCAAGCCCAAACAATTATATATGCCAGAAATGGGTTGGCTTTTTAAAAGGGTATTTATTAAGTTACAAATATACAGTTCTAAGTCTATGAAAATGCCCAAATTAAGGCATCCAAAGAAAGATAACTTGACTCTAAAGAAAGGCCGATGGCATCTGGGTTTCCTCTGTTACATGGGAAGGTATGTGGCTGGCATCTGCTGGTTCTTCGCTCCTGAGTTGCCTTTCTTTCACCTTCTGATTTCAGTGACTTTCTCTCTGAGTTTCTATGGGTCCTTGCTTGCTCCTTACGTGACACCTCTCTGAGCTCTCTGTGTCTTGTGAGTCTGCACTTAGCATCACCAAGGCATTTCTCACTCTCTCTGGGCTCTGTATCAGCTATCTTCAAAACATCTCTGGGCATTTCTTTTCTCTCTCTGAACATCTCTGGACTCTCTCAACTTGTACTG